>NC_060144.1:509891021-511160604 GCF_021461385.2 Schistocerca piceifrons
TACCTTTGCAGAATGATCTCTGCCAGAATTCCTCCCTCTCCTAACTGGCCTACTTTTCCTCTGACTTTTTTCATCATTTTGGAATCTTTCACCTAATATCTCGTGATTCGCTACTCCGATCACGTTGCGATTTTCAATACAGTTACTGTAATAAAATTCTCTATACAGCTAGATATGCTTATCCTTGCTTACTTCTTTCTTTCATTATTTTGGTGTATCCAGTCATGGGTGAAGAGTACAATGAATATGGATATGGACAGCTATATAACAGTGCTACGTTTCAAGCTTAAGTGAACGTCTGCAAAATAATCATTTTGTGTGACAGATAGGGCAAAGTGGCCAGAGACAAGACAAGGAAAAAAAGACACATAGGAGACATGGAATAAGGTTTCCTAAGGCTTATGTTTTGAAGTCTCCTCCTAAACTGTCTCACCGAATCCTTTCTCTGCCATCTTTCGCTCTTTGTTGAATTGGTGTGGATGATTATTCCACTCAGCAAGCTGAACTGTAAATCAGGTGGCGTAAATCAGTTACTTATATGCCTTAATACCTTCGTTTCATTTCCAAAACATGTTTAAGGAGTTTTTACTCTTACTTTTGGTTGAATACGCTTCTGAATTACTCAAGATTCTTCTAGTCTTTAGTAGTATCACAGTCACTTTAAGAACTTTCCTTCTTAAGCGTGTCTCTTGAGAGATTGAATAGTTTGGCTGCTGTAGCACATGGCAGCTTTTCTTTTCTTACAGAATTCAGTGCCTGTGGCATATTTTGGGGATCCCATGATGGTTGTAGTGATTATCTTGACTAATTTGTTGACATCTTAACATACACCTTTAATAAGAGTGTTTTTAATACACTTGGAGCGTCAGCACACTAGTGTTATGAGATATCCTTGTCTTATTATCAATTCATTCGTCTCGAAACAAGATAAATGCTTTACAAGTGATATGATCTGGCAGAAAGTGGCCACTGTGCCCTACTTGACGCTATTACTCCAAGTGTTGTCTAAATATGGAATTACATAAACTACGTAATTCATAAACACGTGGTTTTAAAGCTAAAATATAACGTTTCACCAGCATTATAAAAACTATCACAATACAAATTTTAATACGTGCAAATGAATATCAGTTGCATTATATCAGACAGAGAGAAAACACAAGCTATTTCGCTGCAGAGGAGAGAGTGCAACTACCGTCATGGAACTCGCTGACAAAATCAAACCAGTCTCTTTGAATAGCTTTAAGTATTCGCCACTAGGCTGCAGCACTCTCAAAGAGAATAAAACGAAGTGGCCACTTCATCCATCCTGCCCGGTACAGCCGTCCTTACTCTACGTATAACGCCCGCCCTTTCTAACACAAAATTCTTGTGAAACCGTAGCGTCGTAACAGACACTTTCATGAGTCTAGGGACGTCACATCAGAACAAGATTGGGTCAACTGAATCAACCGATACTGGTCATCTTCTTTGACCTATGATGTAATGATACTGTAGCGTGCGACGTCTTACATTCGCAAACGGAAAGACAACTTGAAACTGAGAAAATACGTTTTGCATCTACATTAACATTTGGAGTGTAGAGTGTGACGATTGAGTGATGTGCAGCGTGTCTCCAGATATAGGTTAGGTTGCGGTGAAAGGTGAAAACCTAAATCTCTGTTGCCTAGGCCAACAAAACTGATCCCATGAAAACGGCTGTAATTCTTACTATGATGTGTATGTTACACTAATTACGAAGGTGAGCCAAAACATTATGGCCATCTGCTTAACAACGTATTGGCCTATCTTTGACAAGCAGGACAGCAGCAGTTCTTCGTGGCATGAATTCATCAAGTCCATGACATGTTTACGGAGGAATCGAGCACTAGATTTCTGCCCTGAGGTCACGCAATTCTCGTAAATTACAGGTCAGTAGACTGCGATAGCGAACCTAGCGCCGTTGCGTCCCACTTGTGTTCTTTCAGGTTCAGATCAGGCATATTTGGTGGGCAATACATCGGCTTCAGTCACTGTCAAGCTCCACAAACTACTGTACTGTAGCACGATTCTGACCTTGTGATAAAGGTAGCCACACTGCTGGAAAATGCCATCTAAATCGGGGAATGCAGTAATCCGTAGTAATTTTCACGTAGGCTGCAGCTGTCGTGGTGCCTTAGATTACTAACGTAGGTCTCTTGGGAGCCCGTGAATGTTTCCGATGACATAACACTGCCCCCTCACCGCCTCCCCCCCTTCCCACCAACCTGTGTGGATGGCTTTGGATATGATTCCAGAGCATTCGGACACTACGACCATCGACCTGGTGTAACAAGACACGTGACCACGTTCGACGAGGCAACACGTATAGGTTGATACACGGTCCAATGTCGATCTGGTTGCCACTGCAGTCGAGATTGAAATTATCTGTGGCACAACATGAAGATGCGTAAGTCATTAGATGTGGAGCCTCATGTCCAAAAGCTGACACTGAGCTGCGTGTTCTGAAACACTTGTGCCGACGTCAGGATTGTACTCGGCCGTCAAATCTGCCGCAGATATCAACATTGCCTGCTTTCCAGAGCGGTCAAGCCTCGTAACTCCACATTCTTTGCTGTGTTTGTTAATCAAGCGGTCATGTGGTAATACTGTATACCACCTGAATCGTGCAACCAGTTGTATGATTTCGTGGTGACACCTCAAAGCTTGAACATCGTTATTGATATGCAAAGGTAGATTTCTCGAATGCAGTCTTCTATTTTGAAACACACGCTAAATCACCTACACCAAATTTCTGCTTGCGTGGATCCAGAATTTCAATATGTTTGTGTACTGCATTTCGAAGCTTATTAATATCAACATCAAATGGTTTCATTTTTATCTAATAACGCTTGGTTCGGTTATACTTCCCAATTAGTTACGGGAGAACATTTGAGCCGGCCGGTGTGGCCAAGCGATTCTAGGCGCGTCAGCCTGGAACCGCGAGACCGCTACGGTCGCAGGTTCGAATCCTGCCTCGGGCATGGATGTGTGTGGTTTCTTTAGGTTAGTTAGGTTTAAGTAGTTCTAAGTTCCAGGGGACTGATGACCTCAGATGTTAAGTCCCATAGTGCTCAGAGCCATTTGAGAACATTTGAAGTGGATGTCCAACACTTATAGTCTACTAATGCTGTCACCCTCCTTCAGCTACTTCCAATACCACCATGCGAAAGTCTGACCAGTCTCTGATTTTCTCAGATGGTCCTTCCCTAGCAACAGCCCGTAATAATCTGCACTTTGTCAAAGTCATTATGTCGGTGAATTTCCCCAATTCGCCACATTTCCGACTTCTGGATAGGCTGTTTCTGTTTGTCCATAGAGTGCAATATTAGACTGTCTTACCACTCGTCTGCACACTTTCCTTACCACAACAAGTGCGCAAAACACCATCAGGCCGCATTCAGTCGCGCTGTACGCAGTGGTCTTAATGTTTTGCGTCATCAGTGTAGGTCCACCATTCTGATGACGTCGTTGATCAAAGCCCATCGGTGGTATCAATGGCTTCAGTTTACCCAGGAGTCTATTGATTAGCGACACTCGGTGAAAACACGACAAGTAGATCTGATGTAAGTTTTAGTGTCCACGTTCCTAATCTTACTCCCTCAGCATTGTCCAGTAACGTTCCACTACATTATGTTAATTTTTTTTGTTTTGTTGATATTCATATTATAATTTCTTCTCAAGACAATATTCATTCAGTTCAACTTACATTTTAAGTTTCTTGCAGTTTCTGATAGACTTATAATGTCGTAAGCAAACTCAACGTTTCTACACCTTGTATCTGAACGAATATTCCTTGTCCAAAATTTTCCTTAGGTATCTTTACTGCTTGTTCAATGTACAGACTGAAAAACATCGGGAATGGGCTACAACTGTGCCTCAATTCCTTTTCATCTACTGCTTCCCTTTCATGCTCTTCGTCTCTTTTAATTGCAGTCTGGTTTCTGTATTAATTGTAGGTATCCTATCGCTCACTGTATTTTATCCTTGTCACCTTCAGAATGTCAAAGACTGCATTCTAGTCAACATACTTGAAAGCTTCGCCTTCCTTTAAATTGTGGAGCATAATAAGTCTTAGGGTCAGTATTTCCCCAGACGTTTCTACATTGCTCCTGAGCCCAAACTGATCTGCGATGGCGGCCTCAACCAGTTGTTTCGTTCTTATGAAAGTAATTCGTGTCAGTATTTTGCATTCATGGTTTGTTAAACTCATGGTTCTGTGACGTACACAGCTGTCAGCATTGCCTTCAGTTGTTGCACACCACACCACACTGAATCTCAAGAAACAAGTGAGCAGACACAAGCTACTTGCAGTTGCGTAAATCTTAGATGGAAGTTTAGTGCATGGACGCTCTAGTAATGCTAAAGGACAGAGCAGGGTAAAGAAGGGGCACGCATAAAGATAAAGTTACGTAAGAGGAACAACGGAGGTCATAGTAGGGTCCTTTCCATGGTTCCACAATTAAAGTGATAGCCACATGACAATGTAGCCCTGATTAGTCAGTGGACATGAGGTATTCAAACAGCAGCGTATAATTTCCTATGGTAACAAGTATAGCTCACCATGTCGTTCTTAACAGGACGAAACAACTTTCGGGAGTACCATAGAGGGAGTGTTACAAGACAGTTACTACTTTTTACAACATACATAAATGAGTAGATGACATTCCGCCGGAATTACTGATACTCTTCGGTGAGTGAGCCGAGACAAAGTAATCCACGTCGTAGTAAGATGTATTAGGTAGGCGAAATACCCTCAGCTTCCATTCCAGTTCCAACGAAAGGAGCTACTGACAAGTGTGAAAACTACCGAACTATCACATTAATGGTAGTAAAATACAACATGAATTATTTCGAGAAGAATGGAAAAGCTGGTAGAATCCAACCTCGGGGGAGATCACTTTGGATTCCAGAGAAATATTGGAACACGCTAGGCAATACAGACTCTACTACTTATTTTAGGAGGTAAGTTAAGGAAATCGAAACAGACGTTTATAGCATTTGCTGAGGTAGAGAAAACTTGACAGTGTCGACTGGAGTGCATTATTTGAAATTCTGAAGGTAGCAGGCGTAAAATACAGGGAGCGAAATGCTGTTTATAACTTATATAGTAATCAGACGTCAATTAAGAGTCGAGGGAAAAATTGGGAAATTTTTAGTAAGATCTTACGGGACCAAACTGCTGAGGTCATCGGTTCCTAAGCTTACGCACTACTTAATCTAACTTACGCTAAGGACAACACACATGCCCATGCCTGAGGGAGGACTCGAACCTCCGACGGAGGTAGCCGCGCGCACCATATTAAGGCGCCACAGATGTCACGGCTAGCCCGCGTGGCTGAAGAGGCGAGGGGCATGAGGGGCATGATTGAGAAGCGAGTAAGACAGAGTTGTAGCCTATATATAGCATTAACGTCAACAAAAGCAAAGGAAGGATAATGGAATGTAGACAAATTAAATCGGGCGATGCTGGGGGAATTAGATTCGGGAACGCGGCAATGAAAGCGATAGATGTGTTTTAAATTGGGACAGAAAAATAATTGTTGATGGCCCAGGCAGACAGGATATAAAAAGTAGACTGGCAATAGGAAGAAAAGTGGTTCTGATTGACGAGGAATTTCTTAACATCGAAGATAGGTTTTTCAGTGTTACGAAGTCTTTTGTAAAAAAAAAAAAAAGTGTGTGAAATCTTATGGGACTTAACTGCTAAGGTCATCAGTCCCTAAGCTTACACACTACTTAACATAAATTATCCTAAGCACGAACACATACACCCATGCCCGAGGGAGGAGTCGAACCTCCGCCAGGACCAGCCGCGAAGTCTTTTCAGGAAGTATTTGTCTGGAGTGTAACGATGTATGAAAGTAATGGATGATAAACAGTTTAGATAAGAAGAGAATAGAAGCCTTTGAAATGTGGTGCTACAGAAGAATGCAGAAGATTTGCTGGGTAGATCACGTAACTAATGATGAAGTACTGAATAGAATTGAGTAAAATGATTTGTGGTACAACTTGACTAGAAGATGGGATCGGTTGATGGAACACACATTGAGACCTGAAAACATCAGCAGTTTCGTGTGGGAGGGAAGTCGCGGGGGGGGGGGGGGGGGCGGTTAAATTCGTACAGGGATGCTAAGAGATGAATACAGAAAGAAGATTCAGAATGATGTAGGTTACAGTAATTACTCGGAGATGAAAAGGTTTGCACAGTATAGGGAAGCATGGAAAACTGCATCAAATAAGCGTTTGGACTGAAGAACTTTACAACACACTCATCATAGGATGGCGATGTACAGATGTAGAGACGACGGTAATTTTCGTACGCAACATGTAAATGCGCATGCAATGGCGAAGCTGTCATTTCTAGTCAGGTGATTAATATGAAAAGGTGCATCCCCCCCCCCCCCCCCTTGTGATTATGGCCGTACGCCGGGAATTAAGACCATGAACGAGGAATTGTAGTTGGATCTAGATGCATGGGACGTACCATTTCGGACATCGATAGGGAATTCAATATTCCGAGATTCACAGTATGAAGAGTGTGCCGAGGATACCAAATTCCAGGCACTGCCCTCACCACGGACACCGCAATGGCCGATGGCCTTCACTCAACAACCGAGAGCAGCTGCGTTTGGGTAGAGTTGTTTGTGCTAACAGCAACACTGCGTGAAATAAGAACAGAAGTCAATGTGGGATGTACGACGAAAATATCCGTGAGGACGGCGCGGCGAAACCTGTGGTTAATAGGCTATGACGGCAGACGACGGGCGCGAGTGCCTTTGCTAACAGCGCGACGTCGCCTGCAGCGTCGCCCCTGGATTCGTGACCGTATCGGTTGGACCGTAGACGACTGGAAAACGGTGGGCTCGTCAGATGAATCCAGATTTCAGTTGGTAAGAGCAGGTGGTAGGGTTCGAGTATAGCGCATACCCCACGGAAACCATGGACCCAGGTTGTCAACAAGGCATTGCAGAAACTAGTGATGGCTTCATAATTAGTCATACTTGTAGACTTATTCCGTCAGTCTGTGGTATAATTATGGAACATGTTTTACGCTCAAGAATTATGACATTTTTGGAGAACGATAATGTCTATAAAACTCTTTCCGCAGACTGAGATCTTACCAAACTAGGCTCGCTCTGTTCCTCCATGTTATCCAAGGCGCTGTAGACAAGGGCTCTCTGGTTGACCTCATCTTCCTTAATTTCAGGAAGGGATTTGACACCGTCCCACGCTGCCGCTCAGTAAAAATAGAGCTTATCGAGTATCGGAACAGATTTTACGCTAGATTCGATACTTCCTTGCAGATAGAACTCTACACGAAGGGGACTAAATCGATAGATGTAAAGGTAATTTTCGGAGTACCCCAAGGAAATGTGATATGATCGCTACTGTTCACAGTGTATGTAAGTCATCTATTAGAAAGCGTCGGAAGCTCTTTGAGACTGTACACAGATGATGCGGTTGTCTGTTGGGCATGCGACTGTACAAGTACACTATTGATCACAAATTGCTGGTAACAATATCTACAGCAAAATTTCTTGAAGTAGCTATCTAGAGCGATCTTAAGTGGAATGGCCGCATAAACCAAATAGTAGGAGAAGCAGATGCCAGACCCAGTTTAATAGAAAGAATTTTAAGGAAATGTAAGCCATCCACAAGAAAGTGGCTTGCAAGGCGCTGCCGGCCGTTGTGGCCGAGCGGTTCTAGACTCTTCAGTCTGGAACCGCTCGACCGCTACGGTCGCAGGTTCGAATCCTGCCTGGGGCATGGATGTGTGTGATGTCCTTAGGTTAGTTAGGTTTAAGTAGTTCTAAGTTCTAAGGTGACTGATGATCTCAGATGATATGTCCCATAGTGCTCAGAGCCAATTTTTGGAAGGCGCTTGTGCTTGTTCGACCGATTCTTGAGTCTCGTTCATCAATCTGGAACCCTACCAGGTAAAATACTGACAGGAGGGAGGGAGAGTGAGAGAGAGAGAGGGAGAGAGAGGGAAGGGGGAGAAGAAGAAGAGAGAAGATCTAACGAAAATTGGTGCGTTTTGTCACAAGATCGCTTATTTCGCGCGAAAGCACTACATAGATGTTCAACAAACTCCAATGCAAACGCGTTGTGCACGACGAAGAGTTTTTCTTCTGAAATTTCTGGACAGTACTTTCCAGGGAGAGTCCGCCAACATATTTCTTCCTCCGACACATATTTCGCGAAATGACTACGACGAGAAACTTCAAAAAATTATAGCTGATACAGTGGCCTACCAACAATCATTGTTCCCACGTGCCATTTACGAATCGAACATGAAGTGGGGGATTACGTAGTGGTACCAGAAGTACCCTCCGCCACACGCCATCAGGTGGCTTGCGGGATGTTGATTTAAAATAGTAGATGATGTCATTGTAGCTCCTGAAAGCCGCTAGAAAGACAACTTTCGACTGTAACCTGGGTTTTTGCAGTATATTGACACATATAAGATAGCTAGAAGTAGCGCCGCCCCCCCCCCCCCGAACCCCAAACCCCCGCATACCAGGCAGCATAAAATATTGTGACCATGAAAAACTGATTATAAGAGATCTAGTGGAAAATTTTCAAAGAACCGTAATTCATCAACGAAAAAAAATTGCTGACAAAGCATTTTCGTCGATCGATGTAGAGGTACTCAAGGTACCCTCCGCCATACACCGTCGGTTGGCTTGCGGAGTATGGATGTAGATGTAGATGTCTCAGGGTTGACGATCACTCTGGAATTCTTACCAGGTTGAATAAACAGAAGAGATAAAGAAGATCCAACGAAGAGCGGCGCGTTTCGCGATGGGATCGTGTAATCGGCAAGAGATCGATACCGAGATGCTGAACAGACACTAGTTACAGACGCTACAAGAGAGGCGTTGTGTATCGTAGGGAATTTGCCGGTAAATTTCCTTGAGCGTAAAGTTCAAGAGAAGTCGGGTAGCATATCACTTCCCGCAGGGCCTCCCTCCCTCCCTCCCTCCCTCCCTCTATCTCCCCCCTCCCCCTGCCCCCTCCTCCCCCGTCCGTCTCCCTCTCGCCGTCCCGCTGTGGAAGATCTCGTGAAATGACTACGAAGAGAAAATCGGTGAAATTAGCGCTATTACAGAGTTTCGGCAACAGTCGTTACTTCCAGCCAGCATTCGCGAGGGAAACGGGGTTGGGCAGAGATGATGATAACATACACATGTGACTGAAAGGCCTGCTGCACGCCACTCTGATGACTTGCGTGCCAGTAATCCGCCCCAGTAAGCCACAGCGGAAAGTCGATCTCCAGTTTAAAGTGTTATGAGAATCACATGTCGTTCTCGACGAATCTTCATATCACTGAGAGGTAAATGCTGGGTTGAATACAGACAGAAATATTCCGCGGTGCGACCTGGATTCGATCCAGCGACGTTGCGGATTCCAGGCACGCTCCAGGTGAGACATAACAAAGTTTCCAGTAGTAAATTCCGTCACACAGCGCACGGTAGCTTGCGAGATATAGATGCAGAAACAGATGTAGGATTACTACTGTGGTGGGTTGCCGGAGAGAGACCTCGGTTGGATGTGGAATTGGAAGAAGCGGCGTGGTGATGGGAGTGGTTAGCCGACCCACCAGAGTAGAGGGAACACCGGCGGCTGAACGCCAGGCGGTGCGTGTACGCATCGGCCGTCCGTCTCCGCTGACGCAGCCTCTTCGACTGTGCCTCACGGTAGATACCACAATACAGTCACAAGGACCTCTCGTGGAGGGTGTCAAGATTGCTGGAGGAAGCACTAAAGCAGCGAGAAAAGAAGCAATCGCTTACACAATGGAGTGGGGCTGAAGCGAAACCACTGGGCTCTCGTTCGCGAGGAAACTGATTCGAATCCTCGCACTGTACACTTGAATTAAGTTTTTCATGCGTTTTCTGTAAATCACTGTAATATACATGTCGTATGGTGTAGTTGGCTAGGATATCCTACGGGTTACGTTCAGCTGGCTGTCGCGAAGTGTGTTTCTCCTCCGAGTACAATGGCCCCTTTCTTGAGGATATGGGAGACTTGTCTCGTTTGTGTATTTGTAGCGTGTAGGTGAGTGTAATGGATGCGTGTGCTCTGTAGGGTAGTGTTATCTTAGTGATGTTTGATGATGTGATGACAGAAGGGAAAGGGTGAAATCCAGTGCCGGTACACTAATCATGCCGAACGGTTCCAGCGGGGACGCTGAACTTAACTTCCCCATCTGACGGACGGATCACCATGAGGAATGTCAAATACCCTCACTTCATTAGACATTGTGGAGAGGTTCGCAATTAGGAACTTCACGCCACCACATCTCTCCCCTTGTCTGTCAAATACTGGCAGTGAAAATTTGATACACCACCAGGATTCGAACCGGCTTACCTTTGCACTGACCACCACTGCACAGGTGTTAGATAACCACCTCTGGTGTGGAGATGGTTCACTATAATGTAATTCATAAGCAATTACGACCATGAAAGGGAGGTGATATTCGAGAAAAGAGTGGACATCATCCTCCATCTTACTCAATCCATATACCGAACAAGCAGTGAAGAAAATCATAGAGTAGAGAGACAGAGAGAACAAGTATAAACGTTTTAATAAACATTTTTGTAACAGTGATCAAAATTTTTTTTAAAATTTTTCCTTTAATAATTCAATCTTGATCACACCACGTATGCTACAAGAACATAGGTGACCGGTTTCGGTCATATCACATGACCATCATCAGACCTGTAATTTAATTTAGAAAGTAATAGGAACCTTACTAGACTGCCAATAAAATATGACCAAATGCTTATATGGATAAAATACAATAAGACTAGTTATACCCATGGCATCCTTCGAAGATGGTAGGTGGAGCACTCTTCTCAGCTGCTGTGATGTCAACTGGTGCCAGCAAGTGACGGGCATACGCTTAAATACGAAGATGCTCCGCCTCCCTCTTCTCTCTCTACCTCACGTTAACCAGTCACTGTAAAACGGGTTCACATAATCGTCAAAACGTAAAAAAAAACGATGTACAATAATAACATAAAAATAGTTATGTATAAAATATCTCTTTACAACCATGGAACTACTTAAATATTGTTTAAAATATCAGTTAAAAGCTTTAAAATAACTGTACAGATGGTGTATACTCAGTGTGCCCTCTATGGGCTAAGGTGGTACTACCACAATGGTTTCAAAGTAACGATGTTGTGAAGGTCTTTGGCATTGTAAATAGCCTTTCGCTCTCTGTTTTACCCTTGCCACCTTCAGAATTTGAAACAGTATTCCAGTCAACATCGTCAAAAGCTTTTCTCTACGTCTACAAATGCCAGAGACGTAGGTTTGCCTTTCCTTAATCTATCTTGTAAGATAGGTCGTAGGGTCAGTATTGCCTCGCGCGTTCCAGCATTTCTATGGAATCCAAATTGATCTTCGCTGAGACCGGCTTCTACCGGTTTTTCCATTCGTCTGTAAAGAATTCGTGTTAGTATTTCGCAAACGTGACGTATTAAACTGATAGTTCGGTAATTTTCACACCTGTCAACATCTGCTTTCTTTGGGTTTGGAATTATTATATTCTTTTCGAAGTCTTAGGGTATTTCGCCTCTCACACATCTTGCTCACCAGGTAACTGGATGAAATGTGCAATGAGACCAACAGAAATGACACTTTTATTGAATGATAATAATTACTGTGGACGTCACAACAGGCGGGATATGGGTCATAACAAGCTGTGTGATCATCACAGACAGCCATGCGTTTTCTGCAACGTGCTTCTATAGTGACCACAAGGTCGGTAAGGAGCTCTTGCGTTACGGCGTACCATGACTCCACCAGCGCAGTTGATAGCTGGAAGATGGTTCAAATGGCTCTGAGCACTATAGTACTTAACTTCTGAGGTCATCAGCCCCTAGAACTTAGAACAACTTAAACCTAACTAACCTAAGGACATCACACACACCCATGCCCGCGGCAGGATTCGAACCTACAACCGTGACGGTCGCGCGGTTCCAGACTGTAGCGCCTAGAACCACTCGGCCACACCGGCCAGCACTGACAGATGGCCATTGATTCATGTGGCCGTGGTGCAGTACGTCTCGCCAACAGACCCCACCTGTGCTCAATAGGGTATTGTGACATTTTATTCCTTTTCCATGTGCGTCTTCCAGCGTTGTCTTTGGCTCTGACTTCATTTTTATGGACGGCAATGCCCGACCAAGTGCATCTGTAAATGCAACCTCATTTATTGCTGTGGTGCGAAAAGACCTGAAGGATCGTTCCATAGTTTAAAGTAGTGTGACAACGAATTCAGACACGTTCTGCTAGGTTCGTGGTAGGTCCATATAGCCCACATGAAAATAACGCAAAACTGCTCGGGGAACTATCCGGCGGCTGTGACCGAGCGGTTCTAGGCGCTTCAATCTGGAACCGCACTGCTGCTACGGTCGTAGGTTCGAATCCTGCCTCGGGCATGGATGTGTGTGATGTCCTTCGGTTAGTTAAGTTTAAGTAGTTCTAAATCTAGGGGACTGATGACCTCAGATGTTAAGTCCCATAGTGCTTAGAGCCATTTTTTGAACAATTCGGAGAACGAAAATGGGAATCCTGTATCGACCTACGCCCTGACACCATAGTATATCTGCCGTAAGGTCGTGAGAATAAGATGGTTTAGGGTTGCTTACAGAGGCATACGGATGTAAAGTTTCCCTCACTCAGTAAACGAATGGGTCAGAAAATCGGCAGTATTGGTACGAAATACAATTTCGATATGCATTGTACAAGGGCTTTGGGAGTATACATACTGGCATATGAAATAACAGATTTGAACGCTGAGAAAGGTCTTAATAGCTCTCACACGTCGCCTTGTCTTAAAAGCTGGCCCCATCGTGGCGAGTAGTTGTCGGATTCCACAGGGCGTGATGTGGCTCATCAGGACTTCGCTGCCCATCTGGCTGGTGCGGCCTTACGACGGATGCGAAAGCCCGAGAACTTCGCAACGACTCTAGGCCCGGGAGCCAGCAGGGCTTTAAGCCGTAAGAACCTCTCACGGAGTTGTCCGACCCCCAAATTACAGAGAGTGCGATGATAGGGCAGGCGTATAAAAAGACAGTTCGCGAGCAGTCGCAGGGAGGGCGTTTGGACAGTAAAAAGGAGATGACAGAGTGTGCGGCGGTGTTAGCGCAGTAAAAGTCTCCGTCTTCCGGCCTGGCTTTGTGGCAGCGGTCCGCGCAGATGCCGAAGGTAGCGGAGGCGGGCAAGGCAGCTGCTACGTCAGCCGGCAGGGCCGTAAACAGGACCCGCGGGCCGGCCCCGTAAACCTGGCGTAACGCTTCGAACGTGACGTCGGACGCCACGTGTTGTGTTCATCGATTGCGCGTGGTGCTGCCCACCGCTTCAAATATTAATGCCGCCCCGGAATACCAGCTGGGAGGGGGTGATTATTGTCTCTGAGGATTCTCACAGTTTCGAGCCCACCCCTCCCTGCTTCCCCCTAAATGAGGCCGCCTCGTGGTTTCTCGGGATTCAGTCGTTCTATTTCCTTCCACGAAACCGGTCTCGCTTTGTATAAGGCAGAAGGTGCAATTACTAGAGAACAACTTCCTCTGTAGACAAGGTTCTTTCGTATGCATATTTCGGAAGGTTGCGGGATACGAATAGTGTTGTTAGCAATACACCGTATTAGGTCAGACATTCCATAGTGTAACGTGTATGAAAATAACTGCAGCATGCTGACAGTCATAAAAAATTTGTTAATAACACTGAGTTTAAGGTAGTAGAAACAAATGCAAAAAATTACAGTTCAGTGTCAGTCACAAGGTTTTTATTTCATCCCTACACGTTTCGATTTATATATTAACACGTATCATTAGGTCGCTTTCGTGCCTTTCCGTCCAGAACAAATTATTCGATTGATTTTAAATTAACTTTCCGATGACATAAAGACTTGAGATCACTAACGTAGCTAATGACTGGATGACAATGCAGTCTGCTACGTGGGAAAGCTTACTTCGTTTTTCTGACAGTTCGGTACAAATTTTTAAATTTATTTCAAACTAACTTCCCGATGAAATGAAATTTCGTGTGGCTAGAGCCTCCCGTCGAGTAAACTGGTCGTCTGGTTCAAGTTTTCTTAGTTGTCGCCTCTTCAGTCACTCGCGTGTTGATGGAGACGAAATGATGATGAAGACAACGTAACACCCATTCCCTGAGCGGAGAAAATCTCCGAACCGGCTGGGTATCGATCCCGGAACCCTGGTATGGCAAACTTCCCTATGAGCTACTGACTTGAACCTACAATATAGCGCAGACTTGGAGAACAATGCAGTATTAACACTTTAACGTGTTTGGTGCGACACGGAGGGTATTTTCTGTGCGACGGCTATTAACCGCTTTTCCTGTTCCGCTCGAGAAAGTTTCGTTGTAAGAACGTTTGCCGATAAGTCTCTACGGAAGTTCGATTCTTGCTCATTCTTACCTCCACAGATTTATCACAAGGGATAATTAAAAGAAAATAAAGAGAAACTGAAACAAACCTGAAATATACCACATCTTTTTTTTGTTGTAGTCGCATCAAAATGAGTTAAATCGATTGAAGAATTTCACGCACATGAGACTAAGAAACAGAAAATAATTATTTAAATATAAAGCGTTTTAATATAACACGTTTTAAAACCATACGGTTACCTACAGATAGTCCTGAAATTTTCTGTTTCTTAATTTTTAATAGTTGTGCCAATAGTTGTACATTTGAAATGGAAAACTTGAGGGATGCAGTAGGCAACAGCGAGGAGTGTTGAGAGGAGCAGTGTTTGAAAAAAGTCACACAACAGTAAAGGCATTTACAGGGCAAAAGAATTGTTAGTGGCCTAGGTGAACTATTATTGCACCAATTATCTATTGAAGGCGCTCTGTTTTTATGTTGTAAATTTTAGATGTATTAGATGGATGTATTAACACAGATATCCCCCCCCCCCCCCCATGAACCATAGGCCATGCCGTTGGTGGGGAGGCTTGCGTTGAGAGGCCAGACAGACGTGTGGTTCCTGAAGAGGGGCAGCACCCTTTTCAGTAGTTGCAGGGGCAACAGTCTGGATGACTGACTGATCTGGCCTTGTAACACTAACCAAATGGTTCAAATAGCTCTGAGCACTATGGGACTTAACATCTATGGTCATTAGTCCCCTAGAACTTAGAACTAATTAAACCTAACTAACCTAAGGACAGCACACAACACCCAGCCATCACGAGGCAGAGAAAATCCCTGACCCCGCCGGGAATCGAACCCGGGCGTGGGAAGCGAGAATGCTACCGCAAGACCACGAGATGCTGTAACACTAACCAAAATGGCCTTGCTGTTCTGGTACTGCGCACGGCTGAAAGCAAGGGGAAACTACAGCCGTAATTTTTCCCGAGGGCATGCAGCTTTACCGTATGATTAAATGATGATGGCATCCTCTTGGGTAAAATATTCCGCAGGTAAAATAGTCCCCCATTCGGATCTCCGGGCGGGGACTAATCAAGAGGACGGCGTTATCAGGAGAAAGAAAAGTGGCGTTCTACGGATCGGAGCGTGGAATGTCAGATCCCTTAATCGGGCAAGTAGGTCAGAAAATTTAAAAAGGGAAATGGATAGGTTAAAGTTAGATATAGTGGGAAATAGTGAAGTTAGGTGGCAGGAGGAACAAGACTTTTGGCCAGGTGAATACAGGGTTATAAATACAAAATCAAGTAGGGGTAATGCAGGAGTAGGTTTAATAATGAATAACAAAAATAGGAGTGCGGGTAAGCTACTACAAACAGCATAATGAACGCATTATTGTGGCCAAGATAGACACGAAGCCTACGCCTACTACAGTAGTACAAGTTTATATGCCAACTAGCTCTGCAGATGACGAAGAAATTGATGAAATGTATGATGAGATAAAAGAAATTATTCAGGTAGTGAAGGGAGACGAAAATTTAAGTCATGGGTGACTGGAATTCGTCAGTAGGAAAAGGGAGAGAAGGAAACAGTAGGTGAATATCGATTGGGGCTAAGAAAGGAAAGATGAAGCCGCCTGGTAGAATTTTGCGCAGAGCATAACTTAATCACAGCTAACACTTGGTTTAAGAATCACGAAAGAAGGTTGTATACATGGAAGAACCCTGGAGATACTAAAAGGTATCAGATAGGTTATATAATGATAAGACAGAGATTTAGGAACCAGGTTTTAAACTGTAAGACATTTCCAGAGGCAGATGTCGACACTGACCACAATCTATTGGTTATGAACTGTAGATTAAAACTGAAGAAACTGCAAAAAGGTGGAAATTTAAGGAGATGGGACCTGGATAAACTGAAAGAACCAGACGTTGTACAGAGTTTCAGGGAGAGCATAAGGGGACAAATGACAGGGATGGGGGAAATAAATACAGTAGAAGAAGAATGGGTAGCTTTGAGGGATGAAATAGTAAAGGCAGCAGATGATCAAATAGGTAAAAAGACGAGGCCTAGCAGAAACCCTTGGGTAACAGAAGAAATATTGAATTTAATTGATGAAAGGAGAAAATATAAAAATGCAGTAAATGAAGCAGGCAAAAAGGAATACAAACGTCGCAAAAATGATATCGACAGGAAGTGCAAAATGGCTAAGCAGGGATGGCTAGAGGACAAATGTAACGATGTAGAGGCTTATCTCACTAGGGGTAAGATAGATACTGCCTACAGGAAAATTAGAGAGACCTTTGGAGAAAAGAGAACTACTTGCATGAATATCAAGAGCTTTGATGGAAACCCACTTTTAAGCAAAGAAGGGAAACAGAAAGGTGGAAGGAGTATGTAGAGGGTCTATACAAGGGCGATGTACTTGAGGACAATATTACGGAAATTGAAGAGGATGTAGGTGAAGATGAAATGGGAGATATGATATTGCGTGAAGAGTTTGACAGAGCACTGAAAGACCTGAGTCGAAGCAAAGCCCCCGGAGCAGACAACATTCCATTAGAACTACTGACAGCCTTGGGAGAGCCAGTCTTGACAAAACTCTACCATCTGGTGGGCAAGATGTATGAGACAGGCGAAATACCCCCAGACTTTAAGAAGAATATAATAATTCCAATCCCAAAGAAAGCAGGTGTTGACAGGTGTGAAAATTACCGAACTATCAATTTAATAAGTCACAGCTGCAAATTACTAACGCGAATTCTTTACAGACGAATGGAAAAACTGGTGGAAGCCGACCTCGGGGAAGATCAGTTTGGATTCCGTAGAAACGTTGGAACACGTGAGGCAATACTGACCCCACCATTTTTCTTAGAAGAAAGATGAAGGAAAGGCAAACCTACGTTTCTAGCATTTGTAGACTTAGAGAATGCTTTTGACAATGTTGACTGGAATACTCTCTTTCAAATTCCGAAGGTGGCTGGGGTAAAATACAGGGAGCGAAAGGCTATCTACAATTTGTACAGAAAGCAGATGGCAGTTATAAGAGTCGAGGGGCACGAAAGGGAAGCAGTGGTTTGGAAGCGAGTGAGACAGGGTTGTAGCTTATCCCCGATGTTATTCAATCTGTATATTGAGCAAGTAGTGAAGGAAAGAAAAGAAAAATTCGGAATAGGTATTAAAATCCATGGAAAAGAAAAAAAACTTTGAGGCTCGCCGATGACATTGTGATTCTATCGGGGACAGCGGAGGACCTAGGAGGGCAGTTGAACGGAATGGACAGTGTCTTGAAAGGACGGTATAAGACGAACATCAACAAATGCAAAACAAGGATAATGGAATGTAGTCGAATTAAGTCGGGTAATGCTGAGGGAATTAGATTAGGAAATGAGACACTTAAAGTAGTAAAGGAGTTTTGCTATTTGGGGAGCAAAATAACTGATGATGGTCTAAGTAGAGAGGATATAAAATGTAGACTGGCAATGGCAAGGAAAGCGTTTCTGAAGAAGAAAAATTTGTTAACATCGAGTATAGACTTAAATGTCAGGAAGTCGTTTCTGAAAGTATTTGTATGAAGTGTAGCCTTGTATGGAAGTGAAACATGGACGATACATAGTTTGGACAAGAAGAGAATAGAAGCTATTGAAATGTTGTGCTACAGAAGAATCTTGAAGATTAGATGGGTAGATCATGTAACTAATGAGGAGGTATTGAATACAATTGGGGAGAAGAGGTGCTTGAGGCACAACGTGACTAGAAGAAGAGATCGGTTGGTAGGACATTGAAATATGGTATCCCAGCTGAGCCCCCAATTGAAATATGCTCACTATTTTTATTTACTTAAATTTGGCATATTTCGTGACAGTACCTTATCCGTGGAATGTTTACAAGACGATATTTGTCTTGGCTTCAGTCGTCTAGTGGAAGTATGATTCCACAATGCAGTTTCGTCAGCTGCAGAAATGACCTGGTTCAATGCGTTTGCTTCATTTTTGGTGCTTCAAATACCATTTCTTCAAATGTGGTTTCTTCTTAAAGTTTATATAAAAAAAGTAATAACGTAATTCATTTTTTCTGTTCACTAGCAAATATTTATAACGGCGACCTGCACATTGTTCTACCGTCAACACACACCAAGAGTTCACTGCGGACTGACTACAGTCAAAGACGACTCCAGCGTCAAAGACATTTTACACAACACACAAGCTTCCACTTGTAATCAGTCTCTATGATATTTTTCGTCACATCTACTAATAGTAACCAATATGCTGTCACTCTCAAAAATATAAGTAAATTAGCATAAAATAAAGCAAATTACGATTTAAAAATAATTCTAACAAAAATATAAGGAAACATTTACAATTTGGTATCGACAAATCCGGTAGAAAATAACACATCTCCCAGATCCATTACAACTGCTACCCAGGGCTTTTGTTGTTATGAACATATACAACAAAATCCCGACCACACTCAGTAATGGATCTGTATTACACAATTAGCACTTAAATGATGCAGTCTGATAACCTCTTCCAAATTTGGACTCTTTGAATCTGTGGACTTGTTACTGGCTGTTGTTGCAATGATCGTTCCCCATCAGTCTCATACACAAAAATTTCAAGTAAAGAAATTATTTAACATGACAAATATACATGGCATAAAACATGCATGAGAAATATTCTAAAATACAGCATACAGATTGAAAATAATAGTAAGGTATAACTCATTTGCTAGAATAAGATATCTACAACCACTTCTGTGGTCACACTGTGCCAACTGGTTCCCATAATTAAATTTCTTGTTCCCCATATTAATGTTAATTTCATTTTGCTAACATATTGTACAATAAAAAATGATACTGGATATATATAGTGTAGTGTTTTTCTTTCTATTTGCCGTTTATATATTTTTACTTCTGATTTTCTTTTTGAATTTTTTATGTATTTTTTTACTCATCGTTTTTTATTTTGTATATTTTTTTCTTATGATTTTCTTTTTGAATTTTATATATTTTTTTACTCATGTTTTTCTTTCTTTTAGAACAGCTAAAGATACATCAATAGTGTCTAAATTTTTTTTACAATTATTTATGTACACTTGCCCTTCTACAACAATATTACTACAAGTCACATTCTTGTGAAGAGTACTTTCGCTCCCCGCAACATTGGTATAAAGAACAATAAATTGCTCATATATCATGAGGCTTTATCTAAAATTGGTTTTGAAACTTATATCTTTGCATGCATGCATGCATGTATGCCTTCACCCACAGGGAAGACTTAACTTCCAAAAATTAGAAAAATTCACAAATGCTCACTATGGAGACTTTTTTGTAAAAAAGTAAAAATAAATCTTTCTCTCATTCTTTGTTACAACAGTGTTTTTTCATCAGTTTCAATTAACATGTGACTTCAAATTATTAATTTATACATGCAAATATCCATACTTGGTTGTACAGGTAGTTTTGTTCCAGCGAGCTTATTCCAGTGGAGGACTTTTGTTTTAGATGGAATAGGTTATTTAAATTTTGAAATTATGATTTCTGTTTATATAGTTTCAAAGAGACAACATTCCTGAGACCAAATAATTTCTTTGATTTAGGGTATACCAAACGATAATGTTATGGTGTGGATTTTCTATGACTTCAAAAGGCCCAATATAGATATCAAAGAATTTTTTAATTTCTGAAGTTAACATTTTCGATTTTTCATGAGATTTTACCAGAACAAGATCCCCAATTTTGTAAATGGTTATTTTTACCCTATTGTTATGTCTTTTATTCCTCTTTTCCCCTTGTTTCCTCGTAGTTTCCCTGACAATATCTTCTCTCTCTTGCATAGTTAAAGGTGTACATTTAGGAAATTCAGTAAGTTCTGATATAAGATTTGGAGGTCTAATATTTAACGTAATCTCATACGGTGAAAATCCTGTGGAACTATGTTGTAGGCTTTTCATAATATCTTCAAAATTGCGAATGTGCTCAAACCAGGTTGGATGTTTACAGCTACAATAGGTTCTGCAAAGCCTTCCAATTTCCCTCATACATCTTCCTGCAGGATTGGTGGATGGAGAATAAACAGATATAAGTATATGCTTCAATTTTGATCTTTCAATAAACTTTTTCCAAATTTTAGAGATGAACTGTGAACCATTATCTGATAATATAGCTTTTGGTTTACCCACCTGTGCGAAATAATCTCTTTCAATTTTTATTATAATTTCATGGCTAGTAGCTTTCTTCAGTGGATATAGTTAAATTTATTTTGAAAATACATCTACCATAACAAATATGTAACAGTGACCACCTTTACTCTTGGGTAACATTCCACATAAGTCCACAGCGAGAAGATCTAAAGGTTTTTCTGGAATAATGTTTTGCATCTCTCCACCACGTCTTTGATTGCTCACTTTAAGTCTCTGACATTTGTCACAGGTTGCCAATTCTTTTCTTACCTTCTTTCCAATATTGTAAAATAAACGTCTTCTTGTATCTTTTGAATGCACTTCTGTATCCCACAATGACGAAAACTTTCATGTATGTAAATGATCAGCTTTTCAGCATCTGCCTCTGGCCAACACAGTTTCCAATTATCAGAATCTGCATCTGTTCTCCGAAGTAAAATCCCCTTATGTAATTTGTAAAATTTACCAAGGTTCTCATACCCCTTCTTTCCTAAATATTCTTTGATTAATTTCCAACTTTGATCTAAATTTTGATTTTTCCTAATTTTGTTACACATAGTTCTAATTGTTTTCTCATTTTCCACCCCTTTTAAGTATCTAATTTTAAATTGCTTTTCCTGCTCTTTTTCAAAAATCTCCTTTTCTCCCCCAATTGGTAACCTTGAAAGTGAATCAGCTACTACATTCTCAGAACCTTTTACGTGCTTGATTTCAAAGACAAACTGTTGCAGAAATATTGCCCATCTGTTCAATCTACTGTGGTATAATTTGCACTCTTGTAAGTAACTCAAAGCTTTGTGATCCGAAAATACTATGGTTGTATGTCCAATAAGGTAAATTCTAAATTTTGTAAAAGCCCAATGAATTGCCAAAAGTTCTTTCTCTGTGACTGTGTAATTTATTTCATGCTTGAGCAACATTCTGCTTGCAAATGCAACTCCATTCCCTACTCTCTCTTGAAATAACTCTGCTCCAAGCCCATAATTACTGCTATCAGTGTTCAAACAAAATGGTGAATAAAAATCAGGTCTGTGTAAAAAGTGTTGCTTCCTCAGCTCTTGCTTAATTTTATCAAACTCTTCCTGACAACGTTTATCCCAAACCCAAACAGTGTTTTTCTTAAGTAACTGACTTAAACATGGTGCATTCAGACTGATCACTTATATGTTTTCGGTAATAACCACATAACCCAAAGAACGACTTTAATTGTTTTTTAGTCTTAGGAATAGGAATTTATGAAATTGATTTACTTTTTTCTGGATCTGCCAAAATTCCCTTGTGTGGGACATGACCCAAAAATTTTAATCCAGAAACTGCAAACTTACATTTCTCTAATATCAATGTCATCCCCCCTTTTCTAAGTTTTTCACAAACTGACTTCAAAACCGAAAAATGTTCCTCCCAATTTTGCCGTGTAACCAAAATGTCATCTACATAAATTATCAGTTAAGGTGCAAGTTCTTGCCCCAGTACATGATCTAAAGTTCTTATAAATTCGGAAACAGAGGAATTTAACCCAAATGACACAACACAATATTGGTAACTCTTACCATTGTACAAGAAAGCAGTACATTTTATAGAATTAACCGAAAGTGGTACCTGATGAAAACCCGAAGCTAGATCCTAACTTGACATATATTTTATATCTGTAAATTTATAGAGTAACTCATCAATATTTTCGGGATGGTCTGTCTATCTGAACAAAATTTTGTTTAAGTGTCTAGAGTCTAAAACCAATCTTACTCCACCATCTTTTTTCGAAACAACTACTAGAGGATTATTATATGCACTGATACTCCTTTCTATCATATTACATCTTTCCATCTTTTTCAGCTCTTTCTCAACAGCAGGTCTTTTTGATATTGCAATACTGTTTGGTTTTATGAAAAATGGTTCATGAGGTTTTACCTGAAGCTCACACTAATAACCCTTTACCCTACCACATATGTCACTGAAAACATCACTGTATTCCCACAGCAGATTTTCTAACTGTTGTTTTTGCTCCCCAGATAAATTTTGTGTTTCTGAAATTTTCAAGATTACTAAATTCCCAAATTCAACTTCATCAGTATCAAATCTATGAATTTCAATGTTCTCCAATCTATTTTCTTTTAGTAAATTGATACTGTCAAAATTTCCATTACTTTGATCACCAAGTGTGTTCACAAAATTTGTCTGAATCTATTCCCTTTCACTAGTTTCTATCAAAAGTTTTCTTCCAACCCAATCAAATGCTGTATTTACTTTTACTATCCAATTCATACCCAAAAGAAAATCCTTATTAAATTCCTGAATTACAAAACATCCATGTGTGAACAACTTGCCTTCAATTAAAAATGTCACTAAAGCCTGGCTTTTACCAATTTACTGCTCTTCCCAGTAGCACCTTTTATCTTTACCCTAACAACTGGCATTTCAACATAATATTTTCCCACTTTTAATTTCTTGCTTAACCTTTCAGATATTCCCAAGATCTCACTTCCTGTATCAATTAAACATTTACCAATCCATGACCCAATTTGAACTTTTACATAAGGACTGCAAAATTGATCACTTTTCTCAGAACCTGTATCCTCATGTAATAAATCACTTTCAATTTCCCCAAACCTATACTTATCAGTGTCATATGGTATACCATTATATGTATTATTTGTCACAGTTATAAAATTTGCACAAGATACAAAATTGTCATTAGTACTCTCTCTTATCTCAATTAGCCAAGAATTTTCATCCAAATCACACTGTATACTGTTGAAGTACTTATCCTTCAGCTTTTCAAAAATAAAATATCTCATCTTTTTCCACCACTCAGGACATATAGTTTCACATACATTAATAAACATCTTTCTAAAGTTCTTGTGAAAAGAAATAGTTTCACCGTTCAGCCATAGATTCATAAGAAATGTGTGTGTGTAATTAGTATCTCTAAAAGTTTCACTTAGGCTAGAAGTTATACATGTGTCATCATTATTTGTGTAGTCAGATTCTTTACCAACAACATCAAAATTCACACTTTCACATACTCCCTGCTTGTGAGCCTTATTCATCCTGGTAACATCCCTGGGAATTTCTATAATATTCTCACTATTTAATCCATTTTCAACCATGTGTATACCCAACTCACTATTTAAACTAATGAAACACCTTTCCTCAACATCATCATCAATACCATAACCATCATTATCAACTTTATCATCAACATCATTATCATTATACATATTCAGGTCACACACATTCAAATTATCCCCCAAAATATTATTTCCCCTTTCTAAAGTTACCAGATCCCTTTCACCAATATTTTCATTCTCACAGCATGCATTCTCTCTCTCATTCACATATGTCTCTGAACTACTACAAATTACATCATCTGACAGTGTTGTTCTTTTCTGCCCAAGTGTAAAACTCTGTTAAATTAAATGAATCACAATTACTTTTAACTACTGTATGTTCTTGTGTATTGAAAATTTTATCTTTATCAATATCATCATTATTTTCCTCTTGAAATTTTTTCAATAAGTAACAACTAATAACCTCATGTGATAGCCTAGGTTTGGAACAGTCATGTTTGGGTTTATGATAGTTACATCCATTGGTCCTATCATCATGCTCACCTTCTGCCTCAACCTTGCGGACCTTCAATGGGGTGTCTACTCATTTTTTATTTCCTGAATTACAACAGGTTCCTGTTTAAACTGCTGATTATGGTTCTGCCAATGTCTCTGATCAACATTTCTGTTCCCATTCCTATGCCAAACGTTACCAGGTTGTTGGTAGTTTCTGTTGTACTGATCTCTAGCAAAATTTCTGTGATGTTGATCCCTAAAGTGTTCTCTATTTTATTGATTATTTCCGCAAAAATGTTGTTCTTGCTTTGGATGAAAATTATGGTCCTTCTTTTGAAAATTGATATATCCCCCTGAATTTTGACTGACACCATGATAATTGTTTTGTTCCCTTTTTTGAAAGTTATCATTTCCCCAACTTTGACCACTACCTTTCTGAGTAAACCCACTGTTTGTTCTTGTTGTTACCCTATCCAACTTTTCAATAAAATTGAGAAACTGCTCAACATTACTATCAGGACAATGAACTAAACTCAACTGCATTGCTGATGGTAATCTTCTCTTTAAAGTATCAATTTTGATCAAGTCATCCAAAGGTTTTGTTAAATGAATAAGTTTTTGAAGTTCACTTTTGCAAAATTGTTTCACGCTCCCATCTGATTCTCTATAGTTTCTCCCATTCAAAAATTCACTTTTGATTCTAGTTTGTTTAAGATCATCCCAAAAATTTTCCAGAAATTTTGATTCAAATTCTGGAAAGGTCATCCCCACAGTTACAATTTGGTTTGCCAAAGTCAAAGCTTCGCCTTCAGAGAATTTTTTCACAAATTTAATTTTCGTATCATCTGGTGAGGTAAAAAACAATCCTTACAATACTGTATAAAGTCAATGGGGTGTAAGGGTCCATCTACCGAAAAGTGGTTCTCTGGAATATTAGATACAAGATTGCATGTGTTGACATTGTGATTTTTGCTTTGAAATTCTGTGTCAAGACTTTCAATTTTTTCACTAACTTCTTTGATAGATTTTTTGTTTTCTAAATCATTGCATTCTACTTTTTTTTCTAGAGTAACCAAACGATTGTCAGTTTTTTGTACTACATTTTCTACTAAAACTTTTGTGTTCTCATCCAAATTTTTAATTTCCCCATTGATCTCATTAAAATCAAATTTCTTTCCCTATCTGCCAGTATCTCATTTTTTACAATATTAATTTCATCGCTCAATTTAGCATCAATTTCATTTACTTTTCCTTCCACAGATTCAATTTTTTCCTCAACACTGCCAACTCTGTTCGAAAGATCACCCACTTGGGTATTGACTGCATGGACTTGCAACAAAATGTTATCAATTTTTTCATCCCAGTAAGTCTTATTGTCATCAACTGATTGTTTAATTTCTTTCGTGAAATTTACAAGAAAACTTTTTAAATCAAGTTGATCGGTTCTTTCTGTTTCATTTGACCTGTCCTGACTTTCAAAGTCTATTAAATTACTATTTTCTACTTTAGGCCCAATACTCTCGAAAATATCATAAGTCATTGTGAAGAAAAAAATAAATTTATATACAACAATACAAAACAAGATAAAAAGATTGTTTTAACAAAATGCGAGGGTTTCGTGACTTATCTGAAACTCTCTTCCACTGTTGCAAATTCCACGTTCTCCATCCATGTGACTGTCAACCAAAAGTCTTGAAATTTTTTCTTCTGTCGATAATTATATTTTTTGCCGAAACATTTCTTCTCCAAAACTTTTACATTCTGATGAACACAAATACTGTAACACACATTCTGAAAACTGGAATTAACACACAAAAATTTTCTTCTTCATAGCACTGTTGAAGATCACGTGAACACAATATCCCGGCTACAGTCCCCAGTTGAAATGTGGTATCACGGCTGAGCCCCCAGTTGAAATATGCTCACTATTTTTATTTACTTCAATTTGGCATATTTCGTGACAGTACCTTTTCCGTGAAATGTTTACAAGATGATATTTGTCTTGGCTTCAGTCGTCTAGAGGAAGTATGATTCCACAATGCAGTTTCGTCGGCTGCAGAAATGACCTGGTTCAATGCGTTTGCTTCATTTTTGGTGCTTCAAATACCATTTCTTCGAATGTGGTTTCTTCTTAAAGTTTACATAAAAAAGTAATGACATAATTCATTTTTTCTGTTCACTAGCAAATATTTATAACGGCGACCTGCACATTTTTCTACCGTCAACACACACCAAGAGTTCACTGCCGACTGACAACAGTCAAAGACGACTCCAGCGTCAAAGACATTTTACACAACATACAAGCTTTCGCTTGTAATCAGTCTCTTTGATATTCTTCGTCACATCTACTAATAGTAATCAATATGCTGTCACTCTCAAAAATATAAGTAAATTAGCATAAAATAAGGCAAATTACAATTTAAAACAAAATTCTAATAAAAATATAAGAAAACATTTACAATTTGGTATCGACAAATCCGGTAGAAAATAACACATCTCCCAGATCCATTACAACATGTTCCGAGAAATCGAGGATCACCAATTTAGTATTGGAGGGCAGCGTGGAGGGTAAAAATCGTTGAGGGAGACCAAGAGATGAATACACTAAGCAGATTCAGAAGGATGTAGGTTGCAGTAAGTCCTGGGAGATGAAGAAGCTTGCACAGGATAGAGTAGCATGGAGAACTGCATCAAACCAGTCTCAGGACTGAAGACCACAACAACAACAACAACAACAACAATGTAGGTATTAGAAATTCACAAGCATAAATTTGCAGGATTAGCTGTATGGAGTCAGAAATCTGTATGGGGCCAAGGGAAACTATTTTATACTTTTTAGATCGTTTTAAAAAGTGGCAAAAACGTTTCCTATTTAAATAATTACTTGCCATGAGTCTCCTGACAGTTTTCCCCTCCTCTGCAAACCTTTTCTTCTCTCGGTAGCATCTACACAATGAACGCCTTCAACTATTTGTTGGATATATTCCAACCTCTGTTTCCCTTACAGTTTTAGCCCTCTACGTCTCCCTCTGGTACTATGGCTCGGCACACTTGGACACGAATTCGGAAGGTTGCCTCTTCAAATCTTTATCGAGCCATCCAGATTTAGGTTTTCTGTTATTTCCTTAAATTATTCTGGGCAATGCCGAGATGGTTCCTTTGAAAGGTCAAAGCCTATTTGCTTCCCCTTCATTGCTTAATCACAGCCTATGCTCCGTCTCTAATGAACTTGTTGCTGATGGGGCGTTAAATGTTGATCTTCCGTCCTTCTAGTACTACGGAATTTATTTCCGATGTCTTGGCACACGTCTCACCATTCAGTCCATTCTTCTTGTCACTGTACTCAAGCTTTATATATATATATATATATATATATATATATATATATATATATATATATATATATACCCGCCGGCCGCGGTGGTCTAGCGGTTCTAGGCGCTCAGTCCGGAGCCGCGCGACTGCTACGGTCGCAGGTTCGAATCCTGCCTCGGGCATGGATGTGTGTGATGTCCTTAGGTTAGTTAGGTTTAATTAGTTCTAAGTTCTAGGGGACTGATGACCATAGATGTTAAGTCCCATAGTGCTCAGAGCCTATATATACCCAAGTGGGCCAGCCTTTGTATCACTGTCCATGCACGCTGAGATACTAAAAGAACTAGAAACCAGCGTTTTTAATCAAATCCACACAAATAAAAGTAAAATCTTATTTCCTAAACTGTTTAGCTTCTTGATGCCATTGTTGGGACATTTCGAACCTGCAAGCGTAGCGGTCGCGCGGTTCCAGACTGAAGCGCCTAGAACCGCTCGGCCACTCCGGCCGGCTATGGTAGCATATTTCGCCTCTGTATCGTTTTGGAAATGCGTAACGTCAGTGAAGACTCCCCTCGGCTTACTAATATTCTCTTCAATTCCTATTATTACTTCAAAACCTTTTTCTTATTAGTGTTGTAAATGCCACCCACCATTCCTCAGTATTCAAACAAATCGCGCCCCCTGCTAGTAGGAACTTTGCCAATGCCTCACAGAGATGGATACTGGGTAGGAAATGAACTTAAAATCATGACGGCCTGGCTACATTTATGTAGCTCGCAAACTGTGGCAAGTTCTTTTCATTTACCTCGCATAGGACCTCGAGAGCTGTGCTACACAGCTAGGGTGTGATAGCGTAATATCCGTGGAGCATTAAAAAATGATTGACACTGCAATTTCTATTCTGTTCACAGGAACCATTTACTGAACAAACTAATACAGATTCTATTTGAGAAATTCCCCGTCAATGGCGCTGAACTTTTGCCATCGTTCTGGGAGCTTCCGTGTTTGTGTAGCAAACCATTCTTCTGGAGTATCCCGGCGCCACTGATGGAAAACTGCATGAAGTTCGTCATTAGTACTGAACTTCTTACCGCTAATGACAACTTTCATTGTGTCGAACGAGGCAGATACGGCGAATATTGAGGATGTGGCAGTACAGTAAACCCCAATTCACGCACGGTGGCCATTGTCTGTCGACCGGCATACTGCCGCGCATTGTCGTGCTGGAGCAGAACGCTACAGTCCTACTTTCCGTGGCGCCAAAGTTGAATGCATCGTTAGAGTTTGTACAGTGAACTGCAGTACCGATTACTGTTGTGGACCGTACAGGGAAGGAGCCAGTCCAACAGCAGAATCCCTTCCTGATCCCAGAACACAGTCGCCACTTGTTTCTGTACGAATAAACCCGGCCATGACTTCTTGGGACAAGGGCTCCCAGTATGCTTCTACTCCACAGACTGCCCTTTCTTTTCTGGAGTCTCTCCAGAAGAACCATGATTCGTCGACGGTGGCAAGACGTTCACAGAACTCCGCTGGATCTACACTGTAATGTCATACTAACCTTTGACATATCTCGACGAGCTTCTGTTTTTGCGCACTGGTGACGGAATGGGGCACCCACTGCGCACACACATTCTTTATCTCCAAATCCTCAAGAACATTGGTGTTGTGGGTTCCTCGTGAGAGACCTGTTGCGTTCTCTAGCTCATCAAACATGAATCGCCTCTGCCCCGTTATCAAGTCGCTGACACACTAGTCAGTTTTTGGTTTGCGTGCAGTTGCTGGACGGCCAGTACATTCAGGTTTTTCAGCACAGTCCCTGCAATCTTTGATATCCAAAGAAACACGAATCTGCAACTTGGTGCTCTTTCCCCACGTATGCCTACTAACCTCTCGTGGGTGTCCGATACAGTTGCTCTTTGCCTCCAGAGAAACCACATTGTCCATCGATGTCCACCAGCGTACCGGCAAGCCGGAACAAGCGCAGCTGCAGTGCCCCACAGCAACAGCATCTGGTGGTGGTAAACAGTACTATAGACCGCCTTCACGCATACATCGACACATATTTCAAACTGCTGCTTTACTGGAATTATAGCCGCGTTCCAATCAATACTGAAAGAATTAAATACACAAGTCTAAAGACAAATTGGAAGCAGTCATCCATCGCGTCGTCCTGGGTGATTCACACTGAAGTTTGAGAGGTTCGGTAATGTGTTTGCGCTTCGTGAGCGTGCGCCTACGTGGCATGTTCCTTCGAAGTCTACGGAGATCACACAATGCTGTTCGTTCCCGTTCAATGAAAGCCCTGTAGAATTCTTGGCGAGTCTGTGGTGGAAACAAGACAACCACGAACATGTCAAGCATGCCTCTCACGCGGTCAATGGGGTTTAGGTCGGGTCTTAACTTGGCCATTCCATTACTTTAATGTCAAGGCTTCGCTAGACATCCCTAATGACGCCCGCCACATGGGCCTCGGCATTATCGTGCATGAGAAGGAATTCAGTGCCATCAACCTATGCGACAACCACCACACGGTCCAACAGGATCTCTTCGATGCACTTCCTGGCGGTAGGGTGACGATGAACAACGACAAGATAATTCTGGCTGCCAACTCTGATCCCTCCTCACACCGTCACAGAACCTTGGCCGCATCCTGGATAACAATTGGCAGGTACAACTCGCCAAGAAGTCTCTATACACGTTAGAGGAAGAATGAAATCGTCTCTGAATGACACCTTTCGCCAGCGACGAAGTTGCCAATTGATGTGGGAACGGCAGAACTGAAGGCAGGCTGTGAGATACTTGGGAACACATGGAGCCCACCATTCAGAAGATACTGTCCTGTCAAGCAGTGTACCCAAGCAGGATGTCTGTCAGAAGTTCCTTTCTCGTAACCTTTTCCTTATGGTCTGATCGGACACAGCGTTCCAGTGGCCATTCTGAGATCATCTTACAATGCTCTTGCCAGACATTGATATTCACGTAGGGTTTTAAGGCATCGGAGACCTTGTCCAAATCGCCTTCTGTATTGACCTGCCTCCCTGTTCCGTGTCCACAAGCTGTGGATGGCAAATGGAGAGGCGTTGGCATCTGTAGGAAAACAATGGAAATCCACCCTTCTTGGATTAAACACACTGCTCACGCAACTTACACTGCATTATGATGTCGAACTGATTATGCTTGATTAAATGTAATGGCCAAAAATGACATCTGCTGTCTGTCCACCTCACTAGAGAACTGAGGGACACTGGTACTCAATTACTTCGGAGGAGACACATGATACCGTAATGCATAACACAACCGACAGACGGCGAATGAGTTTAGTTGTAACATACACGGAAAGCAAATCTCGGTTTGGGCAATGAGACCACAGGTACAGCCAGTATCAAAATAGATTTATACTGAGGTAAAGTCATGAGATACCTTGTAATATCGTGTGGACCTCCTTTTGTCCGGTGTAGTGCAGCAGCACGAAGTGGCATGCAGTCAACACGTCGTTGAAAGTCCCATTCAGAAATATTGAGCCATGCTGCCTCTACAGCCGTCCATAATTGCGAAAGCGTTGCCGGTGCAGCGTTTTGTAACACGAACTGACCTCTCGATTATGTTCCATGGAATTCATGTCGGGCACTCGAATTGTCCAGAAAGTTCTTCAAACCAGTCTTGAACAGTTGTGGCCTGGTGACTTGGCGCATTGTTATCCATAAAAATTCAATCATTTTTTGGGAACAAGAAACTCACGAATTGCTGCAAATGGCGTCAAAGTAGCCAAACATCCAGAGACCCAGTCCATTCCATGTAAACACAGCCCACACCATTATGGAGCCACCACCAGCTTACACAGTGTCTGGGTCCATGGCTTTGTGCGATCTGCACCACACTCGAACTGTACCATCAGCTCTTACCAAATGAAATCGGGATTCATCTGACGAGGCCACGGTTTTGCCATATACTTTCGTCGTACGTCCTACATTGATTTCTGAAGTTATTTCAAGCAGTGATGTTTTTCTGTTAGCAGTGACGACTCTACACAAACGCCGCTGCTCTCGGTCGTTAAGTGAAGGCCGTCGGCCATCGCGTTGCCCGTGGTGAGAGGTAATGCCTGAAATGTGGTACTCTTGGAACACTCCGGACACTATGGGTCTCGGACTATTGAACTGCCTGACGATTTCCGAAATGGAATGTCCCATGCGTCTAGCTCCAACTACCGTTCCGCGTTCGATGTCTGTTAATTCCGATCGTGTGGCCGTATTCACGCCGGAAATCTTTTCACATGAATCACCTGAGTAGAAATAACAACACCGCCAAACCACAGCCCCTTTACACCTTGTAAACGCGATGCTATGGCCATTTGTATACGTGCGCATCGTTATCCCGTGGCATTTGCGAACTCATTGTAACATACTGGACGTTGATACATTTGTTCCCCCAATTCTTTTGGCCAATGTATGAGGTGTGACAATAAAGTAATGAGACTGATTTTCTTTGCAAAATGTGGCAACTCTGCAGGCTTGTGTAGGCACAATATCTTTGACCTTGGTCTATAAGCTGCTTCTAGTCCAAGCGGCATATTGATGCAACTGCTTAGTCGTGAGTTGTGCTGTAATAAATTAACACGTGTTTGTCTCACTCGTCACGGAAATGGAACCGCATAATATTCAGAAACGGTATGTCATTTGTTTTTGCGTTAAATTGGGTGAAAATGCGACAACTTACGGTAAGCTTCAGACTTGAGGAGGTTATGTCAAGAGCTCACGTTTTTCGTTGGCATAAAATGTTTAGTGAAGGCAGAACGAATGTTGAAGATGAAGACCGCAGTGGACGACCATCAACCTCACGGACGGATGTCAACTTGGCCAGGGTGGATGAACTCGTATGATCTGATCGAAGATTCTCTGTGAAAATGATTGCAGGAGAACTGAACATCAGTCGGGAAACGGTTCTTCTAATAATAACTGAAGATCTTGGTATGAGAAAGATTTGTGCAAAAATGGTCCCCAAAAATCTCGTACCACAACACCGAGAAACACGGGAAAATGAGGCAACCGATGTGTCAGAGCAAACGGAAATCAATCCAGAATTGTTGTGCCGCGTTATCACTGGTGATGAAAGTTGGTTTTTTCTGTACCGTCCAGATACAAAACGCCAAAGTTCGCAATGGCGCTCAAAGGGATCACCCAGACCAAAAATGCTCGCATGTCAAAGTCAAAAGTGAAATACATGCTTGTGTGGTTCTTTGATTCCAAGGGAATTGTTCATAAAGAGTGGGTGCCTCCTGGACAAACAGCTAACCAATATTACTAAAAAGAAGTTTTAGAAAGACTTCGTAAAAGAGTTCTTCGTGTCCGTGCCAACATTACTGATAATTGGTTTCTGCATTACGGTAATGCGCCATCCCACACTGCTCTGTCAGTACAGCAATTTTTCACCTCAAAACAAATTTCAGTACTACCACAGCTACCTTATTCACCAGGTACCTATATCTATTTCCAAGAGTCAAAACGGCGGTCAAGGGACACCATTTTCAAACAACACAAGATGTCCAGAAAGCTGTGACGAGGGTCTTGCAAGATATTACATAAGATGAGTTCCAGAAATGTTACCATCAATGGCGGAAGCGCTGGAAAAAGTGTGTGCAATCAGAAGGGAACTTTGAAACAGACAACACTAAACTTGACTAAAACGGTAAGCAACACTTTCTTTTCACATCAGTCTCATTACTTTATTGTCGCACCTCGTATATCGGAACAAGGGTTTCGATAGTGAGTCATATCAGAAATGTCGAAACGTTCCTACCTGAAGCCGATTTCGTATCCTTAGGGACGGGCAGGCTATTCTAGAGGATGTTAGCTGTAGAAACAGCTGTGTTGTCAGGATGTTTGCATTGAGACAGCGCTCTTCACATGTCTCCCCGCCACCTGTGCCGATAGGTCAGCCGACTGACAGTGGCTTGTGGGTCCTGCTCGCCTCACAGTTAATGCACTTGCGCTGGAGGCGGACTCCAGCGATGAAGGCGCCCTCTGTTTGTGGTGCAGGGGCTGCCTGCCGGAGTATTTGTGCGCCGCTCTCCGTGTAAGCACTGTGTCTGTCTGCGGGACGGCTGAGCTGAGCCTCTGACAGATCAGTTCTCTCCTTGTGGCGAGAGCGTGCCCGTTACCGTGTACTGGAAACGAGATAAATCGGAAGTCTCTGCCTCTATAACTGCCCACAAGTGCTGCGACGGGGGAAATGAAATTCATTGAGACACGTGTTTATCTGTCTGAAGTAGCGAGAGCGTGATAGCCAATATGCATCGTATGTAAAGAGGCTGACTTCTGCAGAACTCACGAAGCAGAGTAGATTTAAAGCGGGGTTCAAAGCAACATGAATCGGGAGCTGTATTAATAAACGGCTACTCCAGGGCACCATCCGAGTTCCATGAAGCCTACGTAACGGCTTCCGGGAGTAAAAAAATTGCACATTAAATATTTCATACAGTTGGACGAATTTAAAACGCCGTTGTAATTTACTCATTAAGAGCTTTAATCTAGTATTAAAGGGTTAACACAACAACTCAAGTACTGTAGTCACATATCTATACATATCGTGAGACAGCATAACTCATGGCGTGCAAGTAACCCATACTCTCTGATCCAGTATTTGATTATGTGACTACTTAGTAACTTACAGCAAAAGTTACACGTAATTTCAAGCTATTCATCTTTTGGGTTTCTGACAGTTGTATTTTTTCGTGTTTGTAGTGAAAATTATTGGATATATGTTCCGCTTTCTAGGCGAAACACTGTTTTTTCTTGTTACACAAACAAGTTTTGATACCTCTGTGCCATCAACAGTGGTTTGGCTTATTACTGAAAAACTGTAAAAAGTGAAGATAATTTAGGTTGTAACTGATCTAACAAAATGAGGCCTAAAGACAGTTTTTGTTCTTACCGGGATTTTGCAGGACCATCTGTATGGTGTCCTGCTCTGATAGTTTGTCATATGTGAACCAGACGATGTAAATGTGGATTTTATCAGCAAGTTAACCTATTCCTTGATTTTTAAAAACAAGATTTTGGTATGGCAAAACGTTAAGCTTACATGTTTGTTGTTACTTACGTTTTTTTGTGACTGATCCTTCTTATTTCGCATTCTGAGAGCACCGCATACACATATTAAATATACGTTGCATAATTTGGTTTCCCAAACGCCTTCTCATTTCGCAAAACGCGGTGTAAACGATGTTGTTGTTTCGTATCCCTCTCGACGTTCGTTTGTTCCCGTGTGAATTTTGCGCCGAATCTGACATTTTTTTTTAACTTCTCCTTTAGCTGTTTGGGTTGCCTTTTCGTTCCTTTAATGTGTTAAATAATGTGCCTTTGCAGAGTGTAATGCATTCATTTAAAACTTGTTTGTTAGTGGTATAGCTGTGACGGGATATCAGCCTTTTTTTAAACATGTTGCTGCTGTAGTTAGGTGGTAGTTATATGCTATTAGGTGGTCACAAATGTTCCATGGGTGCTATTGCTTTTTAGAGCTGCGTATTTGTCCTACATACAATGACTGGGAAGTACTGCATGATAGTTTATATATTCCGGATCTGTTGAATTTATCTGTTTGTCTCCTGTGTCCTGAGATTTTTTTTCTGTGTTGTTTTCTGTTCTGTATCCTAGTTAAAGTCCTTGTTTCTTCAATATGTCGCCTAATCTGTGCACAGTCTTGTTATTGTAGGCGAGTATCTGCCACTTTTGTTGGTCAATGTGTGTTGCGTAAGGTTTTGAGTGTGCGTGGTGCTTTCGTTCCTTTTCAGTTTACAAATTTGTTGATTTAATTTCTCTATCATATTGGTCTTGTAACCTTTTCCCTCTGCTATTTGTTTTATTCTTTAGCTCCTGTGTGTATTTCTGTTTGCTTACGGGTGTTCTGTTCAATCTGTGCTACATGAATCAGAAACTACCTTGCTTGTGTGCCATTGGTTGATTTGATAGATTGAGAATAGTGGTGCTCATGGTTGTTGGTTTCTTGAATATTATGAAGTCTTGGGTGTTGTTTGTTTTTCGTATGATGAGACCTGGAAAATTTAATGTGTTATCTGCTTCTGTTTCTAACGTGAAGTGAATTTCTGTGTGCACGTTGTTTATTTCATTGTGTAGCTGTGCTGTTGTGTGTGTGTGTGTGTGTGTGTGTGTGTGTGTGTGTGTGTGTGTGGATGACTGGTCTTAAACAGACATGAGACATGTTCCTTGTGCACCTTTGGTAGGGATTTTGCAGTGGGTGCCTATGGACTTCTTTTGTCATACATTTTATCTGGCCTTTTGAAATATACACCAAAATCACGTTTATAAAAATCACAGGAGGCGTTAACGCACTAATAAAACTCATAATTACATCGTTTGGTCTGCAGACAACAAACTATCAGTACAGGACATCATACATACGGTCCTGTTTAATGTACAATCAAGGTAAGAACAAAAGCGAACAAAAACCCTTATTTACAACCTAAAATATGTTACATTTTTACAGTTTTTCAATACACAAAACCAACTACTGATGGCCCAGAAGTGTCAAAACATGTTTGGGTAACAATAAAAATAAAATTCTTTGCAGTTTTGCATAAAATGAGGAATCTATATCCAACAATAATTTCAAACCTTTCCTAAATTTTTTCTCCCTGACGTTCCCACACAATGTGATGAGGAAAAAAAAAGCCGTATTGCTTACTGCATTTTAGCTGTTCATGAAGTAAAACTTCAGCATCACCAATGATGCGTTAACTTGCTACAACTTTACTACTAACTCTATTCGCAACGCATTTTGCGAACACTGAATGTACCTGCAAATGTAATTGTACGACAAATATTTCAGCGTGTGTGGTGTCTTAAACATTTGGATGTGGGGAAGACTAGCTTCTTCTTAAAAATTAGCAGACAGCAATGTGACAGTCAGCTTCCCTGCGAAGTTTTGTGACACACTGTAGCAGTGGAGTGTTGAAACGGCTCCGTGGTGATGGACAGCTGCGTGGCATTCAACCACCCTGCAGTGTTTTGTCTCTCACGATAGTACTGGAATGTTGGCATGACATTGTGGTGATGCACAACAATGCGGTGGCTGACGTCCCTGTAATGTTTCATGTATCACAGAAGTGGCGAAGTATTGGAATGATGTGTTTATGTACAGCAATGCGGCAGCTAACATTCCTCCAATGCTTTGTCTCTCATGGTAGTGGTGCAATGTTGGAATAATGTCGTGGTGACAAACGGCAGTGGAGTGGCTAAAGTTGGTGCAATATTTAATTGATCTTGCTTATAAGGAGACCAGATGGCTTGAGGATATATGCAATACGCAATGTAGCACAACTCCGAAGCATCGACATATAGGCGAGGCATCTGTGTGGCATTTGAGTCTTTCTGACATGCATGCGGTAAATACAGAAACGTGGACTATGGCGTGGCTATTTCCAGATGCGTCCAAGTAGGACCAACATGCTGTTATTTTCTTAGCTATCGAAGGACAAGCACCAGTAGACATCCATCAGAGAGTGACGAATGCATATGGGGCAGCAATTCTGACAAAAACCACCGTTGAGGAATGGTGCTCGAAATTCAACGCTGGTCGCTATTCGACACAAGACCCTAATCGATTTGGGAGACCAGCCTCATTGCAGAAGTTAGGCCAACTCAAGGGGGAGACACTCGAGCATCGACCCTGTACTCCTGATCTCTCCCCATGCGATTATCACGCCTTCAGTCTCTTAAAAAGGGCCTAGAAGTGTCAACGATTTCTGTCGCACGAGGATGTGCAGCAGTCAATCAGTGACTTCTTCACACAACAGGGCAAGAAGCTTTACCAAATGGGTATGGCGCGTCGGTGGGATGATTGCCCCGTTGTTCACGGCGATTTTTCCTGAGTGTCATATCGATTCAGGGCTGTATGATCTTCGAATGGAAAGTAATTGATCGCCCACCCCCCCCTTTGGTATCAGTCACCTCGAACATAATACGATAAGCAGCTGGAAGTCTCTAAGTAGATGCGGAAACCAATTTACCTTCTGAGCCGTAAGGTTCGCAAAGAACAGAAGAAGGTTTCTGATTATTCCAGTTTTGTTTCGCACTGACTTAAGTTCATGTGGCCGTGCGGTTAAAGCCGCTTCAGTCTGGAACCGCGTGACCGCTACGGTCGCAGGTTCGAATCCTGCCTCGGGCATGGATGTGTGTGATGTCCTTAGGTTAGTTAGGTTTAATTAGTTCTAAGTTCTGGGCGACTGATGACCTCAGAAGTTAAGTCGCATAGTGCTCAGAGCCACTTAAGTTCATGTTGAATGCAGGATGGTTGTGGCCGAGCGGTTCTAGTAGCTTCAGTCTGGAACCGTGTGACCTCAACGGTCGCCATTTGAACTATTTGAATGCAAGATGTGGAGTAAAGTTCACCCTCCAATTAAGTGTAGATCTGAAAATGAATATCCGGTCCAGTCACATTAATGTGGCCACCACATATGTTCGACGTTAACGTGCAATGACCACTCACAGACGGCAGATGGGAGTACTAGCAGTGGAGGTGTATCACGTGTGTCGGGGAGACGTGGAAAACAGTGCAGTCATTGCATTAATGTTGAAACAGAACGACTTATCTGACGTCCAAAAGGACGTGATCATTGGCTTTCGGGACAAGAGTGGAAGCATTTCCGAAACTGCTAAGTTGGTGAACTGTTCACTTGCTGCCGTGGTTGAAGTATACCATGCATGGCAAAACTGCGCTATCCAAAACAGGTGCCAAGGTAACTATGGCGCCCCACGGGCTGTAGGTGACACGGGTGAACAACGGTTGCAGACATGAGTACGGTCGAATAGACATGCAACTGTTGAGCTACTGAGTACCCAGATGAACCAAGGGGCTACCAGCAGTGTCTCCTCAATGAGGGTTCAGCGAACCACAGCAGGTGCCTGGTACATGCACTGGTGCTGTCTGCTGTTCATCGGCAACGGAGGCTGTAATTTGCTCGACAATACCGCAACTGGGCATACATTGACTGGTTACGGGTAGCCTTTTTAGATGAATCACATTTTATGCTCCAAAGGACAGATGGCCGTTGCCGTGTATAGCTCTCCAACCAACTCGGAAGGGTTCAGGTCGGAACAGAGAGCATTATGGTCTGGTGAACATTTTCGTGTCATTCCGGGGGTGATTTCGTCACTCTGTAGAGCGCAATGGATGAACACCAGTATACATCGGCGTGATGGAATCTACCAGCAGTTCAATAAAACTTGTTGCACAGCTCTGTGTGTGTGTGGATTAATGAGCGTCACGATGAGTTCACCATACCCCTCCGGCTACCAAACTGCCTGAATTAAAACCCAATGGAGAATCTGTGGGACCACCTCGATCGGGCTGATCTTCAGCTCTGGGGCTGTGGTGGCTCACGTCCCTGTCTGTGCCTTCCAGGGCCTCACTAACTCTCCTCGTGCACGTCTCGCAGTGGTCCGCACTGCAAAAGACCGTTATGTAGGCTTTTGACAAGTCGTCACATTTACGTGACTAAACCGCGTAGGAGCTTGTATACAATCGCATTTTAACATGGATCCACAAGTGGCTCGGGAATAACAATGTATCATAGGATCTTCAGTTGAATTTATGATTATTGAGACTCAAGTCAAAAGCGGTAGCGATGAATCACGTAGTATGCAAGTCCACCATGAAACACTGAACAAAGAACAACTCAGGATACATTAATAAATCCTGAACGCATTGAAATTAAAATGTGATGTAATGGATTAATGAGCAAAGAACCGATTCTGTACCATCAGCATGGACGACGGTCCACCTCATAGAACATTGACAGTTAAGTATGAATATAAATGAAGTCACATTTAAAGACTGGAACGTTGCAGACAGAATATCACGTCAAGCCGCAAAATGCAAGCCCCAATCGTACCATGCTTCTGGTAGTTTGTAGCGTGAACAGTTATCGGAAACTAGCTTCTGGTAAACCTTTCAGGATGTGAGGTCGTGGTCGAAGATACTCTTCTGTTCCTGGTGTTTCGTCCAGGAATGCGCTGGACGTCCTCAGAGGCGCTCCTGTACTGACTCTTGCCGACTCATCGGTCTGACGTTTGAGAGCGACATAAATATTATAGAAATGGGGCGGGGTCAAACACGTGATGAGCAGAGATAATTTTTGTCAGAGATAGAGCTTAACTATCGATTTTCGTCTTGTCAAAGATATAACTGTCTAGCGATTCTGCAGAGCTACTGTCCATATGTCGCTAAGTTTCATTGCCTCCTCTTTCCTATGAAAGTTATGGTACTGCTTACAAATTTTAATGGCTTCTCTACATAGTCGTGGAAAATAATTAGACGTTGTAGATAAAATTTATTTCAGAAATCTTCACTTCGTGGTTTCCTGACTGAAGAGCATGATATTCTGCTACAGCTGATTTCCTTAATTCTCCTAGTCGGCACAGACTTTCGTGCGATTTTAGCCGTGTATTTTCGCTCCCCTTGGTAGTTCCAATATAAGCTTTACCACAAGTACACGGAATTTTATATACACCACATGTCGACAGAGGAGGGTGCTTATCCTTCAAAGATCGGCGTACTTGACTTACTTTCTTTGTTGGTCTAAAGACCGGTCTGATTTCATGTTTCTGTACAATCTTACCGACCTGATCAGTTACTTTTTTAATAAAAGGAAGAGAAACTGTATTTTTCAGTCGTTGTGGTTCATCTTTGTCCTTCGGTCTTCTGTTCCTTGGTCGCAAAATTCTCTCTAGCTCTTTCCCTGAGTAGCCATTATTCTCGAAAGCCTGCTTTAGATGTTTTATTTCAGCGTCCAGTTGTTCCGATGTGCATATCCGTTCGGCTCTATCGTTAAGACTTTTAAGGATACCTCTCTTTTTTTGTGGATGGCGAGTGTATTGGAAAGTAACACATACGGACAGACATTTGAACAAAAACTCCAATTGACAAGGCCACAATCGACAGTTAAGTTTTGTCTCTGACGAAGATTATCTCTGTTCATCACGTGTTACTTTGTCCCCCCCCCCTTTTTCTACAGTGTTTATATCGCTCTCAGACGTCCGGGCGGTCTGTCAGCAAGACTCAGTGGAGCAGCACCTCTGAGGATGTCTAGCGCAGTCCTGGACGAAACGTCAGGAACAGAAGAGTGTCAGTCTCTTGGACCGCGACCTCACATACTGAAAGGTTTACCAGCAGCTATATCATCCGTTTGTGAAAGCCTTCATTCTATGATCTTCGGAAAGTAACCTAAGTTCAGATACCAACGCCCATAAGCAAGTTGCATCACCAGTCGTCCAGAACAGAACCGCATGCAAGCAGCAGAAAAGACAGCCACAGAACGTGCATTGTGGAACGGAGGTTAGAAACACGCGTCATGGCCCTTGCATGCCTGTGATTGGCTGGTACGTACTCCCTCCATAGTGTACCCAACAGACATGTCTCTATTCGACTAGGCAATGATTGTAATACGAGTACGTTAAGCAATCGATATCGACGACCCTACAGACTGTTTCCGTAACAGACTTTCGATCCAGAATTCGCGGTAAGTGTGAACAACTTGAAAGTGGACATTTTAATGAACCACTTTCATTGGTTGCTGACAGAACACACGTCACTGAACGACATTGAGAAAGTTTGTCTACTTTTATCTCGATTTGTAAAGCGATTCACAAGTCATTAGGATGTAGTAAAAGTGTGTTCGTAGAGTTTATTATAACGATGTTCCCCAGCCTAACGGGACGCATATTTCTCGATATTTTGATCTCCATTCTGCGTTCCTGGTCTCGGGTTAATGAGAGAATATTTCTCAAAGAGAGAGATACGGCAGTGACTTGTAGCCTATGTCACGTCGGTAATTTTCCACTGGTGCCACACAGCTATTGTGTTCTCGGCGGTGCTTTGCCCTCATCAGCGTCTGGATGGAAGGCAGAGAGTCTTTTAGATAAACTCGGTGCTCCGTCATCTTCAGTGCAGCCCGCGGGCTACCCTGACACACGACTCAACATTACAATGGCGACGCGTTCTCTTATATTCCAGGCGGCAGCGGGACCTGACTAGGCCGTTTCATCATCATCATCATCATCATATTATCTGCAGGAAGAAATATAGTGGCAGAAAAAGCCGTATACCACCCTTAACCACGTCCGTATCTACTAAACTGCAGTTTTAAAGGTCAAAGGACTTGAGACAGAGGCAGTAATTGGCTCTGAGCACTATGGGACTTAACATCTTAGGTCATCACTCACCTAGAACTGAGAACTACTTAAACCTAACTAACCTAAGGACATCACACAACACCCAACCATCACGAGGCAGAGAAAATCCCTGACCCCGCCGGGAATCGAACCCGGGAACCCGGGCGTGGGAAGCGAGAACGCTACCGCACGACCACGAGATGCGGGCGAGGCAGTAATTGACAAGGCAGTTCCACACACTTCTCACTCACTACCTTCCGTTCATGTCCTCCGGCTCTTAAAAATGCAATTTGATTACTGTAAAGGATTGCGACGACTTCTTGCTCCATTAGGTGGTTGTTGTTGTTGTTGTTGTTGTTGTTGTTGTTGTGGTGGCGGCGGCGGCGGTCGTCGTCGTCGTCGTCGTCGTCTTCAGTAAGAACAGTGGTTTGATACGCCTATTCACACAAGTTTGTTCCGAGCAAATCTCTTCACCTCTGCACAATCATTGTAACCTGTATCCACATGAACGATCTTACTGACGTCAAGCTGTGTTTTTCCCATTACAGTTCTTACGCCCACCTTTCCCTGTATTTTCAGATTAACTATCCCTCTACTACTTAGCATGTTTTCACTTAACAGATCGCTTCTTTTCGACATATTGTGTCACAGAGCTCATTTTTACTGATTCCATTCGGCACCTCTTCATAAGTTGTACGATCTACCCATCTACCTTCAGCAGTATTCTGTAGCATCTTGTTTCAGGAGCCTCTATTTTCCTCCTGTCTGTTTACTGTCAGTGCTTCTAACACTGAAATATGTGTTCAGTGTTAGGAAAAATTTTCAGTTTCAGGAACGCTTTTTCTCCTGTTGCCGACCTGCGTCTTATATTCTCTGAACTTCGGCCATCGCCAGCTACTTTTCTACCCTCGTAAATTTCTTATCACTTTTTTGACCAATTAAATGCCTTACGAATTTTCCATTGGATACGTAGAATGTTTCAACGCTGTTTCTCGCGTCCTTTCAGAAAACAAGCAACTTTCTGACACATGAGAAAATAGTCAGAGCTGCTGCGAACTTACGATAACTGTGTCTGTCTGATGAAAGTTGAGAAGATGGAGAGGACAACATTGAAATACGGGAGCATGATACGGATTCAGATGTGGACGCCTGTTCAAGTGACGAATTTTCGGATTAATTTGTTAGTCAGATCTTAGACAGACGAGCAAACTAAACGTTATTTGAAATCACGTACAGTCATGGGAAGATCTAAAAAGCCATATCATCATTTCTCATAAGCGAAGCGCTTCAGCGCTTGCTATAGCGTCAACGACATCAACTAAAATCTTTTCCCTTTATTTTGATTGTAAACGGATGGGGGGCACTGTTATGTGCATTAATATGCACATAATGAACACTCCTGGGTAGTTTGATAGGTCTCGTGAATCACAGGGCACAGACCGTTAGGAAAAGAATACTTTTATGGGTCTTGCAGAGAAATACAGAGCTTCCCATCTCCATTTAAAAAGACATGTGAGGTACAAGTTGGCCTGATAGTTTTGCAGTTACTGTGCCAAGTATAAGATTCCTGTTTTTAGTTCGCTGTACTCACTTCGATGATAAAAGTGCTAGAGGTGAGAGGAAAAAAACTGACCAGTTGACTGCTGTGCGCGAACTTTTCACACCGAAGCAAGATAAGTATTTGAAGCAGCATACTTTTGGAGAATATGTGACAATTAACGGGCTTCTAATTCCATTTCGAGGACGATGTTCTTTCCGAAAATATGTGCCAAAAACGCCAAAGAAATGAGGCGTAAATTTTTTACTTTGGTAGATTTCAGAACGTTTCACCTTACGTAGTTTGAAACGTATGTAGGCAGACAACCAGGTGGTCTTTGCAACAAACAAAACAAGCCTTTAGAAGTATTTTCTTGAAAGTACTGACGGAATATAATTATTAACAACTAGAACACCTGGAACGCCAGTGTGCCTCGCCTCTTCAAAGAATTCTGTTACAAAACGGGTTGAAAGTAGTAGTTATATTACGAAAGATGAAACTATATATTCCCCCACAACTTTTGCACAATAAACAAGGAACTGTAACTTCAACCCTGTTCGCTGTTACAAAATACGTAGTAATGGTGTTATGTGTTCCAGCCAAATCAGGAGCAGTTTTACGCGTCCCCACGATGAATAATGATGGAAAGATTAATAAAGATACAGGCTCTCAGAGAAACCATAAGCTACAACGTTTTACTACAATATAAAGGTGGAGTCGACACTTGTTATTCGTTGTGTAGTAATTACAGCGTTGGCAGAAGAACGAGATGATTTGGTAGACGAGTCTGCTTTTCACAAATTGAGCTCTGGTCATTAAGTTAAAAGACGAGAATTTCTCAAGAATGTGGCTAAGAACTTACTAATCGACTATATTGTCCAAAGGATGAACAGTCCTTACATACATCGAAATCTACGACAAAAAATAAAGCTTTACCTAGCAGACAAATGGACTGGTGCCAGAACTGAAGGATCTGACGAACAAGAGTAGTTACCACTGCCTAGCAAGAGAAGGGGATGTCATGTGCCCAATGCCAGCAAGCGTTCCACAGTACGTGTGATTTGTTCCACACAAGTATTTAAAAAGCACACTGAAGTAATCTGCACGTTCTGTAAACGTTGTAACAAAGAATGAACATTTTGTTCCATATACAGCGTGTAAAATATCATGCTGCTGTCTTAAAAGGCTACCGAAACTTAGTTCAAACATCGGTTAGTTGGGAATAAAAGATGATCAAAAATTAATTGAAGTCGTTCTGACCCTTTTAAAATGAATAAAAAAGCATTTTTCAAATAATTTTCATGGGGCGACGGCATATTGTGTTCTTCTTTATGTTTTAATTGCGGGTCAGGTAGACCCGACGTGGCTACTCGAGGGTTACTGCTCTGTGATTCTTATAGCGGCCATCTGGCTTCTGTACAAGTTGTAAATAAACTATCGCTGATTGTATTTTGACCCTGCAACCTTCATAATTTCTAACAGTGCATTGTAGTCAATACTGTCAACTTTTTTTTTCTAAGTCTAATAATGCTATAAACTTGCCTTCTAAGATAAATTGTAGGATCACCATAGCGTCACTTTTTCCGGAAACCAGACTGATCTTCCCCGAGTTCGGCAGCTCCCAGTTTTTTACATTCTTCTCTTAATAGTTCGTGTCAGTATTTGCAAAAGCTGTAACGTAAGTGATAATATGAAAGCATGTCACATATATCAATATGATCTTAGAAATAACAAAAGACAAGTAATGTAGGCTCCTTCGCCTGTCAGTTCCATGTTTACTCTGTATGCTAGTTACGTCAAACGTTTTCGGAAATTGATATTAAGATTTGACAGTAGTAACACAGTAAATGACAAATCGTGTTCACCTGTTTTGGCAAATAAAACATTTCTAATGCAGCTCATGTCCTTTAATAAATATGCATCTATGACTTATTAAATTGACTGTCTTTGATGTCAGGACATTCTTCTTGAAGCATGAAGCTGTATCGGTCTACATACCAGGTAGGAAAGTACTGCCATGGTGAGACTCCTTGACAGAGTAAAAGTGTTGCCGGATTGAGAATCTAAGTTGGGTACTTTGGCTTCCGCAGGAACGTGTTGCACCGAGTTAGCAATCAAAGAATGACTGACAGCTTTCTTTCCTCCAGTACCTCTCGTGACGTTACACGTCACTTGACCGCCACTGCCGTTAGTAGATGACACCAAAATTAAGGAGATGCTGTGCCGTGTGTCCCTGCAAGAACCTGACTCGATCTTAGTTGCAACTGTAAATAAAGCAGTTTCTTGAATGTTGACTAATCGTAGCTAATCATGGGTGTGTAGGTGACTAGAAAGGGCAGTAATGCAATCATAATAAAGAGGAGAGCTCTTATTCGATGCTATAATTGAGATAAATTCTGCATTGGAGATATACAAGGCATCATAAAACGAATGTCAGATACTGAATTTAGAAAGACAGTGTGTTGAGCACAAGGAAGAAAAATTCACTAACAAGGTCACAAATTACCAAGCATCACTTAAAACAAATGATACAAGAATGCAGTCAGTGAAGCCCCAATAGTCGAAACGCGCGCGCAAGGCAGATGCTGCAATGAGGAGCAACAGTGAAGCACAATTGAGCGTTACATGGCCTGTGGGCTGTAACGTCTCACGGTTTTGTGCCGGCGACAGCTGGTGGTTGCGCCACTGACCCGTAAATGATATAAAACGGTGATTACAAAGACCAATGAAATCATTGCAGTTAATCCCCAGCAATAAATGATGTATGTTTCAGTACCAGTGATTGCCAGTACTTCATTAACATATATTACATTTTTATACTGAATAAGGGGACAGTATGAAAGCATATTACACTCGGCTATAAGCGAGCGATTGTGCAGCAGGTCACAGTAACTGGTTGGGAGACCACCCCAGGGGAATTCATGGCAGGCACTCGCCGACAGCTATGTGGCGCAACGCCATGCTGTCAGAACGGCCTGTACTTTGAGGTAGCCGCCACTGGGTTCCAGATGCCAAGAGTCACAATGCAGATGCTATCTCCCGCGGGGCTGGGACACCAGCGGGGTCTATTGTAACAACCCTGCTGTGGAAGGAGGAACGTGCCATCATTGGCGCAGACCTAGATGAAAACTTTCGTGAACAAAACTGTAGAAAGCAGGGCTTCTTCGAAATACACTGACAGACTGCTGTAGATAACATGTGAAGTAGAAGTGGACCTAGGAAGTGAGAACATTTTTTAAGGTGTGGGATGCTGCTGAGCTCAGTCACTACCAGACAAAAACATTAAATGCGGTGTAAGAACCGTTCCAATTGGTAACACAAATAACTTAGAAGTTGAAAGAGAAACACGGCTGTGTTACAGATGTCCAACCTCAATGGCCATAGGCGCAAAGAGAGAGAGAGAGAGAGAGAGAGAGAGAGAGAGAGAGAGAGAGGGGTTGGCACAGGAGAGGAAGTCGTGGCGGATTGTGTCAAAGCAGTGGAAGACTAAGGATAAAACAAAGAACACCCGTGGTTCAGTGGTCGCAGCCAATAACGTTAAGTTATTAAATTTTATGTTTTCTTGCTTATATAGAAATATTGCAAGTATGATGGCTATCTGGGTGAGATCCCATTTGGCAAAGTTATTGGGAGGCATTGCGCTGTTATTCTTGGCGTCGTGGTGTGGTCAGCCTATAGATAAAGGGTATGGCTTTAGGTCACTGCTGTTAGTAATGCAACGTGATTGGTAGCGCCGACACACGTATAACTTTAATTTTTTCACAGCCACGGTCTATTAACAGCAAATGTAGCTCTGCTTTCTCATCACCAAGTTTTAGGCAGCTCGTTACTGGTTACCTACCTGAAACAAAAAGAGTCAGGGAAGGGACCTGTTTCTTTTAAGTCATCTTCTCACTGGTCGTCACTCGAAATATCCATAGTTCACCCGATCAGAATGACGTCATGAACGGCCAACGCTGAGACGCGCATCTTCCCTTTAGGAAGCAGATGGGACAACACTACTCTGCAGCCAGGAGTCATTACGGGATGACCTCTTTCGCCGAGCATCTCCGCAGCAGCCAACTCTTCGAGCAAATTAGACGAGCTCTGACTTACTTGGTAGAATTTTTTTCAGCTGATGTGAATTTAGCCACAGACGCAAGTTGTTGGTACGAAACAAAATGACTGTTTTCACAGCCTCATCTTGCAGATTAAAATGGTGAGATCTGGGATGAAATGCAGGAACAGTCGAGTCATTTTAGGGAGTTTCGGTAATTTGAAGCTACTTTCTGGAGACTTCCTTGCAGTTTTATGCTCAATATGCTTTCAACTCGGGTCATACATCAAACGCATATCGTTCTATGGCGCTATCTGCCTGTCAGTACTAACCTTTCGGCAATTACGGTATGACCTCACGGATTTCATTATTACATCCTGATGCGTGTTCATTACAATTAGACCCCATATCCCTCGACCAGGCTCGCCAAGGAAATGGATTAGCATTGTCAACGTATGTCAAATATGTATCACGCACTTTAATGCAGTAAACTGAGTTAATTGTGATTCTCGTTTAATTTAGTAGATAATGAATTCCTTGTTCATTTGGGGGGGATGAGGGAGGTCGGTTTAATTACGTAAGATCAACAGGATCACTTCGCATATCCTAGTTAACATAACCGAAGCGTCCGCTTACAAAAAAAATGGTTCAAATGGCTCTGAGCACTATGCGACTTAACATCTGAAGTCATCAGTCCCCTAGAACTTAGTACTACTTAAACCTAACTAACCTAAGGACATCACACACATCCAAGCCCGAGGCAGGATTCGAACCTGCGACCATAGTGGTCGCGCGGTTCCAGACTGAAGCGCCTAGAACCGCTCGGCCACATCGGCCGGCCGTCCGCTTACAGTTGTCCGCGAGATACCCTGTGACGAACACAGACGCTGCGTGTTGACTGCTCCAGAGAGACGTCGAAAGTGACGCTGAGTGACCCTGCTGGATCTTGTTTAAAAACTGGGTTGCTAAAAGAATACAACCGATTAAGCGCTATTTTCTGTTGCCATCCTAAACGCCCGTTCCTACATAAAGGTGTGTCTGTCTTACCAGCAAGCTCTGTAATATCTCTCAAGATTTGTTAGGTTCCCATAACCTGCTTCGTCCTAACCTACAGCTGCCTCACAGGAATGTGTCCCCGCACTTCCTCCTGCAAAGCAAGAAGCTTCTGTAATGGTCATCGCCCTACTGGCAATTACCAATAATTATATACTACTCGGTAAAACGTAAGGACCAAATTGATGAAGTAACATAACATATTAAAATCTCGGTAAAATGAGTGAAATTGTGGGAGTATGTTGCTAGATGTCTCCCTGTCGCGCATAGAAAGCTGTATGTCAAACGGCGTGAGGTCAGCGTGATTATAGCGCCAAAATGAGGCAGCCTAAGAAATGAAAAAAAGTGTGCATTAATCAGCTGGTAGTAGTAAAATTCACTGTGGAGATGATCATCATTAAAATATGGCCAGAAACAGCATTTCTTCACACGGAGAGAAATCATCGGAAACAGGAAGGACGAAGTGGGTTGAGTGTAGCTAGGAAGTTTGGTGCTGCTCATACCATAGTTCCAAGTGTATGTGGAGCGTTCCGAACCACAGGCACCGCTGACCGAAGGAGAGGAGGTGGTTGACCATGGTCAACTATAGAAGGAGGCGACAGCTATATTGTGCTATAGGCGGGAAGGGACTCACGTCAGACTGCAACCACTTTAACAGGAATGCAAGCACTCAGTCTCAAGTTGCAAGGTGGCACGGCGACTGCAGTGGTGTGGTCCCTTTGCCTGATGACCAATACGTTGTGTTCCGTTGGCACCCGCACATAGGAGCCATTGTTCGCGGTTGTACCAAAGAGGACAGTGAGTGGACCAAGGAGAAATACGGTCGCATGCTTTTCTAGAACCAGATCTGATTCACTCAGACGCCCACCGGTTAATGTTATTGTGATACTGTACTCCTTCTCCTCTGCCTTTTTTTAGTGGTGCATTTGCCCCGACCTCATTAGGACGACAACGCGGGACCAGCGCGAGTAGAGTAGCTCTCGGAATGAAAGGATATTCAGCGAATGGCCTGGCCTGCGCTTTCCCCAGACTGCATTTCCATCCAGCACATGTCGGATGCGTTGGGGAGACGTACTGCCGCACCTCCACATGCATCAACAACCATTCAGCGGTTGTCACCCACGCTGGTGGGGGAACCCAACGGCCTACCATATGAACTCCTTAACGAGCATCTAACCAGCGTTGTAGCACATTGCAAATCATGAACCTCTGTCTGTGGTGGTCAGACACACTATTAAGAACGATGTCCCGTCTTTTGTAATGCCTAGGGACCCTCTTAAATCGCGGTGACTTCAGTTCATATTATTGCCTTTGAATCGAACATCAGCTCTGCTCGTCGCATTGCGTATTTCTTTCATTTAGCTTCTATAGCACTCCTTTCTATTTATGTTCCAAGTTTCATCGAATTATCTTACCTAGTAGTACCACATCAAGCGGAAGTTACTTTCGTCCTTCAGCTTTGAATATCATTGCAGTTAGTGAAACACGTTGCCCTAAAATTAAACTGGCGCAGAATTTCTCCCCCACAGAGTGCGAAATGTTAAGTACACTACTGGCCATTAAAACTGCTACACCACCAAGATGACGTGCTACAGACGCGAAATTTAACCGACAGGAAGAAGATGCTGTGATATGCAAATGATTAGCTTTTCAGATCATTCACACAAGGATGGCGCCTGTGGCGACACCTACAACGTGCTGACATGAGGAAAGTTTCCAACCGATTTCTCATACACAAACAGCAGTTGACCGGCGTTGCCTGGTGAAACGTTGTTGTGATGCCTCGTATAAGGAGGACAAATGCGCACCATCAAGTTTCTGACTTTGGTAAAGGTCGGATTGTATCCTATCGCGATTGCGGTTTATCGTATCACGACATTGCTGTTCGCGTTGGTCGAGATCCAATGACTGTTGGCAGAATATGAAATCAGTGGGTTCAGGAGGGTAATACGGAACGCCGTGTTGGATCCCAATGACCTCGTATCACTAGCAGTCGAGATGACAGGCATCTTATCCGCATGGCTGTAACGGATCGTGCAGCCGCGTCTCGATCCCTTACTCAGCAGGTGGGGACGTTTGCAAGATAACAACCATCTGCACGAACAGTTTGACGACGTTTGCAGCAGCCTGGACTATCGGCTCGGAGATCACAGCTGCGGTTACCCTTGACACTGCATCACAGACAGGAGCGCTTGCGATGGTGTACTCATCGACGAACCTGGGTGCACAAATGGCAAAACGTCATTTTTTCGGATGAATCCAGGTTCTGTTTACAGCATCATGATGGTCGCATCCGTGTTTGGCGACATCGCGCTGAATGCACATTGGAAGCGTGTATTCGTCATCGCCATACTGGCGTATCACCCGGCGTGATGGTATGGGGTGACATTGGTTACACGTCTCGGTCACCTCTTTTTCGCATTGACGGCACTTTGAACAGTGGACGTTACATTTTAGATGTGTTACGACCGTGGCTCTACCCTTCATTCGATCCCTGCGAAACCCTACATTTCAGCAGGATAATGCACGACCGCATGTTGCAGGTCCTGTAAGGGCCTTTCTGGATACAGAAAATGTTCGACTGCTGCTCTGGCCAACACATTCTCCAGATCTCTCATCAATTGAAAACGTCTGGTCAATGGTGGCCGAGCAACTGGCTCGTCACAATACGCCAGTCACTACTCTTGGTGAACTGTGGTATCGTGTTGAAGCTGCATGGGCAGCTGTACCTGTACACGCAATCCACGCTATGTTTGACTCAAGGCCCAGGCGTATCAAGGCCGTCATTACTGCCAGAGGTGGTTGTTCTGGGTACTGATTTCTCAGGATCTATGCACCCAAACTGCGCGAAAATGTAATCAAATGTCAGTTCTAGTATAATATATTTGTCTAATGAATACCCGTTTATCATCTGCATTTCTTCTTCGTGTAGCAATTTTAATGGCCAGTAGTGTAACTTCCGTCTCACTCTCCTCTTGAAAGCACACAGAAAATCGGAAGCAACTTTTTAAAAAATTTGTAGCTTAATTTCCTAGTGAAACCAATGTTTTATGGCATTCTCTCCTACTTTGCCTTGAAAGCAATGGTCGAAATTTCGATTCCCGGCTCAGTAGACAGCCAGAAAATTTCAGATCGTCACCAATTCCACCGCAGAGGGAAAATGCGTACTGCATCGTGGTTGGCTCTCCCAGGCGGCGTAATAATTCTGAAACAATGTCGTCTGTTTTAGGTGCGTTGTTTCGACTTTGTTGAATAAAGCCTCGTAAAGTACAACGGTGTTCGTTTTCACGGTTCGCTGGTGTATTATTCTGACGGGCGGAATCGAGAAATTTAGAAGCTATTGTGTTGCTGTCGGAGAGAAGGTGGTACTGGTAACTGAAGGCGTGGATAATTCCCCGTCCGCAGCTCGTGGTCGTGCGGTAGCGTTCTCGCTTCCCGCGCCCGGGTTCCCAGGTTCGATTCCCGGCGGAGTCAGGGATTTTCTCAGCCTCGTGATGACTGGGTGTTGTGTGATGTCCTTAGGTTAGTTAGGTTTAAGTAGTTCTAAGTTCTAGGGGACTGATGACCGTAGATGTTAAGTCCCATAGTGCTTAAAGCCATTTTTGATAATTCCCCTGGCCCAGGGCGCGTGGGAGGAGGGCAAACGCCGCGAAGTGGGGCAGGCAGGCGAGCAGGCGGCTGGTCGCCTCATTACCGTGACGTCACGCTTTGCGAGCCTCATCTCGCCACAAAGCCGCTTCCACTTTTTGTCCCGCCTGTGCGCGGTACAGGCCGCCCGAGCAGCAGCCGTCTTGCGCGATGGACCGCAGACAGCCGCGACAAGTCAATAGAGGAGAACAACGCGACAAAGGAACGCCGTTCCGAGCACCTCATCCGGGTTTCATCTCTCTCTCGACTGCGCAGTAGCCAACATCCCTTCTGCACCGCAGAGAAACAGACGCGATCAATTTCCTGCCTGCCAGACTCTTGTGCGAATACTCAGAGGTCCGTAACTTCTTATTCAACATACCTAATGATATAAGAAGCTCACTCCAAAAGAAATGCACACTATTTTTTTAAATCCATCTTATGTTCTACATGTTCGAAAGTTTTACAATGTGTAGATGCATCCTTTAGGAACAATATTTTCAATTCTCCATATAATTTCCATCCCTCTCAACTGCCTTACGCCATCTTGGAACCAGCGCCCGTATACCTGCACGGTAAAATTCTGGACCATCTCTTGGAGCCATTGTTTGGCAGCGTGCACAAGGGAGTCATCATCTTCAAACCTTGATCCACAAAAAGATGGTAGTCACATGGAGCCAGGTCAGGACTGTAAGGCGGGTGTTTCAGTGTTATCCATCCGAGTTTTGTGATCGCTTCCATGGCTTTTTGAGTGACATGTGGCCGTGCACTGTCGTGCAGCAGCAAAATATCCTACTTTTGCCGATGTGGTCGAACACGACTCAGTTGAGCTTGTAACGCCCCACCTGTCACTTATCTGGTTTTGGCTTGTGTTCACCCCAGTTAATTAACTAACAGATCAACAGAGAGTGCAAAACTGCCTCAATATCGGATAACGCGAAGAAAGTAATAAGGCCCTGTGACTCCTGATTGAACTGCGGTGGCCGTGTTGACATTAATTGATTCAGAATTGATCACTTTTAATTAAAAAGGGGGGACATTGATGTTATATTCAGCTATTGAACACCAGATGCAAATGTTGAACATTAAATAAATTACGAAAGTGACTTGAGATTTCAACTACTTGATTGAAAACAGATGCAGTCGAATAGCACAAATTTATTTTAACACCCGACCGTCAATCATCACATTACGTGACTCTCCTACCAGGCAGTGGTAATAAATTGCGTTTGCGTGGGTAAAGTGCGATAACTCAAAAGTAATTCCTATCGACTGACTCGGGCGTAATGCGAAGTGCGAGAAGAATTCTACAATACACGACCCATAAAACCCTCGTGGAAACTTTGCCGACGTGATCCAACAAATTAATCAGTGGCCTGAGAGGGCGCGATATCACCGAATACAGCGTGGCGAAGTGGCGTCGTTGTGCAGACGTCGGCCGACCTCGTGGTGCTGCAAGGCTGCGCTCGTCTATTCACTCCTAGCTATCTTGCTCAGTACATAGCTGAACCAAAACTTTCTATCTCCAAGTTCAATCGTTCCATTTGCTAAGTCCTAAACTGCAAGATGCTCACTCTTTCTCAGGCAAGCTGAGAAAGAACACCACGTCCGCACTCAAGGCAAGCTGGGAACGGAAGACCACTATGGAGACTTCTCCCAGCCCGCTCTTCGCCTCAGTTACCCCTCCAGCAAAATCACTTACGCCAATTGCAGCGCAAGTCGCGTTAATTATGCATCACTCCCCAGCGCCAACCAATGCCTGCTCTGGGAAGTGAACAAATTACCACAAAATTTCCCTTCCTCTCAACTTCTGCTGTTTAGCTCCTCCCAGGCCACTTATCAAGGTTAGCGTCTGCACAAAACAACAATTTTTCCAGAATTCTGACTCCCAGGAGAGTACTTCATATTCCTCGGTCCTACGTTCCCATTGGAGGCCGGCGTATTTCATTCTGTCGCTCTTCACCTGATTTACTTCAGACACTGTGGACCATGAATTCAGTGTGAAGTTGCTGTAGTCACAAAAACGCATATTTTGGCCTCTGTTGACCGCTCCACCAAAGCTTTCCGCGGCTTTCTGGCATGTTTCACTGACAACGGGATGATGGACAATTATCAACAGGCGTACAAGTTCTCCATCTGCTTGCTGGTGCACCAGCATGGGGTCAACCACCTACTCACTGTCACTCATCTTAAGGCAGCTGGAGGTCACGCCCCATTACCGCTTTTTCAGAGCTTGAGCCGCCCTAAGCTGCCTATTGTTGCTTCTCTTCGTCACTCCCTAGCCTGCCACAGTCAGCTCTGAATACTTCCCTGGGATAAACTAGCCTCCAGTAAATCGACGCATTTCCACAAAATTTTCATGTCGTGTGAATTACTTTAAAACCATCACCCGACATTAATTATTCCAATACATACATACTATACCCTCTACAAGATGCATTGTGCCTTGTCAGTCATTTTTGTTCAGCCCTACTGTTCGCTCAACGTGGGTTAGGTGATCTTTAATGACTTCATGTAAGGATGTAACCTCCCCACAAAAAAAATTGTAATTAAATAATTATTATTATGGATAGCGATTCTAATTTTAGTGTAACCGCAGAACAAAATTGGTTCCCATTCATAACCTTCCTACAGAAATTCATTCACATTTAACCTCCACACAAAATTTGTTTCCCATTTAATGTAAGCTCGAAACAGAAAAATTCCTAAACCTCATAATAAAAAATAAATTCAGTAACCTGGTAGAATTTGGACGACAGCAGCGCTGCGTCATGGCCCTGTGTAAGATCATTCTGAATAAAACAGGAAAAAATTCTTACCTCAATAAAAACGACGAAAATATCTGCTCTTATATAAAAATTTTCCGGGTCAGCTCTGTGCAATGCTGGCCGATAGATTTGTCATTTTTATGAAAGGAAGCAACTGATTTTTCTTTTGCAACAATAGGAATGATCATGGATTGAAGAAATTAGTAAATTCTTTAAATTGAAATGAATGTTAATTAGAAATTACTTTATATCACGAACATTATTATTAGGACACTTTTAAAAGATTTACGTGGGACTTCACATAACATTACTAGATATCCACGAGGCCTTTTTACCTTGTACACTAATACTCAAGCTCTGGCATCGCTGCACCGCGACCGGACCAGCCAACATGATACACCAGACAGGACTGACAAGCGCAGACAGGCGGCTGCTCGCTAGCAACAACTTACTGCTACTGCTACACAGTTCGTACTGCAGTCAACACTATTCTTTGGTCTCAGATTCTCTTATAGCTTACATATCGCAGGCAGCACATACCTCTTACATAACCCTCCACTGGGGAGGGGGGGGGGGGGGAGAAAAAATCTGGCAGTGATGGTGAGTCAACTGGACTTGCCATGAGCAACAAATTTTTCTAAAATCTACTTAATTAACTAAGTTGACAGTCACAGAGTATATACATATATATAAGTACAGAACACAAAATGAAATATAGTGCACATGCACTGAGTACAGAATATATCAAGAAATCACAAAATATATACGCAACTTTTTCTTAATTAACTAAGTTTACAGTCACAGAGTATATACATATAAATAAGTGCATAACATGAAATGAAATATAGTGCACATGCACTGAGTACAGAACATATCAAGCAATGACAAAATGTATACGCAATGAGTACAAATCATATTAACAAATGACATGAAGTGCATACGCACTGTAGTACAGAACATATCAGGCAATGACAAAATGTACACGCAATGAGTACAAAACATATTAACAAATGACATAAAGTGCATACGCACTGTAGTATTTTTTGTTATCACTTTACTAGAACTAGGATAGGAAAGGGAAGGATTGCATCATGGTTGTAGCACATTAGGTTGCACGTAGCTGCACTGAAAGTCCCTATCTTTCTACAGAAGCACAACACCAAGTGAGACAATCTGAAGTTCTCTTCCCTTAAGTATTAATCAGTGTAGCCAAGACACTGAAATTTCGTATTAATAATCCATGTTATCATTTTGGTAGTACATTAGGTACACCAAACAGTGGAACCATAATAACATTTCCATTGTTCAAGGTGGTGGACACCATGATGTGTCAACACCACACTCATTCACCAATGTAGAATTAGTGCAGAAACCAAATATAGTGCTCCATGATCATAAGGATAGACAGGACGAACGTATATTGCAGTAATTTGTGGTAATTAGGTCAGAAGGTGAAGGACATTAAGTCTCATGCTAGTCATCATTGAGAATTACACTAGTCTATCAACCGATTTGACTAATTGTCGGCACTCATAGCCTAGTTACTGAACATTTCTGTACTATGTATGAAGTATTACAGAATAATGTTCATAAATCATCTGATTACAGTGAACATTGGCACTCATTGGCCAGTTACAAACCATTTTTATACATCATTAATGGCATACCATTTACATAATTCATCTAGTTATAGTAATCATTGGCACTCATTGGCCAGTTACAAACCATCAGAAGTCATCATTCAAAACAGGAGCTAATGAATGGCATAGTATTAACATAATTCACATAGTTATAGTAATCATTGGCACTCATTGGTCAGTTACAAACCATCAGAAGTCATCATTCAAAACAGGATCTAACGAGTGTAGCATCAAGCTACTGGTATTCATATATAATAGCATGTAGGTAACATAATACAAATTTAAAATATAAGGAACAGTGACATTCATTGGCCAGTTACTAAACATATAGCAAGTATTGAATAGTACAAAACATTTTTCATCATTCAAGTGACATACAACATATTTAAAATAATTATTGGCACTCATTGGGCAGTTACAAATCATTAGAAGTCATCATTCAAAATGAGAGTTAAATATTGGCATAGCATTTATAGAGTATAACAAAAATATTATTTACAGAAATTATTGGCGTAACATGTATGCATTATTACAAATTATCATTCACTATTACTCAGAACTCATCATTCAAGTGACATAGGACATATTTAAAATGTTACACACTGTAACTATTTCTGAAGGTCTGTGGTTAGAAAACATTATTCAGTATTACTCAGAACTCTCTTAAACTGGTAGCATTATTTGGGACTGGTAGTACATTTTTTTGTGCTAGCAATGCATTGCGTTGGGATCGATAATTAATTGCAGGGGCATGAAAATATTTGCTATTGACTTATTGCTACAAATGAGGATAGGTAACGTCATTCGTCATGAGTCAGCTGTAGCAACGTTAAGAAACAAGTAGAGTATATGTGATCACATTCATGAATGACACACACAAATGAGTAAAAAAAATGCAAGTACTAGAACAGGTTTAATGACTAACTGCTTATAGTACATTAATTTCATGAATAGCTTCTCCTGGAAAAAACACAAATGGATTATTAAGCTGAAAGAAGAAACGCATATTATGCTGAAAAGTAGTGAACTTCGAATTAACAGGTAATGAAACGTGTACTCAATATGTATGTACTCTAGCTGTCCTTTCCAAAACATTCAATCATTATGCCATGCGACATAAGACATACTGTCAAAACGAACTGCAACAAATACTTAAATAACTACATTGCATTTCTTAACTAACAGTAAATATAGAAACTTCATCATTATTCTCATCTGCAAAGAAAAACATCATTATTCATATTACCATAACTTCATTACTATCATCACCTGCAAAGAAAAACTTCATTACTCATATTAGCATATTCTTCATATAACTATTCATCACCATTCATTATCATCTGCAAAAAGACACTTCATTATTCATTATTCATATTACCATTTACTTCGTATAACTATTCATAGTATAGAGTTTCTTATTTCTAGCATATTTCATCACTAAAACTAAGATGTGTAGTTCTGTCTGACAGCCTGCGTCAATCGCCTCGTATTCTGAAAGAAAAAAAATTAGTTAAGACTGCTATCATACGATGTGTATAGTATATTCTTGTTAATGCTTGTTAATTCTGATCCATTTACTTTTCATGACGAGGTACTGCATCTTCTTTCGTTCATTCTGAAGGTGAAATTCCCATTTCATAGTAATCCACTGTGGTTTGTTTAATTTATTTCTTTTACACGTTATTGCTTTTTGAAAATGATGAACAACGATTAATGTCTTGCATTTAAATCATATACCCATTAAATACAAACTGGTTTCTAGTGATATAATTAAGCATACAGCATAGCATGACAGAAAACGTATTATGTCAAAAACATAGACAGTTTTGAAGTGCAAAAAACTGTACACAGAGTATCATAATGTAGTAGCAAAAAAAAAAAAATGTAAAATAGTCATAATGTTGAGATATGATAAGACAAAATGTCAAAGTCAACTGGTGTTTGTTACATCTTAAACATTTCATAGTGCATACAAACAAACAGGAAAACAATCAGACATACATGAAAAATGGAAAATGTGCACGGTCTGATGTGTAACGACAAGAAATGACTTTCTACTAACCTTACCTTGCCGGGCACTTGCCAAGAAAAAATACGATAATCATCAGTAAGTGTTCATATAAATATAATTGCATAAGTGGTCATATAAAAATCAGGAAATGGCATTACAGTGTGATAAATCGTAAAGTATGTTCATTCAATAAAGGGTTTAATATTGGAGACATGGTGATTGCCTTTACTTTTTCTGGTTCTCAAAGTTTCGACGTGTACTACATTGGGGTGAAGAATGCTGCGAATTCGATATGGACCTGCATATAGAAGCTCAAATTTACTACATCTATTCTTTCCTCTGTTGGATGGATAGTGTGTACATACTAATATCTTATGTTCAATGTGAAAGTCACGGCGTGTACAAATCTGTTTTTGCTGTCTTCTCCGGCGCTCTGCAGCACGTTTGATGTTGTTCAGCGCAATGTCAATTATTTCATGGTGTCGTAGTCGACGAGATGTAGGAAAGGATACTAATTCTTTAATTTTGTTAGGTGGTTCAACATTTTTCATTATGACAGTCGGAGATAGCATAGTAGATTCATTTGGTATGGAGTTAATTACATCCTGGAATGACAGTATGTGTGTATCCCAATCAATATGTTTTTTATGGCAGTATATTCTACACAGTTTACCAATTTCTTTCATTAGTCGTTCACAACGGTTCGAACAAGCATGGTTCCTGGATATATAGATCAGAGAAATGTTTCTAGCTCGTAACATACGTGTCCATATAGCAGATCGAAACTGTGATCCATTGTCGGAAATTACTTTCAATACATGCCCTACATGGAATAAAAAATGTTTTACAAATGCATTCGAAACAGATTTAGCAGTAGCTTTGCGTAACGGAGTGAACATAACAAATTTCGAAGCGAGTTCAACAGTGACAAAGATGTAGCAAAAACCTCCATTAGTTCTGGGAATCAGACCAAAAATGTCTACAGCGGCCATGTGTCTCAATTTAACAGGTACAATGTGATGTAATGGAGGAATATGTGAATTCGTATCTGACTTAGCTTTCTGGCAGATTTTACATGACACTAAAACTCGTCGAATACGTTTCTCCATGTTGGCAAAGTAACAGTTCTGTCTCAGTATAAGAAAACATTTTCTGGCTCCGTTGTTGCTGTCAGGGTGGGAGCGGCAAAACAGAATATTATTGCGTACAGTGTAATGGTTTCTAATGGTGACATTATTCCTATCTTGCCAAAGGTGTTTAATTTCTTTCCATACGTTGTCTTTACTCTGCTCTTGTGCTATGTCTCGTAATGACGACGAAATGAAATTTTCAGATGCAACTTGTTGAATATACATGACGCTAAAATTTGCTTTGCAGAAGTTGGTTGCGATGTCTTGCTGATTGTTGCTGAGAGAAATGGATAGTGCGTCTGCTACAATATTTTGTGTACCGGGAATGTGAACAATTGTAAAATTAAACTCCTGTAAATAAAGTTTCCATCTGCTTAACCTGTCGTGTGTAAATTTTGCTGAAAGTAAAAACTGTACCGCTCTATGACCTCTGTAAACGGTCGTATGTCTTCCATAAAGAAAATGCCGAAATCTCGTAAATGCCCATACAACACATTATGTTTCATGTTCTGCAATAGAATAATTACGTTCAGCAGGTGACAGAATGCGACTCGCAAAGGCGGTGTTTTTAATTACTGTACAACCATCTTCTTCAATTTCCTGAAAAATGTGTACGCCTAAAGCGGTGTTAGAACTGTCGGTGGCAACGGAAAAATTTCTAGTAAGATCTGGATGTGATAAAAGTGGTGCAGTCAACAAGGCATGTTTCAGATTGACAAATTCAGACTGTTGGTTTTTCATGTAAAAGTGTGTCTCAGATGTCGTCAAAAGTAATAACATTTTTGTGAACAATATTCTCTGTGTCAAAAGTATTGCTTACGTTGCTGGAGGATGCAAACTGTACTGTACCTAGTTAAATTCTTTCTGGCGTGCTGTTATTTGCGGGAGGATGCTGTGGCATTTCAACTACACTCCTGGAAATTGAAATAAGAACACCGTGAATTCATTGTCCCAGGAAGGGGAAACTTTATTGACACATTCCTGGGGTCAGATACATCACATGATCACACTGACAGAACCACAGGCACATAGACACAGGCAACAGAGCATGCACAATGTCGGCACTAGTACAGTGTATATCCACCTTTCGCAGCAATGCAGGCTGCTATTCTCCCATGGAAACGATCGTAGAGATGCTGGATGTAGTCCTGTGGAACGGCTTGCCATGCCATTTCCACCTGGCGCCTCAGTTGGGCCAGCGTTCGTGCTGGACGTGCAGACCGCGTGAGACGACGCTTCATCCAGTCCCAAACATGCTCAATGGGGGACAGATCCGGAGATCTTGCTGGCCAGGGTAGTTGACTTACACCTTCTAGAGCACGTTGGGTGGCACGGGATACATGCGGACGTGCATTGTCCTGTTGGAACAGCAAGTTCCCTTGCCGGTCTAGGAATGGTAGAACTATGGGTTCGATGACGGTTTGGATGTACCGTGCACTATTCAGTGTCCCCTCGACGATCACCAGTGGTGTACGGCCAGTGTAGGAGATCGCTCCCCACACCATGATGCCGGGTGTTGGCCCTGTGTGCCTCGGTCGTATGCAGTCCTGATTGTGGCGCTCACCTGCACGGCGCCAAACACGCATACGACCATCATTGGCACCAAGGCAGAAGCGACTCTCATCGCTGAAGACGACACGTCTCCATTCGTCCCTCCATTCACGCCTGTCGCGACACCACTGGAGGCAGGCTGCACGATGTTGGGGCGTGAGCGGAAGACGGCCTAACGGTGTGCGGCACCGTAGCCCAGCTTCATGGAGACGGTTGCGAATGGTCCTCGCCGCTACCCCAGGAGCAACAGTGTCCCTAATTTGCTGGGAAGTGGCGGTGTGGTCCCCTACGGCACTGCGTAGGATCCTACGGTCTTGGCGTGCATCCGTGCGTCGCTGCGGTCCGGTCCCAGGTCGACGGGCACGTGCACCTTCCGCCGACCACTGGCGACAACATCGATGTACTGTGGAGACCTCACGCCCCACGTGTTGAGCAATTCGGCGGTACGTCCACGCGGCCTCCCGCATGCCCACTATACGCCCTCGCTCAAAGTCCGTCAACTGCACATACGGTTCACGTCCACGCTGTCGCGGCATGCTACCAGTGTTAAAGACTGCGATGGAGCTCCGTATGCCACGGCAAACTGGCTGACACTGACGGCGGCGGTGCACAAATGCTGCGCAGCTAGCGCCATTCGACGGCCAACACCGCGGTTCCTGGTGTGTCCGCTGTGCCGTGCGTGTGATCATTGCTTGTACAGCCCTCTCGCAGTGTCCGGAGCAAGTATGGTGGGTCTGACACACCGGTGTCAATGTGTTCTTTTTTCCATTTCCAGGAGTGTATTTGTACTGTTCTGTTATTTCGTCCTGACGTATTACGTTCGGGATGATATCTACTGTCTGGTTCATTCATGATAATTTGTTGTTGCGGATGTTCTGCTGCTGGTAAGACCGACTGCTACTCTGAAAACTGTGCTCATTACTTTTGCGTCTGCCATGATAATCATTGCTATACGGCGCGTTGCGATACGTGTTAAAGTGATGTGTTTTCTGTATGTAGTTACTTCCTTGTTGCGGTGCGTTGCTATTTGGTGGAGCAGAAGCTATGCGTGTAGGCGGCAAAACATTAAAGCTTGGTTGACCTTGCGCATTACATTGTTGGTTAGGTATGCTAACCGGCTGGTTTTGTTGCTGTTGTAGGGAAAAGCCTCTATTGTCACCAAAATGCGTCTGCTGTTGCTGATAATTTTACACATACTGATGATTAAGATTTTCTCAGTTATTAAAGTTCTGGTGGTTGTCATTTCGCGAGTGTCTAATGAAAATTGTCACTTTCGGTAAAACTTGTCATATCGGGTTTTCTTTACTCATTTTTAATCCTAGATAGATCGATAATTGAAGAGCTGTTTTGACAGATGTAAAGGATAGCAGAAGAGAAGGCAGCAGTGCAGAAAACTAAAGATGAAATAACAAAACTACGGCTTGGAGCCCTTTGCACGCTACGGCACATATTCATCAAAGTGTAATGAATCCCCTGAGGTCTATTACGCGCTACAAATAAGTTTTGGTTTCTGTGTTACAGGCAATGCCGGTGAAAATTCAAAAGCAAATTGTTGTATCCAATCCAATTCTAGTTTCTGCATTACAGGCCAAGCTGATGAAAATACAAAAGCAAATTGTCGTATCCAGTCAAAAGAGTGAATCTGTGTTCTTTTTACATACCCTAAATTTTCTCACGGATAGAAAGTGTTTGTAATAAAAATTATCGTCTCTGTATGTCTTAGCAGGTTCAGGATTGCATGAGAATCTGTTTGTCTGTGTCTCTTCGGATTCTAAGTTGCGTGGTCTCTGTAAATTACTTAAGTTATACTGGCTGTGTGAGTGTGACAAATGTTCGGAATCTAGCATATGCTGTGACGTGTTAGTGACTGAAACATTTTTCATTTCTGTTACTTTAATACGTTCCTCAATTTGACTGATCTGTTGTTCAAATTTCTTATCGACTTCCGTATCCAGAGTGCGTGAAACTTCTGCTGACATTAATTTAAACTCGTCGTGTAACTGTGTCGCGTTTTCGGAACGTTGTTTAGTGACTGCACTAATTTCATCTCTAAGTAATTTCGTTGTGGCTACACGTGTACTACTTAATTCTTGTGCAACAGATCTGATTTCTTCAGTACTGTTACTAGCACAAGCCTTAATTTCCTCACATAATTGTTCTTTAGTATCATGGCGTTGCACGGTAACGGCTGTAATCTGTTCACTAAGTTGTTTGTTCTGCTCATTAAGATTGTCGTGCCTTTTATTCGTCTGTTTGAAACTTTCATTAAATTGTTTGATCGACCTGTCATATTTTTCAATAAGTTTGTCATATTTTTCATTCAATTGTTTAAGATTTTCATTAAGTTGTTTGAAGTTGTTGTCTTGCCTTTAATTCTGTTGTAGCAATACTGCCATAATTTGATCCAAGCCATAAATAGCTGCTGTATTCTCTGTGCTATGTGATGGTGTATAAGCATTTGTCACGTTTTGTGTACCGGTAACCATTTGATCATTCTGTGATTCTTGAAAAAGTTTGCCAATTGGATGTGCACTGTTAGTCACTACCTCGGAATCAAATAAATCTGTCGTACTTTGAGTACACTCTTCATTTTCGCTAGAAACATTTATCTGTTCGTTACGTAAATTTTGCAAATTGGGTGTGTCAAACTGGACAGCGTTCATTGTTTCGGAACGTGCCGCGTCATCAATTGTTACATTTACTGTGGACATAGTTAAATTTGTTTGCTCATCATTAGAATTAAAATCATTACTAGTGATCGGTAGGCACTGATTAACTGTAATTAGGGAATTACCATTAAGACACTGAGTGTCGCACACATTATCGCTCAAATTATTCGAGTTGGCTATTTCACTCATGGCACATCGCTATGTACTGTTAACAGTTTTTTGCTGCATTTTTCATAAATCAAAATTAAGCTCAAAATGAAACAAAGATGACGCAAAAAATGGAACAAACACAATTACAACAAACAGCAATAAATTGCCGATGATCTGTGAAAGAAAGAGTGACAAATTAGTAAATGCGTTGCGCCAGATGCAAACTACATGTAAGTAAATAATAGCAGATATATGACTACTTCTCAGAGATTCACAAAGAAATACGATCCTGGCAGGGTCGCCAAGTGTAACCTCCCCACAAAAAAAATTGTAATTAAATAATTATAATTATGGATAGCGATTCTAATTTTAGTGTAACCTCAGAACAAAATTGGTTCCCATTTATAACCTCCCTACAGAAATTCATTCACATTTAACCTCCACACAAAATTTGTTTTCCATTTAATATAAGCTCGAAACAGAAAAATTCCTAAACCTCATAATAAAAAATAAATTCAGTAACTCGGTAGAATTTGGACGACAGCAGCGCTGCGTCATGGCCCTGTAAGATCATTCTGAATAAAACAGGAAAAAATTCTTACCTCAATAAAAACGGCGAATATATCTGCTCTTATATAAAATTTTTCCGGGTCAGCTCTGTGCAATGCTGGCCGATAGATTTGTCATTTTTATGAAAGGAAGCAACTGATTTTTCCTTTGCAACAATAGAAATGATCATGGATTGAAGAAATTAGTAAATTCTTTAAATTGAAATGAATGTAATTAGAAATTACTTTATATCACGAAGATTATTATTAGGACATTTTTAAAAGATTTACGTGGGACTTCACATAACATTACTAGATATGCACGAGGCTGCTTTTTACCTTATACATTAATACTCAAGGTCCGGCATCGCTGCACTGCGACCAGACCAGCCAACATGATACACCAGACAGGACTGACAAGCGCAGACAGGCGACTGCTCGCTGGCAACAACTTACTGCTACTGCTACACAGATCGTACTGCAGTCAACACTATTCTTTGGTCTCAGATTCTCTTATAGCTTTCATATCGCAGGCAGCACATACCTCTTACAAGGGGCATAGTTTTTGCTATCTTACAAGCTTCAAGTTTCTTCAGTGTTGTCACATATGCATCAGTATTTATGGTGGTTGCACTTGGCATGATGTCCACAAGTAGGAGTCCTTCGGAATCGAAAAACACCGTAGCCATAACTTTTCCAGTAGAAGGTGTGGTTTTGAATTTTTTTCTTTTTTTTTTTTTTTTTTTTTTTTTTTTTGTGAATTTACATGATGCCATTTCACTGGTGCCTCTTCGTCTCTGGTGAAAAATGATCGAGCCATGTTTCATCACCTCTCACAATTCTTCCAAGAAATTCATCTCCACCATTCTCGTACTGTTCCAAAAGTTCGCTGCATACCGTTTTCTTGTTTCTTTGCGAGCCACTGTCAACATCCTGGGAACCCAACTGGCAAAAACCTTTTTTAACCCCAACACTTTCAGTATTCTGCAAGCACTTCCTTCCCCTATCCCAACGTAGCGTGACAATTCGTTCACTGTGATGCGTCTGTCATCAGTCACCAATTCGTTAACTCTCTGCACATTGTCTGGAGTGTGTGCAGTGCGAGGCCTGCCGCTGCGAGGACAATCCTGAATATTGCCGTGTCCGCTTTCATCACGTAACCTGCTTGCCCAGAGACTAACTGTACTGTGATCGACAGCAGCATCTTCATACACCTTTTTCAACCTCTTGTGGATGTTTCCCACTGCCTCGCTTTCACGGCACAGGAATTCTATGACAGCACGTCGCTTCTGACGAACGTCAAGTGTAGCAGCCATCTTGAAGACATGCTGTGACGGCGCCACTGAGGGGAACAGGTAGAACTAAGTTTGAAAACAAACGGGAAGTATGTATCTACACACTGTAAAACTTTCACACATGCAGAATGAAAACTGTATTATTACAAAAATTGTGTGAATTTCTTTTGGAGTGACCCTCGTATAACTCAGGATTATCCATGAATACTTCCGGGCTTCAGAAGACGACGGCGCGAAAGCTACAAGAGATGCAGTAAATTGATGCTGGCTGGTTATGATTAAAGTGCAGCTACAGACAGAGTTCCAGTGTGAGCTGTAATTATCGTATTACAGCAAAACTTGGTACAGATTCTAATGCGGTCTGGAACCGATTTATGATGGAAAAAAAATTAGTTCCAATTTTGGCCACCAGGTGCAAATCTGGCGCTATGAATCCAAGAATGACGAATGTAAATGTTTCCATATGTAATAGATTAGGAGCGGGACGTGGCCAGAAAAGGCCAAGCAAGTGAGAAAGGAATGATATTGATTTTATTATTAACTGCAGCGTACACAATTCGTTCAGTATGAGCCCCATAGATGTTGACGAGATGCTGCATATGTCACGCGACGTGCTCAATGGTTGCTAGCAGCAATTCCTGTGAATCAGAGCAACATGTTCCGGTATACTGGCCTTAACATTAGGCAGAGACGAAAGAAAAATGCATTCAGATCAGGGGACGTTGCAGGTCACGCACCTGGAAAACCTTCGGGGATAACTCGTTCATGGAACGTTGCATTAAGCAGGTATTTCACTAAACGTTCGATATGAGGTGCTGCCCCATCTTGCATGAAAACAATGGTTTCCACACGGCTGCACCATGCCAAAGCAGGAATCACTTCCTGTAAAAGGAAGTCTCGATAACGTGGAGACATCACAGTACGGCTGACAGATCCTTTGGGTGTGTTCTCTTCAAAGAAGAACGGACTGAGAATAAAGGTGCTTCTTCATCCAAACCACACAGTCATATATGGTGAGTGCTATGGTTCTTCATGCGTAACACATGGTTTAACGGTACCTCATACCCGACAGTTCTGTGTATTCACTGTAACCGGTAGTGTAAAATGTGCCCCCTCTCTCCTAGAATATTGCCCAGTATGTCATAAACTTCGATCCATGCCAGAAACCAAAGAGCAAATTCAGACTATTGCTGCATATCATGAGGTTGTAGTTGCTGCAACGTTTGGATCTTGTGTGGGTACCAGGGTAATATACACAAAAAGGCTGCCATACTGTTGACCATGGGATGGACAATTCCTGTGACACTGCATGAGCCACTAGCATGACCTGGGGCACATGCTGCATAGTCAGTTACAGCAACAGCAACCTCGCCAACGACGTCCACTGGCATAGGACGCCTTCCTCTTCCAGTTGCCACACCAAGCTCACCCATGTTTTCGAATTTTATTTTCTTCTTTAAATAAGACCTTTCAGTCGGCGATACTCTCTCAGTGCAGCACCGTAATGGCCATCATTCACAATGAAGTGTCATTAACAGCGCACGGTCTCTCTTGTCGATAGCATTATGCTATGGCTTATTAAATGACAGCTTGGACGTCGTACCATCAGACAGTGTACAGCGCCAGATTTGCAGCTAGTTGTAAAAACTGGACTTAATTTTTTTTTTCCAGCATAAATCAGTTCAACATTAACGCGTTAGCATAACTACCACGTTTCGCTGCCATACTCTAATTACAGCCCACACTGGAGCTCCGTGAGTAGCTGCGCTATAATTATAACCACTTGATAAGCATTAATGGGAAGAGCAACTCTCGCGTGTTTCGATTTGTAATACGCGCCGTGGCGTTGTTTCAGAAAACGCCACCAGGAGGCAGGCGTGTTAGAACGCGGCTGATAATGGAGCAATGCATCCATTTTTTGGTCTTGAATTCACGAAAACCGAGTCATTTGTGGCGATTTAGCACCGGTTTCGCACAAGATATGAGGTAAAACTTCCAACAGACAAATTAATCCACGGATGGTACAACACATTCCGTGAGAATGGCTGCTTGCGTGGTGGGAGGAAAACAGACCGCCCGGGACCATCAGCAGAGAAAGAGGAGCGTGTGCGGGGAATGATTCCTCAGGAGCCCGAGTAAATCGACATGTGCGTTCAGAGAACTGCAGACACCGCAGTCCACTGTCTGGTCAGTCTGTGCAAACGTCTACGTGTAAAACCACATTGTCTGCAGCTATGGCTACTGACTACTCGGGACAATGAGCTTCTGACATCTACAGTGGCTTGCATGGCTGCCGGAAGAAGACCTTTTTCTATTTAAAACTGATTTTCTATTTGAAAACAAGTTTTATGTGTAGTTGCATGAGTAGAACTGAAAAAATTTGTTCATTAACATTAATACTAGGAATGTATACATATCCTGTGAACTGACTGGTTCCCTATCATTTGGACAAAAGAATCGTTCGAATGATCTATGTAACATGTATCTAATTATGTATTTATTATATGAAGGCGTGGTACCTGTTCTTTAGGACACGTCCGAAAAAAAACAGACACCATACATTCATATAATTAATTCGCCTAGCTGGGCAATGGATCCACCTTCTTCTGTGCAGATGCACAAATGCGTCCGACCTCCTGCGGAAATCTCAGAGAAGCAAACTTGGAGGAAATGGCGCTTGGTGTGAGTGAGGCGTGCCGAGGTGGACCGCTCAGTTGCGATAACGCTGTGTTCCGGATGGCACAGTGGTTAACGCACCTGCCACGTAAGCAGGAGACCGCGGGTTCGAATCCCGGTACGGTACTGATTTTCACTTGTCGCCTCTGATTTCGCGTGATGTCCCGCTGCAGCTGACAGCAGTGATCCCCTCCCCTCCCCCCCTCCCCTTTCCTTTCCGTACCTTTCCTTTCTCCTCTTTCTCCTCACCCCCCCCCTCCCCCGCCATACCATCTTCAATTTACATATTGTGTAACTAACAACAAAGGAATTAAATCACAGAAGTTGATTTTCAGTGAAGAAGCCACGTTTCATGCGTCTGGAAAGGTGAATCATCATAACGTGCATGTTTAGCGCACAGAAAACTGTGGAACATTACGCATCTCAGTAGAACGTCAAACCGCGACACCACGGTTCTCCTCAACTGAAGATAGTAGGTCCGACCAAAAATGCAGCTGCACAGTGGTAAATGAAATTACGCGCTGTGCCTAATATTTCCGAGAATAAACCGAGCAAACCCGAGACAGGTCGACCCTCTGCCCACACATCGGACTCACATGCAGTTTGGCACGCTGTAACTGGCCCTACATTAGAGTATTTGTTATTTATCAAATGAGATTACATCATTTTTTTCCAGACATTTCACGACCCTCTTAAGTTACCATTGTAACAGACGTTCTGTTAAAGTGAGACCATTTTGATATTAAGCAAACACAACTGGTTTTTAAAACAATCTTATTATTACATGCAACGCCTTTGCCGATGTGCGTCTTTCAGCATATCAGCATACAGAGGCACACACAGGTCATAATGAACAAGTAACTTCAGAATTCCTATAAAAACTTCCCACATAATTTGTCAGCCACTGTCGAACAGGTGTTTTGACGTCATTTTTGTCATCTGAAAATGCTTGTGAGGCTGAATTTCTTTTCTGCGTGATCTTCAGTTCTTGATGGAAAAATGGAAATGCCGTGTGGCTAGGTCCCCCCGTCGGGTAGATCGTTCCCCTGGAGCAAGTCTTTCGAGTTGACGTCACTACGGCGACTTGCGCGTCAATGAGGATGAAATGATGGTGATAAGGACATCACGACACCCAGTCCCTGAGCGGAGAAAATCTCCAACCCAGCCGGGAATCGAACCCGGGCCGTTAGGTATGGCATTCCGTCGCGCTGACCACTCAGTTACCAGGGGCGGACCGTTCTTGATGGTGGTGAATGAACGTGGGTATGTATTTCGTAATACGTTTCTGGATCAATACGAACTTAAGAACCAGATGAATGCAGCTTGGATGGCTATACCACAGAACCCCATTGGCGCCTTATTCACATCGATGCCTTTACGCATGGAACAATTATCAGGACCCATGGTGGACTCTGTGCCTCCAAGACAAGACTCATGCTGAGCGATATGAGCGAAAAGCTATTCATTTCTGCAGGACACACTAATGTACAGTCATACTCAAAAGTATCTGAACGATCTGAATTGCATTTCGCCTGATTCGCATGCAACCGGCATAACGCAGCTGTCTGGCAGGTCCTCTAATCGCCCCATGGTACAGTCGTTTGACTATTGAAAATGGTTCCAACAAGTCACCACTAGAAAACACTGCTCTGTATTGCAGTAACTCAAGATATAAAGTAACACCACGATGCTACAAATATCAGGGAACACCTTATCACAGAAAAGACTGTCCTTAAGGCTTGTAATCTCACATTTATTACAATAGATGACATACCTGAAACGTTACCACTCTCATTATTACGTCAGGTAGGTAATGCACGTAGTAAGTTCGTCGTATTCATGATTTCGTCTTCAAAGTAACATACAGTACTTATTATTTAACACAAAATGACATGAAAAATTTAAGTTATCCACGAGCAGCTAGTTAACAATATGTATGAACTTCTAGTGAGAAGACGAACCGTCTCGTTCTGCATATGGATTCACACCCAGGCCAGGCAAACTAAGCAAAGACTTCGAGACTGACGCAAACTAACAGTCATCCCTGATTAGGTATACAGAGAGTGATATACCTCGATTTTAGACAGTATCAGTTACCAAATATCAACTTTAAATTACATAACGCAAACATTTTTAACGGACGCGAATTCCTACCCAGCATCTCTTGTCCCTGTTAACGATCTACGAGAGATGATAAATATTGCTTCTTCACAAGTAACTTACTTGAAATGCCGTGAGATAAAGCTTTGCGTTGGACAGGGATTCTAACCCAGAACCTAATCGGATTGATATCGAAACACAACCAACCGTGACATATCGGATTTTCTCGGCAGTAGTTAGATGTTTTAACTGAAATGACGAGACGAAACATTAATTTTTTCCTTCCCAGGACTCCAACCCAGCACCTATCGCTGTCATATTCAAGAAAAAACGAACGTTAAATATGGGTTTGTTGCACCAGCAGTGACATGTGAGCATGTTTTAACTAGAAATAATGTGTCGAAGAGTTCAGTGCTCACTGGGATTAGAGCCCCGCACATATCATTTTTGACGACACACAAAGAGACGTCAGCTACCGAATTTTTCTCCACCAGCAGCTCGGAATAACATCTTGAACTTACAGTGATCTCGCAAATAGTTCTGTGTGCCAGTGGGTGTCAAAAACTTCAGATACCGTTAGTGTTGACAACAAAGAAAAAACATTAAAAATCAAAATTATTACCCACCAGCAGATAGGTGTTCTCGTGCTAGAGCCTGATAATACATAATGAAAGATTTAGTGCCGGGCCAGGATTCGAGCCCATTCACGCGCAATATGTGGAGATGTTGAAGAATCTGCAGTTCTGAACAAACAACAAATTGTAGCCGAGCTGTATTGTCACGAAGGGATCAAATTCCGCGTTAAGGGCGGTCTGAGTTGCATTCTCAGTCCAGAACCAATTTTATTGACATACAGAAGCTCAGATAAAATATGGAATAAGTGTCCTGTGACCCTACATAGCGTCTGTTTCGTCACTAGAAATAAATAACTAGTATAAGAAAGGATACTGGTGATAGAGTTTCTACATGTCGCCACTCCAGACTTTATTGTGGTTCAACCTAACGTCTACTTGGCAGAGAAGGAATATCATCTTTAATGTGAATTTCAGACCACACTGCCATTATATCTTCTTCACTTGGTGTAGTCAGAAGAGAATGGAATCTTTCTCTCCCTATCTAAAATCATTGAAAGGAGTGGGAATCGAACCCAGACCAAAGGTATAAGAAATTACCATCAGTCCAACAGGATCCCTGTAGTAAATTGCAGCATGTTTAGTAATTTCATTTACTTGGTTGACGGAATCACCATGAACTAGCTGCCTCGGCTACCCAGTGCATACATTTGACTCTGTTTTGTAATCACCGAAATAAAGTCACGTAACTGCCACCTACAAAGAACTGCCAACAGCGTAGGATGCAGAAATTTAAATAGGAAGTGTTCCTTTCCACTTGAGCTATTATATTGCGCTATCTGTTTGTAAAAAACGCCATACAGCGCAACAGAAAAGCTGTAACTTTTTCTCTCAGAAGTCTAGACCCGGCCATTTGCATTATCTCGCAGCGCCGTGGTATGCAGAAGTTCTGGAGGAATTGTTGTTCAGCTCTGGAGCTTTTGTAGCTATGTGTCAGCTAGTAGCGTAATGCTAAGTGTCGTGCACCATAAAAAAGATGTCGCGAGTTCGAATAAATTTACTGCTAAATTTTTTTAAAACGCAATTCTGCTGTCTGCTGAAGTTACCAACCTAATGGAACTTTGAACATAATTCCCTTCACTTCTCAACCCAAAATAGTTGCATGTGGAAAAAGGGGTAACTTCTGTGACATTTTGTTCTTTTCAGGTTTAATAGACAGCCAGGCAGCAGATGCATCTCGAAGCTGTTTATTATGTATGGGGAGAGCGCATCGTGCCCGAATACGTCAGAAAAGTATTTTCTACATTAGCTGTCGTGTGGTAGTGGCATTTTATTCTTCTTCAAACATTGTTTGACAGTTTTAACTCAGAACAAGTTTCCTACATGCATGCAATCGATAAACTGCATGTGCAGCGTCAGACTGTTATAGATAACATCAGAGAATTCGCATATATCGTTGATGATTAATTTCGCTCTCATGTGTACTATTGTTTCAACAACACTAAAGGAAACCTTACAAAAATGGTGCACTGTATTATAAGAAATGAAATAAAACTACCCAAGATAACCTTACGACGAAAGTCTGTTTTAATAAAACTGAGTATCTGTACACAAGCATGCCTCTATCGACACGAATTAGTAAAATACTACTCACATTTTGATTGGGTCTATGTTTAATTGGTATGCTGTGTCATATTCGAGAGGTATGCAAATGTGGCATTTCATAAATATAGTTATGTATTTCTAGAAACCCAAAATTTGCTTGTCAGCAGCGGAAAGAGGCGTTGCCTGTTGTGCAGCATTGTAAGTTTTTCACCATTGCACTATGAGCCGAAAGCATTTTCTTGCAATTTCCTTATTGATGTTTGATCTGACTGCTTGTAGCTCTTTCACAGAAGGGGTAAAGACGTTGAAGTCAGTGAGGCTGGGACTGCGAATCACAGCAGACGCTTTTCCACAGGTCAGCACGTTACCACAGAGCTGGCGAAGACGTATGTGTCTCAGCTTCCTCTTACGAGGCCAATAGTGGCTAGAACTCATAAACGGCTATTTAAAGGACGAGATTAGTTGCGATTTCCACCTGCAACGACTTTCCTGGGCTGAAAACCGTAAGTTTACAACCTTTTGTTACACCTCAAGCGATAATAACTGAGATTATTCAATGGAAATGACAGGTACAATCAAGTGAACTTTGAGGCTTAATTCCGTGCACACAAGGAAGTAACTCATCGATTACAGAGTTGCCAAACATAAGTTGCCTTGTTGCCAAATCTCAGTTACAATACCAGCAGGAAGAAGACGAACCGATGTGATCCTACAGCAGGCTGGTAAGTGACCATAGCTGGTGTCTCCAAGTCACAGCTCCTACGGCCTGGAATACGTAATGCGTCTGATTTGCATTTCTGTAACTAGGTTTAGGGACTGGAGCATAGTTACTAAAAATACTCAGAATTGACTGCAAACTAAGCATCATAAATCAGTAACTCTAATAGTTGTTTTTATATTTCTTTCGTAAGTGTACTCAAAACTAAGAAACTCATTCACAGGCGTTTTCGTGCCTCACCGATAGTCGAGCACAACAAACAAATAAAAATAGAAGAAGAATGTGTGTGAGTGTGTGTGTGTGTGTGTGTGTGTGTGTGTGTGTGTGTGTGTGTGGCAGAGAGAGAGAGAGAGAGAGAGAGAGAGAGAGAGAGAGAGAGAGAGAGAGAAATAAAAAAGAATGAGAGAGAGTGTGTAAAAAATTGTTGTAAAGAAATTGACTCATGGTATGTAAAGAAATCTTTCATTTAAAGTGACACGTTCCACATCTTACGAAGTGTCGTATTCATGATCTATGGAACAAGAATTCATCTAATCCAATTTAATCTAATCACATCATATTGATGACTAGCCATGAAGAGTCATGAATTACCGAAAATTTTGCCAATACCGGTAACCAAATCTAAACTTGAAAATAAAAGACGACAATTTTTGTAATAAACCGCGACTCCTATCAAGACCCTTTCGTCCCTGTTAACTAACCACGAAAGATGTCTGATATACCTCCATTCTGAAGTAACAAAGTGTGCATGCAATTAAAGATGAAGTGCATGATGTGAAGTTCTGTGACGGAGATACGAACCCAACACGTAATCGGATTGTTAACTAAGAAAAATCAAATGATACGAATCTGTTTTTCTTACTAGCTGCTAGGTGTTTGAATCTAAAATAAGGATACAAACTTTTGTGCCTAAGCGACAGTCGAACTGCACACCTACCGTGCATCCACGAATATAGCTTAAGCATCAGTTGCTTACTCACCAACAGTAAGATGTGTACGTAGTCGACCAGAAATAACGACACCTATTGCAGTTGTTGGCAACACATCAGCCGACATTAAAAATGCACGTTAATTTTCACTAACAGGTGTGTGTGCACTTGATAGGGCTTGAAATGAAATTACGAATATTTTTGTACTTGATCCTTTGGAGGAGACCTAGAGAAGATTGCAGTCTTGGGAAAAGGAACGAAATGATTGAACTATACAGTTCTGAGAGATTCAGATCCTCGAAAGAGGAGATACGAATTCGAATCACATTCCAGCACCAAAATTTTCAACGTCTCTAGTTCAATCAAGTACAAGAAAAATAAGAGCCCTGTTCCTCTAAATCAAATACGATAAAATTTTCTAATGTAAGTAAGTTTACTGAAGACAGTATTTCTGTTTACCATGACTTCCGCCTACGTCATTTCCCAAAGCAAACCGGCTCTGTCCAGTTGGTAATGAAGGAACGTGAAGTTTAATGTGGATTATGGATTATAACGTCTTTTTCATGAGGTTACCAGAAGTAAAGTAAATCTGTTTCTGCCTCTTAAAAGTAAATTCCTGAACCCACGCAGTGCACCTGTGGTAATTCGTTCCACCAGACCACTGTGGCCACATTTCCCAGCCCCAAGAGTGTGCTGAAACGGATGATGTGCTTAGGTTACATAATTAGTCACGGTGGAAAAAATGCGAGTCTATTAAATGGTTAAGTAGAAGCAAGCTTCTGACGCGGAGATTATGCTATTCTCATGTCAGCAGGATGTAAAGACTCTTCTAGGCACCATAGGCTCGAAGTAAAGCCATTTTGAATTTTCACATATTGAGCAAATTTCTTAGTTCGAGAAAATCCACTGTGAAGTGTGAAGTTACCGGATAATTCGATTATTACCGTCATTATTACCATCATTTTATTCATACCGCTGCTGGAACACACGTGCTTGAAGATCATTTAATGCCTTTTGGTCAAAGTAGAAGTAGTTTCCCAAGAACAGGTTCTTTCTCTGTCTGCGGAATCCTTTTCATGTTAATATCAAACATCAGCAATTTCTCGTAGATTGCATTAAAACTAAAGTAATTGATGAAGACGTTACTTGATAACAAAAACGCGCTGCCTTTCTTCATTTGTCTAGAAATGGCTATCGAGTACTGCCAAACTAAAAGGCAAGAGATCTTACTGCCTTCCGATATACGTCGCTGTCAGTTCTTCCATACAATTTGGTTGACATGACCTGTTTCGAGTTGTGTGTGACAGACAATGTTTTAGAAAATCAATTGATTTCCTTTGAAATAAACAGAAAGATGTCAATTCTAAGCTATCCAAGTACAAAACTTTCGCAGTATTAGTTCAAATTTAATATTCGCTTCTATAATGTGTGAAAGTATTTCACAGTTGCAAAACTCGCATCCGACTCATTGACCTTACAGCTAGTCACTGACATAAATTCTAGCTCAGAGTAACACCAGTTTAAGTAACCTAATGTAGCGAAGACTGTTTGCCAGTGCTCTTTCTCACCCGAAAACATTCAATTCACTCATTTGGCTCCATAAGTACACTGTAACAGTAATTTCTGAGTATGCAATGCATACGGATTGTAAAATTTAGTGGTGCTCTCTCTTCGAATTCTGTACACAATATGCCTGACCTAAACACGCCCTTTATCATTACAGGCGCTGGACAGTGCAACATCATACTGACAACAGTAATGTGCTTATTCTGACAACCTGACTGTTCGTTTTACTTGATTTCGTAATCATTTAAATAAAACATTATGACCTTCCAATGGGAGACATTTCGTCCCCCCTTTTCCTTCTGTGAAATTTGTCAGTAAGCTTTTTTCCTTCCAACCAGAGAAATGTGGCAGAGTACGGCCGGTAAACGATTCACAAACCCCGATTTAGTGCCGTTAAGACGATTTCTCCAAACATTGTCGTAACTGAAGGAATTTAGTTTCTTCTTAAATCGTTTAAGCAGTAACGTTTTCAGATATCTCAAATAGGAAAAATCTCATTGTCCAGGTGCGAAGGTTGTAAAACAAATTTCCCACAGTTTGTGTCAGGTTGATCTTTTCGTCTGATAACACTGCGTAAGTATTTTGTCTAAGAGGTATCACAAGTAGTGTTCCTTTAGCTGTGGGAATCATTGGTTGAAAACCTACACTGGTGTCACTCTGAGTTACAGTTTATGGTCAGCGACTAAGTGTAAGGTCAATGAGTCGGGTACGAGTTTTGCAACTGTGAAATACTTTCCTACATTATAGAAGCGATTATTAATTTTGAACTAATATTGCGAAAATTTTGTACTTGGATAGCTTAGAATGAAAATTCCTCAACATCTCCACATATTACGCGTGAATGGGTTCGAATCCTGGCCGGGCACTAAAGATTTCATTATGTATTATCAGGCTCTGGCATGAGAACACCTATCTGCTGGTGGGTAATAATTTTGATTTTTAATGTTTTTTCATTCGTTGTCAACACTAACGATATCAGAAGTTTTTGACTCCCAGTGGGACACAGAACTATTTGCGAGATCACTGTAAGTTCAAGATGTTATTCCGAGCTGCTGGTGGAGAAAAATTCGGTAGCTGACGTCTCTTTGTGTGTAGTCAACAACGATATGTGCAGGGCTCTATTCCCAGTGAGCCCTGAACTCTTCGACATATTATTTCTAGTTCAAACATGCTCACATGTCGCTGTTGGTGCAACAAACCCATATTTAATGTTCGTCTTCTCTATAATATAACAGCGATAGGTGCTGGGTTGGAGTCCTGGGAAGGAAAAAATTAATGTTTCGTCTCGTCATTTCACTTAAAACATCTAGCTACTGCCGAGAAAATCCGATATGTCACGGTTGGTTGTGTTTCGATATCAATCTGATTAGGTTCTGGGTTCGAATCCCTGTCCAATGCAAAGCTTTACCTAACGGCATTTCAAGTAAGTTACTTGTGATGAAGTGATATTTAACATCTCTCGTAGTTCGTTAGCAGGGACAATAGATGCTGGGTAGGAATTCGCGTCCGTTAAAAATGTTTCCGTTATGTAATTTAAAGTTGATATTTGGTAACTGATACTGTCTAAAATTGAGGTATATCTCTCTGTATGCCTAATGAGGAATGACTGTTTGTTTGCGTCAGTCACGAAATCATTCCTTAGTCTGCCTGACCTGGGTTTGAATCCATATGCAGAACGAGACGGTTCGTCGTGTCATTTGATGTTCATACATATTCTCAACTTACTGCTCGTGAATAACTTAAATTTTTTATGTCATTTTGTGTTAAATAATAAGTACTGTATGTTACTTTGAAGAGGAAATCATGAATGCGACGAACTTTCTACGTACATTACCTACCTGACGTAATAACGAGAGTGGTGACATTTCAGGTATGTCATCTATTGTAATAAATGTGAGCTTACAAGCCTTACGGACAGTCTTATATGTGATAAGGTGTTCCCTGATATTTGTAGCATCGTGGAATTACTTTATATACTTGAGTTATTGCGATACAGAGCAGTGTTTTCTAGTGGTGACATGTTGGGACCATTTTCAATAGTCAAACGACTGTACCAAGGAGCGATTAGAGGACCTGCAAGACAGCCGCGTTATGCCGGTTGCATGCGAATCAAGCGAAATGCAGTTCAGGTCGTTCGGATACTTTTGAGCACGACTGTACAAGTTCTGTCAATATTAACGTCCTATTTCTAGTCGTTCAAGTTGTTCTGTTTTTTCTGAACATGAGTGTGTAAATGTAGTCGGCAAAAAGTTACATGCCTTGTATCAGACATGCCAGTCAAGTCTGAAAACAGTGTGATAACAGCACAAAGCACATACTGCTAAGATGGTAAAGATGTCAGTTATGATAGAAAAAACAGTTCCATGGGCTGATACTTTATTCAGATGGTGATGTACAATGAGTGACCGACGTTACGTCTCTGGTGAAAATTCCGCTTAAAAATGCATTCCGTTCTCTACTCTAACGCTCATGGGAAATCTAAACGCCGGCCAAGGCGGCCAACCGGTTCTAGGCGCTCAGTCCGGAACCGCGGAACTGCTACGGTCGCAGGTTCGAATCCTGGCTCGGGCAAGGATGTGTGCGGTGTCCTTAGGTTAGTTAGCTTTAAGTAGTTCTAAGTCATAGGGGACTGATGACCACAGATGTTAAGTCCCATAGTGCTCAGAGCCATTTTTGAAATCTAAACAATGACGACACAATCGTTTTTGCGTTCCTCAGTCAGCATTTCCGGTACACAATTTCAATTAGTTTAATCGTTCTGTTAGTACTCCACGGACATAGGTATTCATAAAAAAACTTCATGAAACTGGAAGAAAGTCATTAGATAAGAACGAAATGGTAAACTGTCAGTTTTCTGGAACGTATGTATCATCTTTGCGTACCAGAGCTTGAGCGATGACGGAGCGTCGCTTATTTTCCTCTTCGTCATGAACGTTGATACGGTCGTCTTTGAACGATCTAACCAATTTTTTAGCGTTCCAGGGCATATAGCAGATTCTCCCAAAATTTCTCTAATTTGGTGATACACTACGAATGTTGTCTCGCCATTGTCACAGAGGAAAAGGATGACTGCAAGTATTGCACTCTGGATACGATGTTCGAATAACTGATTCGCGTTAAATAAGGACCAACAGACGTAAACCCAGACGAATGCTTCGGTCATGGCATCTGCGGGTAGCCAACAGTTGCTGCTATGAAACACGCCTCAACGGATCACCGACAACAGTGCTCCACCATCATAATAAAATACGGTACTTACCTAACTAAAAATTTAACAGAACCTTGCGTCTTTCGACTTCTAAATGACATTTTGAAAGAATATTTCATAGCTTTCAGTTCGGCAGCAGTTATGGTAAAACGAATGACTTTTTTCTGTTCTTTGACAAGTGTTTCAATTCACCTTCATTGATATGCAACGCTCTTCTCATTTGGAAGAAGGTGTGGGAAGACTGATAAATGCAGTAAGATAGTTAGCCATAATAATGCAAACAGCGAATGGTGTTAAGGGGCTCCGGAACGCCCTATACTTGCAATGTTAAAATAACGCTTATAAATTACATCTTTCCTCACAAAGTATTTGAGGTAGGAAGTTGAACTTTTTACACATTATTTATTGGAATATGGGCTACAACTTAACACAGGGATTTTACAAAATTTTAGTTCAGTTATTAAAGATGATTTTTTTCAATTGTAATGAAAATTCACAACATTTTTGCAATTTTTATTTATATATTCAAAAATATACAGTTTTTTGGAAAAAGGCTGTGTTAAATTATGCAGAAGGTACTGTGTAACATTTACTGAAAGTTTGAAACAAATATGTTTGGAAGATTCTTAAAAAACATGTTATTAGTATGAGAAAATAAAAGTTTTGGAAATCGAGCGACAAAGATTGGATTAACTTTTTAGTGCATTCCAGGTCCATAGGATGGATTATCTTCATCCTCTGCAAACTCCTTCTCCAGCTTCCTCTTGTTCCTCCTCCTGTTTACTCTTGCTTGTATTTCTAGACTCTTTACAGCCCTGTCTGCAGCCCGAAGGCGTTCCTTGTCTAAAGCAAGCATCGCTCATTGTTGTGTTCGTAGATTTTACTACCATTTTCTTCAGTTGCAGTTACTGCAACACTGTTCCAAAAGGTGGTCATGTATGAACACTTATCACATTTCAGTTGTATTTCACTAGCAAGTCCTACGTGCTTTTTATGGAGAGTTCCAGACCAACTTCACTACAATGAATACATCTTACACAGTTTGAAAAAATTCCTTTGAGAACCGACATATCAAATATTTCATTCACATCCGATTCGCCCATAAAACATTCATAGTTTTCACTCATTGAACCAAGCTTCTTCTGTGAAGTATTTTCTTTCCCACTTTGACTGCTATGCGCAGGTGTACTTGAGAGGTTAGGTTCACTCACTTGGTTATCGTCTTTATTGTTTACAGTAATAACACATACCTTTGGCTTTCCAACATTTCTCCTTTTCTTAAAAGCCTTCAGAGGATTTCTAATAACTTTACTTTTACTCATTATTATACTTCAACAAAACAGAGACTCAAGAAACAGAAATAATTACGAATATTTTCGAGATAACGACAGAGTAAATAAAGATGAAACAATCGACAATCACACCAGCGATATATATTGAACCATCACAGGTTAGCCACAACACATACTTTATCTCACATCACTAAAATGTACCTGATGAACACGGACGTTAATAATAACACCATTTGATAGCAGTTTAACAGCGCCACAGTGGGTCACGTCCATGTAGAACACATTTCAAAAAAAATTTAAAAATAGTTGTAGTCTTCGGAATTGAATAAATTATATATCTATTAAAAGGTAATAGTCTGCAGATTCAGAAAACGCAAAAAAGTAAAAATTGAACTTTTCATGATTTTGAGCCTTTCCGGAGCCCCTTAACAAACTTTTTTAGTTTCTCCATATTTGAAGAGCACTGCTGTATACTGAATTGAAGAATAACCGCTCAAGTTGCTAAGAAATTCCTTATTTTACTCCAAGGCCAATTTTCGACTTTTATATCGAAGACATTTTCTAGTGAAATACGAAACTGACAATGTAAATACATTAAAACGTCGCACGTAATGATATAAAGAATGTTTAAATTATTTACGTATCAGGAATGTAGGAGTTTCGACATGGAAAAAATTTTAAACTTACTCATGAACACTATAAACATAGAAAAAAGGAAAAAAGAAAAATACAGTAAAATGTGCTGTGGTGGAGGAAAGCGCAATGATCGAGAAAATAAGGAATCAGGTATATTTATGAGTGATGTGTCCAATAACGAAGTAGGAAACATTGGTGAAGTGATGATAATAAGACCTGTACATTAAGATAAGTTAAAAGTGTTTGGAAGTTTCAGCACTAAACAGAGTTGGATTTTGCCACGTAAGAAGTTTTAAATTGCACGCTTTGCCGATGAAAACCAAAACTTAGTTGGTAAAATTTAACGAAATCCTCAAATAGCTCTAGTGGATGTGGCGTCAATGTCAAGCGTAAAGGTACGTCTAGCTATCCCAACTGCACTTAGGACATCACATCAATACCTTGCTAGGAGAGCGAGTGCAATGCTCCTTCCGTATGAGTTAAACATTTGGTCACAATATCTCCGGATAAACGGAATGATGAGGGTTTTGACGACTGTACTGCAATGGAACGCCGTCACAATGAGACAAACAAATTAAGAATTAGAGATATATTGGTTACGTAGAGGTTGCCAAACCACAAAAAGTTGTAGGATGAATATAGGTTCTGAAATCAAAATTATATCTAAAAATAATTATAATACATTGGTATTGAACCAGGTAATGCTTCGCAAGTTGCTAAATATGTATGGGAATTGCATGTAAATACTAACCTCCTCCACCCCTCTCTCTCTGTACAGCTTCTCCTTCCCCCTCTTCGTCCATCGCCTACTTTTCTCCCCCCTCTTTGTCTGTCTCCTCCCCCCCTCTTTGTCTGTCTCATCCCCCCTCTTTGTCTGTCTCCTCCCCCTCTTTGTCTGTCTCCTCCCCCCTCTTTGTCTGTCTCCTCCCCCCTCTTTGTCTGTCTCCTCCCCCCTCTTTGTCTGTCTCCTCCCCCCTCTTTGTCTGTCTCCTCCCCCCTCTTTGTCTGTCTCCTCCCCCCTCTTTGTCTGTCTCCTCCCCCCTCTTTGTCTGTCTCCTCCCCCCTCTTTGTCTGTCTCCTCCCCCCTGTTTGTCTGTCACCTCCCCCTCTCTTTGTGTGTGTCCTCCCCCTCTCTTTGTGTGTGTCCTCCCCCCTCTCTTTGTGTGTGTCCTCCCCTGACTCTTTGTGTGTGTCCTCCCCTGACTCTTTGTGTGTGTCCTCCCCCCTCTCTTTGTGTGTGTCTTCCCCCTCTCTTTGTGTGTCCTCCCCCCTCTCTTTGTCCATTTACTCCTCCTCCTCCTCCTCCTCCACCTCCACTGTTCATCCTCTTCTTCCCTCTCTCTCTGATCTTGAACCTTGTTTGTTGTTATTGCAAAATATACATCAACTGGGAAATGAAATAATTCAAAATGAATGGGTAAATCGCTGTTCGGATCATTAGTATAAGGGATACAGGAGAAACCTCTCCAGGTGATGGATATGTGAGGATAGTAGCTTGAATGACGTTATTTCTCATAGTTTTAATCTATGAAGGGTAGGACTAAAAAGTTTCGAATGATTCAGATACAGAAATCCATAGCAGTATTCTGATCGTAAGTCGATAAACCATAAATACAACTTTCCACTTCCCTCATAAAACTAACTGTGAGGAAGAAGGCAAAACATCACACTGTTACATGTGTGTAAAGTGAAAGAATACATGTGGAAGAAACAATTATATATAAAAATTAAAATTGGCTGCGAGAAAGGAAACGAAACCGCGCATTTTCGCAGAACAGCATTTTCTTTCGCGCAGTCGGTTTTAACAGAAATTCTGTACAGTGCTGTTTTAGAAATTACGAGTACACAGTCAATGTCCGTCTCAATGTTAATAGTATATAGTGTATACATATGACGTAAATCGATTAAGAACTTTAAGCAATTTTGGTAACAGCTGTACACAATGTGTTGTCTTTATATGGTAGTGTAGCTTGATATACCTTACATATTGAAAAATTATGCACGTCGGAACATTTGATAGAGTATCGTTTAAAGATGTGATGTAAATCGGTGGAGAATTTTCGAGATTTTGCCAGCAACGTTAAACTAAAAGTTGTCTTTATATTGTAGTATAGACACATTATCAATATTTTTTCACTCGTAAAACTGAACAAAAATGATGGAAAGTTTGCTCATATGTAAATGGGTACAAGGACACGTATAACGCTGGAGCACAAAGCTATCTAGAATCTCAAATGAAATTACAAAATCTGGCTAACACAGTGTGGGAATACCAAATTACTTGAAAGACTGGTGGGAAAAACGCAGCCTAATCTGCACAGCTCGCAAATGCAAAGTTAACAAGCACAGGACTCTCACACAAATTCATCTAATCAAGCAACACAAATTAAGTAGTAACGTTAGATAAATAGTGAGCTGCAGAGAAAGTGATCCATTCTTTAGCGAAAAAAAAAGCTTATAACTCTCCGAACTCAGAAACGCGCACCGATAATCGCCTGTCAGAACCAGATAAAGACGGGCGAAATGGCGGCGAAAAACTGCTTCCTCCGACTACCTCAGAACCAGGAGTGTCCCAGGGGTGTCGCCACCACAAGTTCCCCAGTTACCCTTTATCGGTCCCAATTCCTCACTTTCCGAAAATCTCTAAGTGAAGGGGAGGACTCCCAGCCATTACCAAAGTGATGAGCGAGAATTTCGCTTTGTTTACGTGAATACCGGAGTGCCTTATAGAATTTGCCGACTCTTGGCTTACAGAACGCATCTTAATGTACAAGAGATTTATATCAGCTGATAACAACGTTTCACTCATTGGTTGATCCTTTGGCGCCGAAGCAAGGTGGCGGGCGAAACCCATTTAACTGGATAACAAAATCTGGAGCGAAAGGCTTGGACATTTCTCACGCTGGTCCAGCAGAGCTGCGAGGTCTGTTCTTAGACATGTGTAGTACAAGGGGGTGGATTCTCCATGCTCACTGATACACTAGGGACTGGCAGCGACTTAGCAGGAGACTGCCTTCAAAGGCGAAAACCGCTGGCATTTGCCAACAAATAGTGCGAAGAAGGAGTCTTCCGCTGCCGACTTCCTCAAGCTGTAGTACCCTGGGGAACTACGTCCCTTCTCTAAAGCCACTGTGACTGACCTCCGAATCGAGAGGGACCATGGCACGAACACCTGGGCCCGCTCGTTTCCAACAGGATAATGAGAAGCATTCTACCTGAATTAGCTACCCCTGTTCTCTCCCAAATACAGCGAAGCAATAAGCAGGAAAATAATCAAATAACGCAAGCAGCATAAGTGCTCACTGTATCGCGTTTTAAAATTCCTTCCAATTTGTCCAACACCTTACGGTCAGAGCAGTAGATGTTGTGTATGCCACAGTTTTGGCGTGAGTTTAGGGTTGTGTTGATGTGTATTATTAGTCGTTGCAGTGAAGGTTACATTTTATACGTATATTAAACTTTTTTTCATTTTAAAAAAGATGGTATGGTTACATGAGACCTGGCCATAAAAAGGAAACATTTTTACATAAGCCTTTTTACACCTTTTGAGGAGATTGCTTGCTTTTACACTTAGTAAAATTACAAATGTCGTCAAATACCGTGCCATGATAGACGTTATTCTAGCCTATATGATTCAAACACTAGTTCGTCGGCAGTTCAAAGAGTCTGTTCATTGCATATCAAAGGAAGACCTTTTTATGTTGAGTAGGATAACATGAAGAGGCAGCAATAATACGGAAAGTACAGGGTGGACATTAATAAAACCGACAAACTGCAGGGACGAATTCGTGACTGGGAATGGAGGGAAAGTGTCCTACGAACATGGGTCCGGAAATGGATGGCGTGCGTGCAATGACAACAAATGGTCCCGGAACACATTACAGAGCTATTTTGCATCCACGTCACAACAGATGCTTAAAATGGCCTCCATAGAATAGCAGCGGTTGCCGTGCAGGATACACATCATCTTACTCTGGCTTACACCATGTTTGTGGGCAATTTGTCTGGAGCTTACGTGACCTCAGTATACCGTAGAGCCCGTTGCTCCAAATCCGATGGACACACAGTCCGTCGCCTCCCTGCACATCCGTCTGTCTGAAAGCACTCATGATCACACAAACGCCCAAAAAGGATTTGAAATGTTGGGTGACGTGGTTGGTGTCGGTGAGGGTACTCGTTTTGGTTCAATCTACATGGCCGTACATAAACACCATCTCGACTTGTTCTTGACACAAATGCCGGACCATTCTGCTGCTTACAACATGCTGCGTGAATCAAATGGCTCTAAGCACTATGGGACTTAACATCTGAGGGCATCAGTCCCCTAGAACTTAGAACTACTTAAACCTAACCAACCTAAGGACATTACACACATCCATGCTCGAGGCAGGATTCGAGTCTGCGGCCGTAGCAGCAGCGCGGTTCCGGATTGAAGCGCCTAGAATCGCTCGGTCACAGCGGCCAGCCCTGCGTCAATCACACACCCTGCAACACACGGCACGTGTTCAGAGGAACTGTCATTCGTCAACGCCATCTATCGTGAAAACGATGCACTTCCTGACACATGTTCATAGGATTTTTTTTTCCTCCATTTCCAGTCAGGAATTGGTCACTGCGGTTTGTCGGTTTTGTTAATTTGCACCCTGTACGTGTATGATAAAGTCCAGAAACATGTCTATGTTGATACATGACAGCAGAAAAATACAAACAATTAACAAGATTTTCTCGCTCATCATCAAATGTAAAAGTGATATTGTCTTGCATTTTTACCAAATAAATTTGCAAATTGGACGATTTATTGTTGTAAGCGACAGAATGAGACGAAGCGTTTGTAGTACACTATGCAGGAACCAATTTCACTGTAATCTTTGAAGAATTTGATTTCTAAATAATTGAAGAACGTGCCTATCAGTGCACGACTACCAACGGAGATCCCCTAACTAATCCATCCTTCCAAAACAGATCATGTTTTGAAAAATGAAGTGGTCGTGATTTGATACTTTTCCTCATAACTCGCTAATTTCAATAATTGCCCCGGAAGGAAGTGTCTTGCGCGCTAGGAAATTGTTTTCAAATTATGCCAACGTTTCGCTTGTAAGAATGTTAGTGTACATATTTGCGATGTCGAGCGATGTGAAACTCGCTTTAGCAAGGATAGTGATATGTCTGATTGGGTCTGCAAGTTCGTAACTGTTTTTTTTTTATGTGTTATATAGAAAGATATAATGATCACAGATATTTTTTGCATTTTCTCCAATAAACTGCAAGGTTTGTCTACAACATTAGTCCATCGGCTGGGAGCATTGTTTTTGTTCGTCTTAATCTCTAGAGCCGGCCGGAGTAGCCGTGCGGTTCTAGGCGCTACAGTCTGGAGCCGAACGACCGCTACGGTCGCTGGTTCGAATCCTGCCTCGGGCATGGATGTGTGTGATGTCCTTAGGTTAGTTAGGTTTAAGTAGTTCTAAGTTCTAGGCGACTGATGACCTGAGAAGTTAAGTCGCATAGTGCTCAGAGCCATTTAAACCATTTTAATCTCTAGACGTAGAAACGGCGTTCTTAGAATCTTTACTTTTAATCCAACTGTTTATCACCCAGTGGAAAACTGTTATTGCCCATGGCTTTCTTGACTTCCGTTTCAATTATATGCCTTCGATTATTACCTGCTTTTGAAATACTGTTTGGTGGGAAGAGTTTTTCCACTTTCTTGATACAGTCGTCAGGGTAACAAATAACCTGGAACATCGCCTTATCTCCCTTAATGATCGAGGAGTTAAGCTGGTTTAGTTTCTGGATAGTGTCTCGACATACAGAAATCTCGTACCCTTTACTTTCCGATCGATTTGCGGCGTCGCTTAAGACTTTGCTGACTCCTACGACTGGTCTCGCTTCTTCTCTTTTATTTACTTTCGCTATTTCGTAGTGGCGTTACAATAATAATAATAATGATAATAATGTCGCATTCCCAATGGCCTGGTGCAAGTCTTAACTGGCCCGACGTCTCTGCTAATCTGGCTAGAACCGGTGTTCACAACAGAGGAAGGTCGTGTGTGGCTGTGCGACCCGACCGCGATATTGTTGCTCTTGACCGGTATCGGAAACACACGTTGACCTTAAAGCAAACAAGTACAATGGTGACTAAGGAAAGCGCATCGCACTGTGATTTCAATACAGCTATATATAAACTACCAAATGTTTCATCGTGTCCTCATGAAATATGACGATAAAAACTCGCGATAAGCCAATCGATCCACCCTCGCTTCGAGGTGCAATAATGTATTGGTAGACTAACACTTGCGTTTTGGTGTTGGTAAGCATGTCGTTGTCCTGTAAGCAGTTTACGTTGCGACCGTCAAGGCTAGAGGTCTCTTCAGTTCCTTATGCTCCAACTTTTGCTATCTTCCGCTAGAGGATGTAAAATTGCTATTCATCTCGACGCACTGCCCAGTGCCACTGTTATAGAATTTTGTGAAATCTATACAGCTACCTAGTGATGTCCACTGGTAAGTCATACGATTTCAAATTTCTAAAATGTCAAAGTAAAGCCCTTTTAATCATAAAGTAAGTCAGTACATTTAATTAATTAGAATGAGATATTTTTTATAATTATGACTCGCCTATTTCGCCTACAATATTAAAGAACATACAATATTCCAAACCACTTTCACTTTCTTGATCGTTTGACTTTGCTTCGCCATAGCACAATGTATCTACGCATACATTATGTTTTTCTGTCTGTTTGTGAAGACTTATCTGAGGACCTACTATAGTGATTTTGGTACGGCTATCACCAACAGCTAGACTTAGTCATGAGAAAGATAAGTCGGATGGCTGCAGGTACTTAGTTGGGCATGGATCGCTATTATAACTTATATTTCCCTCTTTTCCTTTTTTCTGCACTTACACTGTACATGTGTAAACTTAGTTTTTTCATGTCAAAACTCCTATGTTACTTTACGTAAATTATTAAATATTCGTTATATCACCATATAGAAAGTTTCATTACTTTTCTAGTGTCCGTTTCCGATATCACCCGATGTTGTTGTTGTTGTTGTTGTTGTTGTCTTCAGTACAGATACTGGTTCGATGCAGCTCTCCATGCTATTTTATCCTGTGCAAGCTTCTTCATCTCCGAGTAACTACTGCAACCTACATCCTTCTGCATCTGTTCAGTTTATTTATGCCTTAGTCTCTCTCTTCAATTTTGATCCTCCGCGCTTCCCTGCAATACTAAATTGGTGATCCCTTGACGCCTCAGAACGTGTCCTACCAATCGATCCCGTCTTCTAGTCAAGTTGTGCCACAAATTCCTCTTCTCTCAAATTTTATTCAGTGCCTGCTCATTAGTTACGTGAACTACCCACCCAAGACTCGGTGTTCTTCTGTAGCACCACATTTCGACGGCTTCTAATCTATTTATCGTCCATGTTTCACTTCCATACATGGCTACACTATATACAAATACTTTCATAAAAGACTACCTGACGCTTAAATCTATACTCGATGTTAACAAATTTTTCTTTTTCAGAAACGCTTTCCTTGTCATTGGCTGTTTACATTTTATACCCCTCTACTTCGACCATCATCAGTTATTTTGCTCCCCAAATAGCAAAACTCATCTACTACTTTAAGTGTCTCATTTCCTAATCTAATTCCCTCAACCTCACCTGATTTAATTAGAATACATTCCATTATCCTGTTTTTGCTTCTGCTGATATTTATCTTATATCTTCCTTTCAAGACACTGTCCATTCCATTCAACTGCTCTTCCAAGTCTTTTTCTGTCTCTGACAGAGTTACAGTGTCATCGGCAAACCTCAAAGTTTTTATTTCTTCTCCATGGATTTTAATTCCTACTCCAAATTGTACTTTTGTTTCCTTTACTGCTTGCTCAATATACAGATTGAACAACATCGGGGATAGGTTACATCACTGTCTCACTCCCTTCTCAACTACTGCTTCCCTTTCATGACCCTCGACTCTTATAACTGCCATCTGGTTTTTGTACAAACTGTAAATAGCCTTTGGCTCAAATGGCTCTGAGCACTATGGGACTTAACATCTGTGGTCATCAGTCCGCTAGAACTTAGAACTACTTGAACCTAACTAACCTAAGGACATCACACACATCCATGCCCGAGGCAGGATTCGAACCTGCGACCGTAGCAGTCGCGCGGTTCCGGACGGAGCGCCTAGAACCGCTAGACCACGGCGGCCGGCTAAATAGCCTTTCGCTCCCTGTTTTTTGCCCCTGCCCCCTTCAGAATTTGAAAGAGAGTATTCCAGTCAACATTGTCAAAAGCTTTCTCTAAGTTTACAGATGCTGGAAACGTAGGTTTGCCTTTCCTTAATCTATCTTCTACGATAAGTCGTAGGGTCAGTATTGCCTCACGTGTTCCAACATTTATATGGAATCCAAACTGATCTTCCCCAAGGTCGGCTTCTATCAGTTTTTCCATTCGTTTGTAAGGAATTTGTATTAGTATTTTGCAGCGGTGACTTTTTAAGCTGATAATTCCGTAATTTTCACATATGTCAACACCTGCTTTCTTTGGTATTGAAATTAATAGATTCTTCTTGAAGTCTGAGGGTATTTCGCCTGTCTCATACATCTTATTCACCAAATGGTAGAGATTTGTCAGGGCTTGCTCTCCAAAGGCTATCAGTTGTTCTAATGGAATGCTGTCTACTGCCAGGTACTTGTTTCGATTAGGTCTTTGAGTGAGCAGTCACATTCTTCACCCGGTATCGTATCTCCCATCTCATCTTCATTTATGTCCTTTTCCATTTCAATATTATTGCCCTCAAGTACATCACCCTTGTGTAGTAGACCTTTTATATACTCCTCCCACTTTCTTGCCTTCCCTTCTTTGTTTAGAACTGGTTTTCTATCTGAGATCATCATATTCATACAGGCGGTTCTCTTTTCTCCAAAGGCAGTATCTATTTTACCTCTAGTGATATATGCCTCTACATCCTTACATTTGTTCTCAAGCCATCTGGGCTTAGCCATTTTGCACTTCTATCGATCTCATTTTTGAGACGTTGGTATTCCTTTTTGCCTGCGTCATTTACTGCATTTTTATATTTTCTCCTTTCATCAATTAAATTCAGTATCTCTTCTGTTACCCAAGGATTTCTACTAGCTCTCGTCTTTTTACCTACTTCATCCTCTGCTGCCTTCACTATTTCATCTCTCAAAGCTACCCATTCTTCTTCTACTGTATTTCTTTCCTCAGTTCTTTTCAGACGATTCCTAATGCTTTCTCTGAAACTCTTTAGAACCTCTGGTTCTTCCAGTTTATCTAGATCCCATATCCTTAAATTCCCACCTTTTTACAGTTTCTTGAGTTTTAATCTACAGTTCATAACCAATAGATTGTGATCAGAGTCCACATATGCCCCTGGAAATGTCTTACAATTTAAAACCTGATTCCCAAAGCTCAGTCTTACCATTATATAATCTGGAACAGCGCACGGGTGTACTGCGCATCCATAGTGTCCAACGAGCACAATATTTCGGCGATCAGACATGTCGCCATCGTCAGGTGCGTTGAAACCTTCCAATGTCTTCAGGCCTGTTCCACGTATACAACCTTCTTTCTAGATAATGGCTTCAATATAAAAGCTGCCACAGGTCATGGGGTAAACTAAAGAGTTTTTTTAGCATACAATCTGGCTTTACTAATCTGAGTTTAATTATTATGTCCAATTTCTATTATCCTGTGGTACAGTTGTTCACTGCAGTGGGAAGCTGTTAACGGTGCACCAGTGGGGAGTATCCACTGGAGTGGACTGCGTGCATTTGCAACCTCAGGATTGATTAAAAACGCCAAAGAAGCGACATTTGCAGCTGCCACTGCAGTGAGCAACTGCACCACAGGGATAAATTAGTCAAACTTCACAACACTACTTGGCTGGGTTGGGGGGGACTGCAAAGTAGCACTTAGTCCCTAGTCACACAGTTCCGAACATGACTAATTAGTGCACTGTATACAGTATGACAAATTAGGATTCTTCTTTGCGTTGTTGCCAGTTACTCTATCGTTTTACTTTTATCTAATTCTATGATGGCCCCTTTGAAAAGAGCACAGTAGTTTTCTTTCCATATGTTTCGACAATCCCCAATTTTGCTCAGATCCTAATGGCTTGGTCATTGACGGCACGGTAAACACCAATCTTCCATCCCTCTTTGTATGACTGCTTTAATTCCTGATATCATGACATCGTTTTGCTTCTACCCCGCCGCTTAATATTCGCATCGTTCTGAGCAAACTGTATGCTGCAGAATAGTGATATCTGACGGGCTGCGGGGCCGTCGGATATTGGTCCAGAATGAAGCAAGTAATTATTAAGTCACTAGCTAAAGGCACAATGCAGATGTGAGAAAAGATAGTCATGAGTGCTACAATAGGACGGAAGCGATCATCAATCTAAATATTGAAATGTTGTGTGCGATCGCGAATCATCAGAAACGTACTTTTTTCTGTCGCTGTCCACGAAAGACAGATGTGTCGTTTGATTCTGTTCGTGGATAGGAGAAAATTTAATCGATCTATAGCGGATGTTGCGAGGACACAAGCAAATTTTGTGAGGCCGAGATGATCGGAGAAAACGTTAGTGACAAACGTTTTTGTTAAGTATTCCTGCCTCGTATTTTTCCAAGTATTTTTCTTTTTGGAATTAGTTATCTCACTGCTTGCCCTGCTACGAAATTAGTATAGCTTCCCACATTGGTAGACACACACAAAGATACTAAATAAACGTCCCACCCTTCGGACACCTTTGAGGTGTCCTGTCAGAAAATTGGAATTTCTCCTTCACATTAGCTTTGTAATTAAAGTCCTTAAAAAGAAGAGAAAATGACTTTCAAGCAAATGTTCTTACAAGCTTCTTTGGCTAAACAGATTATATGCTGCGAACTGTTCTCAAGACCATGTCCTTTCCACAAACTGTAATGGGTCAAAAATCGAATAATGTACATGTTGATTCAACTGCTTTTATGCAATCTGCAGCACCTTCAAATACCGCTTACACGATTTTCGTGTTGTCTCGCTCGCTAAATGCATACTATTATTTCTGAAAAAAACTCGTTTTTGTTGGAAATTTGAAGTATTTACATTTTGTACTGTGATACATTTTCTCTGGAAGCCACAGTTTTCTACTTATTTAAGTTAAAGGCATTTCAAGATTACTTTTGTTCTTCTTTATGAATACTTCGAAGTCTATGGCCTCTAGCGAAAACCTATCCCAGTACGAAACTTAACTACCTTCAATTTCGTGCAAAATGGTGGCGTTCATTTTTTATGTAGGACTAATAGTTTGCACATATCAGACAAGAGAATATGAAAATCTTACAAGTGTATTTGAAGGTACTGTGGGTTGCATAAAACCCATAGGTAGGGCCTGCTGAATGACATTGTACATGTTATTTACTAAAAACTGATTTTTCAGAGCTCCCCGACCGTCACAGCTTTTGTAATTTGGAAAAGTTGTCAAAGTTCAGTCGTTGTTGCTTTCATCAAACAACCATAATAAATTAACTCATTTCTCGTATTGCCACGTTGTATTAAGCATAGACCATATTGCGAAAAACAGTTAATAGGAGTTCGGGTTGCTTCACTTGGCATTTATAACATCGTTCAGAAATGAAAATTCTGCTCACAACAGAACGTTAACAAACTGCTACACATCCAAGGCGGTGTGTGTTGAATGATTCAGACTGTCAGGTCACGGATCCAATTCCTCTTCTTGCAGCCCACAGGGCCTGATTTCGTTCACGGACGGGGGACAGCGTAGAGAACTCCTCCTCTTAATAGCTTGTGTCTGCAGTCGCATCCAATAACCAACTTCTAGTGAGTGTTAATGTTGAACCAACTTCTAGTGAGTGAGTGTTATTGTTGATCATTGCCTTCCCGTTAGGTACTTCATAGTAACCTAATAATTTTCGACCAGAAGGAGATATATAAACAAACAAGCACGCATACAGAATCATGGACACTTTCAGGAAGATAAGCAAATTTTACAGTCATTCACAGCATAGATCAGAACAATCATAAGATAAATAAATTTTCGAAGACTTCCATTCACAAATGGGCAACAGAAAAAGGATTAAGGAAGCTGAAGACGACCTCAGATTACGGCGCATGGCTACAGATGAAATATAGGGGAAACTTCAGGAATGTTAGCAAGAAACATAAACTTGATATCACAAGGGAAAAGAACAGGCGATGTAAGTGATAAGAAGAACTGAAGAAACAACACAGCGAACACATGAATAAAACTTGGAAAGGAATTAAAGTTCAGACGCTAACTTTAACGTGGGATGATCGTAAGTAAGTAAGTAAGTAATAATAATAATAATATCAGAAAGGAAAATCGTCATCCATCTTGTGAATTTACAGTTACGTATCTCACTGCCTATTGGCAAAGATGCTGTAACGCTCTTCTTCGCCCTTTCTGAAAAAGAGGAGAAGCCGTTAGAATAATTACCGTATGTCATAGTAGCTTTGCCAGTGGCGAATACATTTTCTTTTTTTTTTTTCAGTAGCGTTCGGATGAGCAGTAGTGCGACTGTTTTTCAGTGCGGGAAGCTGCAGAATGGAGTTCCATGTTCTGGAAGTAATGGTCAGGAACGGGACGAGCCCTTTGTGCGCATTTTTGCATCGCTCTGGCTCTTTTTGCGAGTCTTCTGATTAACGACTTTTCTCGTGCGCTTCGCCGCTTTGCGCAACAGATTACGCTCAGTTAACTCAGGGGGAATAATTAACACGGGAAACGTAGCATGGTGTAACAGAGCCGAACACAAAATGTTTGTTCGAAAAAATTACGAAACTTGCATCAGTAGAAGAGGCATCAGCTATTGGCTTCAGAACATACTGACTTAAACTTCACGGGAAGGTGGTGTAGTTTTGGAATTTCAGGTACGGCTGCTACACAAACAGCTATTATTCTTTAGTTGTACCGGAAAATGTTTCATCACTTTTGTGCCGTTATCACTGTGTTTTTTGACTGAAACGAAAACGTTGTGATTAATAACTATTATAACAAGAATAAGGCCGAAAAACATTTACATCTATTGTCATTTCTACCTTCTCTACGTTGTTAGGTACTGTAAGAGCACCTTTTCATCATTCTGTTGCTTGCCATCTGCAACGAAATGACGTCTCTGAGGTTATTTGGCGGGTTAATAAACCACTTTTTATACAAACGTAACTTCGTTGTGCAAAATTATTTCGCTACTATGTTTCACCATTACTTAGCTGTCTGTATGACACCTGTGGTACACGCTTTTACTGAATCACAATTTTATCCCCTGTATGGCACTGTGATTTACGACCTACAGTCACCCCATCCTTGGTCACTACTATATGCTGACGATGTTTTACTGGCAAGCGGCAACCATGAAGATGCCCAGGGACAGACGCAGCAATGGAATCAACGACTTGGCAAATTTGGCCTCCGAATGAATATCAAGAGGAGAGAATACAAGGCATGTGGTATTCAAACCGATGGGATCATCAGAGTCGGTGGAGAAGACGCGAAGAAAGTGGAGCAATTCATATATCTCGGCCCACTCATATGTAGTCATGGTGAAATTCTACCGGATGTCGGTGCCCGTGTTAGCTGAGCCTGGATGAAATGGCACCAAGTGGCCAGCGTCCTGTGTGATCGCCGTATACCTTTGCGCTTTAAGTCAAAGGTTTATAGGACTGTAGTACGCCCAGTAGCACTTTATGGTTCGGAGTGTTGGCCAACGACAACGAAGCATGCCGACCGATGTGTCCGAGCGGTTCTAGGCGCTTCAGTCTGGAACCGCGCTGCAGCTACGGTCGCAGGTTCGAATCCAGCCTCGGGCATGGATGCTCGTGATGTTCTTAGGTTAGTTAGGTTTAAGTGGTTCTAAGTCTAGGGGACTGATGACCTCAGATGTTAAGTCCCATAGTGCTTAGAGCCATTTGAAGCATGAGCAGATTCTCCACGTGATGGAAATGCGAATGCTCCAATGGTCCTTTGAGTTAACACGATTTGACCAGGCAACAAACGTCGACGTTACGCGGTGACCTGGTCTTGTACCCATCTCAGACAATCTACAGGAAAGAAGGTTCAGATGGTATAGACACGGCATGCTCCGTAAAGTAGACACGGTGGCAAGCACAGCTATGCCCTGGACACGAATGGCCGACAACCCAATGCCAGACCCAACGCACGAAGGATGGACTGTATGAAGAAGGATTTCGAATTCTTCAATGCCACCTATGAAGATGTTCAAATGGTTCTGAGCACTATGGGACTTAGCTGCTGAGGTCATCAGTCCCTTAGAACTTAGAACTAATTAAACCTAACTAACCTAAGGACATCACACACATCCATACCCAAGGCAGGATTTGAACCTGCGACCGTAGTGGACTCGCGGTTGCAGACTGTAGCGCCTAGAACCGCTCGGCCACTATGAAGATGGCTTTCATAGACCAAAATGAAGGCAGATGTGCCAAAAAGCGGACACTGCTAGCGCGGGATAAACACGAAGAAGAAGTAAAAGAAGAAGAAGAAGAAGGCCAGAGAATATGAAATGAGTCAAGAATAATTAAAGATGTTTCAATATCAACTTTTCTCCGGGGAGAAACTCTCTCCTGCCTTCCTTGTTGACTTTCCTTGTTTTCTCTTTTCGAGATTTTCTTGATGGCATCTAAGAAACAGTTATCAGGTGTGGGTGGTAACGTTCAAGACGTGTAGCAGAGCGACGCGTGCCGACGAGTGACCGTTTTGTAAACTGATGTCGACCATCGACTGACAGAGTTGTAGTTACGTCTCAGGCGCGCGCGCTCGCGCACACACACACACACACACACCATCAGCTTACATTTACACAAAAGCGACAGACATCTGGGAGTCTTCTCCACTGATGTCATCTGTAGGACAATTCTCATCTTCGGGACTGGTTAGTAGATATTATTCTGAGAAGGAATCTGCGTGACCTTTAACCCTCAAAACTGGACGAAAATCTGCTTGTAATATAAACCAACCATTCCAAAAACAGTGGCATGGAACACTCACGTGCAAAACTGCGCAACTTAACACTAGAATTTTTGAATGATCGGTTGTTCAAGAAGTAAGAGAGCGGCTTTGGTAAGACAAAGAAACAAAAATACTGATAAAATAGGATTAAAAACACACAGGTTCCAATGACGTGAATTACTGCTATATTTCCGTATGCATAAAACGATTACGCTGACTAAACAACAAACTGCCTCCGCTGTGCTGATGGTGTTGCAGAGCTATCCCGTCTTCAAAGCTGAACGAAGTAACCAAAGCAAAAAGCAACAAAACAATGTGTACTGCTGACTAAAGCTACTTTTTCACGTTCAACATCACTTCTTCATTGAAGCTGTCCAGTATGAAGCTAGACTCTGATTAAGTTTTCAAACGATGATACTGGTGTGTCGATGTCATAACCAGCCTTTCGCCAAGCAGTTTCTAGCCCAGGCTTGCAGTTCAGTTCAGTTCAGCTAGTTGACTATGTAGCTCAAAGTGTAGTCTCACGACAACATGACGATCGAGAAGATTTACTGGCGAGTTTTCACATTGTGGTCTCAATGTGAACGATCCCCCGTTGTTCTGATAGTGGAATATTTTAAACACAGGGCAATATAGCAAGAAGTCACATTTGAATGTGTGTGTGTGTGCTTGATCCAACTGTATCGATATTTTTCTGTTTCGCGTTGCCCAAGTGTCTCTATTAGACCTTGAATAGGTTAACTTTGAAATGTCTGCGGTTCTCAGCGTTCGAGGTTACGCAGTTCCATGGTGGGTTCCCAATATGAGGGCCGTCATCTATCTTCCACTAAAAAATTAAATTTTATATAAATATCGTTTATTATTCTCCAAATAGGAACTTTTATAATTTATATATTTACGATACTTCAGACCAGTTCTGCAGAAATTTATTCCACTGTAGTGTTGGCACCTCAAAATATGCTTATGGATGGATTCAACAGCTTCTGGAGCTAATGAAATGGCTATCCGAATAGTTTTAATTGGCAGAAGGGGGACACAGCGATATCTATAGGCTATAAATCCAATGCGTAATTCTTAATGAGACGTTAATTCGATGTTTTTCTCCGTCAAGTTATCAACTGTTGGAGGCGTTGTTGTGGACAGCTGCCATTGGCACGATGAAGAACGATATCACTGTTTTTCCCCCCTTTCATCGACAATTTGTAGCAGACAAATACAAAGCTTGACAGAGAATGAGAAGCACTCAGAAGGGTAGGGGAACAGGAAATCAAATTTAATGGGTTGAGAGGGGAAGTGGTACTATTTCAGTGATTACAAAAGTGAGTCAAATTTACGAAGAACTTAGTACCCCGAGCCCACTTATCGGTATGGTTTTGCACCTCACTGGCCTTGAAGCATGCGTCGGTAAACTTCTGACAGGCGTCATAAAGTCATTGAAATCTCTCTTCAGGCAAACTGGCCAACAGATGTTGCAAATGGTCCTTCAAATCCTGGGTGCCGCCGTTGGGACGGAGCTGACGTCCGATATGGTTCCACACTTGTTCTAGCGGGGACGTGTCTGAGGATCTTCCGAAATTCCTTCACCGAAGAAGACGAAGTAAATAATCCAGAATTCGAATCACGAGCAACTGCCAACACGAGTAACTTAGAAGTAATATCCTCGGAGTAGTGAACCAACTTAAATCACTTAATAAAAGCAAGTCTTCTAATCCAGACTGTATACTAATTAGCTTCATTTCACAGTATGCCGATGCAATAGCTCACCACTGAACAATCATATACAACCGCTCGCTCGACGATAGCTCCGTATCCGAAGACTGGAAAGCTGCACAGGTCACGCCAATATTTAACAAGGTAGTAGGAGTAACCCACTAAATTAGAGGCCCATATCATTAACATCGATATGCAGCGGGATTTTGGTAGACATATTATGTTCGAACATTATGAATTACCTCGAACAGAACGGTCTATTGGACAAAGTCAACAAGGATTTAGAAAACATCGTTCTTGTGAAACACAACTAGCTCTTTACTGACACGAAGTGTTCAGTCCTAGTAACAAGGGATTTCAAATTGATTCCGTATTTCTACAATTCCAGAAGGCTTCTGAGAATTTACCTCACAAGCGGCTTGCAGGCAAATTGTGTGAGGTCATACACATGAGTGCTGAAAGGAAACCGCTAAACTTCGGTTACGCTCATATCAGTCTAATTTAAAGACCATAAATTCAATTAAATTACCTAGGAATTACAATCACGAACAACTCAAATTGGAAAGAAAATATAGAAAATGCTGTGGGGAAGGCAAACCAAAGACGGCGTTTTATTGACAGAGCACTGAGAAGATGCAACATCTACTAAAGAGACTACGCTTGTACGTCCTCTTTTAAAGTACTGTTACGGGGTGTGTGCGATCCTTACCAGATGGGGTTATCGGGGTACGTCGAGAAACTTGAAAGAGTAGCAGAACTTCGTGAGCCGCACTGTGTGTAACATCGCGAAATAGGGGAGAGTGTTTCACCGACAAGATACGGCATTTGGGACGGATATCATTAAAACAAAGGCGTTTTTCGTTGCAGCAGGATCTTTTCACGAAATTTCAATCACCAACTTTCTACTCCGAAAGCGAAAATATTTTATTGTCGCCGACCTACATAGGGAGATACCATCATCATAATAAAATAAGCGAAATCATAGCTCACACGGAAAGATATAAGTGTTCTTTTTTTCCCTGCGCTGTTCAAGATTGGAACCATAGAGAATTATTGTGAAGGTGGATCAATGAACCCTCTGCTAGGCACTTTACTGTGATTTGCAGGATATCAGTGTAGATCTTGCTGGCTACGGAGGTACGGCGGCATCACGGAGATAGTAGACAAGTGTAATGTGCTGCGAATACATAGAAACAAAGATCCCTTATCATTTAGCTACAATATAGCAGGTCAGCAACTGGAAGCAGTTAATTCCATAAATTGTCTGGGAGTACGTATTAGGAGTGATATAAAATGGAATGATCATATAAAGTTGATCGTCGGTAAAGCATATGCCAGACAAAGATTCATTGGAAGAATCCTAAGCCCGCATCTCGTGGTCGTGCGGTAGCGTTCTCGCTTCCCACGCCCGGGGTCCCGGGTTCGATTCCCGGCGGGGTCAGGGATTTTCTCTGCCTCGTGATGGCTGGGTGTTGTGTGCTGTCCTTAGGTTAGTTAGGTTTAAGTAGTTCTAGGTTCTAGGGGACTGATGACCATAGATGTTAAGTCCCATAGTGCTCAAAGCCATTTTTTTTTTTTTTTGAAGAATCCTAAGGAAATGCAATTCGAAAACAAAGGAAATGGGTTACAGTACACTTGTTCGCCCACTGCTTGAATACTGCTCGCCAGTGTGGGATCCGTACCAGATAGGGTTGACAGAAGAGATAGAGAGAAGATCCAACGGAGAGCAGCGCACTTCGTTACAGGATTATTTAGTAATTGCAAAAGCGTTACGGAGATGATCGGTAAACTCCAGTGGAAGACTCTGCAGGAGAGACGCTCAGTAACTCGGTACGGGCCTTTGTTGAAGTTTCGATAACATACCTTCATCGAGGAGTCAAGCAGTGTATTGCTCCCTCCTAGGTATATCTCGCGAAGAGACCATAAGGATAAAATCAGAGAGATTAGAGCCCACACAGAGGCATACCGACGATCCTTCTTTCCACGAACAATACGAGACTGGAATAGAAGGGAGAACCGATAGAGGTATTCAAGGTACCCTCCGCCACACACCGTCAGGTGGCTTGCGGAGTATGGATGTAGATGTAGATAGTTCGTAGACACACGTGTCATGCGTGGGCGAGCACTGTCCTGTTGGAAAGTGAAGGCGAGATACTGTAGCGTGAGAGGTAACAATGGCGCCGAACGTCCCTCATATACGGTTGTGCTGTCAGAGTTAGTTCAGTCTCTATCAGCCGTCACCTGACGTCATAACCTGAGCCCCCCTTCCCCCCTCCCCTTCCCCAACGCCATTGCTGTGCCTCTCTGAACTATTGGAAGAATTACACCTCTTCTTCCTCTCGGGGAGGTCGCTGCCAAAATCCCCGACGATAGTGCTGAAGCGCGATTCGTCGCTGAATCTAATAAGAAGCTATTCATCAGTAGTTCGTGTTTGTTTGTGTCGTGGTGTTAACCGCAGTTTACGTATGCGACGGCAATTCCTTAGCCTGGCTCCTGCCAGTCTCCGACCTATGGGGCGGTACGATACAGAAAGTTGCAGGGTGCTCCATTACGTATTCTCGGACGGCAGGCGTAGGTGAGAAGGTGCTACGGTGTGCTTGGTACACAATGGGACGATCCTCCTCCCGTGATATGGTCAGAAATAGTCGACCAGAACTTTGACGACGTGTGTGTCGGTCCCCATATTCTCCTGCATTCTGCCTCGGAGGTTATCTATACCGATGGCTCGATGGTTGATGGCTGTGTGGGGTCCGCTTATGCTCATGCGGACTATGTGGACCAGCGCTCCTTGCCGGAAGGCTGCAGTGTTTACACTGCAGAACTGACAGCCATTTTTTCGTGCCCTTGAGCATATTCGTACCAGCACTGGAGAGTCCTTTGTCATTTGCAGTGACTCGCTCAGTAGTCTGCAGGCTCTTGACCAGTGCTACCCACGCCATCCCATTGTTGGTGCCATCCAGGGGTCCATTCACGCTCTTGAACAGCTGGTCGTTCGGTGGTGTTCATATGGACCGCGGGACACGTTGGGATAGCGGCAAACGAACTCGCCGACAAGTTAGCCAAAGAAGCTACCCGAAAACTGCCGTTGGAGATCGGCCTCCCGGCAACTGATCTCCGAAAGGTTTTGCACCGTCGGGTCTTTGGGATGTGGGCAGATGAATGGCGCACTCTGTCTGCACCCAACAAGCTGCGGCAAGTAAAGGAGACCACGACTGTGTGGGGTTCCTCCATGCGAGCCTCTCGCAGGGATTCTGTTGTTCTGTGTAGGCTCCGCATTGGTCACTCTTGGCTGACGCATGGTCATCTGCTGCGTCGAGAGGACCCCCCTCATTGTCGCTGTGATGTGAACATGACGGTGGCCCATATATTGTTGGAATGTCCTCTTTTAACCGCTCTCAGGCGAACTTTTAATCTCCTGGGTGATTTATCATCTCTTTTAGGTGACAATGTCTCTATGGCAGATCGTGTTTTAAGTTTCATTCGAGCAAGTGGCTTTTATAGGTCCCTCTAATTTTATTGCATCACCCTCTTTTATGCTGTATCTTTTACTTAGTTTTGTGTTGCCATTCGACTCCACCCTAAACTTTTAGGCTGGAGGTTTTAACGTGTTGCGGAGTGGCTGGCTCATCCTGTTCATTTCGTGATCAGCCAGCCACGATCCTCTGCTTTACAGTTTTAATTCTTTCTGCCTTTCTTCTCTATGTTGTTTTTGTTGCTGTGCTTCGTCTTCCATGTTTCTTTATTATTGACCTTGGGGATTTTCTTCCCCTGGAATTTTTATCTTGTGCTTCGAATGACTAATGGATGGTTTCCCTGTGATCTATGTGTTTATGAAACAAGGGACCGATGACCTCTGCAATTTGGTCCCTTTAATCCTCAAACCAACCAACCAACCATTCTCCTGCATTCCAACATCACGCCACTGTCATATGTGAGTGGTCCACAAATCCGGATGTTGCACTGGTTCGACCAGCTGGCAGATTGGAGACTCAAAATGAGGCGACTTCCAGACCATCAGGTGCTGATAACGCAGTCTCTCAAGAGTACGCGTCATCTGCGTGTTCTTCGCAATAATCACTGAACATAGTAAGCTGTTAACGCCCCTTATGTACCCTACCGAGTCTAGTAACAACACTAAACAATAACAGGACTAACACAGACTGCTGGCCACTCTGTCTGTCCCAGAGAGCTGCAGCTGTAATCATTAAAGTACCCGCCGCTGGTGTGTACGTGTAAGAACTTAAACTGACGTCCGACCATGGCTTCTCGCTGCGTAAATTTTTGTGAGGCAGTGTGGTTGTGTACCATTCGGCATTAGCTGTTCTTCGATCCACATAAGCGACAATCGTTACATGTCTAGTGTCATTTTCATGAGACTGTTTCGGTGCAAACTATCTTTGTTGGTTGCACTTCACCTTGAAACACAAACACTTTATTACTGCCTAGTTGTCCGACTCGTACGCATACATCCAAGTTTCGTCTCTTGTTATAACGAAGTAGCTGATTTGAATCTCCTAATTAGAATTTTGTGATAACTTGCTTACGAGAACTGACACGACCTTGCCTCTCGTTTCCGTCCAGTTGTGCGGTATTCATAGCGAACAGATGTCTTTCACTACATTTTTTCTTAAGTGCAGTGTACTGCAGTTTTCGAAGTGCCCAAGGATGCCGCTATCTCACCGTAAGTCTCATGCCGAACCTCTGCCACCAAAGTGCGTAAAGTTTGTTGTTTCTTGGACTACCTTCACGAAATTCGTCGTTGACGAAAATACCATCAATACAAAAGTTTGTTCATTAGCTGTAAATAACGTTTTCTAAAGCTGATTGATTACTAAAATTTGAATGAAGGCATGGGAGTCTGAGTCGCTGAATTAGGCTTTTACGAAAATCATACAAAGATATTCATCAAACGTAGACCTTAGTATGAAATTTTGATATTTCGGCAACACTGCTTATTCAAACGATCATTGTAAACAAACTACTAGGGAACTAACGGAGTTGCCATTGTTTTAACAATAACAAATGGCAGATTAAAACAATTTTAATGTCACATCTCAGCAGAGCCGCCTGCTGGGCGTTTATAAAAACTGAAAAGATGGCTGATGTCTCAGTCCACCTCCTCCTAAATGAATGCTGTATACTGGTTTGACTGTTTGTCTTCCAGTTACGATTACCAAAGTAAATGGTTTTCAAGTAATTTTTTTTAGTTACATAAAAGATCTGGTTTCCATGATTTACGAATTATTAAAAGAGAGAACTGAAAATAACATGTTGCAGATATTACCCGTTTATTCCACTTTAAACATAAAGACTAGGACACAGCAATATAGCTCATTTCAAAGCAAAAAGCATGTTTGCTGTCCCCACCACTATTTTTCTTACAGTCAACGCCAACTGTTCATTTCCTTAAAAAGACGACTGATTGCGTCATTACATATACGTATAGCTAGCACTTTTCGCTAGCTGAAAGTCAGTTTGAGAAAAAAATATGAGCAGTTAGGAATGAGACTACCCGCAATAGAGGGTAACCGCTATTTGCAATGAATTCATTGAGCTCGATGCAGACGCAAGCTGTTAATTTTGCGTACGTGTCCCCTGGGATCAAATGTCACACAGAAGTTATTGAAAATATGTATTTTAAATACTTGCCTTCGTTACTCCAGTGAATATTTGCCGTGTGCGTCGGCGATAAACTCTCACCCCCTCCCCCTCCCCCCACTCCCTGTGCACCGAAGTTGACATTTCATTCCGGTATGGCCACGCTCAAAGGCCTGTTCAAATTTTGCAGCTTCTAACTCCACGTTTTAGTTTACACATTTCTGAATGATCTGAAGTATTAATTTGGTTTATTGTTTAAGTTACATGTACTGTATGTACGAGGCAAAATAAATTTTGACCTCATGTGCGAAGGTTTTCCGACGTTTAGACGCCAAATATTTCACGGTATGAGGAAAATGAACACTGAAAATTCATGTTTATATTTACTTTTGTGTAAAATTTTATCCCTTGACGTCATTCTCGCATAATTAGCATATGTTTGTTTATCGCCATTTGGGAAAATGAAACAGATGTAAGGTAGAAATCGAATTGTGGTGCTGGGAGATGGAATTCAGCTCCGAACTGCGTTGGACATAATAGAAACAACAGATGTATACTGGTCGGAAATGGTTTATTGTTTGTTATTAATTTAATCTAAGTGTTACAACCATGATGGGGAGACAGGCTAAAATACCATTTAATGAGGAAAATCGTATTAGTCGAAAAACTATGTTGCTCTGATTTAATATCTGCAAACCACCATGTCTAAAAATGATTGCACGGTGGTAAATACCGGACTCCTCTTGACCTGAATGTCTTTGGTTCCTAATATATACAAGGTGTTAAAAAAAAGTGCCTAATACTGTGACATGCGGTAGCACTTATCGAAACAAAAAAAGTAAGTCCAATTGACATGAATCTGGAAATGCATACTTTCTGCGACAAACACGTATTTACAGGAGGTGTTCAACGTGGCGTCCATTCATGACAATGCACCCCTCTGCCCTCCAGCGTAAGTAATGACGCATCCTTTGAAGTATACGCGCTGGCAGCTGTGGCTGAGCGGTTCTAGGCGCTTCAGTCCGGAACCACGCGGATGCTACCGTCGCAGGTTCGAATCCTACCTCGGGCATGGATTTTTGTGATGTCCTTAGGTTAGGTTTAAGTAGTTCTAAGTCTAAGGGACTGATGACCTCAGATGTTAAGTCCCATAGTGCTTAGAGCCATTTGAACCTTTGAAGTACACGCGAGTGTTGTATCAACCGGCCCGCATTCAGGATGCTAGCCTGTAGTATCCAAAAATCGTTGATAGGTGTGGGGTGAAGCAATTCCTTCAAGTGTCCGAAGAAAGACCAAAAGCCTAGGGGATTGACGTCTGGGGAACGAGCAGCGCAAGGTGTAGGGACCCCCGACCAGTCCATCGGGCCTGAAATGTCTGCGTCAGATGGTTGCACACATTGTGACAAAAATGTGCTGGTTTGCCATCATGGGTGAACCACATTTGTATTCGTTGCTGCAATGGCACAGCCTCCAGCAAGGTGGACAATACATTAATGAGAAAGTCCAGGTAACTCGCTCCATTTAACCTTTGTGGTAGCCCGTTTGGTCCTATTAATCTATCACCAAGTACGCCTGCCCAATATGTTCGTTGAGATTAGGTGTTCATGCCCTCTTTCCTGATTTTCTTGGGGTTTTACACCTGCCCAAAGACGCTGCTTATGAAAATTCACATCTCCATCTCTTGGATGTGAACAGTGCATCTGCAACAGCCACTGACCGAACCGCCGTCTGTCGTGATAATCCTGTGGCCTTAGGGCCTGAACGCGCTGTATATGATGCAGGTACAGCAGTTGTTCATGAATCCTCCCCCCCCCCCCCCCCAAGTAAGATAATGAGACATGCCTTCTGCTGCTGCTAATCGTTGCACACTGGTCGCAGGGGGTTCTTCCACCGAACGTATCAGACGCTCTTCCATGTCAGGTGTGCGGACTGTGCAGTCTTCCGAGGTGCAAGGGTACCTGTTTCCTCAGAGACAGGAAAAGTCTGCCGAACACCTTATCAGAGGGCACTCTGCGCTGTGGATATTTTTCAGCGTAGAGGGCACTGGCTGGCAAGCTACGTCCGTTTGCTAAACCATGGGAGAATATCGCATCCGTAACTTCACCTGTCGAGCAGTAGGCTTCCATTGATAACAAGTGGTGGAAGACAGAAATGTAAGCTACTACACTATCTGTACGTACGAACAGCGCAATAACGGTAAACACGAAAGTGAATCCATGTTTGGAAGAAAGTAAAATATCATGATACGTACCCAGGGTTGAGAGTACTGTACAATAAGGCACACAAACACGACGAAAACTAACGTAGCCTACAATACGACTCGAACCACACAATTGACTGCAGACCACCCAATGGCAGGTAGAGAACTGTGAGTAAGGCATCATAATTCCCTGCCGACACATTTGACTGAGTGCCAATGCAATATAGCCCGTTATTGAATCAGTGGACGATGCGGATGCGAGCTTTGTTCTGTACTTCGGGAAACCATTATGAGAACGCGCCAAATTTTCGAGGAATGGAGGAAGCTTTTGGAGACAACGCTTCTAGACAGACAGCCTTTCGACTTGCATAAGCGATAAAATAGCAGTTGAACAACAACTGAAGATGACCGTCAACCGGCATCGCACCAGAAAAGTGAGGGATCTGGTTCCGCAAAGAGTGTAAACAGACCACCCAAAATCTTGGGGAAAAAGTTATCCTATATGTGAACGTACTCTGTAAGAAGAAATCGACAGTCGACATGAGGAGAACGGCGGCGATGATTGCTCCACGACCATTCGGAGAGGATCGTATAAAACTACTCGTGGGAGTTTGTAAGCACGTCAAACAAGTGCATCAAGGCGACCTAAAGTTCGTCACTGTGACGGACCTTTACGGCTTTGTCCCGGAAATGTTGCAGCAGTCGTCGCAACGGAAGAGTCCGCCTCCACCGTGGCCTAAAAGAGCTGGACAAATCATGTATGTATAATGTTACAGGTATATGGGTCACAATGAAAAAGGATGGAGCGATTAATTGAGTAGGGACAACATTAAAACTTCAAACATTTATTTTAGAATTACAAAGTGAAACCAAACTTTCACACTGACAACCCAACAACTATACTGACACAATTATCCAATACAGCGTAAAAACTTCCAACGAAATTATTTCGTTAAGGAAATCATTACTTCAAAAAAAAAAAAAAAAAAAATTACAACTTTGCCAATAGTGATGAAATTTACTGTTTCACATAAAAATTGGACATTCTATGTAAGTCTGTAAATGATTCTTCTTCCTTAGAAATTTCAATTATCTTAATCTTTCTTAAGGAAGTAGGCCGGCCGCTGTGTCCGAGCGGTTCTAGGCTCTTCAGTCCGGAACCGCGCGCCTGCTACGGTCACAGGTTCGTATCCTGCCTCGTGCATGGATGTATGTGCTGTCCTTAGGTTAGTTAGGTTTAAGTAGTTCTAAGTCTAGGGGACTGATGACCTCAGATGTTAGGTCCCATAGTGCGCAGAGCCGATTAAGGAAGCAGAACAGGGTGACACTCGAATTTGGAATCGATATTCAACAGTTTTTCAATAAAAAAACAAATTACAAAACTGATATTAGACTATTACTGTACATTCTTCCAATGGTGTTATGTATTTTTTAAGTAAGAAACATGCACCACAGGACAGTACATGACATCGACGATAGGCTTTCGCGAAGTGCGCGGGCGGTTGTTCGTAGCTCCGAAATCCACAGTTTTCAATCTCGAACAAAATTTCGAAAATTGTTTTGAAATTAATGATATTGTGTAACGTAGTACAAAGGGATCGTTATAAAAGATGTTTTCTTACAGTATGGTGGCACTGAAATAAATCAATTTTTTCCAAAAAAAGTATTATAAAGACTTGGACCGCAACTTGAAGTTAAAACATACAGCGACAATCCAATGTATTAAAGTAGAGAAAACGCCGCCTTAAAAGTTACAATAAGGTATAATCTAATTGCGTGCATATTTCGATAGTAACAGTTCCCACCAACTTGTAAAATGTTGCTTTGAAAAAACGAGAGTTTAAAATTTCAACATTTTTCTTAATATTGAAATTGAACGAATCCTTAATCGGCAGCGCCAGCACGGTGCAGTTGACCTCCATTTCGCCGGTCTCGGAACTCTCATATTGAATAAATTATATCGATTAATTCGCTTCCGCTTACCAATCTGAACGTTTTTCCACGACTGCGTTTACTTTTCGGAACTTTTCTATCCGAATAAATACATTTGCTATTTTCAAGTACTCTGTTGTACTTCGTATAAAAAAAATGGCCGAAATGACAACTTAGGCATCCGCGAGACAACCACGTGCTTTTCGACCGTTTACAATAAGCGAATCACGTTACCAAGTGACATCTTGTTGAGCATAGTATTTTAGTAGATACTAGCGCCCTCTGTAATACTATGTGAAACCAAAAGCACACCTATTCCGACGGTAACTATCACAGCATCATATCGTTTACATTCCAGCGCTCGGATGCATCAGACCCTCACGCAGAAAATCGCGGTATGTTCGAATATACGGGGGTTGACTGAAAAGTAATGCCTCCACCTTCGTTAATTGGGCTTGGATGGGAATACTTTAATAAATCAAAGGCAGAAATAATCCTTAGAATGTGATCTTTAATTACCAATATTCACTTATCCGCATAATCACCAGCCAATTGGATACATTTCTGCCAACGTTGAACAAGTTTCCTGAAGCCGTCACGGAAGAAGTCGACACTCTGTTTCCGCAAGGACAGCCTCACAGTTCTCTCAAAGTCTTCATCAGAAGCATAATGATGTCCCCGCAGATCGTCTTTCATTATCGGCAACAGATGGAAGTCAGACGGCCCTTCCCGCCGAAGGTTCGAGTCCTCCCTCGGGCGTGTGTGTGTGTGTGTGTTGTTCTTAGCATAAGTTAGTTTAAGTAATGTGTAAGCCTAGGGACCAATGATCTCATCAGTTTGGTCCCTTGGGAATTCACACACACTTGAACATTTTTGATTTGGAAGTTAGACGGTGCTAAATCTGAACTGTGTGGAGGATGCTGTACGGTGGCGAGATTCAGTTTCTGAAGTTCTGCTGCAGTGGCACGTGAAGTGTGTGGTTTGATATTTTCATATTGCAGGAAAACATTTCCCTTTCCTTTCGGACCCTTGTTAGCCGTCGATTCAGAGTTCGCAGCGTTGTGATGTAACGCTCTGAATTTATTGTTGTTCCACGGCCAAGGAAATCAGCATCGATAACACCATCTGCGTCCCAGAACACTTGGCCATAATTTGCCCAGCTGAGGGCTACGTCTTGAACTTCTTTTTCTGGGGCGAGTCTTTGTGTCGGTATTCCATAGACTGACGTTTCGTCTCCGCGTCGTGACGGTGTACCGACGTTTCGTCTCGTGTCACAACTGAATGGAGAAAGGCATCACCTTCATGCTCGTAACGCGAGAGGAATTCCTGGCAAATTTCAAGTCTGTATGCTTTCATTTCAGGAGTCAGCAACCGTGGTACCCATACTGCACAGATCTTCCGATAGCCAATCAAAGCAATAATGTGACCTACACGTTCTTGTGAAATGCCGAATGTGCTTGCAATTTCTCTCTGAATGATACGACGATCGTCCTGAATCAATCTGTCAACATTTTGCTTGTGAAACTCGGTGATTGCTGTCCCAGGACGTCCAACTCGTTGTTTGTCACTCAGGTCAGGTGTTCCCGCCTCAACATCTTTAAACTTACTCGCCCAACGACGCACTGTACTCACATCAACACGATCACCCTAAACTGCTTCATTCTCTGATGAATCTCCTTTTGGGTGACACCTGCTGTCAAGAATTTAGTGACTGCACGTTGCTTCAATCGCATCGACCGACAGTCTGCGCAGGTATCCATACTTTACACTGTAACAACAGAACTGTTCAATGCTAAGGCTTCCCGCCAACTGGAGCTGTAGAGAAGAGGCTACGGAACAAGCTAGTACCTGCCGTATACCAATGCTGCCAACTGTTGAAGAGTTACGAAGATGGAGGCATTACTTTTCTGTCAACTCTCGTATTTTAACATTAATTGCACAATAATCATCTTGTGGTGCAGTTCTTCTTGTTGTCTCCGTGCTTGCTAAGAAAATGGGATGAGGAGTTTCGCCTTATGCAAGACACCTTTTTCCTTTTGTTTCACCCATACATGTTTCAGCACTTTTGTGCTATCATCAGTGGGTTCTATTTTTATTTTTAACTGTAAATTTGTTGTTAACATATTAACATTTTCGTCGTTTACAACATTATGTAAAAGTTGCATTTATAACTTAATTGGCGAAAAGTAACATACCTTACATTATATTATTGTCCTCTTGTTTTGGTAGCTGTTATGCTACACAATATACAACATGTCATCTGCAAACAGCAAAACGTAATTTATTTTCTATTTGTTACGTATTTACGAACGGAAATAAGACTGTATCATGTTTTCTTTCTGTAACTTACAGTTTTGAAGTTGTGGTACGTTTTCCTGTTTTGTTGGCGAAGTAAATGGGCTTACTTCTTTGCCTGTGTTCGTGTGGTAATGCAGTTTTTCGATTACTCAAAACGTAGGCGGAGTTTTCGCTGCCATTACGTGTTGTTGTGGCTGTGTGGCGTTCATTTGTTTCGTAGCGTGTTCTGCTGGCAGAGGCGCGCGAGTTTGAATTGTATTTGGTGTTAGTTGTGTGCGGTTTATGTGGGTTTGCCTCTGTGTGATGAGTACTGGGGCAGAGAGAGAGAGTGTATGTGTGTGTGTGTGTGTGTGTGTGTGTGTGTGTGTGTGTGTGTGTGTGTGTGAGAGAGAGAGAGAGAGAGAGAGAGAGAGAGAGAGAGAGAGAGACAGAGACAGAGAGAGAGAGAGAGAGACAGAGAGAGAGAGAGAGATTGAGAGAGAGACTGAAAGAAAAAAATAATGAAAGAAAAAAAAGGGAGAGAATTTGTGTGTGTGTGTGTGTGTGTGTGTGTGTGTGTGTGTGTGTGTGTGTGTGTGTGTGTGTGTGTGTGTGGGTGTGTGTGGGTGTGTGTGTGTGAGTGTTTTACTTGTATAGTTCTTCTATTGTGGTGAAGAGAGTTTTGTTACACAGTGATGTGTATTCATTGAGTACTTTCTTTCCTTGGGCTATTGATTTTTGGATATATAGATGACATAGTTTGCTTAATAGATGAACCACTGTCCCGCATAAAAGAACTTCATGATAACATAAACTCCATCCACCCACAAATACAATTCACCATAGAAACACAAACAGATGAAAAACTTAATTTCTTAGATCTCACTATACACAAGAGAAACAACAAACATGAATTCACAATCTACAGAAAACCCACACTCACCAGCACCATTATTCATAACCAATTCAACCACCCCATAACCCACAAAGAAGCCAGCTTCAGATATTTACTTCACAGGCTGAACAAAATACCCATGAATAAGCATGACTACACACAAGAACTGAACACAATAAAACAAATTGCACAGGAGAATGGATATGATGCAAAGAGAGTAGACAAAATAAACCACAAAATACAAAAACAAACAGCACATGACCATGAAACACACACTCATACAAACACTACTCATCACACAACAAACTGGCAGACAGTAAGCAACAAATGGCACATAATGACTTACAACAACAAAGTCACACACAGGGTGGGTAATATATTAAAGAAACAAGGACTCAACATAGCATACAGAACCAACAACACAATACAGAGCAGACTTGGAAGAATTACCACCAACACTGACAAATACAGCCAGTCTGGCATCTACCAACTTACTTGCAACTGCTGTCAATCTGTATATGTGGGCCAAACATGCAGGACCTTCAGAACCAGATATAATGAACACCTCAGAGCACTGAAAAGCAATAGCACACACTCAACATTTGCAGACCACCTGGTAGCACACAACCACCACCCAACAAACATTGAAACTGACCTTCACATCCTAAAAACTAGCAGCAGCCTATACCAAAAATTAACTATAGAAGAAAACTACCATATCCAAAAATCAATAGCCCAAGGAAAGAAAGTACTCAATGAATACACATCACTGTGTAACAAAACTCTCTTCGCCACAATAGAAGAACTATACAAGTAAACACACACACACACACACACACACACACACACACACACACACACACACACACTCTCTGCCCCAGTACTCATCACACAGAGGCAAACCCACATAAACCTCACACAACTAACACCAAATACAATTCAAACTCGCGCGCCTCAGCCAGCAGAACACGCTACGAAGCAAATGAACGCCACACAGCCACAACAACACGTAATGGCAGCGAAAACTCCGCCTACGTTTTGAGTAATCGAAAAACTGCATTACCACACGAACACAGGCAAAGAAGTAAGCCCATTTACTTCGCCAACAAAACAGGAAAACGTACCACAACTTCAAAACTGTAAGATACAGAAAGAAAACGTGATACAGTCTTATTTCCGTTCGTAAATACATAACAAATAGAAAATAAATTACGTTTTGCTGTTTGCAGATGACATGTTGTATATTGTGTAGCATAACAGCTACCAAAACAAGAGGACAATAATATAATGTAAGGTATGTTACTTTTCGCCAGTTAAGTTATAAATGCAACTTTTACATAATGTTGTAAACGACGAAAATGTTAATATGTTAACAACAAATTTACAGTTAAAAATAAAAATAGAACCCACTGATGATAGCATAAAAGTGCTGAAACATGTATGGCGGAAACAAAAGGTAAAAGGTGTCTTGCATTAGGCGGAACTCCTCACCCCATTAATTGCACACTTTATATGAGTGAATCTTAAAAACTGACTCTGTAAGGAACATAAAAGGCAATAAAAATCAGGATGAAAAAATTTCTATCCTTATCTACCCTCTTAAACCAATAATTTATTACCTTCTTTCCACACTAGTTCACGAAGCAGAATGGGCATCACCAAATAAACTACCGAACCTTTAAACTTTCGAGAATACACAAATTTTGTTTAGTACTTACATAAAACTCAATGGAAACAAAATGGCCTCAATGTTCGCTAACATTGGTTTTTATAAAATTGGGATTGGTACATAGCTCCTCTTTTAGTAACATCTGGTTGTGTCACGACTGCTGCTCCAACACACCTTGTCCAACGATATGCTCCATTCGTCTGCTGCAGTCCACATAAATACGAGACAGTGTCAGCTGTTTCACCTGAAACAGCTCAGTATCAAAGACTAGAAATAACAATTTTAGGAGCCAAATACCTTTCTCTGCACTCCGCGCAAGTTGCCTTTACCAGCGTGATTAATAAATAAGCAGACACAAATGAGCAACTAATTCCGCAATTAGTGAGAACCTTCATTTCATGGATCTTTGTAGCATAACACACTCAAGTAACGATTTTGTGTCTCAAAGGCGGCACAGTCATCACGAGACAAGGCTTTAACAACACGAATGAGCACTGTGATACCAACTCACCCTAAATTAATGTTCGACCAAGATGGTGAGACCATAATACTGACGAATGACTGTACCTTTCGCAAACTTCCCATTAACGCAGCAACTGCATTAACACTTGACGTATCTGGACACTCCAGTCGCATTACACGCACCGATGTCTGCTTTCAGTTAGCGTACCTACTACTTCCTCAGCGCACGAAGCTAACTGTTATTGTACCGAGTAAACACAGGCGCACTCGCTTGGCGCCGTGGCTTCCACACAGGCCCAGGTTCCTTCCCTCTCCATGCGTCCGTCCTCTCTCCCACAACTACCGATATTACTCGTTCAAAGCCTGCCCATGTCGTAGATCAACCCCTTTCCTCCTCACACCCAAACCTCCCGATGTCAGACACTCAGATCGGTACCAAACGTTGTTTATCGACAGAGGGTCAGCCAAAACACCGATTCAATTAGTGCTGTTTGCTGTCATCCAGTAGAAATTGCGTGGACTGTAATTAAAAGTAACAGCAGAACTACGGAGCATAGGATAGGGGTTATATGTGAATTACGTGTTGATGGTTGAAGATATCGCGTTGGTGAGTTGGTAGAGGGTGAAGTCATCGCACCGAAGACACCGCGTTCAAATCCCACTGACTACAATGATTTGAAATGTTCACGTGTGAAACTGTTATATGGGATAACATTTTCCTGAGATGTAAAAGGACTTACGGAGTTTGTAGGAATGCTCTTTTTGCAGACTGCTTTCGTTCCGTTAGCTGAAAGTAGAAGACCTCTAGAGTAAGTTTGTATAGACAGGTGAGGTGTTCTGTATTTTATATTTCGAATTGTCGTTATGTATTTTCTAGATACCATGATTCTACGAACTTCCAGCATGCTGGAGTAACTTGGATCAGGAATTTCTGTTGATCGATACAATGAAAAACCAGTCCAAGTTGTAAATATTTTATTTTTCATTCGCCGAGTTTCGGGCGAGATCAATCTTTAGATCAACATAAAAAAGTTGAAAATGGCATTTCTCGGCCTGAAACTAGTCATCGAATGAAAAACAATATATTTGTAACTTGGATTGGTTTATCTTTCTATTGACCAAGATTCTAATTTGATTTCGAATATTCAGTATATATTTTCCAGATACAAGGATTCTAATTCGATTTCGAATACTCCTTATGTGTTTTCCAGATAACAGAAACTGTGAATATGCTCACGAATGTATTTATCTATGAATTATTTCAGTCCACACATCCTGTTTCTTTCTTTTTTTCTGCCAAAACAATAATTTCATTTGCTATAGAAATATGTTAGGGGTTGTCCTTGATAGTACGAGGGTTATTTGGAAAGTAAGGAACGATAGGTCACGAAATGGACACCACAGTGAAACTCAAAACTGTTCTATTTGTAACAGTTAGCTACAACTTCCAGCTACTTATTATCTCGATAGTCGCCGATCCGGCTTAGACGTTTGTCGTAGCGTTGTTGCAACTTTTCAGTACCCTTGTTGTACAAGGTAGCCGCCAATTCTCTCCGCTGGCCTACAACTCGTTCTCTGTGCCAAAATGTTGTCTTCATAGCCAGCGGTTCATGTGAGCAGAGATGAAGCTCAGAGGGAGACAGTTACGGTCTATATAGTGGGTAATCAAACCTTTCCAATTGAAAACGATGCAGGAGCATCTTCATTGCCCCTACAGAATGCGCCTGAGAATTGTCTTGAAGAAGAAAACTCACAAAAGTTATGTAATGTTGGCTGCATAGCTTCAGGCGAAATTTCTCACCATGCCCTCGTACTTGGCGTGAGACACTATTGTTTTTTATACGCTTTATATGCTCCATGTGTGCTCAGAACTTAAAAGAACGACGTAACGCGATCGACGGGCATACTAGAGACGCTGCCCAACACACTTATGCTAAACTACTTCGGATTTTCACTGTGGTTTCCAATTCGCGACCGATCGTTGCTTACTTTCCGAATAGCCCTCGTGTAATAGATATTGGTTTCAAATTAGTTTGGTGCAGTCAGAACTATTCTGAGTGTGTCAACTAGTCCTATTCCTCAAACTGTTGCTCAGCTGCTAGTCTACCTATGGGCACAGTTGCTCCGCTCTTTGCTATACTTCATTTAATATAAATTTAATTAACACAGCCACCTTGAAACATAAATATCACACGTAGGTTGTAAAACAAAATAATCGTTACTCTATCAGTACAAGAGAATGAAATACAACACTATGCCGTTCAATACAGACGAGATATGACATGTCTCCGCAGCGCGTTCATTGGAATACAGGAAATATTTTACATAAACGCAAGGGACATATTTTGTATCCTAAGTTATTCTTCCTCGATGACAAAATAGTCACTTGAGTCACTATTTTTATGAAAAGACACAAGCAAATGGATATTACCATCCGAAAGATGCGACGTGAGGAATAAGTTAGCTCAGAGGCAAAGATGGAAAGTTGTATTAGTGCTTGCCCAGGTTGCCATTGTCGTCAAAAGTGTGTGGCCCATTGCAAGTCTCAATCTATCCCAGTCGACAGCACTATAACATTGTGCTGTCTATGTGGGATGCGAAGAACCGTGGTCACCACACGAAACCAGTTCAGATTCCAAAATCACACACTTCTCATTCATTGTGTCTAGGACAATTTAAATATATTTGCATCCTTGGAACAAAAAGTGGTCAAGCTTCTCATATGGAATATCTTTGTTTCTTTGCAGGTGAGTACCGCCACTGCTTCAAGAGGATCTCAGTTGACGCAACGCACGCCTGTTGGTGAGTGTGGCAAGCATCGCTGCAGCAGGCTCTAGATGGTTCTACGACAAACTCTAGCCTAGTCACCGCATCCTGTTTCAGCTGTCACTAGAAAACCGGTCACACAGCAGCGAAATTAGTGCATCGTAATGCACTTCGATGTGCGTGAGGGGATTCATAGCGGTGGCTGGGTGGCGTCAGCAAAGGCGATTATTGCGCAGACCAAGAAAACACTTAGAATTTCATGTTCTCGAATATAGAAACTTTATTGGTGGAGAATTAATTCCGACTCGGAATAACAACCAGCAAAAAGCAGAGCAACTGTGCCAATAGCTAGAGTAGCATTCGAGCAACAGTTTGTGGACTAGGACTAGTTGACAGGCTCGGACTAGTTCTGATGGTTGCGAGGCATCGGTGAGAGGTTAACGCGTTACAATGAAGTTTCGGCACTGATAACATCTGTCTGCATTTGCCTACGAGGATTAAGAATACAGAATAGTACCCGATTAACTGCGAGCTTGTTTGTGTCTGTAACAGCTCTCTGAGTCGTTAAAGTCTCTGATGATGTATCCAACGCTGGAAAAGGAAACTTGCCTTGGACCACCCCCTTGTACACACAAATCAAATGTGTGCAATAACGTAAATACCTGTCGTGAAAGCTTGCATTCAATGAACCAGGATGTTTATTCCAACGTTCTATGCGACCAACCGTTCCGTGGCCGGCCGAAGTGGCCGTGCGGTTCTAGGCGCTACAGTCTGGAACCGAGCGACCGCTACGGTCGCAGGTTCGAATCCTGCCTCGGGCATGGATGTATGTGATGTCCTTAGGTTGGTTAGGATTAATTGGTTCTAAGTTCTAGGCGACTGATGACCTTAGAAGTTAAGTCGCATAGTGCTCAGAGCCACCAAGCGTTCCGTTTCTTCTGCATGTTCATAATCGTGTTGTAGGCACACCTGTTTCCTAGACGACGACTGCCATGTTCACCGGCTTGCACGCATTCGTTCACGGTTTGACGAAGTCAGCGTGCCACACTTCACTGGCTCGATAAATCATCCGATCTTAAATGCCTGGAAGTAGTTGAAACATGGGATGAAACGAAGCATTCCACATCCTCACAATTTGGTGCCTTTACGTGATCTAATCGTCGATGAACGGCTTCAGTTTGATACAGCATTCCTGAATAAACTTGTGGAGTCTTTTCTTCTCAGAACTGAGGCTGTTATCGAGGTCAGAGATGTTGTTATATGGAATTACTGTGATTTATTCCGTGTGGGGAAGGGAAGGGGGAGGCAACATTTTTTTGTCCTGTATTTTTATACCCGGTTGGTCGGTCGAGATTTGAACCGCTCTTCTCCCGAACGCGACTTCAATGTCCCACCACCAAGCCACCTCACCGGGCCACTTCAGATGTCGGTGAGAAAGAACGCTGGCACATCTCACAGTTCGTGTCTATCTGCTAATGGACGAGTGCAGTAAGTACCGGTGCGTGCTACGATCTACAGCGGGTGCTAGACGAGCTCACTACAGCTTTTTAAGCTAGTGAAGCCAAGGACTCATATTTCAAAAGACTACCGTTCAGAGACAGGACAGCTTACTATAATCTATCAGCGCTGATTTCAGATCTACCGGAATAATTCCGGCTGATGAAGGACGGCTGCACGTCAGTCAACACAACGGGCGTCGGCAAGCGGTCTCCCCTTTGATGTCCGGCGGCCTATAACGAGTAGGCGGTCACGTGACACGCGAGCCTAGGCGGACGTCGGCTGGCGCGGCTTTTACGTAACCGTCGCCTCGGCCCAACTTCCCGAACTCGCCGAGAAATGCCACTCTGAAATAATTGACAACGTTCGTGAGACTGCTGCGTTTCCTGAAACCGCGCCCTCTCATTTGGCTGTTGAGCTTACGTGTCCCATTACACCCTTGCTTTCCTTGCAGCTTGTGTCTGCGCTGTAACACTGTGTGTAACTCTTACGACGTGGGCGTAACGCTGGGAAACAATGAGGAGGGGTTGTAGTGAGCGAAAGAGGGTAAATGGGGGAGGAGGAGGATAGGACCTACTTTACTGTGGGAGGTCACCATGCGCGTGAATGAATTTTACACGCAACGAGCGAGAATGATTACATAATTTGCCATTTTCACAAGTCTTTCAAACACTGTCAAGTGCTGCTAACATGACTTACGCAGTTAAGCGGTATATTTGTGAACTTACAGTTATTATTCAAGATTTGACGCTGTTCAAGCCCCTTATATACCCTACGAGGTATGTTGAACAAAACACTAAATACCCCAGACCTAACGCCTTTTTTTACTTTTTTTTAAACTAGTTACGTTCCACTATATATTTGTTGTCTTAAGTTATCGGCCGTTTTAGCGAAGAAGGCGCGGACTGTCGACCGCGTTTTACCTTTCATCCGTCGTAGCAATATGGTGAACAACATTTAATCTCTGGTTCGGGACTTCCGCTGTCTCTATAGCGTATTTTGTGGAACTTTCTCCAAGAGGAAGTCCTTGTTTTTAGCTCTCTTCCTTTCCGTCGATCGGGCTTAACGTGCACCCGTTTTCAAATGCTCGTAAACCTGCCTGCTGAAAAAATTGCGTCAATAAATAACCACTATAGCTATATTTACAATCGAGTCACTAAGTTTAGGCCTAAAGTTGTGTTCTGTTATTTGGGCAACATAACTTTCAGTAACCGAATAAAAGAGGATATAAAACGCAGACTGAAATAAGGAGAAAAGTGTTTCTAGAAAAGATGTATTTGACATCTAATACAAATTAGAGTTCATTATGTGATGGTACAATGTCCATTTTGATATTTCGCGTTATAGAGTGTTTCTTCAGGCATGTGTACCGTCAAAAACAAGCGCAAACATTGAACTATAACATAATAAGTATTACAATCCTTGATTGGTTAAAATGACTATCATATCGAATGTTGTGTGTGTGTGTGTGTGTGTGTGTGTGTGTGTGTGTGTGTGTGTGCTCGACATAAAGCGGGAAATCCTGGTTCGAGTTCCAGTTCGGCACAAATCTTCGTGTTACTAGTAAATAATACAGCTCAAGTCAATTTAGATTCACCATTGCGAATCAAATTTCGTAGTATAAATTAAAGTGTAGCCTTCTATGGCAAGAAACGTGGACAGTAAGCACTTACGACGTGATGCTTTTAAATTTGAAGCTGTAAAAGAATAAAGAATGGTTTATATTAGATGGGTAGGTTGAAAAATTAAAACGGTGGTAATGAATGGAACAGGACAGACTTTAAATTTATGGCACAATTCGAGTAAAAGAAAGGATCAGTCGATAGGACACACAATGAGGCGTCAAGGAATAGTTAATTTGGTTATCGAAGAAAGTGAGGAGGGAAGGAAGGGTGGTAATTGAGAGGGGGGGGGGGGGGGTTACCAGGGCTTGAATGCGATAAACAGGTCCAAAAGGAGGCACTTACTCAGACTCAGAGATGAGAAGGTATGAACGGGACAGGTTCGCTGAGAGCTGCATCGACTCAGTCTTCAGACTGAATACCACAATAGCAAGATCAATAAGAAGAAATGTAAATCGAAAGTAATGGGAAGTAGCTGAAATCAGTCAAGTGATGCTGAAGTAATTAAATAATGAACACTAAGAATTGGAGACGGGATGTGTGGGTCGAAGTAACTGACGACTCGAGAAGTCAATATGGTATGAACTCCGCACTGGTAATAACAAGAAAAACTTATCCGAAAGAAGATAAACATGATTATAAATTTAAATGTTCAGGAAGTATTTTTTCTGAAAGTTTCTGTCTCGAGTACAGACTTATACGCGAGTGAAACTTCTAACGCTAAGTAGTTCTGAGAAATAGCCAACAGAAGCTTCTGAAATGTGACACTACAGAATACTGTTGTGAGAGAGATGGGTAGGTCGTATAACCTATGACGAGACGATGAATCGAATTGTGAAGAAAAGGCATTTTACGCAAAACTTTACTTAAAGATGGCTTCGGTTGATAAGGCACATATTAACGAATTCGGCTATAATCACATTGGATATATTGGGGGAAGGAGGAACAAAAAATTATAGAAGTAGACGAAAGCTTAACTACAGTAAGCATCTTCAAGTGAATATAGGGTGGAGCAGTCATCCTGGGACGAAGAGGTTTTTCAAAAGACGGGCTAGTTTGGGGAGGTGCGAAAAACCAGTCGTCACACTGAGAACCACAGCAAGGACAACGTATCACGTGTGAATCTGATAACATATCGGAAATTCACACCACTATACTTTGCTACTTCGGAAAACGATGTTAGAAGAGGATATAACAATTTTTGAGAAGACTTTTACGGAATATTCCACGTATCTCAAATCTGGCCTTGGTTGGTTTCGCGGCGCATGTCACGCTCGCCTAGCAGCGCCCTGAGTTTTACCGTGACACACATCGATCACACAAAGGCGGCAAAACGGGGTGACCTTTCGTGGCCGGCTCTTTCGGGCAGTGGTATCGAGCCCCGGCGGTTAACCACACGGCACAGTTCACGGTCCAACGTACGAGTATCGAGCGCCGTCACTCAAGGGCAGTCAGTATCGACTGCCCAACCCTACTTTGGGCCTCCGAATTATGCTGTGAGACAACTGACTGTCGGGCGCCACCCTGCTGACCAGTAGGCCATTGTCACCTGAGTATCTAAAAACGTCCAGTGTGGCTGCCTCCATGACACAGGTCACTACCACGGGGCACTGCTTAACAATGAATGGCCGCTTTGTAACCTAGTGTCGCAAGATATATTAAACACTGATATTTGGCCGCGCCAACGGAAATAAAGATCTGCAGCTGTCTCTACATCTACTGTCATACTCTGCAAACGAGTGAGACATACATGGCTGCTGGTACTTTCCCATTGTACCAATTACTTGTGTTTCTTGAAATCCCATTGTTGTATGGGCAGTGAGGAGAATGTCTGCTTCATTGCCAATGTATTGTAATAAATCTAGCTTCTCTTCGCAGTCCTTATGGGAACGATACATAGATGGCTGTAGAATATTCCTAGATTGCTTCTGAATTGAGGTTCTTAAAACTTTGTAACTAGGCTTTCGTGGCGTCTCTCTTTAAGTATCTGGAAATGCAGCTTTTCAGCATACCTGTGATGCTCACTTGTGGGTCAAACAAACCAGTCAACGTTCCTGCTGCACTTTGTATGTATTCTGTCACACGTGGCTAAGCTCACGTATCAGTAGTTTTGTTATGATGAGTGAGGTTGAGCAAGTAAGTTACTGAATGTGCAATAACGTCAGCTGCACTCACATGTCTACCTGTTCCTGCAAGCACCGAGAGGTGCATACAGAGGGTCGTGGCCATCAACACAGTATACAAGTACATTATGCAACGAATATAATAATATTTTAACATGGTTTATGTTCACCAATTTAAAAAAAAGAAGTTCCATTCCTTACTTCACCCTCTTAGGGTCGACGTTTTTCCTCGGCATTCGAGCTATCTACATACCAAATTACTCCGAAATAGGTTGAGTGGTTTAGTTAGTCGTCGAAACGTAACAAAGATACTTATATATTCAGTAATACTAATAAGGTAGTATGGATTAAACATTTTGAGGACTGTATAAGCGTTGGTCAGGGTGTTTCAGATAGAATGAACAGAGTTTGGACGGTTATAATTACGAACCATACGACCTGCCGGCAAGGAAAATGTGTTATTTAAATGGGCGTCGCCTAGAGGTTCATAAAATCACCATTAGATGTCAGTCATGGGGTCTTCTTGGTTTGCATGCAGTTAGAAACAAGACAGCGCCCGCTCAACATAAGGCGTTTTGGGTGCTGCAGTTTGAAAAGATCGAATCAGTGATTTCGGTCCAACGTGCTTTCTGTCGGCGTTTTGGCATTGATCCGCCTGCACCCAAAACTTTCGTCATTCGTATCGCCAATTTGAAGAGAGAAGTTGCTCGTGCAGAAGTAAGAGTTCAGGTCGACCTCACGCTTCTGATGATTTGGTGGAAAGAATTCGGCAAACGTTCGAGCGAAGTGCAAGTAAGTCTACTCGTCACGCAAGCAGAAAACTGTCAGTTCCTCATATGGCTATCTGCCGATTGTTACGGCGTCGTTTGGTCTATAAACCGTACAGACTACAATTAGGCCAAGCTCTTCGGTTTCGTTATAAAAGGAAGTAGGTTCACTTCAGCAGTGCTCTACTGGAGGGTATGGAAGACTATATATTGCCACCGTTGATTTTCAGTGATGAAGCAACATTTCATGTTAGTGGCAAACTAAACTGACATGTCATGCGCATAAGGGGACTCCAGATCTCTCATGACATTACTGAGCATGGAAGGACTCATCTAAAGTGAACATTTTTTGTGCCATTTCTAATGAAAAGTGTACGCTTCCTTCATTTTTGAGGAAAACACAGTGATTGGTATGAGCTACCATCAGATGTTGCAGAATTGGCTTTTCTTACGACTTCAGGAAGACTCCAAAGACTTCATTTTCCTACAGAATGACGTTCTATCACACTGGCACAACAACGTACGTCAGTTTCTCAATGAAACTGTGCCTCAAATCCGGACAGACCGCACTCGACCCCGAGACACTGCCTTGCATTCTTGACCTCCATGGTAGCCAAACGTGACCCCTTGCGATGTATTTTTGTGGGAATATGTGAAGGAAAGTGTGTTCATCTTCCCTTTAACTCGTGACATAGAGGAAATGAGGAATAGAACGATGATGATGATGATGATGACATAACGACAAACACACACACACACACACACACACACACACACACACACACACACACAGCTCTAAGCGTAGAAAATTTGATCCGCCCGCACATCGTGCACGGGAATCAACAATGCTAACTACGCTGTTTTTTTATTCTCTCGGTATATTCTTCAAGGTGCCTTTGTCCGTTTTTACAGGACATGTAATCCCATTGTGTCGAAAATGGAAAACATTAAAGAGTCCCTTCTTCGAGATTTTGAATTTCATTCTTGTACAATAAAGAACATTAAAATTTCAACAGCGTCATCAGTCCTCGCTGAATTTCGAATTGTATCCTTCGTCAGTACAAACGAAGAGAAATGCGTTGAACCTTTTGGAATCGCTCAACGTATTTTCTGCTGTACCTTTATCGCATGATCCATTCTTGTTGTTGCAGATCAGATTGGTAGTCTAATATCTTCGAAATAGCTGTGGTAACAAAGTGGTGAGTGAAATGAGCCGCGTACCAAGCACGCGACCGTTGCCTTTTTCCCGCATAGATGCGTCAGTCCGGTTGGGAAACAACGTTTAAGTCCCTGGTGGTAGGGCTCGCTCTGGTAATTAAAGCCCATTCCTTTCTTGCCCACGACCAAATAGCATTTTGATATGAACCACTGCTATCTAAGGGAGAGGATATCCTGTAAGCGACAGTTCCTACAAAGAGGATTTGGTGTTAGACTGAAGTTTTGCAACTTCACTCCAGTTGGAAACTTCCGATAGGTTACATCCAACCAAGTGGATTTGACATCTGAGGGTAGGAATTTTTGACGAACAGGTCGGGAAGCTCTGCTCCAGTCTGTCGTTGGGCAACTTCTGTAAAGTGGGTGTACTGGTGGATGCTGCAGCGCTTGTTAGTATAAAAAAATAAAATAGTATAATGATGGGAGAATCTTTGCCCATGTAACTTGATATAATGAAATACGGCTGAACATAATGCGGCGGGGATTCTGCATCAGGCGTGAATATTGGTGATGGCATGTCGACTGGATCACAAGACCACGAGCTACTGGCGCATATCAGTAGTTGTGTTACGATGAATGATTTTGACACCTCAAAATAAAATGTGGAGTTTCTAAAATTATTAAATAGCGTTAAATTGACGAAGAAAGAAATAAATTGTAGTTGGGTGCAGCACAAATTTTATATTATTCGTATATGCAATAACGTCAGCTGCCGTCACGTGTCTGCCTGTTAACGGCGGCTGCTTTTGTACATCGTAATTAAATGCAGCCACACTGAAAGCCTCTCTCGTTCTACTAATAGAGGCACGACGTCTCTCTGTTTACGGAACATCATTTAAATGACTCCGTGGTCGTGGGACTTCAAGCGCCTCACGAGCTACAAGAGGTCCGTCGGACCGCTAATTGCGACGGGCTTGTGACTGATATTAGTTTGGAAGTACGGATCAGGCACGTCGAGGATTTTATAAACATTGTACACATTACGTTGAATCATAGTAGGCAGAACATTTTCACAAATATAATAACGTTCATAAGTCAAAGAGTAGGTAACTCTTCCAGAGAGTAATTAATTGTCCTTATTTCGCCTTTAGTTCTACAAATCAGGAAAATATATCGCACTGCACAATTTCTAGTGGAACCTAAATTATTCTTCAGCGTTCAAGCTATTTCAATATCTAACTTCATCACCGAGCGATGTCGCGCAGTGGTTAGCACACTGGACTCGCATTCTGGAGGTTGAAACCCGCATCCGACCATCCTGATTTACGTTTTCCGTGATCTCCGTAAATCGCTTTAGTTAAATACCGGGATGCTTCCTTTGAAAAGGCACGGAGGACTTTCTTCCCCACTTTGCTTAATCCTATGGGACCGATGATCTCGCTGTTTACTCTCCTCCCCCAAATCAACCAACCAACCAACTTACTTCAAATGAAAATAAGTTCAGCGGTTTAGGAGTGAAGAAGTAACAGACGTACTTCGCATTTATAATATTAGTATGGGTTATCAGAACGAGCAGCGTGAAATAAGGACGACTTTCATATCTTCTACACCTTTATACAGGCAACTTCACGTTGTGGTCTGGGTATACAGATTGCCTGACAAAAAACGTGAAACACTCACAAGACATGGTCAGATGTCAGCGTAACTTCGTACACGTACTCACCATCTGCAGGTAAGTAAATGATTCCAGAGCTGCAATTCTCCGTGACAGAATGCGTTAGCGTTGCTACCAGGCGGGCAGGTGAGGTATACTAGGGCCGTGAACAGCGTCAGATGTTATCACTGATGAGCACGCGGTGATGCTGCACATTCGTGTGAGGCAGCGTTATCAGCAGCTGAGACAGTATGAGAGAGACCTCATTGTGGCGCTCCATTTAGGCATTTAGTCGAATCGTACTGTATCCAGACTAGTGGAGCGTTCAGATGCGACAATGGCCCGACGTTGGACTGCGCGGGAACGTGACGGCTGACGTGCTCCTGTTCAAGGCCCTGTCGACCACACCTGACCACCACAGTTAGAAAAACATAACCTCGTCACATGTACACTTGCCATTCTGCACTACCCCAGATGATCATCGACGACGAATACGGCGGCGACCTAGCGAGATGTCCCATTCTTACATTGTTTTGGAGAGGCGCACCGTAGTTGCTTGTGGCGTCAAGGTGTGGGAAGTCATCGAGTATGACTTAAGGTCACGGCTGTTAGTAATTCAGGGAATTCTGGCATCACAGCAGTACGTCTGGGACAGCCAACCATAAGACAGTACCGTGGGGCTATTTATCAACAGCACAGTGCTCGTCCACACTTGTTCCAAGAACTGCCTGCGTGGTGTTGAGCTACTCCCAGGGCCAGCAGTATTCCGACATGCGTTCCCGATGCTACACGTGTTGGTTAAACTCAGACATCAACTCCCTGCCATTGATAGTGTAGATAAAATCATGCAATACAATATTAAGTTAAGGACAGAAAAATGAGGGCAAAGGACAGGCACAGAGTATGTGCCAGTAAATATTAAGAGAGTACGGAAAGTGAAAACCTCAGTGAATGGTAAAAAATCTCGCTATATCCTACTTGGTAAGTTTCAGGAAATTATCTTTAATCGACAACTTAAGTCTTTGCTCCTAAGAAACATAACTTGCATTCTTGAATCAATGTTTACAACTTACCGACCAGAAACTGCATCCATTTAAGACAGACTTGGGTACTCAGTGGGAATCGTGAAGTCAAAATATTTTTATTTTGTTCTTCGGTTTCCTTTCGTTGTCTCTTATACCCCTTAAGTCATGGGCCAGCATTCATATCCTTCCCTGGAAATGACGGCCTTCAGTTCGGCAACATTTGCCTCGCTTCTCCGCTTCGACGTGGTCCGCCAAGTTTGGACACGACTGCGCCCTAGTGGTGCACTCTGCAGCTGTGCAACAGTGCGTTTTACGAATATAAAAGTGGAAAATTGCTCCATCATTGATATTTGTTATTAGCGACCCGTACTGCAATGGGTAAAAACGTGACTGCTGTAAGACCACTTTATTCTCCGTTTTTCTGTCCGACTCAAAAATCCTTTTACTCAGAACTGGCAAGACGTACGAAAATTAAATTTGTCGCATACTAAGGTCAACGGTCCATTGGTAGTGTGAAAAATTGAGGCTTCTAATGCATTTAAAAGGTACGGCGACTTATGTCACATATTTTGATGCTCGCAAAGCCGCTCATCAACATCAGTAGGATACTTCGTATTAACCTAGAACCATGAAATTTGGCAGTAAGCGAGGTTTCGCAGTGAAACTAAAGGGAAAAAATCCGAAAATTGTTAATCTGTAATTGTATCACACGATTGTTTTCGTTTGACACGGTTGACTATCCGTTCCCTTGGCTGTTAAGAAACCTTTCTTCCCAGAAACCTTTCAACGTATGAAGTCGAATTGTACGTCACGAGCTAGTATCTGTACTCCTTTGGCGGTGTAAAAAACATTAGCTTCTAAGGTAATGCAATCAGACGATACGGCCATTTATGTCACATATGTTGGTACAAATTCACTCATTAAAACCTTTAGTGTACCCCCGGTTGATCTAAAATAATGAAAATTGGCAAGAAGCAAGGCTCGCAGTGCAAGCAAAGTAAAAAAATCCGAAAATTAATTTATAATTATATCAGACGAAGAAAAATATTTTTTTGTCATTCTTCGAAGTCTTTGAATTCCTAGGACCGATATGTAGCAAGTATCGATATCCATAAAAGGCAAAAATCGTCTATATTCTCGATTCCTGGAATGCATGAACTGTCTGTATATATAACTAAAGTAGGTCATGTGCAGAACAGATTCTTAATTTAAAAACAATTTTGAGAGTGAGAGCTATACAAAATAAAAATAGACTACTAAACGACCTACGACTCAGTTGACACACAAACACTATTCCAGATACTTCATGAATCAGGGATAGACGAAAACACCAGGAGACTTGTTGAACAAACGCTCACAGATATGACATCAAGAATTAAGTTTCAAGGCGATATTTTTGAATCATTCAAAATCAAAACAGGAGTTCGACAAGGAGATGGACTGTTCCCAATTCTCTTAAACTTGGTTGTAGATAAAATAGTAAAAACATGGAAAAGCACATTAAAAAACAAAGGCACAAAGGGTATAAGCATTGGAGAAGGAAAGAACAAATTTGAAGTGAAATGTTTAGCCTTTGCGGATGATACGGCATTGTTAACTGAAAACCGAACAGACGCAACAGTTGTGCTTGATCTGTTACACAGCCGGCCGAAGTGGCCGTGCGGTTAAAGGCGCTGCAGTCGCGAACCGCAAGACCGCTACGGTCGCAGGTTCGAATCCTGCCTCGGGCATGGATGTTTGTATGTCCTTAGGTTAGTTAGGTTCTAAGTTCTAGGGGACTAATGACCTCAGCAGTTGAGTCCCATAGTGCTCAGAGCCATTTGAACTATCTGCTACACAACATTGCTGAAAAGACTGGGCTAAAAATATCCTATGAAGAAAACGAGTATATAGGACAAAAACATAACACAGAAAAGTTTATGGAAACATGTCTGTAGTCCAGCTACTGCTAGAACCCAACCAGTGGTGTCCGGTGACACGGGATGTTGCGTCCGTTACCTGTCGGAAACAAAGTATGGAAAAACTAAAAGAGTTGACAGATTCAAATACCTGGAGGAGTGGAACAAAGCCAATGGACTGGATAACACAACAAATAAAGAAAGAATGAAAAAGTTAGAATTTACATGTAAATTAACACAAAACTAGTACAATAAGAAATCAGTAGCCACACAAGCGAAGATTAGACATTATAATTCAGTTATTAGGACACAAGAAACGTATGGATCAGAGTGCCTAACATTGAATAAGAAAGGCGAATTAAGGGACCTAGAAAAAAGAGAGAGAAAAGTACTAAGAAAAATTCTAGGTCCTGAGAAAAACAAAGAAAATAGGTGGATTAAAAGGAGAAATGAAGACTTATACAAAAATACAGAAAAGATCACAGATACAATGAGGAAGAGACGGCTAAAATTTTATGGACTTTTAAAAAGAATGGAAGAAACACGGATTACAAAGAAAACTTTTAATTACGTTAGTAAGCTGAAAAAAACTGTAGGATGGATAGAAGCAGTAAAGAAAGGCCCCAACAAAATAGGTGTTACAGAACAAATAATACGTGACAGGAATCACTTCAGGCTAGCGATAGAAAACGCAAACTATGAAGAAGATGAGCCAAAATCTCGACCCAAGAGAGTGTGGACAGACGATCAGAGACGAGCAGTTGGCGAGAAAATGAAAAAGTACTGGGAAGAACGGACGAAAAAGAAACACCATAAGTCTTAAGTTGTATGCAGTCCATAGCTGACCAAATTCATAAATTAAAAAAAAAAATTAAGTTTGCTCGGAACCATCGGTACCAGAGTCCTGCTCGGACTGTTCTGGGTGTCGTAGTTTTCGAGCAGTGGTCATTGAAAACCCGGGGATACTTAGGAATAGACTGTACTTTCTAGTGTTGCCAGGTACCGTGACTGCTGCTTCATTCCGTGTATCTTACCCCAGGCGGGAGCAGCGAATAATATACGAGCAGCACTCCGCCCAGAACTGTGTTCCAGAGCCCATCTCCGTGCCCGCGCCGGGCTGTGTGTGGGTGTGTGTCTGTCTGCGCCCGCAGATCAAAAGGCCGTACTTGCCGGCATTCACTGCTGGCGGGGCCCGGCAGGAAGCAGCACTCTTTGACGGCGTCTTGTCGGGAAGCGCAGTCAGACGAGGGACGGGCCTCTGCGGCTTATTAAAACCGCCTCGCCGCAGTACTCAGCTAGCAGCTGCAGCCGCAGACGATACGTGCTCGGATGAAAGCGCGCCGCGAACGAGGCCCGGAAACAAGGTTGCCTAATGAAGCCGCGCCTCTGGTGTCGTTCTGACAGCTTACTGCACGGTCCTCATCTCGTTGCGGCGGCGCCGGAACGTATTCTCCTCTTAATAGGGCACGACGCGCTTCCAAGAGTAATACCTCGCCTTCAGGTACGTGTCGTCTGTGCGGCACCCAAGCCGGTCGGAGCGCTGTTATTACGGTCCTCTGACAAGGGGCACTCATTACCAGTACACTCACTCATCTTCATCTAAACGTGTGTGGCGGCTTGTCAGTTGAGCCTACAAAGCACAGTGAACCAGGAAGATCTATCAGCACATGCCGTTTCAGCCCTATGGCGTCACTACAGAAATATAAGCCAAAACTTTGCGGTAGGTAATACTACCATCATATCGTCTTTTCTAAGTTCAGCATCACGCATATCACATTTAAGATTGAAAAATCTCCAATCGTGAAAATAACTTCGTGTGCACCTCGAGGGAATGTTACATGACCACTATCGTTCACTCTATACAGGGTGGTCCATTGATAGTGACCGGGCCAAATATCTCACGAAATAAGCATCAAACGAAAAAACTACAAATAACGAAACTCGTCTAGGTTGAAGGGGAAACCAGATGGCGCTATGGTTGGCCCGCTACATGGCGCTGCCATAGGTCAAACGGATATCAACTGCATCTTTTTAAATAGGAACCCCCTATTTTTATTACATATTCGTGTAGTACGTAAAGAAATATGAACGTTTTAGTTCGACCACTTTTTTCGCTTTGTGATAGATGGCGCTGTAATAGTCACAAACGTATAAGTACGTGGTATCACGTAACATTCCGCCAGTACGGACGGTATTTGCTTCGTGATACATTACCCGTATTTACCAATTGCGGAAAAGGTCGATATCGTGTTGATGTATGGCTATTGTGATCTAAATGCTCAACAAGCGTGTCCTATGTATGGTGCTCGGTATCCTGGACGACATCATCCAAGTGCCCGGATCGTTCGCCGGATAGTTACGTTATTTAAGGAAACAGGAAGTGTTCAGCCACACGTGAAACGTCAACCACGACCTGCAACAAATGATGATGCCCAAGTAGGTGTTTATCTGCTGTAGAGGCTAATCCGCACATCAGTAGCAGACAAATTGCGCGAGAATCGGGAATCTCAAAAACGTCGGTGTTTAGAATGCTACATCAACATGGATTGCTCCCGTACCATATTTCTATGCACCAGGAATTGCGTAGCGACGACCTTTGAACGTCGCGTACAGTTCTGCCACTCGGCACAAGAGAAATTATGGGACGATGACAGATTTTTTGCACGCGTTCTATTTAGCGACGAAGCGTCATTCACCAACAGCGGTAACGTAAACCGGCATAATATTCACCATTTGGCAACGGAAAATCCACGATGGCTGCGACAAGTGGAACATCAGCTACCTTGGCGGGTTAATGTATGGTGCGGCATTATGGGAGGAAGAATAATTGGCCCCCATTTTATCGATGGCAATGTTAATGGTGCAATGTATGCTGATTTCCTACGTAATGTTCTACAGATGTTACTACAAGATGTTTCACTGCGTGACAGCATGGCGATGTACTTCCAATATGATGGATGTCCGGCACATAGCTCGCGTGCGTTTGAAGCGGTATTGAATAGCATATTTCATGACAGGTTGATTGGTCGCACCGGATCTGACGTCCCCAGACTTCTATCTGTGGGGAAAGTTGAAGGATATTTGCTATCGTGATCCACCGACAACGCCTGACAACAGGCGTCAGGGCATTGTCAATGCATGTGCGAACATTACAGAAGGCGAACTACTCGCTGTTGAGAGGAATGTCGTTACACGTATTGCCAAATGCATTGAGGTTGACGGACATCATTTTGAGCGTATATTTCATTAATGTGGTGTTTACAGGTAATCACGCTGTAACAGCACGCGTTCTCAGAAATGGTAAGTTCACAAAGGTACGTGTATCACATTGTAACAACCGAAATAAAATGTTCAAACGTACCTACGTCCTGTATTTTAATTTAAAAAACCTGCCTGTTAGCAACTGCTCGTCTAAAGTTGTGAGCCACGTGTTTGTCACTATTACAGCGCCATCTATAACAAAGCGAATATGTGGTCCAACTAAAACATTCATATTTCATTATGTACTACACGAATATGTAATAAAAATGGGGGCTCCAATTTAAAAAAACGCAGTTGATGTCCGTCTGACCTATGGCAGCGCCATCAAGCGGGCCAACCATAGCATCATCTGGTTTCCTTCCCCCTTCAAGCTAGACAAGTTTCGTTCTTTGTAGTTTTTTCGTTTGACTCTTATTTCGTGAGATATTGGGCCCGGTCACGATCAATGGACCAACTTGTATATACGCGAAAAACCTCGGAAACTACACTCCTGGAAATTGAAATAAGAACACCGTGAATTCATTGTCCCAGGAAGGGGAAACTTTATTGACACATTCCTGGGGTCAGATACATCACATGATCACACTGACAGAACCACACGCACATAGACACAGGCAACAGAGCATGCACAATGTCGGCACTAGTACAGTGTATATCCACCTTTCGCAGCAATGCAGGCTGCTATTCTCCCATGGAGACGATCGTAGAGATGCTGGATGTAGTCCTGTGGAACGGCTTGCCATGCCATTTCCATCTGGCGCCTCAGTTGGACCAGCGTTCGTGCTGGACGTGCAGACCGCGTTAGACGACGCTTCATCCAGTCCCAAACATGCTCAATGGGGGACAGATCTGGAGATCTTGCTGGCCAGGGTAGTTGACTTACACCTTCTAGAGCACGTTGGGTGGCACGGGATACATGCGGACGTGCATTGTCCTGTTGGAACAGCAAGTTCCCTTGCCGGTCTAGGAATGGTAGAACGATTGGTTCGATGACGGTTTGGATGTACCGTGCACTATTCAGTGTCCCCTCGACGGTCACCAGTGGTGTACGGCCAGTGTAGGAGATCGCTCCCCACACCATGATGCCGGTTGTTGGCCCTGTGTGCCTCGGTCGTATGCAGTCCTGATTGTGGCGCTCACCTGCACGGCGCCAAACACGCATACGACCATCATTGGCACCAAGGCAGAAGCGACTCTCATCGCTGAAGACGACACGTCTCCATTCGTCCCTCCATTCACGCCTGTCGCGACACCACTGGAGGCGGGCTGCACGATGTTGGGGCGTGAGCGGAAGACGGCCTAACGGTGTGCGGGACCGTAGCCCAGCTTCATGGAGACGGTTGCGAATGGTCCTCGCCGATACCCCAGGAGCAACAGTGTCCCTAATTTGCTGGGAAGTGGCGGTGCGGTCCCCTACGGCACTGCGTAGGATCCTACGGTCTTGGCGTGCATCCGTGCGTCGCTGCGGTCCGGTCCCAGGTCGACGGGCACGTGCACCTTCCGCCGACCACTGGCGACAACATCGATGTACTGTGGAGACCTCACGCCCCACGTGTTGAGCAATTCGGCGGTACGTCCACCCGGCCTCCCGCATGCCCACTATACGCCCTCGCTCAAAGTCCGTCAACTGCACATACGGTTCACGTCCACGCTGTCGCGGCATGCTACCAGTGTTAAAGACTGCGATGGAGCTCCGTATGCCACGGCAAACTGGCTGACACTGACGGCGGCGGTGCACAAATGCTGCGCAGCTAGCGCCATTCGACGGCCAACACCGCGGTTCCTGGTGTGTCCGCTGTGCCGTGCGTGTGATCATTGCTTGTACAGCCCTCTCGCAGTGTCCAGAGCAAGTATGGTGGGTCTGACACACCGGTGTCAATGTGTTCTTTTTTCCATTTCCAGGAGTGTACATGGGGCTGTCGTGGACGATGCTGTTGTATACAGGATGGTTCAAAAGAAACGTTTACAGACTGACATGGAGCACGGGGTATACAACGCGGATCAGTAATCACATAGGAAGTGGGGCTCGCAAAGGCAACGAGAGGGAGCTACAGTCAGTAGAGTGAAGCTTCACAGCGAGCGTCCTCTTCGCCGATGAGTTCATCACACCCTCCACTCGAGGGTGTGATCAACTTTGACAGCTTGGCAACGTGGGCGGATGTGAACCTACACGCTACACGTTCGCATGCCGCAAAAGGGAAATTTATCCTTAACGTGTGGGCTGGCATTGTCGGAGAGTGTTTAATTGGACAATACATCCGCCCAGACCGACGTGATGGTCGAACGTATCTCGTATCTCTACGATATGTTCTGCTTGACATGCTGAATGGCGTTCCCATGCCTATTCGTCGCCTCATTCGATTTCAGCACGATAGAGCCCCCGTTCATTTCAGCAGACAGATGAGGGCACATCTGCAGGCAACCTTCCGCGGCCACCAGATTCGTCGCATTTGGTCAGTCATGTGATGTGTCCTAGATCGATTATTTACCTGCAGGGGTATTCTGAAGAACCTTGTATATGAAACACCTGTTAATCGCCGGAGGACCTAGTAGGCAGGTTTCTGGTGGCAGCAGCATATCTTCCAGATACATCAGGTATCTTCGGGAGGGTCCGCCCTTCACTGCAGCGTCGACGTGAGACGTGTCTTTATGCATACTCCTATAGCGAGTATCCATTTGTAGCACATTACTAAATAACTTCAATGCCATATAGTTGCCCCAGGTGACATTCGCGAGGCGTCGTTCCTATGTGATTACTGATCCTTGTTGTATACTCCATGTGCCATGTCAGTTTGTAAACTTTCTTATCACCCTGTGCCTGACAAAAAAAAGTGAAGCATTCATAAAAGGAGGGGGAAACGGAATGTAACTTCACTGATTGAAAGCGTGTGTGTGATGCTATTTCAGTAACTATAAAATAGATTTACAAAGAACATTCCAGTATATGCCATTTATCAGCATGACGTTGCAACCCCTCTGGTCTCGATACATGTGCTGATTCGGTCGGAAAGGGCGTCGTAGAGCTCTTGTGTCGTCTCCTAAGGTCAGATGGCCCACAACTGTTCCAAGTTACGCTTGATATTTTGGACACAGGGACTGGGAAAAGTTTACGTCCGATCTGGTCCCACACAGGTTCTATCGGACACAGATATGGGTAACTTACTGGCCAGATAAGACCTCAGCATCACGCGAATAGATCGTTGAGACGTGCAGCTTGCGTGGGCGAGCATTGTTCTGTTAAAAAATGGCACCATGATGCTGTCAAATGAGGGGTAACATATGAGGACGCAGGATGTCCGTGCTTTAACTCTGTGCCACCAGTTTTCACACAGTCACTGCCAACCACGACCTAAAGTCATACCCTATGGCTCCCAGCACCGTGACTCCAGATGTAACACCTTTGTATATGACCAAAACATTGAAAAAATGGAACCTCTCCTCAGGTCCGTACCATACTTGTCGCGATGGTCGTCTGGGATGCTACAGAAACTACGAATCATCGCTGAACACAATGCGACACGATTCATGAGCAGTATATCCTTTTCATTGCACCACTTAAAACGGATTCGTTTGTGTTGTGGCGTTAACGGCAGCCTCGGCATGGGACGGTAGTTCTCTAGTCCAGCTACTGCTAGAACCCAACCAGCGGTGTCAGGTGACACGGGATGTTGCGTCCGTTACCTGTCCTCGGATGGCACGAGCAAATCTGAAGAGGTCACGATGTGCTAGGCCCACAGTGCGGCGATCCTCTTTTGTCCTGGTCAGACGGTGGTAGACCGAAAGCTTGTCGATGAGTATGATTGCCTTTAAGTTCCCACGTGGCCCAGCATAGGGACCCTGTCACATCCGAATACCCTACAGATCTGGCTGCTGGAGCTGCTCAAATGGAGACCCGCAATGAGGCCCCGTTCAAACTCTGCACGTGCTCATAACGCTGTCTCACACGAGTAGGCGGTACCTTTCTTTCAGTGATTACTCAACATCTGACGCTGTTCATGCCCCTTATATGCCCTACCACGCCTGGTTAGAACATTATGACTAACAATACTAATGCGATCTGATGGCCTTCCTGCCTCTCACACAAACTCTAATCATACACCTGCCGACGGTAAGAACGTGTACGAAGTTACACTGACATCCGACAAAACTGCTGGATGTTCTACTATTTTTGTCAGATGGTGCGGATAACTCGCAGGAAGAAGGCGAGCCCTGCAGAGAGCATTGCTGGCTGGCGGCCTGTTTAAATGTTTTTCCCCCGAGGAGATGTGAGCCCCGTGCCGTGTGCAGTCAACGAAGACACCATCGACAATGCACTTCACGCCCCAAAAATTTTCGCACAACATGTGTGTGGGCGGCGACGTTGGGAAGGAGTGCGTCGTTGCGCAGCTGATGGAGTTGCATTCGGTGCAATAGCAGATGACACCAACCAAACCTCATCTGAAGAGTATCGCGAACCACCGGGAACATCTGCCGAAAAACCGGAGGTGGGACATCCATCCAGAGGGACGTGTGGGTGCAGCACTGATGGTGCTCAGATGCCTAAGATGAGTGGTTGATGCAGGCCTGAAGTATGGGACTGACTTTGCTGTGACTGGCGACACATAAGATGACCAAACCATTGGCTTCGTAGATGGGCGGGGGTCAATCTCCACGGCAGAGTTGTCTGTTGATCCAGGTGCCCAAACGTCAGGCACCAGCAAAGGCTACTCGGAGGGAGCAGTCTGGGTTTCAGGTACCGTTTCTGAAACATGAAAATGTACGACAGGTTCACAATAATCAGGAAATTAAATTTGAATTTCGTGCCGTCGATGGGTTGCATGATTTGCCTGTAACGGTATACGAGGTATGGCTAGAAAAAAACCGGACTAGTACTGGTGAAACAATAAAACGAATGCAATAAGGCTGAAAGTCGCGTGGCCTGTCACGTGACTCTCGCTCCGCCTACTGCTCGAGTTTCATCTGCCTCCTGCACTCAGTCTGCCCGTGGCGTCTGTTTTAAGTAGTTGACGTTTTGTCTGTGCGTCGGAAAATGTTGAGTGTACAGAAAGAACAACGTGTTAACATCAAATTTTGTTTCAAACTAGGAAAATCTGCAAGTGAAACGTTTTTAATGTTACAACAAGTGTACGGCGATGATTGTTTATCGCGAACACAAGTGTTTGAGTGGTTTAAACGATTTAAAGATGACACCAGTGATGACACTCGCACTGGCAGACCATTGTCAGCAAAAACTGATGCAAATATTGAAAAAATCGGTAAACTTGTTCGACAAGATCGCCGTTTAACAATCAGAGCAGTATCTGAATTAACAAGAGTTGACAAGGAAAGTGTTAGGCAGATTCTTCATGAAAGTCTCAACATGAACAAAGTGTGTTCAAAAATGCTTCCAAAGTGTCTCACAATTGAACAGAAGGAACGCCGAAGAATGATTTGTTCTGATATCCTGGAAAACATTGAAAGTGATCCCACCTTCTTACAAAATCGACGCATTGGAAAACTCCTGGTTCTCCACGACAGAAAGAAGCACGAATGTCAAAATCGAAATTCAAGGCAATGATGATTGTTTTTTTTTGACATCAAAGGGATTGTGCACATTGATTGGGTGCCAGAGGGACAAACAGTGAATCAGCATTACTACATTAGCGTCCTGGCTACCCTACGTGAGCGAGTACGGAGAAAACGGAACGATTTGTGGAGAAAAAAGTCATGGATCCTTCACCAAGACAATGCCCCAGCTCACAGTGCGTTGTCAGTGAAGACGTTTTTGGCAAAACACAACATTCCCATCTTAGATCATCCAGCCTACTCACCTGATTTGGCCCCCTGTGACTTTTTTCTTTTCCCTAAAGTCAAGTCAGCTTTGAAAGGAACTAGATTTGAGACTGTTGAAGCAGTAAAAGAAAAAGCGACGGAAGTAATGTATGGACTTACCGAAAATGATCTGCAGCATTGCTATGAACAGTGGAAAATTCGTATGGAGCGGTGTAGAGACCGAGGAGGAGAGTACATTGAAGGAGATAACATGAAATTGTAAATAATTGTAAATAAATGTTTTTCCAGCATCAGTCCGGTTTTTTTCTAGCCGCACCTCGTACACCGCCCCGCCAGTCGTCTGTGAGACGGTGCTGGATTCTCAGTTGTGAGGGTTGTTACTGACACAATAGAAACTTTTGTCCTGGGTGAGTAACATCGTTGGGAAGCTGACAGCAGAAGTAACCTGTAAAGGGTGAAATAGAGCCACTGAAGTGCGGTAACGACGGCCATATAATAATTCTACCACTCAAGCGTTATGCAAAGGTAGAGTGCTATAGAGGCTGAGGAACAATGACAAAGCGATGTTTGTACATCTGAACCTTGAAAGAGCTTACGAAACGTTTGGCTTCATCCATTGACTGAGGAGAGAAGAGACTCATTCAGACATATTGGACCCCATTTTGTACCAAAAGTTGTCGAAATTCCAACAAAGAAAACTGTGTACCATTAAACCATAGTTTCTGGCAAGTCTTCTATGCAAAAGATAAAAGTGAGTGCTGTTACTGTGCTAGCGCTAGAGTTGTGAAACTACCGCACGCTACTGTAGACTACAGTAAGCAAACAAGGACTGCAATAGCTTTCCCAGTAGCTTTGGGCAATTAAGATCATAACCGCGTTACCTGTACATTACGTGTGTTATATACCTATCAGGCGTTGCCTAATTTCGATCGCTTTGTTTGAGTATGCCATCAGTGTCTTACTAGACTCCTCTAGAAACTGGAAGTAGTGAACGTCTAGAACATGTGTGAAGATACATAAAGGCCACGTAACCTAAGGAGCATTTTTCTTATAAATAGTTACCCTCCTGCCTGTTACTTAAAAGTAAACAGTATTTATAACAAAATTGGAACTGCCATTCTCGAATTCAGGTTTAATTCGAAAATTGTTGATTTGTAATAGGAGACAGAGGGATGTTCTAAAAAGTAAAAAAAGAAAAAGAGCAGATTTATCTAGAAAACGTAAACTCCTCAACAAAAAGTAAAATTTAGAAAACGACGAACAAAAACATATCAAACATAGCTTTAATAGATAGCAGAGAATAAACATGTTTCTCTTATTCCTAAACATCTTTTGCACTCATCAATAATAACAGCAAACTCTTTCCTTTGATAATTATGAATAACGTTCTATTGAGTCCAAAAAATAACAATAATTACATTTATTTTTTGTGTATGTGGATGTAAATTTTACTTGCATCAAAAGTAATTGCTATGGGTACATAAAAGAGCAGAAGTTACGCAAGCAGCTACCTTTTATCACTTATAAAATATTATTTATATTTTATGCAATTTATATTTGATAAGTATAGGAAATATGCAATCGGCTGACGCTGATTGATGTGCGGTTCTAATTATGTGCAAAACAAGCAAAAAACAAAGAGAAGTCGTCGGCTCCCAGTTCTTCTTCCACACAATCATTTATGTTCCTTTCCCTACCAATGCTACCGGGAATCATGTCTTTCACTACGTCATTTATGCTGTGCACCAAAACATTTCAGATCACATCTTCAGGTGTACGTCAACAAGATAAAAGGCGTACAGTCGACATAATAACAAAAACCTGACACCTCTCCTAATAACTTTGCTCTGTGACAATGAATATGACCCGCACGTGAGTACAACATTTAAGCTCTGATACGGAAGGCGAGGAGTTTGGAGTGTTGCTTTCCGCCGCTTCCTGGTATGAAGTGACTTTTCTTAATAACGAACTTTCATGAAGCTTTGACATTTTCTTGTTTTCTTGTTTTGTCCTTTTCATTGTAGGCAAACGCGCTCAAAACAAGTCAGATTCTCAGCTGGTCAGTTCGAACTATGGCATCCTGCTTATTACAGGTAACAATATTCTATTTTGACAAAGTTGAGCCCTGCACCTTTCCGCATCAGGGCCGAAATGTTGTTCTGATGTTCGATTAAGTCACATTAGTCGTCATAGAGCGTAGATTATTAGGTCAGGTATCTGATTTTTGTCATAATATCCCCTGTAAGTTTCCTAACTTGTAGAGGTACACCTGAAAATGTGATGTGAAATCACGAAACCGGTCGTGTTCCTAAGTTCATGTACAGCATAAATCGGTTTATTTCAGAAACATGATTACTTCTTCTGCTATTGTCCTCAACAGAAAACTGATACCGAAATGCAGTTGTCGAATTCACTGAAATGACGAATGGAAATATACTGTATGCATCTACTATAATTAGCTACCGGTAATAAGCGAAAACAATGCGGATGCGTTGCCAAGGAGCGTCAGGTCGACGCCAATTGGAAAGTTCTTGGCAGGGCATTGTCTGGTTGTCCGCGCTTGCGTGACGGCGGGCAGCCATCTGTTAAATCCGACTATCAAGACTGAGCCATCTACAACACTGGCGCAACAGTTGCTTAGTTTTAGCGATTCGCGAATGTCCTCTGTGGATAAGTCTCAAAATTTTCTGCTGCAGTGATCTGACAATCATGACTCGATTTCGTTCTTTGGGAATATGCAAATAGAATTTCACGATTCGAGGAGAAAGGCTGCTGCTATGAACGTGGTATTTTCGCACTACGGCATCTGAGATTGATTTCGGATCACGAGGGCGACCAGCCCGAATGTGGTACTTGAGGAATCGTAATGATTGGTCCTGTTCAGTAGCTTGTGTGACCTGCTGACAATCAATGGGGAAAGCTTACAGGGTTGCGAACCAGATAGATCATTCTGAAGACAAGCAGCTTCTGATGCATCAATTCTGAATCACTTATTACAGATAAGGTAGCAAAGTGGCATCGTTTGCTTGATGTGCCGTAGGCTGATAAAGAATTTCACACTGGTAATTTGAAAGTACTCTACTGGCCATTACAATTGCTACACCACGAAGATGACGTGCTACAGACGCGAAATTTAACCGACAGGAAGAAGATGCTGTGATATGCAAATGTTTAGCTTTTCAGAGCATTCACACAAGGTTGGCGCCGGTGACGACACCTACAACGTGCTGACATGAGGAAAGTTTCCAACCGATTTCTCATACACAAACAGCTGGTGACGGGCATTGCCAGGTGAAACGCTGTTGGGGTGCCTCGTGTAAGGAGGAGAAATGCGTACCATCACGTTTCCGACTTTGATAAAGGTCGGATTGTAGCCTATCGCGATTGCAATTTATCGTATCGCGACATTGCTGCTCGCTTTGGTAGAGATCCAATGACTGTTAGCAGAATATGGAATCGGTGGGTTCAGGAGGGTAATACGGAACGCCGTGCAGGATCCCAACGGCCTCGTATCACTAGCAGTCGAGATGACAGGCATCTTATGCGCATGGCTGTAACGGATCGTGCAGCCACGTCTCGATCCCTGAGTCAACATATGGGGACGTTTGCAAGACAGCAACCATCTACACGAACAGTTCGACGACGTTTACAGCAGCATGAACTATCAGCTCGGAGACCATGGCTGCGGTTACCCTTGACGCTGCATCACAGACAGGAGCGCCTGCGATGGTGTACTCAACGACGAACCTGGGTCCACGAATGGCAAAAGGTCATTTTTACGGATGAATCCAGGTTCTGTTTACAGCATCATGATAGTCGCACCCTTGTTTGACGACATCACGGTGAACGCACATTGGGAGCGTGTATTCGTCATCGCCGTGCTGGCGTATCACCCAGCGTGATGGTATGGGGTGCTATTGGTTACACGTCTCGTTCACCCCTTGTTCGCATTGACGGCACTTTGAACAGCGGTGTTACGACCCGTGGCTCTACCCTTCACTCGATCCCAGCGAAACCCTAAATTTTAGCAGGATAATGCACGACCGCATGTTGCAGGTCCTGAACGGGCGTTTCTAGATACAGAAAATGTTCGACCGCTGCCCTGGCCAGCACATTCTCCAGATCTCTCACCAACTGAAAACGTCTGCCCAATGGTGGCCGAGCAACTGGCTCGTCACAATACGCCAGTCACTACTCTTGATGAACTTGGTATCGTGTTGAAGCTGCATGGGCAGCTGTACCTGTACACGCCATCCTAGCTCTCTTTGACTCAATGCCCAGGCGTATCAAGGCCGTTATTACGGCCAGAGCTGGTTGTTCTGGGTACTGATTTCTCAGGTTCTATGCACCCAAATTGCGTGAAAATGTAATCACATGTCATTTCTAGTATAATATATTTGCCCATTGAATACCCGTTTATCATCTGCATTTCTTCTTGGTGTAGCAATTTTAATGGCCAGTTGTGTAGTAACGACCTCGAAACTCCTGTATTGCACAGTCGGGTACGTCGTTCATCGCTACGGTCGCAGGTTCGAATCCTGCCTCGGGCATGGATGTGTGTGATGTCCTTAGGTTAGTTACGTTTAAGTAGTTCTAAGTTCTAGGGGACTGATGACGGCCGGCCGAAGTGGCCGTGCGGTTAAAGGCCCTGCAGTCTGGAACCGCAAGACCGCTACGGTCGCAGGTTCGATTCCTGCCTCGGGCATGGATGTTTGTGATGTCCTTAGGTTAGTTAGGATTAACTAGTTCTAAGTTCTAGGGAACTAATGACCTCAGCAGTTGAGTCCCATAGTGCTGAGAGCCATTTGAACCATTTTGAATGTCGTTCATCGGACGAAAAGGAGCAGTCAACGGCTTATGATCAATCACCAGAAACAATTTTCTACTATGCAGATATCGATGAAATATTGTGGCAACGTATATGATGGCTAAGGTTTCCTTTTCTAGCTGAGTAGTTGTATCAACGTCATAGACGTAACTGGTATGGGAGGTTCAAAGTTCGCAACGCTGTGAGACAGAACTGGCTCTATTCCACGTGATGATGCCTCAACTGGAAGGACGACTGGCCTCTGCAAATCCTAATGAACATGACAGTGGCGACTGAGCAGTGGATTTTTTTACTTCTGCAATCAATGTTCGCATTCTCCAGTCCATTGGTAAGCTCTTCAGGTTATACAGTTTCAAGAAGTTCAGATGGGTGGCGGCGCTGTACGTAGCTTTCAAAATGGCGACTGTAACGGATGTGTATTCCGAACAGAGAGGTGTTATTGAGATTCTTCTGGAGGAAAACGAGAGCAGTGTAGATATTCATAGACGCTTGCGGAATGTCCTCAGAGACCTGCCAGTGAACAAAAGCACGGTGAGTCGTTGGGTGAGGCGTCTGTCATGATCTCAACAAGGTCGCGCAAAGCTGTCCGATCTCCCGTATGGCGGCCGGCTGCACACGTCTGTGACTCCTGAAATGTTAGAACGTGTGGACACTCTCATACGAGGTGATGGACGGATCACAAACACACACCTTGACATCTCTGTTGGTAGAGCTGACAAAATCGTACACAGTGAGGTGCTCAGAGGTGTGTGCCCACTGAGCTACTCACCACCTAACAGAAAACCATAGAGCGCAACGTAGAACCACCTGAGCGGAATTGCTTGCGCGTTACGAGCCTGAGTGTAGCATTCTTTTTGTCGAAGATCCCCCCCAAGATATGAAACATGGGTTCATCACTTCCAAACGGAGACGAAACGGCAGTCCACAGAGTGGCGCCACACCACCTTGTAGCATTACATGAGTGTGTCAAATATAATCGGATCTACTTTTCGTCACATGAGTGTAGGGGAGTCGAAACAAGTTGGCTCAAATGGGTCTGAGCACTATGGGACCCAACTTCTGAGGTCATCAGCCCCTTAGAACTTAGAACCACTTAAACCTGACTAACCTAAGGACATCACACACATCCATGCCCGAGGCAAGATTCCAACCTGCGACCGTAGCGGTCACACGGTTCCAGACTGTAGCGCCTAGAACCGCTCGGCCACACCGGCCGGCAAAGAGAAAACATATGCATACTGCAACAAGGTGATCTGCTATGTCAAAACATATTTGTATCTATGTCATTGAAACTCATTACCCATTAAATGTTGTACATAATTAAATTCTTTACTCTGCAAATAATCAATAAAATTTAGAAATAAATTACTTTTGTTGTTGTTGTTGTTGTGGTCTTCAGTCCTGAGACTGGTTTGATGCAGCTCTCCATGCTAATCTATCCTGTGCAAGCTCCTCCATCTCCCAGTACCTACTGCAACCTACGTCCTTCTGAATCTGCTTAGTGTATTCATCTCTTGGTATTCCTCTACGATTTTTACCCTCCACGCTGCCCTACAATGCTAAATTTGTGATCCCTTGATGCCTCAGGACATGTGCTACCAACCGATCCCTTCTTCTAGTCAAGTTGTGCCACAAACATCTCTTCTCCCCAATCCTATTCAATACCTCCTCATTAGTTACGTGATCTACCCATCTAATTTTCAACATTCTTCTGTAGCACCACATTTCAAAAGCTTCTGTTCTCTTCTTGTCCAAACTATTTATCGTCCATGTTTCACTTCCATACATGGCTACACTCCATACAAATACTTTCAGAAACGACTTCCTGACACTTAAATCTATACTCGATGTTAACAAATTTCTCTTCTTCAGAAACGCTTTCCTTGCCATTGCCAGTCTACATTTTATATCCTCTCTACTTCGACCATCATCAGTTACTTTGCTCCCCAAATAGCAAAACTCCTTTACTACTTTAAGTGTCTCAGTTCCTAATCTAATTCCCTCAGCATCACGCGACTTTGTTCGACTACATTCCATTATCCTCGTTTTGCTTTTGTTAATGTTCATCTTTCAAGACACTGTCCATTCCGTTCAACTGGTCTTCCAAGTCCTTTGCTGTCTCTGACAGAATTACAATGTCACCGGCGAACCTCAAAGTTTTTATTTCTTCACCCCGGATAAATTACATGTATAAAAAAATCTCAAAATGATATGACGTCGTGGGTCACTACTTGTTTCGAGCCGGCCGAAGTGGCCGTGCGGTTAAAGGCGCTGCAGTCTGGAACCGCAAGACCGCTACGGTCGCAGGTTCGAATCCTGCCTCGGGCATGGATGTGTGTGATGTCCTTAGGTTAGTTAGGTTTAACTAGTTCTAAGTTCTAAGGGACTAATGACCTCAGAAGTTGGGTCCCATAGTGCTCAGACCCATTTGAGCCAACTTGTTTCGACTCCCCCACACTCATGTGACGAAAAGTAGATCCGATTATATTGGACATACTCATGTAATGCTACAAGGTGGTGTTGCACGATGCACGATGCACGATCAAGTATTCGTTGAGTGCGGATCTGCTGTAATTTTCATGAATGGGCATAGAACTGTTAATTTACAACCTAGAGTTGATTTAAAAACTATTCTAGGGAACCCCGCCCGACTTTGGTGCAAACAAATCGCTGCGAATTCTCAAATATCGGCGCGGAGATTAAGATACGCTGCTGGATATCGGGCATTATCGTCGCGTGTATGATTCAGTGAAATTTAACCGAAATTTAGGGACATTAGCTTGATAATAACTATCAAAGACATATATGAGCGGCATGGTAATCGTCTTGATGCTTAAAGCAAACGATAAGTGATTTACTGTCGGGATACGACAAATATTAATCATTGTATAGTCAGCTTGTTGATATGTTGCTTAGCAACTCATAAATGGACAGTGATAGAATTATTGAAACGAACTTTTAAGTATCAATGATCATTACACGCGCATCAGAAACTAATTACTCTATCTGTGAGGGACTTCTGGATTGGATTTTTTTTTTATTTCAGCTACGTGGTATTAATAAACTTCTTTCGAGGTTGAAACTTCATCAATAGTGTAGCGCTCATTCAGTTCAGTAGAACGATAGATAGTACTAGCTGCGTTACTATTTATAGTTTTAAAAGAAAAGAGAGCACATACCTGTTTCTTTCTTTTGAGAAATGTTCGTACTTCAGTCATCAGTCTTCTCAAACCAGAGGCACGTGTGACGCTCCCTCACATAACTACGATATCGTGAACGACCAGACACATGTGGCCCCTTCTCACTACATTTCTGCATTGAAAACTCTGAGATATAGTCGCGGTACGAAGAAGGAAGAAAGAAGAGGAAAGATCAGCGAAAGAAACGGTACAAAGAGAGAAGGGGAGGTCACAACCTCTCCACCGAAGTGAAGTTCGAAGCCGCACCCTCAGTTGGTAAATTTATGGCGTCCGTCTTCTGGGACTCTGAGAGGGTTATTCTGTTTGATGCCGGCCCGCGTGGTGTAACGATCACCTCTGAAGTGTCTTTTGATACTCTCAAGAAATTGAGGAAACGACTTCAGCGTGTATGTCACCACAAAAATGTAAAAGAAATTCTCCTTCTCAGAGACGAAGAAAGGCCTCTCACGAGTCCGCGTACCCGAGAGGAGGTCGAGAAACAAAATTGAGCTCTTCTTACTTGTCCACCCCACAGCCCGGATCTCGCACCTTCCGATTTCCATCTGTTTGGCCCAATGGAGGCTGCACTGCGCGGGAAGCAGTACGTGGGTGATGGGGGAGCTACTGATGCAGCAAGACTCTGGCTCCGTCGTCGAACAGTAGAGTGCTGCCATGCGGACGTGGAAGCTCTCCCAGTAAGGTGACCTAAGGGCGTCAGTCTGAACGGATATTATTTTGGAAGGTACGGTTTTTTAGCCAAACGTGTGAGGAATAATATAGTGTATTGGGATCCTGAATAAAACCAACCTGCTTTCGGAAGATAGTGTTGCATTAGTTATCATAGCCCCTCGTACATAACTTCACAATCTGCAAAACCGTCTGAGGTTACTGTTAATGACAACCTGTTGTTCAGTAACATACAATGTGAACATAAATCGTCCATAATATTTCTTCATTTTAACGTCTAACGTTTTATACTTATTCTGACTCGTTGGAAATTCCTTCCCTTTTTTCTTTTGCTTTAGTCCGATATAAAATTAGGTAATCATTAGCCATGTTGTCTGCTATATGGGTCAAGAAATGTTTAACATAAATTATTTTTTACTTTATTCCTCTGTGTATGGGGTCCTGGCAGACCTTTCATGAATAATAACGTACAGAAGACAAGAAAGTTACCTTTAAATCACCTTTGGTTCATAAATTGTGCTTCAAGATAATGACTTTCTGAGTGTGCACTCCCGTACACCCCTTTAGATACAGCATTGATCAGTGCCCCATATTTCTTCCACATTAATTACAACATATATAACGGCGGGTAGAAGATAGTGTCGAAGCTGGTTAGAAAAAGCGTCTTCTTCCTATTAATGGCGAAATGGAACTGAACTTCTCTGGTGTCGTCTTCGTCTTCGCAAAAAAATGAGAAAGAACAGTGCGTAGAGTTTAATGTAAATCTTTGCCCTGCTTTATCGTAGGTCGTCAGATTTATTTAAAATTTTTGTATCCGTACGAATTTTACTACGTTGATGGCAAAAGAGAAAAGCGCAGATATTACAGGTCCCATCACGGTTATCTGGCGTACCCTTGAACATACTTGTATATTTCTCTATAACTCTCGATGCAAAATAACGTGTTGTATTCTCCCTGTCCTCAAATCCGTAACCGAGTCACGCTCGTCCGTTCATCGGGCGGCGTGTGGATTATATATCGTCGCCCTTTTACAAGAACATGAAAACTATTCTTGCAGTCGGCCAGAAAGCGACGGAGAACACACTGACCACAATTTCCAGTCTGCAAGTCCACATTCTTCTTGTGCTCACTGAAAGGAAACGCTCCTACTTGCTATTTACTCAGCGGGATCAAGAACAATGACTATAAATAAAAGTTTAGAGTTCTAACTGATCAGTACTATTACTAAAAATTCAAAACACACGCAAACGTAATAATATTCCTAATAATAATAATAATAATTACAATATCCCTATCAGAGACAGCAGTATTGGCATTTCAGAGGCGACCTCTGCGGTAAGTTCCAAGGAAAATGTTCTATCGCCCTAACTTCTAATCGTCAAAGTTAATTGCTCTCTACCAAAATTTAAAATAATCTCACCACTTGCCACGCGGTTTTGTCAGGATTGCGGGCGGCAGACAAACAGTTACCTCCGTGAAATCTAAGCGATGCAGGACGACGTACAGTCCTCGCGAGTTCACTTCCTACTTTCACCGGAAACGTACGTTTGGTAGGTTCCTAGCTCTCTCGTCATCCGAGGCACAGCTTATGCCGGCTTGTGACACGCAGACAGATTGACAGCTCAGTGCGATGTCTCTCTATTGTCTCTCGTGCTGTATTTACATATGGCCGCAGTAAACCGCCGGACGGAACATCTTCTGTCAACTGCTCTAGGCACAAGTAGCAGCATCTAAGTGGCCCCTATCTCAGACACGTCTTAATATTTATATTGTTTAATAATTTTCCATCTTTTTAATTGTTATATAATTAAAGTTGTTTGCTTTAGTTACCTAAAAAGTTTTATCTGGACTGGATTTAACGTTTGCCAGCTGCAATTTTTAGAACGGAATTGACAGTAGACCATGACCTCTGAAGTACCTATTTAAGAGTCGACGTATTGATTGTTATTTACACTAAAGTCGTGAAACTTGGTACAGCTGTATTCTTCAACGAATGTAACCAAGTGCTTAAGTATAACATTCTGTTATAAATACAAGTGATACTTATTCTATTATGAATAAGGACGTTTCTGCTCCGAATTGAGTTCTTACTGAATAACTTGGAAACACGTAGAGGTAGCTTAATGGAGTCACGTAATTGTATTTATATGAAACTGAGGCTAAATATGAATTTTCATTTTCGTAAGTCTAATATTTAGCGCCTTCAATTTTTCGTAAAAACGCCGATTTTGACCAAAATACTACTCAGATAAAGTTGACACTTGTAATTTTTTTATTGTGACCTACATTACACATTCTGAACAATTTTTGGTTTTCTTGCCCCATTATTTAGTGTTACCTATTCTTTCTTACAATAACATGTTTAGCAAAACTTATTCATCTGATCATTCTGAGATTTACCAATTTTTAACGTTAATATACTGAAGCATACACTGACAAAGTCTGAAAAAGTTATTTCTATTTTTAGTGTCACTCTGAGATTATTCTGCAATATTTCATATGCTACGCATAGGCGCGTTATGGTGCCGTGGGAGTGGTAGTAGTTAACTGGGATAAGCCCCGGCACACACGCTTGCCTCTATATTTCTCTCAATGATACAGCGCTCGTTTCGCCACAGTTTCATGTCCAATATAACGGTTTTTTCGTTAGTAACACCTGCTGTAATACTGAGCTAAATGCTACGTAGAAGCCAAGTAATGGTGTAGACAACTGATTGCCTTCGGTCACGTCTTTCACGATGTCATGTGAGAAATCAGCGAGTTGGGTTCCGTTATGACAGAGATTTCCTGAATCTTTCTGTTCGGGATCTGCCGTTAGGTTTGGGCTCCACCACGGACCGGACAACGTTTCTGCGGCACAACAGTGCGGGCGCTGCTTTTTGGGGCTGGCGGTCCCTCTGCGGTGTCCCACAGGCCCGCCGGCGATGAGCGCACGATGCATTCATTATTCACGGTAACGCCCGGCCTCCGTGCCTGGGTCGCCTAAATTCGCCTTTCTGCACGCATCAATATTAACACGGCGGTCCGTGCGTACCTCTGATGCGGAATGATGCGTACAGGACGGACGGTGCCTCCGCCCGTCCCTGAAGACCACAGCCAGCCTGCACAGCAGCCTGATGGCTGATTTGGCGGGGGTAGTTAATACGTTGATAATATGCCACCCTAAATCTGTCGGCCTATGGTACAGACACAATGGTGTCTAACATTTGAACTCTGTCAAGACACACTCCCTGATAAAAAAAAAGTAAACAACTAGAGGGAGAGACTAAATAAATTTTCATCTTTTGAGAAGGTATGTGGTGTTATTTGTTTACAAAATCGAATCAAATTTACAAAGAACTTGCCAGTGTGAGCCCACTTGCCACTTACCCCTGTGGCCTGGATACGTGCAGTGATTCGACTGGTAAGCTTGCGATACATCCGTTGTATACTCTGCTGAGGTCAGCTGGCCAACAGCTGTCGTAACTGGTCCATGACAGCATGGATGGACTTCACGTCGTACCTGGCCACACACATTTTGCGTCGGAGCCGTATCTGGGGTCTTGATGGACACGGGTCTATCTCAATATCGCGCAGACAGGTCATGGAGACATGTGCTATGTGTGAACGACCATTGTGCTGTTGACAATGTCACCACGTTACTGTCGTAAAGCCGGCCGTGGTGGCCTAACGGTTCTAGGCGCTACAGTCTGGAATCGCGCGACCGCTACGGTCGCAGATTCGAATCCTGCCTCGGGCATGGATGTGTGTGACGTCCGTAGGTTAGTTAGGTTTAAGTAGTTCTAAGTTCTAGGGGACTGATGACCTCCAATGTTAAGTCCCATAGTGCTCAGAATCATTTGAACCTTTTTTTTAACTTGCGTGAGAGCGGTAACACACGAGAACTCCGGATGCCCGTGACTTACACTCTCTTCATTGGCTCAGAAACATCACAGCCAACGATTTGTCAGTACAAAACCGCGCTAACCCCTGTCTTTTACTATGAGCCATTCACAATATAATAGCTTTATGAGCAGTTTATAAAATGAGCACATTTATAAAATCCACAGGCATCAAAATAACTCCCTATTTAAATAACTGAATTATCGTAAAATGTTCTTGTTTCTCCAGTATCATAAACCAGCGAATTGCACTGTACAAAACTTCCCCTGAGCGTATCACTCACTCTCGTTGTACCGTTGTACTTCTCATGCTTTCATGTATACTTTCAATAGTTATTACAATATTCATTTATCATGTTAGTTCGTAGCGACACATTCATTTAAACTAAAAACAAAACATACTAAATCAGCAATAATTAATACTAGGCCTACAGCTTTGCTTCCGCCGTTTTTTCTCGAAGTTGGGAGCTTTATTATGAAAAACTTACAAGACAATTATGACTCATAGTATTGCCCATCGCTGGCCGCTACGTTCTCCCATCTTTCGTATAGCATACGAATCCCGTGGTGGAAGAACTGGGCGTATTTTTTGGGGATCCATGAATCGATTCAATTTTGCACTTGTTCATGTGATCGGAAGTGCTGGTCAGCAAGACTATGCCACTGATCGAAAAAGGTGGTAGTCAGAGAGAGCAACAACGTATGGAGAATACGGCGGGAGGGATAGGACTTCTCATTTCAACGTTTCCGTGTATATTTTGACGGGTTTTGCGACATGGGGTCGAGTACTGACCTGCTGAAAAATCACCGTATTACGGCCGTTTGTGTTTCAGTGCTGGGCTCGAACGCATCAACTGCTTTCGTTAATGATGTCCTGTGACTGTATTCGTCCATTCAGTAGCTACGGAAACGTTCTGTCATCCACCGCCATGCCGGTCTTCGACATCAAAATCACCGTTCTTAAGACGTTGGAAACATTCTCTGCACGTTATTCCACCAATAGTTGCCTCACCATTGATCTTACCGAGCATTTCAAGAGCCACAGCCGCAGATTTCTTCATGTTAAAGCAGAAAATCAAAACTTCGCGCAAATGGCGAGAAATGGTTACGTAAGTTGACGTACTTAATCGAGAATAACTTTATGATGCAATCACAAATCGACTAATATTTTTATGGCATTATGTTTACAGATGCCTAAGCTTATATTACACCTATGACCAACCATGTAAACCCCACTTGCAGCTACTGCCGTCTATTGCAAAACGGTGGAAGCAAAGGTGTAGACCTAAGACTTAATATTCACAAAAATATACAGTTTTGTGTCCGAAATATACTGTTTTGACTACTTAGGATTTTATAGTATGTAAGATGCTGGCACCGTTCAGCCACAGCCGTTACTACTTCGAGCTGCCCCATCGTAAGCGCACACCTGTTAGGTGGATTCCGCCGACGGCCAACATCGGACGGAGACGGCTGATGTTTCCTATTCAGTACGCCACTACGTGTGCGGGCGCACTATAGCCAGTCTTATCGCCTGAACGTGCAGACTTCGGACAACAATCGGTGATACTGAGATCAGTTTGGTTTCTTCGGTCAAATCGGCCGACGTTCTCGCACACGAAGTACGGAGCGTGAGAAACTGATAAGTTTAGTCTAAGAAAGATTGAGTTTGTGATGTCCTGAGGATACAAACATCATAATCGGGATACAGTTCGGAACGTGTGGACTGAAACCGCAGGTTTATTCGAAACCTCAAATAGGCAAACCGTTTATTGGAAATTTTAAGCGTACATCATAACCTGAAAAAATAATTTTCTCAAGTCATAAGGTTTGCGTATGTTGCATGCTTATAGCTACTGTACTGAATCTTTTTGTGGTAGGTTGTCATTAGTTGTCTATAAATTATTAATACTGCTTGCCGGCGTTTCACGACAGAAGAGTAGTGATTCTGTTAATATAAAGTGGTTTGGAAATGTGGTGTACCGGGCCGGCCGAAGTGGCCGTGCGGTTAAAGGCGCTGCAGTCTGGAACCGCAAGACCGCTACGGTCGCAGGTTCGAATCCTGCCTCGGGCATGGATGTTTGTCATGTCCTTAGGTTAGTTAGGTTTAACTAGTTCTAAGTTCTAGGGAACTAATGACTTCAGCAGTTGAGTCCCATAGTGCTCAGAGCCATTTGAACCATTTGTGGTGTACCGTGCGTATTTCCACTTTCAAGTGCTTTTGCTTTTCAGAGTATGTTACGCTACATTTATGCTTGTCTTTCACTCGAGTGCTAAACGACAGCCATTGAATGTTAATTGACGTACATCTGCACAACTTTAATAAATAAAGCGAAACAGAGTGTCTATAACTTGCTTCTCAAGGTCACCACGAATTATCTCGAGTATGTAACTGAACGTTTCTCCGGTAATGTCATATACTCGTAATACTTGTCTGGTTATTCCGATAACTCAGGACAGAGTGTATAGTACCCCCTACATTCTTTACGAGACAAGAAAGCTCATTCACATGCATTCGGCGTGTCTTTCATTAGCAGAAGCCGCTATGCAGCGCTCGTATCCAAACACAGCGACGTCGTGGTGTCCACCCCACCCTAAGAGGTTAACATCTAACCACCTTGAACCTGCCAAAAACTGACCAAAGAGATCGGACCCACTATGACCACGCTGTCGGCCGATGTTAACGGGCGACCTCTGGCGACGGTATCTGACGGCCGTTGTCGGTGTCTCTGCGAACGCAGCCTTACGAAAACAGTGACTCACCATCTGTATGATGCTATCTGCCCTCGTCCTACAGGTACTATGCAAGGCGCTGCTCTTCATCCTAAAGCTATACTCTATGGCTTCCCACACCATGACGCAAGGACTAACACCGCTGTACCTCTCAAAAACAAGAGAAGAATGATACCTTTCCGAAGGTATCCACGAATGCTCGCCGAATATGGCCGTCCAGAGTAGTGCACAATCGCAGTTCATCGTTGAACGCAATGTGACGCTTTTTTTCAGCATTTCATGCTCCCTGGACACGGTACCACTCCAAACGCAAACGTTTGTGTTGTGGTGTTAACAGCAACTTACACACGAGAAGAAAATTCCTAGATCTGGCTACCTATAATCTTCTACCACATGTGTGGGATGAAGCAGAATGTTACAGGTACCAGATTGAGATTTTCACTCAGCAGCGGAGTGTGCGCTGATATGAAACTTGCTGGTACATTAAAATTGTGTGCCGGACCGAGACTCGAACGCGGGACCTTTGCCTTTCGGGGGCAAGTGTGGTGTCACCGCCACACCACACTTGCTAGGTGGTAGCCCTTAAATCGGCCGCGGTCCATTGGTATACGTCGGACCCGCGTGTCGCCACTGTCAGTGATAGCAGACCGAGCGCCACCACACGGCAGGTCTAGAGAGACTTACTGGCACTCGCCCCAGTTGTACAGCTGACTTTCCTAGTGACGCCACACTGACAAACACCCTCTCATTTGCCGAGACGATAGTTAGCATAGCCTTCAGCTAAGTCAATTGCTACGACCTAGCAAGGCGCCATCACAAAGTTATATTGAGATGATAATACTGTATCAACAAGACCAATGTTCACCAATTGTGGATTAAAGTTAAGTATTCCAGCAGCTACGTACTTTTCTTTATAGCATTCATTACGTATACTGTTTCAGACCTCACGCCAGCCTGCGTGAGTTTAAGCGCGTGCCTTTCGGCTTCCTCTCATTGTGTCCAGGCTGTCTTGTCTAGACACAACAGCAAGTGCTCTACCATCTGAGCTACCCAAGCATGACTCACGCCCCATCCTCACAATTTTACTTCTGCCAGTATATCGTCTCCTATCTTCCAAACTTTACAAAAAAAATGGCTCTGAGCACTATGGGACTCAACTGCTGAGGTCATTAGTCCCCTAGAACTTAGAACTAGTTAAACCTAACTAACCTAAGGACATCACAAACATCCATGCCCGAGGCAGGATTCGAACCTGCGACCGTAGCGGTCTTGCGGTTCCAGACTGCAGCGCCTTTAGCCGCACGTCCAAACTTTACAGAAAATGGCTCTGAGAACTATGGGACTCAACTGCTGGGGTCATTAGTCCCCTAGAACTTAGAACTAGTTAAACCTAACTAACCTAAGGACATGACAAACATCCATGCCCGAGGCAGGATTCGAACCTGCGACCGTAGCGGTCTTGCGGTTCCAGACTGCAGCGCCTTTAACCGCACGGCCACTTCGGCCGGCCAAAACTTTACAGAAGCTCTCCTGCGAACCTTGCAGAACTAGCACTACTAAAAGAAAGGATATTACGGAGACACAGTTTTAATCTGCCAGGAAGTTTCATATCAGCGCACACTCCGCTGCAGAGTGAAAATCTCATTCTGGAAACATCCCCCTGGCCTTGGCTAAACCATGTCTCCGCAATATCCTTTCTTTCGGGAGTGCTAGTTCTGCAAGGTTCGCAGGAGAGCTTCTGTAGATTTTGGAAGGTAGGAGACGAGTTACTGGCGGAAGTAAAGCTGTGAGGACGGGGCGTGAGTCGTGCTTGGATAGCTCAGTTGGTAGAGCACTTGCCCGCGTAAGGTAAAGGCCCCGAGTTCGAGTCCCTGTCCGACACACAGTTTTAATCGGCCAGGAAAGTTTCTTCGACACTGTTTCGTAAAAAGAACGTTTTCTTCCCTCCGTGGAAGGCCATTTGAATTCACGTAGCATTTCGGAAACACACTCGTATTCCTCGAACGTACCGGTAACAAATCTTAACAGCACACATCTGAATTACTACGACGTTATCCTTTAAACCGGCCTTGTGTGGATCGCAAAGCGCCCTCAGTACTCAAGAATAAGGCGTACAAGTTTCTTGCATGGGGTCTCACTTATAGATGGGCTACACCTTCCTAGAATTCTCCCGATAAATCGAAGTCGACCATTCGCTTTACCTAGAACCGACTTCAGTTGATCGTTGCATTTCTTGCGTCTTTGCAGTTTTTTGACAAAATATTTAATGGACGTGACCATGTCAAGCAGTACCCACTAACACTGTAGTCTAACAGTACAGGATTGCTGTCCTTACTCATCTGCATTATTTTACATTTTATTCCACACTTAGAGCAAGCTGTCATTCATCAGACCGAACAGAAATTCTGTCCAATCATCCTGTATCCCCCTCCTTAGATCACCTAAAGACGACAATTCTTCGATACACTGCATCGACATCACCAAAAAACTGCAAGAGTGCTGCTCATCCGATCCGTCAGATGGTTGATGAGGCTGGTATCGGACGATTCAATATTCGCGCGACGCTCACAGTGGTCCACCCGCAGCAGAGACTCGACTGGTCCCGCTATCGCGCCGTTCCGCTGGAGTCGGTGTCGCCGCAGCAGAGATATCTGGCGGGCCAAAGTTTGCGCCTGTCCGGGACGGGTGGAAACCAGGTGAGGGGCGCTGTAGCTCCCGGGACAACTCGACGCTCCCCAAACTTTCCCTCCGCAGCGGCCGCCAAGTGCAGGTCGGCCGCGGCACCCCTGTAAACTACAGTCACGGCGTACCAGCCGAACTCTTACGGCAGCGGGCGAGCTAAATGCTGAATACTGTTACTCCCGCGTTGCTCCTCACTTAAGTCTGGACAGTAGTTTCATAAGCAAGATACACTATAGTTGAATTCTTTTATCTTGGCGGCTCGCGCATGCCCGCCCAGACGCGGGCGATTGCTGCGTTGCCAGTTGCACACGACGCACGCGCCAATAGAAGCAGCGCCATAGTATAGCATAGTTCGCAAGCTTGACACTCTTATCAATCGATTCCACAAAAACTATTTGGCCCAAAAATTAGATTTTTAACATCTTCTTGACTGATACCTTCCCCCCATAACTGACTTAATTTTGTTTCGATGTTCAACGCAGTTATTATGCAGCATTAAATATAGTAAACCATTGCACGAAATTTTGAAGAGTTTGCAGAGGTAAAAGTCCATAGAGTATACTTTCCGTATGGTCGATTTTAGTTGCCACAATGTTGAGAATGAAATGTGGACAAGATACCTAAATTTCATATAAAATTTACTGTATAACAATAGCTCATTTAAGTACCACATAGGTGTCGTATGTAATATCGAGAAATATTCCGTCTTTCGCGACTGTAACAAAAGTTTTATTTACACTGAGCACGTTTGGCTTTATTTTAAAGCTCTTCAATCAATCAAAAGGAAGTAGACAAAATACATTAAACAAAACTGTGTACTTACAAAAACATTAGGACTTGAATATACCGTCTGTCAGTGAAGTGCTCGGAGCTATGTCAAATATAATCTTTGTGTGTGGAACACACAAACATCATTTATTTGCTAAAACACTAATCTGCCAACACAACGTTGAATATTGTGTTACCGCAGCACAAAACTACGAAAGGTGACTTGGTAATGGAGGAGACAAAATACTGTCCACTGAAGATGCTTCAAAAGAGAGAAACGCGTCTGCTCTAAATAAGTCCCTTATTACAGTTGCAGAAGAGGAATATATTTCAGTACCATTCGTGAAACTGCGACTGTGGAACAAAAACAAGAAAGAGAACATGAGTACCATTGTGTATGTGCCATACCTTTCCTTGATTGAAGTGCTTTAAAATAAAGCCAAACACGTCCGGTGTAAATAATACTTTTATTACTGTCGCGAAAGACGGAATATTTCTCAATATTACATAAGACACCTATGTCGTACTTAAATTAAATCAGATATTGTTATACAGTAAATTTTATATGAAATTTAGGTATCTTGTCCACATTTCATTCTCAACATTGTGGAAACTAAAATCGACCATACGGAAAGTATACGCTATGGACTTCTACCTCTGCAAACTCTTCAAAATTTCGTGCAATAGTTTACTACATTTAATGCTGCATAATAACTCCGTTGAACATCGAAACAAAATTAAGTCATTTATGGGGGGAAGGTATCAGTCAAGAAGACGAGTAAAAATCAAATTTTTGGGCCAAATAGTTTTTGTGAAACCGAATGATAAGTGTGTCAAAGCAGTGGGAACACCATGTGTCTGCACAGGCGAGCAGTGCAGTGCAGTGATGATAAAAACGCGCACAGCGCGGAATGCGGGGAGCACGTGTCTGCAGCAGCGAAAGGGTTAATGAAGAGACAAAGCACTAGAAATTTCAAAAAATTGCATTCAAACGAATATAATTCGTGAAGTAAGGCACTTCGATATTGTTTTTAAATAATGAAAATTTTAAGTACCGCACAAGGTTTGAACTCATAACCTTTCACGTAGCAGCCCAACACCTTCACCGTTACGCTAACACACCTCCTCTGACTACGTAACCCCATGAGGGCAATAATACGGCACGCAAAATACTGACAAACGCTGTTGGCATGATTATGAATTACTCACGCTTCGTCGAAGTACAATAGGAAATAAACAATTACCGCTGTTCTTTATTGCGAAAAAGCGGTTCGTGAGAGTGATACAAACACCTTTCCTTGCTATCGCCTGAATTAGGAGTCTTATTGCTTGTTTGGTTTAATTAATTAATAGAATATCAAGCAATTGGTATAAAGAATGCTTTTTCCAAACTTTCTATAAAAGAATGTCTGCTATCAAGACATTGCTTTTGTTCTATTGCTTTATTTATGACTGAACGTTTCTAAAACTGAAGACACTCGTCCTTACTCTGCACTGCAGTCGAGCTCTGGCAACGTCGTTCTCTGTTCATTGGCTGACTGTGTTTTGTGACGTCAGTTGCGCAGAACGAACATAAACTCGGCCGCCAACATAAATGACGCGCACTTTAGTATCTTTTCATGACATATATTGACGACAGGTACCTTGCTGCCTGATATTGGCACAGAAAGAGCTACCGGTAACGAAAATTCTTGGTACATATGTCAGTGCCGGCCGGAGTGGCCGAGCGGTGCTGGGCGCTTCAGTCTGGAACGGCGCGACCGCTACGGTCGCAGGTTCGAATCTTGACTCGGGCGTGGATGTGTGTGATGTCCTTAGACTAGTTAAGGTTAAGTAGTTCTAAGTTCTAGTGGACTGATGACCTCAGATGTTAAGTCCCATAGCGCTAAGAGCCATTTGAACATATGTCACTTCCTGTCTGTAAAGAATAACTGCGATGGTAACAACTATTTATCTATGAAAGAGGTGGGGATGGGGTTGAAGAAGTGTAGTCCACTACATGCTAGTACCCAGACGGTATTCATCCACTATTTGAGAATGAGAGAACTACTAACTAACTTTACACTTAAAATTTCGCAAAGCATTGAAGTTACCTCCCTGACAACACCCTGAAAATGATCAACTGGAAAAAAGTTCGTCACTTACTATGTTTTCACTGCTCATGTAGTGAACTGTCGCATGAAGCGTGCCGTTTTAATTTATTCATTCTTTATTCCAAACTGTATTCGCAACACATTTCACAGACAGTATCCACATATGCCGCTGAAAGTCCCTACAAAAATATATCATTGTGTATTAATAATTCAGGAATGCGAAGTCATAAACATTGAGCTGCGAGAAAATAAAACTGCGGGGCGTAATTCGCAAGAGATACTGGTGGAACATGAGTAAAAAAAAATTATGTGTCAAATATCTTCAGTATGTGTGAAATATAGTTGACGTATGCATATACCGACAAAGCCACAAGTACGATGCTCATTCTAAGCCCCTGGAATGATTTCAACCAAATTCGGTACACATACTACACACACACACACACACACACACACACACACACACACACACACACACACACAATTGCATCACCTCGATTCCGAGAGTTCCCGAAGCTGTAAAGAAAATTGGAATAGAAATAAACTTAAACATCATTTACACCCTTTTTTATTGCTCATGGAAACCACACATTGCGTGTTGTACCACCGTACAGCAAGACTTTCAGAGCTTTCAGAGGTGGTGGTCCAGATTTCTGTACACACCGATACCTCTGATACACAGCAGCACGTCCTCTTGCATTGATGCATGCCTGTATTCGTGGTGGCATACTATCCATAAGTTCATCAAGGCACTGTTGGCCCAGATTGTCCCACTCCTCAACGGCGATTCGTGCGTAGATCCCCCAGAGTGGTTGGTGGGTCACGTCGTCCATAATCAGCCCTTTTCAGTCCATCCCAGGCATGTTCGATAATGAGAAAATGCTGGCCACTCTAGTCGTGTGATGTTATCCTGAAGGAAGCCACTTACAAGATTTGCACGATGGGGTCCCGAATTGTCGTCCATGAAGACGAAGCCTCGCCAATATCCTGCGTATATGGTTGCACTATCGGTCGAAGTATGGCATTCACGTATCGTACAGCCGTTACAGCGCCTTCCATGACCACCAGCGGCGTACATCGGCCCCCACATACTGCCACCCCAAAACAGCAGGGAACCTCTACCTTGCTGCACTCGCTAGACAGTGGGTCTAAGGCGTTCAGCCTGACCGGGTTGCCTCCAAACACGTCTCCGACGATTGTCTGGTTGAAGGCATATGCGACACTCATCGGTGAAGAGAACGTGATGCCAGTCCTGAGCGGTCCATTCGGCATGTTGTTGGGCCCATCTTTTCCGCGTTCATGGTGTCGTGGTTGCAAAGATGGACCTCACCATGGACGTCGGGAGTGAAGTTGCGCATCATGCAGCCTATTGCGGTCAGTTTGAGTCGTAACACGACGTCCTGTGGTTGCACGAAAAGCATTATTCAACATGGTGGCGTTGCTGTCAGGGTTTCTCCGAGCCATAATCCGTAGGTAGCGGTCATCCACAGCAGTAGTAGCCCTTGGACGACCTGAGCGAGGCATATCATCGACAGTTCCTGTCTCTCTGTATCTCCTCCATGTCCGCACAACATCGCTTTGGTTCACTCCGAGAAGCCTGGACACTTCCCTTGTTGAGAGCACTTCCTGGCACAAAGTAACAATGCGGACACGATCGAATCGCGGTATTGACCGTCTAGTCATGGGTGAACTACAGACAACACGAGCCATGTACCTCCGTCCAGGTGGAATGACTGGAACTGACCGGCTGTCGGACATACTACGTCTAACAGGCGCTGCTCATGAGTGGTTGTTTACATCTTTGGGCCGGTTTAGTCCCATCTCTGAACAGTCAGACGGACTTTGTGATACAATATCCACAGTCAACGTCTGTCTTCAGGAGTTCTGGGAATGGGGGTGATGCAAAACTTTTTTTGTTTGTGTTTTTACAATCAGGAAAGGAATATTGTTAGCTAAGAACCACCAGTCTCCTATTGGGGTGAAGGTGATAACGTGGAGAAAGAAGGGTAAGAGGAGGAGGAGGAGGAGGAGGAGAGGAAGAGGACAGACCAAAAGGGGTAGAGAGGAGATAGGCACTGATGGGAGTGGAGGAATTGACAAAGATGCAAGGGTAAATGGATAGACGGGTGGGAGAAGAGGAAATGGAATTAGAGAGTGAGGGGCAGTAGCAGATGGAGAGAGGGAGAGGAGAGGACCAGATGAATTGAGTGGGGGGTGTAGAGGTGGTGGACAGAGGGAGAGGGAGGGGAGATGGGCTAAAAATAAATTGGAATAAATACATACCTGGGTACGAGGCGAAGTGGTTAGCACACCGGACTCGCATCAGCGAGGACGACGGTTCAGCCCTGCGTCGGGCCATCCTGATTCAGGTTTTCCGTCATTTCTCTGCATCGCTTCAGGCAAATTCCGGGATGGTTCCATTGAAAGGGCACGGCCGACTTCCTTCCCCATCCTTCCCTAATTCGATGGGGTCGACGACCTTGCTTTTTGGTCCCATCCCCTAAATCAACCAACCAACCGGATACAGCCCTGGAAAGACGCACATGTGGAAGGACTACATTGTCACAATAGCTATGACTGGTGGGTGTACAGTGTTCAGAGATTTGAAGGACAGTGGGCCAATGCAACAATATGGCTGCCTACACGGTAACATGTGAACCACCAAAACGATCATAGTCGATAATTTTTGACGTACCCTTACATAGCGAGAGGTGGGAGTACATAATGCACCCAGCATTATAGACGAATATAATCGTTTCGATGGTCCAGGTGTTGTGGTTTAGCGAGGGATGATTTTGGATGGGCGTACTGGTCTCCAAATCTTTGGACACGGGTCACTCACTGGTCAACGCCGTTGTGAGCTCCTACCACATATACGTCTTCTAATGGGTGCATTCTGCCCTGACTTTAGTTTTAGGGATGTCGGTGTGCGACGGCTTCTAACTGCGCATCTGCAGGAGCTATTGGAACGAGAGGATATCAGGCGAATGGGTTGTCCTGTCCGTTCCTCAGATTTAACTTCCATCGAGCATGTGTGAAATGCGTTAGGGAGACGTTTCACAGCCCGTTCACATGCGCAGACCACCATCCAGTGGATGTAAGGCGCTAGTGGAGGGATAGACCGCCCCACCAGAACAACTCTCTATGAACTTCGTGGCCAGCGAGGGAGCACGCTGTAGAGCATGCGCTGCAGCTCGTGGTCATCGCACACTATTCAGAACTACGTCTCCCTTTTCTTAATGTCCAGCAGACAACCATAAATCGCGGTGACTTCACTGTAATTATTGTTTTTGAATAACAGCGTCTTTTTCCGTTAGTCTCATTGATTATTTCTTTCAGTTACCTACTCTACTGTAAGGTAGCAGCTATAACCGTGCACAGTTTCATCGAGGTACGTAACTAGCCAGTGACACTTCGTATGAAAGTTGCTTTCGTTCTCAAGTTCTGCCCACCAGAGTGTTATTAAGAACCGCAAGCGCAATGCATACAAACTTCCTGACAGATTTAAACTGTGTGCTGGACCGAGACTCGAACTCGGGACCTTTGCCTTTCGCGGGCAAGTGCTCTACCGACTGAGCTACCCAAGCACGACTCTCGTCCCGTCCTCACAGCTATAATTAATTTCATTCTAGAATGCATACAAACATCACTTTCATGTTATTAAATAAGTACGCAATTTTAAGCATATTACATAAAATGTAGTAGGCTAATTAATTGAGCAGGTAGAAGTCACGAATGGAATGGCAGTAGTTCTCCATACACCATGAATGAATAACGTCCTCAGCCACGATTTTTATAACAGTTCATAGAACACAAAAGCAGGTGTTCGCCTTCATTGTTTTCACGGTATCGATACACATGGAGTCTCAAGGAGGAGAGGCAACTGTTGAAGCGAGGATCGCATGTCTTGCAAGAACTATTTTTTTAAATTATTATTATATTGCTGTACATGTGACTCTACTATCTTGTGATTCTAAGGCAGATCATAATGTTCTATACGTTTCAGTTTGGCATCCAACTAGCCACCACTAGGTGACCCTCTGCCCCTAAGCTGCTGAAATGGCAATCGGCAGTCTTGGAATTGTTCAGAATTGCTGACTATGAAGTTTGATACATCTACATTGACCTTCATACTAAACTACTGTCATATGATCCTGCATCTCCTGTTGAACATAACAGACATACACGACGAATTCGTGAACAGCAGGAATAATTGCACTCTAGAAATGGTACACCCATTCCAAAAGTAAATATTTACGCAAGTAATAGATCTCGAATGAGAGCGGCGCTGCTCGGAAGCCATGAATAAATTTTGCATTTTGATGTAATTCCGATTAAACGAGGCGGTCGGTGCAACAAGGACCATTACCCTTTTTAATTTATTTTCGCATCTCTGTCGGTTGAACGCGGTTTAACAAGTTTCTCATTCTGTTGAGAGAAGGGTTGTGTGCAGTGATTATTGCTCCACGTGTTACGCTGCCCCTTTTAAAATCAACAAACTGTTCACGTACCAGACTTCGGCCTGAGCCAGCGAGGTGTGCGCATCGCTGCCGCTGTGAGCTACGCTTTCTCGGCCAAGGAGAGCTCCAGAAGCAGTTCTGTGATGTGGGTGCCGCGAAAAAGCAAACTGTCGTGTGTTGTTTTCACAACGCCAGGAAATTGTCGTGTCGTGTTCTGCGCCCCACAGCACGGGAAATAAGAACGCGCAGAAGAAACCTGCTGCCACGGGGGCGGAGGGGGGGGGGGGTTCTGTTGTGCGACTCACTGAGTCTGCCGACTAAGCAAGGAAGATCCGAAGACGAGTCGCAACCTGTTTCCCCTTTGTACGTCAAGTACAAAGGCGGGTGGAGAGAGCTGTTTGACTTGACGAATTGCGCCAAGAACGAGGTGGTCTAAGAGTCTGTCGACGCAGACTCGCTGATCTGCGTTCTGGCAGCAAACCTGGTCGACCACAGGGCTATCAGAAGTGCTGTGTCCGCCCACATCGTCGACGTCCCGCCGTCGAGTGAGAAGGCGCCATTCGATGGAAGGAAGAACACGACCAAGGCACCCCTAAGGGGGTTGCCTTGATGCTGTGGTGAAGCAGCGGTTCGGGAATGACTGCTGCGACACAACCAGACGACTCACGGCAAGAGCGACATATTTGGCTTGCGGAAGCTGCTGGGCTTCTCGGTTAAGACAGAGGCTCTCCCGACCGCCATGGAGCCCCAGCCCCAGTGCTTCAAGTGCCAGGGCGAGGGCCATGTCGGCGCTGTACGTCATGTGCTCCGGCGAGCACGACAGCCGTGCCTGCGATCGCGGCAGAGAAGCTACGCCGACTTGCGCCCGCAGTGGCGTCCCGCACGTCGCCAGCTGGCGCCGCTGCCCGGCTTTTTCAAGCCACAGTGCGCCGCGGCCGCACCGACGCAGCGGAAGAGACGACGGGCGCAGACTAGCCCGGTCAAGCTGAGGGACAGCGCAGAGGCAGCTCACCCCGCCAACAGCGGGGACGACCGTTGGGAGGCGGACGTTCAGCATGCAGTCCGCGCCCCTGAGAAGAGCAGCGGCGTCGACATCAGCACCGCCGTGGAGGAGGCCACAGCAGCCCTCAAAGCCGTCATGGAGGCAGAGAGGGCTGCCTTAGCAATCGCCGTGGCTGCAGAGAAGGAAGAGAGCTTAAGGCAGCTGTGTGCAGTCCTTGCCAAAGGTCGCCTAGCAGCAGAAAGGGTTCGAATCCCTACGAACGCTTCTGCAAATTCGCAGAAGGGCGTTCGGATGCCTGCCCCGCCGGACGCCCCAGCGGCACCGCAGGCGAAGGGTGCAAAGGAGTAGCCCCAACGGTATCGGCGGCGACGCCGACCGCCTTGGGGGGCAGCCCCCGCAAGGGACCGAGAAGTCAAAAAGGGCTGCCTACGTCGCGCATGCGCGAGAGAACGGCCTGCAGCTCTCCGATTACACTGCGACGCAGTACGCCGAGCAAGCAGAGCTGCTTGTGGAGCAGCTGCGGCAGAAGTGCGCCACGCAGTAGCACGGGACGCCGACCAGCAGCGAGCTGCCGCCGTTCGGCATCAGGCTCATGAAGCTGTGCCAAGTCACTGACGACACGGCACAGCAGAGGACGTAAGGGAACGCACTGCGTTGCCGCACAGGACTCCTTTTGTTGTGTTGACAGAAGAGCCAACACCGTGTTACTAGTAGAGGCCGAAAGGCACGCGTTTTAGCTCACGCCGGCTGGCGTGAGGAGGGTTGAACTATACTGACGTGAGGTCTGGAACATGACAAGGAATTAGAATTTAGAAAGCGGACGTAATTAGTTTGATATTTAACTTTAATCCATTAATGATGAACGTCGCTCTTGACGGTACATGATTCACAGTATTATCTGTTCAGAATACATTATAGTAACTGAATATGGCGCCTTGCTAGGTCGTAGCACATGACGTCGTAGCTGAAGGCTATGCTAAACTGTCGTCTCTGCAGTTGAGAGCGTCTGTATACAGTGAACCATCGCTAGCAAAGTCGGCTGTACAACTGGGGCGAGTGCTAGGGAGTCTCTCTAGACTAGACCTGCCGTGTGGCGGCGCTCGGTCTGCAATCACTGATAGTGGCGACACGCGGGTCCGACGTATACTAACGGACCGCGGCCGATTTAAAGGCTACCACCTAGCAAGTGTGGTGTCTGGCGGTGACACCACACCTTTTATTATAACGACCATGCCACTGACACGGTATCTTCTTGCACGATGCCCGCTATTAACGTAACCTACCCTTGCATGAACTGTCACAGTCACCAAGACATCCGCTACTGCTCTTACTGCCCGACCTAACTATCGCAGAGGTTTTTTTCTCTTGGCGCTTGCCTTGACACTTTTTTTCCTCTGCACTTCAAACCACTACCCTTCGTTCGACTTTCGACACAATCTATCTCCAGATGAAAAATGGTTCAAATGACTATGAGGTCATCAGTCCCCTAGACCTACAACTACTTAAACCTAACTAACCTATGGACATCACACACACCCATTCCCGAGGCAGGACCGTAGCAGCAGCGTGGTTCGGGACTGAAGCGCCTAGAACCGCTCGGCCACACCGGCCGGCTTATCTTCAAATGAGCGTGCATTAATGGTTAACCTTAACCAGACCTGTATGTATGTATGTATGTTTTGTATGTTAACCGGGGACCTAGAAACGACGGAGAGGTTCCGTCCCCGCCGCAGCCGCAGTGGTCCACAACCCCACGACGACTACCGCAGTCCACTTCACCCCTCCGCCGCCCCACACCGAACCCAGGGTTACTGTGCGGTTCGGCCCCCGGTGAACTCCATAGGGAACCTCTCACACCAGACGTGTTTAACCTCTATGTTTGCGTGGTAGAGTAGTGGTGGTGTACGCGTACGTGGAGAACTTGTTTGCGCAGCAATCGCCGACATAGTGTAACTGAGGCGGAATAAGGAGAACCAGCCCGCATTCACCGAGGCAGATGGAAAACCGCCTAAAAACCATCCACAGACTGGCCGGTTCACCGGACCTTGACACAAATCCGCCGGGCGGATTCGTGCCGGGGACCAACCGCACGGGCTTAATCAGACTTACGCAAACATCGCAATACCCACATCCTGCGACACTTCATTTTAGTGAAAGCTAACCCTTGTGCAGAATGGTAGAAGACGTTTTTAGAGTTAACCATCATCCCGGTGTGAGCGTGGAGGGGCTCCACCTCAAATAAAAGGTACCAGAATCGTGTACAAAAGCAGAGACAAACCAGAACAGTTAACTGGAAAATGTATTTTATATAGAGTAGTTTAGGAAGACCTCGATAGTGGGACCTCTTCAAGAAATCACACAAACGATACACAATAAACAGCCTCATGTCTTAAAACAACAAAATGCCGGCAACTGATTATGGTGGTCTATAGTGAGCATTCATTCATGTGATTCTAAAACCGCTCACACTACCGAAAAGTCGATCAGGAAACATCGTGTGTTCCTAGGTACACTGTCTCGAAGGCATAGCACTGTACCTAACCGTGCCAGCAATGTAGTGTTCTTTATGTTGTTCATCGGATATCATGACCATTTGTTAAATTCTATGTACGGAATTCTGTTACCCAAATCCTAATTTTGACGCTATGTAGTGTCGGATGGAACTTGATGTATGAACTAGCTACACTGATTCGTATATTGGAAAATTTCTTTTATCTTACGATGATGAAGTACAATCGAAACTGTAACAATAATAAAGATTTTGATAAAGGTTGACGGTGGTAAAACAAGATTTTCCGCAAATATATGCAGACTGAGGATCACTAGCTACAGAAACTATTTCATGTTGACTGACTCATCCATCGCTTCTTGGTCGAACTACAAAATTCGAAATGGAAAGCATACTGTTTTTTATGATCTACAGAACTAATTTATTTAGTTAACCGTAGGCAGCGGCTGGCCAATGTCCTCCACTTACCACTCAAAGGTAAAAATCTCGACATGTTGGAAACTCTGGAAATAAGCAAACCTCAAGCACGCAGTCCTCATTCAATACTGAATGACGAAACGGAACTCCATGTTTCCCATGTTCTAAATATCAGTTAATCCTCACAGTGTATCCAATGCTTCCCACAGAGTCTCTTGCATTTTATTCCTCCATTATTCCTGTAGTTATTTGATTATGATTGCCTATGCGCTCCACATATTCTGTTCTTACAGTTGTTAGTTCTGTGTTTTATTCTGTTTCTCTATCACTTTCCATATGTAATACCTCTTCAAGCTGTTGTTTGACACTCTTGTCGAGTACTAACTTTGTTACTATAATTTAATTGTTCTTTCGATTTTATTGTTAATGTTTTCCTGATTTGCTTCCTTCGTATTTACTTCCTGTCCAACTTATCTTTCTAATTGCGTTGCAACTAGACTGTCGTAGATGACATTTTCTGTGTGTTCATGCCTCTGTCTAGATGAGTAACAAGAGTATTGTTTACAAATATTGTAACTTACTTGGCGACGACACCCAGTTAAAATCCTACGATGGCCGTATAAACCGAATATTGGTTAACTAAATAAATTAATCATGTAGAAAGTACCAACGTAGTGTTCATCATTTACGAAAATCTTTCGTTACATTTATCAGAGTTTTTCTCTCTCCCACATGGAAATTTCTTCACGAATTTAGAATCTACCGGTATGTGAAACAAGACAGGATGGCGACTCTTCAGGAAAATATGGAATTTTCAGGGAACTACATTTTACCTAGAAAAAATCGGGTAATTTCAGGAATTTTATAAAATCTCAGGGAAGCTAATATTATGATTTAATTTTAGTGAGCTTTATAAATCATATATTTTAAATTACTTATTATGTAAAAGTGTGTTATGTACTTGAATATTAGTGCATATAAATCATCGATGTTAAAAAACGTGGTTAAACTACAGCTGAAAGGAAAGAAAAGTCGTTATAGTGAGACGCCCAAAACCACCACATCAGCAATTTGTCAGGAGCTTCTTATGACATCATAGTCCTCCCTAGATCTGGAATTCTCAGGATCATTTTTTTTCCTAAGTTGGAGTAGCTGCCTTCGAAGACAGTCACGTCTTTCTCGTACCGAAATCAGAGAACAAGCGGCGTCGAGGCGGTCGGCAGACGTTTCCACCTCGTACACGGGTCCGCCTTTGGCTTAGACAGTGCACTGGATCTCGGTCGTGCGGATAAAACCCGAATACGTTTGCCGTTGTTGCGAGGGCAAGCTGCGAGATGCCTCCCGAGGGGCTGTTGCACCAAAAGGAAGGCGCGCCGCCGTGCCCGGCCAGCAGTGCGGGCGGCATTGGTTGGCAGCCCTGGCGTGTCGTGTGCGACCGCGCGGAAAGCAGAGATCCTCTTTCTGCCGCCGCCGAAAACACGCCGTATTGGCAAACAGATACGCGAAACGTGAGGAGGGGGGGGGGGGGGCGCCGAGATCTGCAAGGGAGGGCAGGAGCGCGGAGGCAGAAGGCAGAAGAGAAGAAGAAAGGAAGAAAAGAGAGCAAGCTCGCGGCGAGCTGGAGCGCGGGAGTAGCCGCCGCCGCCGCCACCGCTGCCGCCGCAGGCGTATTGAGCGATGGGCAGACTTCAGACTTCCGCGGATCTGGTCAGCGTGGAACAGCAAAGAGCGATCGCGTCAAGGTGGCAGGCCTGCCCGTCTGTGACCCCCCCCCCCCCCTCTCAGCTGTCTGTCTCCACCTAACAGAGACAGACAGCGGGGAATATCCCGGCTCTCTGTTCCCTTTCCTCTTCATCTTATCGCATTTAGAGGGTGTTAGTTTCCGAGCTTTGATCGGTAACGGAAGAAACGTTGAGTGCACGCCCCTGTTTCGTAGTGTTTTGTTTCGCTGGCACTACACTGCGTGCCACAGCACACATAAAGCATCTACATCTACCAACCTACTCCGCAAATCAGTCTGAAAGTGCTTAGCGGGGGGTCTTAACATTCTGCACATGCCACGGTTTCTTCTGATTCCAGTCAGAATATATGGAGTGCGATGACAATTACTGGTTAGCCTCTGTGCGTGCTGTGCAGTTAGCTTTATCATGTGTTCACCGTCCCTACATAGCTGTAATCTGTTCCCCAATTCTTCACGTAACACTGGTTGTTGAAACATTGGAAGTAGAATTTAGCGGCCTTTATGTCGTCCATCTTTAAGAGTCTGCTAATTCAAAACTTTCAGCATTTCTGTAACGCTCTCCCCTGTGTTTTTCCTCAGCGTGATGGCATGTATCAGCAGTGCAATGCAATATATCACACAGCTCAGACTGTATGTGCGCCAAGACGAGTTTGCCGTACTCCCCTAGCTACCAAACTGCCCGAATTTAAACCCAATCGGCAATCTGTGGGACTACCTGGATCGGGCTCAGCCGAGAAACCTTGCGCAGCTGGCAATGACACTAAAGTCGTCGTGACTCCACGTCGCTGTTGGTACCTTCCAGAACCTCACTGACTCTTCCTGCACGTCTCGCAGCTGTCCGCGTTGCAAAAGGAGGCTATTCAGGCTTTTGACACGTGGTTACATTACTGTGACTGGACAGTGTGTATCTGTATACTGGCCGACTGCTGTGGATGAGCGGTTCCAGGCGCTTCAGTCCGGAACCGCAATGCTGCTATGGTCGCAGATTCGTATCCTGCCTCGGACATGGATGTATGTGATGCCCTTAGGTTAGTTAGGTTTAAGCAGCTCTAAGACTAGGGGACTGATGACCTCAGATGTTAAGTCTCATAGTGCGTAGAGCCACTTGAACCATTTTTGAGCTACATTTCAGTGTTTGTCTAAAGGTGCCTCAGATACTCTCCTTTCCTGTTCAGTTCACAAGTGGTCCCTAGGAAGCTCCAATATCGGATTTTTTGGCGATTGTCACTTCGAAAGTCATTTGTGGTATACAGGAACAGGTTCCCCGACTCTTCCCGGAACGTAACTCTGGGAAAAATGTTTTCGATTGTGTTGAGCCTCAGTCACGCAATAGTTTTTAAAAAGAGTAAACCGCCATTTGCCTGTGTACTGTATTATTATATTTACCTGTCCAGATTCAGCCTGATATTCAGTTGTCAAGTAAAGTGTTAAAGGTTCTTAGACTATTCTTAAGTCATATTTGTTCAGGCAGTACGAAGCAGGTAAACAAGGCTGGATTTTTACAGTTACATCTTAAATATATGTGTTGGCCTAGTTTACCTGCTTGAGACTGCATTAATAAATATGACTTAATAACCGTCAGTCTATCTTCAGCATTGTACATGATAACGGCATAAAAGCCCAAATGTGAACAGAAAAATAGAGGGTGTGTCAAAAGAATCATCCGATTTGGCATGAGTATATTTCTGAAAATAATAATCATATATAATGAATTTTGTTTTTTTTACCAACAGGAAACTCAAAGTTCTTTTTCATACCTTTTCATAGATGTTTAACATTCCCCCCTTGAGATGCGCGGCATCTGCCAAAGCGGTATTCATATTGTTCCCACGCAGTAGCGAACATGTCCTGAGTTTCAGCTTCCAACTCTGCTGTTATGCGATGTCTCAGTTCATTCATTGTTGTTGGTAACGGAGGCACATAAACAGTCTTTTTTAAATCCCCACAAAAAGTAATCACTGTTAGGGCCAATGACCTTTGAGGCCAGTAATGTAAGACTGAATCATCTGGTCCAGTGCGACCGATCCATAGTTTCGTAATCCTTCGATTTAAAAATTCCCGCATTTCCAGATGGCAATGTGACGGATAAATGAAGACGGACTTCGGGGGCATGTTCAGCTGTGAAGCTGCACGGCGAACGGATATCTGCAGTCTATGTGAAACTATGGCGGATACGTTCGACAAATGTGTCAGACACTCGGGGACGGCCTGCGACTTGCCATTCAACAAACAGCCTGCTTCTCGGAATTCTTCATGCCGTCGTCTAATGCTCTGTGCTGTACGAGGTTCCACACCATACCTAGTACGAATGTCACGCTGAACAGTTACTACTGACCAGCACAGCGCAAAACGTATAACACAAGACGCTTTCTGTTGTCCCGACACCATTTTTACTAGAACAGAAGTGGGCGCAGACTGCTGCTACCTAGCGTGAACCATGTCGAACTTGAGAGTTTGCTCTTTCCAACAGTATGTTGTTCACGCACATCTCAAATAACGTAATAGTTTCTTTTTTTTTAATTGGATGATTCTTTTTGATACTCCTCGTATTATGTCTTCAACGCTCCAATGATAAATAACACTGAAAATTTGTTTTGTTTGTCCTCTGTGTTATATGTAAACCAAATCTTATTCAGTGTGGCTGCACTGACATTTATGTCCGGCAAGCTCCAAGTTTTCCGCTCTCCTCGCACTCTGACAGTGTGGCGTCGCATTGAGGGAAACGTGCAGTGAGGCTGAGCGCTTTGGCGCTCTTGCCCTTGCATAGCCCGCGAGCCGAAGTCTTGGCAGCCCATTCTGATTTTTTTCTAAATACTATTTTCTGTACACTAGATTCACACGGCATTCCACAAATCAAAGAAAAATGTATGCGTAAGGGGCAGGTAACATTTCAGCCCACTCCGTTAGTAGTGAGGGAATGAGACCAGCTGCAGAGAGGATAGAAATTATCCTTAAAATATCACATTCAACAAATTTCCAGGAATTACACAGTTTCCTCAGCACAATAAGTTTTGTAGAAAACACACTTGCACAGGTAGAAGCACCACTAACGGATATATTGGCAGGTAAGGGTAGAGAATAAAAGAAAGTTTTAAAATGGACGGAGGAAATGCAACAGGCATAATACACAGTCTAATGGTTTTTTAATCTTTCAATAAGCTCTGTAAGTTTAACTCTCTCCGTGATACATAACCCCACTCTTGTAGAACGTTTTAGACACCACTGTAACCTGACTCCAGGTTGCCTACGTAGCGTGTATTTCATCAAGTTTCGGAACTGCAGCCGGATGATGATATCTGACCACAATATTTCAGCTGACCACCATTCAGCCATCTTCAGGCGATTGTTTCACACTGGTGACTGTTGTTGATCGTTGCTAAGTTAATACTGAAATTAGACACAGAGGCTCATGTGCGTAGGCTACCGCTGCTTCAGCGTCCCTGTCAAACTGAGTGCCGTCTTCGAATATTGCACTGTATGTGGTACGCAGGCGGATGCGTAACGACAGAGTTGCATGCACACCTTCTGTTGGAATGCGGTCCGTGGACTTACCATTCAGCTGTCAAATTAATGAAGTTATTTGACGTTAAACATGTCGTTTTACTACAAATGTTTTCTTTCCTGCGTGCATGAGGATTTTCTATATCGGCATTGTCGAACATATTTCAACTGAGCTGTTCACCTGTATTCATTCACTGCACTCTGTGTTGGTTGTGTGTGTTTACTGTGTGTACTGTGGGCAACTGTCGCTACCATTTTCTCTTTGGGATTTTATTTTTATTTTTGATATGTATGAACATTGTCATGTTTATGCACGTATAATAGCGCGTAGAGTAGCCTGCTCTAGGAAAAAGGGTACTTTAGAGTGGAAGGAGTTTCTTTTACGCTTGTTAAAATATCTGTGGTGGAAGATAAAGTTTTTATGTAGTATGGTTTTGTTCTACATTTCTGTTACTTTTTTAGTAATGACATGTTTAGTGCGTTATAACTTATATTGAGATGGTCATTTATTACTTTGTTGTTCCTTGCAAGGGGTATTTGTGTGTGAATATTTTCCTGTTGCGTTAGGAGTTTTCTGTTGTTGCCGGCCGGAGTGGCCGAGCGGTTCTAGGAGCTACAGTCTGGGACCGCGCGACTGTTACGGTCGCAGGTTCGAATCCTGTCTCGGGCATGGATGTGTGTGATGTTCGTACGTTAGTTAGGTTTAAATAGTTCTAAGTTCTAGGGGACTGATGACCTCAGAAGTTAAGTCCCATAGTGCTCAGAACCATTTTTTTTCTGTTGCCGTTTTTCATTCCACTAATTTTCAAAACCTCTTTCATGTTAGATTGTTCATCTCCATGCGTTATTAGGTGTTCCGCAAAGGTAGGATGGCTACTTTCATGTTTCCAGCTTCTTATGTCTTCTTTGTACTCAGTTTAGAAATTTCTGTCCGTCATCCCCAGACACACTGATTTGCAATCTTTATATTCTAAGTATTATGTACCGGCTGTTGGTATTTTTATGATCTTTCTATTGGTGTTCCTAATTTTGACTGTAGTGTATGTATCACTTGTTGGAGATCTACTACTTTGTGGTTTTGTGGGTGATTTGGTGTGGCATGATTTACTGTGTGCGTTGATGTTGATTTTCTTTAATGTGACATCTGTGCTTATTGCTGTCTGTCTTTAACATTACTATTTTCTTTTCTGTTTATTTGTTTTGCTATAAATCCAGCTGTTGTATTGTTCAGCTGTCGTAAATGTAAAAACTCATCAACTGGTTCTTTGATGTGACTGCCAATTTGTATATTTCCTTTCCAGTATTTTGATTATGTGTTAGTTTAGGCTTATTGTTACCGATTTTCATGCTTATTTTCATAATTTCTCTATTATTGTCATCCATTAGTATATCTACGGCAGTTAATTCACATACTTTACTTTCAACCCTCTAAACATCCTATCAGGATGGGTAAAAAATTTCTCGTCTTGAACCCCATATTCCTCATTAGCCTTTCCGTTATGGATTTCCCACCATGCTTATGAAGACTAATGAAAGCAGTACCACTGACCTCTATACTTAAAAAAGTACCGCCTCCATGAGGCACAGAAGACCACGTGGCGCCTAACTGCCGCCATGTCAGACTGTTCCAACGGCGCTTTTCGAACGCGGTATGGAGGAATCAGGGCACCGCTCTCCCAGCCGTTCTCAGGTTTATTGACCTTGGAGCCGCTACTTTCCACTGAAGCAACTCCTCATTTCGTCTCACGAGACTGAGCGAAGCAGTTCCAGGCCTCTCGTCCAGGAAATCTCCCGAGCAATGTCGAGAACTGAACCCGGGACCTCCGATGGCAATGATGTACACTGACCACTCAGCTACCGAAGCCGACTGTTTGTGTATATTACGGTGACTGAATCATTGGTATTTCTTCCAAAGAGCCTTATTTGAGGCAGTCTTGCATTTATCCACATTTAGAAAGAGGTGTCATTCAGTACACCAAATTTTGTGAAAGTCCTTTTGCTTTCCCTTATGATCATACGACGGTACTTTCCCGCAGAGAGAGGTCTTATAGACCTGGTGATGCTGTGGGATAAATCTCTTGTCTTTTTTTACGGTAATTAGCAACTAATATATAAGCTTGCACTCTTGGTAGTACAGTTATTTCAGGCATTAAGTACCACCCATCACCGAAAAACGTAAAAATAATGAAACGGCTGTTAGTATTGCCAGACGAGTAGTTTGTGCCACTTGGTGTTCGTCGGGTTCGCTGCAAAACAGCGGATACATGTAGCGCTCGAACTAAAGCGTAGGCATCACTCCGCCGTTTGTTATAAGTCGAATGTTGTAGTTGTTGAGTTTGTGTCACAAGTAAATTTTGATTTTGAGCATCGAAGCTGGTGGAGAGTATAATTTTAAGTTACGGTTTATACGTTTAAAGATAAGAAGTAGTCTTGTCATACTAGGATCGTAATAATGAAATTCAGCTCATTCAATCCGGTTTCTGTTTCCACCATGGTTTAATATGCAATGCCAGTCGTGTAGTATGGGTCATAAGAAAGTCCTATGGTATGGGCCATGAAAGTAATTTTGTTTTACGGCACGATGCTGAGGTTGAAGAAGAAGAAGAACAGGAGGAGTTGAGGGGAGTGGTCCAACACTGTAAAGACACAAGTGGTTTCGAGTGTTTTGGAAGGCGAAATGACCGAAGGGGCTGCTGCAGATGGTTTTAATGATTCTAGAACTACACTGCCTAGGAGATGAAAATCATTGTAGAAAATGCGCAGAGATCTGTGACTCCTCAGACGTGCCTTTTTAGACTAATATTTTAAGAAAATTACGAAGAAATGCTCGTAGTAGAAATGAGAGATTTAGATTCCAAGTTAAAGCCGATATGTAAGTGGAAAAGAATTGCAGTGTCTGCTGAATGGAATGAACAATCTGCAGAGTACAGAATGTGTATTGAGAGTAAATCGAAGAAAAACGAAAGTAATGAGAAGTATCAGAAATGAGAACAACCTGAGACTTATCAGGATTGCGGACTACGGAGTAGATGGAGTTAAGTATTTCTGCTAATTAGGCAGCAAAATAACTCATGACTGACGAAGCAAGGAGGACATCAAAAGCAGACTATCACTGGCAAAAAAGGCAATTCCTGAGCAAAAGAATTCTACTAATATCAAACGTAGGCCTTAATGTGAGCTGGTAGGTTGGGAGCACAGCACTGTATGGTAGCGAAACATGGACTGTGGGAAAACCAGAACAGAAGAGAATCGAAGCGTTTCAGTCGTGTCCTGCAGACGAATGTTGAAAATTAGGTGGACTGATAATGTTAATGAGGTGGTTCAGGGCAGAATCGGAGAGGAAAAGAATACACGGAAAACACTGGCAAGAAGAAGGGACTGAATAATAGGACATCTGTTCGGACATCAGGGAATAAATTCCATGGTGCTATAAGGAGGTGTGGAGAGTAAAAACTGTAGAGGGAGGCAAAGATTGGAATACATCCAGCAAATAATTGAAAACGTAGGTTGCAAGTGCTACTCTGAGATGAAGAGGTTGGCACTAGCGAGGAATTCGTGGCGGGCCGCTTAAAACCAGTCAGAAGACTCACGACTCATAAAAAAAGTAAAGAAATAATAAGTTTGACTGAGCGAGGCGGCACAATAGTTAGCGCGCTAGACACGCATTCGGGGACGACGGTTCAAATCGACGTTCGGCCATCGAGAGATGACGTGGTTTCTTTGAGACGGCACGGCCTATTTCCTTCCCCGCCCTTGAAACAATCCAAGATTGTGCTCGTCTGTAATTACACCGATGTCGACGGGTCGTTAAACCCTGTCTTCTTTCCTTCCTTCCTTTTCCTAAGTCTGAGTTTCAAAAGTTAGTTTACAATAACGCAAATAATATGAAGCTGCCTATGAAGATATTTATAGTCACTAGGTCAGTGAAGGCCATCGAACGACAGCCGTTGGATTGGACAGAATGTTGGTTGCCAACCCACTGGCGTCCGGCATCCCACGTTTACCAAACAAAGGGGTCGAGGCCAACGGATTCGGCCATGTAGAATCGCAATTGTTTCTGATAACTTGTTGAGATATTTCCTATTTTGTTATTGCTATAAAGAAGCCTTTTAATTACAGTTTCACCGGCCATTATTATGAAGGAAGAAGACTCGTGGCAGTATCCGCATGTGCAGATTTTACTGCAAGAAGCTGATCGTCAGACAAAAGAAGAAGAAATAGCGCTGAACGGCGGTCTCTCTTTTTAAACGTAGGTAGCGGTGTGGTGGGACAAAACTAGTGACTGACCTTAAAGCAGTATTGGAGTATGGGCTACGTCATATTTTATCCGATTGAAACCTACAGATATCAAATTTCCAAAGACGACATTTTCTTTTAGAGACCTGTGCCTGCAGCGAAAAGATGTTAATAAATATTTAATTTTCCTTTTCATATACTGCATATTATTTTCCAACTGCTCGCTTATTTCCCTCCAAGTGTCTAATCATTTCAACTTGTTTTTTTTTTTTTAAACTGCAGTTCGTAGGGCCCGATAAACATTCCCGTTCACGATAAAGCTCTATCAGTTGTTGTAATGTCGTCTTCATATTCCAGTCACTATTTCAATACTTCGAAACACAAAAAATACACACTCGTTCAACAGTCACAGCAAATCGCTACTGAACCAACCAACATTCGATCCAGCTTCCGCCCTAGCAGAGGGGTGGTTCCAACCCCAACCTACCGCCAACACTTTGATGCTACCGCTGCCAGTGCGAACCGCTTCGTTGATTCCGATTTTTGGCTCGTACACTTTAAGCAAATCTCGGCCAACGATGCGATTGGTTGTCGTTTTTTGGCCTTATTGATCGACACACATTATGAAATCTTTATGAAGTACCCAAAATTGTCTTACAGAAAAACACTGTCCACAAATTTAATGCAATATGTCAGGTTCAATCGACTGCAAGTTGAAACTTTCTTAACCACCTGTTCTTTTAAAATTAACTGCGCTTTTCACATTAATTTGTTTGTGAACTTCAATAGCCTTTTTTTATATTTAAAAACCTGAATTTTGTTGTGTCTCCGATAGTACTAGAAATTTTCTGAACATCTCGAATGATAAGTCTTAGAAAATTTTATCTTTCTTTGTATCAGTCTGGTCAGAAACCTCGTTATCATCATTTACACCAAAACAAATACTGCTCTCAATGTTTTTTTTTCTGTGTTCGCGACATAAAATTTTAGTAGTTTTGTAAATCCGCCTTGTGCAAACGCTATTTATTTCCTTTTATTCGTCCAGACTTCTTTCAACAGCTGTCGTCTTCTGTTGGTCAAATTTTATGTAAAGCCTTTATTGTTTATCTATTCTAGGCCTAAAAATTATAGCATATGGGGATTTTGTTTCCTTTTTTTCGATTGTTCACCTGAAAACTACATTGCTAGCGAAACTGAATTGTTATAGATGAGATTTGTGCCCTTTATTGTCGTTTTTGACAGTACATCATCTGCAAAGTAGTCATGAAGGAAATCTTCATGCATTTCTGAAGTACTATTTCGTCGGTAGTGGTTATGTATGTTACAGCACTTATATTTTCCGCCCTGTTGCATATCTCAGCAGACACACCACAAGAGTTCTCATTTAACATCCAAAATTAACACCACATTAAAGGTAAGGAAAACGATGAACAACTCAGCAGCGATAACAACATAGCAACTGAAGTCACGTTTGGTCACGTTTTGTGGAAAACACGTCTGAAGTAAAATTGTGGGCGAAATCTTATAAATAAGTGTGGAAACAATGTACTCAGTAGCGGTAGAAAGACATATCCTCCAGAGATACGCAATAGGACAGAAAATGTAAGTACAGTAACATTCGTAACCAGTACCCGCGAAAACGTACTTCAGAAATACACAAAGAATTTTCTTCATGACGACTTTGCTGGTGGCATGGTGGAAACGACAAGAAAGGGGCGCAGTGAACCATCTATAATAATGAATTTCAGCAGCAAAGTAGTCAGCAGTCCAAACAAACAAAACGAAAAGCAAACATATTTTTTACGCTTACAGTAGATAAGTGATTATAAAGGGAATAAAATTAGACCCGCACAAGATGACACATAGGTGTCGAAACACGTCTAGGTGAAAAACAGAAGTAAATAGTATTTGTATATGGCGTATTTTCAAAACAACCCGATAATTAACACCTTATATCAAAACAATAACAGTAATTTTCTATGAATTGTGACCGATCTCCTACACCAAAACGTCGTAATGTACGCTGCAGCCATGTGCTCGACCGTGTTTCTGTTTGTGTTTCGTGTGTGAGTGTGCCGGTCGAGTAGTACAAAAGGCGGAGCGCGTTTTAAGAGCGTAATTAAGCGGGAGGGGCTTTTGAGTCGGCACGAGCGCACTCACCGGCGCCAGGAGGCGTTTGTAGCGAAGCGACAGCGTCGCGTCGCACCATGAAGTTCCGCCAGATGACGGCTCGCTGGCTGGCTGTGTGTTTGTGCGCCAGAGCGTTTGGAAAGGCGCCACCACTTTATTTGTAGTCCCCCTCGGCAGGTGTTTACCTGCTCATTAGGAGCCGCGAACAATGGCGGGGGCGGCGGGGGCGGCTGGGCGGCGGCTCCGCTCAGGACCGCATCGATCGCGCCGGCAGCTCTGGCCGCCGTTGCCTGGCAACGCAACGCACGCCGCCGCAGCGCGACTAGCCGCCGGGAGCCCGCATCTACGTCTACGCCGTCTGTTCAGAGCTATCCGGGCACCTGCTTGTGATGTCGGGCTGACCACTGTACACCGCGAGAGACTGACAAATCTGTGTTTACATGTTCAGAATGGTAGCAGCAGCCCAGGTGGGTATCCTGAGTGTTTTTCATATACATAAAATGAGAAATGCTAGGCTTCAGACAAAAATGGGTTCATTTCCCAAGAACTACCACTAAGGATTACAAGATTCACCAAAACTAGATACGGCCACGTAGTCAAATGGCTCTGAGCACTATGGGACTTAACATCTGTGGTCATCAGTCCCCCAGAACTTAGAACTACTTAAACCTAACTAACCTAAGGACATCACACACGTCCATGGCCGGCCGCGGTGGTCTCGCGGTTCTAGGCGCGCAGTCCGGAACCGCGCGACTGCTACGGTCGCAGGTTCGAATCCTGCCTCGGGCATGGATGTGTGTGATGTCCTTAGGTTAGTTAGGTTTAATTAGTTCTAAGTTCTAGGGGACTGATGACCTCAGATGTTAAGTCCCATGGTGCTCAGAGCCAGTTGAACCATTTTCTGAATAGGAAGGATTAGTCGACACATCCAGAAGATAAGGAAGCTGGCAGGCAAGAGAGCGACGCACTATTGCGGCCGCTAACTCGCTGACTCTCTTGCGTTTTCCACGTGACGGTACCCGGCTCTCCCATTGGCGGTTCTGGGGCAGAAAATTGGCATCTCTCACTCGTCAATACCGTTTTGGCGTCCCTAGCTCAGAGTAATATCGCATGGGAACCGGCCCCAAGTACCGCGGAGAAGCTTACGTAACTACTCACGCCACTGCCTGAGGCTAAGTTAAAATGAAGGAAGCAGAACACAATAAATATTTATACCATTTATGTAGTCAGTAGAGAAACAATAACAGCACAATAGGGCGCTAAAGGATGCCCAGTGACTTCAAACGAGGACTAGTCATTGCACGTTACTGGAGTAACAGATCCGTCAGGGACATCGAAACCCTTCTAAAGCTTCCAGAATGAGATTTTCACTCTGCAGCTGATACGAAACTTCCTGGCAGATTAAAACTGTGTGCCGGACCGAGACTCGGACTCGGGACCTTTGCCTTTAGCTACCCACGCACGACTCACGCACCGTCCTCACAGCTTTACTTCTGCCAGTACCTCGTCTCCTACCTTCCCAACTTTACAGAAGCTCTCCTGCGAACCTAGCAGAACTAGCACTCCTGAAAGAAAGGACATTGGGGAGACATGGCTTAGCCACAGCCTGGGGGATGTTTCCAGAATGAGATTTTCACTCTGCAGCGGAGTGTGCTCTGATATGAAACTTCCTGGCCGATTAAAACTGTGTATCGGACCGAGACTCGAACTCGGGATCTTTGCCTTTTGCGGGCAAGCACTTGCCCGCGAATGGCAAAGGTCCCGAGTTCGAGTCGCGGCCCGGCACACAGTTTTATTCTGCCAGGAAGTTTCCTTCTAAAGCTGTCCATTTCTACACTGAACTGGAAAAGCGAATGGAAAACCTCAGCCCAACCAAGAAGGGCAAGAGGCAGATTCGACATTTGTAGTTTCCCGAGAAGCGTTTGACACGGTGCCCAATGCAGACTATTGACGAAGGTAAGAGCGTATGGAACATGTAGCCAGATATACATAGATATGAGAGTGGCTCCTTAAGTAACAGAACTCAGTGTGTTTTTCTCGACGGAGAGTGTCCATCACAGACAGGAGTGTCCACGGGAAGATTGACAGGAATGCTATTATTTTCTATACATGTAAGTGATCTGTCGGACTGGGTCCACAGCAGTCTGCGGTTGTTTACTGATGATGCTGTGGTAAAAATGAAGTGACTGAATGGCACTGATGGGCGGGGGCTCCCATCCGGGGAAGTTCAGCCGCCGTGTTCGAACTCTTGTCACTTGACGCCACATTGGACGACTGGCGTGTCGATGATGATGATGATGATGATGAAATTATGTTAGGATAACACAACGCCCAGACCCCGAGCTGAGAAAATCTCCGACCAGGTTAGGGATCGAACCCGTGCCCGCTGCATGGCATCAGGCTCGCTGACCCCTCAGCTGCTGGGGTGGACTGACGCCGTGGTGAACGATAAGGTGTCGAAGCCAAGTGACTGTAAGAGGATACAAGATAACTTAGACAAAATTTGTAGTTGGTATGATGAGTGGCGGCTAGTTCTGAAAGTTGAAAAATTTAAGTTAATGCTGATGAACAGGAAAAATAAAAACCCGCAATGTTCGGTTTCACCATTAGTACCTTCCCGCTTCACTCAGACACGTCGTTTAAATGCCTGGGAGTAACATTACAAAGCGGTATGAAATGGAACGTGCATGTGAGAACTGTGTCAGGGAAGGAGAATGGTTGACTTCAGTTAATTGGGAGAATTTTAGGTAAGTGTGGTTCATCCGTAAAAGAGGCCGCATACAGGACGCTGGTGCGACCTACTCTTGAGTACTGCTAGAGTGTTTGGGATCCATGCCGCGGCGGATTAAATGAAGACATCCAAGCAGTTCGGAGGGGGCTGCTAGATTTTTTACCGGTAGGTTTGAAGAACGCGCAAGTGCTACGCAGATGTTTCAGGAACTCAAATGGGAATCCCTGGAGGAGAGGTGCCTTTCCTTTCGAGGAACACTACTCAGAAAATGTAGAGAGTCGCCATTTGAAGCTGGCCGCGTAAAGATTCTACTGCCACCAACATGCATTTCACGTACGGATCACGAAGGTACGAGTATTGGACCTGATACGGAGGCTTATGGGCAGTTATTTTCCCTCAGTCTGTTTACGACTGAAAGAGGAAAGGAAGTGCCTAGTGTTTTTACTTGGTACCCTCCACCACGTTCGCGGAGTCTGTATGTAACTGCAGATGAAAATGTAGATGTCGATGTCATATACTGACGGATAGGGACTGCATAGCATTGCGGAGAATGGTTATAACAACATCGCATGTAATCAACAGAGCGAATCAGGGGTGAGTTCCAAACTGCTAACAGCAGTCCAACATCATGCTTCTGTGAAAAAGGTACTGATATCTGCTGAAAATGGTTCAAATGGCTCTAAGTACTATGGGACTTAACATCTGAGGTCATCAGTCCCCTAGAACTTAGAACTACTTAAACCTAAGTAACCTAAGGACATCACACACATCCATTCCCGAGGCAGCATTCAAACCTGCGACCGTAGCAGCATCGGGGTTCCGGACTGAAGCGCCTAGAACCGCTCGGCCACAGATATCTGCTGAACCAATGCTAAGTAAGTTTCTGTAATACAGTTCTCACACTTTATGTAAACATATAGTCAAGGTCTAACAATTTATAATATCCCTAATTTCGCAGGCTTCTGAAGACGGCAATTTAATTTGTGGAAACGGTAAAGCGAAATACAAATATCTGTGCAAACCTTCCTCTTCCAACAACGATCATGATATTATTTGTGTGATCCGATACTGAGAAAGAGCATAAAATAATTTCATTGACAAGACGGTCCATGTGTTATAGTTTGGTGATATTTCTAGTATATATGTATTTACACTGATAACACTCTTAAGGCAAAACATTGTGACCACTACCCAGCACGACGTTGGATGCGGCCTGGTGGCGTTGTGGGCAAGTGAAGTGGTAACGAAACTGAAAGCGGAACAGACACGGACGGGGGATCACCCTAGCGCAGATAATGGCTGCAAATTGGGAAATCCATTGAGATAATCCACTTTGACAGTGGACAGACTATTATTGCGCAGAGCTTGTGAACGAATGTCTCGAAAACGGCGAAGATGGTCGAATGTTCGCGAGCTACTGTCGTGAGCATCTATGGAAAGAGGTACGACAGTGAAACTACCACTTCTCGGACGTCGACGCCTCGTCACAGAACGCGGGGTCTGGAGGCTTGTCTACTCAGTAAAGTTGGATAGTTGGTGATCTCGTGCATCTCTGCCGAAAGACCACAGCGCTGCTGCACGCACAAGTGTTTCGGAGCACACCGTTCATCGTACATTGTTCAACATAGAGCTCCGCAGCAGACCACCCTACTTGTTCAGATGCGGACCTAACGACATCGTCAATAACGATCGCAGTTGGCACGGGACCATTGGTATTCGACCATCGATCAATGGAAACGTGATGGCGTTTCCGGTGAATCACAGTTTTGCTACACTAGGTCGCTGGTCGTCTCCACAACCGCCGACACCGAAGTGAACGGCGGCTCGAAACGTGCAGTGCGTCACGGACGCAGGCTGGTGGGAGCAGCATTATCCTACGCGAGAGATTCTCCTAAGCTTACATTGGACATGTGGTAGTAATCGATGACACGCAAACAACTGCGAACCACTGGCATTCTTCATGCTTAATGTCTCCCCCGACGATGCCCATCTTTCAGCAGTGTGATGATCCCTGTCTTGGAGCCAGAACTGTGCTGTGGTGGTTTGAGGAGCATTATAGTGAACTCATAGTGACGTCTCGGCGGCAAAATTCTTCTGATGTAAATCCTGTGGAACCCACATGGACCGCTATCGGGTGCCATCACCGCGTACGCAAAATCAGCGGCCCGTTATTTACGCGAATTACGTGACCTGTGCGTAGACATCTAATGCCACATACCTCCGAAAATCTACCAACAAACTGCATTTGGTCTCAATGTTTTGGCTCATCAGTGTACCTTGCTATGCGAGACTTCCACATCTGAAGCATGAGGCAAGCATATAACGTCATGTGACATCGAGTTCCCAACTGAACATAGATGCAGCGAACCCGAGTCTCGGTTTTTCTTTCCAAATTTCCACAAACCGCTGCCAAATGAGAGCGTCTTATAGACGCGTGCCAAGTCAACGTTATTACATTTTGCTCAGAGGCAAGTTTTATTTCTGTGCCGACTCTCCGTTTCATTAAATTACTTCTTGGAAATTAATTACTAAAATTGCTTTCAGTTTCGAGTAAATTAAATTTCAACGTCTGACAGTCGCGTGAATCACTCCGCACTCAATTCTGGATGAGAGTTCTCAAGCGCTGAGCCAGGCGCGTCTGGGAAGCTTCGCTGGTAGCGCTGTGCGAATTGCTAAGAAAATGCGGCTACCACAGTTTCTCAGTCAGCGTCCACTGTAGGAAGCGTGGATGGACCGTCACCTGTCACGATATAAACCGCCCAAAAAAAGTTTTGAAACGCCTGCGTATCTGCGAACAAGCCTGGGCTGTATTATCTCACACCTTCTCCAACGATATCATCACACGGTTTGTTCAGTGACGTGGGTTCAGCATAGCTTTACCTTTATTACTTTTCTCTTCATTTCTATTTTGATATCTATTAAGCCCCCACTTCAGCAAAAACATCTCTGCTGCTGACCAATTTTCATTTCTCGCTGACGGAAGGAGAAAAACAAAATACGTAGGTTAGTCTTCTAGTCCTGATAGAAGACACAGCCAGTGGACGCAAGCCACAAATGATCTTCCATTTTGTGTGAGATATCGCTCAAAATAGTGGCGAGCTGATAAAAAGTTCATGATAAGCAAATGTGGAGTCATAATTCTGCTACCTCGATCTGCATTAATGTCAAGCCAACATATTAGCTATTTATCTCCTTGGTTGCCCATTACCAAACTTACCACATTCGGAAAAAGTAATTCAGTGTAAGCCATTGTATAAATGTCCTGAAAATAATGGTACCCCTCACCTTGCTGTTTCTATTGTTTTGCCCAATTCTGGTGCATGTCAGTAATTGAATTTTAATTTTTAATCTCCTGTGCTTCTTACTTCATCTCAAATTTTCTTCATAACACTTTTCTCCACTGCTCATACTTTATTTAATTTATGGGTATCACCAGGCAATCACTTGCGTTGAGGCATTTAGCTTTCACTACTACACTACGTAATCAAAAGTATCCGGACACGTGGCTGAAAGCCGGCCGGGGTGGCCGAACGGTTCTAGGCGCTACAGTCTGGAACCACTCGACCGCTGCCTCGGGCATGGATGTGTGTGATGTCTTTAGGTTAGTTAGGTTTAAGTAGTTCCAAGTTCTAGGGTACTGATGACCTTAGAAGTTAAGTCCCATAGTGCTCAGAGCCTTTTGAACCATTTTCGTGGCTGAAAATGACTTACAAATTCGTGACGCCCTCCATCGGTAATGCTGGAATTCAATATGGTATTGGCCCACCCTTAGCCTTGATGACAGCTTCCACTCTCGCAGGTATACGTTCAATCTGGTGCTGGAAGTTTTCTTGGGGAATGGCAGTCTGTTCTTCACGGAGTGCTGCACTGAGGAGAGGTTTCGACGTCGGTCGGTGAGGCGTTCCAAAACATCCCAAAGGTTTTCTATAGGATTCAGGCCAGGACTCTGTACAGGCCAGTCCATTAGAGGGATGTTATTGTTGTGTAACCTCTCCGCCACATGCCGTGCATTATGAACAGGTGCTCCATCGTGTTGAAAGATGCAGTCGCCATACCCCAATTGCTCTTCAACAGTGGGAAGCAAGAAGGTGCTTAAAACATCAGTGTAGGCCTGTGCTGCGATAGTGCCACGCAAAACAACAAGCGGTGGAAGCCCCCTCCATGAAAAACACGACCACGCCGTAACACCACCGCCTCCGAATTTTACTGTTGGCACTACACATGCAGGCAGATGACGTTTACCGGGCATTCACCATACCCACACCCTGCCATCGGATCGCCGCATGGTGTATCGTGATTCGTCACTCCACACAACGTTTTTCCACTGTTCAATCGTCCAATGTTTACGCTCCTTACAACAAGCGAAGCCTCGTTTGGCATTTACTGGCGTGATGTGTGGCTTACGAGCAGACGCTCGACCATGAAATCCAAATATTCTTACCTCCAGCCTAACTGTCGTAGTACTTGCAGTGGATCCAGATGCAGTTTGGAATTCCTGTGTGATGGTCTGGGTAGATGTCTGCCTATTACACATAATAACCATCTTCGACTGTCGGCGGTCGCTGCCAGTCAACAGATGAGGTCGGCCTATACGCTTTTGTGCTGTACGTGTCTCTTTACGTTTCCTCTTCATTATCACATCGGAAACAGTGCACCTATGGATGTTTAGGAGTGTGAAAATCTCTTGTACAGGCATATGACACAAGTGACACCCAATCACCTAATCACGTTCGAAGTCCGTGAGTTCCGCGGAGCCCCCCGTTCTGCTCTCTCATGATGTCTACTGAGGCTCGCTGATATGTGATACCTGGCAGTAGATGGCACCACAACTCACCTAATATGAAAACCGTACTTTTTTGGGGGTGTCCGGATACTTTTGATCACATAGTGTATGATGTTGCGTGTTATTTCTGTATTTTTCGATGGACGCTATTTACTGAAAATATTACTTGCTGGCCGGCCCAGGTGGCCGAGCGGTTCAAGGCGCTTCAGTCTGGAACCGCGCGACCGCTGCGGTTGCAGGTTCGAATCCTGCCTCGGGCATGGATGTGTATGATGACCTTAGATTAGTTAGGTTTAAGTCGTTCTAAGTTATAGGGGACTGATGACCTCAGATGTTAAGTCCCATAGTGCTCTGAGCCATTTGAACATTCATTTATTACTTGCTGTTGTGGGCACTCTTTGTATTTTGTTTCATCGATGATTGATTGAAAACACTGTAATAAGTCCTTGAAAGAAAAAAAAGTCTTTATTATTAGACGAAACGTGTCTTTAAAAATTTTTGTGAATCTTATGGCATAGATGATGTAAGATTTATGCCAATGAACAATTACCGCGTTCCATATATTTGAATATTTCATCGCAGTCTGTATACAAACTGTGGTTGGTAACGAACATACTGCTTATCAAAATTTTCCGCCATCTCGTAGAAATTAACCAGACCTATCAACGCACAGTACATGTATGAAATGGCTTGCTGCACAGATAATGTACTGCTTCAGGGGTACTAGTGGCTGGTACAATAAAAAGTGTAATAACAGTGGTATAGATGGGTATGCTAACTGGAAGAGGATGTTTGAGGGTTACGGTTTAAAATCCCGTCGCAAGTTACGTTTGGACAAGGATGGAAATGTGTCACCACCATGTCCCTGGCATTTCCAATAAACGATTTAGAGAAAGGCCCACATTACGCCTGCAAAAGCGCGTTATGTTGTGTATGAGTATGAGTTTGCCACCTGCGAGGCAATAAACGTGTGATCTTTTATAAGAGCGTTGCTTCGATTTATCTTTTACTTGAAGTGAAAACAGTTTCCTGTTTCGGTGGTTTTATTGAGTCATCGAAACAGGCTTATCACTTGCCTCATTATGACGTGCTGCTTTCTTTGCTTCTTATTCGTATTTTTCCCTAGTCTGGTAGAGCATTGCGATCTACGGCCACAGAATTTCTCAGACGAGAACGGTTCGATCGAGGCACACACTGAAAAGCATTTTGCAATCTCTTAACGTCGGTGCTATCTGGAAGCCGCCGGGCAATGTATTCTGCCTGGAATAAAAGAGCCGTATTCTTTAGAAACGATATATTCTGAGGCGCTTGGGGAAGCAGTGTCCCGGCAGGAAATTTGCTGGCTACGGAGACCGTCGTAAATCGATGCCATTGCGAAACCCATTCATGAGCTGCCCTTAAGACTCAGCGTGCTAAAGTAAACAACCACTCTCAGCTTTATTGCCCATATTACTGCCGAGATAGGTATCCACCTAATACAGGGGCGGGCAGGAATCCTGCACGTGTGCGATTCACTTGCACGTGTGCAGTTAACAGTTGTTCTGCGTGCACACAGGGGCAAGCTGGCCACCCGCTTCTCTCCACTCCCCACCATACCGTCTCTCCGCTTCTTCCTATGTAATGCGTTTTGTTTCCTGGCCTGTTTTATTGAATGAAGGAATAAGGTTAGTAGGAGTGCTTGAAAGAAATCGTGGTTTGAAAGAGTACCGATTACCTACGATACGTTTTATTTAATTATCACAGGTGGAGTTTACAATACATTTAATGTCTGGAACAAAATTTCTACATACAGACAAACGCAAACAGTTACGTAAATTTTCGTTACTGAAGTTTGCTCCTAACCGAGACTTATTAATTTTCATAACAGAAGAAGTCTCTCACAAACGTATGTCGAGCCAAACATTGACATTATCTTCGCGGCTACACGATGGAGACGAGGAAACTCTTGCTGTGGAAAGTCGTGATAAAAATCTACTACACGTCTTGCCAAAAGGAACTTGTCTCTCAGACGAGAATTGTGCTGTAGAATCTACAGTGCAGATCTATTAATTCCATTTGCAAACTGGGATGAATATCTTCTACAGAAACAGCAAATTGTCTCGAGAACTATTCAAAACCTTGGGATAAGTGTGATATATCCCCAAATCGCTTGAGAAAGTACGGGAACATATTGAAATTTCTTATAATTGCGTTCAATATTAAACTTCCGCTGACAAGCGAGAATACTATCACATATTATACGTTTCGAATTTTCACGTTTTTGCACAAAGAAAAAATGATTCTCCCACTCCTTTTTAAAAGATATCAAATCTCCACTTCTCCGTTGATTCATTCTGCATTTTCCGGTTCTTGAAATACAACGTTCACTACGTAGTGGTCGCTTCGCTTCAACGTCCGCAGCTTAGCCTGGCACTACACTGCCGCAACCTGCCGGCTGTCGCCACTGCCCCATTCGACGGCTGCTCGCGAGCAGCACACGTGCAGCGCCGTGTGCTCATGAGCCGCGTGCAACGTTTGCCCGCCCCTGACCTAATACGTTTAGGTTTTATCCTTCAGAAGGTGGACCGATGAGTCCTTACCAAGGTAGCAAGGTGTAATGCTATGACTTTATGAACAGGTAGGCTGTTCAATGATATCACTCCACCTCTGGTTAGATACTTGAGAGTGTTCAAGAAGTGACGAAAACTTGTGGAATGATATTAATTATTCGTCTACGTTCTCAGTGTAATGGAAGGATAAATAGTTCATTAGATGTGCCAAAACTAGTAATGCCTTCATATGATAGTATAGTAAGGATGCAGCTAACAACTCCACTACCGTGCTGCAGTCCATTTTGTTTCAGTGAAAAATGCTACGGCTCGTACAGACAGACAACGCCATGACTTTCTTGCATTGCTAAGTGACTTCGCAGCGGTTGTACCTGTTCCTTACAAATCTCACCCTCCCAATATTCCAGAACTGCAGAAAGAAACTAAACTGAGTGTAGCTACATTTCATCAATAATCGTTACATCATCCGTTTTAGAACATGCAACGTTGTAGTGAGTCATTGTTTTTACATATACTAAAATGTAAACTTTCGCGGCCGGAAATATCATGTCCATTATAATTATCCGGGCTGTTATGCCGTGGTCGGTTGATGAATTCTGTGGTGATTCCCAACGTTTCGTCTCCGACTGTGGGAGACATCTTCAAGGGGGTCCGTAGCTCGATGGAAGGTCCAACACACCCACTGGCTCGCTACTGACTGTCAGTAGCGAGCCAGTGTGTGTGTTGGACCTTCCATCGAGCTACGGACCCCCTTGAAGACGTCTCCCGCAGTCGGAGACGAAACGTTGGGAATCACCACAGAATTCATCAACCGACCACGGCATAACAGCCCGGATAATTATAATGGACATGTTTTTACTTAGTCATTCTGTCATAAAATTCCATTACCTTTCGTACTTTCTCTGTAAGAATGTCACAAGTAATTCATAAATGGGCATGTGTCTTGCGTATAAATACAACGGGCATGGAAGGTCCAACACACCCACTGGCTCGCTACTGACTGTCAGTAGCGAGCCAGTGTGTGTGTTGGACCTTCCATCGAGCTACGGACCCCCTTGAAGATGTCTCCCGCAGTCGGAGACGAAACGTTGGGAATCACCACAGAATTCATCAACCGACCACGGCATAACAGCCCGGATAATTATAATGGACATGTTTTTACTTAGTCATTCTGTCATAAAATTCCATTACCTTTCGTACTTTCTCTGTAAGAATGTCACAAGTAATTCATAAATGGGCATGTGTCTTGCGTATAAATACAACGGGCATAAGACTCGTCCAAATTATTCGCTAAATATTGTCGTAAAACGAAGATAACTGAAATAACAAACAAAGTACTTTTATTTGCAGCGCAAGAAAACGCATGTTTTTCTGTCAATGTTTTATAGCTTTTTACTTTACTCGACTTACGCTTCAGATCCCATGTCCATTTCGTTGCACTTGTTTTAACGACGTTATCTTAGCCAGCTGAATATTATGAAACATAAAGTCCACCCCCACCAACGAAATTAAGTTCTGATTCTAGATACACAGAGATCTCACTCCATACGAGAAACAAATCAAGAGATGTGTCACACTGCTAGTGCAGTACCTAATTTCGATGACCGGTTTGTGTCATATTGTCAGTTTGGTACTAATTACTCAAAAAATATTGAGAGAAAAGACCTGATATTAGTGATCTTACATTTCAAGAAGGCCTGTGGCAGTGAGTCGAGGTATAAAATATGGCAATGTTTTCCGATTTCACAAATTCAAGTGCTTAATTATACATATGAAAACACCGTACAACTAGGAGATGGAAGGTCTTGGTGGTTTAGAACAAAGAGATGGATGTAACAAAGGAGTTCCCTTTCCCCATTACATATCTGGATACCGTACTGAGATGTGACGTTACTGAAATCGTCTTTATCACTGGAATATAATGATGATGAGGTGTACCGGTTTTGAGTGATAAGCAATCATCATCACACTTCTTATCAGATTAAAACTGTGTGCCGTACCGAGACTCGAACTCGGGACCTTCTCCTTTCGCGGGCAATTGCTCTGCTATCTGAGCTACCCAAGCACGACTCACAGCCCGTTCTCATAGCTTTACTTCCGCCAGTATCTCGTACCCTATCGTCTGTGAAGTTTGGAGGGTAGGAAGACGAGGTACTTGTGCAGGTAAAGCTGTGAGAGTGGGTCGTGAGTCGTGCTTGGGTAGCTCAGATAGTGGAGCACTTGCCCGTGAAAGGAAAAGGTCCAGAGTTCGAGTCTCGGTCAAGCACACAGTTACAATCTGCCACGAAGTTTCATACCAGCGCACATTCCGCTGCAGAGTGAACATTTCGTTTTGGAGTCATTATCAGGATTACAAAAAGGCAATTATTAAACAACGCTTGTTAAACTTGAATTGAAATCTGCGTAAATATGAAAATAATCGTACCCATCGGGCTTGTTACAAGGTCGCGCGTCATAGGCATGGAATGTGCACTGAGTGTTTTGCAGTTATAGTTTTGCGATACGCTTACGAGAGGGGACTGACTGTACCAGCAGAGGGCGAGGAAACGCGCTCTGAGTGCGCATGTGACTAGAAACAGATGAATAGCAACCAAAAATCTAAAAAGAATAATACGTGTGAACTGTGATAAAACATTAAGAACACTACTGCCTGCCACATAGTAATCACGTGACAGATGCCGGCTGGAGTGGCCGAGCGGTTCTAGGCGCTACAGTCTGGAACCGCGAGACCGCTGCGGTCGCAGGTTCGAATCCTGCCTCGGGCATGGAGGTGTGTGATGTCCTTAGGTTAGTTAGGTTTAAGTAGTTCTAAGTTCTAGGGGAGTGATGACCTCAGAAGTTAAGTCCCATAGTCCTCAGAGCCATTTGAATCATTGAATTTACGTGAAAAATGTGTAAATAGCTGGGTGCAACGGGCATGGTATACCCGCATTGTTAGCAGAACTGACAAATCCAAGACATAAACTGATTACACAGTATACGAAAATAACTTCCCGTCTTGTGCACGGGTAGCATTAAGTTATCTAGGACCAGACGACTTGATTGGCGAACCGGATATGATTTGAGCCCACGAATAAAATTCAGAGAACAACTTTCAAAAACATGGTTCAAATGGCTCTGAGCACTATGGGACTCAACTGCTGTGGTCATAAGTCCCCTAGAACTTAGAACTACTTAAACCTAACTAACCTAAGGACATTACGCACATCCATGCCCGAGGCAGGATTCGAACCTGCGACCGTAGCATTAGCGCGGTTCCGGACTGAAGCGCCTAGACCCGCTCGGCCACAGCGGCCGGCCTCTCATTGCAATGCTGGGTGCACATCGTGATGTAGGAAATTGTTTATAATCAATGTAAATATTGTATGCAAACCATGCGTGTATGTGTGTATGTGATTCTGTATGTATCGGAAGCTGGATGAGGTGGCACAAACAAAAGAAAAGTAAGAAAAAACACGCATAATATACATGCTTATGTCGTGTTGCAGCGCATTTCTTGTAAAGCGAATCTGAATCCGATTCAAGACGATCGTGCCCATGTCTTTATATCCTTATAGGGTCCCAATCTCTTTTTAGCCAGTGGAGATTCGCTTACCAGTCTTCTATATAATATCAGAGTCTCCAGACAAACAAATAATACCTATCGCCCCACTACACAGAGAATCGTGTTGTTCTCTATGTTTGACTCAAGGAAAGCAGAAAGCTGAAACTTGAGTCATCTAATGCGCTGCTTCAAAACTTCCATATAAACGAACTACAGCAATTGAAAATCATAGATTTTGAATTCGCATGTGTTTTTGTCACTATGCTATTGTGCTGGAACTATTTCAAAATCCCTACAGCAGTTGCTGAGATTAGCATGTGATAAGTTAACAGCTTAGTAGTGCCCGTAGAAACATTTTAAGAGAGAAGAAATTATCTTCACAGAAGACAAAGTCCACTCTGTGTCGTGTGTTAACTGTGATAACTTCAACGTGCAGCTTTGCGTAAATTCGTCTGAACGAGAAAGTTATGGCAAGGCAAGAAAACTGAATTGATATTTGAGAAGACTGGCATATAAAATTCCAAAATGTATGTAAACCACAGCGGCACTCACAACGTTAATGCTCAGTACACGTGGTACAAGAAGTTACAATCCATCAACACTTCAAACAAAGGGAAACAAAGAGTACATGTCGGGAAACTACTGAGTAAAATTTGTTGGGAAAGAATGTGATCAGTTTAGATGCCGAACGACTCGGATTTATTAATAGTAAACTAGTTCCGCACAGAGCATCGAGAACTACCTCCTTCACAAAGCCACGAAAGCAACATCTCATAACGTAAAACACTCTCTTTTTCAGAAAACTGCTTGCTTCAAGCCTTGTGATACACACGAAGAATATAAGTACGCGTAAACTGGACGATCTCTGCGAATAATTAAGAAACTCACATTGCAGATATGCTCTTGCTGTACATAGCCACAGTGCATGTTACCATGTAGCAGTGCCCCATACACTGACGAGCGGCAACATACAGGGCAAGACTCTCCTCGACACGCTATTCTGTGTTTAGAACACACCGTTCCACAGTTCACCGCATGGTGGACTGGGACACGACTGTAGGGATGGCGGTTGTCGCTGACTAACCGGTTTTCGGTTTTATCGATTTTTTCCACGCTAGTTTAACCAGACTATTAAAAGTGCTCAAAATAAACGGTTCTGGAAATAACCGCTTTTCGGTTTTTTATTCTTGTCATTTCCTGTAATAAAAGCCGAAATCGAAAAAAGATTTAAGAAAACAGACACTCTCATTTTCAAGATACTTCGAATCAAAATATTACTTGTCCACCCACCATTCCTTGTTTTTCCCGAAAAGTGGTAAGTGGTTTAATACTATGAAAAGTTGTTATTCTGCTGATTCTAACTTTTTGAGACTTTCCTGAAAAATCTTCTTATCAGGATCATACCACTATCTGAAGGTTATCAATAGTGAGTGCTAAAAGCTGGAAACTAAGGTTAAACTATTTTTCGTGATAATTTGTCCGTTTTGAAGAGTTTCGAGCAGATAATGGCATATTATGTAGACACGGACAGCAAATCAACTACTTTCCATTTTTGTTGTATACTATGAATGAACTGTTGTTACATTTTTATTTAATACTGTCACCACAATTTCCTTCCTCTTCTATTATTTCATAGAAATGACAGAAAAATCTTTAATCTTTCAAAGAAAAAGAAGCGTTGTACTTCACTGCTACGTCACTTCGTACAAATACTTCCAGGCTAGGATTGGTGCCATTCTCCAATAGAATGGATATCCGGCGACGACATAGAAAAACTAGTGTATACTCGTACACCAGGTGGGAGCAATTCTTACACACTGCACTTACAGGCACGACACAAAATAACAGGAATGTTATTACGGTATATTGATAATTTTTACTTATGGACCGTCTGACAGCAACTGAATCGAACACAATTTTAGTGCCATGTTTGAACACATTGCATTGAAACAAGCGTTCAGTTCATAGTGCTGTGGAATGTGGGAAAAAACCGCAAATTGGCATTCATAAGAAGAAGAACAACACCAAAAATGCAACAGGAGCGTAATATGTAAGAAATTGCCCACGCAACCTGCCACTAATGATGCCTTGCAGAAAATAAAGGCGAAACGCGTATGGCACTAAAATTGTGTTTGATTCAGTTGCTGTCAGATGGTCCGTAAGTAAAAATTATCAATATACCGTGATATTACACGCAACTGAGGGAGACAGGACTACAAAAGCTGAAGGAACATCATTGTCTGAGCAATGCTGAACCCATTCTGATGTCATGTATTTGTTGCTCGTTTCTGTAGGCATCGTTATTAAACCAGCACTGATCAGCTTTCCCATATTTTATAATAAAGCAATATTTGAAACTAATAAAAATTATACGTATGAAAATTACTCCTTTTTCAAAAAAGATTTATTCAGAAACGAAAAATTTTTGCACTGCTGCTGTGGATAATTGATATTTCGTTTTTCTACTCGGTTATTAATAAAAAATAAATGTTTGTTATAAACGGGACCAAAAAATACCGAAAAATTTGTTTTAACCCGTCGTTTTGTCCCATGCCTACCTGACTGGCTCACCGCGCTGGAACTCAGAGACGGCCTACGAGCACAGGTGTACTTGCATGAATCGACAACTCAGAATATAAAGTAACTTTCCACTGAATCTGCGAGTTAATAATACCCGAAATTGTTTCAGTAGTGAAAGTTTCAAACGTGACGGAAGACGCTGAAGCTTTACTCCCTAGCGACAGTGCATTGCCTCGTCACCGTTCCCACTCGTTCGGCTTCAAGACTAGGTCGTCACGCGACTGTAACGATTTCATGGGTGCCACACTTACTGTTTGACACACACTTGAAGTATCTGCTATCACGGAGGTTGCAAATCTCGAACATTCTGTCAACTGGTGCGGCCATGGTTCACACCATCCAAAGGCATCGCGCAGATACAGCTGAAATTACTTCGCAGGAAGTGCTCGGTACTTGCGTCCTACGCAAACGTAACTCACTGCGCAGAAGCGGTCTCCGCAGATGGTGGTGTCACTTAAAGAGAGCGATACCTCACGGCTGACTGCTTTACCGAGCCAGCCGATGCCGCGGTTCTAATTTCATACAGACCGACCCAAATAAGCGGAGGCCGTGGATGTTCGCCCAGCGGCGGCGGAAGTGCACTGCGAGTGACAGATTGACGAGCCGACGAAGATAAATGTTGTACACTGGGAAACAGCAGCCGTTCCAACACGTCGGCCGCTCGTGTCAGCTCGCGCACGTCAGCACGGACGACTCATTTTTCACAATAATTATACACGGGTAAACGCCTGGCACTACTTTCTAGGCAGAAGTAGTTGTACGGGAGCACAAAAATTGAGGACAGAAAATTTATTTTAACCTTGTCTGTTCTAGCATATCGCAGAAGCCGTTTCAGTGTGTATTTCCTAGTTAAGAAAACACTAGCAAGGATTTTAAAATTGGCCTCAGCATATTCGTGAAAATAGAGGTCGGCACAGAAAAACTGAACTAATTTCCTACGCTTAACCCGCATAATTTACTCACTCTACTGCACAGTGGAGCAACCAACGAATGGTCGAGTGCACAGTATCTGAAAATAAGTAATTGTTAATAGTTTCGGTCATCTTTTATTTTGTATTTTAGTGCTGTATATTTTGTGGGTTGGAATAGCTATTACTTATCTTTCGAAACAGGTTAGTTGTTTGAATAATGTCTTCTGGAACAACAGCCATTGTTTGTAGTTAAAGCTGCAGTATCAGGAAAGATAACAAATACAGAAAGTGTACTTGTTGTACGCGGGTTACCTGAAAAGTAATGCCTCCACGTTCGTAACTCTTCAACAGTTGGCAGCATTGGAATGCGCGAGGTACTGGCTTGTGCCGTAGCCTCTTCTGTACGGCACCAGTTGGCTGCTAGCCTTAGCATTAAACGGTTGTGTTTTTACAGTGTACAGTATGGAACCCTGCGATTTAAGCAACGTGCAATCATTGAATTCTTGACAGCAGAAGGTGTCATCCCAAAGGAGATTCATCAGGGAATGAAAGCAGTTTATGGTGATTGTGTTGATATGAGTACTGTGCGCCGTTGGACGAGTAAGTTTAAAGATGTTGAGTCGGGAACATCTGACCTGCGTGACAAACAGTTCTGGATGTCCAGCAACCATCGAGTTTCACAAGCCAAATGTTGACAGACTGATTCAGGGCGATCGTGGTATCTCTCAGAGAGAAACTGCAAGCACAGTCGGCTTTTCACGAGAACGTGTGCGTCACATTATTGCTTTGCTTGGCCACACTCTTCATGTGCCACCACAGCAGAACTTCAGAGACTGAATCTCACCACCGTACGGCATCCACAATGCAGTCCAGATTTAGCACCAACTGACGTCCACCTGTTCCCGGTAATGAAAGACTATTTGCAGGGATATCATTTTGCTTCTGATGAAGACATTGAGAGAACTGAGAGACTGTTGCGGAAACGGAGTGTCGACCTCTTCCGTGACAGCTTCAGAAAACGTGGTCATCGTTGGCAGAAATGTATCCAATTGGCTAGTGATTATGTCGAAAAGTGGACATTGGTAAATAAAGATTACATTCTAAGAATTACTTATGCGATTGATTTATTAAAATATCTCCTTCCAGTCCCAATTAACGAAGGTGGAGGCATTGCTTTTCATTCAACCCTCATACAAGTACAGTGCAGCAGAAGAAGACATGAGTAAATTTGTAGGTGATTTGTGGTTGCACGTGGTGCGAAATTCACTACACAGAGCTTCAAAATGTGTGCTCAAAACCGAGCAGAACAGTACTTAGATGATAGATGACGTGTCATTCCTGCACATAAAACGAACGAGGTGCAGCAGTGGTTAGCTCACATGGCTCGCATTCGAGAAGACCCTGGTTCAAACCCGCGTCCGGCCATCGTGCTTCAGTTTTCCGTCATTTTTCTTAAATCGCTTGTTTCAATTGCCGAGATGGTCCTTTGCAAGGGCACGGCCGATTTCCTTTCCCAACCTTCCCTAATCCGAGCTTGTGCGCCGTCTCTAATGACCTCGTTATCGACGGGACGTTAAACAGTGATCTCCCAAGCTCCTCATGTACACTCCTGGAAATTGAAATAAGAACACCGTGAATTCATTGTCCCAGGAAGGGGAAACTTTATTGACACATTCCTGGGGTCAGATACATCACATGATCACACTGACAGAACCACAGGCACATAGACACAGGCAACAGAGCATGCACAATGTCGGCACTAGTACAGTGTATATCCACCTTTCGCAGCAATGCAGGCTGCTATTCTCCCATGGAGACGATCGTAGAGATGCTGGATGTAGTCCTGTGGAACGGCTTGCCATGCCATTTCCACCTGGCGCCTCAGTTGGACCAGCGTTCGTGCTGGACGTGCAGACCGCGTGAGACGACGCTTCATCCAGTCCCAAACATGCTCAATGGGGGACAGATCCGGAGATCTTGCTGGCCAGGGTAGTTGACTTACACCTTCTAGAGCACGTTGGGTGGCACGGGATACATGCGGACGTGCATTGTCCTGTTGGAACAGCAAGTTCCCTTGCCGGTCTAGGAATGGTAGAACGATGGGTTCGATGACGGTTTGGATGTACCGTGCACTATTCAGTGTCCCCTCGACGATCACCAGTGGTGTACGGCCAGTGTAGGAGATCGCTCCCCACACCATGATGCCGGGTGTTGGCCCTGTGTGCCTCGGTCGTATGCAGTCCTGATTGTGGCGCTCACCTGCACGGCGCCAAACACGCATACGACCATCATTGGCACCATGGCAGAAGCGACTCTCATCGCTGAAGACGACACGTCTCCATTCGTCCCTCCATTCACGCCTGTCGCGACACCACTGGAGGCGGGCTGCACGATGTTGGGGCGTGAGCGGAAGACGGCCTAACGGTGTGCGGGACCGTAGCCCAGCTTCATGGAGACGGTTGCGAATGGTCCTCGCCGATACCCCAGGAGCAACAGTGTCCCTAATTTGCTGGGAAGTGGCGGTGCGGTCCCCTATGGCACTGCGTAGGATCCTACGGTCTTGGCGTGCATCCGTGCGTCGCTGCGGTCCGGTCCCAGGTCGACGGGCACGTGCACCTTCCGCCGACCACTGGCGACAACATCGATGTACTGTGGAGACCTCACGCCCCACGTGTTGAGCAATTCGGCGGTACGTCCACCCGGCCTCCCGCATGCCCACTATACGCCCTCGCTCAAAGTCCGTCAACTGCACATATGGCTCACGTCCACGCTGTCGCGGCATGCTACCAGTGTTAAAGACTGCGATGGAGCTCCGTATGCCAAGGCAAACTGGCTGACACTGACGGCGGCGGTGCACAAATGCTGCGCAGCTAGCGCCATTCGACGGCCAACACCGCGGTTCCTGGTGTGTCCGCTGTGCCGTGCGTGTGATCATTGCTTGTACAGCCCTCTCGCAGTATCAGGAGCAAGTATGGTGGGTCTGACACACCGGTGTCAATGTGTTCTTTTTTCCATTTCCAGGAGTGTACATAAGGAGGGTAAGAGAAAGAAACCCTAAAATCACAGACCAGTATCCTTAAATATCGCTTACATCTTAAATTCTTGAACATACCCCTAGTACGAATTTAATGTATTTGCTTGAGACAGAAAGTTTCTGTCCACAATTCCTCACGCGGGTGTAGAAACCAAAGTTCGTGAGAAACTCAGCTTGCTCTTCTCTGATATGATACCAAGCGAACTATGGACGAAGGGCAACAGGGAGATACAAGATTCCTAGATTTACGGAAAGCGTTTAACACAGTGGTTCATTAAAAACTGTTAACGAAGGTCCGAGGATACGGAATAGGTTCCCAGATACGTCAGTGGCTCGAAGACTTAGTAAGTAATAGCAGCCATTAGGGTGTCGTTATTCTCTTTATATATAAATGATTTGGCAGGCAGGGTCAGCAGCAATCTTCGGTTGTTCAGTGATGACTCTATGGTATACGGGGAGATGACGCCTTTGAGTGACTGTAGGAGTAGACAAGATGACTTAGACAAAATTTATAGTTTGCGTTATGAATTGCAGCTAGTTCTAAATGTAGAGAATAGTAAGTTAATGGATATGAGAGGGAAAACCAATCCCGCAATGTTTGAATACAGCATTAGTAAGTGTGCGTCCCTGACAAAATCATGACTTTCAAATATGCAGGCGTAACATTGTAAAGTGATGTGAAATCGAACGAGCGTGAAACTGTTGTAGTAGGGAAAGGGAATGGTCAGCTTGGGTTTATTGCGAGTATTTTAAATTGTGGTCCATCTGTAAAGGAGGTCATATATTGGACGCTACTGTGTCTCAGTCTTGAGTACTGCTCGGATGTTAGGGATCCGCATCAGCTCGGTTTAAACGAAGACATGGAAGTAGTAGTTCAGCGACGTGCTGCTAGATTTGTTAACGGTAGATTAGAGCATCAGGCAACTACTAGGGAGATGTTTCGTGAACGCAAACGAGTTTCTGGAGGAGAGACTTTTTTTTTTTAGACAACCGGTGTTTGAATTTGAAGCTAGCTGCAGAACAATTCCACTGCCGCCACCGTAAAGGACCACGAAAATAAGACAGAGAACTAGGCCTCGTACTAATGCGTCGTTTTTCCCTCGCTCTATTTAGGAGTGGTACAGGAAAAGAATCGATTAGTACGGGTAGAAGGTAGCCTTCGTTATGCACCATGCAGTGGCTTTTGAAAGATGTATGTAGATGTAGATAAATTATCCGTACTGCTTCAACTATCACCCGGAGTTCTGTCAATCGTATCAAGTTGCAAATGTTGGCGTCCGACTCTAGCGGCAACACATTTCCATCATATGAATGTCCAAGCATGTGTACTGGCTTCATCATAAGAATGAACCTGATGTAAGCATTACACTATGTACGAGGTGTGGCTAGAAAAAAACCGGACTAGTACTGGTGAAACAATAAAACGAATGCAATAAGGCTGAAAGTCGCGTGGCCTGTCACGTGACTCTCGCTCCGCCTACTGCTCGAGTTTCATCTGCCTCCTGCACTCAGTCTGCCCGTGGCGTCTGTTTTAAGTAGTTGACGTTTTGTCTGTGCCTCGCAAAATGTTGAATGTACAGAAAGAACAGCGTGTTAACATCAAATTTTGTTTCAAACTAGGAAAATCTGCAAGTGAAACGTTTGTAATGTTACAACAAGTGTACGGCGATGATTGTTTATCGCGAACACAAGTGTTTGAGTGGTTTAATCGATTTAAAGATGGCTGCGAAGACACCAGTGATGACACTCGCACTGGCAGACCATTGTCAGCAAAAACTGATGCAAACATTGAAAAAATCGGTAAACTTGTTCGACAAGATCGCCGTTTAACAATCAGGGCAGTGTCTGAGTTAACAGGAGTTGACAAGGAAAGTGTTAGGCAGATTCTTCATGAAAGTTTCAACATGAACAAAGTGTGTTCAAAAATGGTTCCAAAGTGTCTCACAATTGAACAGAAGGAACGCCGAAGAATGATTTGTTCTGACATCCTGGAAAACATTGAAAGTGATCCCACCTTCTTACAAAATGTTATTACTTGCGATGAATCGTGGTTTTTTACTTACGATCCCGAAACTAAACGCCAATCGATGCATTGGAAAATTCCTGGTTCTCCACGACAAAAAAAAGCACGAATGTGAAAATCGAAATTCAAGGCAATGTTGATCGTTTTTTTTTTTGACATCAAAGGGATTGTGCACATTGATTGGGTACCAGAGGGACAAACAGTGAATCAGCATTACTACATTAGCGTCCTGGCTACCCTACGTGAGCGAGTACGGAGAAAACGGAACGATTTGTGGAGAAAAAAGTCATGGATCCTTCACCAAGACAATGCCCCAGCTCACAGTGCGTTGTCAGTGAAGACGTTTTTGGTAAAATACAACATTTCCATCTTAGATCATCCACCCTACTCACCTGATTTGGCCCCCTGTGACTTTTTTCTTTTCCCTAAAGTCAAGTCAGCTTTGAAAGGAACTAGATTTGAGACTGTTGAAGCAGTAAAAGAAAAAGCGACGGAAGTAATGTATGGACTTACCGAAAATGATCTGCAGCATTGCTATGAACAGTGGAAAATTCGTATGGAGCGGTGTAGAGACCAAGGAGGAGAGTACATTGAAGGAGATAAGATGAAATTGTAAATAATTGTAAATAAATGTTTTTTCCAGCATCAGTCCGGTTTTTTCTAGCCGCACCTCGTATTCTTCCGCGTTTGCTGGAACTTCATTGTGTTTCGTTTCACGTGGAGCGGAAGCCAAGCTGTGTCCAGTACAGTCAAGTACGACCATGATGATACGTTGTATGCTGTGTTACGCGCGCTTATACTGAGAGATAATGCGGGACAACGATGTTACCAATGCATTTAGCATGGACAGCACTAGACAGCCAGCTCGTCCAGCTGACCTGCAATGGTGTGAGCAGTTGCATTTCAGACGTAAAAAGAGACGATCAGAGAAATAAAGTAGCTTCGGATGACATTGAATTTTTGAAGAGAATGAAACAACATTCGGCAAAACTCCAGCACTTCCGCACGCTTCTTAGGTGACCAGACGGAAAGCATAAAATGCCCTCGTTTTCACCGAACATAGTATTCTAATTACAAACAAGAGTGATGAAAATTCCTAACTTAAGCACTGGGTAATTTTTCTGAGCGAGCTGTGTGTGATGCAAAACCATACTTTAGCGATTTCACCGTATTGTTGAAAACTGACGCCACTGAAGGTATTAATTACAGTCAGTCGTCTCGTAATCCCATAGTTCCTTCCCTCAAATTGGTTCAAATGGCTCTGAGCACTATGGGACTTAACATCTGAGGTCATCAGTCCTCTAGACTTAGAACTACTTAAACCTAACTAACCTAAGGACATCACATGCATCCATACCCGAGGCAGGATTCGAACCTGCGACCGCAGCAGCAGCGTTGCTGCGGACTGAAGCGCCTAGAACCGCTCGGCCACGGCGGCCGGCGTTCCTTCCCCACACGAATCCAAGAAATATATTTCAGTTATGAAACTGTCATCTGCTTCGTTCATAACGAGTCGATCAACAACGGAATCCGCATTTTCTCACCTTCTTTTATGATATGCCGTACTGTATCCAGCGAGCGTTTGGCAATGACATGTGAAAATGTTGCGTGCGTTAGTTCCAGTACGTCTGGCAGCTTAACTGTCTTATTATTTCTCGCGACATATCTCATAACATGGCTCCAGATCAGTTCTGTTGGGTTCATATTGCAATGGTACAGTGGGAACTGCGAAACTGCAGCATTTGTATGGTGTGCCCCATACTGTGAAAATGATTGTTTTTCGTGCTTCTAAGACGATTGCCACTCTGGTTCGTGTAAAACGACATGTGTGGGATAGAACAATGGACATAGCCTAAACAAAGAGTATTTAGTTTTTAATTTTTGTCCTAAAAATTGTTACATTTTCTTAATTTAAGCAGCCTTTACAAACAATCTTTCATAAAATATCGATAATGAAGAATATATATTTCAAATGAAAACAGGAATTTCGGGTGAAACATGTAAGTAGAAACGAGAAGACTGCCTTATTTTTTTTAAAAAAAATCTGATAAATTTTACAATTATTACATTTAGCTGTTTCAAATTGAACGAAAAAAAAGGATGACCAAGGCGCGATTTGAACCAGCAATTCATAAACTGCACCATACGTTACCGATTCCACCATGCATCCAGTGTGTATTTGTCTCTTAGCTGTACCAAAAACAGTCCCTCCGAAAAATTCAAAGCCGATTTTTTCTGTAAATTTATGAAAAACATTACAAACAACCCATTTCTCGGCACTTCTTTACCGAGTTCCACACGCGTATTTCACTGCGGAGCGGGAAGCAGCATCAGCTATTTGCATACTGCGTATTAACAGTGCGACAGTCAGAGCACAACAGTACAGAGACTGTGACTGTACACGATTTTCGGAGTAAAAACTACGTAACCAAAGCGAGATTAAAAAAAACAAATGAGTATGTCTTAAAGTTTCATTTAATGTAGCTTGAAATAAGATACCTAACATAGAAGTAGGCGCTACTTCCAAGAGCATAACAACACCTGTGTGCGTGTGTTACGGCTTCTGACCGAACATCGCGCATGTGTTTGTTTACATCAGGTTTATTCTTATGGTGAACAGAGTACGGTACACTTCACGGTAATCTGAAGTTCGTCGCGTGCAGCCTTCGTGGTACTGCAGTTGTGATGGCCGGCACAGTATGTGTATCGGAGCATTTGTCGCGCCGCACTGTGGGCGGGACAGCCCACCTGGCGGCTCTCGGGACGGCGTGGGTGGGGACTAATCCGGGCCGCGGCGGCCGAGGCGACGCCAGCTGAGATCCGCTGCCCCCACCCCCGACCCCCGCCCCCGCAGTGACGGATGGGCGCTCGCCGAAGTCCAGCTGGTGCGATAGGCGGGCCGCCAGCGGCTCGTGTCGGCCTCCGGGCCGGCCGTCACCACTGTGCCACCCTCCGCCACTCACCGCCTCGTCTGGCTGCGTCACGAATCGCTCGCTCCACACGGCTCTGAGACCTCGTGGAAGGACGCCGCCTGATGGCAAGAATTCCTGCTGCTGTTCTACAAGAACGACATTCAACTAAAAGGAAAAAAGAAAGTGCATCAGCGTAACTGACTCTACGACCTAGACTTTTCTCACAATTTACATTGCTCTGCAAAACTTAATGACGTACTAGTTAAAGTAGTCAGACAGTGTCTTGAAAGGAGGATGTAAGATGAACATCAACAAAAGCAAAACGAGGATAATGGAATGTAGTCGAATTAAGTCGGGTGATGCTGAGGGAATTAGATTAGGAAATGAGACACTTCAAGTAGTAAAGGAGTTTTGCTATTTGGGGAGCAAAATAACTGATGATGGTCGAAGTCGAGAGGATATAAAATGTAGACTGCCAATGGCAAGGAAAGCGTTTCTCAAAAAGAGAAATTTGTTAACATCGAGTATAGATTTAAGTGTCAGGAAGTCGTTTCTGAAAGTATTTGTATGGAGTGTAGCTATGTATGGAAGTGAAACATGGATGACAAATAGTTTGGACAAGAAGAGAATAGAAGCTTTCGAAATGTGGTGCTACAGAAGAATGCTGAAGATTAGATAGGTAGATCACATAACTAATGAGAGGGTATTAAATACAACTGGGGAGAAGAGGAGTTTGTGGCACAGCTTGACAAGAAGAAGCGACCGGTTGGTAGAACATGTTCTGAGGCATCAAGGGATCAGAAGTTTAGCATTGGAGGGCTGCGTGGAGGGTAAAAATCGTAGAGGGAGACCGAGAGATGAATACACTAAGCAGATTCAGAAGGATGTAGGTTGCAGTAAGCACTGGAAGATGAAGATGCTTGCACTGGATAGAGTAGCATGCAGAGCTGCATCAAACCAGTCTCAGGACTGTAGACCACAACAAAAACGACAGTTAAAGTAACATAACATATTAGCTACCCTCCGGTAATTAATGAAACTGGGGCAGCATGTTACCAATAGTATCGCAGTCGTGCGCAGAAAGTTGGTCGTCATGTGGCGTGAGGTCAGCGTTTAGTTTAATTTAGTTATGTCATGTTCCGTAGATTATTTTTACGATTATTTTATCGATATGGTGTGGAACAAGTCAGATTAAAAAATATATATACACATATGAACAGTGCTAATTTAATATAACTTAAATTTTTAGTTCTGCACATACAACTACATTTAGCGGTACTTTTTTTTTACCAGTTCTGAAACAGATCTCGTCCATGGAATAGGAGGAGGAAGGTGTGGCTACACCATTTAATGGGGCTAGCCCCGCGACACGAGGCAGACGAAGAAACGGAAAAGACAAGCGTATATCAGTCAGTGAGCAGTTAGAGTACATTGTGATGCTGATCCTTATCGATATGGCCGGGAATCAGAAATCCTCTCTATTCCGCGATACAAGTAGATCTTCCTGACAAGGAATGTATTCGCAGTTGCGAATACGATGAGACTCCAGCTACATAACTTACTGGAAACGTACGAAACTGAATGCCGGACCGGGACTCGAACCCAGACTTCACCTAAGCGGTCTCCTTAACCACTTCGGCTATGCAAGCGCGCTTCCAGGATCGGCTCTAACTTTGACACGGCTATAAATCCATCTTTATACAGGATGGCCGAGGAACTTCGGCTGTTCAGAATAAAACGTAAAATCAAAAATACCTTCAGCCGTCTGTATTTCATTTTATTTATGCGACCAGTTTCGGAGTTTCACGACGCCATGTTCAGGCCCTCTTAACGACGTGTAGAAAGTATCCAACCTCATGGGCAGTTCAAACGGGGGCCAGCATTCAGTACCTGATATCCGTAGACTTCATTTTCAACAACGAGATCCATGCACGTGAGGTTGGGTTCTTCCTACACGTCGGTCAGGGAGACTGTGAAACGCCGAAACTAATCGCGTAAGTAAAATAAAATTTGAAACATAGATAGCTCAAGGCGTGATCCGATTTGACGTTTCTGACATTCATTTGCCACCTTGCGCCCACGTCCCGCACTCCAGCAATCGCAGTGATTCACTAACAGGAAGATAGTTAACTGTGGTTGTTGCGGCGTGTGCCTAGGCATGTAAATACTATTTGCAGTGTCTGCATTTAAAGGTGTACTGGCCGCGCGGGATTAGCCGAGCGGTCTGGGGCGCTGCAGTCGTGGACTGTGCGGCTGGGCCGGCGGAGGTTCGAGTCCTCCCTCGGGCATGGATGTGTGTGTTTGTCCTTAGGGTAATTTAGGTTAAGTAGTGTGTAAGCTTAGGGACTGATGACCTTAGCAGTAAAGTCCCATAAGGTTAAAAAAAAGTGTACTGCGCTACGCAATGTCTGTCAGACAGGCATGCACTCCTGAAAGACATTGCTTAGTAGACCGTTAAACACAGACACTGTAAATAGCATAGCTCTTTATCCTTATTAAGTAGTGAATGACATCGACAGAGGATCTCAAACTGATTCAAAATTTCTAGATTTCCAGAAGGCTTTTGGCATAGATCTTCATAAGAGGCTTCTAGTTAAATTGCGTGGCTGTGGGGTATTGCCTCATTTGTGACACTGGAGTCGTGATTTCTTGGTAGAAAGGTCACAGTTCGTCGTAATTGACGGAAAGTTGTCGATCAAAACGGAAGTGAAATCTGGCGTTCCACAAGGAAGTGTTGCAATCTTTCTGTTGTATCTAATCTACAAACCGATTTTTGACACAATTTCAACAGCCCTCTTAGATTGTTTGGTGTCATTTGCCGTCTATTAAAGTCGTCAGAAAATCAATACGAACTACAAAATGACGTAGACAGAATACCTGCATTGTGCGAAAAGTGACAATTGACCGTGAACAATAAAAAGTGTGATGTCCTGGACGTCACTACGAAAAAGAATACATTAAATTTCAGTTCACGATAAATCACACAAACCTAAACAGTGTCAACTGAACTAAATTCTTAGAGATTACAGTTACGAATAACTCAAGTTGTAATAATTACACAGATAGTGTTGTGGGGAAGGCGAACGAAAGACTGCGTTTTGTTGGCAGAAGACTTAGAAGATGCAACAGATCCACTACGTACACTGTCCACACTACGCAGCACCAAAAAAGTTCAAACAAGGGCACCTCGTTTCGCACTAATGCAAAATAGGAGAGAGAGTGCCACGGATATGAAAAGCGAGTTGGAGCGGGAGTCGTTAAAGCGAAGGTGACTTACGATGCGACGAGATGTTTTCAGGAAATTTCAGTCTCTAATTTTCTCCTCCGAATCAGAAATTTTTTGTTGACGCCCACCTACATAGGGAAGAGAAGATACTCGTAACAGACGAAGAGAAAGTAGAGCTCGGACGGGGAGATTTAAGTGTTCGTGTTTCCAGAGTGGAACGCCAGAGAAATAGCGTGAAAGTAGTTCAATGAACCCTCCACCAGCATCTGCGTAAGGATTGCAGAGTAGTCATGCTGATGTAGATGACAATCGAATGTCTTCTCTGCAGACGGGGAAGGATCATTGGGAAACTAGGAGGAGGACAAAGTGTGCCCAGTGTAGGGGTTTGGTATTACTCGCAGCATTAGTTCACGTGAATGAGGAGAGTTCCGAACCACAAATAATGCTGCACGAAGGAGAGGAGGTGACCGACCACGGTCAATTATAGCAGCAGATGACCGCTACATTGTGAAACAAGCAAGGTGAGACCCATGTTAAACAGCGGGTGCAGCTGCAACCAAGTTTAACAGGACTTCAAACCACACAGTCTCGCTCTCCACAGAAGCACGGATACTGCATGGTTTTGGTCTTTTTGCCCAACGACCAGTCCCCTGACACCAGCAAGTCGGCGATACCATTTCCGTTGGTATCAAGAACCTAAGGACAGGACCAGTGAGGAGTGAGGTCGCGTGCCCTTATAGGATGAGACCAGATTCAGTGTGAGTAGTGATTCTGTACATACCCTCATATGGCGAGAGGTTGGAGCACGTAGTCCACCCAGTAACATTTCTGAAATGATCGTTTTGATGGTGCCAATGTTATGATTAGGGGAGGCATAATATTTCATGGGCGTACTGAGCTCCAAATCTTTGACCACGGTACACTCACAGGTCATAGTTATTGTAACACTGTACTGCTTTCCCGTATGTGTCTTCACAGGGATGCATTCGCTCTTGACTTCATTTTTATGTAGGAAAATGCACGACCACAGTGCAGAGCGCTGGTGGAGGAACGCTTGACGCGAAAGACTATTCGGCGAATGGAGTGGCTTGCCTGTCCTCCCGACTTAGTCCTATTGAGTACCTGTGAGATGCGTTGGGGAAATGTGAAACGTCCACATGTACCAGCAAACATGCAGATGTGGTCAACCCCGCTGTCACAGCTACTGCTTAACAAACTTCTGGCCAGCGTGGGAGCACGGTGCAGAGCACTCACTGCCTTCCGTGGCGATAACACACCCAATTAATAACCATTTCCAGCCTTTTGTAACGTCCAGGGGACCATCACAAATCGCAGTGACTTCACTGTAATTATTGTCTCTGAATGAAAGTGTCATTTCTGTTGCGTATTTCTTTCAGTTACATTCTGTGCTATTCTGTAGCATTGTCTCTTTCTATGTATGGCCCAAGTTTCATTGAGTTATGTTACATGCTAGTGACAGGGCAGACTCCAGTTACTTCTTAAGTTTCGAACAGCGCTGCATCTACCATACCGCACAACAGGACGTAATGTCTGGAAAGGTGAACAAACAGTGAAAATTTTCCCAACAGGTCATTTGAAGCATGCGAGTGGATAAGACCGCCTGGCATTCTACACCAAATTTACAGAAACGGAACGGGTACGCCTGATATGCGAAAAATATTTACAAATCGGTTGTTAAGAAACTTGCAACAAATTCCTGTACGTACTCTTGGAATAAAATGGTAGAATTGCAAATTAGTAGTGGCTTCTAAGGATGTTTCACCTCGCAGAATGTTCCTGTACAGTCTTTTTGGATGTCAAGTCTTTTCTTTATTGATTATTATAGTGCCCACACCCATTAAGTTCTTTAATAAAACTTTATTAGGCTAACACAAAAAAGTTAGAACACATTAATTAAACTTGATTTTGAAGTTTGTTTTAAGAAACACTTTCAAAACCGTTACTTTGACAACAGATTCACTCTTTAAAACTGAAATGAAAAAAACAATATCCATCATGAAGTGGATATAGGTCATTTCGTTCGTTGTGATGCACACGAAAAACTTCAAAGAGACCTTACTTTCTTACGTTATTGTCAACCAGAAAACGTGAACTCGGTTGAGGCCTCTTTTAATGTGCTTATCCATTGCTACTATGTTCGATTTAGCGGTATCGGTGATTATCACTAGGTACAGCACTGATTCTTTACAAAGAATACAGCATCAGTTCTACGACACTGCGCATATTCCTCAGACACCAGCATCACACTGATCATACGCTAGGCCAAATTCCACTTTCTCCGTGTGTGATCGAAACCAGCATCTCCGAGTCTTTTCCTTCCAATATCTTCTGTGTGACTCGTTAATTTTTCTGCCACATACTTAAGTCTTACGTTTTATGTTACTAGGATTGAGACTCCCGTTGCTACCGTTGGCTATGTTTGTGCCCGCGGACAGCGTGCAAAACTCCCGTCAGCGACATCTTTCAGTACTCCACCCGTACTTATACCATGACAATCACAATCATCACCGTAATAAAATACCGTAAATATTATTCTTCCTCTAGAAACCCAACACCTGACATCATTTGCAGTGCAAAATTAATGACGCACATGCTGTAATTATCGCCGTAGAATGAAACTGGGTCGTTCTCGACAAAGAACTGCTAGCATTCGAGAGTTTGACGGCGTACTGTTGGATCGTGGCGAGGAAGATTGATTAGTAAACATTTACCAGATTTGAACTGAAGTGGATTAATAAGCACTCATCAAATTGTGACTGAAATGCACACTTTGCAAAACACAATATGAGAACTAATGTTGCAGCAGAAATTACATTCCTGTAGCCCTAACGTGAACAAGCAAAGGAGACTAATATCCAGTCAGCGGATTCTGTCTTAAGGCATGCGCTGAGTTTGGCGAACATCACTATAAACACCTGCTCTGGGCTTAAGTTGTTACTACACACATCAAGAAAAGTTTTGCATCACCCCAGTTCCCAGAACTCCTGAAGACAGACGTTGACTATGGATATTGTATCACAGACACAGACCCTTTGACTATTCAGAGAGGTCACTAAACCGGCCCAAAGGTGTAAACAACCATGCATCAGCAGCGCCTATTAGACGAAGGGTGTCCGACAGCCGATCAGTTCCAGTTATTCCACCAGGATGGAGCTACACGGCCCGTGTTGTCTATAGTTCAACCACGCCTAGACGGTCAATACCGCGGTTGGATCGCGTCCGCATTGTTACTCTGTGCCAGCAAGAGCTCTCAACAAGGGAAGTGTCCAGGCGTCTCGGAGTGAACCAAAGCGATGTTGTTCGGACATGGAGGAGATACGAAGAGACAGGACTGTCGATGGCGGGCCTCGCTCAGGCAACCCAAGGGCTACTACTGCAATGGATGACAGCTACCTACGGATTATGGCTCGGAGGAACCCTGACAGCAACGCCACCATGTTGAATAAAGCTTTTCGTGCAGCCACAGGACGTCGTGTTACGACTGAGCGCAGTACGCTGCATAATGCGCAATTTCACTCCCAACGTCCATGGCGAGGTCAATCTTTGGAACCACGACACCATGCTGCGCGGTACAGATGTGCCCAGCAACATGTCGAATAGACCGCTCAGGATTGGCATCTCATTCTCTTCACCGACGAGAGTAGCATATGCCTTCAACCAGACAATCGTCTTAGACAACCCGGTCAGGCTGAACGCCTTAGACATACTGTCCAGCGAGTGCAGCAAGGTGGAGGTTCCCTGCTGTTTTGGGGTGGCGATATGTGCGGCCGACGTACGCCGCTGGTGGTCATGGAAGGCGCGGTAACGGCTTTACTATACGTGAACGCCATCCTCCCACCGATAGTGCGACGATATCGGCAGCATATTGGCGAAGCATTCGTCTTCATGGACGACAATTCGCTCTCCCCATCGTGCACATCTTGTGGATGACTTCCTACAGGACGACGACATGGCTCGACTAGAGTAGCCAGCATGTTCTCCAGACATGAACCCTATTGAACATGTCTGGGATAGATTGAAAAGGGCTGTTTATGGATGACGTGACCCACCAACCACTCTGAGGGATTTATGCCGAATCTCCGTTGAGGAGTGGGATAATCTAGACCAACAGTGCCTTGATGAACTTGTGGATAGTATGCCACGACGAATGCAGGCATGCATCAATGCAGGAGGACATCATACTAGGTATTAGAGGTACCGGTGTGTACAGCAGTCTGGACCACCACATCTGAAGGTCCCGCTGTACGGTGGTACAACCTGCAATGTGTGGTTTCCATGAGCAAAAACGAGGGTGGAAATGATATTTAAGTTGATCTCTATTCCAATTTTCTGTACAGGTTCCGGAACTCTCGGAACCGAGGCGATGCAAATCTTTTTTTGTTGTGTGTGTAAGGTTTCATTTATGTCGACGCCTAAACACTAAGACATTCGTTTCCGAGAGTTGGTTCCTTCTCGCAGGTCAAATTAACTTCAGAAGGATAAAAATACTGGAAGAAGCCGACGTGGGCTAAATCGGGTTTGATTCCGAAAAGAGCAGGTATAAACGACGTAATATTGTCCCTACATACAGAAGTAAGACAAACTAAAATTTTACTGCGCTTGTACACTTAGAGAAACCCTTCGCTGCTGGCATATACTCTGAAATTGGGAAAGTATCAGGGAGTAAAGCAGCTGCCTACAGTTTGATCAGTAACTAGACTGCAATTATAAAACACGAGTGACATAAAGATAAGCAATAAGAGAGAAGACAGCAACACAGGGCTTTAACCTATTACCGATGTTACTCAGTATGTACATTGAACGTCAACTGAAGGAAACCAAGGACACGTTTGGAAATGGACTTTAAATTGTGGGGTGAGGATCAAATACATTCGGATTCGCTGATGGCTTCGTGATTCCGTCGCAGGAGGCAAAAACTTAGATCAGTTTAACGGAAGCAAATGCTACCAAACTACAGTTAATCCCCCAATGTCTTGTGTGGAGAATTCGCACAACAACAAAGCGTTGCCAATAAATTGACATCCACATACCTACTCCATGGGAGGTGAGGATACCTTCAACCATTACATTACTAGTCGCTTCCTTTCCTGTCCCACCCAGTCAGAGAGAGGGAAATAACGACTCCATATACACCTTCGTACGAATCCTAATTCCTCTCATCTTCGTAGTCCTTAGGCGGAAATTACGTTGGTAGCAGCAGAATCGTCAGCTTCAAATTCCGGTTCTCTGAATTTTCGCAGTAGTCTTTCACGAAAAGAACATCGTCTTCCTCCCATTAATTCCCTACTGATTTCACGAACCATCTCCTTAACACTCGCTCGTTGACTGAACCTACCCGCAACAAATCTAGCAACCCACCTCTGAAATCCATCGATAAATTCGAAGCTTAACTGTTCTTCAGAGCCGATAACATAGATGTAGATACTGCACGAAACTACCAACGCCTCTGACACGTGCTGCCATTTCCTAAGTGTTTATGGTACTTCTAGAGTGGTTTCCTCCCGCGTCATTGTTCACGATACACACGCGAGAAATCGTCCTCGTTGTTCGGATAATTACAACTACATGCAGAGGTAAGTTCAAACATGGAAACTGTTTGTTTTATCGTATCTCTAACTAGTTGCAAGTACTAGTTAGTCCGAATATATCGTTAGCAGGCGTTTGTGTACCGTTGTGGCCGCATGTACGAGATGGGATCAAATGAAGAACAGCCAGATATTTCAGTTAATTTGTAGCACCAGAGTAATTCAATGGCCAATTATGTTAATTGTTTACATATAGATACGTTATTACAACTTTCCAATAATTCAGACGAATATCCAACCTCAGCACTGTTTTGATTTTGATTTCGACATCGAAATTATAATAAAGACGTAATTGGCTTCAATTTTATTTTACTAGCAATCCCCCAGGTTTTATGCTCCACCAAATCCAAATGGACATTTTTGAGTTCGTGTACCACCTGTGGAGAGGGTCTGCGGCAGTTTCGTAATTCCCCGCAATAACTAAATGACATAGTAGAAATCAAATCGAGAGTAGCAGCGGCTCTCTGATAGTAGGGAAATGACACGAGAAAAAAAAAGTGGTAGACCTCCATCTAGCGGAGGCGGAACTACAACGTTAGAAGCACTGGTGTCCATTATAACTGGTTCCAGATAAGTCTACACGAACTGATGCAGTAGGTCGTTGTCCTGAGGTTCGAGGTACAGGGCAAAGATGTACAATACCAAATGTAAAAGACAGAGAGTATTCAAATGTAGTAACGTTCATCTACTTCCTAGAATTTCACGAATGAGCCCATACTGTATCATACCGGCTGAAAAATGCTCCTGTCTGAGCACAAAAATGGCGAATATCTCTCTCTTTATAAGACTCTAACAGAAAAGAGGGGAGCCGGCTGCTTCAATCGTAACATTCTAAATCATTTTACCCAGTCTCTGTTTGTGGTGAAGTCATCATACTCAGCGTCACCCTTTCTCTGCCAATGTAAGTGTGTGTGTGTGTGTGTGTGTGTGTGTGTGTGTGTGTGTGTGTGTGTGTCTGTCTGTCTGTCTTTCTCCAGCTGTCTTCTTTTTCTCTCATCGGTGCTTTCTCCTGACCGTCCCTCCCACTGTCACTGCCACTGTCTTCATCCGTTTCTCTCTCTGTTTCTCAACGCTGTCTGCTTCTCTACCACTTTTACTGTCTCTGTCCCACTGTCACTGTCTTCCCATTTCTTTCTCTACAGTTGCTACAGTCTCTCTCTTTATCACTTATTCTGTACTATCTTCCCACTGTCTCCTTTCCACACATATCCTCAGGGATGGTTTGTTCTGGCTTTTGAAGTCTAGATCGGGAAACTTAAAAGCATAGTTTTAGGAGAGGGGGGGGGGGGGGAGGGAGGCGTAGGCAAACTTACTCTTGTTAAAGTTTGCTGGTCTGGGGCTGGTATCTAGACACCCCAGTCCTATTGATTACCTCCATTCATCTCCTCTCTTATCTCTCTTTTCCATTTCCCTCTCCCTCCATCCCTTCCTACCTCTTTTTACTTCCGATTCTCACACTGACAATCACCAGCTCCTCTTTCTTTGGCTTCCACTGATATGGTCGTCATCGGCAACTTTTTCTCTTTCAGTGCCACTTTCTTTCTCTCACCATCACTGTCTCCTTTCTCTTTCTCTCCCACTGCACTGTCTCTTCTCTCTTCCAACATCCTCACAGCTACTTCTTTCAGCACAAAACACCGCAAATATGTCTGCATGCCTGAATTTTTGGTGAGGAAGGCGTATTGACGACTATGGGAGCTGGTTCCACACCTTTTGTCAGTCTTTCAAAGTGGCGCATACTTACCTTTCTATGTTCTGACAGCAGAATTTTTCAGCTGTTACCTTTTTCCTTGTTACAGCAGGGTGCACTCCTTGTAGAAAACGAATTCTGTGCGTCAGAAAAGTTTGATTGCTTGTTCATATGATTCAGCACATTCATATCTACATCTACATCATCACTCTGCTATGTCTGGCAGATGGTTCAATGAACCACTTTCAAGCTTTCTCTCTACTGTTCCACTCCCGAACGGCGCGCGGGGAAAACTAGCACTCAAATTTTCCTGTGCGAGCCCTGATTTCTCTTATTTTATCGTGATGATCAGTTCTTCCTATGCAGGCTGGTGGAAAATAAGATGTTTTCGCAATCTGAGGAGAAAAGTGGTGTCCGAAATTTCATGAGAAGATCCCGCCGCAACGAAAAAAGCATTTTTTAAATGATTGCCACTCCAATTCACAAATCATGTCTGTGGCACTATCTTCCCTATACCGCGATAGTACAAAAGACCCACCTTTCTTTGAACTTTTTCGATGTCATCCGTCAGTCCCACCTGATGTGGATCCCACACTGCACAGCAATACTCGAGAATAGGGTGGAAAAGCGTGGTGTAAGCAGTCTCTTTAGTATACCTGTTGCACCTTCTAAGTGTTCTGCCAATGAATCGCAGTCTTTGGTTTGCTCTATCTACAACATTATCTATGTGATCGTTCCAATTTAGGTTATTTGTAAATGTGAATCCCTAAGTATTTAGCTGAATTTACAGCCTTAAGATTTGTGTGACTTACTGCGTAATCGGAATTTAGCAAATTTCTTTTAGTACTCATGTGAATAACTTCACACTTTTCTTTATTCAGGGTCAATTGCCACTTTTCGCACCATACAGATATCTTATCTAAATCATTTTGTAATTCGATATGGTCATCTGATGACTTTACAAGACGGTAAATGACAGCATCATCTGCAAACAATCTAAGACTGCTACTCAGATTGCCTCCTGTGTCGTTAATATAGATCAGGAACAACTGAGGACCTTATAACACTTCCTTGAGGAACGCTGGATATTACTTCTGTTTTATTCGATGACTTTCCGTCTATTACTACGAACTGTGACCTCTCTGACAGAGTATCACGAATCCAGTCCCACAACTGAGGCGATACTCCGTAGGCACGCAGTCTGGTTAGAAGGCGATTGTGAGGAACGGTGTCGAAAGCCTTCCTAAAATCTAAAAATATGGAATCACTTTGACATCTCCTGTTGATAGCACTTATTACTTCATGAGTATAAAGAGCTAGTTGCGTTTCACAGGAACGATATTTTCGGAATCCGTGCTGACTATGTGCCAATAAATGGTTTTCTTCGAGGTAATTCATAATGTTCGAACACAGTAGATGTTCCAAAACCCTACTGCAAATCGACGTTAGTGAAGTGGGCCTGTAATTCAGCGGATTACTCCCATTTCCCTTTTTGGGTATTGGTGTAACTTGAACAATTTTCCAGTCTTTAGTTACGGAACTTCCTGTGAAAGAGCAGTTTTGTATAACTGCTGAATATAGAGCTATAGTATCAGCATACTCTGAAAGGAACCTGACTGGTATGCAATCTGAACCGGAGACCTTGCTTTTGTTGAGTGATTTAAGCTGCTTTGCTACACTGCGGATATCTACTTCTATGTTTTTCATCTTGGCAGTTGTTCTTGATTGGAAATCAGGAATATTCACTTCGTCTTCTTCGGTGAAGGACTTTCGGAAAACTTCTGCTTTAGTGGCACTGTCATCAGTGACTTCACCGTTGTTGTCGCGCAGTGATTGTATTGATTGCGTTTTGCCACTAGCGTGCTTTATGTATGATCGGAATCTCTTTGGGTGTTCTGCCAGGTTCCGAGATAGAGATTCGTTGTGGAAATTATTAAAAGCATCTCGAATTGAAGTACGCGTTATATTTCGAACTTCTGCAAAACTTTGCCAGTCTTGGTGATTTTGCGTTCTTTTAAATTTGGCATGCTTTTTTCGCGTCTTCTGCAACAGCGATCTGACCCGTTTTGTGTACTATGGGGTGTCAGTACCATCACTTGTTAATTTATGCGGTATATACTTTCAATTGCCGTCGATTCTGCCACATCGTTTCTACGCTTACGTGATCAGATCGGAAGCAGTGGAGACTCTCTCTTAAAAAGGAGTTAAGAGCATTTTTAAATAGATGTTCTTTGCGTTTGTGTTTGATGGTTGTACGAGGTGCATTCAAGTTCTAAGGCCTCCGATTTTTTTTCTAATTAACTACTCACCCGAAATCGATGAAACTGGCGTTACTTCTCGACGTAATCGCCCTGCAGACGTACACATTTTTCACAACGCTGACGCCATGTCAGCAGCGAAGGCTTCTTTAGGAGTCTGTTTTGACCACTGGAAAATCGCTGAGGCAATAGCAGCACGGCTGGTGAATGTGCGGCCACGGAGAGTGTCACTAGGAGCCAGGTCAGGTGAGTAGGGAGCACGTCGCAGGTTCGAATCCTGCCTCGGGAATGGATGTGTGTGATGTCCTTAGGTTAGTTAGGTTTAATTAGTTCTAATATCTAGGCGACTGATGACCTCGGAAGTTAAGTCGAATAGTGCTCAGAGCCATTTTAGGGAGCATGAGGAATCAGTTGTTATCACGATGAAACTGTTGCGTAACGTTAGCTCGATGTGCGGGTGCGTTGTCTCGGTGAAACAACACACGCGCAGCCCTTCCCGGATGTTTTTGTTGCAGTGCAGGAAGGAATTTGTTCTTCAAAACATTTTCGTAGGATGCACCTGTTACCGTAAGGCCTTTTGGAACGCAATGGGTAAGGATTACGCCCTCGCTGTCCCAGAACATGTACACCATCATTTTTTCAGCACTGGCGGTTACCCGAAATTTTTTTGGTGGTGGTGAATCTGTGTGCTTCCATTGAGCTGACTGGCGCTTTGTTTCTGGATTGAAAAATGGCATCCACGTCTCATCCATTGTCACAACCGACGAAAAGAATGTCCCATTCATGCTGTCGTTGCGCGTCAACATTGCTTGGCAACATGCAACACGGGCAGCCATGTGGTCGTCCGTCAGCATTTGTGGCACCCACCTGGATGACACTTTCGCATTTTCAGGTCGTCATGCAGGATTGTGTGCACAGAACCCACAGAAATGCCAACTCTGGAGGCGATCTGTTCAACAGTCATTCGGCGATCCCCCAAAACAATTCTCTCCACTTTCTCGATCATGTCGTCAGACCGGGTTGTGCAAGCCCGAGGTTGTTTCGGTTTGTTGTCACACGATGTTCTGCCTTCATTAAACTGTCGCACCCACGAACGCACTTTCGACACATCCATAACTCCATCACGACATGTCTCCTTCAACTGTCGATGAATTTCAATTTGTTTCACACCACGCAAATTCAGAAAACGAATGATTGCACGCTGTTCAAGTAAGGAAAACGTCGCCATTTTAAGTATTTAAAACAGTTCTCATTCTCGCCGCTGGCGGTAAAATTCCATCTGCTGTACGGTGCCGCCATCTCTGGGACGTATTGACAATGAACGCGACCTCATTTTAAAATAATGCGCATGTTTCTATCTCTTTCCAGACCGGAGAAAAAAAATCTGAGGCCTTAGAACTTGAATGCACCTCGTAGGTGTAACGGTATTCAGCCTAGCAGCAACTGCCTTGTGGTCGTTAATCCCTGTATTCGTCATGATACTCCCTATTTCTACAGAGTTGTTTGTTGCTGTGGTCAAGTATACTTTCGCAAACATATACGCTTTGGGTAAGCTTAAGAACTAACTGTTCAAAATAATATTCTGAGAAAGTACTCAATACAATGTCGGATGAGGTTTTATGCCTGCCGCCGGCTTTAAACGTTTAATTTACCAGCATATCGAGGGTAGATTGAAGTCACCACCAACTATAGTTGTATGAGTGGGGTACCTATTTGAAATGAGACTAAAGATTTCTTTGAACTGTTCAGCAACTATACCTTCTGAGTCGGGGCGAGGGGGGGGGGGAGGTGGGGGGAGATCGGTAAAATGATCCAATTAATAGTTTAATCCGATTGTTAGGTGTAACCTCTACCCAGACTATTTCGCAGGAACTATCTACTTCAAATTCATTACAAGGCAAACTACTTCTGACGGCAATAAATACTCCACTGCCAACTGTATTTAATCTGTCCTTTCTGAACACTACTAGAACGTTTGAAAAAATTTCGGCTGAACTTTTTTCCGGTTTTAGCCAGTTTTGTGTACCTATAACTATTTGAGCTTCAGTGCTTTCTATTGGTGCTTGGAGCTCTGGTTCTTTCCCAACACAGTTACGACAGTTTATACCTACACTACCGATCTTTTCTACAACTATCTGTGTTTTACCTGCCCCCGTTTAGAAACCTTGTTGTTTCCTGAGACTCTCTAACCTAAAAAACCGCCCATTCCCTTCCACACAGCCCTTTCTACCCGTATAACCGCTTCCCGTGTGAATTATTAAGCGGAAACCCACCATCCGATGGCGCAAGTCAAGAAGTCTGCAGCCTACACGGTCACTGAACCGCCTGAGCCTCTGATACAGACCCTCCACTCGGCTCTGTACCAAAAGACTACAGTCGGTGCTGTCGACGATGCTGCAGATGGTGAGCTCCTCCTTAATCTCGCAAGCAAGACTGCCAGTCTTTACTATTTCTTCTAACCGCCCGAAACCAGAGAGAATCTCCCCCGATCCGAAGCGATACACGTCACTGGTACCGACATGGGCCACCATATGGCATCCGGAAGCACCCTTTCCACATCCGGAATGACTCCCTCCGGCATGTACACGGAGTGCATACTGGCTCCCTTTCCCTCCTTGGTAGTCATGTTCGTAAGGGGTCCCATTACGCGCCTAACGTTGGAGCTCCCAATTACCAGTACGCCCACCCTCTGTGAATGCCCAGACCGTGCGGGCCGAGAAACGTCGCCTGGAACGACTGCATCCGACTCAAAGACATCGTCAGCCACAGATAACGCCCGAAACCTGTTTGTAAAACGAACTGGGGAGGGCCTACGATCTGCCCCTCGGAAAGAGTCTTTCGCTGCCTGCCAGACTTTGGAATGATCTCCCACTGGACCACGGATGAGGGATCAACCTCAGTGCAGGCAGTACCCATGGCGGCCACAGCAGTGGACCGATTGTGCTCGACATCCCTCGCATAGCCGAGTCCAACCCCCCACAGTGATTCCCCTCGGCAGCACCTTCAAGCTGTGTGACGGAAGGCAACACAGCCTGCAGCTGTGGGCGAAGGGTCAACAACTCACCTCGCATCTATACACGGCGATCACAGTTCCTTTCCATTACTGAAGTCGCTCCTGTTCGAAGCCTATAAAAATATGTAATAAACGAACGGTGTACTCGCCTTAATAGCACCAGAAACACGCGGTGTTCTCTCACTGACGGTCTAGCATATATTTTGCCACATGTAAACAACAGATAAGTGCACATTGTATAAAATTAATATAAAATCGTCTCCCATCCAATCCAAGTTCACTTTACACTACTTTACATAAAAATGCTTATTTTAGGCTACAACTACAGTGTGCTAAAAATGTGGGGGTTGATTTGAAAGTACGAGTACAAATAATTTCGTATAACAAAACAATTTCTGGTGAGGTACTTACATCACCACGTGGCCACAACGAATAATTTCAATGCTAAGACGGCCTCATTTGGTGTGAAGCGCCTATCATACAGATACAGCTCATCATACAGTTTTATTGATGAAAAATGATGATCAATAGTGACTTACCTTGCGATGACGCCAGAACTTTTACCATGTGTTCAAAACGTCAGTTAAAACTACACTTACGCCTAAGACCGGATATTACGTGCATAAGCACAGGAACTTTGAACCCCTGGATCTTAGCAACAGACAATGGCATCGATATCAGTTTCAAGATTCCCCGAGATTTTTGTCTACAGAACATGTGGTAAGAACATGTGGTAAGACTTTCTACAATCTGCCATGAGTAGAAATTACAGAAGCGGCCATCCCCACAGTTGGTACTAATGGTAGCCAAAAATCATAGTTTTTCTGGGGTTTTCTCAGGAACCGCCCATGGGCAAGTTGTTCTTTTATAAGCCGCCTGAGTTGCACAATAGACAATTCCTAACCCAAAAGAACCAACCGATTTTCTCAGCTTGCTTGCGTTGGAGGAAGTGTGTAATTTTTAAATTTTGACCCTGAACCTGTAACGTCTCCGCTCTAGCGTACGTTAACTCTTTAAAGCCTGTACTATGATAAGTTGACGGGCTTCACCTTATAGGAAAGGATTTTAGTAAATATGTTGACCGCGTGTACCTGAATGGAAGCAAAACCGGACTTATACCCAGTCAGTAACAACAATGATACGTCAAACAAGTATAAGTGCAACTACACGTTAGGACGGGCAAGAAACATACACCGCAGATGCTACCAATGGTTAATAATACGGTCGCCAGCCTAATTAGGCATTAAGTGAGTTTTTCCCTTGTACAAGTGGATGTACGTACAAGCATAACCACACGTAGTAATACTGTATTATATGGTGAATTTTAGAACCAGAAAAATCTACTGAACTAAGATTTTCCCTTTCTGTACTAATTTGAACAAGCTATAAATACACAACATTACACTACAATGATTACTACGAACTGTGTTTTGTCTATTGATCCGACTGAAATCGGACATAGGTCACCCTAGAAATAGCACTTTTGACACACACACATACAATGGCAATTTCAATAATGGTAAAACACTGATAAATTTAGGTTTTATATTGTCTTTAACTTTGCTGGTCAAATCAGTTCAGTCACTTCAGAATTTAAATGAATAGAAAAGAAAAGAGTGAAAGAAGGGGGGGGGGGACCCTGAAACTGTTATGATCACAATGTTGAAACCATTAACTATTGGAAACATAAATTACTCAAGATTTACGGAATATGAATTATTATTCTTATTGTCCAATCACTTCCTCATTTAACTACCCTTAATTTTGTATCAAATTAATTAAGCTTCCTTACTGAGACAATTCCAAAATTATCTTAGTACTCTGTCAGACCTTTGCTCTTTACTCGTATTTTCATTAACAATAAAGCTCATTAAGATTCATTCTAGCATAAATAGGTCTGCAGTTAATTCTTATTAACATAAACGTTAAATCTTCATTTCGGGACACTCGGATTGCACAACATGTGGAAAGGACCCTGTCTAGGTTAGTGATTAGGATAATTCATTGATAGAACAAATTTGGTAAAAGTTAAGTTATTATTGAACAGTCAGGAACAAAATTAACACTGGTCCACACGAATACAGTACTAAAGTTTCAACCTGTTCGTATCGATGCGGCGGTTGGCGGGCGGCGAGATGGCGAGGCGCACAGCACACATACAATCACAGCTATGGCTTTTGCTGTATCGGCACTTTGCTTCTTCTTAGCGTCGCCCTCATTCTCAATCCAGTGCCATTAGAATATAGCCATGCTGTATAGTCGTCGGAAGCGGCACATCCGAGGCTCAATGAAACCACTTTTTCCAGGATAGCCTCCTCGATCCGGAACGTGTTCCTCAGACCGATGCCCAACTCCGACTGTATTACTGAGCCCGTTATGCCGTGCCGCGCCCGTGTGCATTTTCCCGCGCTCGCCTGCCTCCACCTTTTACCGCTCCCCTGCAGATAGGGTATTCACCAAAGGTTTTACATTCCACATATCCTAATACATTGACTACGTATGGACCAGGCGCACAATTACAATTTCAGACATGTTACAACAGATTCAACAGGGATTACACCTCAATTTTGTTATAGCATTGCTTGAAATCTGACATAAATATTAATATTCACATCTAAAGTTGCTTACATTTTCTTTAACATAATGACACGAAAAGAAAAAGAAATGAAATTAAAACATTACGTACATTAATGCATCGAAATTCCAAAGAAAAAATTTATTATATGTTCAGTAGTTGTTGTTACAAACCTTAGCTACAGTACGCCTGTTCTTCCTATAGGTCCTGAAGAGTCATATTTTAGCTGTAGTCTTTTTGGAACGTACTGGTAACGTGGACTATCGTGCACGGACAGAAATAATTATTTAAGAAGTATGTCAACACGTATTTTTAATCGTGTAAATCCTACCACTGTATCATAAAAACGATAAAAATCCTTTTCTAAATGAAATGTTTTAAGTGATATAATTCTAAGATGCATGTTGTCGCAAATATGTGACATACCCGCCGATACTTGATAGGTATAACACATATTAGATTTGATCTTCTGTACACTACAACACCTCTTCACTGATCACAGAATACGACTTTTGATCTTTTCTTTCAAGCAGTAACTTATTCATGCATAACACTGTTCCATTCAGAGTTAAGCAGCAACGATTGTGTAAAGCAGTTACTCCGGATTTCCGATCTCTACGTAACATCAGTTGTTAAATGTATACATTTTTGAAAAACTTAAAGTGATACTTTCCTTGTAAACACTCTGTAACTATTCATTTTATGCGTATTCTGTTTCTGTAATATGCGTAAGTCGTACGGCATTTTATCTGTTGTATTACAGTAATTTCAATAGGCGTGCATCGAAGAATTTTTGTCGCCGGCATACGTCATCTGCAACGTCATGTGATCATGGTACGGTTTAGGCTCAGTAATAACGGTACTGCAGACTTTGAATGCCATTATTTCGCCCTGTGCCGTCAGATTCTTTTCAAAAGTCGTAGATTTTGTATGCTTAATTCATACGCGTCATAACAATTTACATTCGTTATCTGGAATAAAGTGCGATTATATGTTTGAAGAGAAAGCAAATGTGCATTTTTCTTATTTGCAAGTATCACAGCGGAATTGTCGCTTTTTTAAGGAAATGAGGGCTCGCCACCGCCATTTCATACATTTCATACTGCTCTTGATCACTTTGCCGAGTGTCTGTTGCGCATTTCCATTGTGGAATGGCTTCCACATATGTCGAAATGGAAGTATTAAGAAAAACTTCGAATTTCGAGCATGAAATACAACACATTACCGATGTACCACACTTTCAAGTATTTTTGAGGACATTGTTCTTCTATTTTTACTTTCTGGTAGTATCTTTTTAATCACTGTGTATCATTAGTGAAACAAAAATATTAGAGGCACATTGTAATTCTAGATTATAGGTGTTCGTGGTACGGTCTGCTATAGTCAGTAGGTTAACATTAGCATAATGGCTTGGAGATGGGTGTAATCGTGACTATGACTGTCACATATAAATTTTCTGTCCACTTGAAAATAGCCCGAAATATGAAGACATTGAGTAGAGTGATTGGCAGCGCGCTACCGAATTTATCAAGCACTTCTCTCCAAAATACGTGGCCACACAGACACCAAAATTAGCCCTGCAACAGTAAACTCTTTATTACACCGCATCTCGCATTTTTTCAGCACTTAAGAGACTCTCAGTAGTATGATATCTATAATTAGACCTTTGTGTTATGTCACTTATGACAGTTAACTTTCCTCGTTTGACGTATTTCGATTTGCATCCTTTAGAGCAACAGTTATCCACTAGCGCTGTTACTAATAACTACATGGGTAAAAATATGGCAAATATCTGCATTATTAAAGCTTCACTCTTAGTGCAAATGCAGACGAAAAGCGCTATAAAAACGCCACTTTACGATCCTAACTTGATGTTGGCGACATGGATATTATTTCTGCTATATGGTTGAGACGTTTGTTGTCACCTGGCAGTGGCAACCAACTGTTTGTTTATTTTTAGTTTGTGTGTGTGTGTGTGTGTGTGTGTGTGTGTGTGTGTGTGTGTGTGTTCATGTGCGTGGGTGGGTGAGTGGGTGGTTGGAGGACTAGTTGCTTGGCGGGGGCGAGAGAAAATGCCTGTTCTCTGATTTCCACTAATGTGTATTAGGCATACATCTTTCAGCGAAGACCTTAAGCACGTACATACAACGATAGTGTGAGAAGGTGTTAGCTAAGTCAGTGCTGCGTTGTTGTACACAAGAAATAACTTATTGACATTAGAAGTTGTAAATGTATATCTTGATCTCTGCAGTTCGTAATTAAGTACTTCGCAGAGGGCTCACAGAGCCACTTTGATCATTTCTCGATCGTTCCATTCTCGAATAGCACGTTGGAAAAACGAATACGTGAATCTTTCTGTGTGAGCTTTGATTTCTCTTATTTTATAATGATGGTAATTTTTCTCTATTAGGTGGGAGTAAATAAAATATCTGTGGACCTGGTTTTATAGGTCTGATTCTTGGAAACAGTTTCGTTCCTTTAATTTTGAGAAGGAGATCACATAGCCGGGAAGACATCAGTGCTACGTTTCTCTGAGACTGCTTACGAACGTTACATTATTATTATTTTAGAAAACCGAACATTCCGTATTAGTTGAAAAAAGAAAATAATAATTTTCTTTGGGAGATAATGAAGCATTTGTTTTGTTTCCTTGTAAGCTAAAAATTTTACTTGCGTTGATTTCCTTTCCATAGTTAAAAGAAAATGTTTCAAAAAACGGTGTTGATTTTGACACCCCTGATGAACAAGGAGTAGCGCAGGGGTGAATCTCGACTGTGTCACTGCTGATCTGAGACAATTTTTAAGCTGACGGAACGTGATGAAGGATTTCTCAGAGGAAGCTGACTACTCTGAAACTAAAGTAATTACGATGATAAGGCAAATAATTTTCTGAAACAGTTCTTTAATCCTACCATGTTCACCAGAAGTTGGCTTTAAATTGTCTTCTAATAAAAGGTACATTACATGGTTGTATACCAGTCTAAATGTTTCTCAGAATTTCGAGCTGTGTATGAAGCCCATGCAGGTTAAAATGTGCTCTGTGTTTACCGCAAGCAATTCATCCAACCTTCGCGGAGGTAGAAAGTTCTTTTTTGGAGAGCTAATAAGTATATCCCCCCCATGAACCATGGACCTTGCCGTTGGTGTTGAGGATTGCGTGCCTCAGCAATATACATAGCAGTACCATAGGTGCAACCACAATGGAGGGGTAATGCTGAGAGGCCAGACAAACGCGTGGTTCCTGAAGAGGGGCAGCAGCCTTTCCATTAGTTGCAGGGGCAACAGTCTGGATGATTGACTGATCTGGCCTTGTAACGTTAATCAAAACGGCCTTGCTGTGCTGGTACTGGGAACGGCTGAAAGCAAGGGGAAACTACAACTGCAATTTTTCCCGAGGGCATGCAACTTTACTGTGTAGTTAAATTATGATGGCGTCCTCTTGGGTAACATATTCCGGAGGTAAAATAGTCCCCCCCATTCGGATCTCCGGGCGGGGAGTACTCAGCAGAACGTCGTTACCAGGAGAAGCAGCTGGCGTTCTACGGATCGAAGAGTGGAATGTCAGATCACTTAATCGGGCAGGTAGATTGGAAAATTTAAAAAGGGAAATGGATAGGTTAAAGTTAGATATAGTGAGAATTAGTGAAGTTCGGTGGCAGGAGGAACAAGACTTCTGGTCAAGTGAGTACAGAGTTATAAGCACAAAATCAAATAGGGGTAATGCAGGAGTAGGTTTAATAATGAATAAAAAAATAGGAGTGCGGGTAAGCTACTACAAACAGCATAGTAAACGCATTACTGTGGCCAAGATAGCTACGAAGCCCACACCCACCACAATAGCACAAGTTTATATAACAACTAGCTCCGCAGATGACGAAGAGGTTGATGAAATGTATGATGAGATAAAAGAAATTATTCAGATAGTGAAGGAAGACGAAAATTTAATAGTCATGGGTGACTGGAACTCTATGGTAGGAAAAGGAGGTGAAGAAAACATAGTAGGTGAATATGGAATGGGAGTAAGAAATGAAAGAGGAAGCCGCCTGGTAGAATCTTGCACAGAGCATAACTTAATCATAGCTAACACTTGGTTCAAGAATCATGAAAGAAGGTTGTATACATGGAAGATATATGGAAGGTCTCAGATAGATTATATAATGGTAAGACAGAGATTCAGGAATCAGGTTTTAAATTGTAAGACATTTCCAGGGACAGTGGTGTGCTTTGACCACAATCTATTGGTTATGAACTGTAGATTAAAACTGAAGAAACTACAAAAAGGTGGGAATTTAAGGAGATGGGACCTTGAAAAACTGAAAGAACCAGAGGTTGCAGAGTGTTTCAGAGACAGCATTAGGGAACGATTGACAAGAACGGAGACAAGAAATACAGTAGAAGAAGAATGGGTAGCTTTGAGAGATGAAATAGTGAAGGCAGCAGAGGATCAAGTAGGTAAAAATATGAGGGCTAACAGAAATCCTTGGGTAACAGAGGATATATTGAATTTAATTGATGCAAAGAGAAAATACAGAAATGCAGTAAACGGAGCAGGCAAAAAGGAATACAAACGTCTCAAAAATGAGATCGACAGGAAGTGCAAAATGGCTAAGCAGGGATGGCTAGAGGACAAATGTAAGGATGTAGAGGCATATATCACTAGGATTCAGATAGAAACTGCTTACAGGATAATTAAAGAGACCTTTGGAGAATATAAAGAGCTCAGATGGAAAACCAGTTCTAACAAAAGGAGGGAAAGCAGAAAGATGGAAGGAGTATATAGAGGGTCTCTACAAGAGCGTTGTACTTGCGGGCAATGTTATGGAAATGGAAGAGGACGTAGGTGAGGATGAAATGGGAGATATAATACTGCGTTATTATAGTTTTCCATGAAAGATTTTACCATTCAACACACAGAATCGAGCACATAAGCACCTATAGTTGAACATTCAGATTTGGATTCGCCTTGCCGACACCAGATGGTAGCACGACCTCTGCGTACATACTTTTCCTTTTTGTGGATTCCGGGATTATATTTGAAACGTCTGACCACAACGTCACACAGTGGATCGCTCCTTCTTGAAATTTCTTGTATTGCAAGATCCAAGCAATAAGCACTGCAATGGACGTAACAGATCTTTCGCTGGTCATGTAGAAGGATTTCCTTCACACCACATTTTCGCCCAGATGTGCAAGCTACACCAACGAAACAGTGAACGCGTATAAACTCCGTTCGTAGTTAGAGTCTTAGAAAGTTATCTTTAAAACGTAGTTACCAACGTCTGTGCCTTGCAGTGTGATGGACAGCATGAACGCAGAAATAGTTGTTTTATTCCACCTTGCCAGAGTGAACGCGACGTACACATAGAGTGAACTCTTCCTGGCTAGCCACGCTCGTTATTAAATTCTATAAAATGGAGAATTATATTTTTTGTTGCATAATTTCACACGTGAACCATAACTTCCTACATTTCGTGACACCAACCGATTGTAGTGGCGCTCTGCCAGATTTTCGATTCTGGTGGATCTTTCTTCCTGTTGTCGAGGAGTCACGCTGTTTCCTGTGATCGTTTCATGACCTCTCAATGCGTTCTTCGATCAAGGAACCTAAGCGAACTGGTAATTACTAGCAAAGCGGTTCTAGCTTTCCTGTGATCTGTAGCAGATGTCGTGTGAGCTGGTCGATCACAGGTGTGCCATTTTCACGTTGCTAAATAATTGCGGAAGACTCTCGATGAAAAAGACCCTTCTTGTGTACTTTGAAAATTTTGTGTAGGTTTACCACTTACAGAAACAATCTGAAGAAAATGTTTTTTTTCGAAAGTCTTCTACTGCATACTGTAGAGACTCGAGACAGACCTAATTCAGCCACAGCGACGTACACCTATTCCCTTTTCTTCTAAATTTAGTAACGGATGAGAAGCAAACTGTTCCAGTTTTCAAAGCCTTCCATTCCTTTGAGGAAATGCACGACAGGAGAGGAGAAAACGTGACTGGAATTACAAGACGTTTATTGTTGTCTGATACACAGAAGCTTCAAGGATGTGACAGTTCATTTCAGTTGTAAGCAAAAATTCTTGTCAACTAATTTTAATCGTACATACAACATAATTTTTATCGCTGGCTCAGCCAATAAAGCATGTTCATCGCCAAATGGCCTTAGGGGGACAGAAATTGCATACCCCTAGACTTTTTCCTCCCCTCTCCACCGCTCCAGGTTGATACGCTGTTGTTGTTTGACGATGACATAAGCAACTTATAATCGCTTCGTAATCAAATTAATCATATTTGTGGATCATCAGTGTATACTGCTCTACATTTCACTTGTTTTGTTAGGATTAATTACAGACGGACGAGCTGCGACATATTCGCAATAAGGTCACACTGCGATCCAGGAAATACTTGTTTAGTTACAAATCCAGTCATGGATTCCAATAATTTTATGTCTAGATGATTCATTTCGGTCAACTATGACAATCTTCAGAGCCGAGTGGGTGCAATAAATGCCAGAGTAGATGTCATTGCTTACCTAGCCATGTCTGAAAGAGGTCATAGCTGACCGAAATTACTTATCTGGTAAATAAGTTTTCTTGTGATCCATAACTGTACTTATACTGAAGAACCAAATAAGCTGGTACCCCTGCCTAATACCATGTAAGGCCCCGCAGAAGTGCCGAAACAGGACGTGGTATGGACTCGACTAACGTCTGAAATAGTGCTGTAGGGAACTGACATCATGAATGCTACAGGGTTGTCCATAAATCCGTAAGAGTTCGGGGGGTGCAGATCTCTTCTTTACAGCACGCTGCAAGGCATCCCAGATATGCTCAATAATATTCATGTCCGGGAAGTTTGGCGGCCAGCAGAAGTGTTTAAACTCAGAAGTGTATTCCTGGAGCCACTCTGCAGCAATTATGGACTTGTGTGGTATAGCATTGTCCTGCTGGAATTTCCCAAGTCCGTCGGAATGCACAATGGACGTGAATGAATGCAGGCGATCTGAAAGGATGACTACGTACGCGTCATTAACCAGAGTCTATTTAGACGTATCAGGGGTCCCATATCACACCAACTGCACACGCCCCACACCATTACAGAGCGTCCACCAGCTTCAGCAGTCCCCTGCTGACAATATAGGCTCCATGGATTCAAGAGGTTGTCTCCACACCCGTACACGTCCATCCGTTCGATACAATTTTAAACGAGACTAGTCCGACCAGGCAACATGTTTCCAGTCATCAGCAGTCCAATGTCGGTACTAACGGGTCCGGGCAGGGCGTAAAGCTTTGTGTCGCGCAGTCATCAAGGATGCACGATTGGGCCTTCGGCATCGAAAGCACGTATCGACGATGATTTGTTGAACAGTTCGCACGCTGACACCTGTTTACGGCCCAGCACTAAAGTCTGCAGCAGTTTGAGGAAGGATCGTACTTGTGTCTCGTTGAACGATTCCCTTCAGTCGTCGTTGGTCCTGTTCTTACAGGATCTTTTTCCGGCCGCAGCGATATCGAAGATGTGATGTTTTACCGGATTCCTAATATTCACGGTACACTCGTGAAATGGTCGTACGGGAAAGTCTCCACTTCATCGCTACCTGCTGCGTCCCATCGCTCGTGCGCCGACAATAACAACACGTTCAAACTCACTTAAATCTTGATAACCTGCCATTGTAGCAGCTGTAACCGATTTGACAACTGCGCCACACACTTGTTGTAGGCGCGTGGTCTGTGGCTCCTTGTCACGGTCGGTGCGGCTCCCTCTGTCGGAGGTTCGAGTCCTCCCTCGAGCGTGGGTGTGTGTGTTGTCCTTAGCGTAAGTTAGTTTAAATTAAATTAAGTAGTGTGTAAACTTAGGGACTCATGACCCCAGGAGTTTGGTCCCATATGATCCTACCACAAATTTCCAAATTACACTTGTCTTATATAGGCGATGCCGGCCGCAGCGACATATTCTGCCTGTTTACATCTCTCTGTGTTTGAAGACACATGCCTATACCAGAATCTTTGGCGCTTTATTGTACAAGAAAACAAAACCTTCAGACGTATCACAAATATGTAACCACCGTATCACTTCCTTTCGTTGCGTACTTCCAGAAAATTTCGAACCGAAAATAACGTATTCTGACGCATATAAACTAGAAGTATCGTCATCTGAGAGTGGTAAAATGTCTAATTTGAACGTGTCATTATTGAAAATTGATGCATTAATGATGGTACCTGATCCACTGTTACACAATACTCCCTCAAAACAAGACCCATAATTCCTCCTGAATCAAATGAGAATGAATGGAATTACAATAAAAGACGGTATATTACGACAGGTCAGTTTAAAATGGTTGCGGAGAACTTCTCAGACAGACATTTAAAACTAATTAATGTGAGAATTTCATTTCATCCATTATATATGAAATAATGGCTAAAAATCTCCCCACGATATTTTCTGTCTGTGTATTTGCCTCTGTTTCATATTTCCACAGAATCAACAACGCCACAGTCCTCACCCCAAATCATATTAAAACACACAACGAATCTATATTCCATGGCTTAATTAGGACAGCCTTGATTGGCCACGCACAGATAATAATTGCGCGTATAAACCCGGCCCAGTATCAATAAAAGTCGTTTACCCGCTCTGTTGTCAGATCCATTGATATTAAACAATTCCATCACTGTGAGTACAAATAATTACCAGATGACATGCATATTCAGATGACGCATTTCTATGCATTTCCCCAGGTCACCGGAGTCATATTTCTGCTTACGTCTGCCTCTAAATTTCGCTATCTTTTTATCTGATTGCTGTCATTGTTTTGACATGACCTGTCTGATTGAATTAAATGGTATGGATGCGACAGCTTCCAGCAGAGATCCTACGCAAGGCGCCTTGTGTACTGGCGAAAGGTTCTGTGGAAGTCTGACGTTCTTTCACTTCAATTTATTTGAATATGGCAGAACAAACAGTCCTGGTTAGAAGCCTGGATTTTTTTTCGCCTTATAAGTTATCTTCACAAATAATACAACCTTTAATAAAAATAGCATTACCTCGGTTTAGAAAAATTGGACTAGGAAGAAAAAATAAAACTTAGTGAAAAAAATGGTGCGAAGCAAATAGGATGCTGCGCATACAAATGTCCCACCAGGAAACCTCCGTGGTCAGAATTCGAAAAAACATTGCGCTGGGTCCCATAGGGTAAGAGAGAAATACAGTCTAATACACTAAAGGCCCAAAACACACTCAAACGAAATTTAAATTATATAAAAAGAACTTACTGATGCAGAACAAGTTAAATAGACGGGAAACCGCGCCAACAACACACGGAAGCTCCAGGAAGTAGCTGTCCCTGTCAGATTTATCCTACAAAGCGCATCACCTCGCGAATAGAAAAGTATTCAAAAAGAAATAACCGACTTAGTCTCTCTAGAAGTACGTATATCTGTATAAACAGACAGCAGATTACCTTTTCAGTTATGCAACGTCGTCCGCATCCACTGAAACCGGGTCGGGCCTGCACAGATGCATCCCACAGTATCTTCCATTAGAACGACTTATAAAAAATCTAAAGCAGAAAAAATATAAAATTCTGTCAGTGTAAGGGATGGAAAGTGGCGTACACCATAATGCGTAAAACATTTGCTCACACATGTAGTTCAGGAACTTCAAATGAAAGACCAATGATGTTAAAAATTTGAAATTTTAAGAAATACAATACACCTCCTAGCTGAAAATAAACATACAAAAATTTGAGGCGACACGAAATGACTGACAGCATCCAAGTTTAACTATTTACAAAAACAATGATCTCATGGTATCGAAATCTATATTATCAGCCATCTTATCATTTAACTGTATTCTGCACGTTTTTTCTGCGTGTTTGGCCATCTCTGTTTCTTCTATAATACTTATCATTTTTGCATTTTAGAGCGTAATTGAGAAGTTTTAAACTCTGTAAAGTAGGAGACGGATGGCCACTGGCTTTTAGGTGTAACTCCACTCTTATGCGGATCACATACTGTATGAGCCAGTGGCCATCCGTCCCTTACCTTATGCAATTTAAAAATTCTCCGCTGGGCTCAAAAAGGCAAAAATCTAAGTATTCTGGAAGAAATAGAAATAGCGAGACATGCAGAAAAAACGGGCAGACACTTGTTAAATGTTCTAGGAAGCTGTTAAACTTGGATACCATCAGTCATTTTGTGCGGTCTCACATTTTTTAATTATTTTTGCACTTACAATGTTTATTGTATTTTTTTAGATTTTCAATTTTTTACGTCATTGGTTTTTTACTTGTATTTCTTCCACTTCATGTGTGAGCTACTGTTTATGCAATATGGGTACACCATATTCCTTCCCTTACACTGACGCAACTTTATATGTTTTCTGCTTTAGATTTTTATCAGTCACTGTTCTAATTGAATATATTACGACTCAATCATTAGCATCTAGATAGTGTATTATTAATTCTGTTTTACTTTCTGAGATTGCTGACTACAATACGATGCTATCTAGCTCGTCCGTGGCCTAATTTTGACTGAAGGGGATGAAAGTGTACGAAATGATTGTTCACCGTAATAGTGCCTGGCCCATGAGAAATTCGTTCTCCTGGTTACTCATTTGTGACACAGCACAAATGAATATAGTTTCTGATTTTTTAACTTTATTTATCAACGTTTATTATGATCCATTGTATGAACATTTGACCTACAGTTTAAAACAAGTTGGTTTATATGGCTTTGCTATTTGGCATGCTTCCCTTTGTGATTATATCTGGAAATCTAATAGTTATCGCAACGCACCGCCTACTTGCACCGTCTGCTGTAGGCTGCGTGAACTAGTCTTATACTTCTTGCACGTTTCCATGATCAGTACTGTGTGCATAGCTGGGTACATGAGCAGCTGCGCCTCCTAATTATTTATTATGTGATGCATCTGTACAGGGCCGATCTCGTTTTAGTGGCTATAGACGGCACGTCATATCTGAAAAGGTAATCTTCTTCCTATTTATAGAGATATAGTACCTCTTGTGACACTAAGCCGGTTACTGGCTTCTGGATACTTACTGGGAATTCTTGTGACGATGTATTTTGTAGGATAGCGCGCGAGGCCATTAAAAAAATGGACTAGGAAAACTACCTGCTGCAGCTTTCATGTGTTTTAGGCGCAGTTTCCTGTGTGTTTAACGTGTTGTATATCATGAAGTTCCTTTTCACATACTTTTAAACTTTATTCTGCTGTGTTTTGTGTTTTCAGTGTATTACGGTCTTGGCTGATTCTGAACTTTTGTCGACCATTTTCCTATATGTTTTACTCTTACTTTATAGGACACGGCGTATTGTATTTTTCAAATTCTGATCACTGTGGTTTTCTGCTGGGACATTTGTATGCGCGGCATCCTATGTGCTTAACACCATATTTTGCCAGTGAGTTGGTATAATTTTTCTTGCTAGACCCATTTTTCTTAATGGATGTCATGGCATTTATATGACAGAATGTATTTTTTCTCATAGACTAAGCTCAAGATGCCTTGTATGGGGCCAAACGCGTCATTGCAGAATAAATAAAATAAAAATCCAATTTTCACAACCAAGAGTGCTTTGCCTGCCCGGTTAGCCATTCGGTCTAACGCACGGCTTTCCGGATTGGAAAGGAGCGCCTTGTCCCCGGCACGAATCCGCCCCACGGACTTGTGTCGAGGTCCTGTGAGCCGGCCAGTCTGTGGATGGTTTTTAGGCGGTTTTCTATCTGCCTCGGGGAATGCAGGGTGGTTGCCCTCATGCCGCCTCAGCTACACTATGTCTTCGATTGCAGCGCAAACAACTTCTCCACGTACGCGTAAACCACCATTATTCTACGACGCAAGCATAGGGGTTACACTCGTCTGATGTGAGACGTTCCCTTGAGGGGGGGGGGGTGGGGGGGGGGTCGGAGGGATGTGAAGTGAACTGCGGTAGTCGTCGTGGGGTTGTGGAAAACTGCGGCTGCTGCGGGGACGGAGCCTATCTGTTGTTTCTAGACCCACGGTTAACATACAGTACGATACAAGAGTGCTTTCCTTTCATATCGTTACCAGTGGTTACTGTATCACACCGACATGTATTAGAGTGTTTCAGTTCATTTGTCCCTTTTCCGCTTGGAACGTAATCTGAGCGAAATACTTACAGGTACTGAAGTATCTCGAACAAAATGTCATTCTTTCCGCCAATCGGGGTGGATTCCGAAAACAACGGATATGCGAAAATCGAACTCTCGCCTTTTGCATAACACACCATGAAAGCCATAGATCAAGGTACTCAGTTCGGCTCCGCGTTTTCTGAATTACGGAAAGCATTGGACTCAGTGCCACAGCAACTGACTCCCATGGTGTAACAACGAAATTTGTGGCGGGATTGAGGATTTCTTCGTGACGAGGAAGCAGCATTTTATCTCGTATAGAGAATCTTCCACAGATGGAGGAGTAACATGAGATGTGTCTATGGAAATGTGTTGGGACTCTGTTTTCATATTGTGTATTAATGAAGTGACACGCAAAGAAGGTGTGCGAAGAATGGAAACTTGCTTCACACTTCGAGATAGACCTCGGCGTGCAAAATTTGTGGAGAAAAGTAACTTTCAGGTGATACGTCACTGACAAGCAACATAGGTCTATAAAACTTGTACCATACAAAAAAAAAAATGGTTCAAATGGCTCTGAGCACTATGGGACTTAACATCTATGGTCATCAGTCCCCTAGAACTTAGAACTACTTAAACCTAACTAACCTAAGGACAGCACACAACACCCAGCCATCACGAGGCAGAGAAAATCCCTGATCCCGCCGGGAATCGTGTGGTTCGTGAACGGACCTCGTTCACGTCAAGCAATGTTGGAAGGACAACACCACTCCTGAGCTACACCTCTTACACTTCGTCCTTCTTCCAGTTTCCTGATGCTTCTTCCCCGTGTGAAGTCATCCAAATGCTGTCTCTGGGCCATGTTGTAATGAAGAACAACGCCGCCACATTGCGCCGTAACTGTTCTTCGCTTTCTCTCTCTCTCTCTCTCTCTCTCTCTCTCTCTCTCTCTCTCGCTCCCTCCCTCCCTCCCTCCTCCCCCCCCCCACACACACAGTGTTCTCCTATTCCTTCAAGTGCCTCGTATTGTGGAGCGAACACCATTTGGCGCAGTAGTCACGCTGACCTTGCGCTATGTGACGTCCACGACTGGGAAACCTGTTCCGACTTGTTCTCGGACTTCTATTCATTTCTTCCGAGTAGTTACTATATTACGTTACTATATCCACCTCGTCCTTGAGTTTTGCAGAGTGGTGTATAAAACTCTGCACTTTAGGAAACGGAGGAAGGTATGTGGGGCGGTGGGTTAATTAGTAAAATAAAGCTTCACCGTCTTTTACAAGAGCCTGAAAACTATTTTTACGGCCATGACAGCGATGGAGAACATACTGGGCATAGTTTCCAGTCTCCGAGTCCACATTCTTCTTGTGCTCACTGAAAGAAAATATTCCTATGACTATTAACTCAGTGGGATCAGGAGCTATGATTATAAATAAAAGTTTTGAGTTCTAACTGATTAAAATATTCAGTAAACGTTAACACGCACAAACATGATAATGTTCCTAATAATAATAATAATAATAATAATAATAATAATAATGCGCTTATCATAAACAGCACCATGAGCAGTTCAGAGGAGACCTCTACAGTAAGTTCCAATTAAAGTGGTCTTTCGCCTTGACTTATACTCATCAAAGTTAATTGCTCGCCGCAAAAGTGAAAAATGATCTCACCACTTGCCACGCAGTTTTGTCAACATTACGGGTGACACACAGACAGCTACTTCCGTGAAATCTAAGCGATCTAGGACAGTGTACTGTCCTCGCGAGTTCACTTCGTATTTGTACAGAAAACATCGATTTGGTAGCAGCCTGGCTGTAGCGTCATCACAGACATAACGTATGCTGGCGTTTGATAGATGCGGACAGATTGATAGCTAGGTGCAAAGTGAGCGCCTCTACTGCCACTCAGGCCGTATTTATATATGGACGCAGCGGACCGTCGAAGGGATATCTGCCATCAACCGCTCTAAGCAATATCGTCAGCATCAAAACGGCCGCTTTCTCGTGAACATAATATTTAATATCTGTCGTGAATCAGTTTACAATCTTCGCAATTTTTACTTGAATGGAGTAAAGTTGGCTTTAATTACAGAAAAAGTTTTAGCTCGACTGCACTTAAAGTTTGCCAGCTAGAATTTTTAGAACAAAACCGACAGTAGAACATGATCTCTGAACTACATCTTTAATAGACCATGTATTGACTGTTATTTACATTAAAGTCCTGAAACGTGTTATAGATTTATTGTTTAATGAATGTAATAATGTGCTGTAATCAGAACTTTCTATCATTAACATAAATGATACTTAATCCACTACAAATAAGGACATTTTTGTTCCAAATTTAGTTTTCAATAAATTACTTGAATAATAGCTTAATGGGGTCATTAGTTAATGTTTTTATATCAAACTGAAGCTTCTTGCGAATTTTCATCTTTCTGAATCTAATATTTAGCGCCTTCAGTTTTTCGTAAATACGCCGATTTTGACCAAAGTATTTGTCCGATCGTGGCCGAGCGGTTCTAGGCGCTTCAGTCTGGAACCCAGCTGCTGCTACGGTTGCAGGTTGGAAACCTGCCTCGGGTATGGATGTGTGTGATGTCCTTAGCTTAGTTAGGTTTAAGTAGTACGAAGTCTAGGGGACTGATGACCTCAGATGTTAAGTCCCATAGTGCTTAGAGCCATTTGAATCATTAGTCCTGATCAAGTTGAAACTTGTAACAGTGGACTGTGACATACATTTGTAAATTCTGAACAGTTTTTAGCTTTATAGGTGCATTATTTAGTGCCATTTGTTTTTTCTTAAAACGATGTGTTTAGTGAAACATACTCATCTGATCATTCTGAGATTCAAGAATTTTAACGTTAATTTACTAAGGGGTATATTGAGAAAGTTTGAAAAAGTTACTTCAATTTTAATTTCATCCTTAGATTATGGCGCAATACTTCCTATGCTAAGCACAGGCGCCTTATGGCAACGTGTTGCTAGTAGCAGTGAACTGGGCTACGTTACGCCACATTCGCTCTCTCGAATAATACAGCGCTTGTTTCTCCACAGATAGTATTCTAACAGTGCAATGTCAGTAACTCACAACTTGAATAAGACGTATTGGTGTACCAGTTTGCAAGATATGAGGTGGAAAGGTCACATAGGTCTAGTCGCACGTAAAGTACGTGGCACAGCTCTGTTCAGTGGTAGGATACTGGGAAACTGCAGTCACTCTACAACAGAAAAAACGTTGTGTTCTGCCATAGGGCAGGTCTTGCCATGAGGGAAGCCTCGTCAGAGAGGTCCACCGCATGAGCGTCTAGGGAAGTGAGTCCAGTGGTGGTTTCCCGTTGCCTTCCACTGATGATCATGAAATGATAATGAGGACAACACAACGCCCAGTCCCTGAGCCGAGAAAATCTCCAGCCGGGAATCGAACCCGGGCCCCTTGGCGTGACAGATCGCCGCGCTGACCACTCAGCTATCAGGGCGGACTCTACAACAGAGACTGGCTATAAAACACTTCTGTGACCCATCCTAGTGTATTGTTCATGTGTGTGTAACCCATACCAAGATATGTCTAACAGGGTATTTCGACCGTATTCAAAGTCATAGGTTTGCTTCCTCACAAGAGAGCGTCACGGAAATGCTGGGAACTCTAAGTTGGTAGACACTTCAAGATAGATGCTAACTACCCCAACTAGTTTCAAGAAGCAGTATTAAGCGAGGGATTTAGGAATATGCTATGTATCAATGCTTACGGACCGCAAAGATAACATTCGACTAATTACAACGCGAACGTCGTTCGAACAGTTGTGCCTTCAGCAACCCTTCCGTGAAGATAATGAGGACGTGGGCTATCACGTGGTACAGTGTCAAGTACCCCTGTCATTCATTTAAGTGGTTTCCAGAGAGTGGACATAGACGTAGACATAACGCTATGAGAGAGCCAGGGACCTGTGTTGTCAAAATTTCAGTTGTTTCCAACTCAAGCCTAGGCCTGCATAAGGTGGCTCTGTGCCGTTTAGCATGAACGACATTTCAATTACTCGTCGTCTTTCTCTTTACCCTCGTTCTTCTCATGATTTGCAGTATTTTACTCAGTCTTATGAAACGCAGACAAGAACAGGTGAAGGCGGCATTCCTGGCAAAAGAGGTAAACCGGGAACAAACATCGGCCTTAATTTGAGGAAGAAATTTCTGAGAGCGTACGTTCGGCGCACAGTAGTGTACGGATGTAAATAATTTACGGTGGGAAATCTCGAAAAAAAGACATATGAAGTGTTTGACATGAGATTCTATAGAGGGGTGTAGAAAATTGGGTGGGACGATGATATATGAGAAGTTTCTCACGCGAATCGGTGAGAAGAGAAACGTGTGTAAACGACTGACAAGAAAAATCACAGGATGATAGGACATGTGGTAGAGGTAACTGTAGAGTGTAAAAACTACAGGGAAAGTCCGATACTTGAATACGTCCAGCAAATAATTGAGGACGTAGGTTGCAAGAAGAGGTTGCCACAGGAGAGGAATTTGTGGGATCAACCGACGACTAAAACAAAGAAGTCTAATCATTCCTTGAGGAAGCTATTAAGTGATTCTGATTTTTCTGTGTACTTAAAATTGTAACTGATTACGGGGATATCAGCAATTACTATAGCGTTGTACAGATACATCAGAAACCGCAATGAAACTTGAAACTGATCACCGAAACATTTCTCTTATTCAAGCTTTGGATGAAGTAAAACCTGAATACTCTAAACGCTTCACATACACACATTATTAAACTGCTAAAATCATCCGGTCTGATTTTCGGGTTGCCAGTCTAAAGCCAACAAAACTTTGGTTTTCAGTATTTTGCACAATTATTGCCCGAATTTAAAAATTTGAAATGCTGTAATGATCATTACCTCACGAGGTGGTCTTACGTGAAAAGTTTAACACAGTCAATCAGGTATTAAATTTAAGACTGTAGAAAAGCCCTTAAGCAGAGTAACTCACGGCGTGAAAGCTTCCCAGAGTGTATTAATGCAGTATTTGAAAACGATAGTACTTAGGTGCTTACAACAAATTTTACACATAAATTTAAAATCTTCCGGAAACTTTTACTCGCTGACTACCCCGTCCCCTACACCACAAAATAATGAAAGAAACAATGCTAATTGCTTTCCTATCAGTAGTTCATGCAATAAATTTTCAGCATCGGACAAGAAGTTTTAATTTATTATTTATTTACTACCAGCTCTATTCATAACATATTTTACAGACATTATCCACATACACCCGTGGATGTACCTGCAAAGTTGATCACAGTATGACACCCTTTTCAGGAAATATGACCTCATGTACATTGAAGCGCGTTAAAAACTGGGTTATCTTAAAACTGAACACAAATTACCCAGACTGTACTCATCCAGTGTTGGACAGTGAGAGCACTTGGAGACTTCCAACAAACTTGAAGCATAAATTCAAATCTTTTCTAAATTGAGGAGACGTCAGAAGTCGTTTAACACGTGGGGGATATATTCTTCAAAGAATCATGGGTGAAGGTTACTCGTTATTTCCTAAACCATGGATGCTGATCTGTTACGCAGCCTACAGGGCAATATTCTTTTATTTCAGTACCATTATTTAATCCCAATTTTTTCTGATAGTTATATTTCTGTATTCAGCGGAACATCGGGTAGTTACCACAGCATCTTGTATCCACATTAAAATCCAACAGCACTGACGAAACCAATTTATGCCAAAATCCTACTAATAAAAGCTATGACGTGGGCTGATCGCTAAATATGAATACTGCAGTACTTCGTACATTATTTCCCGCAGAACGGCTCTTGATCTTTAAATGGGCCTCTGGATCACATGTACATGGTCTATCTTCCGCGGTCATATTTAATCGAAGAATGAATTTGTCTGCTTCCTAGTAGCCGTAAAATATTTAGGAAGCGCGCATCCTCTGAACTAGTGAATATTGTAAGCCGTCCGGTGTACGGAACTGTTGCTGCGTAAAGTTTAAATACCTAATGCCGAATAGCTACGAAGCACAGGGGTGGTATACCGTTCAAAGTGGGCAGCAGCATCAGGGAACGACATTCTGTAGTCTCGAGAGGCCGCGTCCCAGCAGCTGTGGAAATCCAACAGGCGCTGGTAGAGGTTTCCCCTCCTTACGCGAGGCATAACACCATTGTCTCTCAAACAGCCGACATTAAAATGAGATTATTGAATGAGAAGCCTAATGAGTAATCTCTCTTTTTATACTGAATCTAGACAGTATTACTGCCACCTGCTTAGAGCGGTTGCACTGAATTGATGATCGCCGGCCACTGTGGTCGAGTGGTTGTAGGCTCTTCAGTCCAGAACCCCGCTGCTGCTACGGTCGCAGGTTCGAATCCTGCCTCGGGCATGGATATGTGTGATATCCTTAGGTTCGTTAGGTTTAAGTAGTTCTACGTCTAGGGGACTGATGACCACAGACGTTAAGTCCCACAGTGCTTAGAGCCATTTGAATTTGAAATGATGATCGTTTGCGTATCCAAGCAGGTAGTTCACTTCTTGCCACCTTGATGCCGTCTTCATGGTGCAGCAAATTTAATGACTGGCATTGTATATCGACTCACTTGTTACACATGTTGGTTAGCCTAAATTTCAGGATCAAGGTATATAGACGGTAGAGGATTGTAAACTGAATGTCGTGAGAGCAGGAACCAATGATCGGAAACGACTACTTCAGATGGTATGGGGTGTTGAACGAGAAAATCTTATCAACTGTGTGCAGCACTGACGTTGGAGCACAGGCATTGGGGTGAAGCGATTTTGAAACCAGAGGCCAGTCCCCTCAATGGATTTATTTATTTTTGATTTGTTTAGTGTGTTATCTAAATACAAGAACAGACCAAATGTCGCACATGAATTGGCATGAGTATAGCGCGTAACATTTTAGCGTGATTTCATATCTGTTAATAGAACTAAGCATTATGGTGTTAAAGGAGGGGCTAGGGAATCTGCATAAAACAACTACATACAAGAAAGAAAGACAATGAAAAGACAAAAGATTCTACATACTCCATTCGGCTATCTGGCGCACACATGTGCCCGTCTGAACACCATTCAAGCGGAAGGGTACTTGTCACTCTTTTGTTCCGTGCGTATGGCTGTCGTATTAAAGAAGCACGATGTCACTGGTGCCCCCTAGCACTGTTGACGCTATCTTTAACACTTTAAGCGGAAAAAACGTTTTATCCAGCATAACAATGAAATTCATGTCGGTATGCACTCTTTCGAAATAGCAATCACTAAAACTACTTAATTTACTATTACTTTCTATGTCCATCATGAGTTGTGGGGCTCGCATAAAACGAACCAAAACTCCCTATTCCTCTCGAGTGAGAGCAAAAACTATTTATCTCATGTCGCATATTTTCACTAACCATACTACATGCGCACCGTCAACGGAAATAATTTCTGTCATCTGAGCGGCTAACATTTCCGAGATATTTCCGCAGTGTTTAGAACTGTAAAACTACGGTAGGCTATAATAGAACATCATAAATAAGCATGGACTATAGTAGATTTCGTACCAGCTTTGATCAGTTAACATCATACGCTCGTTATCCGTACCTTACGTGTGTTGCATACCTGTCGGTCGTTACCACACAATGATCGCTTTCTTTACATATGCCACCAGTATCTTACTGAATTCCCCTAGAAACTGGAAGCAGTGAACCACCTAGAAACTAGGTGAGGATATAGTAAGAGCCGCGTAAACTAGGGAACATTTTTGTTCTACGTAATTATTCTCCTGTCTGTTACATAAAAATAAACAGTATTTATAGCAAAATTGAAATATTCAGTGTTTAATTCAGGTTTAATTCGAAAATTCGACATTTGCGAATGAAACAGAAGGATATTGTAGTCAAAATAAAGAAAACAGAACAGGTTTTTCATACGGCTCTAGAATACGCAGTTTCCTCAACAATAGTAAAACAAAACGAAAACAGAAATGTATCGAACAGCCCTTCAATACTTTATCGAACTTATATAAAACATGTTTGTGTTACACATAAACAAATTTTCACATTTATCGATAATAACAGGAAACTATTGCCTTTGATCATAATGAACAATATTCTATTGAGTACAAAAACAAAATATTTTATTACGTTTCTGCATGTAAACTGTACTAGCATCAAAAGTAATTGCTTTACTTACGTACAAGCGCAGAAGTCACTCGATCAATTAATTTTTATTACTTACAAAATGCAGTTTATATTCTGTAATAATATAAAATTCACGATGGACTCACACTGAATGATGTGCGCTTCTAATTCTGTGCAAAACAAATAGTCAAACAAAGAAAAAAACGAAGAGAAGTCTTGGCCGCCTAGCTTCTTTCTTCCACATTCATTTATCTTTCTCTCCTTACCAGGGAGACCAGTAGTGCTGGTAGTTCTGCTATTGAATACGTTATTCATGTAATGTACCAAAACTACCGAACCGTAGTTTTGATAGGGTGCAACCATATCAGTCTTCATTTTTTATTAGAAGCAGCTTATCAAACCAAACAAAGATAAGAATTGGGTATAACTGTGAACTGCATTCACGAAAATCTATTTTGTTTCCAAGTACGGCGTGGAATAAAACTAACTGTAAATATGCATATACTCATGCCATTACCCATTTTTTCGCTGATATATCAAGTCTTTCCACTTAGAAACATAAAAATGATGATCATAATTATCAGAGAAAGTGTTGTGAATATACACTCCTGGAAATTGAAATAAGAACACCGTGAATTCATTGTCCCAGGAAGGGGAAACTTTATTGACACATTCCTGGGGTCAGATACATCACATGATCACACTGACAGAACCACAGGCTCATAGACACAGGCAACAGAGCATGCACAATGTCGGCACTAGTACAGTGTATATCCACCTTTCGCAGCAATGCAGGCTGCTATTCTCCCATGGAGACGATCGTAGAGATGCTGGATGTAGTCCTGTGGAACGGCTTGCCATGCCATTTCCACCTGGCGCCTCAGTTGGACCAGCGTTCGTGCTGGACGTGCAGACCGCGTGAGACGACGCTTCATCCAGTCCCAAACATGCTCAATGGGGGACAGATCCGGAGATCTTGCTGGCCAGGGTAGTTGACTTACACCTTCTAGAGCACGTTGGGTGGCACGGGATACATGCGGACGTGCATTGTCCTGTTGGAACAGCAAGTTCCCTTGCCGGTCTAGGAATGGTAGAACGATGGGTTCGATGACGGTTTGGATGTAGCGTGCACTATTCAGTGTCCCCTCGACGATCACCAGTGGTGTACGGCCAGTGTAGGAGATCGCTCCCCACACCATGATTCCGGGTGTTGGCCCTGTGTGCCTCGGTCGTATGCAGTCCTGATTGTGGCGCTCACCTGCACGGTGCCAAACACGCATACGACCATCATTGGCACCAAGGCAGAAGCGACTCTCATCGCTGAAGACGACACGTCTCCATTCGTCCCTCCATTCACGCCTGTCGCGAGACCACTGGAGGCGGGCTGCACGATGTTGGGGCGTGAGCGGAAGACGGCCTAACGGTGTGCGGGACCGTAGCCCAGCTTCATGGAGACGGTTGCGAATGGTCCTCGCCGATACCCCAGGAGCAACAGTGTCCCTAATTTGCTGGGAAGTGGCGGTGCGGTCCCCTACGGCACTGCGTAGGATCCTACGGTCTTGGCGTGCATCCGTGCGTCGCTGCGGTCCGGTCCCAGGTCGACGGGCACGTGCACCTTCCGCCGACCACTGGCGACAACATCGATGTACTGTGGAGACCTCACGCCCCACGTGTTGAGCAATTCGGCGGTACGTCCACCCGGCCTCCCGCATGCCCACTATACGCCCTCGCTCAAAGTCCGTCAACTGCACATACGGTTCACGTCCACGCTGTCGCGGCATGCTACCAGTGTTAAAGACTGCGATGGAGCTCCGTATGCCCCGTATGCCACGGCAAACTGGCTGACACTGACGGCGGCGGTGCACAAATGCTGCGCAGCTAGCGCCATTCGACGGCCAACACCGCGGTTCCTGGTGTGTCCGCTGTGCCGTGCGTGTGATCATTGCTTGTACAGCCCTCTCGCAGTGTCCGGAGCAAGTATGGTGGGTCTGACACACCGGTGTCAATGTGTTCTTTTTTCCATTTCCAGGAGTGTATTAAACCAATAAAATCTATCCTTTGTAGTAAGTAAACTAATACACAGCGTTTAAGACTAGTGCTATAAGCACTGACGTGACAAAGTGGATGGGATACCTCCTAATACCGTGTCTAACTTTCTGTTGCACGGCGTATTGTACCAGCTCGACGTGGCAAGGACTCAACAAGTCTCCTGCAGGAATATTGAGCCATGTTGCCTCTATACCCGTCCATAACTGCAAAAGTGTTGCCGGTGAGAGATTTTGCGCACGAACTGACCTCCAGCTTTCTTCCATAAATGTTCGATTCAATTCATGTCGGGTGATATGAGTGGCTAAATCATTCGCTCGAACTGTCCTGAATGTTCTTCAAACGAGTCGCGAACAATTGTGGCCCGGTGGCATGGCGCATTCTCATCCATAAAAATTTCATCATTCTTTGGGAACATGAAGTTCATGAATGGCTACAGATGGTCCACAAATAACATCACCATTTCCCGTTGACGGTCGGCTCGGTTGGACCAAAGGACCCAGTCCATTCTCTATAAACACAGCACACATCATTATGGAGCCACCACCAGCGTTGACAACTTGGGTCCATGGATTCGTGCCACACTCGAACCCTACCAGCAGCTCCTACCAACTGAAACCGGGACTCATCTGACCAGACCACGTTTTTCTAGTCGTCTAGGGTCCAGGAGAGGCGCTGCAGGCGATGTCGTGCTGTTAGCAAGGGCACTCGCGTCGGTCGCCTGCTGCCGTAGCCCATTAACGCCAGATTTCGCTGCACTGTTCTAATGGATATGTTCATCGTGCGTCAGACGTTGATTTCTGTGGTTATTTCATACAGTGTTGCTTGTCTGTTAGCACTGACAACTCCACAGGAATACCGCTGCTCCCGGTCGTTGAACGACGGCCGTCGGCCACAGCGTTGTTCGTGATGAGAGAGAATGCCTGAAATTTGATATTCTCGGAACTCTCTTGACACTTTGGATGTCGAAATATCGAATTCCCCAGCGATTGCCGGAAAGGAACGTCCCATGCATCTAGCTTCAACTAACATTTCCATTTCAAAGTCCCTTAATTCCAACCGCGCAGCCATACCTTTTCACATCAGAGTAAAAATGACAGCTCCGCTAACGTGCTGCTGTTTTATATCTTGTGTACGCGATACTACCGCCATCTGTATATGTGCATATCGTTGTACAATGACTTGCCACTTCCGTGTATATTTACAAGTATAGCTTCAGTTGTTAAGGCTCACCATGAACATGTGGTAGTTACGTTGTTTACGCCTGCTGAGTAGGCAGTTTTCCAGACCTTGCTATACTCCGTGAAGATAGCGGTGCACCTGCCCCCTTTTCTTAACTTTTATTGAACTCAAATAAGAATCACAAGCGTTTACAAATGTTTATGCATATTCAAAGCATATCTTAGCCTTGAAATGATGATGATGATGATGATGATGATGATGATGATGATGATGATGATGATGATGATGATGATGAGGAGGAGGAGGAGGAGGAGGAAGCAGATGATGTTTTACAAAAATAAAGAAAAAAAACAGTTACACCAAACAATGATTTGTCTCTGTATTCTCATATGTTCTCTCAAAACAACCTGTATCTCAGGTCTTTTTCTTTGTAACTTACAATGATTTTCTTAAATGTCTTGTTCCGTCAGATGATTTCTTGGCTCCAGCAATGTAATAAGGTTGGCGTTCGTCATATTGAGTTTTTGTTATAACATTACATTTTTGGTACAAGTTGGTTCCATCATTAAAATATTAAATATTTTATTTCATCAGACTATCCGTTTAACTATCCTGCTTCATCTATAAAGTTTTGATTTTATAGTTTCGTTGTGCCTTGTATAAGTTCGATGATAATGTTGTTAACATCAACGCAGTAATGCAATTTATAACAGTAGCGGCAGTGAAACGGTCGCATTTGAATCCTCCACAAATTTACTCACACGGTATAAAAAAAATGTAAAATGAATTTACGATGTTTGCAATATGAAGTGACTATCACTTGAAAATGATATCACGTAGATGACCATCATTTTCCTTCACACACGGAAGTTACACATCACATCTTGCAGGAGTTGCCCCGAAATTTGATTAATTTCCTCCGGAGTTTGATCCTTCAGTTCCTGGATGGTGAGTGGAGGGTCATACCGGAAGATGAGATTGCAGATGACCCCAAAGGAAGAAATCACCTGCTGAAATGTCACAGTGGATCTTGGAGCCAGAAAATGTCCCAGTACTTGAAGATGAGATAACCATGAAAGATGTGCTGTACTGCATTAATGGAATGATGTGAGGTATGGCATGTGGTGGGCACCTCTGGTTGGAAGAATGTGTTTACAGTTACAGGAAGATCAGGAAGCTGCCGCACTAGGAAATGATTTAACATGCGAACGTAACGTTCTGCATTCACAGTGACAGCATTTCCTCGATCTTATTCAAAAAGATAAGGCCCTATGGTTCCAAATGATGATAAGCTGCATCGCACTACAGCTTTCCGGCCGTGAAGTAGCGTTTCATCAAACAATTCTGGATTTTCAGGTGAGCAGTATATAAAGTTACGCTTGCTAGCAAAGCTTGACTCATAAAAATTGGTCTCATCGCTCGTGATCGGATTGTCGCACAGGCCTGGGTTGTCGCTCTTGAGTTCCGTCAATATCCGGTAAAAGCATAACCTCTTCGGATTATCGTCTGCATTAAGATTGTGGGATAACGCGCGAATTGTGGTGCCCTGAAAATATTCTAAGTTGGCGTGGCCGCACCGGCCAATCGGCCAGGCGGCGAAAGTTAGCCGGACAAGAGGGGTAGCCCCAGCGCATGGTCCAGCCGCGTGGCTGGGAATTCCGCTGTGACGAGGACGGTGCTTTGTGTCGATGAAGGAGATGTCTATGCTGCCAGTCCCAAAGATGACGGATTTTGTGAAACCTTAATGACAGACATTTCACAGTTCACGTAGAAATTAATAGAGCCAGATGGATCATGATATCTCAAAAAGAAACATGTACATTACTATTATTTGCACGACAATTCTGATGGTGTAAATCACTTTTTCAGTATCTTTATTAGTTTAAAGTTTAGTATCTGACGGTAAATTATACAAGTAACACCCAGCAGCGAATTTCCAAAATATAAACGCTTCATACGATTTTGTCGATCGCCGTGTCTCTAGAAAGCTATTAGTGTAAACCTAAATTGGTATGAATTACAGGCATGTGACATGAATAGTACGAGTTATTGGAAGTCAAAGTGGCCGATTACTATCGATCGCGTCAGGCCATAAGTACTCCACAGTTACACGAAAAAACGGTAGCAGCATGCTTGTAAATATATTTATTCGTCTATGTCTTTGTTTATATCCGATATATATACTATTCATGAAGAAATTAGTTAAATATTTACTGTGTGTTATAAAGCACAGAGATATGTTTATTTAATTGTTTATGTATTTAATAATGTATGTTAGAGCGCGTTTATGGTCCAGCCGTAGGAATATTTATTTAATTTCAAGTTATTTAAATGTAAATCCAGTATTTGGTATGTGTTTCAATATGTTTGTGTGTGCACGTCGACTTGGAGATATGGAGGGAGCTCTCTAGCCAATCACAGCGCTCGTTACTAAGAGGGACGTATGGAGGCTGGGGAGGAGCATCGTTTCCGGAGAGGACGCGGGAAGTGCTGGACGCGGAGTCGGCGGGAGGACTTAGAGACTGGTGCGGTTTTCGCGTGGTCGAGAGTGATGGAAATACTTCGGAGTGCCGACTTGTGAACTTGTGAGATTTCCGTGGATTCTACAGTGAAGACATAGTACGCGTTTGGAAGTGAATATCTCGCGAGCTGTGTTGTTGTTCATAATTAATTACGTTAAGTAGGAATCTATTGTTTCCTTCTCATTTAACTTCTATTTTATTTAATTGCTGGATCATCGACACCAATAACTGTTTGGCAGAAATATACCGCAGTCTCAGAAGTACTTCTACTATCGTACTCATCATTTAAAGTCGTTAAGATACTACCTGCATATTTTATTTAATTGCAATCTTTCATTTATAAATTTATATGTTACATTCATAATTCGCAATTGCCGAGTGATAGAAACCTTCGACCATTCGATTCATGTGTGTACTGTTATCGTATACTGTAGACTCAGCAGTATTTGGCCTGTAATGGTGGCAACTACGCATCCCAGCCCCTAGACAATGAAACCAGCCAAAACTTTTAATACTGCAGCTCTGAGTCGGAGGGTGCGTAGTTGAGGGCCAAACCACTCATTTCATATTATTTGAGATCCCGCAAGCTTTTACACTGAGTTTTGTACTAGTATATGTGCTATTGCACTTCCCGGTGCATTATTCACCGTGCACCGCTACACGATATGACACACTGTAGAGCATTCTTGTGTGCAGAACTCCTGGGACTTCGGCTGAAGGTTTCTTCCAATCTTGCCACATTCTCTGGTGAGCGCACCCGTTTTTTAGTTCCACCCCTCTTTCGAACCGTACCACCAGTTTCCTCAAAGTTCTGTAGCATGTGCCGACGGTCTGGGACGTGCGAGATTGTAATGAGCACGAAGTACATGATGCGCGGCCACGTTGTTGTCCTTTTTTGTAAAATTCCTTCACGACTGCAGCGCGGCGTTCTCTGGTCCACGACGCCATCTCGACTGAACAACGATATCAGAATCAATGGCAAAGGTTTGTCGACCAGATGGCACCACTCCCGTTTTCTGATTCCTATCGCAACGCGCTATTTATAGGAGTTGCCAAAGCATCCGCTTCACTACCACACCTATTATTAGGTGCAAAGGTACAATGAACGTTCCTTTGTTATGCGCGACGCATCTGCTGATTCATCTGTCACAGCTGAAATGATATAACTCAGTGATTAGTCTCCTATCTAATCTTGTACTTTGGCTACGGGTTTCGCTCTTTATTCCATTATTCGGTAATTTTATTTATTGTAGCGCTGTGCGCGGTTTCCCTAACTGAGATCTGTTAGACTAAGGGAGGGACAGTAGTGTACACGTTGTGTTGTTGCAGTTTACAGTTTGGTGAAGGTGTCTTCTGAGATGTAGACTCGTAACCGTTGCAGCATTTTTCTCAACGAGCACGAAAAATCGTCCGGGAACTTCACTGAGACTGACCGGTGTACCAGATAAAGGATCGTTAATCCACCGCCGAGTCTATCATCTACCTGTCACGTAAGCTATCACAGTTGTTGTTTTAGTTGTTGTTGTCGTTCTTATCCTCCTTCTCCTTATTTATTTTTTAGGAAATTTTCGCCTGTTATGGTTTTCATCTTATCCTCAGTCTTCTTGGTTTCCGTTTCTCTTTTGGTCTGTATTTACGTATTTTGATTGGCAATCTTTCAGGGCCCCTGGTTTGTAGATACTCCGTCCATCTTCTGACATTTTTTGATGCTGCACATGTACTGTTTATTTTTGATAGCAAAATTTACGTCTGTTATTTTACATACTTCGACAATTCTTAGGAACCTAATCTCTTCCAATCACAACAGAAGGCGTTTTTATTCAACACATGAGCGGTTTCGGGCTTCGCTCATCTTCAGGTTGTCTCACGTTCATGCGCATGTTTCCGTACTCAGTGTTGGAGTTCACTGTTTAAATAAAAAACGAAGGATGTTTTGTAGTGATGATGATGATGATGATGATTATGATGAAGCTGTGTGTAAGTAGTATGATACTTTACAACACACGTCGCTTAGCCACTTCCAAATATTTCATTCGTGTCTATTTAGTCGTCATTACATTGTTTGTTTATGATTTAAACGATTATTTTCAACGCTTGAGTGTGGAAACGTGTACATGAATGTAAACCACCTGAAGATCGACACAGGCCGAAACCGGTCGTGTGTTAAATAAAATCATCTTCTATTGTGACTGGTCGCGGTTATTATTCAAAAACCTACGAGAAAGCAGTCACGGAGTTAAACTACATACATTATGGATAAAATGCATCTAATCTCTGTTGACTGGATACTCATTTCCAGCTTGTTATTTACTTCTTATATTTCACTTCCGTGTGATTTTATTCGTTGAGCAATATTCTCATAAAATTTCAATCTCTTATGTTTGAGAGCTTTATTTTTCAGATATCTGCTGATTTTATGCAAACATTACTATACTTCCTTACTTCATTTACTATGTCTTCGCCGTAATCGTATATTATACAAGGTGTCCCAGGAAGAATGGTCAATATTCGGGGAAATGACAGGAACGAACATTCGTAGTCAAAATGTCTGGTAATGAATCATTGCTCTTAAAATGCATACCTTAAGAGCAATGAGCACTTGTTTAGTAGAAGACATATGTTTCATGGTATCGAAGATGAGTTCCTCATAATTCTTAAGATACACATGTTAGAGGCCATGATCGATTACTATACTCTTTTGCTTCAAATGATCGTTTCTAACATATTCCTGAAACGTCCTGTATAAGGGCGAAGATATTTGAGATGTTTGACTTGTTCTATTACTTGATTGTTAACGATAAGTTGGATTCGATTCGGGTTTTTACTTATAAAAGCTGTAGTTTGTTTTCGACACCTAAATTTCTACGTTGAACCCGTAACATATTTTATTCAATTCACAATATAGATGTCTGCAGTCGTTTTATTTCCTTGAAATCAGTGTTAGGCCGTCAGCACAAAAAGTGCTTTTAATCGTGACGGATCAGTTATTTGTAACGTAGCGTTCACTTTAAAGTTCTAACCGCGGATCGCATTTTCGATGCAGATATTAAATAGGGTAGGAGAGAAACTACATCCTTGACTCAAATCTCTGTGTGCTGCTGCTGAGTCCTTCAGTTTTCTACCTGGATCCAACACAAATGGCGTGTTTCCGCCCAGGCTCTGAACTTTCGATATAATCGAACGGTATCTTCTGAACCTAATTATAACTCATAGTTTTTAAGACAATATCGAGGGCTGTGTCAAGCGATAAATATTACATGTGTTTCTTTATTAAACTCTAGTTGTTTGTTAGTAAGTTTTAATATTTCTCTTTCCTAAGTCTAAAAGGATCAGTTATACGTGAAGTCCTACGTACATCTCTGAAAGCTGTGAATAATCCACAAATGACCCTGGTTTCCGCAACGTACTACTCTCTTCTGCGCAATACCAAACGCACGATGGTTTTCCATGTATGTAATTCAGACGCGATGATGCCGTAGAAAGCTCCGGAACGTGAAAGACTCTCAAGGAACCGAGATCTTTTTCGACTGCTCTCTTCTACCCCCCCCCCCCCCAACCTTTCCTCCACCACCCACCCCACCGCCAAGTCCCCTACCTCGGACACTTTTAGTGCTCCCTGAGCGTATTTTCCCGCTGCGGCCAATCTCTTCCGCGAGACATGCGTTTATGTGCTCGCCATCCTGCAGAGCGAAGAAACAACATAAAATGCACGAAACGACCATCCTCACCGAGATTTATGTTGAAAGGCCTGTGGGTTCCATGCAGAGGCGAACGGTTAGACGGGCTGTTGAGCAGTGGAGGCTATACCACCTGCTCGTTTCTCGCGTCGTATGTTTCTCACAATAAGGACAGCGAAGCGTCAGTTACGGTGGTGACGGCAGCCCAAGATTAACGTGTTGGCCACGCGGGATTAGCCGAGCGGTCTTGGGCGCTGCAGTCATGGACTGTGTGGCTCGTCCCGGTGGAGGTTCGAGTCCTCTCTCGGGCATGGGTGTGTGTGTTTGTCCTTAGGATAATTTAGGTTAAGTAGTGTGTAAGCTTAGGGACTGATGACCTTAGCAGTTAAGTCCCATAAGATTTCATACACATAAGAACTTTCTTTTTTTTATTGACGTGTTGTTCAGCTGCACTTAGTACAGCAAGTTCCGTAGCTTAGTGCAGAGACTCTGTGGCTGTAGTAAGACAGTCACTTTTAATGGCGCAGATTTGTTCAACATACTCGTTTAGCACCCTATCCAACTCCTCTAATGGAGCAGTCCCTATATCTACGATGCAGCTTTTCCAGTCCGTGCAAATGGAAATTGTGACAGACGGCGAAACCAGATCCCAGGAGCATGTTTTAGGTCTTTTGTGTCGCCAAAATTGACGACACTTGACGTGTTGCTTCAGGTTAGGAAGCGGTTGGAAGTTGTACAGGGCGGCCTGGAATCAAAAGAGGGCGATGGTCGACCAGCTGGAAATGCAGGACCTTCAGTCGAGTAGCCAGTAGGTGGGACATTTGCAATGGTAATCTGTCCTGTAACAAAGAGATCGCTTTCTCGACTTCCCACGGCGTTTTGTCTCAAAAGCATGCTTCAGCTTCTCGAAGGGGCTAACGTAATGTTCGCCGGTTATGCTAAAGCCCTGAACACAATGCCATATTTATTCCACAGAACAGATACAGTGAGTTTTTTGGCCTATATTGTGGTGTCACCGCCAGACACCACACTTGCTAGGTGGTAGCTTTTAAATCGGCCGCGGTCCATTAGTATACGTCGGACCCGCGTGTCGCCACTGTCAGTGAATGCAGACCGAGCGCCACCACACGGCAGGTCTAGAGAGACTTACTAGCACTCGCCCCAGTTGTACAGCCGACGTTGCTAGGAAAGGTTCACTGAGAATTACGCTCTCATTTGCCGAGACGATAGTTAGCATAGCCTTCAGCTAAGTCAATTGCTACGACCTAGCAAGGCGCCATTTATCCTTTGGTATGTATCTAATGAAGCATGTACAGTAACAAGACCAATGTTCACCAATTGTGGATTAAAGTTAAGTATTGCAGAAGCTACGTACTTTTCTTTATAGCATTCATTACGTATCCTGTTTCAGACCTCACGCCATCCTGCGTGAGCTTATAGCGTGCATTTCGGCTTCCTCAAACAACACGCTGTTGGCACTTCTGCCGACACTTCATATATCATTCTTGTATCTTCCGCCCTTAATTGTTCTCCTTCCGACGCTGCATAATTCGTTCTCAGTTTAAAGAGTCTCTTGTCCACTTTAACATGTAGCCCGTCTAGCTGTCGGAAATATAACTGACATCCAACCAGGTCTTGACTGTGGAAGGTAATCAACTTCATCTCTAGAATGAGATTTTCACTCTGCAGCGGAGTGTGCGCTGATATGAAACTTCCTGGCAGATTAAAACTGTGAGCCGACCGAGACTCGAACTCGGGACCTTTGCCTTTCGCTGGCAAGTGCTCTGACAACTGAGCTACCCAAGCGCGAGTCACGCCCCGTCCTCACAGCTTTACTTCTGGTAGTACATCGTCTCCTACCTTCCAAACTTTACAGAAGCTCTCCTGCCAGGAGATCCAAAGGATCTCAATTAATTAGCAGACTGAAGAAAGCAAACAGCTAATTCAACGCTTCTAAAACAGGTTGAAAGTTGGCAATTAAATAAATTCTATTAGAAATCATAAACATAGAGCGGAGAGAAAGTCTTCACCAACGAGTTAACACTAGTACCAAATATCGATAGCAATCGGTGACTGCAGGAATGGGATTAGACAAAAATTTGGTGATACCAAAAGCGCAAAACATTGCCATGCCTGATACGCCATAGGAAACCAGTTGGCATTCAAAACAGCTTCCAGTCGTCTCGGAATGCATAAATGAAAGTCCTGTAACATTTTCAAGAGTATCTTACACCATTCTTCTGGCAAAATAGTGGTAAGTACAGTTAAAGATGATGACGTTGGGTAGTGATCACGCATTGTTCTCTTCAAAGTAGACCACAAAAGCTGGATAATATTGAGATCTGGTGACTGGTGAGCAGCGAAGATGGGACAGCTCAGCCCCACACTCACAAAACCAGTCCTGGACAATGCGAGCTGTATGAGCAGGGGCCCTGTCGTATTGGAACTCAATGTCGCCATTGGGGAACAATGATTGTGCCATGGAATAGACCTGGTCAGCCAAAATTATCACAGAATCCTTGACGGTAATGCGGCCCCGCATGGTAATCGTGGGGTCCATGTAATACCACAATATGTCTGCCGAAGTCATCAACTAATCCCAACCATGTTTTATTCCTGGAACGCAGACGCGGTCAGATGTTGGAGACAGTTTGACAAAAGAGTTTTCCGACCAAATTACGTTCTTACTTTGCTCCATGGTCCAGTTTTTATGGCCGCCCGGGGTAGCCGCGCCTAGCCACGGTTTGCGCAGCTTCCCCCGTCGGAGGTTCGAATCCTCCCTCGGGCATGGGTGTGTGTGTGTGTGTGTTGTCCTTAGCGTAAGTTAGTCTAAGTTAGATTAAATAGTTGTAAGCCTAGGGACCGATGACCTCAGCAGTTTGGTCCCATAGGAACCTACCACAAATTTTCCAGTCTTTATGATTTCGACGGCACGTTTTCCAATTACGTCATTTCATCACTGATGAGTAGTTTTAGAATTCCAGTTCTCTCTGCAGTTCTCTGCTTCTGAAGCTGCCTTCGTGCTGTATTGCTCTGACAGGATTCGCGAGTGCGACATATAATTCTGCAGTGACTTTTGCAGCATCGTCCTCCTGTTTTTTGTCACGACCCTCTTTAACGACCGTCCGTCCAGATCACTCAGCACACAATTCCGTCCGCATTGCGACTTAGCGGACGTTGTTTTTGCACTTTCCCTGTGTTGCGGTGTAAACTTTCTATACGGCGTCTCTTGAAGCACCAAACAATCACGCTACAGATGTGCAGAACTGTAGACCTATATCTCTAACGTCGATCAGTTGTAGAATTTTGGAACACGTATTATGTTCGAGTATAATGACTTTTCTGGAGACTAGAAATCTTCTCTGTAGGAATCAGCGTGGGTTTCTAAAAAGACAATCGTATGAAACCCAGCTCGCGCTATTCGTCCACGAGACTCAGGGGGCCATAGACAGGGGTTCCCAGGTAGATGCCGTGTTTCTTGACTTCCGCAAGGCGTTCGATACAGTTCCCCACAGATGTTTAATGAACAAAGTAAGAGCATATGGACTATCAGACCAATTGTGTGATTGGATTGAAGAGTTCCTAGGGAACACAACGCAGGATGTCATTCTCAATGGAGAGAAGTCTTCCGAAGTAACAATGATTTCAGGTATGCCGCAGGGGAGTGTCGTGGGACCGTTGGTATTCACGATATACATAAATGACCTTGTGGATAATATCGGAAGTTCACTGAGGCTTTTTGCGGATGATGCTGTAGTATATAGAGAGGTTGTAACAATGGAAAATTGTACTGAAATGCAGGAGGTTCTGCAACGAATTGACGCATGGTTCAGGGAATGGCAACTGAATCTCAATGTAGACAAGTGTAATGTGCTGTGAATACATAGAAACAAAGATCCTTTATCATTTAGCTACAATATAGCAGGTCAGCAACTGGAAGCAGTTAATTCCATAAATTATCTGGGAGTAGGCATTAGGAGTGATTTACTCGTAAAATGAAATGATCATATAAAGTTGATCGTCGGTAAAGCAGATGGCAGACTGAGATTCATTGAAAGAATCCTAAGGAAATGCAATCCGAAAACAAAGGAAGTAGGTTACAGTACACTTGTTCGCCCACTTCTTGAATATTGCTCACTAGTGTGGGATCCGTACCAGATAGGGTAGATGGAAGAGAGAGAGAAGATCCAACGGAGAGCAGCGCGCTTCGTTACAGAATCATTTAGTAATTGCGAAAGCGTTACGGAGATGATAGATAAACTCCAGTGGAAGACTCTGCAGGAGAGACGTTCAGTAGCTCGGTACGGGCTTTTGTTGAAGTTTCGAGAACATACCTTCACCGACAAGTCAAGCAGTATATTGCTCCCTCCTACGTACATCTCGCGAAGAGACCATGAGGATAAAATCAGAGAGATTAAAGCCCACACAGAAGCATACCGACAATCTTTCTTTCCACGAACAATACGATAGTGCAATAGAAGGGAGAACCGATAGAGGTACTCAAAGTACCCTCCGCCACACACCATCAGGTGGCTTGCGGAGTATGGATGTAGATGTAGATACCTTGATTATGGAAGAACTCACCATAGGAGCACCAACGATTTTCTCATGTTTTAATTCACTTACCTCCGACATAATACATCCATAGCGATACAAAACACCGTTTTGACCACGGTTGACTCTTGCAAAGTACTGAGAACATTGCCCAGGCACCGTTCGTAGTCAGAGCAGCGCAACCTCCAGGTTTGGCTAGCATCTGCATTTGCGTTCTAGCACGTATTTCTCGTGATGTTTCCTTACTTCGGTCCAACCACTGAAATTACCAAAATGGGTTTAAATTCTACATGGGTATTTGTGTTGGGGAGAACTGAATTCATGTGAGAATCTTAACATGCCAGAGAGACAGACAGAGAGAGCGAGAGAGAGACAGACAGACAGACAGGCAGGCAGAGAGACAGACAGACAGAGAGAAAGAGAGAGAGAGAGAGAGAGAGAGAGAGAGAGACCGCTTTGAGACACACCGCTGAAATAATGACCGAGGTGACAAAGGGCGTTGGCTGAAATGATTCCTTACCACACAGTGGATGTGTGGTATCGCAGCAACAGCGCGGCGTAGTCGCAGGAGCCAGTTGACAGCGATGACACTTCAGTGCCAATAGCATAACATTCACTTTGGAGTACTCTTTCTGTTACCAACTGCTGGTAGGGGCAGAGGACAATGACTGCCTGCTTCGATATAGAGAACAGACCACGTCTTGTGTGCGCTGATGTTTCCAATCCTGCTTTGACTCCAACCATTTAACCACGATCGTCTTTGAGTCACTTCAACTACTCGAGGAAGAGCCGTTTGATTTTGATTTGAATTTAACGCTTGACGCCATCTGGAGCAAATAATTAAGAGCTCTAAATATCATCGCATCTGAAATCATATTAGAGAATACTTACCCTCAGTATGTCAGGGATCATTTACGGTCTCTCTTTCTCTATAAATTTTTAGTTGGGGATTAATTTGCATTCAGTGTTTGGGAAACGTCAAACTAAAATTAATAATACCATAATAAGTTCAGCATTGGGTAATTCAGTACAGATTGTGGCTTTGAATTTCCAATGATATGTACTGATTATTAATTATTGGGGTTCAGGAATGCACTCCACATGTCCCGACGCCCGATAAGGCTGGATAGGTTCCAATCACAAGTATACTGCAACTGATCTTTCCCGTCCACTACAAATCGAGTTAGTCCTTCACTTCCCTTACTGCCTCTTACGAATAGCAGTCCTAACAATCAACAAATCTGGCTCACAGCTTTCCTGATTTTCCCCTCTTGTACCATTCTGTCAATGTTTTCATCTGTGTAGTAGATAGCAAACTGCCTGTGAATAGGGAGCATTTTATCCTGTTCCTCACTATCTATTTTTTTTACAGAGCAACTAATGTTTGTGTTCGTATTGTGATGTTTCACGCAAATCGAACGTGGTAATGCACGGTCCAGTGACATTAATGTGACAATCACCTGTGTTCGACAGGTGGCAGCACTAGCAGTGGAGGGAATACAAAGTGCGTCAGGAGACAAGGAAAACAATGCAATCGTTGTCGTAATGCGGAAACTGAGAGATTCATCTGATGTCCAGAGGGAATGATCATTGGCTTTCGGGGCAAAGATGGAACCACTTCCGAAACGGTTAAAGTCGTTAGCTGTTCGCGTGCCACGGTGATTAAAATATACCGTGCATGTCAAAGTGGAACTATCCAAAACCGGCGGCGCGGCCACTGTGGCGCACCACGGGCCATAGAAGACACGGGTGGACGACGGCTACAGGGCGTTCGTTGTACGGGCGAATACAGACGCTTCTGTTGGCCAACTGACAGTCCAGATGTGCCGAGGAGCTGTCAGTTTCTGCGAGTTTCGCTGCGTACAGGTCTCTGCAGCAGGCGCCTGGTTTGTGTGCCCATACTGACTGCTTTTCATCGGCGACGAAGGCTGGAATTTGCACGACAATAACGCAACTGGACGTCATTGAGTGTCGACACGTGCCCTTTTCAGACGAATCACGTTTTATGGTCCATCGAACAGATGGCCTTTCGCGTGAACGAAGTGAAACTTCTGAAAGCAAATATCCTGAATCTGTTAAGTCTGGGGAATGTCTTCGTGGCATCCCTTTGGTGATCTCTCGTCTTTCTCGAAGGCACAGTGTACCAAGACACACGCATTTATCCTTGGGGACCTTGTCAACCGGCAAAGCCAGTTTGTTTTCTCTCGGCACGATGGCATCCTCCAGCAGGACAATGCAACGTCACACATAACTCGCAGCGTGCGTGCGTCGTTCTGAGAGCAGTAGGATGAGTTTACCGCTCTCCCTTGGCCACCATATAGGCCGGATTTGAACCCAATAGAGAATTTTCAGGACGGGCCGTTCGCACTATGCCGGCTGTTGTGGCCGAGCGGTTCTAGGCCCTTCAGTCCGGAACCGCGCTGCTGCTACGGTCGCAGGTTCGAATCCTGCCTCGGGTATGAATGTTTGTGATGTCCTGAGGTTAGCTAGGTTTAAGTAGTTCTAAGTCTAGGGTGCTGATGACCTCAGATGTTAAGTCCCATAGTGCTCAGAGCCATTTGAACCATTTTTGTTCGCACTATGGAGCTTTAACCGAGAAACCTGAGGCAGCTGGCCGCGTCACTGGAGTTGTCATTGGTGCACATCCCTGTCGGTACCTTACAGAACCTCACTCCCTTCCTACACATCTCGCTGCAAAAGGTAGTTATTAAGGTTTTTGAGGTGTCACCGTACAGTAAATTTCATAAGGATGACATTTACATCGAACCAGTAAGTATCTATACGATACTGTTTTCTGTGATAACCACATCCTAAAAAAAACGTATTTGAAACGTAATAGAAAACAATGCGGAAAAGTGGCACAAATCGAGCGCAGATGATTGACCATCGCTGCAGTCTTCGGGTGTACATGTAGTAGGTATACATTGGAGATAACAGCCTGGTAATTTAACAAACCAGTTAATATTTTTAGCAAGGTAAATACGGTAAGTGGCCAAAAATCAGAGGAAGGGTTGTCCCATTTGAAAGAGCGCCGTGTGTGGCGCTGGAGTGCTGGAGTTAGATACGACGTATGACGGGAATCAACCAGCGATATCTGAGCTTTCTGTTGCGTGCACGTGTGTAGCGGACTTGTCAGTTAACCGACTTTGTACCTGTGATGATTATCGCTACAAGACACATGGGTCATAGCTCATCGGCGATTGGAAAATAATTCGGCTTTGCGAATTTAGCAGTGCGTAGGATATCTCAGAGACAGTGTTTCCACACTGGTAAACCCCCGCACAGCATGACCACTGGTGTTTCACGAAGGGACTTGACGTCGGCATCGCAGGGCCGTAAGGGCCTATCGACGCCGATTTGAATGGGGGGGGGGGGGGGTGGTAAGGGACCCACTTCCATCGGGACTCTACAGAGATAAAAACACTGTACAGGCTTTAGAGGTTGAAAATCACACTAAAGGTCTTCCCGGGGTACATCGAATTTTGGTTGAGACATCCTTGCCCGTTCCAATCATAAGTAAACTGCAACTGATCTTTCCATCCCTTCATAGGACGCCCCACACCTCTTTCCCCTTGAGGTGCTTACCTACACATTAATTTAAGTAGTCCTTCATCTGGCATCGTTTGAATGTATCCAAGCAATTTCTTTCCGTACTCTTGTATGTTATGAAGGGTACTTTAGGCACCAAGTTGATCTCCGATTTCATCGTTGTATATATGATTAATGAGTTTGTAACTAGCTAGTGCCCATAGACGGGTCATCTCTGCTGTTTCAACCCTCCTTCGTTGATTGACACTTCGAGGGCAAGTTTCCGATTCACATATTAGGGCTGGTACCGCCGTCATATCAAAAAATTTTTGTACTCTCTTTCGTAACTTTTTTGAAGGAAGTGCAATTTATAGTACCTATCAGCTGTTGAAATGTTTTCAGCTTGTATTCTTGATCAGGAGAAAGAAAACTGGCGTTCTACGGATCGGAGCGTGGAACATCAGATCCCTTAATCGGGCAGGTAGGTTAGAAAATTTAAAAAGGGAAATGGATAGGTTAAAGTTAGATATAGTGGTAATTAGTGAAGTTCGGTGGCAGGAGGAACAAGACTTTTGGTCAGGTGAATACAGGGTTATAAATACAAAATCAAATAGGGGTAATGCAGGAGTAGGTTTAATAATGAATAAAAAGATAGGAGTGCGGGTTAGCTACTACAAACAGCATAGTGAACGCACTATTGTGGCCAAGATAGACACGAAGCCTACGCCTACTTCAGTAGTACAAGTTTATATGCCAACTAGCTCTGCAGATGACGAAGAAATTGATGAAATGTATGATGAGATAAAAGAAATTATTCAGGTAGTGAAGGGAGACGAAAATTTAAGTCATGGGTGACTGGAATTCAAGAGTAGGAAAAGGGAGAGAAGGAAACATAGTAGGTGAATATGGATTGGGGCTAAGAAAGAAAAGAGGAAGCCGCCTGGTAGAATTTTGCGCAGAGCACAACTTAATCACAGCTAACACTTGGTTTAAGAATCACGAAAGAAGGTTGTATACATGGAAGAACCCTGGAGATACTAAAAGGTATCAGATAGGTTATATAATGATAAGACAGAGATTTAGGAACCAGGTTTTAAATTGTAAGACAATTCCAGGGGCATATGTGGATTCTGACCACAATATATTGGTTATGAACTGCAGACTGAAACTGAAGAAACTGCAAAAAGGTGGGAATTTAAGGAGATGGGACCTGGATAAACTGAAAGAACCGCAGGTTGTAGAGAGTTTCAGGGAGAGCATAAGGGAACAATTGACAGGAATGGGGGAAAGAAATACAGTAGAAGAAGAATGGGTAGCTCTGAGGGATGAAGTAGTGAAGGCACCAGAGGATCAAGTAGGTAAAAAGACGAGGGCTAATAGAAATCCTTGGGTAACAGAAGAAATATTGAATTTAATTGATGAAAGGAGAAAATATAAAAATGCAGTAAATGAAGTAGGCAAAAAGGAATACAAACGTCTCAAAAATGAGATCGACAGGAAGTGCAAAATGGCTAAGCAGGGATGGCTAGAGGACAAATGTAAGGATGTAGAGGCCTATCTCACTAGGGGTAAGATAGATACTGCCTACAGGAAAATTAAAGAGACCTTTGGAGAGAAGAGAACCACTTGTATGAATATCAAGAGCTCAGATGGCAACCCAGTTCTAAGCAAAGAAGGGAAGGCAGAAAGGTGGAATGAGTATATAGAGGGTTTATCCAAGGGCGATGTACTTGAGGACAATATTATGGAAATGGAAGAGGATGTAGATGAAGATGAAATGGGAGATAAGATACTGCGTGAAGAGTTTGACAGAGCGCTGAAAGACCTGAGTCGAAACAAGGCCCCGGGAGTAGACAACATTCCATTAGAACTACTGATGGTCTTGGGAGAGCCAGTCATGACAAAACTCTACCATCTGGTGAGCAAGATGTATTAGACAGGCGAAATACCCACAGACTTCAAGAAGAATATAACAATTCCAATCCCAAAGAAAGCAGGTGTTGACAGATGTGAAAATTACCGAACTATCAGTTTAATAAGTCACAGCTGCAAAATACTAACTCGAATTCTTTACAGACGAATGGAAAAACAAGTAGAAGCGGACCTCGGGGAAGATCAGTTTGGATTCCGTAGAAATGTTGGAACACGTGAGGCAATACTAACCTTACGACTTATCTTAGAAGAAAGATTAAGAAAAGGCAAACCTACGTTTCTAGCATTTGTAGACTTAAAGACAGCTTTTGACAACGTTAACTGGAATACTCTCTTTCAAATTCTGAATGTGGCAGGGGTCAAATGCAGGGAGCGAAAGGCTATTTACAATTTGTACAAAAACCAGATGGCAGTTATAAGAGTCGAGGGGCATGAAAGGGAAGCAGTGGTTGGAAAAGGAGTGAGACAGGGTTGTAGCCTCTCCCCGATGTTATTCAATCTGTATATTGAGCAAGCAGTAAAGGAAACAAAAGAAAAATTCGGAGTAGGTATTAAAATTCATGGAGAAGAAGTAAAAACTTTGAGGTTCGCCGATGACATTGTAATTCTGCCAGAGACAGCAACGGACTTGGAAGAGCAGTTGAACGGAATGGACAGTGTCTTGAAAGGAGGATATAAGATGAACATCAACAAAAGCAAAACGAGGATAATGGAATGTAGTCAAATTAAATCGGGTGATGCTGAGGGGATTAGATTAGGAAACGGGACACTTAAAATAGTAAAGGAGTTTTGCTATTTAGGGAGTAAAATAACTGATGATGGTCGATGTAGAGAGGATATAAAATGTAGACTGGCAATGGCAAGGAAATCGTTTCTGAAGAAGAGAAATTTATTAACATCGAGTATAGATTTAAGTGTCAGGAAGTCGTTTCTGGAAGTATTTGTATGGAGTGTAGCCATGTATGGAAGTGAAACATGGACGATAACCAGTTTGGACAAGAAGAGAATAGAAGCTTTCGAAATGTGGTGCTACAGAAGAATGCTGAAGATAAGGTGGGTAGATCACGTAACTAATGAGGAGGTATTGAATAGGATTGGGGAGAAGAGAAGTTTGTGGCACAACTTGACTAGAAGAAGGGATCGGTTGGTAGGACACGTTCGGAGCATCAAGTGATCACAAATTTAGCATTGGAGGGCAGCGTGGAGGGTAAAAATCGTAGAGGGAGACCAAGAGATGAATACACTAAGCAGATTCAGAAGGATGTAGGTTGCAGTAGGTACTGGGAGATGAAGAAGCTTGCACAGGATAGAGTAGCATGGAGAGCTGCATCAAACCAGTCTCAGGATTGAAGACCACAACAACAACAACAACAACAACATTCTTGATCAATGGATGTCATACGTTGTCTCACATCCAAGATACTGTATTTAGAAGTATTTATGTATTCTATAGGCTTATAATAGGCATTTGCTCTTGTATGTTCCTTACCATGGAATGCCATTATCTTAGTTTTGTCTTTAGATATTGTAATATGTTTAGCAGTTGCTGCCTGGTATGAGGACCAAATTCCTCTACGCACTTCACCTTCCGGGTCCGCTAAGATTACTGGATCATGTGCATACGGTAGTGTATTTTTAACTTCATAGTAAAGATTACAATAATCCAGTACTTTATTCACTATGCCACCTATGCACAGACGGTGGTCAGAAACAGCCTGAATGCTTGTAACTGTCATGCAGGGTAAGGTGTGCAGAGAAGTAATTATTAAAAAATTTCGGTACATTGCGTTTCCAAGTTAAAGGGCGTTGTTGTTAGCCAATCATGTGGCCTGCCAGAGAGGGTGCCACCAAAGGTGTTCTTCGTTTGGTTTCCTAAAGCCAGAGAAGAGAGCGATGCAAAAATTAGACATGGGATGATAGCAAGAATCGAACCCAGTCAAAGGCTTAGTGTTCTCGTGAGCAGTCGTCTACACTATGGCTACAACTGATACTAATTGTATCTGGTGAGCTGCTTGAATTTGTGAGCGCAATGGCCTGATTCGCTAACTTCAGTGCTAATTAACTTGGAAAAGGCACAACGTTTCGATTTTTTTTTCTCAACTGTTCTTTGCACAACCTACCCTGAAACATCCTTTTAAGCTTTTCTGTCCGTTTCTGATCACCCTGCATTTTAAATAACGCCAGTGGCAAGGGACATCGTTTGTCTTCACTCCTTGTGTGATGGTTCTCGCAAACGGGCTTCCTTTCTGTACACTGATTTCTCTGTGTGTGTACATACTTTGAATTACACTTACTAAATACTAAGTTCCACAATTTTTTTCAAACTTTTTCAGTAATTTAATTCTGTTAACTTCATAAAAAGCTTTCTCATAGTCGAGGAAGGTGATGTAAGGGGATAATTGTGTTCTCTATATTGTTCGATAAATTTTCAGACTGGGGAAATACTGTACAAGCAAGATCTTACCTGAAATCCACTGTGTTCTTCTTTTGACCCGTCTAATATTTGTTATTTGTGTGCACTGATATATCTCATATGATTAATATAATCCTTAAGCGTTCTGACTGGCTACGTAATATGCGTACACAGGATGTATCACAGTTAGCAGTGAAAGCTGACATAGGTGAAAGTATACAGAGCTATCCACAACTACTTCTGGTGTTTTAGAAGACGACTACACAAAAACAAGACGTTACAGAGAGGCCGAGCAGAGACACCACTGCGTGAAGTCAGAATAGCTTTTGGCAGCCTGTGAAAAGTCTTTGTCGCTAGTAAAACTTTATTGGAGATAACCACTTATTCACGATGTTTACAAGTAGTCGTTCTTCCATACAAGCCTCAGCTGTTGCTCAGTCAGCTGCATGTTGTATTCAAGTATGTTGCGTCCAGTTATCTCAGCGGCTGCACACACAGCAGATGATGATAGGGAGCCTGGCGCCACACACGGGTTGCCGGCGCGCAGGCGCTGCCATTGCCTAGCGTGAAGTGATGTCACACTAGCTGCTGGAGTGTCCTCGATCGCACTCCAAATTGTACGACAGCCCTTCATGAAGCATCAGTGGTGTACCTGGTGTCGGCAGTCGTGTGATGGATTGACCACCTTCCAGCCTGGTAGTTTCAGCTCTCGGGGGAACCTGGAAGTTGTACCAGAATGTGGACACTAAAAGGCCCTGTTGCTGGCTACCACATCGATGTTCAATGTTGGCAGCGTTCTGCGATGTAGTGTTGGTGGAAGCCAGACTGTTTCCGCATCACTAGACTGTAGGCGGTGAGCAGCATCAGGCGCACCAGGTGAATACCATCATCTCAAGTACATCCTTGACTACATCAGAGACTGCTTTTGCTTCTAGGGCATAGATTCTCTATAGTATCATAATCGTGGAATCGAGTGCTGTTATTGCGAAAGATATCAATCCCAATGATCAACACATGATGAGAGTTGAAACGCTGGAGTATTTAAAGGGGGCAAGCATGAGGCGATGACATGAGGCTAGGTTCATAATGACGGCTTGTGTCCTCCTTATCCTTCTATATTCGCTTAACAGGCTGTTAACTGTTGTGTCAGTTCGTCACTGCAAGTTCTTGTGTAAGAGAGTTTTTTGCATCATGTTTTACGAGCTAACGAATGAGCTTGTCTAGCTCCCTTTGGTTTCTTGTCGCAGTCTTAGTTCTGTTGAACATGTGTTCTCACTTGGCAGATAGTGTCGTAATGCGTTGCGGACCGGACCCTTTTTTGACATATCCCTTCCTGCTTCTGGATCTGTCCCTGGCAAGACTTGATTTTGCCTGCGGCAATGTTCGTGAATTTAAAAATTACCATTCTGTGCCATAACAACATACAGAAGGCAGACATCAGTGGATAGAGCATCTCATCAAAATTTTAGCTCTTATTACGTGTCGTCAGTATGGGCATAGTTTATGTCGCACTTCCTGCGACATTCATCAAAGTCGCTGACACTTATTGCCCAACAAGGCGGGACAGCAGCCCGCTTTGGAAATCTGTTCGTTTGGTTGCCTAACCTCAGGTGCAGAATAATGCTGCACTAAGGAGAGGATAATTGGTGTACATGTTCTCACACTGAGACACTACGCAGAGGCGTTGCTAAACCCTGAGACAATTACACACAGGCGTGCTTAGACACATGCGATCTGTTTCGACAGGTGGCAGAGCCGGTGAGCGCGAGTTGGGACACTGGCGAGCAGTACTGTCGAGGAGGTAGCCACTGGAGTCGTCTGCTGCACCTAACAGCTGAGACTTCCAGTCTCTGTACTTGGTGGAAACGACAGGACTCGAAGTAATCCGGTTGACAAGGGGACAGCTCGTAGCCTGGAGAGATACTCTATGTGGCGAAGACAAGGGTGGTTGACGGCCGAAGGACGCTAATGGGATGACCAGTCGTCATGACGCGGATTCACAGGCCGAAAATACATTCAACGTCCACAAGATACGTAAATTTCAAACGATTATAGTTTCAAGTTCGGCAGGGACACTAAATGAAAGAGAAAAACGCCTTCTCGTAAGACAAAATGGTATTTCAGATATTGTAGATGAAACATTTAGAAGTACCTCTTGACTTACAAATGTAGTAAGTTCTAAACTCCCCAAGAGATTTTATACAACGAAGTCTTTACAGATAGCAGGTGAGCAGTAATATCAAAATGAAGTTCGAGAACTTTTATTTATTTATAAGGGGGGCAGTCAGCTGAAAATTAGTCATCTGTTCATTATTTCAAAAACATTCCCCGTAATTATTAATATATTTATCCCACTATGAGACAAGACAGCCAATGCCTTCATGGAAAAATGTCTGTGGTTGCACACGGAACTGTAATTATACCTAGGCGTGCAAAGAAACTCTACGGCACCAAATATCTTTCTTCAGGCCCCAAAACCACAAATATGGTAGGGATAGAATGGAGACTGTGTGGAGGATGTGTCAGGGATTCGCAGCGAAACGTCTGCAACATAGTCGAAAACCACGATACGAATACGCTGCAGAAATTTCGATGGGAAACCTTTGCACATCCTTCACACAGTCCCTATATCTCCCTTCCGATATCCATATTTTTGGAACCCTGAAGGACGATATTCGTGGCCATCTGTTTTCTTCATATGAAGAGGTGCGCGCAATGGTACACTCACGTTTGTTAGGCAACTACAAACATTCTTCCACGAAGAAAGTGGGATACATGCATTAAAATTATGGCGATTACTTTTGATATAATAAACAGTTGACTTACTTTTTTCCATCTTTGTCGTTTTCATGTTACTGTTAAATGTAAATTTGAGACTACTAACCTACTTTATAAAGGCGGCCATACTCGGCAAGGACAGACCACTTTGAGTTGAGAAATGACTGATTTATGTTTCCATGAGCGGCGAATCGGCCACAGGCTTGTAATGACTCGCCCAGATAGCAGGGCGTGTTGATGTAACTGCTTCCGGAACGGGAAGGCACCTCGGCCGCGGATCGAATCAGTCTAGTGGATTAACGTTGAGGGGCAGGCGTGGATGTGGTTTCTAGGCTGTATTCCATGTCCAGATAGGTGAATGCCAGGTTGGTTCCCCTTCTCCGGCTCAGATTAACGCTACGCAAACATTTAATAACCTTTTTCACAATTTTCTATATGCTTCTTTTATATGCTTCTTTAGTGGGGGTGAGGGTGGGGGGGGGGGGGTGAATGAGAAAACTATGACCTCCGTTGTTTCGTCTCAATAAACCGACAACCAAGAAAGCAAACAAGTTGGAAATGATAGAAATTTTTTGAGGCCCCAGGTTCACAGAGTTGTAAATTTTGCGCAGGAGGTCTGAAAATCGACACTTCTTTTGTGGAGTTTGACGTTTGTGCTGAATCGCATTTGGGATTGCTAAAATTTCGATAGTTGCTCTGGTGAATTTTAAATTTGGAGCAGAAGTGCTAGGACTTGTAAAATACTTCGAAAATTAGGCACAAGAAGTTTAGTACAAAGCAGTCACTTGGTATGCCACAGTTAACACCCGTCTAATTGCTCTCTCGACCTTAAAGGATCAATTAACATTTTTAATCTTAGGCGCTACATATCCGGTATTTGGAACATTACTGACAGCACTAACCACAATTCTGCCTGTAATTAAGTTATTAGAGAGGTAACTGAACGGCTTACAGTGTGATGAGACAGGTGTGTGACCGACCCAAATACGATAACGTAGTCAACGAACGTCAAAGTCAGTCTCACACTTCAACATTTTACATGCCAAAACCTTATAGTAACAGCTGGAGACAAGTATGCCAGAACACGCCTGCCACCTAAAGTGATTTCTAGGATTGTATTACAAATCGAAACTGGGAGAAATACTCTATCCACTGAGATGTGTAGTTTTTGCGTATTTCGTGGACTGTGATGTGTAGTTTTTGCATATTTCGTGGACGTCTCCGTGTAAAGTTTTGTCGGATGCCGCTAAGTGCTATCACTCTCAAATACCTTATGAATACAGGCTAGGACACGTGAGGCAATACTGACCCTACGACTTATCTTAGAAAATAGATTAAGGAAAGGCAAACCTACATTTCTAGCATTTGTAGACTTAGAGAAAGCTTTTGACAATGTTGACTGAAATACTCTCTTTCAAATTTTGAAGGTGGCAGGGGTAAAATACAAATTTACAATTTGTTCAGAAACCAGACGGCAGTTATAAGAGTCGAGGGACATGAAAGGGAAGCAGTGGTTGGGAAGGGAGTGAGACAGGGTTGTAGCCTATCTCCGTTGTTATTCAATCTGTATATTGAGCAAGCAGTAAAGGAAACAAAAAAAAATTCAGAGTAGGAATTAAAATCAATGGAGAAGAAATAAAAACTTTGGGGTTTGCAGATGATATTGTAATTCTATCAGAGAGAGCAAACGACCTGGAAGAGTAGCTGAACGGAATGGACAGTGTCTTGAAAGGAGGACATAAGATGAACATCAAGAAAAGCAAAACGAGGATAATGGAATGTAGTTGAATCAAATCGCGTGATGCTGAGGGTATTAGATTTGGAAATGAGACGCTTAAAGTAATAAATGAGTTTTGCTATTTGGGGAGCAAAATAACTGATGATGGTCGAACTGTAGAGGATATAAAATGTAGACTGGCAATGGCAAGGAAAGCGTTTCTGAAGAAGAGAAATTTGTTAACATCGAGTATAGATTTAAGTGTCAGGAAGTCTTTTCTGAAAGTATTTGTATGGAGTGTAGCCATGTATGTAAGCGAAACGTGGACGATAAATAGTTTAGACAAAAAGAGAATAGAAGCTTCGGAAATGTGATGCTACAGAAGAAAGCTGAAGATTAGTTGGGTAGATCACATAACTAATGAGGAGGTATTGAATAGAATTGGGGAGGAGTTTGTGGCACAACTTGACTAGAAGAAGGGATCGGTTGGTAGGACATATTATGAGGCATCAAGGGATCACCAATTTAGTATTGGAGGGCAGCGCGGAGCGTAAAATTCATAGTGAGAGACCAAGAGATGAATACACTAGATTCAGAAGGATGTAGGTTGCAGTAGGTACGGCGAGATGAAGAAGCTTGCACAGGATAAAGTAGCATGGAGAGCTGCATCAAACCATCCTCTGGACTGAAGACCACAGCAACAACATAGGCTGGGTAATTTGCACACCTTGAGCTAAACTGCTTCGAGGCTTATACGCACGTTCTGACTTCAGTAATTTACCTACTGTGTTCATACTTTAAAATAAAATTGTATCTCGTAATGAGCCGACTCTGAGAGCATTTTAAATTTTTAAATTCGCTCAGTAATTATATGTCGTCGGATACGCAACTTGCAGCTGGGGCCAGGTGACAATTTTAGTCGTTCTGCAATATAGATTTTTGCGTATAGTCTTCGACCTGATACCCTTGTGATCGGTTTTGACACCTGTGGCTCAAGGCTATTGCAGTGCAGGCAGCTGAACGGAAGATCCGGCGGCGACACGCCCAGTGTTCCCCCACGAGCGACGTAGCGCGTGTAGTGGCGCGGACAGACTGGCGAAAGCGCACTGGCGCAGCTGCTGACGCGGCGCTGAATAAAAGAGGAGCGCCGCGCAAACTGCCCGCTGGCGCCAGTCCAGCTCGACTGGCGCTGGCGCAGCGGCCCTGCGGGCTGCATACCTGATGGGCGGCCCGCACGCTCGCCTGCTCCTCCCTAATCCGTTCCCGCCTCTGTCCCTCCAGCTGCCGCGTCCCTCCAATATTTACCCGGCCGGCGCCGCTGACTGAGGCGGTGTCCAGCATCATCGCGGGCCATCTACTCGGTCCGAGAGCAGCGGAACAAGGGCCATTTTCGGCAATCATTAATGCAGCACGTACCATCTAGCAAACAGTTAATGCTGTAAAAGCCATCTTGCACCATTGATAGCACGCGTGTGATGAAAAATTCTGCAAACGACGATATCGTAAAATCCATTCTGTTCTGCTGTTTCTCCATGAGACCGGGAAGTCAATGATACGAACGTGTTCGGTGATGCCGTGTTCGTTGACTACTAGAAGGAGTTCCCTAGGGCTCCGCAGTGAGCCTGTTGTACAAAGTACGAGCGTACGGAATATCAGACAAGCTTAATGATTATAATACCCGGCTCTTTGCAAATAAAACACAATATGTTTTTCTTAACAAAAGATAAACGCTCTGACGTAAAAATACGCTGTGAACAAAATTAAAGGACAAATTTTTCAAAACCCCACAATTGTCTCCCAGTACGAAGTAGAACTTTGAAATTTGTCTGAAAGGTGCCTACTATCTTCCTCTGAAACGCTGCAAAAGCATGGAACCTTGTGACGTCACCCTCGCGCTCGACAACGTTGCAGACAGCTAGGTGTCGAAAGATGCCAGAAAATGGGACACACCTCAGAAGTTCATGTGACGTGTGGGGTGGAGCATTAATGTCACGCTGGAACCAAATTTCACCACAGTTCTGTCCAGCACCACCGTGGACTTGCCACACTATGGGGACACTGTCACAGCTCGTCTTATCTACATCTCATCGTCCTCTTTTGACGCGTCTGTGACGCCCAGCATTGAAATCACGCTGTCTTCTAATGGATGGCCGAGGAAAACATTTCAGACACGCCGCCGCTCAGAACTGACGGGAAAAGACCTGAGAAGGTAGCATAAATTAGGGCGTCAGTGGAACCAGCCCTCTGCTTAGGGCGTTGATTCACGCACATTTCCCACACGAAAAAGACAGTTTGCCGGGCAACAGGAGACGTTCTTGACAACTTCCGACACTACTGGCATCCCCGGACGTTTCAGCCCTTGTGTAAAGCTATTGTGGTTCCGTATCCTCATTCAACGTGATCACATCCCTTTTAGGAGCAGCGCGACTGCAGTTTTGCTCTCGTTTCCACGTTGGAACCACTAAGGAACGTTCAGAGCCATTAGACAAAGTGGCCGAGCGGTTCTAGGCGCTTCAGTCTGGAACCGCGCGTCCGCTACGGTCGCGGGTTCGAATCCAGCCACGGGCATGGATGTGTGTGATGTCCTTAGGTTAGTTAGGTTTACGAACCAATAGTAATTTCGTATATTTTACTCTTACAATGACTTCAATCGTGAATTTAAGAAACCCAGATGAATTCTATATAATGTGTGCAAATAATGAGTTCCTGAAAAGGGTCAACCGGGAAATCCGGGAAAAACGCGGGAATTTTTTCTTCCGAGAAAAACCCGAAAACTCCGGGAATTTTTCATTTCATATTTTTCACTTAAATTTCCTGATTTTGACAGCTATGAACTGATACGATAACAAGGAATTTTATTTTAGCCCGGTTACGTAGAATAATATCGCAGCTGTAAACATGAACGAGAGAGTAACACCAAGCTGGCCGGGGTGACCGAGCGGTTCTAGGCGCTTCAGTCTGGAACCGCACGTCCGCTATCGTCGCAGGTTCTAATCCTGCCTCGGGCATGGCTGTGTGTGATGTCCTTAGGTTAGTTAGGTTTAAGTAGTTCTACGTTCTAGGGGACTGATGACCTCAGATGTTAAGTCCCATAGTGCTCAGAGCCATTTGACCCATATGAGTAACACGAAAATGAAATAACAGTTGCAAAGAGAATGCGTCATTTACAATTACAAAACACGGTGCACACTCAAGCATATGCCGAGAGCAGAATTTTTCAAAGGCTTTAGGGCGAAGAGCATCCAATACAACGAACTGTTTAAGGTAAGCGTGAAGTCTAAACTGTTTACATTTCTAACAGGTCGCAGGAAGATATTGCAAATGGTTGTTTGAGAAGTGTTACTATCAAAGTAAATTTCTCTGTACGCCAGATGAATTATGTTACGTGCGACAATCTGCGATGAATGCCGTAAATCACTACTGAGCTGTATCTGGTGAAATTCGTATTTATATTTTCGTAGCACGGAAACATGCGGTGTGGATGTTGCCCCGCATCAAAGGTATTTCAAAAGTTTTTTTTTTTTTTTTTTTTTTTTGCTGAGTTTCATTTTAAAAATTTTACCATCCAAAAAAATGCATTTGTAGTCGGGAAATCCGAGAATTTTTTTCTTGTCCGCGCATACATCCCGCAAAAAAATCGCTTAACAGCTATAATAGTATCGTCGGTGTATGCTTGGTCAGCATTACAGGTGCACTGCCAAAGATCACTACTGCACAAAAATCCCAGGAAGATTAGTTTAATGTCCGTGAATTCGCTTGAATGTGACAGCAACGACTTTCCGGGCTTTGGAATGTGGATGCAGCCGATACCCAGCCAGTCAGCTGCACGCGTGGAAAGGTGCTCCGTCTGTCGACGTGAGGGGCGGAAATATTTGCAACGCTTTTGTAAAATCGCCGCGGTACCTCTTGGTCTGCTGAATTCCGCTCTGTTGCTAATGAAATACCGCTCTCACGTGTACCAAAACGAATACAGCTTCGGTAATTTTGCGACTAACAGAGTGTGGATCCCGAAAGGAAATATTTGGATCTCCAGTAGCGTTTGACGTTTTTTTGTAATCCATGAAATTCTGCCGCGGAGCAAACAACACCTTTTGCCCTGCGTTAGTGAGTACCTTTACACAGCGGTATAGTCTCACGTGTTATGCGCACACCTGTAAGAAGGCGTGGTGTGGAATGAGTTAAAATTTTGAAGCATTATTTACATGACTGTGTATTTATTTCACCTGAGAAGAACAGTCCATAGAAGTCTCTTCTTACAATTAATTAGACATTCTTAGAAAGTGAAAAACTTACGTCGTGTGGAGCGGAGGACACAACACGTTATCTAGGATGGAGAGCCCTCGACAGGTGTGGAGGCAACAGAGTAATTGTGAGAAAGCGATGAGAGGGATTGGAGCACTTACAGAGGCAGACAGACACCTTCCTCTCGGTCAGTAAGCGAATTGACCAGGACTAAAAATGCTAGTATTCGTACAAAGTACTCTCAGCCATTCACTGTGCATTGGTTTGTGGAGTATTATAGATATCAACGAAAGGGGCTTGTAGAGGACAACAAGAAGCACATAATTCTAATATTCGTAGGTCCGAAAACACTTGTTTCAGTGGTTCAGCGTATTTGGACCGAGTACGAGAAAACGTGGTAAGAGCGCTCCTGAGGATGCAAATTGCAGATCTGCATTTCAGGAAAAAAAATTAGAACAAGTCTACTAAATGGGCACCGTTCATTAGAAGGCAGGCTGCAGACGTCTCCTCGCTGATGCCATTACAAGTTCCAGAATTCACCGCCCGTTCTGAATGCACTGGAAACCACCCACTATGCGTTTCCGGAGTTAATCGACACTATCAGACAGGCCCGGAATATACCAAAGCTTTTCAAATAACCTCACACAAAGCAAAAAATTGAACGAGTCCAAGTCGCGGGACCTAGGAGGCCACGATAATGGTGAGACACCACCCACACACTTCTTGTCGAAACGCTGTTTAGCAGTACTTGAGTATCCGGAATGATGATAAAATCAAACGAGGGCACCTTTTCACTTTCCAATTATCGTTCCATTTGAAATGTTTCGAAATAAACGTAGATTTAGAAAGTGATGGTCTCATCTACATCTACGTAATTACTCTGCTGTTCACAGTGAAGTGCCTGGCAGAGGATTCAGTGAACCACCTTCAAGCTGTCTCTCTACCGTTCCACTCTCAAATGGCACTCGGGAAAAGCGAACACTTAAATTTTTCTGTGCGAGCCCTGATTTCTCTTATTTTATCGTGATAATTAAATAAAAATGTCGTGTGGCTAGGGCCTCCCGTCGGGTAGACCGTTCGCCTGGTGCAGGTCTTTCGATTTGACGCCACTTCGGCGACCTGCGCGTCGATGAGGATGAAATGATGATGATTAGGACAACACAACACCCAGTCCCTGAGCGGAGAAAATCTCCGACCCAGCCGGGAATCGAACCCGGGCCCTTAAGATTGACATGATCATTTGTCCCTATGTAGGTGGGTGCCAACAGAATGTTTTCGCAATCGGAGGAGAAAACTGGTGACTGAAATTTCATGAGAAGATCCCGTCGCAACGAAAAACGCCTTTGTTTTAATGATTGCCACTCCAATTCACGTACCATGTCTGGGGCACTATCTCCCCTATTTCACGATAATACAAAACGAGCTGCCTTTCTTTTTACTTTTTCGATGTCATCCGTCAGTCCCACCTGATGCGGATCCCACAGCGCACAACAATACTCCAGAATAGCGCGGACAAGCGTAGTGTAAGCAGTCTCTTTGGTAGAGCTGTTGCGCATTCTAAGTGTTTTGCCAATGAATCGCAGTCTTTGGTTTGCTCTACCCACAATATTATCTTCATGATCGTTCCAATTTAGGTCATTTGTAATTGTAATCCCTCAGTATTTAGTTGAATTTACAGCCTGCAGATTGGTGTGACTTATCGCGTAATCGAAATTTAGCTGATTTCTTTTAGTATTTATGTGAATAACTTCACACTTTTCCTTATTTAGGGTCAATTGGCACTATTCGCATCACACAGATATCTTATTTAAATCATTTTGCAAGTCGTTTTGATCATCTGATGACTTTACAATACGGTAAATGACAGCATCATCTGCAAACAATCTAAGACGGCTACTCAGAGTGTCTCCTATGTCGTTAATATAGATCTGGAACAACAGAGGGCCTATAACACTTCCTCGGGGTACGCCGGATATTACTTCTGTTTCACTCAATGACTTTCCGTCTATTACTACGAACTGTGACCTTTCTGACAGGAAATCACGAATCCAGTTGCACAACTGAGGCGATACTCCGTAGGCACGCAGTTCAGTTAGGAGACGCTTGTGAGGAACGGTGTCGAAAGCCTTCTGGAAATTTAAAACATGGAATCAATTTGACATCCCCTGACGATAACGCTTATTACTTCACGAGTATAAAGAGGTAGGTGTATTTCGCAAGAACGATATTTTCTGAATCCGTGCTGACTATGTGTCAATAAGTCGTTTTCTTCGAGGTACTTCATAATGTTCGAATACAATATATGTTCCAAAACCCTACTGCAAAGCGACGTTAGTGATATAGGCTTGTAATTCAGCGGATTACTCCTACTTCCCTTTTTGGGTATTGGTGTGACTTGAGCAATATTCCAGTCTTTAGGTACGTATCTGTCTGTGAGCGAGCGGTTGTATATAATTGCTAAATATGGAGCTATTTTATCGGCATACTCCGAGAGGAACCTGACTGGTATACAATCTGGACCGGAGGCCTTGCCTTTTTTAAGTAATTTTAGCTGCTTCGTTACTCCGAGGATATCTACTTCTATGTTTCCCATCTTGACAATTGTTCTTGATTGGAATTTGGAAATATTTACTTCGTCTTCTTTGGTGAAGGAGTTTCGGAAAACCGTGTTTAATAACTCTGCTTTGATGTTGCAACGTTGCGATGAATGCATTTGTGCGTAAAAGTTATACTGACCTGTCTTTATTGCGATTATTTGTTTGCCTCATTGTCCTTTCTCGACCTAATTACCTATCCTGTCAGTCTAGTTCTTTTCGAGAGTGGATTAATAAAAAGTAGAGAAACGTTAATATAGTTTTTTCAGTGCTTCAGGTGGTCTACAGTATCCCCCTCCCTCCTGCTCCACTTGAGTGCAACGTACAGGTCGTTCATATAACCATGCAAAACTGGTACAAAAGTACTTCTTCGAGGTGTTCAGCTCGCGCGTCACATTGGACTGAATGTCGATCATAACGCCCGTATGACCCAAGTGGTTTTTGCACCCTAAAACAAAACAATGTCGATCATGTCGTCAGAGTGTTAACACTTCATGTGACTTCCGGTATTTTGTCGTTTTATGGTAGCTTCGTAGTGATAACACCAAGTCTCATCACCCATTATGGTTTTGTCCAGAAAAGAATTGTTCGCGCTTTGCATTTCAGTCAAGTCGCTGCAGGCGTTCACGCGTCGTTATTTTTGTTCGAGAGTCAAGGTGTGTGGCACAGACGTCGTACACACTTTTCTGTTCTTCAAAACATTCTGGAGACTGTCTTGACCATTTGATTTAGAGGTGTTGTTATCCCGCTGCTTACCACTGACTGTTAATAGCTGACTGTTCGAATGCACATTTCTTGTTTACAGTGTTAGTGTCACTGGGTTTCATGTGCCATGGATCATTTTGCACGATAAATCGTAATGATGCGGGACGAGTCATTTTACATTCGCATCGCAGTTTAATTTGTAAATGGGGATTACGTGCTGGGCATATCTAGACCGTTGTTTTTTATTATATTGATGCTAGTAATTCCTGACCACCAGTTTTTATACATTACTATAACAGAAATTGTGGTACGGAATGGATGTTAAGGAAAAACGTTTTCAGTTTGCTTTCACGTTTTACTTCGCTGTCTTTCAGACATTTTATATCACTGAGTAACTAACCAAAAATTTTTGTTCAAGTATTGTGCATACATTTTTGTGCTAAAGACAGCCCTAATTTTTGAGTAGTGAATGTCATTTTTCCTTCTGATATTGTAACTATGGGCATCATGGTTCCGTTTGAACTATAGTGTATTATTTACAAGAAGCTTCATGAGGGAATAAATAAAAGATGTCTACAAGATGAGCGGGGGTGAATACCTTATATTGTTACTAAAACACGTTTTTGAGCAACGGGTACTCCTTTCTTAAAGATGAGTTACCGCAGAACATTATTCTATATGACATTATTGAATGAAAATATATGCAAAGTATGTCAACTTACTGATTTCTATCTCCCTGAGATTTGCAGTGATTCTAAGTGCAATGTGGCTGAAGTAAGTCGTGTCCACCCTATTTATCATTTCCTCACCATGTGTTAGGCGTGTCATTTGTGTACTATTCCTAGACATGGAGAACTCAATATGTTTTGGCTTTATAAAATTGAGGATGAGACCATTCGGAGAAAACCAAGCAACTATACTTCTAGGAACATTGTTTACCATTTCTCCTGTTTCTGTAAGTATACTTGGATTGATTAAAGCACTGATTTCATCTGCAGAAAGAATTAATTCTGCTTGCTACATATTAGATGGAAGGTCGTTTACATACATAAGGAACAATAGTGGGCTAAGATTGAACGTTGGGGAACCCCATAAGTGTTTTCTTCCCAGTCAGAATTACGTCCCCGGACTACACTGCTCTGAGTAACTAAATACAACAGTCCGCATTTCTTTGAATAGATATTACATTATCCATTGGTTGGCTATACCATCAGTCCCATAAAACTTCCACGTATCTGGGAGAACACTGTGATTCACACAGTCCCAGTTCCTTAGGTAGGTAGCGGAAAACACCAATAGCCGCTATTTCATTATTTGATGCTTATAAAAATTGGCGTTCTCGTTAAAGCAACTCTTCTGAAACCCAGACTGCTGTTTGCTGAGGATATTATTGTTGTTAAGGCGAGAACGCATCAGCTTCTCAAAACCTTCAGATATTGTTGTCAGCAGTGAGACAGTTCGGTAGTTATTAGCATCTCCCTTGCTATGTGTCTTGAAGAAGGGGTTAACAATGGCATATTTCAGTCTCTCAGTTGTTTGTTGGAGCTGTCGGCACAGTTACTGTGCTGACGTAGCAGGAATAAAATAAGTATCCCAACTTTTTGAACGGTCAGTGTTTAATAGTCAAACACCGTGTATATGTGCGTGTTCACGCAGTATGATCTTCGGTGCCACAGTCAACAGTTAGGTTTATCAGACTCACTCAATTACTCGCATCGTGCCAGAACTGTGTATCAGACAAAAAGAACCAGTGACTCAGACAGTTGCTTTTAGACGGAAGAACTGTCCCGTGACATTCGGCAAGGATACCTCAGGTCCTGATCATGTGGCAACCACATTTTTCCGTTTGTTCAGGTCCAGCAGGCTGCGATCAGTGGAGCTCCGGTTGATCGCACGCTTCTGGATTTGCAGGTGGTGTTCATTAGAGTTAAACAGTCTACCGTTAAACAAAATACGCTCAAAGTCAAGAAAAAACGATACGCCACGAAGGAATTATCCGAATGGGACAGAAATAGGTAAATGTGATGTACATGTGCAAACAAGCAAATGAATGTAAATTCAGAAAAATCAAGAGATAGATCTTCACAAATTCCGTAGGTCAATATCGCGTCAGTCCACTTCTGGCCCTTACCGGAGCAGTCATTCGGCTTGACATTTTTTGCCAATAATGCTCCAAACATTTACAGTTGGGGAGAGATCCGGCGAGTTTGCTATGCAAGGTAGGGATTGGCAAGCATGGAGACAAGCAACAGAAACTCTCGCCGTGTGCGAGCGTGAACTATCTCCGTGAAATTTACGCCCAAGATGGCTTTCCCGATGGCCAACAAACTAGCGTGTAGAATATCTATCACTCCTGGTTGTCGGGCCATATGGCGGGCGACATCCTTGTTGGTATCACGTCGCTGGCCAAGGCGCCTCCACACACGTCTTCGCCAGTCACCGCGGCTCACTTCGAAGCGGGACTGCAGACAATTATACTCCAGTCAATGACGTTCCAAGCCGAACACGAGTCTGGAGATGGCCAGGACAGCGGAGGATACCAACCTGACTCCTTCGCGCCACACGTCCCGACAAGCAAGTGGGATGGTGTGGGGTGCCGCTTCTTCATCATGCGCTGTACCCTTACAGCACCGTGGTACGTCGACTATACTTTACGCTGATTTTGTTGCCCTTCATGGTACGCCATCCTGAGCGTACATTTCAGCAATATAATACCCTTCCGCAGACGGCGAGAGTTTCTGTTGCTTGTCTTAATGCTTGCCAACCTCTACCTTTCGCAGCAAGGTCGCCGGATCTCTCTAGTATCGAAGGTGTTTGGAGGGTTATTCCCCGGAACTTCAAACCAGCTCGGGACTTCGACCATATAACGCAACATTTGGAAGGATTTTGAGTCGATATTCCTCAGGAGGACATCCAACAACTCTATCAAACAATGCCGAACCGAATAACAGCAGCCGGCCGGGGTGGCCGAGCGGTTCTAGGCGTTTCAGTCTGGAACCGAGCGACCGCTATGGTCGCAGGTTCGAATCCTGCCTCGGGCATGGGTGTGTGTGATATCCTTAAGTTAGTTAGGTTTAAGTAGTTCTAAGTTCTAGGGGACTGATGACCTCCGATGTTAAGTCCCATACTGCTCAGAGCCATATGAACCATCGTGAGAGGAGACGCAGTGTTCGTGCATTTAAAGATGAAGCGCATGATGTGAAGTTCTGTGACAGAGATACGAACCCAGCATGCAGTCGGATTGTTAACTAAGTAAAATCAAATGTTACGTATCGGTTTTTCTTACCAGCTGCTAGATGTTTGAATCTAAAATAAGGATACAAATTTTTGTGCCTGAGCGACAATCGAACCGCACACCTACTGTCCTTCTTTATCATCCATGAACACAGCTTAAGTAACACTTGCTTACTCACCAACAGTGCGATGTGTGCATGTTTGACCAGAAATAACGACACCTATTGCGATAGTTGGCAACACGTGAACAGACATTAAAAATGCACATTAATTTTCATTAGCAGATTGGTATGCGCGTGATAGGGCTTGAAATGAAATAATGAATATTTTTGTACTGGATCAGGATTCGGACCCACATACTTACCTTTGGAGGAGACCTAGAGAAGATTGCAGTCTTGGGAAAAGGAACGAAATGATTGAACTATACTGTTCCGAGAGATTCAGATCTTCTAAAGATGAGATACGAATTCGAATCACAGTCCAGCACCAAATTTTTCAACGTCTCTAGTTCAATCAAGTACAAGAAAAATAAGAGCCCCGTTCCTTTAAATCAAATACAGAGATTCAGATCCTCTAACGATGAGATACGAATTCGAATCACAGTCCAGCACCAAATTTTTCAACGTCTCTAGTTCAATCAAGTACAAGGAAAATAAGAGCCCTGTTACTTTAAATCAAATACAATAAAATTTTCTAATCTAATAAGTTTACTGGAGACAGTATTTCTGTTTACCATGACTTCCGCCTACGTCATTTCCCAACGTAAACCGGCTCTGCCCAATTGGTAATGAAGGAACGTGATGTTTAATGCGGATTCTGGATTATAACGTGTTTCTCTTTGAGGTTACCAGAGGTAACCTGTGATAGGTCGGTCCACCAGACCATTGTGGCCACATTTCCCAGCCCCAAGAGTGTGCTGAAACGGATGAAGTGCTTAGGTTACATAATTAGTCACGGTGGAAAAAATGCGAGTCTATTAAATGGTTAAGTAGAAGCAATCTTCTGACGTGGAGATTATGCTCTTCTCATGTCAGCAGGACGTAAAGACTCTTCTAGGAATCATAGCCTCGATGTAAATCCATTTTGAAATATTCACTAATTCAGCTAATTTCATATTTAAAGAAAATCCACTGTGAAGTGTGAAGTTACTGGATAATTCGATTATTACCGTCATTGTTAGTATCACTTTCTTCATACCGTTGCTGGAACACATGTGCTTGAAGATCATTTAATGCCTTTTGGTCATTATAGAAGTAGTTGCCCAAGATGAGGTTCTTTCCCTGTCAACGGAGTCCTTTTCATGTTAATATCAAACATCAGCAATTACTCGCAGATTACATTAAAACTAAAGTAATTTATGAAGACGTTACTTGATAACAAAAACGCGCTACCTTTCTTAATTTACTTGCGCCTAGAAATGGCTGTCGAATACTGCCAAACCAAAAGCCAAGGGATCTTACTGCCTTCCGTTATACGTCGCTGTCAGTTCTTCCACAAGATTTGGTCGACCTGACCTGTTGAAAGTTGTGTATGGCAGAGAATGTCTTAGAAAATCAATTGTTTTCCTTTGCAATAAACAGAAAGATTTTCATTGTAAGCTATCCAAGTTCAAAATTATCGTATTATTAGTACAGATTTAGTATTCACTTCTATAATATAGGAAAGTATTTCACATTGCAAAACCCACATCCGACTCATTGACCGTATACTTAGTCGCTGACCATAAATTCTAGCTCAGAGTGACACCAGTTTAAGTAAACCTAATGTAGCGAAGACTGTTTGCCAGTGCTCTTTCTCACCGGAAAATATGCAATTCACTCATTGGGCTCCAATAGTACACTGTAACAGTAATCTCTGTGTGTATGCAATGCATACGGATTGTAGAGTTTAGTGGTGCTCTCTCTTCCACTTCTATGTACAATATGCCTGACCTAAACGGGCCCTTTGTCATTACAGGCCCATGGCAGTGCAACATCATTCTGACAACAGTCATGTGCTTATACTGACAGCCTCACTATTCGTTTTAGCTGATTTTGTAATAATTTAAATAGAACAACATGACCTTCCAGTGGGAGACATTTCGTCCCCCTTTTCCTTGTGTGAAATTTGTCAGTAAGCTTTTTGCCTTCCAGCCAGCGAAATGCGGCAGAGTACAGCCAGTAAACGATTCACAAACCACTATTTAGTGCCGTTAAGACGATCTGTACTAATAATACGATAATTTTGAACTTGGATAGCTTACAATGAAAATCTTTCTGTTTATTGCAAAGGAAAACAATTGATTTTCTAAGACATTCTCTGCCATACACAACTTTCAACAGGTCAGGTCGACCAAATCTTGTGGAAGAACTGACAGCGACGTATAACGGAAGGCAGTAAGATCCCTTGGCTTTTGGTTTGGCAGTATTCGACAGCCATTTCTAGGCGCAAGTAAATTAAGAAAGGTAGCGCGTTTTTGTTATCAAGTAACGTCTTCATAAATTACTTTAGTTTTAATGTAATCTGCGAGTAATTGCTGATGTTTGATATTAACATGAAAAGGACTCCGTTGACGGGGAAAGAACCTCATCTTGGGCAACTACTTCTATAATGACCAAAAGGCATTAAATGATCTTCAAGCACATGTGTTCCAGCAACGGTATGAAGAAAATGATACTAACAATGACGGTAATAATCGAATTATCCAGTAACTTCACACTTCACAGTGGATTTTCTTTAAATATGAAATTAGCTGAATTAGTGAATATTTCAAAATGGATTTACATCGAGGCTATGATTCCTAGAAGAGTCTTTACGTCCTGCTGACATGAGAAGAGCATAATCTCCACGTCAGAAGATTGCTTCTACTTAACCATTTAATAGACTCGCATTTTTTCCACCGTGACTAATTATGTAACCTAAGCACTTCATCCGTTTCAGCACACTCTTGGGGCTGGGAAATGTGGCCACAATGGTCTGGTGGACCGACCTATCACAGGTTACCTCTGGTAACCTCAAAGAGAAACACGTTATAATCCAGAATCCGCATTAAACATCACGTTCCTTCATTACCAATTGGGCAGAGCCGGTTTACGTTGGGAAATGACGTAGGCGGAAGTCATGGTAAACAGAAATACTGTCTCCAGTAAACTTGTTAGATTAGAAAATTTTATTGTATTTGATTTAAAGTAACAGGGCTCTTATTTTCCTTGTACTTGATTGAACTAGAGACGTTGAAAAATTTGGTGCTGGACTGTGATTCGAATTCGTATCTCATCGTTAGAGGATCTGAATCTCTGTATTTGATTTAAAGGAACGGGGCTCTTATTTTTCTTGTACTTGATTGAACTAGAGACGTTGAAAAATTTGGTGCTGGACTGTGATTCGACTTCGTATCTCATCTTTAGAAGATCTGAATCTCTCGGAACAGTATAGTTCAATCATTTCGTTCCTTTTCCCAAGACTGCAATCTTCTCTAGGTCTCCTCCAAAGGTAAGTATGTGGGTCCGAATCCTGATCCAGTACAAAAATATTCATTATTTCATTTCAAGCCTTATCACGTGCATACCAATCTGCTAATGAAAATTAATGTGCATTTTTAATGTCTGTTCACGTGTTGCCAACTATCGCAATAGGTGTCGTTATTTCTGGTCAAACATGCACGCATCGCACTGTTGGTGAGTAAGCAAGTCTTACTTAAGCTGTGTTCATGGATGATAAAGAAGGACGGTAGGTGTGCGGTTCGATTGTCGCTCAGGCACAAAAATTTGTATCCTTATTTTAGATTCAAACATCTAGCAGCTGGTAAGAAAAACCGATACGTAACATTTGATTTTACTTAGTTAACAATCCGACTGCGTGCTGGGTTCGTATCTCTGTCACAGAACTTCACATCATGCGCTTCATCTTTAAATGAATGAACACTTTGTTCCTTCTTAATGAAGGTATATCACACATCTTTCGTGGTTAGTTAACAGGGACGAAAGGGTCTTTAAAGGAGTCCCGGTTTCTTACAAAAACTGTCGGTTTTTTTTTCAAGTTTAGATTTGGTTACTGATATTGGCGAAAATTTCTATAATTTGTGCCTCTTCATCACTAGTCAGCAATATGATATTATTAGAGTAGATTAATACTTGTTCCACAGATCATGAATACCACATTTCGTAATGATGTATAACGTGTCATTTTAATGAAAGATTTCTTTACATACCATGATTCAGTTTCTTTGCAAAAATTATTTACTCTCTCTCTCATTCTTTTTTATTTTTATCTCTCTCCCTCACTCTCTCTCTCTCTCTCTCTCTCTCTCTCTCTCTCTCTCTCTCTCTCTCTCTCTCTCTCACACGCACACACGCACACACACACACACACACACACACACACACAGCCTCTTTTTATTTTTATTTGTTTGTTGTGCTCCACTATCGGCGAGGCACGAAAACGTTCGTCAGTGATTTTCTTAGTCTTGAGTACACTTACGAAAGATATATAAAAATAACTATGAGAGTTACTGATTTATGAAGCTTAGTTTGCAGTCAGTTCTGAATATTATTAGTAACTACGCTCCAGTCCCTAAAACCAGTTACAGACATGTGAATTAGATGGATTACGTATTCCAGGCCGTAGCAGCCGCGTCTTTGAGACGCCAGCTATGGTCACTTCCCAGCCCGCTGTAGGATCACATCGGTTCGTCTTCTTCCTGCTGGTAATGTAACTGAGATTTGGCAACAAGGCAAGGTAAATTTGGCAACTCTGTAATCGACGAGTTACTTCCTGGTGTGCACGGAATTAAGCCTCAAAGTTCACTTGATTTTTCCTGTCATTTCCATTGAATAATCTGAGCTATTATTAACGCTCAAGCTGTAACAAAAGATTGTAAATTTACTGTTTTCAGCCTAGGAATGTCGTTGCACGTGAAAATCGCATCTAATATCCTCCTTTAAATAGCGGTGTACGAGTTCTAGCCACTACTGGTCTCGTAACAGGAGACCTAGGCACATGCCTCTTCCCTAGCTCTGTGGAAACGTGCTAACCTGAGAGAAAGCGTCTGTTATGGTTTGCGGTTCCAGTCTTGCTGAATGTGACATTTTTATCCCTTCTGTGAAAAAGCTACAAGCAGTCAGATCACACATCGATAAGGAAATCGTAAGACAATACTTTCGGCTCATGGTGCATGGTGCAATTAGTGTTGTTAAAACATTAGTTAACATGAGAGAGAAATTAATCATCAACGATATATGCGAATTCTCTGATATCTATAACAGTCTAACAATGCACATACATTTTATTGATTACATGCATGTAGAAAACTTGATCTGAGTTACAGCTGTCAAACAAGGTTTTATGAAGAATAAAATGCCACTGCCACACGACAGCTAATGTAGAAAATACTTTTCTGACGTATTTTGGCACGATGCGCTCTCCCCATACATAATACAAAAGTTTCGAGATGCATCTGCAGCCTGGCCATCTATTAAACCTGAAAAGAATAAAATGTCGCAGAAGTTAGCCCTTTTTCCACATGCGACTATTCTGGGTTGAGAAGTGAAGGGAATTATGTTCAAAGTTCCATTAGATCGATAGCTTCAGCAGACAGCAGTATGGCGTTTTAAAAAATGTAGCAACGAATGTACCCGAACTCGCGACGTCTTATCAACAGTGCGCGACGCTTACCGTTACGCTCATAGCTGACAAATAGCTACAAAAGCTCCAGAACTCAACAACAATTCCTCCAGAACTTGCGCATTGCACAGTGCTGTGAGATAATGCATATGGCCGGATCTAGACTTCTGAGAGACAGACAGTTACAGCTTTTCTTTTGCACTGCATGAAGTTTTTAACAAACAGATAGCGCAATAAAGTAGCTCAAGTCGAAAGGAACACTTCCTGTTTAAATTTCTGCATCCTACACTGTTGGCAGTTCTGTGTAGGTGTCAGTTACGTGATTTTATTTCGGTGATTGCAAAAGAGTCGAATGTATGCACTGGGTAGCCGAGGCAGCTAGTTCATGGTGATTCGGTAAACCAAGTAAATGAATGTACTGAACATGCTGCAAACCACTACAGGGAGTCTGTGTGTCAGAATTATCATCCAGTGTTGCGCAACATTGTAATGATAGAATAATGAGTGATAGAGAAGAGAATTTGGCGGTCTCTTCGATTGATGCTAGGTTCATATACTTATGGCCTGGGTTCGATTCCAACTTCTGCTGATGATTTTTGATATGGAGAGACAGATTCTGTTCTCTTCTGACTACGCCAAGTGAAGAAGGTATAATGGCATCGTGGTCTGAAATTCACGTTAAACATGATATCCCTTCTCTACCAAGTAGACGTTAGGTTGAACCACAGTCAAGTCAGAAGTCGCGTCACGTAGAAACTCTATCAGCAGTAACCTTTCTTATACTAGTTATTTATTTCTAGTGACGAAACAAACGCAATGTAGGTTCACAGGACACTTATTCCATCTTTTATTTGAGCTTCTGTATGTCGATAAAATTGGTTCTGATCTGGGAATGCAACTCTGACCGCCCTTAACGCGGAATTTGATCCCTTCGTGACAATACAGCTCGACTGCATCTACATCTACATCTACATCTATACTCCGCGAGCCACCTTACGGTGTGTGGCGGAGGGTACTTATTGTACCACTATCTGATCCCCCCTTCCCTGTTCCATTCACGAATTGTGCGTGGGAAGAACGACTGCTTGTAAGTCTCCGTATTTGCTCTAATTTCTCGGATCTTTTCGTTGTGATCATTACGCGAGATATATGTGGGCGGTAGTAATATGTTGCCCATCTCTTCCCGGAATGTGCTCTCTCGTAATTTCGATAATAAACCTCTCCGTATTGCGTAACGCCTTTATGAAGTGTCCGCCACTGGAGCTTGTTCAGCATCTCCGTAACGCTCTCGCGCTGACTAAATGTCCCCATGACGAATCGCGCTGCTTTTCGCTGGATCATGTCTATCTCTTCTATTAATCCAACCTGGTAAGGGTCCCATACTGATGAGCAATACTCAAGAATCGGACGAACAAGCGTTTTGTAAGCTACTTCTTTCGTCGATGAGTCACATTTTCTTAGAATTCTTCCTATGAATCTCAACCTGGCGCCTGCTTTTCCCACTATTTGTTTTATGTGATCATTCCACTTCAGATCGCTCCGGATAGTAACTCCTAAGTATTTTACGGTCGTTACCGCTTCCAATGATTTACCACCTATGGCATAATCGTACTGGAATGGATTTCTGCCCCTATGTATGCGCATTATATTACATTTATCCACGTTTAGGGAAAGCTGCCAGCTGTCGCACCATGCATTAATCCTCTGCAGGTCCTCCTGGAGTACGTACGAGTCTTCTGATGTTGCTACTTTCTTGTAGACAACCGTGTCATCTGCAAATAGCCTCACGGAGCTACCGATGTTGTCAACTAAGTCATTTATGTATATTGTAAACAATAAAGGTCCTATCACGCTTCCCTGCGGTACTCCCGAAATTACCTCTACATCTGCAGATTTTGAACCGTTAAGAATGACATGTTGTGTTCTTTCTTCTAGGAAATCCTGAATCCAATCACAAACCTGGTCCGATATACCGTAAGCTCGTATTTTTTTCACTAAACGTAAGTGCGGAACCGTATCAAATGCCTTCCTGAAGTCCAGGAATACGGCATCAATCTACTCGCCAGTGTCTACGGCACTGTGAATTTCTTGGGCAAATAGGGCGAGCTGAGTTTCACATGATCTCTGTTTGCGGAATCCATGTTGGTTATGATGAAGGAGATTTGTATTATCTAAGAACGTCATAATACGAGAACACAAAACATGTTCCATTATTCTACAACAGATCGACGTAAGCGAAATAGGCCTATAATTATTCGCATCTGATTTACGACCCTTCTTGAAAATGGGAACGACCTGCGCTTTCTTCCAGTCGCTAGGTACTTTACGTTCTTCCAGCGATCTACGATAAATTGCTGATAGAAAGGGGGCAAGTTCTTTAGCATAATCACTGTAGAATCTTAAGGGTATCTCGTCTGGTCCGGATGCTTTTCCGCTACTAAGTGATAGCAGTTGTTTTTCAATTCCGATATCGTTTATTTCAATATATTCCATTTTGGCGTCCGTGCGACGGCTGAAGTCAGGGACCGTGTTACGATTTTCCGCAGTGAAACAGTTTCGGAACACTGAATTCAGTATTTCTGCCTTTCTTCGGTCGTCCTCTGTTTCGGTGCCATCGTGGTCAACGAGTGACTGAATAGGGGATTTAGATCCACTTACCGATTTTACATATGACCAAAACTTTTTAGGGTTCTTGTTTAGATTGTTTGCCAATGTTTTATGTTCGAATTCGTTGAATGCTTCTCTCATTGCTCTCTTTACGCTCTTTTTCGCTTCGTTCAGCTTTTCCTTATCAGCTATGATTCGACTACTCTTAAACCTATGATGAAGCTTTCTTTGTTTCCGTAGTACCTTTCGTACATGATTGTTATACCACGGTGGATCTTTCCCCTCGCTTTGGACCTTAGTCGGTACGAACTTATCTAAGGCGTACTGGACGATGTTTCTGAATTTTTTCCATTTTTGTTCCACATCCTCTTCCTCAGAAATGAACGTTTGATGGTGGTCACTCAGATATTCTGCGATTTGTGCCCTATCACTCTTGTTAAGCAAATATATTTTCCTTCCTTTCTTGGCATTTCTTATTACACTTGTAGTCATTGGTGCAACCACTGACTTATGATCACTGATACCCTCTTCTACATTCACGGAGTCGAAAAGTTCCGGTCTATTTGTTGCTATGAGGTCTAAAACGTTAGCTTCACGAGTTGGTTCTCTAACTATCTGCTCGAAGTAATTCTCGGACAAGGCAGTCAGGATAATGTCACAAGAGTCTCTGTCCCTGGCTCCAGTTCTGATTGTGTGACTATCCCATTCTATACCTGGTAGATTGAAGTCTCCCCCTATTACAATAGTATGATCACGAAACTTCTTCACGACGTTCTGCAGGTTCTCTCTGAGGCGCTCAACTACTACGGTAGCTGATGCGGGTGGTCTATAGAAGCATCCGACTATCATATCTGACCCACCTTTGATACTTAACTTAACCCAGATTATTTCACATTCGCATTCGCTAATAACTTCACTGGATATTATTGAATTCTTTACTGCTATAAATACTCCTCCACCATTGGCGTTTATCCTATCCTTGCGGTATATATTCCATTCTGTGTCTAGGATTTCGTTACTGTTCACTTCCGGTTTTAACCAACTTTCCGTTCCTAATACTATATGCGCACTATTTCCTTCAATAAGAGATACTAATTCAGGAACCTTGCCCTGGATACTCCTGCAGTTTACCAATATTACGTTAACTTTTCCTGTTTTTGGTCTCTGAGGACGGACGTTCTTTATCAACGATGATAATGACCTCTCTGGTAAGCCGTCAGGTATTTTATCGTTTCGCCCAAGGGGGGGTCCCTCTAACCTAAAAAACCCCCGTGTGCACGCCACACGTACTCTGCTACCCTAGTAGCTGCTTCCGGTGTGTAGTGCACGCCTGACCTGTCTAGGGGGGCCCTACAGTTCTCCACCCAATAACGGAGGTCGATGAATTTGCAACCATTATAGTCGCAGAGTCGTCTGAGCCTCTGGTTTAGACCCTCCACACGGCTCCAGACCAGAGGACCGCGATCGACTCTGGGCACTATGCTGCAGATGTTAAGCTCAGCTTGCACTCCGCGTGCGATGCTGGTTGTCTTCACCAAATCAGCCAGCCGCCGGAAGGAACCAAGGATGGCCTCAGAACCCAAGCGGCAGGCGTCATTCGTTCCGACATGTGCTACTATCTGCAGCCGGTCACACCCAGTGCGTTCAATAGCTGCCGGAAGGGCCTCCTCCACATTACGGACGAGACCGCCCCGGCAAGCACACCGAGTGCACACTGGCATTCTTCCCCGACCTACCCGCTATTTTCCTGAGGGGCTCCATAACCCGCCTAACGTTGGAGCTTCCTATAACTAATAGGCCCGCCCTCTGTGACTGTCGGGACCTTGCCGGAGAATCGGCCACTGGCCCAACAGGCGAGGCATCCTGTGGTGGCTCGGAAACGATGTCATCACCACTAGGAAGCACCCCGTACCTGTTGGAAAGGGGTAAGGCAGCTGCCACTGCAATTTGTTGTTTGTTCAAAACTGCAGATTCCTCAACATCTACACATATTGCGCGTGAAAGGGTTCGAATCCTGGCCCGGCACTAAAGCTTTCATTGTGCATTATCAAGCTCTAGCATGAGAACACCTATCTGCTGGTGGGTAATAATTGTGGTTTTTAATGTATTTTCATTCGTTGTCAACACCAACGGTATCTGACGTTTTTGAGTCCCAGTGTGAGACAGAACTGTTTGCGAAATCATTGTAAATTCAAAAATGTTATTCCGAGCTGCTGGTGGAGAAAAATTCGGTAGCTGAAGTCTCTTTGTGTGCAGTCAACAATGATATGTGTGGAGCTCGATTCCCAGTCAGCACTGAACTCTTCGTCATATTATTTGTAGTTCAAAATGCTCACATGTCGCTGCTGGTGTAACAAACCCATTTTAACGTTCGTTTTCTCTAGAATATAACAGCGATAGGTGCCAGGTTGGAATCCTGGGAAAGAAAAAATTAATGTTTCGTCTCGTCATTTCAGTTAAAACATCTAGCTACTGCTGAGAAAATCCGATATATCACAGTTTATTGTGCTTCGATGACAATACAATTAGGTTCTGGGTTCGAATCCCTGTCCAACACAAAGCTTTACCTCACGGCATTTCAAGTAAGTTACTTGTGAAGAAGCAATATTTAACATCTCTCGTAGTTCGTTAACAAGGACAATAGATGCTGGGTAGGTATTCGCGTCCGTTAACAATGTTTACGTTATCTAATTTAAAGTTGATATTTGCTAACTGATACTGTCTAAAATCGAGGTATATCACTCTCTGTATGCGTAGTCAGGAATGACTGTTAGTTTCCGTCAGTCACGAAGTCTTTGCTTAGTCTGCATGACCTGGGTATGAATCCATATGCAGAACGAGACGGTTCGTCGTGTCATTTGAAGTTCATACATATTCTCAACTAGCTGCTCGTGAACAACTTAAATTTTTATTGTCATTTTGTGTTAAATAATAAGTACGATATGTTATTTTGAAGAGGAAATCATGAATACGACGAACTTACTACGTGAATTGCCTATCTGACGTAATAATGAGAGTGGTAACATTTCGTGTATGTCATCTATTGTAATAAATGTGAACTTACAAGCCTGAAGAACCGTCTTATCTGTGATAAGATGTTCCCTGATATTTGTAGTACCTTGGTATTACTTTACATCTTGAGTTATTGCGATACAGAGCAGTGTTTTCTAGTGGTGACTTGTTGGAACCATTTTCAATAGTCAAACGACCGTACCGAGGGGCGATTAGAGGACCTGCTAGACAGCTGCGCTATGTGGGTTGCATTCGAATCAGGCGAAATGCAATTCAGGTCGTTCGGCTACTTTTGAGCACAACTGTACATCACTTCTATCGATTTCCGTTCCATCTGGATAATTGATTCGTATTGGTTTTCTTTTTTCCTTAGAGTGTGTATACATATGCAGTATCCCAACAGGTTTGTGACAGAACTGAAGTTTTCCCAGCAAACACACTTCTTAAAAAGCTAAATAGACTTTCCGGATACCCCTAGGGATTCTCACAGGGACGTCACAATACACAGGGTGAACCAAAATTCTCGCACTAGGACGCCACAGCACGTTTCATTGCGTACTAATCGTAAAAAGAAGTCTCTTGCAACATATCGTCCCATGCTTTAAGTAGCAAATGGACGAAAAATGAGGACAATTTGGACACCGTATCCAAATGTGCGACAAGTAACTTCATTCAGTCCTGTGTAGCTTTGCTACGCCGTTAGTGCAGTGGACAGAACTGTCTATTGGAACACACGAGTTCGAGCTCTCCATTCGGGGTCTAGGTACATATTTTAATATTATTTTATAATCTTGATCTCCCAGAAAAACTGCAGCTTGCACTTCTTTTTAAACGATATATATCCTACAATTATAGCTTTTTAACATTGAACATAACAATTATTGGCCAGGCGAGGTGGTGGACAGAGTGACCGTCAGAAATACGTGATACATTCATTTAATTTTATCAAGCAGTAGAAGATATTCATACTTTGTAGAGATTGTTGTTCCGACAAGACGGTCAGTATGCACGGTATTTAAGCAGAGCTTTTCCCAGGAAATGGATAGGTCGTGAGGGTTCTGTTTTATGGCCTCTATTCTTCTAACCTATATCCCCTGATTTTATTCCTGTGGAGATACCTGAAGCAACAGGTTTATTCTACTGCACCAATGAATTATGGGAGATCTCGTAAGGATCTTCGACGCTAGCATTGTGACTGTGGATGCATGTATGCTGAGAATAATTCAGAGAAGCGTAAGCTAGCGTGTCGCTAAACGTTAAGAGATGCAGGGAGGTCGGTTTTAGCATCCTCTCCGAACACAATATAACTTAGTTTTACAAAAGGCATTCTCACTGATAGCACATTAAAAATATTACGACTGGCCTCTCTTCCTAAATGTAGTACGTGTATATGATTGACTTTTCCTCATCAGATTTATCTTTTTTCTGTCCTAGGGCAAGCAGTTTATCTTATACTGATTATACTCCTCATTGAATTTTTTATCTTTAATTGTTACGGTTAATACGAAAAACTCTAAATTGTAACATTGTGTGATGTAACATTATAGGTCAGATTATACTCAAAAAGAAATTACTCTACCATCGAATACGAACTTTCGAATACGAACTTTCGAATACTGCAACGCAAAAATCTACCCACTGCCCTAACGGGGCTCCAGAGCTACATTGTATAGAACGTATACAAAATGATCAAAAATATCCGTACACCTCTCAGTATAAACTAATGAGGGATGTGTCCAACCTTCGTATTTGTGACGTGACGTGTCTGAATTTCTGCGGAGGAATGGCAGCCGATTCTTCCTCAACAGCCGAACCGAGAGAAAGTAATGATGTCCGAGTCAGGCGCCCAGAGCCAAACTGACGCTCTAACTTATCCCAAAGGTGTTTCACTGTGTTCAGGTTAGGACTATGGGCAGGATGGTCCGTTTCAAAAATGTTGTTGTCCACTAATTATTGCCACACGGCTGCTGCTTTATGACATGGCGCATTGTCTTGCTAATACAGTCACCGTCCCAGTACTGTTTCTCTCCTGTACGCAGCACACAAAGCCGTAAAATTTGGTCATATCCTTCTGAATTTGGCGTAGTTTAAATTTCAATAAAGGGACCACAACCAGGCCACGGAAAACACCCCCAAACCGTAGCATCAGCTCCTCATCACTACTTCACTGGTGGCACAATGCGTGACGGCGGGTAACGTTCTGTAAGATTTCGACAGACCCAAATGCTTCAGTCGGGCTATCAAAGGGTATAAAGCTTTTCGTTAATGCAAATAACTCGTATCCAGTCATCCACTGCCAAGCGGCATCGCTCTTTAAACCACATCAAATGTCGCTTAATACTGATTTCAGAAATGTGTGGCTTATAAGGGCTGCTGGACCATCGTACCCCATTAGTTTTAAGTCGATATATACAGTCATTGTGCTAGCTGAACTGCTGGCAGTACTTTGGAATTCACAGGAGATATCTTCGGTTGATTTCGTGCCCTCTGCAATTATCGACGATTCGTGTCTACAAGGACATGAGGACAGCTGTTGCTGTTCCTTTGGATTTTTGTTTCAAAATCCCATCGCATCAATGACTAGTCCAAATTCGAAGTCTCTGAGCTCTCATGACTGACTTATTCTGGTGTTCCTGCCTCACTACTGATAGCACAGTGCTGTACGCCTCCGTTTATACCTTTCGTGTCATCTATTGATCAATTCCGCATTGTCTAGGGGTGTTCAGATACTAGTGATGAGACAGTATAATTTTGTGTACACGTTGCTGTAGTGTTGTAACTGTGCCTTTTCTATCGAAAATACTAATGAGGTGAAACTTTTGTTAGATAGTGCGCTATTTTGCTTCACCCTATATTTACAGGATGATTCAGTTGCCCCTGTCGATAGGTTTTAAGCAACCCACAACGCCTTCAAAAACCACGCACAAGATTTCCATATTCTCTCGCTCGCTGCACATAAACCTTTAGTCCGACAAGAAAAAAAAGAACACTCACCTTTTTGTAGGAAATTAAATGAAAGTTTTCTGATATATAGATATAGATTGTATATAGAAGTTCCGACAGGCTGCACTACCTAGATTTTTGCGGTATTATCACTGTGTAGCGGTGCATGGTACATCTCGTGGATCACAGGATATCTTCGGGCTGCTGGAGACGATCAGTGTGCTCGCCGCGAACATTACAGTTTCAGACAATTGGGCCGCAACAGGAAGCCACTCTAGATCGAGCTTTTGTATTGTTGGGAGACTCTGGTGCTACTTTTCGCAGGGAAGATGCAGGACTGCTGTTTCAGCACGATTTTTCATATATTTGGGTGGGATGTCTGCATGCTCCAGGCTTAATCTGAGCATTTCCCACACGTCACTTTAGTTTCCTGTAGGTTTCATTGAAACGCGTTTGTTCATGAGCATTTCCCACACGTCACTTTAGTTTCCTGTAGGTTTCATTGAAACGCGTTTGTTCAGAGTTAAGTTTCATGGAACGTATTTGTGAATAGCAGCATTCCCTTAGTGACCAGTTCGAAACCCTGTGTCCAAGGTGTGATTGAAACATCTGTGGCATTCAAACACACTTTTTCTCAACTAAAACTAGGAAGAACGCTTCCATTGCGTTGTCTTTTGGGTCTTGTTGCATAACTACACCACTGATAACTTTGTGAGGTATCTGAGACGAAGCTACAATCGCATACATGGGATCGTCTGTCCTGTGAGTTATCTTTTAAATGTTAGAGTATGTTGGGCATTTTAGGTGCCAATTGTAGAAACATGGTTCAAATGGCTCTGAGCACTATGGGACTTAACATCTGTGGTCATCAGTCCCCTAGAACTTAGAACTACTTAAACCTAACTAACCTAAGGACATCACACACATCCATGCCTGAGGTAGGATTCGAACCTGCGACCGTAGCGGTCACGCGGTTCCAGACTGAAGCGCCTATAACCGCACGGCCACACCCGCCGGCTGTAGAAATGTGATGTAGATGTAGAGTCTAACTTGAATTTCTTCAAAAACTTTGTCCTGTCTTGGTATGTCTTGGGCATTGCTGTTATAAGGTGCCACCTCCGCAATTTATTAGTTAGCTGAATTAGAGAGGGAGCTGCGTGAAGCACCGTGGTAAACTGTTTCTAGTGTGTTATAATCTTTTTGGCCCTTCCATTAATTGTGATTCCAAATTTCTAATAGTTAGCATATTTTCTAGGTGGATATATGGCTGCTGGCATTTTATGTTTATAGTTAGTGCCGACAAAAATACGGAGAACGACGTAGCCGCATTTTTTAAGCGTAATCGTATCACTACAACATATGAATACGTAACAAGCGCAGAAGTGGTGGCAGCTGCCGTTCTCCGAAACTACAATGGCACGATATTATGAGTTTGCTTCATTTACTCGGGTATAATGCTGTACACGGTGCAATCATAACACTGTGCATTTCATGCCATTAGTAGGGCTAAAAGCGTCACAATCTGTTGTTGTTACACATTTACATGTTGGTACGTCGTACACGTCTCCGCTGATTACGTAAACAACTTTACGGGAACATATATTTACCCCTATTTTCTTTACATCATGTTTGATTACTATTTGAAAAGATATTTGAAGAAATACTTCAGAGCCCAGATCGCATTTAAATATTGGCTCTGAAGTATTTCTTCATATTTCAGGATCTGCAGATCGTCCCCCTGATCAGGATGTCTGTAATATATATTTTAAAAGAAGCTTGCTTTGGTACTAAAAGTCAATAATCGTTCCAATAAGCTGTCTTTTATGTTATGCCAGATCGTCTAACGTAGCGATGCAAACAATTTAACACCTGGTCGTAAGCTCTACAGGGTTGGCCTTGAATAATAACAGAGACTGACATTAGAACTAAAATCGTTGGATAAACAAGAGATCGAAAAACGGTCTGTTTGACAGGTAATTGCGAATCTGCAATTAGCACCTGCTGGTGATCAAATTATTTTTAAAATCATGCCAGTTAGAAAAATGGTAACACTTTAGAAATGTTGAGGTAGCAACACAACGACACAATATCAGGTACACATGAAACGCTTGAAATTTTTTTTGCTTTACTATGGAGATGATCTTTATTGTACTTAGAAACATAAATGACTTATGTTTCTTTTTATCATCGTACAAGTTGTCTAATATTAATAAAGAACTGTTATTACATGAGTGTTTGCTCCCTCCGTAGCGAAGGTGCTAACGCACGCCTTTGTGGTGGCATTCGACTCAGAGGTAAACCTGTTTTAATCCTGGTGACGGAATACATTTTCACCTCCAATATTTGGTCGACAAGGAGAAGTCGGGTGATGGTGAAAAGTTCCTGACCACCAGACACTGTATCAACTTCTTACATGCAATTCCAAAGTGACGCAGCAGTGTGCCGCAGAGAGAGGGCATGTGACACCGCTGATGGTGATTACTTCATCGGATGGAGACCCTATTAACCCTGGCGGCCCCTCTGGTGCCATTTGCGAAGAGTAGGCTGTGTGCCCGCACCGCGTCCCTTCTGTCACCACCACCACCACCACCACCACCACCCAGAACAAACATGACTATTTTACTCATGCATCCATAAAGCTACTGACACTCATCAGATACACTTGAGACTCAGCAGGGGTCATTGTGCAAAGAGAAAGAAAACCCTTTTTGATCAGGCGGTCGAAAATAGCCCTAGCGACCTCTCAGCTAACAATGTCATACGAGTGTTTATTTTTCTTTCATGAGAGATGTGTACCTGTAATATATAGACACTAAATAATACAGTGCGTAGGCCAGATACGTTTGGGGAAGCACAGTTGATTATGCCACCTATCACGAAGAACAGCATGCAAAAAACGTTGGGTGCACTCGGAAGTCCTGTAACGAAATAACTCCCTCTGAAGAAAAAAAAAGTTTTTTCAATATTAACACGAAAAGAAAAGTAACTCATAACTAAAGAAGTGCTAATAGTTGGTTGTTGTCAAAGCAAACTAAATTTTCTACCATTTGCTTGCCATTATCCGAAGAATAAAAGTGCATGCGTATCATTCTCCCCCATCACTCTTTTGAGTGAATTGCTAGGATCAGCCGAGCTTACTTGTCCTATACCAGTCTTTTCATTTCATTAGCAAAGTAACAACCTGAAAAACTCAATTAATTGTTGTATGCAATCCGCCTCTGCCTTACCAAACAATTTTTTATTCTCTGCGACTCCGTCTCGTAGCATATATGTTGTTCTCTGATGCCTTATCACATATATTGTGATGTTTTCTCCTTCCACTTTCCATCACTACCACCAGAGTAGTTTCGGGTTCTAATTCTGCTCGCTCATAGCTTTTCTTCTGTCACGACGTATTCATTACATTGCAGGATCGGACTGGAATGGGATTAGCTCATGGCATTGGATTTCTTTAATTGCGTCCTCATTTAATCCACTGATTTCGTATCAGTGGTTTTGCATCAGTTGTCACATTCGCACTTATTTCACAATGAGGTGCATTTGCGTATTCCTATTCACTAAGACTTTTCCACCTCTCGTATAGAGTATTTTCTAGTTATCAGCTTCTTCCACTGATTATGATGGACACTGGATTATGACAGAAAGTTCTAAATTTCGAGTTTTCAAGTAATCTTTTGGTGAAATCACCATTAAGTGTGTAATTTCGTTCGCTAATACGAAGCTGCGATGGGGTAGATTAATATTTGCTACCACAAGCCTTTTGACAAAGCATCTTACTGAGAATGGATGTAGCTAAGAGCGTTACAAAACAAAGCCAGAAGACGCTTATTTGAAATTAGATCTTGTGGGCAGAATGCAAGAAGGAAAATGGAAAGAGAGTAAGTGTGTGTGTGTGTGTGTGTGTGTGTGTGTGTGTGTGAGAGAGAGAGAGAGAGAGAGAGAGAGAGAGAGAGAGAGAGAGAGAGTAACTGCGAATGAAATGAGGTACTGGAAGAGGGGGCAGGCATCTCATAAAAATCTCGGGTTTATGCCCTTGCGTTGTGCCTGCACCCGCCGGGATACATAAGCGTATCTGTGATCTACCCCCTCCCTCCCCCGTTCCACACACACGTACGTACGTGTATAAAAAAAAGTCCAGTGGGAAAGAAAAATATTTGAAATAGAGGAGACGCCGGAAATTTTGCCGTCGAGTTCAGTGGCTCTCAGACCACAGTCCAAAACGAAAATATGCACAACAAACCGAAAAGAACGTCTAACAGAAAGCCCCATTCGTTCACACCCTAGTGTAAAATAGATATCGTGGGACAATGGCCTCACATAAATGAGTTTTCAGTGACGATGAAGTCAGTGACACTCAGCCAAAGGTACAGTTGCCAAAGTTTCAAGCTTCTGACGTGTTTCCACCAGAGAAATGAACATTTCAAGAGGCTCGCACCTCAGGAGCGAAACTAATCAATAAATTCAACGAATTATACCAGTTTTATCTGTACATTAATAGGCACACTTGTATTGGACAGCAGTTTATGCCTGCAATTCCAACTCAGGTCTTCATTCGTCAATTAAAACGATCGTACCAGTGTGAGACTCCATCTTGGAAAATACTCTCATCTGTTATATTCATCCGGTGTCGCTGTCGGTCAAGTGGTGCAGCTTATTTCCGAAAGACGAGACTTCATTCTTGTATACATTGGAGTTGCCTGAGAGGTAAAAATCGTTGTTCACAGGGTTTTTGTATACAAGGGTGATTCAGCTCTCCATACCCATGGATACTATGCAACCCGCAACGCCTTCAAGTACCACATGCAAAATTTTCGTATTCTCTCTCTCACTAAATGCAAATATTAATCCTATAAATAAATGAAAAATGATATTTTATAAGAAATGAATTTCAATTAAAACGCGTTTTTCTTGTGTAATTCGAAAACCATGGCCTCCTGTGAAAACTTAATCCAATAAAAGATTTAACTAAATTGAATGAAAGCTTTCTGATATAACGTGTTGGTCCATCTCTGGCCTTCTCCAAGTAGCTCTTCGGTTTGGTTTTGAGGTGTTGCATATCCTCCTGATGGATATCGTGCCAAATGCTGTCCAATTCACGAGTTAGCTCGTCAAAATACCGAGGTGGTTAGTGGCTCCTGTCTATAATGCTCCAAAGGTTCCCAGCTAGAGAGATTCGGCGATCTTGCTGGCCAAGGTATGGTTTGGCAAGTATGAAGACAAGCAGTTGACACTCTCACCGATGGCTTGCCATGAAGGGCAACAAAAATGGGCGTAGAATATCGTCAAAGAACTTCTATGCTGTAAGGATCCCGATGATGACAACCAAAGGAGTCTGGCTAGGAGATAAAGGATAATCCGGGCAGTCACTTCTGGCTGTCGGGACGTACGTTGGACGACAGTTAGGTTGGTACTCCACCGCTGTCTTCAGGGCCTCCAGACACTTCTCCGGACTGAAATCTCATTGTGACCAACCAAGTCTCCTGATCTCTTTCCATCTGAGAACGATCGGAGCATTATGGGCATTGTCTTCCAATAATCTCGTGATTTTCAAGAGCTTACGGGCCAACTGGATAGAATTTGGCAAGATATCCCTCAGGAAGACATACAACAACTCTGTCCACAAGTGCCAGGCCGAGTAACTACTTGCATAAGAGCCAAAGCGTTACTGACTTGCTCAATTTGTGAAGCCCTTTCTCTTGAATAAATCATCCAATTTTCAGAAAGCGCAATCATTTGTTTGTCTGTACGTGTACATCATATCTACCGATTTCCTTCCAATTCGCATAATTCCTTCACGGTGCGTTTTTAGCCTGAGGGAACGGAGAATAGCGTGCGTCGTGGTTGAGCGCATGTCAAGCGTTCGGAGCAGATAGCCGACGAGTTTCATGGTAAACTTCTAAGTGAGGAGAACAGAGTTTCACATCCCTGTCGAGTTTTCTGGTGTGGACAAAACAGATGTACTTTGCTGTGTTGACAGTTTGGCGTTCCTTATTTTGGAGGACAAAGGTTGCTATGTAATTTGCAGTTGTGTTTTCCCTTGATGTTGCTACTTCGTAACGGTACTACCTGAAGATCCGCTAGAGCCGCAACAGGGTCACACTGGAGAGTCCATCAGCCACCGAGGTGTGTGCAGAGCCAGACGACAAACGAATGTCGCCGCTGCAGGCGTATGCAGAGCCAGGTGGCGGAGGAAGCAATTACCGGCAAATGGAACGCGCCCCGCCCAGATACACCCTGCCCGCTAGCTGAATGCGCCTGGACTGCGCCACTGTGTGCAAACAGCGCGCCCTGCCTGCCGGACCGCCGTGGAAAATCGTGTTCCAGTCACAGAGACCTCGAAGCGGTAATAGAATGGCAAAAACATTTCAAAACACTGCTTACGCAAGATTAAACCAGATGTAGGGCGGCGGGCTAAAAGGTTTGTTATTGATTTATGAGATATTATTTGTTCTTCATGCATCTTCTATACGTTTCCGCGATTTTTAATACGAATTCTGTTTACAAGAGACGAAAATTATTTGCGCAGACAGCAAGAAAGTAATCGCGATATCTGCGACCCATAATCTCCAGTCTAAAAGCCCACAATCCAGCTCGCCGAACTGGGATAAAACGTTCTAACTCTCTACGTACATGGCCCAGTCACATTAATGTGACCACCGCCTACGCACGAAGTCAACGTGCAACAACCAGTCGCAGTCTTCAGGTGGCAGCACTAGTATGCTGCAGATGGCGAAATGGCGCTATCCAAATCTGGCGCCGAGGGAAGAGTTTCGCACCGCTGGCCGTGGATGACTGAGGTGAACGACTGCTGCGGCGAAGTTTACGGGTGAACAAACGTGCAACTCTTGAGCAGTTAATCGCCGAGACGAACCAAGGTGCTACCAACAGTGTGTCCTCCATTACCGTTCAGCTAACGCTGTTGCTTATGGCCTTCCACACCAGGCACCTGAATCATGAGCCCATGCTGACTGCTTATCATCGGCAACCAAGGCTGGAATTTGCACACTAATACTGCAGATGGACATCAACTCAATGGAGACGTGTGGCATTTTCAAATAACTCACGGTTTGTGCTCCGTCGGAGAGATGACCATTGACTTGTACAGTGTACAACGCCTGAAGCAAACACAGTTGAACAATCGAGGGAGAGTTATGGTCTTGGGGAGCGTTTTAGTGGAATTCCCTCTGTGATCTCGTCATTCGAGAAGGCACAATGGATCAACAGAATTATGCATGTATCCTTGACGACCATGTTCACCCCTACAACTAGTTTGTTTATCGTCGACCTGATGGCATCTACGAGCAGAACGCAGCTTGCAGCGTATGTGCATGGTTCGAAGAGCACCAGTATGAATTTACCATACTCCCCTGGCTACCGAACTCCCCGGATTTAAACCCAGTCGAGAATCTGTGGGACCATCTTGGACAGGACCATAAGTCCTCAACCGAAAAACCTAGCGCATCTGGCGACGGTATTGTAGTCGACATGGCTGCACATCCCTACCGGTGCGTTCGAGGACATAATTAACTATTTTCCTGCAAGTCTCGCAGTGCAAAAGGTAATTATTCATGCTTTAGACAGGTAGTCACAGTAATGTGACTGGGTGGTGTACAGTTAGGAGGAGTCGTGAACTGCGGCGATAAATGAAAGTTAACTGCTTAGACGAATCAACTTGTTCAAGAAAAGTTCACACAAACAAATTAATATTTCTGATATTTATTAAAGTTTTCCTAGCGTAATGAGTACTCGATACAGCTCAGAAACGATCTATGCTACAAATGTGAAGTATTACTAATTACTGCTCCGTCTGTTATGTAAGTCAGTTAATTACTCGCCTTAGAAATGGTGGATAAGCCACGCCAGTAGCCACGCGGTTTCTACAACACTAGGCCGGCACAGAAAACAAAAACCTGGGACCTAAAACGCAGGCTTTCCAGTAAATTAGCAGTTAGCGAACTTTCTCCCCTACACATTAGCACAAATTCTATCGATAAACACCTGTAGTCAATGGTCTTCAATGACATATGAGGCTTAGCGTACGCAGTCGAGGGCGTAAGTGCGGCACATCGTGAAGTGTCTAGCGAGATACAGCACTTGTGACTGACGACTACTGAATGAATCTTATATATCGTTAAGGTGGTCCTTTTATAACGTCGGTGTGCTTCAGCACCAGTAAGCAAACAGAACATTTTTAATTAGTACTCCTTAAGCACCTGCGGCAGTGCTCAAATGGCGTCCTTACTGACTACAAGGTCTTAAATATCGTAGTTAGTTGAAGACTAACAACTTTCCCATTTTTATAATAACGATAATGTACTTCTCGTAGCGTCCAAAAAATATTAGTTAAAAAGCTCTTAAATTCGGACTTCTAGAATTTTTCTAACGGAACCGAGGTTAGATTGCGGCCTCTGGACTGTTACGTCGCTTGTACCTCTGAAAATACATAGTTCTCTTGCAATTTGGTACCACTCCATCATTAAAAGTAATGAAGTTAGTGTTGTAATTTTATCCTTGTAACTTACTTCTAAATGATAGTTAATCATTGTGATTTTGCAAATTTTAGTACAAAATGCCGTCTACATCTACATCTACATCCATACTCCGCAAAACACCTGACGGTGTGTGGTGGAGGGTACCCAGAGTACCTCTATCGGTTCTCCCTTCTATTCCAGTCTCGTATTGTTCGTGGAAAGAAGGATTGTCGGTATGCTTCTGTGTGGGCTCTAATCTCTCTGATTTTATCCTCATGGTCTCTTCGCGAGATATACGTAGGAGGGAGCAATATACTATTTGACTCTTCGATGAAGGTATGTTCTCGAAACTTTAACAAAAGCCCGTACCGAGCTACTGAGCGTCTCTCCTGCAGAGTCATCCACTGGAGTTTATCTATCATCTCCGTAACGCTTTCGCGATTATTAAATGATCCTGTAACGAAGCGCGCTGCTCTCCGTTGGATCTTCTCTCTCTCTTCTATCAGTCCTATCTGGTACGGATCCCACACTGTTAAGCAGTATTCAAGCAGTGGGCGAACAAGCGTACCGTAACCTACTTCCTTTGTTTTCGGATTGCATTTCCTTAGGATTCCTCCAATGAATCTCAGTCTGGCATCTGCTTTACCGACGATCAACTTTATATGATCATTCCATTTTAAATCACTCCTAATGCGTACTCCCACGTAATTTATGGAATTAACTGCTTCCAGTTGCTGACCTGCTATTTTGTAGTTAAATGATAAGGGAACTATCTTTCTATGTATTCGCAGCACATTACACTTGTCTACATTGAGATTCAATTGCCATTCCCTGCACCATGCGTCTATTCGCTGCAGATCCTCCTGCATTTCAGTACAATTTTCCATTGTTACAACCTCTCGATACACCACAGCATCATCTGAAAAAAGCCTCAGTGAACTTCCGATGTCATCCACAAGGTCATTTATGTATATTGTGGATAGCAACTTAATTTAAAAAATAAGATGAAATTTCATAAAAATTTCTACACTATGTCTTTGCATAAAAGGGAACCGTAATCCAAAATTACAACTTCCTCTTCTTTACTATTTCGCGCATTTGAAACTCCGTAAAAGGCGTATTTTTGCTGAAACTTACTATCGGATCATGTTGAAACTTGAAATATGTAGCATCGGTATATGACCTTAGTCGCTCCTCACCGTGGCGTTTTGTAGCCACAGCGCTTGGGTCCCCAAATAAGTAAAAGGACATACAACTGGATTTCAAGAATGCGTAATCTGTAGAAAATTTAGATCCAATAACTGCAGTAAGAATACATAGATCCGTGAAAGAAATGGAAAATCTTCTGGACACTAAACATACAAATAGAATTAGTAATGTATGGGTCGGGTGTGTATAGCTATGTTTATAAGTTGTTTAATGCATGCATGTTAGAGGGAGAAGTAGAGCCCATGCAATGGAATTTGGCATATATATGTCCAGTTTGTGAGGAAGGTAGCAAGAAAGTACACGCGGATTATTCTGGATCCAGTGCTAAAGAACTGTATTGGTAGGTTGTATGATGTGGTCCTAAAAGACAGAATGGAGGGGGGGGGGGGGGGTGAATGTTGTTAGACGTTGAAGACCAAAATGGATTCTTGAAGGCAAGCCCTTGCAATGACAACGTTTTTACTTTAAGGCAACTAATTGCAAAGAGACTGGGAAGTAATCTGAGTGGCCATTCGGTGTTCATGGATCTCGAGGAGGAGTATGACATAGTGCTGCTGTAGAAACTGCGTGGAGCTCTGATGGGGAGTGGCCCAAAACGACATATGGTAGAAATCCACGCCAATACAAGATTGCAGAGTGTGTAATCAAAGTAGGAAATAAAATTCCGTCCTGTCCTTGCAAAATTACAAAAGGATGCATCTGGTCTCCTACATAGTTTAAATATACATCCAGAAAGCCTTAGACTTATGAAGTAGAAAATATGTAGGGATGCGCATTCAGGTAACAAACGACTAGTGTATGTACACGTTGTTCTTCCCAGATTATATCTCCTTTACGCTAAGAAAATTGTTAGAAGAAAATGATACGTGGGAATTTAAAGGAAATTTGCAGAAGACTAAATACCTATGCAGTGAAGAAAGTGTAGCAAACATAGTAGTAGATGCCCAGAACATCAAGGCATGTAAAAATGCAAATATTTGGGTAGAATACTATCCGAAGACGGAACAAGCAAGTTGGAAATATAGCAACTAGCAGAAGCTAAACCTTGTGCCGTGGTCTTCCAAGATGGTTTGGAAAGTACGTAAGGTGCTCTGTAGAAATACTTTAGAGCCTATGAAGACCTAGGGATCCCACTTCTGGGGGCTTACCAAAAAAAAATTGATATTGCAGAAATTGACTACCTCAGAAGATCGTGTAGAATATGTTGGCAACACCATGTAAGAAATACAACGTTTAGGGAAGTGACCCAGACTGAAGAAATCATCACAGATAGGAAATGGCAGCTCATCTGGTATGAACATCTACTGCGAATGACGGATGGCCAAAGATGATGTCCCATCCTCAGGAAAGAAGAAGAGGAAATAGGTTGCCTAGTTACATGGGGACGGAGGAGGCCAAGACAAATAGAAGGAGACCAGAAAGCATGGGCAGAGAGAAACCTATGACGACAGATACGCGGGACGCGGCGACAGCTATAGCAACTCCACAGGAGAGAGAGAGAGAGAGAGAGAGAGAGAGAGAGAGAGAGAGAGAGAGAGCCGGCCACGGTGGTCTAGCGGTTCAGGCGCTACAGTCCGGAACCGTGCGATTGCTACGGTCGCAGGTTCGAATCCTGCCTCGGGCATGGATGTGTGTGATGTCCTTACGTTAGTTAGGTTTAAGTAGTTCTAAGATCTAGGGGACTGATGACCACAGATGTTAAGTCCCATAGTGCTCAGAGCCATTTGAGCCATTTTTTAGAGAGAGAGAGAGAGAGAGGAGGGGGGGGGAGGGAGCGCTAGTAAGTATGGACTTTGTAGCTAATATCTGTAAAGAAAAAAAAGAAATACCTAGAAATAAATAGTTGAAAGAATGAAAAAGTTGGAAGGCATGTAGAGCATTGTGTACCAGTAGTACGTGACTAAGGTCCATTATACAGGGTTATTACAAATGATTGAAGCGATTTCACAGCTCTACAAAAACTTTATTATTTGAGATATTTTCACAATGCTTTGCACACACATACAAAAACTCAAAGTCTTTTTAGGCATTCACAAATGTTCGATATGTGCCCCTTTAGTGATTCGGCAGACATCAAGCCGATAATAAAGTTCCTCCCACACTCGGCGCAGCATGTCCCCATCAATGAGTTCGAAAGCATCGTTGATGCGAGCTCGCAGTTCTGGCACGTTTCTTGGTAGAGGAGGTTTAAACACTGAATCTTTCACATAACCCCACAGAAAGAAATCGCATGGGGTTAAGTCGGGAGAGCGTGGAGGCCATGACATGAATTGCTTATCATGATCTCCACCACGACCGATCCATCGGTTTTCCAATCTCCTGTTTAAGAAATGCCGAACATCACGATGGAAGTGCGGTGGAGCACCATCCTGTTGAAAGATGAAGTCGGCGCTGTCGGTCTCCAGTTGTGGCATGAGCCAATTTTCCAGCATGTCCAGATACACGTGTCCTGCAACGTTTTTTTCGCAGAAGAAAAAGGGGCCGCAAACTTTAAACCGTGAGATTGCACAAAACACGTTAACTTTTGGTGAATTGCGAATTTGCTGCACGAATGCGTGAGGATTCTCTACCGCCCAGATTCACATATTGTGTCTGTTCACTTCACCATTAAGAAAAAATGTTGCTTCATCACTGAAAACAAGTTTCGCACTGAACGCATCCTCTTCCACGAGCTGTTGCAACCGCGCCGAAAATTCAAAGCGTTTGACTTTGTCATCGGGTGTCAGGGCTTCTAGCAATTGTAAACGGTAAGGCTTCTACTGTAGCAATTTCCGTAAGATTTTCCAAACCGTCGGCTGTGGTACGTTTAGCTCCCTGCTTGGTTTATTCGTCGACCTCCGCGGGCTACGCGTGAAACTTTCCCGCACGCGTTCAACCGTTTCTTCGCTCACTGCAGGCCGACCCGTTGATTTCCCCTTACAGAGGCATCCAGAAGCTTTAAACTGCGCATACCATCGCCGAATGGAGTTAGCAGTTGGTGGATCTTTGTTGAACTTCGTCCTGAAGTGTCATTGCGCTGCTATGACGGACTGATGTGAGTGTATTTCAAGCACGACATACGCTTTCTCGGCTCCTGTCGCCATTTTGTCTCACTGCGCTCTCGAGCGCTCTGGCAGCAGAAACCTGAAGTGTGGCTTCAGCCGAACAAAACTTTATGAGTTTTTCTACGTATCTGTAGTGTGTCGTGACCATATGTCAATGAATGGAGCTACAGTGAATTTATGAAATCGCTTCAATCATTTGTAATAGCCCTGGACATGGGCGATTTTCTTATCTCAATCGACTACTCATGGCAAGTGAGTATACTGCAGCGCCCCTGGCGTTTTTTGCTGTACGGACGCTCTCTTCTCACTGGCGGTCGTTTTTCGCTTTTAAGTTTTGCATGTGTCGTGAGAGCTATCCGCTGTGCAGTTTGGTACGGTGAAAGTAGCCTTATAGAAGACCATCATTTTTATGAAAAAATAGAAATATAGCCCTAATATATTAGCAGGACCAATGAACAAGCAAAGTAATGAACGAAACAAAATTGATAACGGATGTTTTTGACAAATCTTGTAAGGTAAATTCTCCAAATATTTAAAAATTTTGAAACGGGCAAATTCGGACTAATGTTGTAGTTAGCAACTGTTAAATGTGTATCAAGCTGGTGTGTAACACTCTTTGGTTGCACATGACGACATTTATTTAAGTAATGGCAAATCATCGTAATTTTCCTTAGCTCGCAACACGTGGAATACAATTCCAAAGCATAGCTCAATTATCTGTTGCCGCCTAGTTACGACAAAGTGATTATTAGGGCCAGAATTGAACACCATTTTCTGTACTTAGGGAATAGTGATTATGTAAGCAAGTTACGTGCATTGAAGCAATAATTGGTTTGACGTACATTCTGATGTCATTCCCTTCAGTGAGTGTGTAAGTGTTTTGCGTTGTATTGGTGTCGTCCATTAAGTAAGGCAACACTTTTTGTATGAAAGCAGATTGGTTTTCGAAGGGCTCTGAGCACTGTGGGACTTAACATCTGAGGTCATTAGTCCCCTAGAACTTAAAACTACTTAAACCTAACTAACCTAAGGACATCACACACATCCATGCCCCAGGCAGGATTCGTACATGCGACCGTAGAGGTCGCGCGGTTCCAGGCTGAAGCGCCTAGAACCACTCGGCCACACCGGCCGGCATATTGGTTTCATTAGGATTCCAGTACACCATATTCCCCACTCTTTCGGCTACAAAACCCTATATTCAACATAATCTCCGTCCAGTGCGACAGCCTTGGGCCACCTCACTGGGAGGGTCTGTATGCCAGCATGGTACCGTTCTACTGGTCGACGTCGGACCCAACTTCTCGCTGCATCACCCACGTACTGCTTCCCGCGGAGTGCATCCGCCATTGGGCCAAACAGATGACAGTAGGTTAGATTAGTTGTGGCTACAGGAACTGTATGTGATATTCATAATTATGTACATAGGTACTTCAAACACAGAAATTCATATGCAGTAAAATTGTAGTTTAGACACAGCTACGAGTACTGGTGAGCATAAAGTTCCATCACGTACACAGTCTGACAAAAGTCTAAGGTTTCATTGAGGTGTACAAGTACATTTGATATTCTCACAGATAGGAAACGTACATTCTGAAAACTTACAGTATTAACCGATCGAAACCGGGAATCATATGTGACAATTTGCAACGAAGATATTTACAAGAAATACTTTTTTGTTAAAAGATGGCCGTATTGTGCTCCAAGCAAATTTTTACCTCTTCATGGCTGTAGCTGCCATTAGTGGATTCCATGCAACGTTCTGTGCCATCTTGCACTATTTGTCGGAGACCATTAGTAGCCGGACTAGAGGACGCAGTGGCACCCGCGTCACATTTTGCCCTTGCTGCCGAGAGGGAGGCCTACCTATGGACGCTTCCCATGTAACTTCCAAACTCTGTAGCTGCGTCAGATGATGTTCCTCCACATTGGTTTCTACCACCAGTTTGTTCCTCAAGGCACCCTTCACAAAGCCACAAAGTGTGTGTGTGTGTATCATTTGCGCTTAGAGTGCATGTACAGTGATCATGGTACACTTGGTGATGCGAATAGAAAGTAGGTGCGTAAAGTCATTACCCATTTTAAGAGCACGTAACTTCCACGCACGTGCATGTTTCTATGTCTAGCCACCCCACGCTCCTCACTTCATTAGAATACTATAAGCAAAATGAGGGTATGTAGGTACTGAATTTTCTCGTTTTATTTCATTAGTACATATTGAAGTATAAGATGTCTGGTTTGCTACCACTGTACTATCGTATAAGTGATAAAAATTATATTCACTACATAACAAAATAAATTCTTGGATTGAAAATTATGTTACAAATCTCTCAAATTAATCTACACTGCTGGCCACCGTAAATGCAACACCCTGAAGGAAGCATCGGAATCAAGTGAAATTTACACCATGGGTTTGCAGCGATGAGATATGCAACTGATTAGAATTTCAGCGCAGACGCACATCACGCGCGCCTGTGGCGCCACCTCATAGCGCCATTTAAGGCTTGGCGATTTCGACGAGTGTACGTTCGGCACGTGTGTTTACCTTGTGGTTGTTTCACAAGACGATCAGTTATGCCTCGTAGACAACAGCGAACATCGTTTGATCAAGTATCCGAGTTCGACAGAGGAAGGATAGTGGCTTACCGAGATTGTGGATTATCATACAGAGAAATCGCTAGTCGTGTTGGACGAAACCAAACAACTGTAATGCGGATATGTGACCGTTGGATGCAGGAGGGTACGACGGACCGACGTGGTCGATCGCATTCACCTCGGTGCACCACTGCACGTGCTGATAGGCAAATTGTGCGCATGGCAGTGACGGATCGCTCAGTGACATCCCGAACCATAGCACAGCACATTGCGTCTGTAACGCATCATCCAGTGTCTGCGCGTACCATTCGACGCCGTTTACAGCAGAGTGGTCTGTCCGCAAGACGTCCATTGCTTCGTCTACCATTGACGCAGAACCACAGACGTCTCCGTCGCCAATGGTGTGATGACAGACGGATGTGGACGGCAGAATGGAATGACGTTGTCTTTACTGACGAGGCACGCTTCTGTCTGCAGCACCACGATGGTCGGATTCGAGTGTGGAGACACCGTGGAGAGAGGATGCTGGACAGCTGCATTATGCACCGCCACACTGGTCTTGCACCGGGTATTATGGTATGGGGCGGTATTGGATATTACTCTCGCACGCCTCTAGTACGCATTGCCGGTACTTTAAATAGCCGGCGCTACATATCCGAGGTACTGGAGCCAGTTGTCCTTCCTTACCTTCAGGGCTCGGCCACAGCCGTATTTCAACAGGATAATGCACGACCACACGTGGCACGCATTGTCCAAAGGTTCTTCGTCAATAACCAGATTGAAGTGCTTCCCTGGCCGGCTCACTCTCCGGATCTTGCGCCGATAGAAAACATGTGGTCCATGGTTGCTCAACGAGTGTCCCAGATTACATCCCCAGCTGCCACACCAGATGATCTTTGGCAACGTGTGGAAGCTGCTTGGGCTGCTGTACCCCAGGAAAACATCCAACGTCTCTTTGACTCAATGCCGAGACGTGTGGCAGCGGTGATCTCCAACAATGGCGGCTACTCTGGCTACTGATTCTGGCAGGAACCACATGTCACAGACGTCTGTAAACGTAATCATTTGATACTTGGTCAACATGTTATCTACAAAATAAATTTTGTTGTGCTACCTCTTGTCTTTCTTGGCGTTGCATTTACGGTGGCCAGCAGTGTAATTCTGAGTCAAGACAGTGAACTGAATCCGAATATCAGCGTGCAGTATTTATGATTTAACAATTCAGTTTCATACTCCTTCATCACACATACTGCTTATTGACAGATGCACTGTCGGTCATTCCACTATATCGTGTCTCACCTCTTCTACAGGGTGTTTAACAATTCACGTTACACATTTTTAGAGGTTGTAAACGGAACTTAGTAAATTAAACTTTACATAGGGACCCATGTCCTGAAAGTCATCCAACACCGCTACAGAGCATCAAAATTATAGGCGCCGACGCCTGTATGACTAGATGCATCCTTTTGGAATTTTGCAAGGATAGGACGAAATTTTATTTCCTACTTTGATTCCACACTCTGCAAACTTGTATTGGCGTGGTATTCTACCATATGTCGTTTCACGTTTCAGGCCACTCCCATTCAGAGCACCATACAGTTTCATCAGCAGCACTGTCAAATGCCTTCTCGAGATCCATGAACACTGAATGGCTACTCAGATTACTTCCCAGTCTCTTTGCAATTAGTTGCCTTGAAGTAAAAATGTTGTCATTGCAAGGGATTGCCTTCAAGATCCATTTTGTTCTGTATGTATATACTGGGGGACACCGCGATGATGTTACAAACTTTCAAGGATGATAGAGACGGATAAATGGATCATTTTCAGGCAAGGGTCTCTGGTTCAGAAACTAAGAAATCGAAAGTTACCAAGCGCAAATCATTCTGATACCTCTGACAGCGGAATACATTTACCGGTACTGCTGCTCCTAAGAATGTAGGATATGCAACCTTTAGATGTGGTAGCATGGACCAGGTAAAAATGGACACTAAAATGCCTGCCTGAGGAGCTGTGATCACTTGCTCATCTTCGCTAGTATCAAACCCATCTTCTCTGTTGAACAAGTGCTCATACTCCTCAGGAATGAAATTAAGAGGCCATGTTTACTAGACAGTTTTTCTTTATTTGGTCCATACGACCATCTCTGAAAATTGTCTGGCCTACAGTCTTAGTAACAACAGTACCAGCATAAGTATTCCACAGTTGGATGTATCAAAACGGTTTTGATTACAGCTTTCAACTCGTTCGTTTCCGATACAGGCACGTTACCTCAAACTGATATATTACTCACAACATCGAATAAATGATAGAAATATTTGCATATGCCATGTGCTCCACAGTACCTACAATTAACGTAGTAAGGTATGACAATCAAGGAATTACGCAATATCATTTTTTCATGCCCCTGAACAGCATGTTAACTCATTCTACTGAGGTCGTAACCTCCTCCATTACTTATCGGTTAACGCTACCGTACAACCGAGTTCGCGTATGCCTAATGACATCGGTCTCGAATAAGTCTATCGTCTTCGAAGAAATTTTTGATCTGATAGTGGAGAGAAGGGTAAAAGTTGTACTGATAAATACTGCACTTTCTACCTGTTTGAATTTTGTTTAATACTTAAAACAGTGCCATCATTTACGTGTCCGCAGCTCGTGGTCGTGCGGTAGCGTTCTCGCTTCCCGCGCCCGGGTTGCCGGGTTCGATTCCCGGCGGGGTCAAGGATTTTCTCTGCCTCGTGATGATTGGGTGTTGTGTGCTGTCCTTAGGTTAGTTAGGTTTAAGTAGTTCTAAGTTCTAGGGGACTGATGACCATAGATGTTAAGTCCCATAGTGCTCAGAGCCATTTGAATCATTTGAACCATTTACGTAAAATACGAAACAAAAAGGTTTACCACATGAGTCAGAGTCCACAACAAATCTAGTTGCAGTATTAGAGAAATTAATTAATACATTCACCAATCCAAATGGACACTGTTTGTATATTACCTGACAATAATACAGATAACAATGATAACGTGACCGTTTGGCTGTATGTGTGGTAACTGAAGTTTGACACACGTTTCTGACAAGACATCGTACGAAATAATAATGGACGATGAAAGGAATTGTATTATATCGTTAATACTTAACTATTGTAATTTGGAGAACATATTTAAAATTGTTACTAAAAAGTAAATGATTTATTTGGAGTAGTTCTTTTGTTACAGCGGTAATTTAAGTAATCTCAGATTAACCTTTACATACGTGCACTAGTTTCGTGGATATGGTAATCCACGTACTTAGAGTATAATGTAATTACTATCTACATTACTTGATAAAATATGCAACTGTTGGCTTTCAGCAGATTGACAACGCTGACATATGAACCATGCCAGTACATAATAGCATTATTATCATATACGCAGATGTGAAATATGTGAACTTAATCTATTCTGTTCTTTAATTTTAGATTTTCAGAATTAATTTCAGTTACTTTACTTGGTCTCCATTGAATTAGTAAGAATGATCTTAATTCTGAAAAGACTGTTAACTTTTGAGGCTTCATCATTAACTACTTTAAATTATCTTTTAGCAAACAAACGAAACTAGGAATGATAGTCTCCTACTACTTTTCTTTTAGCTATTTTAACGACACTCGGGGTACTCAGTAACTAGAAAGGTGCGGGAGCTTAAGTAGGTCTGAGGATAGTGACAAGACCGTTTCTACGTACAACACTTATTAACGAAATTCAATTCACTGATAATGTCACCGGGTAATGCGTTAAAAAGCTCCTAACGGGTAAGAAAATAAAAGAACCTCCCAGTGTCGTCTACAACGCCCCCATTGTTCCATGAAGTACTGCGGGCACACCTTGATTCGCAATGACCAGTTAAGGGGCAGGATATTGATGTTATTGGACCCTCTCACATCTGCCCTCACTCATCATGCTCTTGGTGCCTGACTAGAGACATAAGAGTGAACACATCCAAGTCCCCTGCGCGCTCTGCTCTGACGTCACACTCGCGTCCAGAGACAGTGTTCCATGCAAGTCTTTACTTTCTGTCAACGATATTGCTTTTCGTAACTTTCTCTAACGGCATTAACCCAAAATAAATACATAATTACACAAAATCTTTATGCACTCTACAGCACAAATCACATCTATACTTAACATAGAGTACAGAATAAAAGAATTAAGCCATATTCACGGAAAATGTAACGGGCAAATATTTTATGCAGTACATCTGTATTATACTTTCTCAAGGTGTTACTTAATCTGTTTCTCCCGCCTCGAAGTGTAAGCCGGCCGGGGTGGCCGAGCGGTTCTAGGCGCTACAGTCTGGAACCGCGCGACCGCTACGGCCGCAGGTTCGAATCCTGCCCCGGGCATGGATGTGTGTGTGGTGTCCTTAGGTTAGTTAGGTTTAAGTAGTTCTAAGTTCTAGGGGACTGATGACCTCAGAAGTTAAGTCCCATAGTGCTCAGAGCCATTTTCGAAGTGTAGCTTGCAAGTGACAACAGCGATTTCAAATATTTAATGCTTGCCGCTGCTCTTGGACGGTATCTGAATGTTTTACAAGTTCCACAGATACTCTTCTTCCTGCCCTAGGGACGTCTTGAGGCTGTTTCGATTGTGCTGTTTGCGGTGACTGGTATTTTCGTCAGTATAGCGCTCTTCAGAAACAAAACAAAAAGTTCATAGGATTCCACGGCAAGTGTCCGCGTCATTGTAACTACTGAAACGGCTGAACTGCCGACGCTTCGACCGACTTGCTGCGGTCTTCTTCACAGCAGTGAATATCCCTGAAAAGAACCGCAGCAAGTCGGTCGAAATTTCGACAGTTAAGATGTATTAGCAGTTACAATGACGCGGCCCAATACTTAGAATCATTTAATCCAAAACAAAAAGTATTACAAGATTCACTGAGGTGCAAAAAGCTCCACAGAAGAGTTTTCAGAGCCCCTCTACGTAGTCAGTACATTGTATACTGACAGCAGCGCGGCTTCCCCGGTGGTCTCGTGTGCAGTTCTGACACCGGCAGCTACAAAGCCTTCCGGTCCGCCACGGCCGCGACGTTTTTAATTAAACCTGTCTGACTTGGCGCAACAAGCGATCAGCCATGCTTCGGGGGATCGGAATATGATTTCCGGTCGGAGAACGGCAGGAACAAATACTGACCCCCACCGTGGCTTCCTGTTCTCGGGTACCGAGCCGTTTAACACAGGATGTGCGCTCCAGAAACTGTCGACCCAAAAGCAATTAGCCTGACAGTCGCTTAAACGTGCGACACTGCAGAATAAGTGCTGTCTGCTACGTGGTTATCGTACGTCTGAGGGCTCAGGTCGTCGGAAATATCTGGTAAGCTGCTTGAAATCAGGAAAATAAGTCCGTAACATGTTAAGCTGAAATTGTTATGTTTTCGCAAGTAGCTGCTAAGTTCTGATACGAACCAGGTCATTGTGTGTTAATTGATGTAGCCTCCCATTTATTGACAGATGCATAAAGCGGGTAAAATTCATTTGAGAACAGTCATGAAAGGGAATAGGGTGCTAAAGCCCTACCTCAGCAAAAACAAAAATATGAAACATAAATTATATAAAATTTAAAAAAAGCTTTGTATAGCGATTTCTTTGAGGTCATAACGTTTCGATTTTGTGCTCGTTACTTATCATTGCCTTCTGGAACTTTGGAGGCGAGTGTGCCTTTAGTATGTGGGAGCATTTGTCTTGCCACGTAATGACAGTAATACTCCAGTACTAATGTTCACGATCGTTCTTGGCACGTGCAGAAGAGTCAGCGTTGAGTTTCCGTATGGAGCGGTTGTGCACCACCAAGCTACGCGTAAGTAATGTGCAGAATCCGGTAAAAAGTAGAACTAAAATCTAAAAGTGTTGCGTCGGTTTGTAGAAGAAAAGTGTGTCGGTATTTCAGTTATTTCGCGGAAAGGCGCGCGGCATTAATTAAGAGTTGTGGCTGATACAGAGTCGTGTTCGACAACCAGTAACTGCCAAGTAATTGGCATGGGGAAACATATTAATAGTAGGACGTAAATGAAAAGGCTTCCGTGATCAGTGATTAGCTGTGTAAATAATGTGAAAACGCAAAATTGCAGTGGTTGTTTCAGCGTGAAGGTGAAACACACACAACTGTGAACACGACACTGGATGAGGTGAGGTATTGTTAGGGAAATGTCCTACGTGCAAAAGGGATAACAACACAAAATAATTTGACTTGCACTGTTATCATTTCAAAGAAATACTTTTCGTTCTTTAATTTACTTAATTAAAGAATCAAAAATATCACTTTGAAATGATGACAGCCACGAAACTTGAGTCCGAAGCCGTAAAATATACGTTATTAAAACTAAAGACATGGGGACAGAATTATTACACTTGTCTCTGCGAAAGGTGCAAGCTTTCACAATAAATATATGTGAAATGGTGTGGGTGTGATGACCGTCAAGTACGTACCCTCCGCCTCAGAGTTGCAATATTAAAAGTTTTGGCTGGTTTCGTTGCGTAGGGGCTGGGATACGTAGTTGCCGCATCACAGGCCAAATACTGCTGAGTATACAGTATAAGATAAGAATGAAGAAGAAGATGAAAGTAACACGTAAATTTATAAATGAAAGATTGCAATTAAATAAAATCTGCAGGTACTATCTTAACGTCTTTAAATGATGAGTGCGATAGTAGAAGTACTCTTGAGTGTGCGGAATATTTCTGCAAAACACTTATTGGTGTCGACGATCCAGCAATTAAATAAAATGTAAGTTGAATAACAGGGAAACAATAGATTCCTACAGCACATAATTAGTTATGAACAACAACACAGCTCGCCAGATATTCACTTCTAAATGCACACTACGTTTCCACTGTAGAAGCCACGAAAATCTCACAAGTGCACAAGACGGCACTCCAAAGTATTTCTATCTGCTGCGACCACGCGCAAACCGCTCCACACTCTCCAAGTCTATGCCCCGCGACAGAGCGTCCGTCGCGCCGTCACGTCCAGCACTTCCCGTGTCGCGTCCCGTGCTCCCCTGTCATGTGAAACTCCCACAACTACCTCGTGTCCTCTTCATCCAGTCTCCCCATTCACGAGCGTTGTGATTGGCAAGAGCGCTCGCGGTATGTCTTCAAGCCAATGCACCCACACAAATATAATAAAACTTATTCGAAATACTGGATTTAAGTTTAAATACTTGAAATTAAATAAATATCCCTACGGCTGGGCCATAAACACGCTGTAACAAACATTATCAAATACATAAACAATTAAATAAACATACATCAAAAGAAGTAGAACAGCAGGTAGGCCAGTAGCCTAATGTCTCTGCTCTTTCGAAAACACAGTAGGTATTTAACCAATTTCTTCATTAAGAGTATATATCGGATATAAACAAAGACATAGATCAATAAATATATTTATAAGCATGCTGCTACCGTTTTTTTCGTGTATCTGTGGAGTACTTATGACCTGACGCGATGGATAGTAATCGGCCACTTTGACCTCCAATAACTCATGTACTATTCAAGTTACATGCCTGTAATTTATACCAATTTAGGTTTAAACTAATAGCTTTCTAAAGAAATGTCGATCGACGAAATCGGATGAAGCGTTTAAGTTTTTGAAATTCGTTGCGGTGTGTTGCTTGTACAATTTACCGTCAGATACTAAACTTTAAACTAATAAGGGTATTGAAAATCTGATTACACGATCAGAATCGTCGTGCAAAGAATGGTAATGTACATGTTTCTCTTTGAGTTATTATGGTTCCTCTGGCTACTATTAATTTCTATATGAACTGTGGAATGTCTGCCATTAAGGTTTCACAAAGTCCGCCATCTTTGGCACTCCCGGCATAGATATCTCCTTCATCGACACAAAGCACCGTCCTCGTCACAGAGTCACCACGGAATATCCATCCACGCGGCCGCTGGTCCCCTCTCGCTTCCGCCAGCGTCCGGCACCACGTGTTCGGCCTGCCTAGCGGCCCGCGTCCGCCGAGCGTCCTGTGCGGCCGCCCCAACTCCGACCATCTAATAATTCCAGGGCGCCACAACCCGCCCGTTACCTCACATAGGACACAGTTGAATGTGTCATCGTCGCAACACGATAAATAAATTACAGCTTCTGTTGCAGAGTGTACGAAGAGAAAGATCATAAAACGTGAAGAGAGGAAGTGAATGGACACTATAAAAGAGGCACCAGAGTGTGAAGTGGAAGCAAAAACTTGGGAGTAAATATGGATTCGCGATCAAGTCGTTTGCAAAATAACTGCAAATATGTGGTCCGAGCTGCCGCTGAGCAGATGGAGTATTGTCCTAGTTGTCACAAATGTATTTGAAATGTTGACTTTCTGATACCTCCGCGTGAGTGTGGGAGAGCAGTTGTTTGTCTAGTAGAACTCCCACGTATCGGACTGCGCACGGGTTCTGCAGTGCTGAGTTACCCGTTTACGGTTGTCTTTCCTCCCTAAACTGCCGTCGTTTCCCGTCTACTTGGCTTCATCTTGTTAACACCACGCTGTTAACGTAATCTTTCCTTTAAACTCCAGACATTTTTCTAGTCATAAATCATCTGACTCATTTGATACAGCAGGCCACAAATTCTTCTACCACGTCAGCCTCTTCATTTCATAGTAGCACATAAACTCACAGCTATATTTAGAAATCCCAATCGTCCTAAAAATTAAACTTTTCAGAAGATGCAAGAAAAACATTCCAGTCTTAAAATTATGCTGAAATTCTGATTTTTCGTTAAAATCAATGTAGAGCGAAGAACGCCAATGGAATGTAAACAATCTTGATACATTTTCTTGACGTTAATATTTATTTAGTGACCATGTGAACTTTCTCAACATTCTGTAATAAACAAACATAAATTATTATTTAACTCATACTTAATTGCTAACGTGGACGAAAATCAAACAGATTATGCCTATTTTCCATTCCTTTTGAGCTATACTCCACACATGGTTCATTCTTTAACATGTTTTGGCCATTTGTATATCAGATTAGAAGTAGTCGATGATTTCTTCTTTTGGCAGGAATCATAGAAATCGCCGCATATCATGTATTTTCTTCTCATTCATAGGATCATGAGCTTGACTTACAGGGCTTCGTAGAATTACAGATGGATCAGTCGGTTGTAATGTGCGCTTCTCTGCTCCATCAGTGAATGTCTTAATTATAACAACACCAAAACTTTCAAGTGAGTAGCAGAACAGCATGAATTATGTTACATGGCAGTTCTATTTATTACTTCTTTTTTTAGTGCTTCCTTCAACTCCAACGGAAGTAACATTCTTTCCGCAGAAATTTGTCCATCATTCCCTAATATTTAGCACTCTTTCCGTTTCTGTTACTTCCATTTCAAAATTCATCTTTATTCTGGTCACTTTTATAAAGTCTGCGTATTATTTCAGCAAATACATGCTATCCAACTTTCTAATTATCCTTTTTACGATGCTGAAATATCTATAACACAAAAGATAAGAGTAAGTATCGGTAAGTAATGTGTGGTGAACTGAAATCTTCCCTGTGGCCCCAGGATCGGCCTGTAAGTTCATAGCACAAAATGATAGGTAACTCAGTTTTGTGACAAAATAGACATGTGGGCTTTTTCAATATTCACATATCACTGTTCGCAATCATTTTTTCGATATTTTCAAACCTCTGACTCCCCCTACTCTTCTTAGCCTCTACAGCTCCCTACAGTATCACTAAAGTATTCCCTGATGTCTTAGCACATCTCTCGCTGTCCTGTCGCTTCTTCTTGTCAACTGCGGAGTACCTCCTCAGTTCTTATCTCATCATTCCACCTAATCCTTCTACATCACCACATCTCAAACGCTTCTATGGTTCACTTATAAACAGTGCTGTGCTCCAGACGTGCAGTCGCAGAAATGTCTTCCTCACTTTATGGTCAATTTTCGATGCTGTCGGGCGTTATTTGGCCGGCAACGCCCTGTTTGCTTGCACTCATCTACTTTTTGTGTCCTCATTGCTTCGTCTATCAAACGTAATTTTGGTTCCAAAGTAGCTGCGTTTGAGGTGGTTCAGTGAGGGGATGCATGGACAGCTGATTAGCGGCGATGCATCGTGTTCAGTGATGAACCGCGGCTTATCATTAGCACCGGCCGCTGTGACCAAGCGTTTCTAGGCGCTTCAGTATGGAACCGCGCGACCGCTACGGTTGAAGGTTCGAATCCTGCCTCGGGCATGGATGTGTGTGATGTCCTTAGGTTAATTAGGTTTACGTAGTTCTAAGTTCTAGGGGACTGATGACCTCAGGTGTTAAGTCCCATAGTGTTCAGAGCCATATGAACCATTTTTGTGAATTGTGTGTGAATTCCTAAGGGACCAAACTGCTGAGGTCATCGGTCCCTAGACGTACACACTACTGAAACTAAGTTAAACCAACTTATGCTAAGAAGAGCACGCACACACCCATGCCCGAGGGAGGACTCGAACCTCCGGCGGGGGGGGGGGGGGGGGGCGGCGCAACCCGTGACATGGTGCCTCAAACTACGCGGCCACTCCGCGCCGCTACTACCACCGTCGTCGGCGAGTATGGTGTCGACATGGGGAGAGGTCCCATTCATCCAGTATATTGTAAGGGCATAGCAGTGTTACTCCTCGTTACGGCACAGTGATAAATCACGGACATACCTCGTCGCCATGTGTTACATGCGAAAGTATCGTGGTGCCATTTTTCAACAAGACAATGCTCGCTCACTCACCGGACGTGTCTCTATGCTCTACGTGCATAATGTTGAGGTACTCCCGTGGCCAGCAAGTATCGTGGTGCCATTTTTCAACAAGACAATGCTCGCTCACTCACCGGACGTGTCTCTATGCTCTACGCGCATAATGTTGAGATACTCCCGTGGCCAGCAAGATTTCCAAATCTGTCCTCGATGGAACGCGTCCTTGAACAGCTCGGATATTAACTCCGTCTCGTTGCCAATATCCGCGATATCAAGCGCCAGTTGAAGAGTTTTGGGCCAACCTGTCTCAGGAGAGAATGCAACGGCTCTGTGGCATCGTCGCCAGTCGAAACAGTGGATGGATAGGGATCAGGCGTGATGGGGCATCATAACGACAAATGGGCTCATACTGCCGAGTTCTTTGTAAATTTCACTGAATAGTGTAGTCACTGAAATAACATCACATACCCTCTCAATCGTTGAAGATTCCTTTAGTTTTATACTTCCCTTCTGGGTACTGTACGTTTTTTTGCGGGCCGTGTAGTCCAGTTGGAGGCAGGGTACAGTGGAGAGGTGGATCGAGCTCGCCCAATGCGTGATGACTACCGCGACGCAGTTTCGCGTCTGTATAGGCCCGGTGCCACCTCGCCGCTAGGGGCTCGGGTGTCCCTGTGGAGGGGGACTGGTAGACGCCGCCTCCGCGCCGCACGCCTGCCGTCAGGGTCCCGCCCGCGCCGCGCCGCGCACTTTGAAGCGGCAATCAATACGCTCGTTGCAGCCGCGTGCGCGCCCCACGCCGACCACTGCACGGCACGGCAGGGCAGGGCAGGGCTCGGCACGACCGCCAACTAATGGCACGCCACGCCGGCCGCGCGTTGGACAACTCGCTACCGCGACGTGCCTAGGGATGGCGGTTACCGCTGAAACTGCCGGTTTTCCGTTATATCGTTTCTTTATCACTCTAGTTTAACCTGACTGTTAAATCCGCTCAAAATAACCGCTTCCTAAAATAAACGATTTTCGGATCTTTTATTACTATCATGTCCTGTAAAAATCGTAAAAATCAAACAAAGACTGAAAAATTTTCACTCTTGCAGTTTCAAGGAGCAAAGAATCAAAATACTAAATTAAATAGGCAAATAAAAGTAAACTCAGTCCGTCCACTGTTCTGTGCTTTTCTGTAAAAGTGTTAAGTCGTTGAACACTACAAAAACCACCAGTATTACCTTACTGATTCCAATTTTTTTTTTAAAAACTCTGCTGAAAAATAATCTTGTAATCTGGGCCCATACCACTATTTGGGCACTGCGAATAGCCAGTGCTACAGGGTGAAAACTGAGGTTCGAGAACTTCTTTCGTGTTAATTTGTCCAGTTTTCTACGGCTACACGCAGGTAAAGGCATATTATGTACACACAGACAGAACATCAGCTACTTTCTGTTGTATACTATGAGTGAATTCTTCTTAAGTTTTTAATTTATTACTGCTACCATCGTTTCTCACCTCTTTTATTATTTTGTAAAAATGACAAATCTGCAGTCTTTTAAAGCGAATGAAGTATTATGCCTCATTGCTACGTCACTTCGTAAAAATATTTCCAAACTGAGGTTGGTGCCATTCTACAATATAAGGGATGTCCGGCGACAGCAACGGGAAACTGGCAAACAGACTGCGTGGGGTGGCGCGTCTTGCGCACTGCATGCACTCGTGTGCCTTAAGTCGTGACACACGGCGACAGGTACGTTATCATCTCAGCAGTGCTGTACCAATTCTTGTGCCATGTGTGTGTGTGTGTGTGTGTGTGTGTGTGTGTGACGATCGTTTTGGCATTGTTATTAAAATAGCACTTATTGTTTTACCGATTTTCTATAGTAGGACAATCTTTCAAATGTGGAGTAAACTACCAGATATCACAAGAGGTGGACCCCATATAAAAGGAGACTGAGGCGTTAACCTTACCTTTAATCTCAGCTGCTTGACATATATAGAAGGTAGCCTCATTGAAGATGTTATCGTCCAGTGCGAGGGATGAAGGTAACATTCAGTCAGTACCTTTTTTGCCTCAAAGGCACCCTCTTCCTCTGCTTTCGTATCACACCAGTGAGAAAATTGGTTAACGCAGTTCTTAGACGCGGTTGGACAATAAACTTACTACTCTTCTTACGAAAAATGTCACGTAAGCTATTGAAGACTACGACATTGCAGTGCCTGTGTTTTTAAAAAGACCGATGCAATGTTTCTTCGGACACGTATTCGCTGCTGCTGCACAGATTTTCACTGTCGTAAATCTCTTATACACCTGATGGCTGATTCCATTCGGAGTTCTGGATACATTTCTTCTTTCGAAGACTGATAGGTAAGAAATATCTCAGGGACGCTTTAGTCTAATTTAAAGAAAAAAAAAGTAACGAGAGAACGACATTAGTGTTCGGTCGTTCAGCATTCAACAATCTATCACCAACCTATCTTATTTGAAGCCTAAAATAAAAGTCTAAAAACATAATGAAAATTACTTGCTTGATAAGAAGTCTTATTTATGATGGCATTCATATGAGAGACACGGCAGTACATATCACAATAATTATTCAAATAGTCTAACATAAAAAGGAAAACTTCCTGGCAGATTAAAACTGTATGCCGGACAGAGACTCGAACTCGGGACATTTACCTTTTGTGGGCTCGTGCACTACCGACTACTGCCCAAGCAGTGCAGTCAGTAGAACACTTGTCCGCGAGGGTAAAGGTACCGAGTTCGAGCCTCGGTCCGGCACACAGCTTTAATCTGCCAGTAAGTTTCATATCACCGCACACTACAATGCAAAATTTCATTCTGAGAGCAAAACTCACATGCTTCCTACAAAACATCAGAGAAGAACATGAGTGTGCTCGCAGGTTCCAGATAGTAGAAGCGCGGTCCTTCTTCATCGTTTTCTTACGATGTTATACGTTCTCATTTACAGAGTTCAGTGAAATTAAATACTAATGTTATTCATAAAAATCTTTAAACAGACATGCCTTTTTCATTAAGGTGGGAGATAAAAGGATGTACCATTAAATTTCAGATTTCTTCTAAAACGACACAAATTTTAATTACTTTAAAAAAATACTTAAAGACGGTATTGTATTGTAAATAGAGAATCAGTAACACCGGTCAAGAGACCCCGTTCACTTCAAACGTGGCCTAGTAACTGGATGTTATCTGAGTAACATCTCAGTCAGTAACATGTCAACATGTCAGCATTTCCCAAACTGCCCATGTCGACTGTTGGTGAAATGACTGTGAAATGGAAATGCGATCTAACAACTACTGCTAAAGCAAGGCCAGGCAATCTTCATGTACTGACGGACGGAGGCAGTCTATATTACAGAGGTGTTGTAAAAAAAGAGCATAAAATCAGCAGGAGGAGTCACTAGCATCTAGCACAGTGACTCTGCATAGGGACCTCAGTGGTCGAGCAGCTGCTAACAAGCCACACACTTCCGTAGTCGGTGGTAAGCGACGCCTAGTGTGTTGTAGAGAGCGGAGAATCACGCTATACCCTTGACAGTTTGATGATGGCGTTTGGATTTGGTGAATTCCTGGAGACTGATACCTGCTTCGTTGTCTATATCTACACATACTACTCATGCCACCGTATGGTGCGTGGCGGAGGGTCTAGTGCCAACAGTGAAATACATAGGACGTGGAGTTATGGTATGGTGTGTTTTTCGTGATTAGGGCGCCGCTCCCTTATTCCACTTGAGAAAACTGTTGACGCGGAAGAACATGCACATGTTTTACTTCAATATGTGCCGTATACAATAGAGAATCAGTTCAGAAACGTAGACTCTTTATTTCGGCATGACGCTACACCCTGTCATAAACCTGCATCGGTCAAGCGACATATTGTGGATAGTAACGTTACTGAAATGAAATGGCCTGTCCAAAGTCCCGAAATGAACCTAACAGAACACTTTTGGAGTGAGTTAGATCGTCGACTTCAGTCCAGAACCCAGCGTCCAACATCACGACATTCTCTGATTCCTCCGCAGGCACTCAGACACGTCGTTTAAAGTGAACCCAGCAGAGTTCAAGCCGCCACAAGGCAAAGCTTCTCCACACCACATATTAATGTCCATTAACAGCCCGCCGCATACTTTCCGTCAGGTAGTGTACAACAAGTAGTAGTACGTTTAGCCAACATTCATGTGTTACAATAACTTCATAATTCGAATACATAATTTTTTTTTCAAAAATATTAAAAATGAAGATTATTTCGCACGGCGAACAGTCGACGAGTGTACTGCGGTTTATAGCGCCCAAGGAGCAGAATATTAGAATATTTCGGCGACCAGGCTGACGAACAGCTCCTGAGGGCGCGTGGCCGACTCATATCTGCTGCCCCCATGAAAGATGTCAGCGTGTTCAAAGGAGGAAACACTACTGTTGACTTACACCAGGCCGTACTCCATCTAAAAGACCAGTCATGTTTATCACTAGCAAAACAGAAAGACATCTTCCCGATGCTCCCGTGAGTACTACAGGAAACGTTGCAGCATTTGTATTTCTGCTGCTCCAACAAAAAAAAAAAAAAAGGAGAGATGAGAAATAGGTTTTATTGACTACTCTTCCACTAATTAAAATATTTTTGCTATTTTCTGTGATTGCGCTATCAGAAATAAAAAGCAGAGCCTCTGTATTTATGGCGCTTGGAACAAGAAAGTTCTTTCGTCATTTTCAACCAGTCAGTTTTCTCGTATGGCACTTAGAACGTTCTGAATAAAATATTTATATTCCAGTATGGCTCATTATTTTTTGCGGTGAACATTATAATTCTGTGGTATCAGAATAGCTTCTCAATTTTTTCGATACAAGTAGGCTATGTAAAAAAAGATATATACAGTTTTTTTTTATTCTGCTGACAAATGTGAGGTTTCGCGCTTCCACCGTTTTCCACCTCAACTCTGTTACGGATTTTGTTATACTTTCATGAAATTCATAACCGACGGGAGCTCGACTGCAATGAAATTCTGCCAACCATATCTGTTGAGATAGTCATTCACCCAAAAGGTAAATACGAGTAATCATCCAACGAATACGTGCAATTGAAAGTTCCAATTTTTCTCAACATTGATTTATTTAAACGTGCAATGTAAACAAAGTATTTGAAAAATATTAAACCAGTAGTAACTTCGTATCGAATATCACCATCTACTAAGGGTTGACCTTCTTAGGCGATGGTGGACCGTCCTGTGCCCTGCATGTTGCAGTACGGTGCTGGAATTTAGAATAAACTCCAGCGTTTCTTCGAAATAGTTTCCAAAGATAAAGCAAAGTACTTGGGGCGCTGTCATAATGCTTCTCACTTGTCTGAACATGTCCATACATCGCTCGTGCCATAGTTGGCTGTATCAGTATAACTTTCTGCACCACAATACACCAGTTGCTTCCATTGTGACTCGGAAACCGCTTTTTTTCCTCTGTTCCAACTTCTCATGACTTCTAAATCAGCTTCCGTAAACGGCGTTTCCAGTTCTAAAAAGAGCGAGAAGAACATTGGAAATCGCTATGTATGAGGGGTGTTCAAGAGAAAGGGTACGACACGATAATTTGGGCGTAACTGAAACCGTTATTCAAAAGTAACTCGTGACGCGTGAGCACAACTATGCCACAGTTTCACTCACTGTTCCCCGAGTACCTGGGGCTGTGGCAGGAGCACCTCCACTGTGTCCTTCACTTCGTTCGACTTGAAGAGCTTTCTTTTGAGATCTTTGCTTTATTACTATTTCTTTCCTTTCTCAGACGTTATGTCTGGTTAAAAATGGAAAGTGACGCAGACCTTGATCAAACGTGACTTCCTTTTAACTGTACGGTATATGTTACATTACATTTAGGAACTTTCGGGTAATTGAACATGTATCAGTTGGTTGGTTGGTTGTTTCGGGGAAGGAGACCAGACAGCGAGGTCATCGGTCTCATCGGATTAGGGAAGGACGGGGAAGGAGGTCGGCCGTGCCCTTTGAAAGGAACCATCCCGGCATTTGCCTGGAGCGATTTAGGGAAATCACGGAAAACCTAAATCAGGATGGCCGGACGCGGGATTGAACCGTCGTCCTCCCGAATGCGAGTCCAGTGTCTAACCACTGCGCCACCTCGCTCGGTGTATCAGTAATTACAGATTTCTGTAGTTGTATATATACGTTTGGATGTAGCTGTATTCCGTTGATGTACTGGTGAATATTGTGTGGTATGACTCCTGTAGTTAATACTATAATTGGTACAATGCCAACTTTATCCTGATGCTACATGTCCTTGACTTCCTCAGCCAGTTGGATGTATTTTTCAATTTTTTCTACTGTTTTCTTCTGTATATTTTTGCTGTATTGGGTATGGATATTTCGATTAGTTGTGTTAATTTCTTCTTTTTATTGGTGAGTATGATGTCAGGTTTGTTATGTGTTGTTGTTTTATCTGTTACAATGGTTCTGTTCCAGTATAATTTGTTTTCATCATTCTCCAGTACATTTTGTGGTGCATACCTATATGTGAAAACGTGTTGTTTTATTAGTTTATGTTGTATGGCGAGTTGTTGACGTATTATTTTTACTACATTGTCATGTCTTCTGGGGTATTCTGTATTTGCTAGTATTGTACATCCGCTTGTGATGTGATCTACTGTTTCTATTTGTTGTTTGCACAGTCTGCATTTATCTGTTGTGGTATTGGGATCTTTAATAATATGCTTGTTGTAATATCTGATGTTTGTTTGATCCTGTATTGCAATCATGAATCCTTCCATCTCACTGTATATATTGCCTTTTCTTAGCCATGTGTTGGATGCGTCTTGATCGATGTGTGGCTGTGTTAGATGATACGGGTGCTTGCCATGTAGTGTTTTCTTTTTCCAATTTACTTTCTTCGTATCTGTTGATGTTATGTGATCTAAAGGGTTGTAGAAGTGGTTATGAAATTGCAGTGGTGTAGCCAGTTTATTTATATGAGTGATTGCTTTGTGTATTTTGTTAGTTTCTGCTCGTTCTATAAAGAATTTTCTTAAATTGTCTACCTGTCCATAATGTAGGTTTTTTATGTCGATAAATCCCCTTCCTCCTTCCTTTCTGCTTAATGTGAATCTTTCTGTTGCTGAATGTATGTGACGTATTCTGTATTTGTGGCATTGTGATCGTGTAAGTGTATTGAGTCCTTCTAGTTCTGGGTTACTCCATTTCACTACTCCAAATGAGTAGGTCAATATTGGTATAGCATAAGTATTTATAGCTTTTGTCTTGTTTCTTGCTGTCACTTCTGTTTTCAGTATTTTTGTTAGTCTTTGTCTATATTTTTCTTTTAGTTCTTCTTTAATATTTGTATTATCTATTCCTATTTTTTGTCTGTATCCTAGATATTTATAGGCATCTGTTTTTTCCATCGCTTCTATGCAGTTGCTGTGGTTATCAAATATGTAATCTTCTCGTTTTGTGTGTTTTGCCTTGACTATGCTACTTTTCTTACATTTGTCTGCTCCAAAAGCCATATATATATCATTGCTGAATACTTCTGTTATCTTTAGTAATTGGTTGAGTTCTTGATTTGTTGCTGCCAGTAGTTTTAGATCATCCATGTATAGCAAATGTGTGATTTTGTGTTGGTATGTTCCAGTAATATTGTACCCATAATTTGTATTATTTAGCATGTTGGATAGTGGGTTCAGAGCAAGGCAGAACTACAAAGGACTTAATGAGTCTCCTTGGTATATTCCACGCTTAATCTGTATTGGCTGTGATGTGATATTATTTGAATTTGTTTGGATATTAAGTGTGGTTTGCCAATTTTTCATTACTATGTTTACGAACTGTATCAATTTAGGATCTACTTTGTATATTTCCAATATTTGTAGTAACCATGAGAGGGGTACACTATCAAAAGCTTTTTGCTAATCAATGTATGCATAGTGTAGCGACCTATGTTTATTATTATTATTATTATTATTATTATTATTATTATTATTATTATTAGTGATCCAGACACATGGTATTCGCAGGGCAACATGTCCGGCTGTGGGGCAGATATTAAAGCTGCCCCCACTTGAACTTGGCCATTACATTTTGTGTGAGCTTGGAGACGTGTGGATGCACGCTATCGTACTGCAGGATCATTCCTTCAGTGGGAATCTCAGGCTGTTTGCTCTCTATGGACGTGCATAGGCTGCGAAGTGTCTCACAGTTCACGTCACTGTTAATGGTTTGACCGAACTCGAGGAATTCGATGGGTATCGGACCTCGAACGTCGAAAAAGACAGTATCACATTGTCTACAGAGAGCATAGCTTTGAATTTTTGGGGGGATCTGACAGCGATACATTCGTGCCCCTAGACGTCTCCTAGGCTATTCCAAAGCGGCATACGCTAGTTTCAACAGGTTTGGTTATAACGACGTTTCGTACTTTCTCATTTGAACGCTCTTTATGCTTCACTGATCTTCAGCTGCTGCAGAAGCCTCTAGCTGTGCTGTACCGACGCAGAACAAGGATATGCAGCTGACTGCGTCAGCAGCTCTCCTTGAGTATATGTAGCAATAACAGACGGGAGCGCTATTGGTGCGGTGAAGGTCGAGACTAGCGGCTTAGCCGGTGGGAAGGCGGTTGAGCCCCCAATCTAGTGCTGGGGTCTTGCCAGAGGTACTGTACTTCGGAACGAGATTGTCTCGTCAATTATACAGCGCCAGATAACGGCGTCCTCACTCCCCCCCCCCCCCCCCCCACACACACACACACACACACACACGTAGACTGCCCTCTGAGCGAAACGACCAGTGTTGAATTTTTACTCCCGGAGACTGCGGCAGAATCTCGTGCTCATCTATATTCTACGATTCTCCTTAAACCACTTCTGATGAACGCCGGATCTGAGGGAGATCCGCAAACGAAACAACGCTGCGGCTATTAATTCCGTCCGTGCTGGAAAGCCCTTAGTTGGTCCCTACTATTACATCTACATTTGCCTATATAATTCAGGACATAATAGGACGTACTTCGTACCCATATTGTATTCCATTAGCGCATGAAACTAAGAAACTATAAGCTTCTTCAACCTTCATGAGATCCTGATTCTCTCTTACCTTAGTCTCTTGGTTTCTACTGAAGAGAGAATAAGGTGGCGCACTCGACTCGTATTCGGGAGGACGCCGATTCAAATGTCGTCTGACCATCCAGAGTCAGATTTTTTTGTGATTTTTCCTAAAACGCTTAAGGCAAATTTCGCAGTGGGTACTACGAAATAACACTGCCGATTTCCTTCACGAATCCAAACTTCAGTTCCGCTTCCAAATACATAGTTATTCACCGGGCGTTTAACCCAGACCTTTAAGGAAGCAGTATTAATGCTCCAACATTCCTCGTAAGAGTTTTCTCTTTAATGCACACCAACCGCTATTCAAAGAGACACATCCTCAATTTCAAGTTGAATCAGGCACTCTCATGCCACCTACACTGGACCGTGGTAACTAACTGCCGCTGACGCTCTGTATCTTCTCTGGGCAACATAATTTGTATCAAGAGTTGTAGGTTGCCTACATAAAGGCTCCCAGGGGCACCAAAATTTTGGCTGTACAGTATGTCATATAATTATTGACCGAATTAAAAAATTTTATATTTTAAGAGGTATAGTCTTACGTTAAAAGTTTTACGCAGTAAGTATTAAACTTGGAAACTATACATATATCTCCAGGCTGCATAACTCACAGAGTGCTGTTTACCCAGACCACATTCATTCTGTGTTTGAGAACGAGAGCACTTAGCGACTTCCAACAGACCTTGTACATAACATCAAACGTTCCGAAACTTTTGCTCGCCGACACCCTTCATAAAATAATGAAATGAGAATTAATCTAAGTTCTACAAGGTGAATAGTGAGGCATTTCAGGTAAACATCAACAAAAATGCTTGAATATGCGAAAAGGAGCTACACAAGCCAAAGTACTGCGAACATTTGCCCCATTAGACTTGCGCACTTCTGCGCCATTTCGCTATTTTCTTATTCGCCAATCTACAAGTAGGATATTGGAAGCTTATAGCCGCCAGTTTCGGTATCGAATTTGTCTAGTTTTCAACAGATTTAGGTTCACCTAACACCCAATCAAAGGTATACAAGTTCTACATGACAGACGTACAAAAGTGATTTACCGCATTTTCTCCAGGTATAAGACGTGTCTGGCTGACAGGTGGTTCCGCTGTAGAACTGAGCAAATGATGAAGCCGCTAACTTGTCGGAAAATGATGAACTTCTGCGTTAGGGACGTGAAAGCATGATGCGTACTCATGCCCCCACACGTACTTTTACACCCACCTACTCCAGTTCAGGAAAACTACCTTTTCTTAAAGCGAAGCGCTAATTATACCTACAAGGGAACCTCCCCATCGCACCCCCCTCAGATTTAGTTATAAGTTGGCACAGTGGATAGGCCTTGAAAAACTGAACACAGATCAATCGAGAAAACAGGAAGAAGTTGTGTGGAACTATGAAAAAATAAGCAAAATATACAAACTGAGTAGTCCACGTGCAATATAAGCAGCATCAAGGAGAGTGTGAGCTCAGGAGCGCAGTGATCCCGTCGTTAGCTCGAGTGAAAAGTTTATTATTTTTTTCGCAAAGTTATGATCTGTCCGTTCGTTCATTGACGTCTCTGTTCATTGTAATAAGTTTAGTGTCTGTGTTTTGCGACCGCACCGCAAAACCGTGCGATTAGTAGACGAACGGACGTGCCTCTCCAATGGGAACCGAAAACATTTGATCACAAGGTCATAGGTCAACCGGTTCCTCCACAGGAAAACACGTCTGATATATTCTATACGACACTGGTGACGGCATGTGCGTCACATGACAGGAATATGTTGTCGACCTACCTAACTTGTACACTTGGCGAATGGGTAAAAAGATTCTTCTTCCTTGCCCGATTTAGGTTTTCTTGTGGATGTGATAATCACTCCCAAAAAAGTGATGAAAACGTAAGAGTTTGTCACATAAACTATAAAAAATTAAACTTTTTACTCTAGGGTAGACTTGAACCAAGGATCTCTCGTACCGTAGTTGCTCACGCCAACCACTGGACCACGGCGCTCCTGAGCCAACTCTTTCCTTGATGTTGCCTATCTTGCACATGCACTAATCAGTTTGTACATTTTGCTTATTTTTTCATAGTTCCACAGAACTTCATCCTGTTTTCTCGATTTATCTGTGTTCAGTTTTTCAAAGCCTATCCACTGTGCCAACTTCTAACTAAATCTGAGGGGGGTGCGGGGGGAGGTTCCCTTGCTAGTATATTCATTCAGTGTTTGCGTTCTCATATTACTTTACCATATATGACCCATGACTACCAAATTAAGACATGAACATGGGTGTCATTACAGCTGGCAATGTACCTCGTACGCCAATATGTAGTACTACTGATGCATTTAGCAAAAAGTTTACATAACTTACCATTTGTAACGTAAGTATCGTTAGTATTTCCCAGTAATTCACCGTCCAGTGTATTGTAACAGAGATGTTACATTTCCAATTTTTTCATCGTCCTGAAGATCGATAGTGAATAATCGTAATAAGTAACATCGGTCTCGACTTCACACGATTACGAAAATCAACCGCGCCATGCTTCAGTTTCGACTTCTTACTTATTATAAAGGTCTATGATCCGAAGCTAACAAAACCAACGTAAATAGGGTTTTGCGTCTTCAACCATAAAATTTTTACATGCTTCGCGTCAAGTATTTACACATCACTTCATTTCTAAAGTAATCTGACGTTTGAAGCTGTTTTGCATGTGGTTGTTCGACTCTTTCAAGAATCGGGCGTTTAGTGTTTTAGCTGAATTGAAAACTTTCAAATTTATATGATTTGTCGTATAACCGAAATCTTTGAAATTGTTGTAGTAGTCTTGTAAAAGACCTCATATTATTTTTATCGTTCAGGGTCAGTTTACACCTTTCGCATCATGCAATTATGTTCCATAAATCATCTCGTAATTGGTTTCGGTGCTCCGATGACGTTATTGTATAGTAAACGACGCCATCATCTGTTAACAATATAGGAGGGCTGTTTCGATTTGATCCTAAATGGTTCGCTTCTTTGTCGAAGTCCAGATATCACTTCAGTTGAAACAGGTAACTTCCCATCAGTTACTACCAGGCTATCATAAATAAGCAAGGACTACGGTAGCTTTTCTAAGAGCCCTGATCAATTAAGGTCGTACCCGTGTTACCTGTATGTTAGCCGGCCGCTGTGGACGGTAGGTTTTGGCGCTTAAGTCCGGAGCCGCGCTGCTACTATGGTCGCAGGTTCGAATCCTGCTTCGGGCATGGATGTGTGTGATGTCCTTAGGTTAGTTAGGCCATTAAAATTGCTACACCAAGAAGAAATGCAGATGATAAACGGGTATTCATTGGACAAATATATTATATTACAACTGACATGTGATTACATTTTCAAGCAATTTGGGTGCATAGATCCTGAGAAATCAGTACCCAGAACAACCACCTCTGGCCGTAATCACGGCCTTGATACACCTGGGCATTGAGTCAAACAGAGCTTGGATGGCGTGTACAGGTACAGCTGCCCATGCTGCTTCAACACGATACCACAGTTCATCAAGAGTAGTGACTGGCGTATTGTGACGAGCCAGTTGCTCGGCCACCATTGACCAGACGTTTTCAATTGGTGAGAGATCTGAAGAATGTGCTGGACAGGGCAGCAGTCGAACATTTTCTGTATCCAGAAAGGCCTGTACAGGACCTGCAACATACGATCGTGCATTATCCTGCTGAAATGTAGGGTTTCGCAGGGATCGAATGAAGGGTAGAGCCACGGGTCGTAACACATCTGAAATGTAACGTCCACTGTTCAAAGTGCCGTCAGTATCAACATGAGGTGACCGAGACGTGTAACAAGTGGCACCCCATACCATCACGCTGTGTGATACGCCAGTACGGCGATGACGAATATACGCTTCAATGTTCGTTCACCTCGATGTCGCCAAACACGGATGCGACCATCATGATGCTGTAAACAGAACCTGGATTCATCCGAAAAAATGACGTTTTGCCATTGGTGCACCCAGGTTCGTCGTTGAGTACACCATCGCAGGCGCTCCTGTCTGTGATGCAGCGTCAAGGGTAACCGCAGCCATGGTCTCCGAGCTGATAGTCCATGCTGCTGCAAACGTCGTCGAACCGTTCGTGGACATGGTTGTTGTGTTGCAAACGTCCCCATCTGTTGACTCAGGGATCGAGACGTGGCTGCACGATCTGTTACAGCAATGCAGATAAGATACCTGTCATCTCGACTGCTAGTGATACGAGGCCGTAGGGATCCAGCACGGCGTTCCGTATTACCCTCCTGAACCCACCGATTCCATATTCTGTTAACAGTCATTGTACCTCGTCCAACGTGAGCAGCAATGTCTCGATACGATAAACCGCAATCGCCATAGGCTACAATCCGACCTTTATCAAAGTCGGAAACGTGATGGTACGCATTTCTCTTCCTTACACGAGGCATCACAATAACGTTTCACCAGGCAACGCCAGTCAACTGCTGTTTTTGTATGAGAAATCGGTTGGAAACTTTCCTCATGTCAGCACGTTGTAGGTGTCGCCACCGGCGCCAACGTTGTGTGAATGCTCTGTGAATCTAACCATTTGCATATCGCAGTATCTTCTTCCTGTCGATTAAATTTCGCGTCTATAGCACGTCATCTTCGTGGTGTAGCAGTTTTAATCGCCAGTAGTTTTGTTCTATGTCTAGGGGACTGGTGACCAGAGATGTTAAGTCCTATAGTGCTTAGAGCCATTTGAACCATTTTTACCTGTATGTTAGGTGTGCTGCATACCTATTGGGCATAAAATCGTTTCTGTCTCTTCGCGTTTGCGATCTCTGTCTTAATACAAGGATTATTCGGGAAGTAAGGAACGATCGGTAGCGAAATGGAAACCACGATGAAAATCCGCTGAAGGTTTGCATATATGTGCCGGGCAGTGTCTCTAGTGTGCTGGAACACAGCATCACATCGTTCGTCTCAGTTATAAGCGCACACCGATCGCGCAAAAGTGCCTAAAAATAGTGTCTCCTGGCAAGTATGGGTGCCTATCGAGAGATGTCGCCCAATTTTATGTGACACCACATAACGTGACTGTCATGCAGTTCCTTCTTCAAAACAACTTTCAGCCGCATTCTGCAGGAGCAATAAGGTCGCTCCGACAGCGTTTTTGGTGGAAAGTTGTAAGTAGTCTGTTTATGTTTTCTTATTGGCAACGTTACGTAGCGCCCTGTATGAAAATCGCTGGCTATGCTGTGTGCAGTCTCTGGCTAGTTTGCATTGTTGTCTGCCATTGTAGTGTTGGGCAGCGGGCCGGCCGAAGTGGCCGTGCGGTTAAAGGCGCTGCAGTCTGGGACCGCAAGACCACTACGGTCGCAGGTTCGAATCCTGTCTCGGGCATGGATGTTTGTGATGTCCTTAGGTTAGTTAGGTTTAAATAGTTCTAAGTTCTAGGGGACTAATGACCTCAGCAGTTGAGTCCCATAGTGCTCAGAGCCATTTGAACCATTTGGGCAGCGGAAGCTGGATGTGAACAGCGCGTAGCGTTGCGCAGTTGGAGGTGAGCCGCCAGCAGTGGTGGATGTGGAGAGAGAAATGGCGGAGTTTTTATATTTGTAAGAATGGATGTTATGAACTCCTATATATATTATGACTTTTGATGATATTAAGGTAAATACATTGTTTGTTCTCTATTAATATCTTTCATTTGCTAACTATCCCTATCAGTAGTTAGTGCCTTCCGTAGTTTGAATCTTTTATTTAGCTGGCAGTAGTGGTGCTCGCTGTATTGCAGTAGTTCGAGTAACCAAGATTTTTGTGAGGTAAGTGATTTGTGAAACGTATAGGTTAATGTTAGTCAGGGCCATTCTTTTGTAGGGATTTTTGAAAGTCAGATTACGTTGCGCTAAAAATATTGTATGTCAGTTTAAGCACAGTCATGTATAAATTGTTCTAAGGGGACGTTTCAAAGTGTTTGATCACCTACCATACAACCCGGACTTGGCTCCCTCTGATTTTCATCTCTGCTCAAACGACCACCTGGCTGCGAGGACAACGTTTTGGCCCAGACAACGAGCTGCAGTCCGGCGTAGAAAACTGCCGGAAAGCACAGGAGGTCGCCTTCTATGACGAGTGCATTGGAAAGTTGGTAGATACTACTACAGATGACTAAATCGCAGCAGCGACTATGTAGAGAAATAACTGGAAGCTAATTACTGACTTTCATTGTGGTTTCCAGTTTGCAACCGATAATTCCTTACTTCCTGAATAGCCCCTGTAGATTCTGCGGAAGCTGTGATCCGTCTAGAAACTGACGGAGGACACACAAAACGAAGTGTAACCTACTCAACATTTCTGTTCTACGTAATTATTTAAAAATTAACAGTGTTTGTGGCAGAATAGTAATTTTCAATAATAAATCCAGGTTTTATTCGAAATTTGTTGATTTGTGAAGTGGGACAGAAGGATGTTGTACTAGAAATTTAAAAAAATACAGTTTTGTGACATAGTGCTAAAAATGCCATTTGTTAAGAAAGAAGGGAACATTTTGAAAAAAAAAATCAAAAACATATCAAACATGGCTTAACTACCTTGTCGAGCTTATATAAAACGTATTTCTCTTATTCACAAACAACATTCGTACTTTAACAGTAATAAGAGGAAACTATTACCTTTGATCATGATGAAAAACATTCTATTAAGTAAAACACCAATCATTCTATAGATTTTTTTATGTTTTTGCTTGTAAAGTGTACTTTTTGACAAAAGTTACATAAAAGCGCAGAAGTTACACAATCAACACATTTTTATTACATTTTACGTTTTGTAAGGATATAAAATATACAGTCGGCCACCACTGAACTACGTACGATTCTGATTCTGCGCAAAACAAACAAGAAACAGGAAGAACTCATCGGGTCCAAGGTTTCCTCTCACATATCCATATGTTTCTTTCCTTTCCGGCGCTACAAATAATACCGCTAATCCCATCACATAGTACGTCGTTTATGTACTATATATAATCACCGAACCATAGTTTTGGTAGAGCGCATCACTAGTCACTACGAACTGGTACCTTTCTGAGAAGAAATTACGAATCCAGTGGCTCAGACGACATGATATTCCCTATAGAAATGGCTCCGAGCACTATGGGACTTAACTTCTGAGGTTATCAGTCGCCTAGAACTTAGAACTAATTAAACCTAACTAACCTAAGGACATCACACACATCCATGCCCGAGGCAGGTATTCCCTATAGAATCAACTTGAAATGTCCTGTCGATAGCACTCAATACTTCACGTGAAAAAAGAGTCAGTCGAGTTTCTCAGAAGCGATATTTTCTGGATCCGTACTGGTTATGTTGCAGTAGGTGTTCTACGACGTATTTCAGAAAGTTGGAGCAGAAAGCGTGGTCTATTGTGGCGGTACGTACAGCGAGCGGTGTGAGACTTTTTCTGCCGCTACTTCCGCGCCATTTACGGCTGCGCTCCAGCGCGCCGCTTGGCCGCCTGATAGAGCCCCTACTGCCCCCCTGCCCCCCTGCCCCCTCCCAGCCACCATGCCCTCTCACTAGTCGTAGCTGCGGATAAATCGTAGCCGCCGCCTCGGCCGCAGGCCCCCACTCCCACCGCCACCGCCCCCGCAACTGCCCCAGCCGCTGCCAGAGCACGGAAATCCTATCCGGGACGACTTGGCTGCTGCTGCTGCGGCCGCCCCTGCTATGTGACGAACCCGCAGCGCGCGCCTTTGGCTGCCGAATACCCCAGCAACAGCGGCGATCGCAAGATACTGCCACTACTGTCCGCTCGCAGCTTTTATTATTGGTGCCCTTCTGATACAATTCTGGTGCATTCTCAGCTCTTTACTTTAACCACAGATCGATTTTGGGAACTATAGCTATTCCTAATCGATTGTTTCAGCAGTAACTTCCTTTGCTCTTCATAACGTCCTTTTACCTGTTACCCTTAAGCTTTTGGCAATGCTAACTGGAATATTCTCTTTCAAATTCTGAAGATGGCAGGCGTAAAATACAGGGAGAGAAATATTTACAATATGTATAGAAACCAGATGACAGTTAAGAGTCGAGGGGCACGAAAGGGAAGCGGTGGTTGAGAAGGGAGTGAAACAGGATTGCAGTCTATCCCCAATGTTATTCAATCGGTACACTGAACAACCAGTAAAGGAAACCAAAGAAAAATTTGGAGTAGGAATTAACATCCAGGGAGAAGAAATAAAAGTCCTGAGGTTTACCGATGACATTGCAATTCTGTCAGAGATAGCAAAGGACTTCGAAGAACAGTTGAACGGAATGGACAGAGTCTTGAAAGGAGGACGTAAGATGAACGTCAACAAACGCAAAACAAGGATAATGGAATGTTGCCGAATTAAATCAGGTGATGCTGAGGGAATTAGATTAGGAAATGAAACACTTAAAGTAGTGGAGGAGTTTTGCTATTTGGGGAGCAAAATAACTGATGATGGTGGAAGTAGAGAGGCTATAAAATGTAGACTGGCAATGGCAAGGAAAGCGTTTCTGAAGAAGCGAAATTTGTTAACATCGACTACATATTTAAGTGTGAGGAAGTCTTTTTCTGAAAGTGTATGGTGTGTATCCATGTATGGAAGTGAAACATGGACGATAAATAGTTTAGACAAGAACAGAATATAAGCTTTAGAAATGTGGTGCTACAGAATAATGCTGATGATTAGATGGGTTGATCACGTAACTAATGAGGAAGTACTGAATAGAACTGGGGAGAAGAGGAATTTGTGGGATAACCCGAATAGCCGGCCGCGGTGGTCTAGCGGTTCTAGGCGCGCAGTCTGGAACCGCGCGACTGCTACGGTCGCAGGTTCGAATCCTGCCTCGGGCATGGATGTGTGTGATGTCATTAGGTTAGTTAGGTTTAAGTAGTTCTAAGTTCTAGGGGACTGATGACCACAGATGTTAAGTCCCATAGTGCTCAGAGCCATTTGAACCATTTGAACCATAACACGAATAGAAGAAGGGATCGGTGAGTACGACACGTTCTGAGGCATCAAGTGATCATCAGTTTAGTACCGGAGGGAACCATGGAGGGTAAAAATTGTGGAGGGACACCAAGACATGAATACTCTAAGCAGGTTCAGAAGGATTTAGGTTGCAATACTTAGTCGGAGAAGAACAGGCTTGCACAGGATAGAGTAGCACGGAGAGTTGCATCAAACTCGTCTTTGGAGTGAAGACCACAATAACCAATTACTCGGTATAAGGAGCGCCTGTTAATGGTAAAGATTGTTTTTTCATATAGCTCCAAACTTTCTACAGGTATCCTATAGTGTACAGCGGGTATTTCATAACCCAACAATGTCAAATTAACGTAATGACAACAAAAACAAAAATTATTTTCTTACCAAGTGAGTGGGCACAGCTGTTAGCACATTGGACTCGTATTCGGGAGGACGACGCTTCAAACCCGTGTCCGGCCACCTTCATCTACCTTATCCGCTTCAGCCAAATGCCAGCATGTTTCTTCTGAAGGGCACGATCGACTTCCTTCCCCATCCTTCCCTAATCCGATGGGACCAATCAACCAACCAACCAAAAGTTATTTTTAGGCCTAATTTTCGCAGATTAATTCTCATTAAAACATGTTCACATTTTCCAGATATGAATTGCGAAAACCCACTGAGGTTGGCACAGAGGTGGTTAACCATGTTTGTCTCCATATGAAAAAAAAAAACAGTGGTTTGCATTACCGTGCACAATAATTTCATCTGCAAGCACGACTAATGAAAGAACAGCAAAACCAAATGACAAATAATTTTTACTTGTATTTACTTTGTCAGATTTCACCGTTTGATTCACCTTTTCGTATTTGTTTCCGCTTTTAGAAGGTATTGCCATATTGCCAGCATTACTAACATGCAATTTCGTCATATAAAGACGTGATAGGTGACCACCGTTACTACCTGAAACAAACTGTTGATGGTGTACAGAACGTGCTCGTGCACGCGTGCCTACACACACACACACACACACACACACACACACACACACACACACACACACAGAGGGAGGGAGAGAGAGGGAGGGAGGGAGAGAGAGAGAGAGAGAGAGAGAGAGAGAGAGAGAGAGAGAGAGAGAGAGCGCTCCCCTTAGTAAGCAGACTTGGTGATAGTTCATTACCGAAAAAGCCCAGGAATTACTTTCCACCCTCCAAGATAATTAAAGTTTCTCCGACTATCTGCAGATCAAGTAATAAATCTTGTAACGCTGTATATATCTACAATATCTACATCTACATGAATACTCTGCAAATCACATTTAAGTGCCTGGCAGAGGGGTCATCGAACCACCACTAATTATAGTCAGTAATCTTAATGGCGCTGCCGGTCGGTGTGGCCGTGCGGTTCTAGGCGCTTCAGTTTGGAACCGCGTGGCCGCTACGGTCGCCGGTTCGAATCCTGCCTCGGGCATGGATGTGTGTGATGTTCTTAGGTTAGTTAGGTTTAAGTAATTCTAAGTTCTAGAGGACTGATGACCACAGATGTTAAGTCCCATAGTGCTCTGAGCCATTTGAACCATTTTCTTAATGGCGCAAATAATGATAAGATTTAGTGTCCTCTCGTCAGCACTGTTCAAATAGGACATAAGGTTTCCTCATACCTGCACATCCACATTAATTTCTTTACCAGTTTGTAAAATCAGTTGGTAACGCTTAATACACTAATTCCTGTTTACTTCCAGTATTTTGAAATTTGAGAGAGATATGTCAGATCCTTGTCATATCTTTTCGCGTTTCTAACCTGTCATTGGCTTTTGCCACTCACTAAATGTTTTCCAATACAACCAACCCCTCGGAAAGAAGTGTGCCATTCTGTTCTTTAGGTTTGCATGTTTGCTAAATGATAATCTGGGTCTACACTCCCGAGTTATTTCCTGGTCCAACTAATTAGAAAATAGAATCCGACAATGGGCGAAAAAAATGCAGATTAATAAAAGGAACGTCAGAATATGCCGTAGTTTGTCCGTCTGCTGTGATTCACACTGTTTTCCACAAGTAATTTAGTGTGAGCATAAGCAGGGCAGAAGAATTTTCAGTCACCCTAGTAAATAGCTCCTTTTAGTAGAGCCTTGTTAGATAATTTGTTACTCCCCTTAACAGGGCAACTAATAAGGAAGTCAGATTTTATTGAAATAACAGTATTTTTGGTATGAAAGAGATATTACTCCAGCCGTGAGCGACTTAGGACAGGGAGGTCTCCTGCCGCTCACTTGATGCAGAATCTTCACATAGAGTACTCAGAGATGGCTTTTCCTCGGAAAATTTCTTTTCAAGCTCTTCAGGGCTCCGTCACGCCAGATTTCTAGTGGAATGTCCTGTAGCGGACAGGATTCTCATTAACGCTGAAGTTAGGCCTACTGCAGACACAATGGCTCCAACAGCAAGGAGACACCTCAGGACCTGGTTGGTGCCAGCTGCGAACTAACGGTCCACTGCTTAAGTAGAAGTTTATCCCCACGTTGATCTCAGCGACGTCAGAGTTGCTCACAAGAACTGTGAAAACTATCGTGGTTTAGTTACGATGCTTCGGAAAACAGTCTGAATTGAATGGGATGATGTGAGCGTTTGCCCATGCCTTATAGCTAATATGTGGCGAGGATCTTCCCGAGGATCATAATATGAGAGTAGTGGAATTATGTGGACCAGATCGACTACCTCTGTTCTAGACCAACGGGAAGTACCATATAACTTGTGATGAGTGAGTTTGCGAGTATCAAAATATGTGTCAGAAACGGCCATATCTTTTGACCGCAATGACTTAGAAGCTCCACGATTCAACATCACCAAGGGACTGTAGATCTTAATAAAAATTTCAACTTGATACGTCAGCCGGCTACCGAGAAAGTTGGGTTTGAACAGAGGGACAGACGGACAGACAGACAGACAGGCAAACAGCTGTTGGGGTCAGAAGATTTTTGACACATTTGCTCAAAAATATCTTGAGGTATTATCGTTTTTGTGCATGCTTCAGAGACCTTTCAAATTTAGAGGTGGAGAAAATTGTCAGAAACCTACTGCATGGAAACAGAACATCCAAATTCTTAGTGGTTTACTATGAAGAACACTGGCTTTGTAATCATCAGGAAATAAGAGGATTGTTTCATAAGAAGCTGAAGCTGTGACAAGAAATGGAATTCTCTGATGATCGCGATTAAATTGAAAATATCCCCATATTGTTAGTTTTTATGTGGAGAGCAGGAAAAATAAGCCGACAAGAGTGGTGTAAATATTTTTCCAAGTAACGAAAAATTTGTGGCTCCAACCAATTACACGAAGGCTATTTTTTCTAACCTCTGATCGGCCGTGAAATTAAAACCACAGTGAAAATCCGATGTGCTTAGCGCAGATATGCTGTGCACGGTATCCAGTGTCTGTCGATCGCGTCACGTCCTAAGTTTCAGTCATGATCTCGCAATGAGAACGTAAACACGCTTCAAACGATAGTCCTCCACCATGTTTGTGAAGTACCTGCTCAAGGGCTCTGCCTGATTTCATGCAGCCTACGTAACGTAGCTGTCGTGCGTTTACTTCATGATGACAATGCTCAGACAAGGAATGCAGGTGCAACGAAGACGTTCCTGCAGAGTTTCCGATGACAAGCATTTAACAGTGCACAGTGTCTCCCTCTGATTTTCACGTCCTTGCTCCGAAGATGCGCCAGATATGAGGACAGCACTTTGGCACAGACAGCCTGCTATTATGAGGGTACTTGAAAGTTTATTCTACGCTACGACAAATGTCTAAGTCAGAGCAGTAACTGCAAGGTGTAGGTAAATGTTGCAAACAAAATTTCTTTGATTTTCACTGTGGTTTCCATTTTGGGGACTGAAAAAGTAGTCCTCTTACTAAAAGAAACATTGTACTGATGTTCAGCTCACAGCGACTCACAAATCGTCATTTTCGAATAGAAAAATAGTTATTCCAAACAGACTCACTCGCCAGTTAACGAGATTCACTGACCAGCTCTACAGTTCTGTATTGGAGATTCTGCAGTAAGAACGCTTCGCTGTTCCCAGAGCACTAGCAGGTGAAATCTGTGTCTCCTCCGAGACCTGGGGCAACATCTGGGAGGCTTCCCGAAGGTCGCTGGCGAAACTCCTCGGGTGTGCGAAGATCGCAGCAATAAATCCTGCGGGAAGCGGCGCCGTCGTGCGGGGCCAAGCGAAGTACGTGTGGGAGAGGAGGCGGGGGAGAAGTCAGGCGGTGACCCCTGGCGGTGGTAATTCAGGCTGCGGTAACGAGCTAGCCCGGCCACGTCTGCATGCAGCGGGCATCAGGATGTACGGCCGCACACCGGGGAACGTTGGTGGTGTGATTCCAGGACCGCATGCAGTAGCGAGCGCCAAGGGCTCTCTCTGTCACAGCAGCTGTGGGACCGTGCTAGCGGTCTTCTGCTTCTGCTGCAACGCGCCCCCGAGAGCGTAGCGAGCCAAGCAAAGAGGACCAGGTCGCTGCTAGCGTTGTGGGGCTCAGTGCGCCGCTGCTTCATCTACGTACACTTATACGTGCAGAGACAATTAACAAGCAATGTAACACATTTTTTCCTCTACCATTTTCGGCTGAAAAAATTTTGAATTTGTTGTTGGAATTGTGGAGTATTCCCGCTTCAGTCTATATAATTTCATAAAGTTCCAGAAGCATGCGGCCAATAATTAGCCTTTGGAATGACGTCTGTAACTGAGGTGCGTCCCAAGCAGAGTGTCGTCATTGAGTTTCTATCGGCGGAAAACCAGACAATCACAGATATTCATAGGCTCTTCGGGAATGTCTGCAGAGACCTTGCAGAGAACAAAAGCACGGGGAGTCGTTGGTCGAGGAGTCTGTCATCTGCGCAACAACGTCGCGTAAACCTTCCGATCTTCTCCTTAACAGCCATTTTCCACAGAAAGTCTACAAATGTTAGTTTTATGAATGAAACGCCGTTTCCTTGCTCCAGTGGCGATATTTAATTTACAGAAGCGGTTCGCCATTTGAGATTAAAAGCGTTTCCAGTAGAGTTTAGGTTCTTTTTCCCCCACTCGTCTCTCTGATCGGACATTGCCTTCATGTTCCCCCATGTAAGCGTAAGTTACGAGGTGCACTTCCACATCATTTACGAAAATCGGCGCGAATTACTTTCGAAAAATTTTCGGATTGCCTTGCTTTACACATTCTCCTTTGACATCTACTAAATGATTTGAAATACTTCACACTCCTTTTCCCAATTACTTCACATATATTCCACGAGGAGATAAGTAGTTCTAGGCGCTTCAGTCCGGAACCACGTGACTGCTACGGTCGCAGGTTAGAATCCTGCCTCGGGCATGGGTGTGTGTGATGTCCTTAGGTTGGTTAAGTTTAAGCAGTTCTAAGTTCTAGGGGACTGATGACCTCAGCTGTTAAGTCCCATAGTGCTCAGAGCCATTCGAACCATTTTTGAAGGAAATAATTAAATAAAACCGCAGTAGTTGCCCACCCACATGTGAAGCGTTTCAGTGTCATGTACGAGGGGCGTTCAGAAAGTAAGCTCCGATCGGTCGCGAAATGGAAACGACTATGAAAATCCGATAAAGCTTTGCACAGATGTGTTGGGTAGTGTCTCTAGTATAACCCCAGTTAGCATCACGTCGCTCTTCTCATTTCTGAGCACGCAGTGAGTGCGTAAAGATGTCTAGAAAATAGTGTCTGCCGCCAAGTACGAGGGCCTGGTGAGAAATTTCGCCTGAGGCCATGCAGCTAACATTACATAACTGTCGTGCTGTTTCGTCTTCACGACAATTCTCAGCCGCATTCTGCAGGGGCAATGAAGATGCTCCTGCATCGTTTTCAAATGGAAATGTGAGATTACCCACAATACAGTCCGCAATTGTCTCCCCCTGAGTTTCATCTCTGGTCACATGAACCGCTGTCTTTGAAGACAACATTTTGACACAGACAACGAGGTGTAGGCCAGCGTGGAGAATTGGCGGAAAGCACTGGCGGCTGCCTTCTATGATGAGGCTATTGAAAAGTTGGTACAACGCTATGACAAAAGTCTAAGTCAGAACGGCGACTACGTAGAGAAGTAGCTGAAAGGCGTAGCTAATTGTTACAAGTAGAACATTTCTAATGTTCACTGTGGTTTCAATTTGGCAATCAATCGGAGCTTACTTTCTGAACAGGCCTCGTAGTATACAAAAAACGAAGTACATAAAGCAAAAACACCGAAAATTCTGATGTGAATTTAATAAAGGCAATAAATTTCTTGTAAGAGTCCCAATCATTGTGGAGATTTGTGAATAAAACCGTCTAGATTCTTTATTACAATTTCTTTATTACGATCATTTGGCTACTTCCATCATCGTATATCTTCAGTTAAGACTAAAGAAACGTAACGAGCAACAGGCCTTTGTCATACGACATCAAGCTACAAAAGATGAAAACTGAAAAGTTGAAAATCAGTTTTAAAAAGTTCACTCACGAAATAGCTTAGAACTCGTAAAACAACGTTCAGTGTCATTATTAAAAACCTATCCTTTTATCGGAGCGTCAACTAACAACATGACACAGAAAATTACGCAAAGATTTAAGTTCTGGGTGACAGGCTGCGCTGTTGTGTGGAACGTTCCCTTCAAATTTTATTTTTTTTGTCTTCGTAGTTACAAAAAGACAGACAGTCTTTAAAGGCGACAAGGGAACTGCCACACGGAGCACGTTACTGGTTCTTGCGGAACATGGAGCTGCCTTCCAAAATATTTCAGTTCAATGGTCAGATTGTTTCGTTGTACATAATCTGTTTTACACATTTTAGTATGTTGTTTGGCTACGTTTTAGTGCTGAGGACCAAGTTTTTCGTTAATAGAACACGCGTAGTTTTAACAGCAAGTACTAGTCTTATAACTGTAACATCATGTTAAACGCAACGTGTATATAATATTAAAAGCTCATGCAGCTGTTGTATAGATAATATTATGCAGCAAATGCAGCGAGTACTTGTTGTAAAGTTTAGTCACCTTCGCGTGGAGTAATTGCATCCATCTGAAAAACTAGTTTTTTGATTAGGTCGCATTACTAATTTCAATCGAGTTTTGTAATTTGACTTCGGATGTTTGTAATTGAAAGACTGTCTTTTTGAAGTGTGAAGAGAAAAAAAATAAAATCAAAATTTGAAGGAAACGTTCCACACATTATCGCAATCTGTCGGATAGAACTTAAATCTTTGTGTATTTTTCTGAGCCATGTTGTAAGTTGACGCCCAGTTACGCATAGGTTTTTTAACACAGACGCCAAACATTGTTCTGCAAGTTCTCAGCTTTTTGGTAAGTGAACTTTTTTTAAAATTTAACTAATGTAATTTTCGTCTTGTGTAGTTTGAGGTTGTATAACGCACTGCTGTTGCTCGTGTTGTTTCTTTCTACATCTACATCAGTACTTTGCAGTTCACACTTATGTGCCTGGCAGAGGATCATCGAACAATCTTCACATGATTTCTTCACCGCACCACTCTCTAACAGCACGTGGGAAAAAGGAACACTTAAGTCTCTCTGTACGACCTCTGACTTGGTTACTGTATTACGATGATCATTTATACCTATGTAGGTTGGCGAGAACAAAACATTTTCACATTCAGACGAGAAAGTCAGTAATTGAAATTTCTTGAAAAGACCCCGTCGCTACGGAAAACGCCTTTCTTTTAATGATTTCCACTCCAACTAGCGTATGATATCCATATCATACTCTCTCCCCTACTTCGAGATGATATGGAACGAGCTACCCTTATTCGGACTTTTCCAATTTCCTGTCTCATTCCTATCTAGTAATGATCTCGTAGCACGCAGCAGTACTCTAGCAGCGGACGGACAAGCGTAGTACAGGCAGTCTCCTTAGTAGACCTGTTGCATCTTCGGAGTTTTTTGCCGAAGAAACGAAGTCTTTATTTCGCCTTCCCCGTAAGATTGACTATGTGATCGTTCCATTTTACGTCGATCGCAATTGTAACTTCTAGGTGTTTATTTGATAACCTTTATATTTGTATGGTTTACCGTGTAATCGAAATTTAACGGATTTCACAGACGATTTCCACTTTTAGTAGCATACGTATGTCTTGTCTGAGTCATTTTGCAATTGGTTTTTATCTTCTTTTGACTTTACTGGTACGTGAATGACAGCATCATCTGAAAATCAGATTAAGCTTATCCATTACGGATATTTTAGAATCCGTCACTTACTGGCTGCAGTTTTATGTATTTACATTCAGTTAACACTTTTCCGAATAGTTATTTACTATTCCATGAGCCGGTTTTCGAACCTTTCCAGGTTTATCTTCAGATGGTTTTCCGGAAGTTACATATCTATTTGTGACGTAACGCTGGGTGTTGGCTTGCGCCATTATGGCCGGCTTTTCTCTGTCTGCTTCCATTGTGATGGCCAGCTGGTACATCACTTCACACACTTTTACACAATGATAGCGAAACTTTTCCAACATCCAGCATGTGCTACACTGCTAGAAATAGGTACGTAACTTCCGGAAAACCATCTGGAGATGAACCTGGAAACATTAGAAAACCGTTCATGGAATAATGAATAACAATTCAAAAAAAGGAACTGTTTCAGTTTTATGTATTTACATTTGCAAATCAGTTTAACAAGTGTGCTCAAATAATCTCCTAAATGTTTTATTTACGTTAGGTACAGCAGAGGGCCTGTAACGATTCCTCAGGGGACGCCGGATATGAATTCCATTTCACTCGATAAATTTTCTTCGATTACCACCTACAGTCACCTAACTGACGGAAAACCAAGAATCCAGTCTCACCACTGAAATGATTATACCACATACGCAGGTAATTTGTTTATAGGTCTCTTGTGAGGAACAGTGTATAAAGTCTTCTGGAAATGCAGCAATATGGAATCGATTTCAGATACCCTGTCGGCAGCACTCATTACTTCGTGCGAATAAAGAGCTAGTTGTGTTTTACAAGTGCGATGTTTTCTGTGTCAGTGCTGACACTCTTAACTGCAGATGACTGATGAACCCAGTAGCTGAAACGCCGAAGTAAAGGAATTTTTTTTCTACTGTCTAGACGGCTTCGTTCACAAAATATGTGAGTGGTTTATTTCAATAGTGGTACAAGTCCATTTTTGTTCGTATTGAGATACAGAGTCCTAAAGTTAAATGAGCGCTGAAAAATCTGCAGTTGAGATGCCAAAAATATTCAAGCTTATGGCTTCTTGCTATAGATGAACCTTTCTTTCTGTTTGTTTGGATCATTAATTTCAGAAGCATTATAGGCAGAAAAATGGAGGTAATGGACTTGTACTACTATTGAAATAAGCCCTTCATGTGTAGACGTTTCGTAAGTGAAATGGAAATGCGTGTCGTAACCTGCGCCCAAATGGAATAAAACACAGAAACTGTCATGACAAGCGAAAGTAACAAATCTTTGTATGTCCATCCCTCTTCCTTGTAGTAGATAGTTAGGACTTCCGCTGTTCAATATGAAATGAAAATTTAACCACTTGCAGCCGCTTCTTTTGGATTTAATTTATCTACGCAATGAGTTCCGGTGTTTCATTACCCATCTTCATGCCTCTTGAGCAACTAAATTGGGAGATAACCAATCTCGTGTGCATTCATAACAGGAGCCGTTATTACATAACCAGTATCCGTACATCTCGTGTCGTGTCGCGCACGTCAGACATCTACGTACAACGGTTATGTAATATTGGCTCCTTTCATGACTGCACACGAGGTTGGATTCTTCCCAATTTGTTTTGGCAAGGCTACTGAAGATAGTGTAACGGAACGCCAAAACAGATTGTGTAATAAATTTATTGCGAAATAGACTGTTGCTGGTGTTTCAATTTTTTATTTCAAAGTGACTAACGAATCACTTTATAATAAAAGGGCAAGAGGTTCTAGGAGATTGAATATTACTGTTACGGCAATAAAATGGTGTTTAATGTATCCAATGAATATTTTTTCGATCGTGTTTGTTAAGAAAATCGTCTTCTTTGTTTCCAGGAGGCCAGTGTAATCTCTCAAATCATTTCCGTAACACTCCCCTACTGACCAAACCGACCGGTGACAAATCTAGCACCACGTCTATCGACTGCTTCGACGTTTTACCTTAACACGTCATGGTGGAGATCCCAAACACCCTAGCAGTACCAGCCGGCCGGTGTGGCCGTGCGGTTAAAGGCGCTTCAGTCTGGAACCGCGTGACCGCTACGGTCGCAGGTTCGAATCCTGCCGCGGGCATGGATGTGTGTGATGTCCTTAGGTTAGTTAGGTTTCATTAGTTCTAAGTTCTAGGCGACTGATGACCTCAGAAGTTGAGTCGCATAGTGCTCAGAGACATTTGATCCATTTGATCCTAGCAGTACCCAACAATAGGTCGCACAAACTTTTGTGCACGTTTCGATGATTTCTGGTGTGGCTCCACTTCTCAGACGTTCTTCACGTGGACCACGCTTTCACGGCTTCGTTTAAATTCGGCAGCCCTTTTCTGCACACTGGAAAGAGGTGGAGGGGAGTCACCATACACATTTATGAACCCTAAATGAATTACGGTTGGCGTCAGCTCTTTTTCCCAAAAAAAAGACAGAATATCTTTGCACGCTGCTCATTTTTAGGATCCAGTGCCTCAATCTGTAAAAACGGAACCAATAGAATTGATTTTTGTCTGTCTGTCTGTCTGACTGACTGACTGACTGACTGCTAAGCATCCCTTGTCTCAGGAACGGGCAGACGTATCAAACTCAAATTTATGCCACGTATTAAGGACTATGGTCGCTTGGCGATATGAAAGTTTTGAGTATCTATGTCGATTCAATCAAAAGATATGGGCATTTACGCGTATGTCACATATTTTGATACTCGAAAACTTACTCATCAAAACCTGTGGGCCACTTCCCGTTGACCCGATTCATGAAATTTGACAAGTGGCAAGATTTCGCAATATAAATAAGGAAATAAAACTGAAACTCGTTAAATTGTATCACATAAAAAGAATCTTTTTGCTATTTGAAAATGCATTGCCTTCGTCATCCGTCAAAAGCATAAGAGGCGAAGATTAATGAATGTAGACACACAATGTAAGTTACAGTCATGTTTTAGTAAGTCAATAAAAACGTTATACTAAATCTCACATCTCTCTCTCTCTCTCTCTCTCTCTCTCTCTCACACACACACACACACACACACACACACACACACACTCCCTGCTAGGTTCTTTTTGTGTGTTCGGGCTAATCTGAGGAATTCCTGCAGAGATTTTGATACAGTCTTGGAATCCCTCGGGACCAACCCCTTGCCAGTATCGATATCAGGCAAAAACTGTTGAGATTCTCGATCCCCAGGATGGGTGAACAGTATCTAGACATAATTAAATTTGTTTGGAACCCTCAGTGCGCTACTCCTACTCACACCTGGCCAATTTATTTTCTGATTTTCCAACAATTCAGGTACCGTGCGCTCTTCAGACACCTACAGCGAACTACTGGACAGAATGAAGGAATTTCACACGGAAACTTTTGAATGTTGTAACTATTTCTGGATAAAGAAACAGACGCAAAGTGTAGCGCCCTGTGGGCGAACTCGAGATATTTTTCAGACAACCCTCATATCCTCTCCGCCACCAAGACAACACTTGTGGGCCAGATTGTCTGAGGAATGGATGCAACGGCTGTGTGACACGCTTCCCAACTGAATCAATGCATGCACCCGGACCCGAGCTGCTGCAAAACCCTACTGACAAGAGACAAGGAATGTGCGGGTACTGCCATAAAACCAAAGTGACATCTCGACACGTCGTTTCATTTCACTTCCTCCACTTCCTCCTATATCAGTGGTTCCCGCCCTTTCTGTAACCATTAGTCCTGAACGTAACCAAATATTAGTGATATCCCCCCCCCCCTCCCACCATAGTAACGTTAGCGTCGAACTAAACTTCAGAATGAAAAATAATTTTCTTTGAATACTTCCATTTTTAACTAAATAGGAACGAGATTTAGTTTTTAGGAGTGTCGTGAAACTACGAATTAATGTGTCATTGAGATAATTGGTAATGCTTGTTTCTAAAACCCTTTTATAACTTCTTCTCAGAAAGCATTGTTAACAATCCACATTGAGGGTGGGACAGCTGTTAGAAAATATGTTCCCTTTGCACCACTCATCTCCCTAGCGGCACTTACTTCAGCCACCCCCTACACCCCCTTTTAAAATCAACAAAATTAAAATGTTTGCACAATACTTAGGCCTACTTTGTGTAAATCACTTAACTGCTGGACCCTTACTTCTGACCTAAAAGAAAGTAGCGCTGGCATTAATAATTAGAACAACAGTTGTAATATTAATAATAATGATAATGATAATGTGTAGACCATTTGAAAATGTAAATTGCAGAGAGTAGGATATATACGGTTATCCTTGAATTCCCGACATAAGACCAGGTTGTTGGCCTGGAATATTACTGATTCAACTACTAACAATATGTGGAACAGATGTTGTCGGTGTACCGCCACTAACATGCGGAACCGTGGTGCCCCCTGTCCACTTTATTTCTGAACAAGAGGACGCGTCGTCCTCCAGCTCTGCCGAAATGATCTTCTCCGTCTTCGCTAACGTTCAGGTCTTCACTGTAACCATAGCATGGGGCCTTTACGAGTTGCTATCAGCATGGCCAACTGAACCAAGGATTTTTTTTTAAAGAGATGTTACTCTTCTTTTGTCCTGGCTTCTGACAGGCAACCTACCTTTAGAGCACACGTGGACAGAAGAAAGGAAAAGATACCATGGGGAGAAGATGGAGTAATGGAGAAATAGAAAGTAACAAGGAAAGAAGAGGAATTGAAGTTGATACATGTTCCTAGTTGGTCGATAAGAAAATTTAAAAAATGCCTAGATCTTACAGCAGTGTAGTAGTCATCACATTGTTAGTGTTGTGTTGCACTGTCAGTTAATTTGTTTAATGGTGCAAAGTGAATAGGAAAGCAGTTGTGCAATCTACAACTCGGAGAAGGCTTGTCGTGTGATACTTAAGCATTTGTGGTGTACATGTCTAATTTTTACTGTCACAGTTGCATGGTATCAAGTGCAAAATATCTGTGTAGTGTATTGACTGTGTGACAAGGATATTCATACATTTGTTTCACGAGCTTTAATCTCGACCACATTCTGTCACGCGTTGGAAAAAAAGTAATTATTGGTAACTTATGTAATCAGTATTTCAGTCTTACGAAAAAGTGAGAATAGTAAAGACATTTTAAAATTTAAATTTTTTATCCAAACACAATCAAAACCTTTTGTTTTTGCCCCTCAGAAAATTTCATTTTACCCATCAGGAGGCAACTATCCCCAAGTTGGGGACCATTGTGCTAGGTGCTTAAAAGCTGCTGACAGCGAGCGCATCTTTCTGCCAGTTGGCTACTGCTGCAGCACGTACGTGTATACCAAGTAACGATGGAATGTAAAACACGGTTACGACAACAGAAAAACTACATCGACCGAAGAAGAAGCGATTAGACGACAAGTGCTGTTATCGCAGATACACGGCAGACCACAACAAAAATTCTACCGCAACGAAATGAAATCCATCGGCAGCGTCGTGTGCGCCGGTGCGGCTGCTCTGCCCGCTTCGCCGATCTCACGGCGCGGATCGTGTTTTTCCACGCGTCGGCAACCGCGTGACGAATTGCTCCGTCGGAAGCTGCGACAAATCGCTGCTGATTTATCGCCTGCGACCATTTCCAAAGCCCTGCCATCCAGAGGTGGCAGCGGGGAGCTGCACGGAACTGAGATAGTGCGAGAAACGCGAAAGCAAAGAGAGCTCAGGAGATTCTGCGGCGCGAGAACCGATGTGAAAAGTATTCACAAGAGGAAGACCGCTTCTGCAGGGTGACTTTTCGACGTCTACGGGAAAATTAAACGATCCAGTGATCTGCTGAATGGAACCAGAAAGTTTTGCACCACTTTTCAAGCAAACCAATTTCTCCGATGGTACCCTCGCGTTTCGATAGCTGATCAACTACACGAATACGAAATAGCAGAGTCTCAGTTATTAAGACGTATTATGCAGTGTTCAATATTGCATCGTACTCCTTAATAACACAGGCACTGCTATTTCACATTTATTAGCCAGTACCAGGCAGTCGACTCCCAATAAATGTGTCCTTCCTGGATGGGTGATATACTAACATATGAGTGCAGGTTGTGACACAAGGACGACGACATATGGAAGTTCAAGTCTGGCCGATATTCGTGCACAGATGGCCGAAGGTGATAAGGCGACCACTCACGTAAAGCGGGAAATCCGGATTCGAATCGCGGTCTGACCTGCATAGTCATTCTTATTCCAATATACAGCCGGAGGTGACTTTTCCTGTACAGCCAAGAACATTTTGGAAGAACATAAAACTGATTTTTACTTAAAAGTGACTATATAATAATGATTTACAATAGGTCATGGTTGCGAAATATCATCAATTGTTTGCCGAAGATTAGTGAAAACGGTAGAGGTCAACCTCGGAGAAGTTCAGTTTGGTTGCGGAGAAATGTAGGAATACGTGAGCCAATACCGATTCTACGACTGATTTTAGAAAGATTAAAGAACGGGAGTCTTACTTTTGACAACGGTGACAGCCTGAACTCTTTGACATGCCGAAGGTAGGACGGATAAAATTCAGCGTGCGAAACCTTAATTACACTTCGTACAGAAACCAGACTGATGTTACTGTAGACGAAAGACATGAAAGGGAAACAGAAGTTGAGAAGGCTGTGAGACTGGGTAGCGCCCTATCCCCATTGTTATTCAATCTACATATTGGACAAGCAGTAAAGGAAATTAAGGAAAAATTTGGAAAAGGGATGAAAGTTTAGCGACAAGAAAGAAAAACTTAAGAGGTTTGCTAACGATTCTGTCATTTTGTCAGTGGCGGCAAAGGATGCTGAAGAGCAGTTGACGTGGTTAGTATCTTGAAAAGAGACTATAGGTTGAACATGGAAAAAAGAAAAAACATGAGTAGTAGACTGTAACTGAATTACATCTGGCGCTACTGACGGGATTATGAAATCCAACACAACAAGTAGTAGACGAGTTTTGGTGTTTGGGTACTAATATAATTAACGATCTCCAAAATGGAGACTATAAAACGCAGACTGGCAATAGGAAGAAATACGTTTCTAAAAAAGAGAGATTTGTTAACATTGAACACAAATTTAAATGTTAGTAAGTCTTTGGTCAAGGTACGTGCCTGGAGCCTTTTACGGAAGTAAAACGTAGCGATAAACAGTTCAGACAAGAAGCGAAAGAAGCTTTTGTAACATGTTGCTACAAGATAACGCTAATGATGAGATGAATAGAGCTGCTCAGAGTACACCATCGTGCGGAGATGAGGCAAACCCACCTTCAGACTAAAGACCACAACAACGATAACAATAAGGACAACAACAAAAATAACAACGGTTTCATTGATCTGTTTCGTGTAAACCCCATAGCAAATTTATGGGATGCACTCCATAGAAAGCTCAGGAAAACTAAAGTCGACTCTAAAGATAATGTGAATAAGAAGCTGAAGAAAGAATGTGAATTGATCGTGGCTGAGAATAACGAAAAATTCGTTGCTAACATGATGCGGTCATGAAACAGAAGAGATATCCCAAGAAGTACTGAGTACCAGTGTTATTCCTGTACTCTAGAACAACTATGTTTTTATCGAATATTGTGTTAATTTGTGATATATTATTTCAGAAAATATTTTCTAGTTAGGTTACTTAAGAAATTAAATGCCACAATTTATATCTGTTAAGAGAGCGCATTTTTCATTTATCGAAATTTCATTCTTTGTTGAATATGTAATATGTGAAAATAAAAGGCATACTACTGCAAACAATAAAGTGATCGAATGTTTCAGCCACAGTAATTTTTTTCGCTGAACGTCTTCCACAAAAGAGGGCACGTATCTGGATCAAAAAATGATTGTTTTACAATAACTGAACGCAGAAAAAGCTTACACCGTACATAAATAACAGCATAAATTGAGGAAATAATATTTATTGGGTATTAGTAGTAAAAAGATGAAGCTTTTTGACGACTTTTTGCACTATGAAGGGGAAAAAACGTAAAGAGCGGGTAAATATTTCCAATGTATTGCCTTCTTCATATTGTTTGAATTTTACTTATCTATATACTTCCTGTAGCAAATAAACTTACACTATTTGAAACTTTTTGCCGTTACCTTTCCTACTGTTTCATTTCACAGTAGTGTGACATACAAACTTTGTGGAGAATGTGAGTCATGAAGTTTGTTATTGTTGTTTATAAACTTCTTCATTGCGAGTTACTTGCTTTGTGATTTACTCATTTATTTCGGGAAAAGCTCATTTCACCAGATACAGGTATTTCATATAATAATACAAAAAGGACATTTGTCTTAGTTCATCACAAAATGTATACCACAGTGTACCATAAAATATCAAATTATGTAAAGATAAGCAAACAATTAAGCGAGACAATTTTTCTTCAAAGTATATTAGTCAGACTGCGACAATACAACATATACCACAAATTTTCAGTATCAAATGTAGTAATATTTATATACATGGAAGTATAAGTAAGAAAAGCTCCTCAAACTCCAAGTTCCCTTTTACAATGATGGATGAAGTAGCAAATACATGTGGCAGCGAACCTACTCGTGTTACTAAGCGCTACTCTAAGAAAAATAAAATCCTTGATTTTTTTAGTATTGTAAATGTAATTCTTGCTGGAGGATTGTATTTATCATATCCCATTGGAATATGTATAATGCCCGCTTCAGTGAGACATGAATCAGAGTTTGAAGTAATTATTACTATTAACAAATGTCTAGTTCTATTGGTATTCATGTACCTGCTCTTAGACTGCTAATAATGGCAGGGAGCCATGGAATCTGTTGCTACTTCGCCCAATACCGTGGGCCTCTGATGTCCTTGTTGAAGTCCATCAATATCGTCCCTTTGCTTGGTTGGCAAGTATGCTATGAAAATCACTGTATAGCAGGGTATGTCAGGGGGAAATACAAGGTGCGTCTGAAAAATTCGCTGAATGGTCTCAAAAAATAAAGGAAAGATAAAGGAAAGAACAATATAAACAAACTACTATTAATGCTAGCCTTCAAAGTAATCCACATTAACTACACACACTTTTTACCAGCAAACGCTTTTTGTGGAATTCCTCGAAGCACCGTTATCAGGCGTTGTTGGATATCCGCAGCTGGTGCTACGAAATACTATTCGGAGACCGAGCGACAATCAACAATGGCATGGTGTTCATCGTCTTTCGCCCGCCAGCCCCCCCCCTTCCGCACCCCCAAAAAATAAAAAATAAAAATAGTCGGCAGGAAACATCCAAAATTAAGACAATGTCGATCGTCTTGTTAGACAGCAAGCCCTTGATCCGTCATGAATTTCTACAAGGACGAGGTGAGGAAGAAGACGATATGTTCTCATCTCCAGTTATGACACGGATATCCAACGACCTATGACTTAGGTGCTTCAAGTGACTTTTCAAGAAGTGATTACAGTCGGTTTCCAACAGATTTACAACCGTTGTCGGTGGTTTGTTGTAGCTAAAGATGATTATTTTGAAGGCCAGAAAAGAAATTTTGTTTGTAACAGTTATTTCCTTTATTTTCAGAGACCGTCCAGCAAAGCTTTCAGACGCATCTTGTAGATGTCCCGGCATCTATTGTACGCGAGTCAGCTGACATAGCTCTTTTGTTCTTCCGAGACTTCTCAGTAATCGTGTGTCAAGGGATTTACAGTTTTTCGTCGTAAGAGACTGTAGTGCACGGTATAGTTACCACATATAACGAGTTTGTCGACTTTTCGTATCGGCTATGTAATGGATATCTTGTGAACGGCAATCCACTCAGCAGTTACTAAAGATGCTTCTGTAGGCAAAAAGTAGTGCTAGTTTGTTGGTTGTCTGGTTGGTTCATTAGGGGGGAGAGGACCAAACAGCGATGTGATCGCATTAGCTAAGGAAGTCGGGCGTGCCCTGTCAAAGGAACCGTCCCGGCATTTTCCTGAAGCGATTTAGGGAAATCACGGAAAACCTAAATCAGAATCGCCGAAAGCGGGCTTGAACCAACGTCCTCCCGAATGCGAATCCAGTGTGCTAGCCACTGTGGCACCTCGCTCGGTAAAAGGAGTGTTCAAATGGTCCAAATGGCTCTAAGCACTGTGGCACTTGTAACACGTCCTCTTATATTATTATGCTTTGCTATTGTTATTGTTAGAAAAATCTAGTTACGCTGTACACAGTCAAATGTATGCGAACATACGAACGGGATAGAGGCACGTACATTTTGAGTGCAATCATCCCCCGCGGCCTGGATAGAAAGAATTACAGTTAAATGCATTTATTCATCTTAGAACGTAAATGTGTGGACTTCGAAATTAAATGAAAAGGAAGACTGCATGTTCTGAATATCGCGGAAAATATATTGAAATTGACGGTGGCGGCCACGAAAGGAAAAAGACGAACACATTCACGTACCTCTATTGTTGAGCAGCGTCGCCGTGAAGATCGTCGCTTCCATCTAAATTCTCTGCATAAAATTAAAATAATAATAATAATTTTCCAGAATTTCAGGAGCTGGGACCCATGGTATCACAAAAGACGAAATCTCTCTGCTTCAAAATCACTTCCATTATTTAACCCAATTTTATCAGTAAGAAATGGCACAACACATCTTAACACTAGGGCAGGATAACAGCGAAAGGTAACTTATTCTAAAACTATTAAACGAAGAGCGTTAAGCTTCTTTTGTTCAGCAAATGCTTTACGCATTAATCTCTGGTAATTGAACTAGTGTCTATATATTCATAAAAAATTTATATAATTCCTTTTAGAGACTTAACAACATCCGAAGTCATCAGTCCCCTAACTAACCTGAGGACATCGTACACATCCATGCCCGAGGCAGGATTCGAACCTGCGACCGTAGCAGCACCGCGGTTCCGGACTGAAGCGCCTAGAACCGCTAGGCCACCGCGGCCGGCAACAAGGAGTGTCCGTTCATTAATTCTGATAGAATATTCCGACTTTTTGTATCACGGAAAGTATCTCAAAATCTCAGTTTCGCCGTTCAGTACTGGGCTCAGGAAAGTGATGTTGAGTTGACGTTTCGTCTGTGAACACACCACCACATGACGATGATGCTGCCAACCGTTCCGTTCCGTTGACGTCAGGTGCGAATCGGCGCATCCGCCGACCAGCTCTTCTCCTGTCAAATGACCGCCTCCGACTTGATCGGATCCTCCTAGAGTAGTGTTACCTGAGCGGTGGAGTTCGCGAAATGAACAGCAGCCGTTGACCAGCTTTACTAAGCAGTTATCACTTTGATCCACAGAATACCTAATGTTGCAGTGTGCAGACGTTGCCCAGTGGTGTTCTGAGACAGTTGCCACCTACTGCGGCTGGTGATGGACGTAACGAGGCAGTCCCATCGTAATAACGAGTTGCGCCTTCAGCAACCCGCCCTGTCGAGACTCCGAACCTGCCGCTTATTGGGCAGCGCGTTCCGCTTGTGGAATCGGATTTTCCGGCCGCTCCGGTGCTGATTATTTATTCACCGCCACAGAACGCGCCGAACGCTTTGTTCGCACCTCGCTGTGGGACCAACACCTGCTGACGTAAAGCGAAAGCGTTGTGACGTGGCGGTACCAGCGGAATTTACAAAATGAGATAGAGGAAGGTGCGCTAAAGTAGGCAGGACGCGGAAAATGGCCATTGCGTAGTTTCTGTCCCAAACAGTACTCCTGCCTGCCGAGATGTGATCAGACTAGATCTAATATACGGAGTATAGGCAAAATAATGTGAACAGTGGTAGTAATGGAATGGTTGTGTTTGACAGTCAGCGACGCAGGTAAGGCACGTGTTGCGTTGGACTGTGCGTGTTCAGTACAGACCAGGCAACAGTGCAGGTTGTTTACGACTAGAGCACACATCGTACTTTCATTCAGAGGCCGATGTCGACGAGCAGTGGAAGACCTAATAGACGTCCAAAGAGGGCAGATTTTGGAAGCTCGATTAGCTGGAGCATCACTAACCAAGACAGCCAGCTTACTGAATGTTTCAAGAGCAACGGTTTCAACGGTCATGACAGACTACACAAAACACGGAAAGACATCATCGTGTAAACGTAATAGTGGGCGCAAATCAAAGCGAAATGACAGAGACCGTCGTATGCTACGACGAATTGTGTCAAAACAACACAAAACTACGGCGGCTAAAGTGACTGCAGAGCTCAATAGCCATCTTCGAGACCCCGTACTATCGACACTGTCCTCCGAGAACTCCGTAAATCGAATATTCGTGGACGAGCTGCTATTCCGAAGCCATTAGTCACAACAACTAACGGAAAGAAGCGTAAAACATGGTGTCAGGAGCATAAATCCTGGGTGGATGATCTGTTCAAATCGTTCAAATGGCTCTGAGCGCTATAGAACTTAAATTCTGAGGTCATCAGTCCGCTAGAACTTAGTACTTAAACGTAACTAACCTAAGGACATCACACATATCCATGCCCGAGGCAGGATTCGAACCTGCGCCCGTAGCGGTCGCGCGGTTCCAGACTGAAGCGCCTAGAACCGCTCGGCCACACCGGCCGGCGGATGATCTGTGGAAACACGTCATATGGTCCGACGAGACAACGTTGTCATTATTTCCAGCATCCGGCTGGGTTTACATCTGGAGAACCCCCAAAGGAGCCTACCATCCTGATTGCTTGATTCCAGCTGTTAAGCATGGCAGTGGAACTGCGATGGTGTGGGCAGCCATATCATGGTATTCTGCTGGTCCCATCATTACTCTCAAAGGCCATATTACACGAAACGATTGTTTGAACGTTTTAGGTGATCAGGTGCACCCCATGATTCAAATGTTGTTCCCCAACAATGATGCCATATTTCAGGATGATAATGCTGCCATTCACACAGCCAAAGCCGGCCGGAGTAGCCGAGCGGGTCTAGGTGATACAGTCCGGAACCGCGCGACCGCTACGGTCACAGGTTCGAATCCTGCCACGGGCATGGATGCGTGTGATGTCCTTAGATTACTTAGGTTTAAGTAGTTCTAATTTCTAGGGGACTGATGACCTCAGAAGTTAAGTCCCGTAGTGCTCAGAGCGATTTGAATTTAAACCACACAGCCAAGACAGTAAACTCGTGTTACGAGGAACATGCAACTGAACTGCAGCGTCTTCCCTGGCCAGCACAGTCTCCGATCTTGAACGTTATCGAACTCTTGTGGGCGCTATTGGAGCGCAGAGTCTGGAAGAGGTTTCCGCTTCCTTCGCCACAATAGGAGTTAGAAGAGATTCTTATCGAAGAGCGGCGTAACATCCCATTGGAGACTATACAATCATTATATGCCAGTATTCCAAGAAGAATCGCAGCTGTATTACGGGCAAATGGGAGTCCAACTCCTGATTAATAATCCACTGCCAAGTAAGTACTGGTGTTCACATTATTTTGCTTATCCCCTGTACATCAGCACTGTTGTCAGTGAGTTTGACAGAGGGAGGTCGTTCCGTGATTTTTTAGTAAATGCTTCTCCCATTTTCAGCCCTCTGACTACTTCATTTATATTGTTCTTGTTATACCTCATTTATATGTAGGGTAATAAATATTTACGACATGAATGATGATGACCTTTTGCCTTACAAATGTAGTTCCTTGTTCCTTTTGCTTTGTGAACCACAAAAGCTGACATCGCGTCCGATTCGAAAAATTGGCCCCACTAAGGGTCTGGAAAAGTGCCGAAGTGTGAGGTGTCAGCTGAGCTTTCACCGTACCCCTGGGATGATATAAGTCCGAACCCCAGTGACCTACAAAGAAGGGAGGCTCCCAATAATATTACGAAAATTTAAGAAAAATAATGTCACTCAAACGAAGCGTCTTATTCAAAGAAGACTATTACAGGTGGCTAAATCGAGCATGAAATTACAGGAACCACACTGCATATGAATATATTAATAAAGGCCTCATCCATATACAAAAGGAACTACCGGTCTTTATAACAATTTGCTTTATTACTGTAAAGCATCAAACAAATTAATTTTGCACCTAAATAAGAATGTAAGCATTTAATAATTGGCAAAAGGATTCTAATAATAAAATTTAGCCTTGCTACAGTTGGGTAGACACATGAAAGCGTAACGTGAAATACGTCGTGGATATGGCCAATGAAAATGAGTGTGGTTAGTGGTGAAAGAAAAAAAAAACAAAAATAAGTAAGAACACAGGTGGAACCGTGAAAGTGCTTGATGGAAGGAACTAGATGGCTGAAAATGTTAAAACTGTTCGATTAAACCCAGGTGAAGGTTAACTGACCTCTCATCCCCGTCAGTGCAGTGACAGCATTGCTGGTTCATTCTTACCACAACTGCATGGCGTGTGTGTGTGTGTGTGTGTGTGTGTGTGTGTGTGTGTGTGTGTGTGTCTAAGAAGGTGGCAGTAACGGCTGGAAATCCTGAGTCCAGATCGTCCTCTATACTCAGTCCTAGAATGGAGACATTCCTTCTGTGCAGCGTCTCAGCAGAAGCATGTAATCCCTTCCCTTTATATGCATCAAGACTACCCTCTTCTGTTGCCTGGCAACATGCGTTACCTGACTTACCTCTTTGTAACGACGCTGTTTCTGCCAGTGTAGCAATATAGCCGGCAAACTGCAGCAGACCTTGCGAATTCCTGCCAATAATTTTATAACTAAGTTTAACAAACCCATACTCTCCAGATCTTGTCATGGTTCACCAGCGGTTGTCTACTGTGTGGAGGACAACAGAAAATCTCTCCCACTTCGTGACAGGTTTTTAACCAGAGCCAATCGAATGGTTTACATTCAGAAATGCACGGGAAATTCCAGCTTCTACGGAAATAATTACTGTGTGCCAATCAGAATGCACGTTGCTAGAATTTTAAATGAACATTCGTTCATGGTGCGACTGCAGAGAAACGGCTGGTCTGACGCTTAATTATTCTGGTAGCTTCACAAGTTGTGTGTCCAAAAGCATTGCTTGAAGTGGCTCAGCCGGCCGTTGTGGCCGAGCGTTTCTAGGCGCTTCAATCAGTAGCCGAGCTGCTGCTACGGTCACGGGTTCGAATGCTGCCTCTGGCTTGGGTGTGTGTGATGTCCTTAGGTTAGATAGGTTTAAATAGTTCTAAGTCTAGGGTACTGATGACCTCAGATGTTAAGTCCCATAGTGCTCAGAGCCATCTGAGCCAATTGAAGTGGCTTACATAACAGAGTTTGGTGGCCGATTGGCTGCCCCAAGTCACCTGCTGTGCCGAGAGGGGACGTGGGGAATTCTGCGTCTCCTACGTGTTTGGGCGGACAGCCTACAGCTCCAAACACGTTTATGACCCCTCCTGGTCCGTTCAAGTAAACTGTGTTGTGTGAGCCAGCCAGAAAGAGCTCTTCACGGCTGCAGAAAATAATAGATCCCCCCTTCACTGTAGTAAAAGGAAAGGAAGAAATCACTACGTATGCAATCATTGTCAGTATAGAATACTGTCTACAGCTACGATGCAGCTTCGAAGGATCTACTACAATGACTATTCGGATGTCCATATTACACTACGAAATATGTTGTGTGACAGTTTATGGTAAACTGCCATGAAATACAAAGTGGCCAGATAATTTTTAATCAGTTTAGCGTATTAAAAGTTATTTACTTCCACATACCACACATAATGCTACAGATTGTCTTCTAAAACTTTTCATATACAAATTTTAAGTTAATCAGCTAAAATTGTTTATAACCCTCTGTGTTCTGTTAGTTTTGGCGTAAGATAGAAACGAGACTGGAAACGGTCTGCTGTAGCTACTTACTAGTGTTTCACATACTAGGGCGTCAAGATGCCTAGAAAATGTGTCCAGAAATTAGAGTACCAACATGGAACCCTGTTAGGGTTGAAACTGTGATTGAGGCAGCAAAGAACAATCAGATGCCTTTTTCTGAAGAACCAAAGCAATTTAATGTCCTCTTAAGATGTTGAAAAGAAGACGTCTAAAAAAAACGCAAAAGTGGTAGGTAGTACAAACAACACGGTCAGCTTAAGGAGTTTTTTCAATGAAGAACAGGAACAAGAGATTCTTAACTATATTTTGGAAATGGAAAAGTTGTCGTATGGATTTATGGTGAATGACCTTCGGAGATTAGAATTATAGTTGGGAGATCAGAACAAAGTACCTAATCATTTTTATGCTAATAATGTACATGGAGAAGTAGCTAGGTACTTGCTCATTGACCCTTCAGTCAGGGGAAAGTGGCCACTACGTAAGCCATCACAAAGATGCATATAGCTCCTATATATTACTTTCTTTTCTCTTAAAATATTTAGCATAATATCTTATAATATGTATGAGTATGTGCTGAAACGTAATGCCCTCGAAATTTGTGAGCAAACTCTTAAGTCTTTTTAAATAAAACAAATGTTATTAACATTCTACACCTTTATTTTTCATGTCTACATATATATTTCTCAAATAGTCACCCTGGCAACACTTTTCTACCAATCAGAGCCAACTGTTTTAATACCTTTACTGTAGGATGCTAGACTTCGTTGACGGAGCCACACCCTCACCTCTTCTTGCACCCCTTCCTCACTGTCAAAGGGAAGTCCTCGAAGGCTTTCTTTACGTTTTGGAAACAGATGGGCCCACGTCGGGAATGTATGAAGAATATTGACGACAGTGAACCCAAAGTGTCGGATTGTTGAAGATGTCCAACACACGGGTGCGGTGTGGCATTGTTAGGAAAAAGTAGAGGGTGATCCATGTGTGGACAAACTATTCGAATTCTACACTCGACAACAGCTCGCTGTTCCTCGTGCACAAACGTAGCTACATTACACACGGCAGTGTTACAGACTACAATTTAAAGCCCTCTAGAGACAGAGGGCTGCAATTATGTAGACAGGAACACTGAAGATATAGAATTTCAATAATGTTTGTTTAACTTAAAAAGCCGTAAGTGTTTCCTCTCAAAAAATTCAGAGGCATTACTTTTCATGTCGTTTCAGTAGATTCAAAATGAGTAAGTGGCAAGCTTCTATCAATAACCGTGGTATGATGTACATCGAATTTCTCTTAAGTGGCCACTTAATGTCACCTTCCCTTGCATTTGTCCTCCCATACATAACTAGGAAAACGCCTCTTAATATAAAGTGCACGATGCAGTAAATAACACAATCGCTAACTGTTGGTTCCGGATTTCGAACTCGAATTTGGAAAAAAGGTATAACTTGTACAGACAGCAGATAGCAGTTGTAAGAGTCAAAGGACGTGGAAGGTAAGCAGTAGTGAGGAAGACACGCTTGTAGCCTCTGTACGATGTGTGCTGGGCAAGCAGTAATGGAAACTAAGGATAAATTTGACTAAGGAAATAATGTTCAGGGAGAAGATATAAAATTAAGGTCTGTAATTGCCATTGCCTTTCTGTATGAGACGACAAACGACTTGGAAGAGTAACTGAAGAGAAATGAATGTGTCATGAGAAGATGTTGAGAGATAAAAATAACTAAATTAGCCTAAGGTGATAGTTCATAGTCAAACTAAATCACTTAATGCAAACGAAAATACATTAAGGAATGATGCTGAAAGTAGTATATGAGATTTGCTATTTGTACATTAAAATAGCTGACGACAGTCTATGTCCACCATCATAATTTACTTTCCTACCCAAACACTTAAATCGGTCTGCTACTTTAAGGGTCACATTTCCTATTTCAGTCTACTAGCATCCTTTGGTTACAGCCGATAACTACCTATTGTTCTTGTATTACTTTTATTAATGTTTATTATATACTCTCTTTTAAAGACACAATCCATTTCACCCAACTGGTCTTCCCAGTTCTCTGATAGAATTGCCACGCCACCGGCGAATTGCAAAGTTGTTTCACCTCCCCGAACTTTAATTGCCCTTCCATATTATTCCTTGGTTTCCTTTAATGCTTGCTCAATGTACAGATAGAATAACATCAGGAACAGGCTACAACCTTGTTTCACTCCCTTCTCAACTACCACCGGGCGAGGTTGCACAGTGGTTAGTACGCTGGACTCTCATTTGGGAGGATGACGTTTCAAATCCCCTCTGTTGCCCAGATTTAGCTTTCCCATGATTTCATTAAATCGCTCCATGCAAATGGTTCAAATGGCTCTGAGCACTATGGGACTTAATATCCGAGGTCATCAGTCCCCTATAACTTAGAACTACTTAAACCTAACTAACCTAAGGCCATCACACACATCCATGCCCGAGGCAGGATTCGAACCTGCGACCGTAGCAGTCGCGCCTAGAACCGCTTGGTCACCGCGGCCGGCTGCTCCATGCTAATGCTGCAATGGTTCCTTTGAAGAGAGCATGGCCGCTTTCCTTCCCCATCGTTCCGTAACCCGAACATTTGCTCAGGCACTAATGAAAGAACGTTACCAGAAGGTCACCCCAAAGCAGTTTCTTCAGAGAATGAAAGCAATTCGTGGTGATTGTGCTGATTTGAGTATTGTGCGTCGTTTGGCGAGTAGGTTTAAAGAAGTTGAGGATGGAACATCTGACCTGCGTGACAAATAAAGAGTTGGACGTCCTGTTACAGCAACCACCGAGTTTAACAAGAAAAATGTTGATAGATTGATTTCGGACGATCGTCGTATCACTCGGAGAGAAATGGCAAGCACAATCGGAATGTCACAAGAACATGTGGGTCACATTATTGCTTTGCTTGGCTATCGGAAAATCTGTGCACGATAGGTACCCCGGATGCTGACTTCTTAAATGAGAGCGCACAGACTTGAAATTTGCGAGGAACTCCTCTCACGTTACTGTAATGAAGACGCACAGCGCTCACGTCAACACAATCACCATAAACTGCTTTCATTCCCTGATGAATCTCCTTTGGGGTGACACCTTCTGCTGTCAAGAATTCAATGACTGCACGTTGCTTAAATCGCATTGACCGACCGTCTGCGCAGGGTTCCATACTTTACACTGTAACAACACAACCATTCAATGCTAAGGCTTCCCGCCAACTGGAGCTGTAGAGAAGAGCCTACGGAACAATCGAGTACATGCCGCATACGAATGCTGCCAACTGTAGAAGAGTTACGAAGGTGGAGGCATTACTTTTCAGTCAACCCTAGTAATAGTTCCCTTTTTATACCTTTTGCGGCTATAGCTGCAGTCTGGTTTCTGTACGAATTATAGATAATCTTATGCCCCTCCTATTTCATCCGTGAAAACTTAGGAATTACAAAGAGTGTAATCCAGTTAGTGTTGTCGAGAGATAAATTTAAATATACAGGTCACAGAAATGTAGTTTTGCTTTTTTCCATCCTATCTTCTGCGATAAGTCATAGTGTCAGTATTGCTTCATATTTTCCTAAATTTATCTGGAATCTAAACTGATCTAATCCCAGGTCAGCCTGTACCATTTTTCTGTAGATAATTCATTCCAGTACCTGAGAATCCCGACTAATTGCACTGATTGTTTGATAATACTCATATTCACAATATATCGTAGAATTACGCTAAATATAGTGGTGAGTGACGTAGGAATGTAGCTCCGTGGACCACCTCTGATTACTTTATTGAAGTCCAAAAGACTAGATTCTTTGCTGAGCTGGTGTTCTGTAAATTATGGTCGAGAATGAAGCTAATTCAACAGCAGGTTCTCCAAGAACCGTCACTCTGATATGTTCTGTAAACTACGTAGAAATTGTGAATCTTCAGGTTTTGGCGGCGCAAAGACTGTTCCATTAAGTTTCGGGTGTGCAGCCGCAAGAATTCTCCTTCTTCTTCTAATATTTCAGCTGTATAGCGTTCAGCCAACTTCCGAGTGAGCCGCAAGACTGCCGCCCCAGTGCTCGCTTCGTCCCTTTATACTGTTGTACCGCGCGACTGCGCATCCGGCCACAGATGCAAATGCGCCAGAGACGTTGGTCGGAGGCAGAGACGTGCACAATGCACGAGTTACATCTATGACTCCGCAGTCGATCTGTGCTGGCATGTCGATATATCATTGTGAGCTGCACTGTGACGACGTCTTTGTGAGTTTATTACACCAAGTGCCGGATTCCATGATTTATCAAGACTGAAACCACTATCTCTATCAATTAAATTGGTCATCAAGCGAATCTCAATTGCCTCCTTCACTATCGAGTCCCAAAAAGATGATGTAGTTGGCAAAATTTCGGCGTTGTCATTCAACATACTGTGACCAGTGTCAATACAGTACTCTGCCACTGCCGATTTGTTAAGTTCTAAAAGTCGTGTGTACCTCCGGTGTTCTGTACATCTTTCTTGGACAGTACGAGTTGTTTGTCCAATATGTAGAAATTGTAGAATATTAAAAGGTAATGAGTCCGTTTGGATGAAGATTTCACGGAATACATCAAAATCTATGCGATTATTTATGTAGTGTCGGTTCTTTCAAACTATTAATCAAGGTACATATGACTAAGGATATTAGCTGCCACTAGGCATTGATTTAAATCAATAGGAGAAGTTGAAAATTTGTGCTGGACCGAGATTCGAACCCGGGTCTCCTGCTTACTGAAGCAGATCTTCTGACCACTACACCATCCAGAGACAGTGGTCAGCGCAACCGCAGCGACTAGGCACACCTTCCATCAGACGCAAATTCTCAGCATATCCACACACTACTGATATTGTGCCCCTTGCTCATTATCCTCATTACTCAAGGCATTTCGCTGATTCCTGTGAGAGTTCGAGCTTGGTGTACATCAGCACCGAACGGATCATTGCCGTCCTTGCCTTAATTATATACATATGTACAGGCTAGTCGATGTTAGTGCAGTGTCCATTGTGTCCGGATGGCGAAGTGTTCAGTACATCTGCCTAGTAACCAGGAGACCCATGTTCGAATCCCTGGCCAGCAAAAATTTTCAACTATCCCTGTTGATTAAAATCAATGCCAACTGGCAGCTAATGTCTTCAATTTCTTTTCGTATCCATATAATTATTGCCAGGCCAACTCACGGCCAACTTAGGACATTATGTACAGAGATATATAGGTTTGTTGAAGGAAACTGGCAAATTGATACGAAATTTTAAGCAAAGAGAAAGAAAAAATAGTAGTATTTTTATTTTATCTTTATAAATAGTCTTCTTATTTTTGTGTTCGGTCATTTTATGTCACTAGATAGATGAACAACAGTTGTAATGGAGTAATTGTAGGTTTATATTAATTCATGTTATTTTCTGTTTTACTGGCAATTTTATATGCTTCTATGTCATATTATGCTAGTTTTCAGATATATCACTGAATTCTTATTCATTCTATAAATTCAGACCCCTTTTTCTTGCTGCAGTATAAAGTTTATTTACGTTCCAGACACGTTTCATCTTTTAGATTAAAGCTTTCTGCCATAATGAAGATTTGTTTTTACATTTGATACTTACAGGTTTAGAGCAGTTCACACCGTAATTTTTACGTGACTAATGTGTTACTCACAGCTACACGTTTGTCGTATCAAAATCTGTGTTTGCTCTCATCTGATAACGGGTTGGGAGACGACATGTATAAATTTGTTTGACTTTATCTTGCTGTTCCCATGTGTGGCATGTATGCTTAGGTTGTACGGAACAAAACAATTCCAGTTTATAGAAATGCATTCCTAGAACAATAACTTTTTCATATTCTAATTTTCTATGTTTCTTTGCAGGTGAGTAACGCCGCTGCTGCCTGAGGATCTCAGTAGACGCAAGTGTAGAGGTGAGTGACGCAAGCATCGTTGCATGAAGCTCTCACTCCTTGCTTTCGCAAACGTCACAGTGGTAAAACGTGTTCCATAGCGACAACACTATTGCACTATCGTGCAACTGTAATCACTTCTTATGTATAAGAGTTCCTTGTGGAGGCTGGACGACATTAGCTAAGGCGGGAATTCAGGAGACTAACAATACGCAACTTTATGTTGTTCAGTATAAAAATTTGCTTGTAACTCCATCTGCTTCTCATTATCTACTTAAACAAAAAGTAGAAAAATAAACCAGCTGTGCACATACGCTGGACTAATAACTGCAGTGTGTAAACGATAAAAGAACTAAGAGCCAAATCTTACCATTGTCAGGCCTATAGAAAAAGAATGTAACCCTTGTTGAACATAACTTACTCCATACAAGAAATGAGAAGTTATGCTGATACCACAGAATTGTGCTGCTCACTAGACCACTTTAAAAATAATTAGACAGATTAGTAATATATAATTAATTTAAGGACGTTCTAGATGCCATACTTCGAAACTGACTGCTTCTAAGTGCCAGTAAGAAAGTTTTTGTTTCGAGTGCGCAAAACCTGAGGCGCTGCATTTTGTTTGTGATAATACAACTACATAAATGCAGCAGTAATGGTTTATCTGCTATAGCCATAATCAATCAAAGACATTTCTCATACCTGTTAATTTTTTGAAAGAGAAAACAGAAATTAAATTCAAGAAAAAAATCTGTTACTTCAGACTTCTGTTTCTTACGCAGTCATCCTTGTGATTAAACGTTGCAAAGTTCGTGGTGAAAGTGCCTGTACTACTCGAGAAGAAATGTCAACATCGTTAACAGGTCTTTCTCTTTTGCAACTGACAAACATGGCTGATATTTCAGATAACGTACAGCATGTCATACAACATCACATTAGCCACGACTTTTCCTCTTTTGAATACAGTGATATTTTTCCATTCTTCTATTTCAGAGTACTTTTTAATAACTGTCTGAAATGGAGGAGAACGAGTCAGTTTGATGACACTGCGTTTCGAGGTATTACATGCTAGCACAGACAACAGTGTTTCAGCAGCATCTTTAAAATCAAATAAGTCAGCTCTCTGCATTGGAATCACATGAGATGGATTCTTGGATTTATCTGACTGAACAGTCTTGCGTAAAACCTGGTGAAAAACAGCCTTGCTTACGTTTCTTTGTTTCTCTACAAAGCAAAATCGCGTGCAGCTCAAAAAGCTTTGGCCTGTCACCAAAAGCTTATTTTTTAGCTCTTGAAACCACAGGTGGCCTACAAGAAACATCATTAGAAACATAATTGTGCTATTTTTATTTTGGCCAGCATGTCTGACCAGATGACAAATAAATGCAGAAATTTTATGTTACTGAATCACTAATAAGACTTACTAACGACCTACTTCTGTGGCTGTTTATCAGAAGCTCAATCTCCTGTCTTTGTCTTTCAATAACATTTTTCAGGAGAACGTTGTTTTGTATGTTTACTTCTCCAGCCTCCTTATTTTGTTGAAACCCAAATTATCTCTGTTCATTACAGACAAGTTTTATTGAAATGAACAAAGGCTTACACGGACTCTTCTGACTACACAAACTGCTCATCAACTAAATGGAGGTGACCTCAACAAATGGCACTGTAACTCCACAGTGGAGCACTGCTCGGCACAGAGACAATGTGCTATCTAGCAGTGAATGTCTGAAACACGTTTCCGCGTTATTGGACCCTTGTAATAAGTCCAGCTACGTGCAGCAGAGTATCGAGAACACAGCACCATTGGAAACACGGCTTGTGGAGAAATGGCATTTATCAAATTTGACATTTCCAGTCTTGAGTCATAGCGTGCACGCAAAATAGCTTGCGCTGTAGCTGCACGGGTGTTGCATTGGGGGAGGGGACGCGGGGAGTGATTGGGGCCCCCTTGTGAACGGCCGCTGCACAATAAAGGGGGGCGCAGTTCCATGGCTGAAGCCTATGCACAAATACACTGAAGCGCCGAAGAAACTGGTATAGGGACGCATATTCAAATACAGAGATATGTAAACAGGCAGATTAAGGCACTGCGGTCGGCAACGCGTATGTAAGACCAGAAGTGTCTGGCGCAATTGTTAGATCGGTTACTGCTGCTACAATGGCATGTTATCTAAATTTGAGTTTGAACGTCGTACGAGGGCTGTCCAGAAAGTAAGTTACGATTGATCGCGAAATGAAAATCACAGTGAAAATCAGAAATGTTTCATTTGTAACAGTTAGCTACACCTTTCAGCTACTTCTCTACGTAGTCGCCGTTCTGACTCAGACATTCGTCGTAACGTTGTACCAACTTTCCATTATAGAAGGCAGCCGCCAGTGCTTTCCGCCAATTCTCTTCGCTGGCCTAAAGCTCGTTGTCTGTGCCAAAATGTTGTCTTCATAGCCAGCGGTTCGTTTGAGCAGAGATGAAACTCAGTGGGAGACAATACGGCCTATATTGTGGATAACCAAACATTTCCAATTGAAACGACCCAGGAACATCTTCATTTCCCCTGCAGAGAATTGTCTTGAAGAAGAAACCGCACGACAGTTATGTAATGTTGGTTGCATAGCTTCAGAGGAAAATTCTCACCAGGCCCTCGTACTTGGCGGGAGACACTACTTTCTATAACATCTTTACGCGCTCACTAAGAGCTCGTGTATGAAAAGAGCGACATAATTCTACCTAGAGTCATACTAGAGACACTGCCCAACACATCTTTGCAAAGCTTTATCGGATTTTCATAGTCGTTTCCATTTCGCGACCGATCGTAACTTACTTTCTGGACAGCCCTCGTATTATAGTCGGTGCACGAGCGATTGGACACAGCATCTCCGAGGTAGCGGTGAAGTGGGCATTTCCCCGTACGAGCATTTCACGAGTGTACCGTGAATAAACGGAATCCTGTAAAACCTCTAATCTCCGACATCGCTGCAGCCGAGAAAATTTCCTGTAAGAACGGGACCAACGACGACTGAAGAGAAACGTACAACGTGACAGAAGTGCAGCCCTTACGCAAATTGCTGCAGATTTCAGTGCTGAGCCATCAAAAAGTGTCAGCGTGCGAACCATTCAACGAAACATTGTCGATGTGGGCTTTCGGGGCCGAACGCCCACTTTTATACCTTTGATATTTGCACGATACAAAGCGTTACATCTCGCCTGGGCCTGTCAACACCGACATTGTATCCAGCAGATGGAAGTGCACAGCTATGGATACAACCTCATCAATCCATCGACTCTCCATTCAGCAGGGGCTGTCCAAGCTGGCGACGGCTCTTTAATGGTGTGGGGCGTGTGGAGTTAGAGTGATATGGGAACCCTGATATGACAGGTGACATGTACGTATGCGTCCCGTCTGATCTCTTGCATCCATTCATGTCCATTGTGCATTCCGACGGACTTGGGCAATTCCAGCAGGACAATGCGACACCCCATACGTCCATATATGCAACAGAGTGGCTCCAGTAACACTCTTCTGCGTTTAAACACTACCGCTGGCCACCAAACTCCTCAGACTTGAACATTATGGAGCATACCTTTGATGCCTTCCAACGTGCTGTGCAGAAGAGATCTCCAACTCCCTCGTACTCTTACGGATTTATGTACAGCCCTGCAGGATTCATAGTGTCAATTTCCTCCAGCACTACTTCAGACATTAGTCGAGTCCAGGCCACCTCCTGTTGCGGCACTTCTGCGTGTTCGCTGGGGCTCTACGCGATATTAGGCAGGTGTACCAGTGTCTTTGACTCTTCAGTATTTATATCTTGCATAACTTGTAAGCTGTAGCCAGAGACGCTGCAAACGATTGTGTCAACAGGTTATGTCGGTATGACCAATAATTCGACAAATATAGATGTTCAAAGTAAATAGTTTCTCACTACAGTACCAAAAAAGAAATAGTCACCTACACAAAAGGGCGAACAAAGCAAACCAAAGCTTGTAAAACTGAAAATGGAAAAATGTAGAGCATCTAACAACGTTGCTTAGCAAAAAAGTGTCAATTTAAAATTAGAAAACGTGTATCGTGTAAAGTATGTGTTAGTAGCATGAACATCTGTATGATAGTATTACTAAAAAAAAAATTCTGCTCCTTGTACCACATCTTTCCGAAGTAGTGAAGCCTTGGGAAGTACCTGCATGCTGCTGTTCAAATTACTTAGTAATTGACATTTTAGCGAGTTGAATGATAGGAGTCAATCACTATCCGACACTAGCTTCTTCTTTATTGCCATGTGCGTCTTGCGGAGCGCACTTCGCTGCACGTAGACAATACAGCCCCCTGCCACTGCTATTATGTTGGTGCATACGTTCGTAGCGTTTTTGTTTCGCATGTTGACATTCCGGTTGCTATTGGTTTTGTCGATTGCCACTTTTTATTTGTAGTTCACTGTTACTATAAGAGTTTTACATGCCGTCATTTTGTCGTTTGGAGGTCGCACGTTGCACTTAAACGATGGATTGACTTATCGCGACACACACACACACACACACACACACACACACACACACACACATGCATGCACACACGCACACACGCACACACACACACACACGCACACACAATTTCTCCATGTCGCAACAAACAAACAAACAGCACCACTGCTGTGTCAAAATTGTGAACCCTTCTCTGTCCAGTGACGCGCACAGTATGTTTCTGTATTTTGTAATTTGTCTGTAATAAGCAACTGAAATCTGTTCTTTCTATTTGAATCACCCGTTAACTATGACGGGTACCAAAATTTGGTGACAGCTTTGGAGTTGCTCCTAGAACAATGTTGTTATCAAAAATTTACAAGGGAAGAACACGAGCTAAAACCGGATAACAGGATAGTAAGGTTCTAAAATGTGGGGACGTGTCTATTTTACCACTCGTGAGGATGAGTTATCGGTAAAACTCGGGATTTGTGCACAAGCATTGTTTGAATGCTAACCGAAACAAAGAGTACCTACTAAAGCAGAAGTATCTCAAGGTAGGATACTATGTAACAGATGTGACTCTTGAGTTTCTCCCGGCGTATTTGATAATCAAAATATCCACGGGTGTACTGCCGGTCTATAGTGTCCAACGGGCACAATATTTCGGCGATCATACATGTCGCCATCATCAGGTGAACTGACGGACTGAGCTCCTGTGAACGTGCTGGCACGGAGATCCGTACGCTATGGCTGCTCAGAATGGAACTGGGTTCGGTCGCGGCGGCGGCCGATTTAAATACCCTCCGCCCGCGGCGCGCTCTCTCCGCCGTCCGCGCCCCGCGCCACGGTCGCGCGGTGGTACAGATTGCGACGGCGTCTGAGATGGTGGTAGCGAATTTGTACATGGAGAACTTCGAGGAGGAAGCCCTGTCGTCATCCGAATGGAAACCTACTTGCTTTATCCGTTACGTGGACGACACGTTCGTCACCTGGCCACATGGTATGGATAAACTCCTTGACTTCCTCACACATCTAAACTCCATACACTCCAACATCAAATTCACTATGGAGACTGAAACGGAGGGTAAATTACCTTTCCTTGACGTCTGGGTCAAGAGAAGGGCTGACGGCACCCTAGGTCATGCGGTGTATCGGAAGACAACGCACACTGATTTGTATTTGCACGCAGACAGCTGCCACCACCCTTCACAGAGGAATGGGGTACTTAAAACTCTAGTACATAGGGCGCGCACTAACTCTGACGCAGAGAGTCTACCCCAGGAACTGGAACATCTGAGAACAGTATTTCGAAAAAATGGGTACTCAGAGTGGCAGATTCAACGTGCTTTTCGCCCAACCACTACAGCACAACCTGTGAAGATGGATGAAATCACGAGGGAGGAGGTAGGCACTGCGTTTATTCCATATACAGGCGCACTCTCAGGGAAAGTCGCCCGCATTTTGAAGAAACACCGGGTCGGAACTGTTTTGTCCTCCGAATAAAACTCGTGCACTGGTGGGGAGCGCCAAAGATGACCTCGGTTTGAGGAAGGCCAGCGTGTACCAGATTCCGTGTCAATGTGGCAAATCGTATATTGGTCAGACGATGCGTACCGTCGAGGATCGATGCCGTGAACACCAGAGGCCCACTCGACTGATGTATCCGAACAAGTCGGCGGTCGCTGAACACTGTTTGTCGGAAAATCACGCTATGGAGTATGAATGCACTAGGATTCTGGTACAGACGTCGAGATACTGTGATTGCGTTGTTAGAGAGGCCATCGAAATTCGCACCAATGACGACCTCATAAATCGTGACTGTGGCTATAATCTTAGCAAGGCTTGGGAACCAGCGATTGGGTTAATCAAAAGTAAATCGAGCAAACGTATAGTTGTGACGACCACGGCGGACAGAGCCATCACTCCGACGTCATCTCAGACGCCGTCGCAATATGTTCCACCGCGCGACGCTGGCGCGGGGCACGGACAGCAGAGGGAGCGCGCCGCGGGCGGAGGGTATTTAAATCGGCCGCCGCCGCGACCGAACCCAGTTCCATTCTGAGCAGCCATAGCGTACGGATCTCCGTGCCGGGCACGGTCACAGGAGCTCAGTCCGTCAGTTCACCTGATGATGGCGACATGTATGATCGCCGAAATATTGTGCGTGTTGGACACTATAGACCGGCAGTACACCCGTGGATATTCTGATTATGTAACAGATGTTTACGAGCGTCAGATTCCCAAAAATCGTAAATCAGGTATTAAAAAGCTGAAAATTTGCTTGACGCAATGTACGTTAACACATCCGATTCGCACACAATAATAATCTCCAAAATAAAAGTTGCAATATCGGCGCATGCGCAAATGTGGGATTTCAGTGAAATAATTAAAACGCGGCAGAATGGGGCAGTTCGTGGCAAACATCAGGATAATGTGATCACCGTGGCTTTTGACATTGGACTACTGCATTGCGTGTAGCGTTAAAACGACACTGAAGTCCACATGTAGCCCTTGTCACGTATGCATACTGTTCCATTCTGCTGTGCTTCACTGAAACACTAAAATTCTATTTCTGTGCCGAATAAGAGGAGAATGGACGACAACACAGCAACTTCCATTTCGTGAAATCAGTCTGCATATGTTAACATGTGTCCTTCCAAGCAAGTGTTCAGCTTTTTGCCAAATAATGCCGCATTTAAGAGCGCTGTGAAAATGCCAGTCGTCATTTTCTGTTAGATGGTAATCTTTCTTCCATGTTTTGTGCATTTCCACTCATTAAATTCATTAACCTTCTCAAGGTCGAATGTGCACAATTGCAGTTAGTTTTTTAAGAAAAAGAATCGTCATGGGTTGTAGAACACACACATCACCGTATTTTAAACCTTTCATTATTATGCTCTGATCTTTTGAGCTGACTTACTTCGCTAGTTGAGTCTGAAGCGTTGCAGAATGCTACCTTCGCATTTTTCGCATGCATGTGACAGTTTCGGATTGCTGCCCTAACAGACCCAGTGGTAACATTCAGACCAACGGAGAAAACTGACAACCCCAGACGATTCCATATACGGGAGTCACACATCCATTTTTTATGACTTTCCATGACCAAATAAATAAAATTTCCCTGGCCCTCGACTCTTGTTGCGCAACTTTTAGCCAGTTTTTAAGGAAAGCCACTTCAGTTTTTTTACCGACCTCCACCATCTGCATAGCTGTCCAGCGCCGTACTTTTTATTGCTTTTTCTACATTATATTTTTATCATAGCATATTTTAAAATGTAGATCACACAGCTCTCCTAACATACGAGGGGTGTTCAGAAAGTAAGCTCCGATCGGTCGCGAAATGGAAACGACTATGAAAATCCGATAAAGCTTTGCACAGATGTGTTGGGTAGTGTCTCTAGTATAACCCCAGTTAGCATCACGTCGCTCTTCTCATTTCTGAGCTCGCAGTGAGTGCGTAAAGATGTCTAGAAAATAGTGTCTGCCGCCAAGTACGAGGGCCTGGCGAGAAATTTCGCCTGAAGCTATGCAGCTAACATTACATAACTGTCGTGCTGTTTCGTCTTCACGACAATTCTCAGCCGCATTCTGCAGGGGCAATGAAGATGCTTCTGCATCATTTTCAAATGGAAATGTGAGATTACCCACAATACAGTCCGCAATTGTCTCCCCCTGAGTTCCATCTCTGCTCACATGAACCGCTGTCTTTGAAGACAACATTTTGACACAGACAACGAGGTGTAGGCCAGCGTGGAGAATTGGCGGAAAGCATTGGCGGCTGCCTTCTATGATGAGGCTATTGAAAAGTTGGTACAACGCTATGACAAAAGTCTAAGTCAGAACGGCGACTACGTAGAGAAGTAGCTGAAAGGTGTAGCTAATTGTTACACGTAAAACATTTCTGATGTTCACTGTGGTTTCAATTTGGCAATCAATCGGAGCTTACTTTCTGAACAGGCCTCGTATAATAAATGAGTAGTTCATTATGTTTCCGTCCATTGTAGTACTAAACTAGTGGGACTAATAACAACATAGCAATTACTTCCTTTATGGAAAAAGACATTTTATAGTAACCTCAAGCGTGCAAAAATAACTGCACCCATGAGAAATCAATGTTATTATTTTTTCTTCTCCAGTACTTTAATTTTTGATGTCTCGTTTTCTTCTTTGGTCAAAACATCAAGTTTTTCACTTTCATCTTTCCAAGTTTCTTTGTTTCTCATTTCAGTTCTCTGCTCTTTTTTATCTTTTTTGAGTTTTTCTTGACTCTTCGGGATTTTTTCACATCTCCTGTGATCACCTCTAATATTCGTCGGCAGTCTTCGAGTAACTGGTATAAGCTGAATTCTTTAATAGAATCTCTTAGCGATCTGTAGCGTTCTTTGAGCAACAAAATATTGTTCAGTCACCATGAAGAAAACACTGAAACCTGTTCAATAACTTGCCGAAGTGCTTAGTATTTTTAGCGGCCCATCATGAAACATGAATTAGTCTTTAAAAAGATCTTACAGTTTCTAAATAAGGTTAACTGTTCACTCCAAATACTGTTGCAACTACTATTATACAGGGCACTGGCTTTATCAGAACGATGTCAGTGATTCTATCAGCCGTGTAAAATGATTCCAGTAATTCATTAACCCCAAGTTTTCCTTGCTATACTTGGTTCAATACTATATTAGGCTCCAGTAATTATAAACGTTGATCAGTTTTGTACTTGATTGGGTATTTTTTAATAACTTCTCAGTTACGTTGATTGATAAGCTATGACATTGATCTGTTCTTCTGAACATGAAATGTACTTACTTTGACATTTTTTAAGAAACTTTTAGGTTTGCAAACTAGATTTTTTCCTCTTTAGTCACGCAATTTGGCCTCATATTTTAGATCCAAATAAAGGAGTGCTTACGTTGTAATTGTTGTTTTATCATACTTAACAAATCTCCCCATATGTTATATACAATTTAAAAATCCCGAACAAATCTAGGAAATTTTCCTCAGAATGGGTCACCTCTTGAACTGTTTCCAAAGTAGAGTTTACGTTTAATGAAAATATCTTTCGTGTGTACTGAAGTTTTTCTCAATGACTTAAGATTCAGATTCTTTCCTTGAATCAATTAAATCCCTATTACCTTTCAAAATCTAAATTAATTCAGTATATTCTGCGCGTCATGCAGGACTACTGAAAATATAATGTCCATTTCGAAAAAGATCATTCACGTTCCACATAGTAGCTTGGAGAGCAGATTTTATCGCTCTATTGACAGCTTGTTACCTATAGTCTACGCAATTAAATGCTACCGATACATTTCATCAGTGCCTGCAAAGCACTTCCTTTTGTCAGTCTCACAGCTTTTGCTTAAAAAAATAAATGCAAGGACAATTCTCTCCTTCAAAAAGTAAAGAAAATGTCCCCTCCACCAATTTTTCTTCTTTCGCATCTCTTTTTCTCAGTCATTTACTCCCGCTTTCTTTCCCCACTCATCATCACTTGCATTCCACCACGTTCCTTTTTCTCTCCACATCCACCCCTTCTATGACGTCTACTGATGCCATTGCCTTAAAGTTAAATCTGTCATGTAGTAATCTGTATTTGGTGTTCTACTGTTCACAAATAATTATGAAATGAGTTTTGTCGGCTGTATCAGTTAATATTTCCATTGTTTATATTATAATTACATGTGGGTGTTAGAGTCCATATTAAATGTAAGAAGTCTTATAACGTGTGTCGAAGTGAATGCAGTGTAATCTATGTAAGAAGCCTGGTTAGATACAACAGGGGACCTCAAGGCCCTAATCCTGTCAGGACAAGTAAATCAGTAAACAAAAACACTCACACTAGCAGCGAAAAATGATTGCTAGTCGAGAAAATCCCTCCACTTACTTTCTAAAAAGCTTTCCATTACAATTAGACACAGTCAGTACACTACTGGGAGATTATACGAGCAATTAGTCATAAAGTTTTAATTATCGCTTAGAGGAAATATGACTGTGTAATTAATTTTTGTTTGCTTGTGGCTATCGGTCAGCAGTCCTGGTAACACAGTGAATACGTGCGCCACAATAACCGCAGCACGCAGGAGAGTAATCAAAATAAAACGCCCCAGCAGGGTGATACAGCAGAGTATCGTGCGGTGATTCATTTTAGTCAGCAGCAGAAATGTTGCTGTTGTCAGGCGAAACCAAAAGACTAAACAAGTCATTTACCTTTTTTTCATTCGTTGCTATGTACGTATGTCATGCCAACTAGAGGCAAAGACAGGTAGATTTATCTCTATCTGCAATTCTACATTCAATGGTTAATAGCATTTGAGTTATTAGAAAACTGTATCGGGAGTCATATGAACTTTGGATGTTTATACTCTGCAGTATTATTACATTTTTTAAAAAAACTTAATATTAACACTTTGACTATCGATTTTTCTAAGATGAAAGTTATTAATTTATGGTTATTTTAAGTAATGTCATAGGCGGAAGTAACAATACGAAAATACAGGCTGTTAGTGATATAAATGCAGATACACTCCTGGAAATGGAAAAAAGAACACATTGACACCGGTGTGTCAGACCCACCATACTTGCTCCGGACACTGCGAGAGGGCTGTACAAGCAATGATCACACGCACGGCACAGCGGACACACCAGGAACCGCGGTGTTGGCCGTCGAATGGCGCTAGCTGCGCAGCATTTGTGCACCGCCGCCGTCAGTGTCAGCCAGTTTGCCGTGGCATACGGAGCTCCATCGCAGTCTTTAACACTGGTAGCATGCCGCGACAGCGTGGACGTGAACCGTATGTGCAGTTGACGGACTTTGAGCGAGGGCGTATGTGGGCATGCGGGAGGCCGGGTGGACGTACCGCCGAATTGCTCAACACGTGGGGCGTAAGGTCTCCACAGTACATCGATGTTGTCGCCAGTGGTCGGCGGAAGGTGCACGTGCCCGTCGACCTGGGACCGGACCGCAGCGACGCACGGATGCACGCCAAGACCATAGGATCCTACGCAGTGCCGTAGGGGACCGCACCGCCACTTCCCAGCAAATTAGGGACACTGTTGCTCCTGGGGTATCGGCGAGGACCATTCGCAACCGTCTCCATGAAGCTGGGCTACGGTCCCGCACACCGTTAGGCCGTCTTCCGCTCACGCCCCAACATCGTGCAGCCCGCCTCCAGTGGTGTCGCGACAGGCGTGAATGGAGGGACGAATGGAGACGTGTCGTCTTCAGCGATGAGAGTCGCTTCTGCCTTGGTGCCAATGATGGTCGTATGCGTGTTTGGCGCCGTGCAGGTGAGCGCCACAATAAGGACTGCATACGACCGAGGCACACAGGGCCAACACCCGGCATCATGGTGTGGGGAGCGATCTCCTACACTGGCCGTACACCACTGGTGATCGTCGAGGGGACACTGAATAGTGCACGGTACATCCAAACCGTCATCGAACCCATCGTTCTACCATTCCTAGACCGGCAAGGGAACTTGCTGTTCCAACAGGACAATGCACGTCCGCATGTATCCCGTGCCACCCAACGTGCTCTAGGAGGTGTAAGTCAGCTACCCTGGCCAGCAAGATCTCCGGATCTGTCCCCCATTGAGCATGTTTGGGACTGGATGAAGCGTCGTCTCACGCGGTCTGCACGTCCAGCATGAACGCTGGTCCAACTGAGGCGCCAGGTGGAAATGGCATGGCAAACCGTTCCACAGGACTACATCCAGCATCTCTACGATCCTCTCCATGGGAGAATAGCAGCCTGCATTGCTGCGAAAGGTGGATATACACTGTACTAGTGCCGACATTGTGCATGCTCTGTTGCCTGTGTTTATGTGCCTGTGGTTGTCAGTGTGATCATGTGATGTATCTGACCCCAGGAATGTGTCAATAAAGTTTCCCCTTCCTGGGACAATGAATTCACGGTGTTCTTATTTCAATTTCCAGGAGTGTATTTCTGTTGGTGACTGGGGACTGTGCACTGGACAATGTAACATCAGTATTTACATCATTTTCAGACTAATAATTATAGCTATTAAAAGTCATATGCGTTTGGGGTTGGTGGTACCTTCAAGAAATTTGGCAAGAGCATCAGGTCAGGTGATGACGTGTGGACTTGTGGACGCAAAACGGTCTCTACTGACAGGCGTAGTCCACTTAGTAGAGCAGTTTACGACATTGCAGAAAACGTCAGGTATTAAATTATGTTACAATGAAATGAATACACTTAGCTGCTGACAGGCGTTGACATACGTCAACGGGGACAGATGAAAATGTGTGCCCCGACCGGGACTCGAACCCGGGATCTCCTGCTTACATGGCAGACGCTCTATCCATCTGAGCTACCGAGGACACAGAGGATAGCGTGACTGCAGGGATTTATCTCTGGCACGCCTCCCGCGAAACCCACATTCTCAACGTATTGTCCCGCACTACATTCGTAGTGCCCCCGCCCATTATACTCATTACTCACGGCGCGTTGCCCATTCCCGTAAGAGTTCGGGCACTGTTTGTGCATTCCCACAGAAGAAGAAGTTGGTGAAGTGGCCGGTGGGCCTTAACTATATACATACTAAGATGGTATCTATTAAATTATGTGTCGTGTTTGCGGAAAGATTCTTGACCAGAGAGAAAAAAACGGTCAACGCACTAATGAGTTAAGATCCCAAATATAAAAAGACCCGAAGCCCACGCCTACCACAGTAGTGCAACTTTATATGCCGACTAGCTCCGTAGATGACAAAGAGAGTGAAGAAATGTAAGATGAGATAAATTATTCAGGTAGTGAAGGGAGACGAAAGTTTAATAGTCTTTGGGGACTGGAATTCGATAGTAGGAAAAGGAAGAGAAGGAAAAGTGGGAGATGAATATAGAATAGGGGTAAGGAATTAAAGAGCGAGCCACCTGGTCGAATTTTGCACAGGGAGTAACTTGATCATAGCTAACACTTGGTTTAAGAATCATGAAAGAAGGTTGTATAAGTGGATGAGGCCTGGAGACTTTGGAAGGTTTCAGACAGATTATATAACGCTAAGACAGAGCTTTAGGAACCAGGTTTTAAATTCTAAGACATTTCCAGCGCCGAATGTCGACTCTGACCACAATCTATTGCTTATGAACTGTAGATTAAAACTGAAGAAGCTGAAAAAGGTGGGAATTTTAGGATATGGGACCAGGATAAACTGAACACGAGTAGTAGAAAGTTTCAGAGACAGCATTAGGGAACGATTGACAAGAGTGGGGGTGGGGGGGGGGGAATGGTTCAAATGGCTCTGAGCACTATGGGACTCAACTTCTGAGGTCATTAGTCCCCTAGAACTTAGAACTAGTTAAACCTAACTAACCTAAGGACATCACACACATCCATGCCCGAGGCAGGATTTGAACCTGCGACCGTAGCGGTCTCGCGGTTCCAGACTGCAGCGCCTAGAACCGCACGGCCACTTCGGCCGGCTAGCGGGGGGGAAGAAATACAGTAGAATAAGAATGGGTAGCTTTGAGAGACGAAATAGTGAAGACAGCAGAGGATCAAGTACGTAAAAAGACGAGCGATAGTACAGAAGTGATATTCAATTTAATTGATGAAAGGAGAAAATATAAAAGTGCAGTAAGTGAAGCAGGCAGAAAGCAATACAAACGGGGTCAAAAATGAGATCGACTGAAGGTGCAAATTGGCTAAGCAGGGATGGCTAGAGGACAAATGTAAGGACGCAGAGGCATGTATCACTAGGGGTAAAATAGATACTGCCTACAGGAAAATTAAAGAGACTTTTGGAAAAAAGAAAACCACTTGTACGAATATCAAGAGCTCAGATGGAAAACCAGTTCTAAGCAACGAAGGGAAAGCAGAAATGTGGAAAGAGTACTTAGAGGATCTATGCAAGGGGGATTTACTTGAGGGTAGTATTACGGAAATGGAAGATGACGTAGATGAAGATGAAATGGGAGATATGATAGTGTCTGAAGAATTTGACAGAGCACTGAAACACCTAAGTCGAAACATTCCATTAGGACTACTGATAGCCGTGGGAGAGCCACCCCGACAAAACTCTACCATCTCATGAGCAAAATGTATAAGACAGGCGAAATGCCCTCAGACTTCATGAAGAATATAATTATTCAAGACCCAAAGAAAGCAGGTGTTGACAGGCCACGAACTCTTTACAGACGAATGGAAAAACCTGGTGGAAGCCGACCTGGGGGAAGAACAGTTTGGATTCCGTAGAAATGTTGGAATACGTGAGACAATGCTGACCCTACGACTTATCGTAGAAGATAGATTAAGGAAAGGCAAACCTACGTTTCTAGCATTTGTAGACTTAGAGAAAGCTTTTAACAATGTTGACTGGAATACACTCTTTCAAATTCTGAAGGTGGCAGGGGTCAAATACAAGAAGCGAAAGGCTATTTACAGTTTGTACAGAAACCAGATGGCAGATATAAGAGTCGAAGACTATGAAAGAGACGGAATGGTTGGGAAGGGAGTGATACGGGCTTGTAGCCTATCTCCGATGTTATTCAATCTGTATGTTGAGCAAGCAGTAAAGGAAACAAGAGAAATATTTGGAGAAGGTATTAAAATCATTGCAGAAGAAATAATAACTTCGATGTTTGCCGACGACATTGTAATTCTGTCAGAGACAGCAAAGGACCTGGAAGAGAAGTTGAATGGAATGGACAGCGTGTTGAAAAGAGGATATAAGATGAACATCAACAAAAGCAAATCAAGGATAATAGAATGATTTCGAATTAAACCATGTGATGCTGAGGGAATTAGATTAGGAAATAAGACACTTAAAGTAGCAGATGAGTTTTGTTATTTGGGGAGCAAAGTAACTGATGATGATCGAAGTAGAGAGGATATAAAATTTAGACTGGCAATGGGAGGGAAAGCGTTTATGAAGAAGATAAATTTGTTAACATAGAGTATAGATTTAAGTGTCAGGAAGTCTTTTCTGAAACTATTTGTATGTAGTGTACTCATGTATGGTAATGAAACATGGACGATAAATAGTTTAGACAAGATGAAAGCTTTCGAAATGTAGTGCTACACAAGAATGCTGAAGACTAGATGGGCAGATCACGTAACTAATGAGGATGTACTGAATAGAATTGGGGAGAAGAGGAATTTGTGGTACATCTTGATTAGAAGAAGAGACAGGTTGGTAGGACATGTTCTGGGGCATCGATTGATCACCAGTTTTGTACTGGAGGGAAGCGTGGAGGGTAAAAATCGTAGAGGGAGACCAAGAGATGAATACACTAAGCAGATTCAAAAGGATGTAGGTTGCAGTAGTTACTTGGAGATGAAGGTTGCACAGGACAGAGTAGCATGGAGAACTGCATCAAACCCGTCTGTGGACTGAAAACAACAACAACAACAACAACAACAACATATAAAAATACACGGACTTACACCCGTTACACCATTTATATTCCTTGCTGTTTCATTTTCCAACGCAGTGAAGGGTTATTCACAGGTACTTTATTTCAGAAAACGACTGCACAAAAACTAAAAGTCATACGAAAAGCATACACACATCAGTGGACAGAGCATGTCTCCAAGTTTGCAACTCGTGTTTCAGCTGTTCTATCGGGCACTTTATGTGACACGACAAACGTCAGTACGTTCGAGCAATGAACTGAGATAAATTTTCCGGGAAGGTGCAACGCATCATGCTCCTTTCATTAGGTCTCCTATATGCAGGGGCAAACTAAATCGATGCAGCAAAATGGAGGGTTAGCAATCAAAATAGAAGACTGCACAGCTTACAGGAGCAGACTGTAATTACAATAATTCTGCGAACCATTAGCGCTCTTGTCTTTACCAATGGAGCACTAATTCATAGCAGTATCATGTAAGGAATTCCTACTGGTTCTTTCACAGCATACGCGGGAAAACATGTTCAGCTTAATCTATTGTACGTAAAGCTATTCTTTAAGAAGGATAAAAAATTCAATAGATCCTTTAAAAAAGAAAGAAAGCCAGACTTTAGAAAATATTATGGTGAATAGGTTCCCACCATCTAAGTCAATGAGTGAGGAGGCCTTAAAAAAACGTAAAGCCACGTAATTCTGCTCAGTTGCCACTTTAAATGTAATAATGCATATCTAAAGCTGATGATTTAATGCTGTTTGTTTAATGCCAATAATGTAACGATAAACTAGGCTGTAATGTGTCTTTTTTTTCTTTTCAGGTGTTATGTCACTAATATCAGCTAAAATGCGATCCAAATATAGTGTTTCTATACTTAGTTTGCTTTGTTAGTGTCATACACATCCTTGTACATTTGTCCATGTGTGTCCACTAGTCCATAAGCCCACTTGCACACATCTCTACATTCCATGTGTCGGCATGTCCACATCTTCTGTCCCTCTCCACATGTTTTCCATTTGTCTTTGTCCATAGTTTCGTCATTTCAGGGGCCTTAATCATTGACTGGCGCCCATCTACCTCGCTGTATGTTTTAGACTGCATCTTTCGTTTAAATATGCCCACTGTAACAACTTGGTTTATCTGGTTTCGTTTTAAATATTTTGTTGTGTTTGTCCACTATGGTTCACATGGCCAAATAGTCTGTAGTACACTCAAGGAAACTTATCTCTCCACAAGTGCATTCTTGCCATTGACTGAGATTTACACTCTTTAAATGTGCTGCAGAAGGAACAGGTCTGTTAAGATATGGGATGCGCATGTTACATCTACAGCTACTCCCTGATGTTGCAAAAGAATGTGTGTAGTCCACATTCCTTGTCTCTGTTGTTCCATTCCCTCTACCTCTGTCTTCTCAGTTGGCGTTTGTGATGTATACACCCTTCTGTTATGCAAATACCTTGTCTATTCCGGTTCAAAGTGGTTCAAATGTCTCTGAACACTATGGGACTTAATTTCTGAGGTCATCAGTCCCCTACAACTTAGAACTACTTAAACCTAACTAACCTAAGGACATCACACACACCCATGCCCGAGGCAGGATTCGAATCTGCGACCGCAGTGGTCACGCGGTTGCAGACTGTAGCGCCTAGAACCGCTCGGGCACCCCGGCCGGCTGTCTATTCGTGGTTGAAATTTTCACTCTGCAGTGGAGTGTGAAATGATGTGAAACTTCCTGGCAAATTTAAACTGTATGCCGGACAGAGACTCGAATTCTGGACCTTCTGCCCTTTGCAGGCAAGTGCTTTGCCAACAGATATACCCAGACATGGCTCACCACCACTCATCACAGCTTTACTTTCGCCAGTACCTCGTCTCCTACCTTCCAAACGTTACAGACGCTCTCCTGTGAGACTTGCCACGTCTTCGCAATACTCTTTCTTCCAGGAGTGGTAGTCGTGCAAATCTCACAGGAGTACTTCTATGAAGTTTGGCAGGGAGGAGACAAGGTACCGGTGGAAGTATAGTTTGAGTCGTGCTTGGATAGCTCAGTTGGTACAGCACTTGCTGCGAAAGACAAAAGATTCCTAGTACGAGTCTTAGTCCAGTAAACAGTTCTAATCTGTGAGGAAGTTTCAACTTGTCCATTTTTCCCATCTTCAGTCAGTAGGCGATATCTAAAGAGTAGGTGAGGGAAACTACATATAGTGATTCAACTGGGTTGGTGAGACTCCACCTTACCCGTGGGTGACGTCATTTTGTTTTGGCGCCTCTAGTGGCGTGTTGCGGTACTGTGAGGCGACAGTTCCAACGTGTAACAGGACAGTAGAGTTGTAACTGTAAAGAAACAACAGATTCATTATGTAAGTTTATTTCTTCTGCGTGGTAATTAAAACTTTGTGACTACTCGTCGCTCACTTCATAGCCGCCAGCGACCGCCGAGCGTTTAATTTGCGTCCACGGGAGACGGCGAGCGTCGGGCGGCCATATATCAGCGTCGCGAGGCGTCGCGTCTGCTCCGCTATGAGAGACCGACGTCCGGCGTCCGGCGCCTGCCTTTGTGGTTGGCCGCGCTCAATGGCGGCGCTGCCGTCGCCGCTTTTGTTCCGCAGGACACAGCGGGAGGCGCCAGCCCAGTCGCTGCCAACTGGCGCGCCACTCACACGCACACAGCTGGCGCGCAGCTGCCTGCGCACTCGGCCCAATTCACTCCCGCGTAAAGTGGTTCGCTAAAACGGTGCAACCCTCAACTCATATCGCACGATTTTTTAGCATAAGTGGTACGAGGGTTTCTGCCAGACTTTTGAAATTTGCTATTGAACCACATACAGCTTTCTTGCCTTATATATTGTGAATAAACGACCGTCGACTGTCTGTATTTCAGTTTTGTAGGCTTTTATTTCTGGTGTGTATTTAAGAGCGAAAGTTCCATCATCAGTATTAACAACTTTTACTGGAGGTTTTCCATCTCACACTGGAGAAACAATTTAATATCGACTGAAATGCGGTAGCGAGCTTGTGTTGAGTGGTAGGATAGCGGCCATTATTTTACTAACAGATTTAATGAAGAACATTTTATCATCATATTAAAAAGAGCTAAAGCTATCACAGCCCCTACCACTGCAATTAAATTTTCTAGCGACTTCCTCTTTTGGATGCAAGGGAACTGATGATAGAACCTACAAAACCTCCAAAGTAATGTTTAAGAAAAAGTTGTAAGAAAATAATCTAAAGAATAAGTTTTTGAAATCTTGACGTAAAATTCAAGCTTTAACATAAATGTTCAATAAAATCAACAATGTAGCGTTTAGCAGTACATTCCAAACTAATGCTTTAGAGCCCTACAGAAATACGCAATTACAATATGCCAAGTAAAATAATGGTATGCTGGCAGGGTCGCCATATGAAACGTCCCCTTTGAAAAATTAAGGAAATGTGAAACGTCTCCTTTGAATAATTATGAATGACTCTGCTGGTAAACTTCTACGTTATTTGATTTTCAAACAAAATGAACGTACTCGGACAGTTTTCTCTTTACTTATTCTGATCATCTCTAAACTGACACACAATATTTTTAGCGCAACGCAATCTGACTTTCAAAAATCCCTACAAACGAATGGCCCTGACTAACAATAACCTATACCTTTCATGAATCACTTACCTCACAAGAATCTTCGTTATTGAACTACAGCAATACAGCGAGCGCCAATACTGCCAGCTAAACAAAAGATTCTAACTACTGAAGGCAGGCACGAACTACTGATAGGCATAGCTAACAAATGAAAGATTTTAATAGAGAACAAAGAATGTATTTAGCTTAATAGTGTTCAAAAGTCATATAGGGTGTCCCAGCTATCTTGTCCACCCAAAATATCTTTGGAACAATAACAGCCATTGGAAAAGGACTTTCACCGGTATCAATGTAGGGCTGGGGTCCATGAATGTACATATTTGGAAACATTCTAAAACGAAAGCATATGTGTTTTTTAACACAAACTTATGTTTTTTTTAAATGGACCTCCTATATTTTTTCTTCAGCAATCCATAGCATGACAAAGCACACACACAATGGCGTTGATTGCATCGCAATATTCCCATTATATCCCGAGATATTAAGACGCGAAGTTGACGCTTGAAACACCCGACATGCGCTGCTAGAGCACGTCCTGAGGCTCAGGCGTGAACCCCATGGTGCCCGTAATCGCGATGTGATTGACATGCGTAATCACACTTCCAAACTTATCAAGAGGTCCGAAACGAACAATACGGTCTGCTGCCACCCTGCATTAACGTCGTACATTCCAGCAGGTATTTATCCCATAGGCTAGGGTGATGCGGTTCTGTAACATATCTGTGTACCGCAACGTTAGTCACAAAGTTAACTTCGCTTATCGTTAATCCGTTACTAAAAAGGTAATGCCGTTCAACGTTAAAACTTTACTTTACTGTAGATCTAGCGCAAGTGACAGTTAATCATTCACTCGTAATAGTAAAATTCATGTTGATGGTTTTAGTAAAACGAGCAAGTGGACTAAAAGTTTTACCGTTGTTTAGGTAAAAATGTTTTGATGTGGAAGTTCAAGTAGAACATAGAAGATGAATGTAAACATGTTTAACCAATTAGTTTTATTATCACATAATTATCAATGTTATGTTAATCTAATGCGATAAATGACAAATTGTTGCAAACAAATGTTTCTTAACATCACTGGGTAAAATGGTCCTTTGTAGAAACTTCCACTGTGATACCAGCACTACCTACTAAACATAGCGTTCACATCTCATGCTCAAAGTGATGCCCATTGGCTTGCATACATAGGGTCACTCTGCGGATGAAGGATGCCCTACTTCGTGCTACTGTTTCCTCTTTGATGGCTGTACAAGCATCAATAATGCATAGCTTCATGTCCTCTGGTGTTGTTGGTTCATATTGGTAAACAGCATCCTTCACTGCTCCCCAAAGAAAATAATCCAGCGGTGTAAGGTCCGGAGATCTGGCAGGCCACCTAACTGGGCCACCTCGTTCAATCCACCTACCAGGGAACTTAGGGTTTAGAAGTCGTCGTGCTCGTAAGGCGTTATGTGCAGAGCGTCCGTCATGCTGTTATCACAGGACCATTCTCCGGTTCAGAGGTACGGTGTCCAAGAGATCAGGAAGTGTGTGTCGTATAAATCTGGAGTATTGTCTGCCATTTTGGATGCCATTTATAAAGAAAGGTCCGATAATGGTATCTCCAATAATCTCACACCAAACATTAACTTTCCACGGACGTTGATGCTCTACCTGACGGAGCCATTTTGGATTTTCTGCAGACCAATAATGCATATTCCTCATATTGACAATTCCTTTGTTGGAGAATGATGCCTCGTCGGTAAAGAGAACATCTGCAAAAAAATTAGGATTAGTCAGAAGTTTTTGCTGAGCCCACCGACAAAATGTTACCCTATTGCGGAAGTCATTTCCATGAAGATCCTGGTGTAAATGAACATGGTAAGGATGAAATTTATGACGTTTAAGAATACGCTGTGCACTTGATTTCGACACACCAACTTCACGTTCAATTTGACGTGTGCTGATTTGAGGATTCACAGCTATGGTAGCGAGCACAGCAACTTCAGCACGTTCATCTGTGCGTGTTCTAGGACAATGTCGAGGTCTTGGATTTAAGCTTCCCGTTTCACGTAGACGAGATGTGAGACGACCAAACATCCGGCGCGAAGGCGATGGCTTGTCAGGGAATCGTCTTCTGTACAGTCGTTCTGCTTGAACAGCACTTCGTCCACCTATAACAGGGTACAGTACAGGTATGTAGAGTAGGGTACAAAACAGACATATTAACTTAATAATCATAATGTTCGCTAACAGTACTATCAACAAACAAGCAATCTCATAACGTATTTCCCGTCAACGTACATTCTCCATAGATCAGCAGCATTTCTACCATATCTTCATGTGTGTACATTATACTGTACAGTATAAGTTCCACAACACAACGTTTATTCACAATGTGTACTACCTCCGTGCCGTCACTAGATTACTCTGATGCACGACTACACTGGTAAGCGGTGTATTGCACGCCAAAGCAACAACAAATGGGATGCTCGGAGGGTGGTGGAGTACAGGAGTTTGCATGTGTCGCAAATCATAAACAAGGCGAAGTGGTAACTGTGGCAGTAGTGGGATCTACGTTGGACACTTGACTAGGTAGAGCCAGGCCCTGCGTGACAGGCACAATGGGTCATATAACGCATTAGATAAACCTTATTTTGGGTGTGCGGGATAAATAAGACAACCTGACGGGTGCACACCGATCGGTACTGGTTCATATTGTGTACGTAGATACGTAAAACGTGCAAGAGGGAAACCATTATGTGCTTATGAGAATTGATGGCAGCAGACCGTAATATTCGTTTCGGACCTCTTGATAAGTATGGAGGTGTGATTACACATGTCAATCACATCGCGATTACGGGCAGCATGGGGTTCACGCCTGAGCCTCAGGACGTGCGCTAGCAGCGCATGTCAGGTGTTTCAAGCGTCAACTTCGCGTCTCAGTATCTCGGGATGTAATGGGAATATTGCGATGCAATCAACGCCATTGTGTATGTGCTTTGTCATGCTATGGATTTCTGAAGAAAAAAATATAGGAGGTCCATTTAAAAAAACATAAGTTTGTGTTAAAAAACACATATGCTTTCGTTTTAGAATGTTTCCAAATATGTACATTCATGGGCCCCAGCCCTACATTGATACCGGTGAAAGTCGTTTTCCAATAGCTGTTATTGTTCCAGAAATATTTTGGGTGGACAAGATAGCTGGGACACCCTGTATATATATCAGTTCATGACATCCAGTCTTACGAATTTCCTTTTCTGACGGACGCACGTCCAGATCGTCCGCTCTCAAAACTCTGGCATCCCTCTCCCCTAAATCCACCACTGAAGGCGGCTTACCTGCAACTGCCCAATGCTATGCGCTGTTCACATCCAACTGTCCAACACTACACAAGCGAATATTCCAACAGTGACTCCAACCAGCCACATACTGCACACAGCGCAGTCAGCGATTTTCATTCAGAGCACTACGTGGCGTTACCTACATAAAACCCCAAACAGCCTGCTTACAGCATTTAATTAGGAAAAACAAGCAATCCAAGTAAATAGGCTGACGACAAGTTTACGTAAAGTATAATCAGTTTGTTGCGCAGACAAGGGGCCCAACACACAGCCTGGCTGGCCAGGTGAACTTTTAGGGTCTCGCTTTCATACTGTCAACGGAGAGAGTAACAACTTTAGGACCAACCATTTCCTCTGCTCAAGAACCTTTCAGCGGAACTCACAATACAAACCACATGTATACCGGAGCTGTCCTGTAAAATATAACTTCAAAGTTAACAAGTTCGGAAAAAAATTACAACACCAAATGCGAGTCGCGCGCTAAAATCATATTACGCACTACTCAATTTAGATAACGCCAGGACAGACCCAGGCAAGAGGCTTTCACACCGCCAGTTTAATAGAAGTACACAGTAAAATGACTTTAATGAGATCACTTCAAAAGTTCACAAAAATTGCTTTACAGACGATGGATAACGGGGACGCTAAGAAAGAGAATACCCTTTTCACACTTCAACTATAACGGTTGAAATTGTAATTGAATGTTCAAATGGTTCAAATTTCTCGGTGCACTATGGGACTTAACATCTGAGATCATCAGTCGCCTAGAACTTACAACTGGTTAAATTTAACTAACCTAAGGACATCACACACATCCATGCTCGAGGCAGGATTCGAAACAACGACCGTAGCGGTCGCTCGGTTCCAGACTGTAGCGCCTAGAACCGCACGGCCACTCCGGCTGGCAATTTAATGTTCACAATAACACTCAGAATGTAGGAACTTAAGTCTACAACCGCCCATCCAATGGTTGCAATCGGTTGAGAATATCTACAATTAGTTCTAGTGTTTAATCCTTTGGTGCTAGTTGACAGGAAACCATCCCGGCACCACAGTGGACACAGCCTTCTGCGGAATAATCTAAACCCAAGTACAAGTAGATGGCCACGCAACACGCCGAAATAACTCCTACATCTGGCGATCTACACTGATCTGTCCCACACAGGACATCGTGTAATCCCCGCCGATTAAGGTTCCAAATGCAGCGGCGAGCCAAGTACCGCGGCACTGACTACCCACCACGGACACTAGAACACACCGTAGGGGTCACGTGCAAGAAGGGCTGTGACTAGGCCCACGAGAAAGACAGGCCGCGGCGCGAACGTCACAGCTCGTGACACTGCAGGTGTTAAAGACGGCCAGCAGCCGTCGAGGAGCAAGTAATTAGATTGGTTTATTAATTCCTGACTGCGTATAAAATGCACTCATGTTCTCGCTAACACAGACAAAATTATGACCTTTAGTGGGTACCTTTTCAGTTAGATATTGATTTCCCGTGGACCCTGTACGGAGCCGAGCGTTAGCGACGTGTGGCGGACGAGTAGACTAGCGTAACGTCACAAGTTTGTCGCATGTCCCGTATACCCCGTTGGGCCCGGGGCTGTGAGCTGTGACGTCACTGTGAACCCTCCCGCTATGCAGCACTGGACTGGAGCTTGTAAATTACCGGAAGAAAGGAAGAATGAATTGATTTTTGGTGCTAATAACGATCATCCTGCTTTACCTCCTCTGCGTTACTACAAATTACGTGTCACTGAGCACATTTTCTGTGCATGCAGTACACGTGAGGTGCCTAGTTGTTTCCACTGCCCTGTGTGGAATACGAAGGTTCTGTTATAGTTCACTAACCTGCTGTCTTCAAGTTGATGTCCCCATCGTAGAAAACAGCATGCAGATCGTAGGTTCTGTATCTTGAGGCTGAAACTGACTTTTAGCGAGGTTCTGTTCTGAAATAACGTATCACTTCTTTGGGATGCCAATCGCGTATTTTAATATAGCCACACGAGAAGACTACATGATCTTAACACAATACTTTCTGATACAGCAAAGTACATGATCAAACACAATGTCTACGAAAATGTATCTTTACACTATTTGTGGCACGTGTATGTGCCTCATGACTACCGGAGTGAATCTTTTAATACTGAATATTGGCAAACACATCCTGCCACAGACAACATGTCTGTTCTTCTCGACTGCCTAATCCAGAGTGACGAACAGGAACTCAAATAAAAATTGGAAACACATCCTACGACAGACAACATGTCTGTTCTTCCCGACTGCCTAATCCAGAGTGACGAACAGCCCGAAACATTTCGCGCGCCATACCAGAAAAGGCGTGACCCGAACGCTTCCGAAGTGCTTCGTTTGCAATTTCGTCAGTCCTTTGTTTTTGACTTAAATTGTTTTTAATAATTCTAAAATGACTGATTGATAGTCAGCTGTTGAGGAATATTTACATTAAAAAGTGAAGTCATTCCAATGAGTAGTTTAACTAATAATAATAACTATACTTTAACGTTTTGGCGCCCTTGCTCAGAACACAGCAGCCAATCGCAGAGCAGTAGCATTATGCAGGCGGTCTTTCTCACGGGTACCTCACCCCACATTTCGTCATCTATATACTTCTTGCATCTCCACTGCTCTGCGAACAGCTTCTTGGAGCCTAATATGATGGCTGACTAAGCCAGAAATATTACAAGGTACACGACGCACACATGTTTAATACCCAGGTATGAATGCAATCGAGTTTTTTCAGGTTTCAGTGTGTTAATACTGATGTTAATGTTGTTGTTACTACTAAGCTTTATATTAGTTAGACTATTTTTTTCTGCGGTCGGTGAAATGCTAGCGCAAAGCTTCCGAACTATGTCTTTTTTCCAATTTTGTTAATTGTAAGATGTCAGGCAAATCCAACACCTTCCATGGAAACCCTGACATGATAAGCAAATCCAGTAGTATGTCACATAGCTCCGAATAAATCGTGACATTAAATTAACCAAAGTAATATGAGTAACGAGTGAGCAAATGGAATACCATAGACTAACACAAGAATGCCTAAATGCATGTCATACCTTCCCACCGTGAGACAGACGCAGTTCCGAGGGGAGAAACGAGAACAGAAGCCGAGAGAAGAACCGTGTTAAGCTAGAAGGCCCTACGATAAGGGACGGACAGCCACGTCTCCAGCTAACCGACAGGACCACCCCCCAACCCATGTTGAAAGCTAGATTCCTCCATAAGAACAGTACAGATCTTACGATAACACTAAAAGGGCCACACCAGCCGCAAGTTTTAGCGTGAGACTTTTTCGCGTCTCTGTTACGTTGCAAACGTTAAAAACATTGCCCCACCACGAAAAGTATAACGTTTCTCATTGGATAGACAGAATTTTTGTAGGCAGAGCTTAAGGTTAACATTGAGACTCTGATTGGTCAGATGAAAACACAGCCAGATAGTTTTTTTTAAACCAACTTCGGTAAATTGTAGTAAGAAGAAGTTAGGAGAGAGTTGCTTCCGAGACGGCGAGGTGAATGGAGCTGTGTTGTCCGCCGCCTCCTGACGAACACCGACAAGGTAATGAATGCACGTGATGCCGCATTTTTGAGCGCATAAGGCTTCTCTCAGAACTGCAAAAGTCTCATCTGTTACATCCCCTTTTTGTGTAATACTAGTGTCAATCGTCAATTAAAGCTCATGGTATTCACATTTGCTACGTAAGTTAAAATCTGAAACGCGATGATTTTTCTGTTATATAATTATTGAGAAGCCACATCAGCCACTGTAATTTACGACAAGTTAGATAAGTAATTAAAGATAATTGAGGGTCACTGTAGACCATTTTGATAGTTTTCTCTTTTGTGAAACTTAATTTAAACCTAGATTATAGATGTGATATGGCATAGGTCATCCTTCGATCCTTGTAGAACTTGGAAACCCATTCAGGGAATATTCGTTCGCATATTTGTTGAACGCAGTTGGTTTTTATCATCCTGTATTAAAATATTTCCTTTTATCAATAGTGTTTTGTGAGTAGAATAAAATTTCCAATGGTAAACTTAACTGCTTTTTCGACGTTATTTTACCAGCTAACTAAAAATAGGAAAGCCTTGAACCCCTTTCACTAAATTTAGTTAGTATTAAGATTCTTTTACAGGGAGTGCAGTGGAGCTGACGCTGAAATCATTAAGTATTTGGTTATATCATCGCTAGTCTCACTGAACTCTTCTGAACTCTACATGTCATGAGGGGTCTGGCATCTCCTTACCAGCAACAGGTCCCAAGTTCAAACTAGTCAATTCCCTAAAAAACACGCTCAGAGCGTCGTTGCGCAAAAGTGGTAGGGAGACACAACTTAGAACAAACAGACACCATGCAGAATGTTAGATAATAACAATGTTTTCGGAACACTGGCTTAATTTATTAAAACCTGGTGGACCGCTACATGGCCTATGTCTTTTCTTTAGTAGTCACTTCACTACGAGGAGGATATTTCGTTACTTTCTGCCAAAAGATAACGTTTCCAAAGATAACCAACGTAAAGTCGCAGCCTTGGCAATATATTCAGGTGAGTAGTTAGTCCACCTGAAACCTCCCATTCCTAATTGGCCTTCTGTATTGCGATATGATTAACCGCGATCGCGTATGCCTGCTGAAATTTTCCAGTGAGTAAAGCTATCGCTACCGAAGGAAAATAGCACAGGTTAGTAGGAGAAAAGTGTACAACAGACCCTTCTGAAGGAAGAATCTGTTCTAAACGTAATCTAAAGACTGATAATTTTCAAATGGGTGGAATATAGTGCAATCACTCACGAACCACATAGGGGGAAAAGGGCACCACGTGGTATTTAATGAAAAAAATACTGAAAATAAAAAATAACACAGATTAGTTAAAAAAAGATAATTCGAAGGTCGCTAGCCCACTAGGGCTATGAATCTCCAGAATCTTAAGGGAGGTAATAGCAAACAAATGTAAGTAAATAGCCACTGGCGTGGCAACAGAAGGTTGTCAGGCTTTTTCACCGCACAACAGTTCAGCAGAACATAAATGAATCACGAAACACTGAGTTTGTAGTTACTTATTGGAAAGTACCAAATTTTGAAAGTAACGATAAATGAAATTACTGGTTAATTAAATGACTAACTTAACTTGAACTTTGTTATGTAAAAAAGTAACTTTGAGTAACGTCAGCGAAACGTAGCGCGAAATTTAGAAAAAAGGTAAGCAATTTACTTTTGGTTATTGAAACATTGAACTCAATTTACTTTAAACAAATGAGCAGTTGGTTTTACTTTTAATACAACGATAAGATACATACCATAACAGTAGAAGTCAGTCGCTAAGCTAAATACAGAATCAATGAAACTGCGCATTCGTACTTCGTACTGTGTCTTCAGTTATCAGTTTTGCCAATGAAATTTTACGAGACTTTACATGAATGAAGTTAATACTCAGAACTGCAAATTAGTTGACCCTCTGTTATTAAATAACCGAATGAACAGCTACTGAGGCAGAAAACTTAGACTGAAACTGGTCCTTACCAAACAAAGAAAACTTCTTACTTCTAGAGACTCATACATGCACTGCCCTAAAACGTCACCTAGATGGAGCTGTCATCTCAAGGTGCGGTCTAAAGACAACATACTACATATACGTGGTGTCTTTTCTTTCTTAGATGTCTGAAAGAACAGACACCATTTTGGTCCTGTAGGCACTATGAACAAAGACATAAAGGAATTAAAGACATTAGATGCCAGTGCGCGTTGATTTTATATGAATGAGCAGGTTGAAAATTTCGTTCCTTTGGACATGCCGAAAGTACAGACGCCACACATATGCCGGCCGCGGTGGTCTAGCGGTTCTAGGCGCTCAGTCCGGAACCGCGCGACTGCTACGGTCGCAGGTTCGAATCCTGCCTCGGGCATGGATGTGTGTGATGTCCTTAGGTTAGTTAGGTTTAAGTAGTTCTAAGTTCTAGGGGACTGATGACCACAGATGTTTAGTCCCATAGTGCTCAGAGCCATTTGAGCTACACATATAATTACGGTGTCGACGGCCAATGATCTCTTCAGTGCAGATACGCACCAAGCTCAACTCTGACTGGAATGGGTAAGCTGCCACGAGGAATAAGGCTAATGAGCAAGGGCACTACATCAGCAGTGTGTGGTGTAAGTTGAGAATTTGGGTCTCAGAAGAAGCGTGCTAGCGTAGCACGTGCCGTTGTGGTGACGACTGTGTCCGGATGGGTTAGTGCCGGCGCGATAGCTCAGCGTGTTCTGTCAGAGGGTGAGCCGCCCTCTGATATATATAAATAAAAAAAACTGAGTTAAATAGTACGATGATGAACTTGAACAAGCGTCACGGGACGTCCGCCCCGAACAAATAGAATGAACAATCATGAACAAAATGAGATCAACAACAAAAAGTGGTAAGCGCATCTGCCTGGTGAACAGGAGACACTGGTTGGAATACAAGTCTGCCACAAATTCTCAATTTGTCCCATTAATATAGATCAATGCCCTATGGCAGCTAATGTCTTTAATTCCTCTGCGTATCGAAGATACTATGCGTTTGAAAAACGTTAATCAGTATTAAGAGGTCCAATAAAGTTGAAATTTTGTTTACATTTGCTTGCAAAATATTCGATATGATTCTTCATAATTTAAATTATGTTATACATTACTCAATAAAATATATATTAAAATGTCGTTGGTGCGACTCCAACTCAAAATCTTGAAATACGAGCTTAGTATACTACGATTTATGCATGTTCTGTTGCCACGTCGTGCGTGCCACGGCCTCTGACGTTGAAATATGGGGGTTGGGTAAGAAATGTGCCTCGTGGCAAGTTGTGAGCGGATTTTCACGCATTCGCGACAGACGTGCTAATGATTTTCGAGCGACTCAAGTACGGGACTTACGCGGGCTGCTAGTAGTACACAGGCAGCGCTGTGTGTGGTAGAGATTGTACAATGACACATCAGCGTAATTGTCATATGTATCACCCTTACCGGTTTTATGATATTCAATGCAGATCCATGAGAAGCTGAATAATACCAAGTTTTACTTAACAAAAATTACGGGTTTTTCGAGATATTTCGGGCTTCTCATAAATTTTAGAGCCGCCGCTAACATAGATACAATCTGGAAGTTTGCGTAGTACGTGTGTTGCAGCATGAGAACATCTTCCTAAACACTATTTCAGAATATTTTCATGATTTTCCAAGTTACTGATAAAAGTGAGATTTTTCTATCGTGAAACATAAAAGAGAACAGTAAAAATCGTGTGTACTTTCAGGTGTTAAAACGAGTTCTTGATTCCATTTTTCTGTGCGATGTTTCGACGGTGGATTCGATCGTCCTCTTCAGCTGCTGTGTGCTGTGGTGTAATCCGTATTCGTTGCCTGGACTCCAAGTAGACTGCAGCATTGTTGGTGTCTGGTCGCTATTCATAGCCGAGATAGACTCCCGGAGTTCCAATGCTTAATAGTACAAGCTGTAAAAACAAAAAATAAAAAAAACACATCTAAAGGTATAAACTGTACATTGTGAAATGTAAGATACAAGAGAGGGACTGAAGAGTTTCATCTTACAAGAGTAAACACCTTATTAAACAGATAATCTGGGGAGAAAAAGCACAAATAAACCACACCCAGTTTGGTTTGGTTTCGTACTATCGGTCTCTCTCTTGGCACACCTTCTTACACAGGATGTGTTCCCGAAGAATGGGAAAACTGCAAGAAGCCACTCTTCGGGGAGATCAGTTTGGGTTCTTGGAATATACGAAGACGTCCTGAAAAGTAATGCCTCCGAATTTTTTATTCTGTTCTCAATATCGGTTCAGGTATTAAATATCGTGTATATTACCGTGACGACTTTCCCTCTTCGCTGACGAAAGTGCAACCCTCTGCCGCTGGAGGACTCCGATTTGTAGAGTGTAACACGGCGGTGAGTAATACTTCAGAAACAGCGTGCTGTATTCGAGTTCCGAATTCGAAGAGTTCGTCCACACACGAGCGCTGCGACATGTGCAACAGTCCGACGTCTTGGGTTCACCGTCATCGATCATCCTCCATATAGTCCCGACTCCGCCCCCATCCGATTTTACAAAGCTTAAAGAACACCTTCAAGGACTTCACTTAGCCGCGCGGGATTAGCCGAGCGGTCTGTAGCGCTGTAGTCATGGACTGTGCGGCTGGTCTCCACGGAGGTTCGAGTCCTCCCTCGGGAAAGGGTGTGTGTGTGTGTGTGTGTGTGTGTGTGTGTGTGTGTGTGTGTGTGTGTATGTGTTTGTCCTTAGGATAATTTAGATTAAGAAGTGTGTAAGCTTATGGACTGATGACCTTGGCAGTGAAGTCCCATAAGATTTCACAGACATTTGAACATTTGACTTCACCTAGTCAATTACGATGTCGTGCAAGCAGAGTTGAAGTTGCCGCTCCGTCAGCTGGAGGTAAGAAGGGAACACTGCCGGTAATACTCACCCTACGACTTGCCTTGAATGCTACGAAGAAAGGAAGGAAGCTTAGAGTTTAACGCCCCCTCGACAGCGAGATCTTTAGAGAGAGCACAAGCTCAGAATGCTCCAAGACTGAGGAAGAAAATTGGCCGCACTCTTCCGAAGGAATCATCCCGGCATTTGGCTGGGAAACTATAGGAAACCTAAATTTGGGTGGTCGGACGCGAACGGTCGTCCTCTCGAATGCGGGTCCTGTGTCATAACCACTGCGCCACCTCGCTCGATCTTAAAAGTTAAAGTAGGGCAAACCTATGCAAATTTAGTAAAGCTCTTGAGACTGTTAACAGGAATACATTCTTGGAAATTCTGAGGGTAACAAGGAAGCAAACAAGATATTTAGAAATGGAATTACAGTTTCGGAGGCAAACACTTAATGTATGTATGTGAGACTGTAGTTTTGTCCGACAAATGAAAGACTTGGGCGGTCAGATGAAAGGAATGATTGAGTCTCTAGAAAAAGTTGTGAGATGAGCCGGACGGTGTGGCCGAGCGGTTCTAGGCGCTACAGTCCGGAACCGCGCGACCACTACGGTCGCAGGTTCGAATCCTGCCTCGGGCATGGATGTGTGTGATGTCCTTAGGTTAGTTAGATTTAAGTAGTTCTAAGTTCTAGGGGACTAATGACCTCAGCAGTTGAGTCCCATAGTGCTCAGAGCCATTTGAACCATTTTTTGTGAGATGATTATCAACCAAAGTAAAAAATGGTGAACAATACCTTCCGCACTGGCTGTTACAATACCTCTATTGGTTTAATCTTGACGATGAATGGTGGGAATTGGCTAATAGCATTTAGTTTGGCGAGCTATACGTGTTTAAAAAAAGCAATCTTCTGAGCACTCAGCTCTCATTGATATATGGCGCTTTATGATATGACACATCTGTCTGTAAAACCTTTGTAATTCTTTAATATTTCTTTTTATTTTACAGATCGTCTGAAGATGCGTCCTCTACTGATGCGAAACTGGTCTTGACTTTTTTATTAAGTATTTTAACAGCCAGTGAGGAAAATTTTGTTCTCCATTTGCAACTGTGGCTGCGGCTTCCCGACCTCTAGAATAGTATGTTCAAAGCAGAGCAAAAGTAACTGAACTGAATGAAGTTATTTTAAGGGATTATATGAGCGAGTGAGAAGCTGTAATTAGGAGACAATTTTGCTATTTTGGGAGAAAAATGACTGAGTGTGGAAGAAGTAAAGAGGGTATAAAACGCAGATCGGCAGCAACAAGAACAGCTCCCGTCAGGTGCGACCTTCTTATTCTTTTTCTTATTCTTTTTCGTCGTTTGAGTCAACTGAGGTCCACGAGGCTCGTATCTACGGTAAAGATTTTAATTTTTTCTTCTTCCAGTACTCCTGGATTTTGTAGCCGTGAACCAGCTCTCCTTCATTGGTCCACTTAGTGTCTGTGCTCTTGTGACTGGTAAGGGACTTAGCGAAACCTCCCTGTCGGATAACTTCCCAGAATCACGCTCGGTCTAGTGTTTTCTTCAGTCGGATCATCAGCTGTGCTAGACCCGATTTCAGCAGTGGCATCCACTTGTAATTGGAGGCCTTCCTTCTGCCTCTCACTGTGCAGAACCTGTTTGACAGTCATTGGGGATTTATGAGGGTCAAGTGCGATTCGCTTTTTGCTTACACACGTGACGATGCCCTCCTGGTTTTAGTACATATCGTCGTTTTGCCGGAATCTGTAGGCGGCTTACTTTTCCGCTACGGGTTCGTGCGTCCTCAGAAACTTCTACTCCTTTACCTCCAGTTTCCTGAGTGGACCCAATCTGGCCATTACGAGGCTCTTGGAACAAGGGGTCTGAAGTATTTAAGACTTATTCTGAACTTGAGTGCTAGGACGTCTTTTCAGAAAGTACTTAGCAGGAGTGTGGCCTTGTACAAATGTGAAACGTGGACACTGAACAGTACATACAGGAACAGTAGTTTTTGAAATACAAAGTTACAGAAGAATGCTGAAGACTGGGTGGGTAGATCTGATGACTAATGAAGTACTGAATCTACACTACTGACCATTAAAATTGCTACACCAAGAAGAAATGCAGATGATGAACGGTTATTCATTGGACAAATATATTATACTAGAACTGACATGTGATTACATTTTCACGAAATTTGGGTGCATATATCCTGAGAAATCAGTACCCAGAACAACCACCTCTGGCCGTAATAACGGCCTTGATACGCCTGGGCATTGAGTCAAACAGAGCTTGGATGGCGTGTACAGGTACAGCTGCCCATGCAGCTTCAACACGATACCACAGTTCATCAAGAGTAATGACTGGTGTATTGTGACGAGCCAGTTGCTCGGCTACCATTGACCAGACATTTTCAGTTGGTGAGAGATCTGGAGAATATGTTGGCCAGGGCAGCAGTCGAACATTTTCTGTATCCTGAAAGGCCCGTACAGGACCTGCAACATGGGGTCGTGCATTATCCTGCTGAAATGTAGGGTTTCGCAGGGATCGAATGAAGGGTAGAGCCACGGGTCGTAACACAGCTGAAATGTAACGTCCACTGATCAAAGTGCCGTCAATGCGAACAAGAGGTGATCGAGACGTGTAACCAATGGCACCCCATACCATCACGCCGGGTGATACGCCAGTATGGCGATGACGAATACACACTTCCAATGTGTGTTCAATGCGATGTCGCCAAACACGGACGCGACCATCATGATGCTGTAAACAGAACCTGAATTCATCCGAAAAAATGACGTTTTGCCATTCGTGCACCCAGGTTCGTCGTCGAGTACACCATCGCATGCGCTCCTGTCTGTGATGCAGCGTCAAGGGGAATCGCAGCCATGGTCTCCGAGTTGATAGTCCATGCTGTTGCAGAGGTCGTCGAACTGTTCGTGCAGATGGTTGTTGTCTTGAAAACGTCCCCATATGTTGACTCAGGGATCGAGACGTGGCTGCACGATCCGTTACGGGCATGCGGATAAGATGGGTGTCATCTCGATTGCTAGTGATACGAGGCCGTCGGGATCCAGCACGGCGTTCCGTATTACCCTCCTGAACCCACCTACTCCATATTCTGCTACCAGTCATTGGATCTCGACCAACGCGAGCAGCAATGTGGCGATATGATAAACCGCAATCGCCATAGGCTACAATCCGACCTTTATCAAAGTCGGAAACGTGATGGTACGCATTTCTCCTCCTTACACGAGGCATCACAACAACGTTTCACCATGCAACGCCGGTCAACTGCTGTTTGCGTATGAGAAATCGGTTGGAAACTTTCCTCGTGTCAGCACGTTGTAGGTGTCGCCACCGTCGCCAACCTTGTGTGAATGCTCTGAAAAGCTAATCATTTGCATATCATTGCATCTTCTTCCTGTCGGTTAAATTTCGCGTCTGTAGCACGTCATCTTTGTCGTGTAGCAATTTTATTGGCCAGTAGTGTAATAGGGGAGATTGAATATTGTTTTTATCAGCAATAATTGCTAACGTTTTATCACTGCAACTGTACTTCACACAAATCAACAACGCGAGTCTAAAGAAAATGGTTTCGTAATCAGATTATCAATAACTTGTGTTCACTCTTAACAAACTGATGATTTGTTGATTGGAATGAAGTACGATTAAAGCGGTTGAGCGTTACTAATTGTTGCCGACAGAATTGGGGAGAAAATTATGGTAGAATTCAGAAGAGAAAAGGAACGGTTGATTGGATAAAATCTGACACATCGAGGAATAGTCCATTTGTTTATAGGTACAAAGACAGATGGTGAGGCTTGTACGCGATAGATTAGCGTGGAGAGCTGCAACCATCTAGTCTTGCGAAGACCACAAGATAAACACGGTCAACACCCTTATCTCAGCAGCCACCACTTTATGTGGAACAACACACGTGCTGGACGACAGTGTCGGAGGCGCCATTCTGACAGAACAAACGGCAAGTCGTTCCCAGACTAGAGCCTCAAATCGTTCAGCCTACAAACAACTCTCAACAAAAACCTATTAAACGAGAGGACACTGCCGGATGCACAAATCTCGTTTAGTTTTGTGGCGCTTTTGCATACCGGGACGGTCGGTCGCTTTTATTTCGTCACGAAGTATTTCAAGTGCCGCCCTGGAAAATTAAAAGGAGGAGGAGGGGGGGATGGAGGGGAGCGAGAGAGGTTGAGGGCGGTCGTATAACTGGGCCCAGTCTCGTGCCTAGTCGGGCGCCAGCCAGCCACCAGATCAGAGCGCCGCTGCGGGCGGCCAGAGGCGGCGCGCTTTTACGAGTACAGCGCAGACGGTGTAATGGCCGAGGCCGTAAAACTGCGCTCAGCTGTATAGCTGGCGCTTTTTGCCCTACAGGGGTGGCTTGCTCGCAGAGAAGTGCCGAAAAATGAATATCTGTCTAGTAGACGCTGTACTTGATACTGGACGTCGAATGTGCACAGGAGGAAGCGTAATAACATTTCCGTGTTCTCATTATACAGGGTGTTACAAAAAGGTACGGCCAAACTTTCAGGAAACATTCCTCACACACAAAGAAAGAAAATATGTTATGTGGACATGTGTCCGGAAACGCTTACTTTCCATGTTAGAGCTCATTTTATTACTTCTCTTCAAATCACATTAATCATTGAATGGAAACACACAGCAACAAAACATACCAGCGTGACTTCAGACACTTTGTTACAGGAAATGTTCAAAATGTCCTCCGTTTGCGAGGATACATGCATCCACCCTCCGTCGCATGGAATCCCTAATGCGCTGATGCAGCCCTGGAGAATGTCGTATTGTATCACAGCCGTCCACAATACGAGCACGAAGAGTCTCTACATTTGGTACTGGAGTTGCGTAGACAAGAGCTTTCAAATGCCCCCATAAATGAAATTCAAGAGGGTTGAGGTCAGGAGAGCGTGGAGGCCATGGAATTGGTCCGCCTCTACCAATCCATCGGTCACCTTATCTGTTGTTGAGAAGCGTACGAACACTTCGACAGAAATGTGCAGGAGCTCCATCGTGCATGAACCACATGTTCTGTCGTACTTGTAAAGGCACATGTTCTAGCAGCACAGGTAGAGTATCCCGTATTAAATCATGATAACGTGCTCCATTGAGCGTAGGTGGAAGAACGAAACTAAAATGAGCTCTAACATGGAAATTAAGCGTTTCCGGACACATGTCCACATAACATCTTTTCTTTATTTGTGTGTGAGGAATGTTTCCTGAAAGTTTGGCCGTACCTTTTTGTAACACCCTGTATATCTACATCTACATACATCTACATAATACTGTAGGCGCCCCGGTGGTCCCGGTCGCCTACGGTGGACTGGATGGCCCAGTGGTGACCTCTCCAGTTGTCAGGATGCTAGGAAATGGCTGTAGAAGCGTCAGAAACGCCAAAGAAACATTATTAATTCATAACACCTTTGTTACTGCCGAGTGCAATGTGGCTTGGTGATATCAACGACCTTCTCCGAGTCCTCGCTGACTCTTAGCGATGACACCAGCTCTGGGCCGCACCAGTCTTGCTAGCGCAGCGCCGCGTGCTGTGACGTAGCGGAGGAATGTCCTTACTTCGGCCGCACGTGGCTGGCGGCGCCCGGCTGGTCGGCCGGCTCGGCGGCGGACAGCAGGGGGCTCCGGGTTGGAGTCCCGGCGCTGTCGGCACGAGAGGCGTTCTCGTAGTGCGGAGTGTACTCTATCCCACCCCGTCTTCTTCCCTGCTCCTCCTGGTGGCTCGTCCGCGGTGGACAGGCGGAACGGGCTGCAATCCCCCAGCGTCTTCGGCTCACCCGGTTGTGACGGCGATTTCGCAGGGCCTAGGCGCTGCACGATCTCGACGACGGCTCACTGATGTGGTCAGCATTGGCGGCGAGCGAGTCTGCCACGATGTCTGCTAGTCCTGGGTCGATGATTGACAGCGGCAGCAGAGAGGACCAGAGCTGGTACTGTCCCCTCACGTCTGCTGCTGGATCCTCAGATTATCTGACTGCCAGTATCTGTAATCCGTAAACTTTGCTATATTAGTAATGTTGGTTTGCAATTATTAACGTTTGTTATATTAGTGATTTCTCTGTTTGCTTCTTATGTGTCTGTATTGCCATACGATAGATAAATAAATAAATAAATAATGGTGCTGGATGGGCCGTCCTTACTGCAACATCTCCTTAATAAATATTAACATGTCGACCACCGAGCTGAGCGCTACGCAGCGACCCAGCACACATCTAACTGCAAGTCAAACTGCGAGTGCCTGGCGTATTTAAAGGAAGCTCGAGCGACGTCCTGACGTCACGCTCGTTTGTAATGAATGCATTCGTTCCACTTATACTGCTGATTCATCTGTCGTACTCGCCCCCTTAGGTGTTCTTGCGACACAGTTACGTGTTGTTACGGCAGACTTACGCGAAGTTGTGAAATGCAGTACAGCTGACGCTATACCTCTGTCTTGCACTCCACGAAAGTCTCCATCTAACACAAACCCGCATGCTAAGCAATTCTCTCTCGCCTGTTGTGTGTAACCAGGCCATTGCCCCTGCGTGACGACACATTCCGACACATGTGCAATCCTCTTCGTTCTTGGCTAACCTACTGCCTCTGGCTCTCGGCATAGGCAACGAAACTTTGAAAATATTCCACGTTTCCAACTCTTTACTATTCCGCGACACTACTCCGCTAGCCACCAAGCAGTGTGTGGCGGAGGGCACAATTCGCGCCAAAGTCATATTTCCCCCCCTTCTGTTCCACTCGCGGATCGCGCGAGGGAAAAACGACTGTCTGAACGCCTCAGTACGAGCTCTTATTTCCCTTACCTTTGAATGGTGATCATTGCGCGATTTGAAAGTTGGTGGTAATAATATATGCTCTACATCCTCGGTGAAGATCGGATTTCGGAATTTAGTGAGCAGCCCCTTCTGTTTAGCGCGCCGTCTATCTGCAAGTGTGTCCCACTTCAAACTTTCTATGAGATTTGTAAAGCTCTCGGGATGGCTAAATATACCAGTCACGAATCTTGTTGCTCTTCTTTGGACCTTCTCAATCTCTTCGATCAAACCCAACTGGTAAGGGTCCCATACAGACGAACAATACTCCAAGACTGTGCGAACTAACGTATTGTAGGGTATTTCCTTTGTTGGTCTGCATCGCTTTAGAATTCTACCAATAAACCTCAATCTAGAGTTCACCTTACCCGTTACTTTTGTAATCTGATCATTCCATTTGAGATCATTTCGAATAGTCACATCCTTATACTTGATGGACGTTACCGCTTCCAAAGACTGGGCATTTATTTTGTACTCGTACATTAATGAGGATTTTTGCCTTGTTATACGCAGTAGGTTACACTTACCAATATTGAGAGATAACTGCCAGTCATTACACCACGCATTTATTTTCTGCAAATCCTCACTGATTTGCTCACAACTGTCGTGTGATAATACTTTCCTGTAGACTACAGCATCATCGGCAAACAGTCTAAGGCCGCTGTCAATACCATCAACCATATTGTTTATGTAAATCGTAAAAAGCAGAGCACCTATTATGCTGCCCTGGAGCACACCTGAAGTCAATTATGAAACATATATTAGACAGAATCAGCGACGATGTAAGAACGTTTCCTGACTCTGACGATTAGGTTGTGTTCAGGAATGTATCGTTATTGCACAATCGTAAAGAGTTAATGGAACAGTTGGAGCCGGCCGCGGTGGTCTCGCGGTTCTAGGCGCGCAGTCCGGAACCGCGCGACTGCTACGGTCGCAGGTTCGAATCCTGCCTCGGGCATGGATGTGTGTGATGTCCTTAGGATAGTTAGGTTTAAGTAGTTCTAAGTTCTAGGGGACTGATGACCACAGATGTTAAGTCCCATAGTGCTCAGAGCCATTTTTTTTGAACAGTTGGAAAAAATTATCACTTTACATCTGGACAAATTTCAGATAATCTCTACGATAAAGAGAAAGAAATCGACAGTATCCAGCTTTAAGGTTAATAGTGAAGTCAAGGGCCCGTGACATTATATAAGTATTTATTGGTAATACTAAGATGAAAATCAACGGAAGTAAAGCAAGGGTTGTGGAATGTTGTCGAAATAAATCAAGCGATGATGAGGGAATTAGATGAGGAAATTAAATTCCAAAATTAGTCGATGAGTTTCGTTGTTTGGCCAGCAGACCAACTGATGATGACTGAATTAGCGAATATGCAAAATGCAGACAGGCGACAACAAGAAAAGCATTTCTGAAATATGGAATATAAATGTACACTGAGGTGACAAAAGTTATGGGGGTACCTCCTAATATCTTGTCGAACCTCATTTTGCTCGGCGCAGTGCAGCAACTCGAAGAGGCATGAACTCAACAAGTCGTTGGAAGTCCCGTGCAGAAATATTGAGGCATGCTGCCTCTGAACTGACCTCTCGATTGTGTCCTATAAATGTTCGATGGGATTCATGTCGGGCCATCAGGGTTGCCAAACCATTCGCTGCAGTCATGAACTGTGCGGCTGATCCCGGCGGAGGTTCGAGTCCTCCCTCGGGCATGAGAGTGTGTGTGTGTGTGTGTGTGTGTGTGTGTGTGTGTGTGTGTGTGTGTGTGTGTGTGTGTGTGTGTGTGCCCGCGCGCGCGTTTGTCCTTAGGATAATTTAGGTTAAGTAGTGTGTAAGCTTAAGGACTGATGACCTTAGCAGTTAAGTCCCGTAAGTCTCCACACAGATTAGATTAAACCATTCGCTCGAATTGTCCAGAATGTATTCTTACCAATTGTGAACAATTGTGGCCCGGTGGCATGGCGCCTTGTCATCCATAAGAATTCCGTCGTTGTTCGGGAACATGAAGTACATGAATGGCTGCAAATGATCTCCAAGCAGACGAGCATGACTATTTCCTGTGACTGATTGTTTCCGTTTGATCAGAGTATCCAGTCCATTCCATATAAACACAGCCTACACCATTGTAGAACCACCACCAGCTTGCACAGTGCATTGTTGAGAACTTAGGTCCATGCCTTTGTGAGGTCTGCCAACACTCGAACCTATCATCAGCTCTTAACAACTGAAATCGGATGTGATCAGGCCACTGTGTTCCAGTCGTCTAGGGTCCAAACCATACCGTGACGAGCCCAGGAGAGGCACTGCAGGCGATGTCGTGCTGTTAGCAAGAGCACTCCCGTCGGCCGTATGCTGCCGTAGCCAATTAAAGTCAGATTCCACCGCACTGTCCTAAAGGATACTTCATCGTACATCCCATACTCATTTCTGCGGTTGTTTCACGCTGTGTTGCTCGTCTGATAGCACCGACAACTCTACGCAATCACTCCTGGTTTCTGTCGTTACGTGAAGACCATCGACCACTGCATTGTCCATTGCGAGATGTAATGCCTGGAATTTGGTATTCTCGCCATACTCTTGACAATATTGATCTCAGAATATTGGAGTCCCTAACCATTTCCAGAATGGAATATCCCATGCGTTTAGTTCCAATTACCATTCCGCGTTCAAAATCTATTAATTCCCGTCGTGCGGCCGCAATCACGTCATAAATCTTTTCACATGAACCACTTGAACCCAAATGCCATTTTATAACTTGGGTATGTAATGCTACCGTAATCCGTGTATATTCATATCGCTATCGCATGACTTGTCACCTCAGTGTAAGAAAGATGAACAACTTACATTGTTAACCATTGGACCTAATGGGCATATGTTGTTTGTGTAGTTTAAATTGTGTTATAAGCTTTGGTCACCTTGGATCCGTTTCTTTTAGAGATCTTTTCTTCTGGCAGGAATAAAAAGTAACTACTATCGATTAACTTAATTTTAGTTTGAAACTTGTTAGTACGAACTTTGCTAATTTCACTGACGTCATTTTCATTAAAAAATGGAAAAGTTTTGGCTATACCTTCATCTGCTCTAGCGATCACGAGGGTAGTCCCTCTGTCTACTTCGTTACAATATTGTTAGATAAATTTAAGTGCCAGGCAATACTCGTATTTTCTGAAAGTATTTGTATGGAATGTAGCTTTGTACAGAAGTCAAAGGTTGACGATAAGAAGTTCAGACAAGAATACAATAAACGTTTGTGAAATGTTTTGGTACAGAAGAAAGCTGAAGATTCACTAGTTTAATCAAATAACTAATGAGGAGGTACTGAAGCGAATTGGGAATGAGAGAAATTTGTGGCACAACTTAAAAGAAAGAGGGGGTCGTTTCACACGGCACACCCTGAAGCTTGAAGGAATCTTGATTTAGGTACTGCAGCCTGTACTCTCCCCTCCCCGGAGGTTACACAATGGAGAAAAGTGAGAGGAGAGTGGGGTTATAATTGTAAAGGGAGACCAACTGAGAATCAAATACAGTAAGGAGGTTTAAAATGTTTGTTTGCTGCAGTAGTTATCCAGAAATGAAGAGGCTTGCACGGGATAGATTATCGTAGTGATCCTGAAAGTTGTGTGTAAAACTAGATTTTCATTTTTATACACAGTTTTTTTTCTCTTTAAATTGGAAACAGTCTTTGCAGTATTCTGCAAAGACATCCAATGCTCCGCTTTGATGAGTAGTGCAAACTTTCTTAGCTGTCTTTTTGTGGCACCGAGAAAGTGTTTGTTTTTTTCATTCTTGGTGTGCTGCTGGGGCTTTCAGCCAATCAGGAACCTTGACAGTTGTCTGCGCCACGAGGCCATACGTATTTGAATAGAACACTGTGTGCCGGACTTCGAAGCGAAGCAAGTCGGTGGCAACGTCTGCAATTTTCGAGGTTTGGGAGAGATCCACTTCAGTAATTTTACCGTGGTTGTTCGTAGGCAAGGCGTATATCACTTCGATAGGGTGCTTACAAATACGAAGGTGTGCTGAAAAGAAAATCCTCCTCATTTTTATGTGAATACTCTTTAAGCTTTTTAAATAAAACAAATGTTATAAACATTCTACACCTTTATTCTTCATCTTAACATATATGCAGCCCTCTGCCCCTGGATCGCTCCGAATTGTAGCGTGTAACATGGCAGTGTGTAACGCAACTATGTAGGTGCGTGGGAAACAGTGCACTGTAATCCAGTTTCCAATTCCAAGAGTTCATCCACACATGGACCACCCTCTCCTCCAGCTTGACGATGCCAGACCATGCACGACTGCTGCGACACCTGCAACGATTGGACGCCTTGGGTTCACTGTCATCGATCATCCTCCATACAGTCCCGACTTGGCCCTATCCGACTTTCTTCTGTTTCCAAAACTTTAATAACATCTTCCAGGACTCGAGTTTGATAGTGACGAAGTGCTGCAACAAGAGGTGACGTTACGGCTCCATCAAAAAACTCACACACTGTACAGTGACTGGTGTCCCGTTGAGGAAAATGTGTTCGTTACGACGGTGACTGCGTAGAGAAAGAAATTGTAGGCATGAAAATACACTGTTAATAAAGTTTATTTTATTTCAAAATCTTTCCGAGTTCTCTTATAAAAATTTGGGAGGCACTAGTTTTCAGCACACACTCTTAGAATACTACATTTCTTCACACTTAAAAGAAGCTGCCCGTGTTTATACAACTCTGTAGTCTTACAAAGATCTGACTCGATATCTGTGCAGTTTTTCTGATCATATGTTCACTGAGATGACAAAAGTGACGCGCATGCACCGATGGCGGTAGTATCGTGTACACAAGGTATTAAAGGTCAGTGCATTGGCGGTGCTGTCATATGTACTGAGGTGTTAATTTGAACCGCCTTCCAACTTGATTATGGCCATATGACGAGAATCAACAGACACTGAACGTGGAATGGTAGTTCAAGCTAGACGTATTGGGTCTCCCATTTCGGTTATCGTTAGGGAATTCAATATTCCGAGATCCACCGTGTCAAGATTGTATCAGTTTCAGTCGTTACCTCATACCACGGATAACACAGTGGTCGACGGCCTTCACTTAACGGCCGAGAGCAGCGGCGTTGGCGTACGGTTGTCAGTGCTAACAGACAAGCAACACAGCGTGAAATCACCTCAGAAATCAATATGGGACGTACGATGTACGTATCCATTAAGGGAGTGCAGCGAAATTGGCGTTAATAGACTATGGCAACAGATGACCGACGTGAATGCCTTTGTCTACATCATGACATCGCCTCCAGCGCCTCTCCTGGGCTCGTGACCATATCGGTTGGACGCTAGACGTCTGGAAAACCATGGCCTGGTCATCTGAGTCCAGATTTTAGTTGGTAAGATTTGATGGTACGGTTTGAGTGTTGGCATATCCCTCGAAGCCATGGACCCATGTTATCAAGAAGGCACTGTGCAAACTGGTTGTGGCTCCATAATGAATGCGGGCAGTGTTTAAGTGGAATGGACTGGTTTCTCTGGACGTTCAGCTACTTGGAGACTACTTGCCGCGATTCATGGATTTGATGTTCCCAAACAACGATTGAATTTTTATGGAAGTCACTGGACCACAATACTTCGCCACTGGTTTGGAGAACATTCGGGAAAGTTCCAACAAAACGTTTGGCCGCCCAGATCGCCCGATGTGAATCCCATCGAATATTTATGAGACAGAATTGCTAGGTCAGTTCGTGTCCAAAATCCTGGACCGGCAATACGTTCGCAATTGTAGACAGCGATCGAGGCGGCGTGCTCAATATTTCTTCATTGGAGTTCCTACGACTTGTTGAGTCCCTGCCACGTCCATTTGCTACACTACGCCGGGTAAAAGACATCAGACACTTTATTTGGAGGTATCTTGTGACTTTTGTCACCTCAATGTAGATAACTGCATGACCTGCGAAAAATCTGAGGTTACTGTCTATCTTGCCTGTCAGGTTGTTAATGAAAGATATGAATCGCAAAGGTCTCCACGCACTTGGTAGGTGCACACGTCAAGTTAAATCTACCCCCTGTCGATAGCTCTCCGTCGGAGATAACGTGCTGCGTCTTACTTATTAAGTTAGGTGTAAAGGATGTCTCCTTAGTTATAATAAAGTTCTTCTAAGTATTTTTCCTGTCAAGTGAAATGTATAACTAAGTAAATAATTCTTGAAAGTTTTAACTCATTCAACATCATTCGTACTCACAATATATGATAGGCATGTGACTTCTATAGTCTGTGTAAAGGAGTGTCAGCAGCTCGTGGATCAGAAGGGGCAATAAAATGGCAACACCACTGTAGCTTCAAACACTTCGTTTTGGTATGCGCATTTTATTTGTGGGAGGAATCCCGACGCTTTGGTACACCTAGTAGCGGTATTTAATTAGCAACAGAGCGGATTTGAGCAGACCACCAGACACCGCGGTAATTTTCCGAAAGCGTTGCAAATATTTCCGCCCCTCACGTCGGCACAGCAGCGTCCCTCGTGTACAGTTGACTAGCTAAGTATCGGGTTCAGCCAGTCCCGGAGATTTGGATGGCGCATCTGTCACGTCCCAGCGGATTTACCGACATTAAACGTGCCTGCCACTGTTCGTAAGCACTTCACCAGTACTGTTGCGCACCTGTACACCTACGCTTGCGTTATAGCTCTTCATCGTCTTTTTTTCAAACAGTCAGTATTTTAATACATTAAACTGATTTCACCTGGGTTCACGAAATTACACAACTAAAATTCATAACTGATTGAAGTTTTTGTAAGCGTACAATACATGCAATTATTATTTAATATTATCGTAAAATTTATCTGTCAGAGTAAAAGTATTAATGGGGATATTGTTTCAAAATCTCATATTGTGAAACTGCATCAATAGGTTGTTCCAGCATTTGGAATCCTCAAAAATGGGCACGACACCAGATATCGACAAATTCGAGGACGCGCTCCTACGGTCATAACCGGTCGGTATAGTCCGTAAAAAGTAACATAAATGCTCGAGGAATTGGAATGGGAATCTTTGGAAAAAATGTAACGTTGTTCTCGCGAAACACTGAAGGGTAAATTAGTAACTTTTATGCACCAACACTGTAGGTGTGTATCCAGTCCTTAAATAACAGCAGGTGCATAAACAGAAATTTCAAGTCAGATGATACACGACAGGAGAGTGGTAAACACTGGAGTTTGTGTGTTCAATATGACTGCGCTTTTGGAAGCCGCCGTCTTGTATGCAAATATTGATTTTTCAAACGGGAATAGAGTCACGTCGAACATCGAACAGGCGCAGAATTGTAAAATTTGTGAATATGTTTACTCTTTCTCGAGTTACGGCTGATGTTAGTTTCCTACAAATGACGCGAAAGCCGAAGGCGTTAACGTAACTCGAACATACCGAAACTGCCCTGATATCGGGACGGTGGTATAGCAAAGGATTTCAACGAATGCCTTGCAGGCAGACTATCAATTACCCTCGGTGTGGTGGTGAAAACTTCCTTGAAACTGGCTATGTGGCATACAAACCGGGAGTTGGACGATCGAAAACACTAGGGATGAAGCAACACCAACCACTGCACTGCCATCGTCCAGAGTGCAGGCCTGGACGCACCTCGTGCGAAACGAGTCGGCAGTGAATCAGTAATAATGAATGAAACTACACTCAAATGAAGGCACCATTGCTTTTTTCGTGTGATATTGTGTGTGATATGTCATGTGTCCCCATCTGGAAATTATTAGTGGCATCGAAGATGGCCGCTTCCACAATCGCCGCCCGTATGGTAATACAGCCTCACTGTTATTTCCTAATCTCATACTACTCGATTTGAAATTTTTGTTTATCCACCGGTTTCAGTTTTAGAATGATGGCTCCGTACCTACGGAAAACCCCGTATATCTGGTAGATTAAGATAAAGAGCAGTTAGGACGCGTTCAGAGGTAACAGGCAGGCGTTTCTCCCTCGGTCGGCGTGCTTTCACTCCCATTGTTGGGCTGTTGAAGTTAAATTATTGTGACTGAACACTATCTAGTTACCTGACTGGGAACGTTTGGGCGAGAGAAATCTCTTCCCTAATTTTTTACACAAATGTCTCCTACACACCCAGGTATAAATTTTATTCTTATTTGAATTTTCAAGTGTATAAAACAAAATGATTACACAGTTACATTTAATAATCATCCTCCGTCTGCCTCTCTAAGTCACCATCTGGAGTAAAATTTCTGTGGTTCTTCAGAATTCCAGCGATCTTCAAGATTGAAATTCCTTAAAATATTCAGAGGCACAACCGTACACCGTGGGGAAGTCGTCTTGGGTCCTATTACGTACTCACTATGCAGCATGGGAATCAGTGTCCAAGCTGTGTATTAATCGAGAAATTAGTCTCTCAAAATAGAGCATAAGGTACCGCGGTGCAGGTTTTATCGATTTCCCAGGATTCAAAGTTCCCTACAAGTTACGACACACCAAATAATGTTCCGCGCTACAGACAAGAGAGAAGTTAAAACAACCAACGAATTAAACGTACATTTTCCATTCGCGAAATTATATTTTTCGATATATATGATCTTCACAGCTACCGTTCAGGATACATCGTCCTCTTGTCTGAGATGAAATGTTATCATAATTAATCGAATTACATTCAGTATTCAAAATGGCAGGTCACAACAATGCCGCTAATTACAGTTCCGCTACGATCCTGCTCTCCGTAATTCTAAATCAGAAGTAAATAAGTCCATAGCACACGAACTGCTTACCGTTCTATCCACAGAGTTTAACATCGCGAGTCAGAGATAATAGCTTTCTCTGTCGCAGTCGTTATGAGTCCTTGATTCACGATAAATCACTTGCACAGTTACGCATAGATCGGTTCTAGGCACTTCAGTCTGGAACCGCGTGACCGTTACGGTCGCAGGTTCGAATCCTGTCTCGGGTATCGATGTGTGTGATGTCCTTAGGTTGGTTAGGTTTAAGTAGTTCTAAGTTATAGGGGACTGATGACCTCAGAAGTTAAGTCCCATAGTGCTCAGAGCCATTTGAGCTATTTGAAACTTTTCATGGACATCAGTTTCGAAGGTGGAAGATGGTGACTATATAATGGGTGTTTATCGGAAGTGGATACGTTATATCTTCCTTTGCATGGAGCTATTTGACACCTCATGCCTGGAGGGGCAATTCCAGCAAAATAGTTAAGTTTATCCCAAGGTGTGGGTTTCAGATATTCAGTAATGAGTCTACATGACCCATAAAGGGAAACATCCACTTGTTTATCAGGGGCTCAACTGTGTAGGCATGGATAGCATATTCACTTGCAGCGTGACAGAAAGATAAAGCTGTCGTTTCAGTGTTTTTACTGGTGCAAGTATTCGTTTTTAAGATTTACTCCATCTTAAGATGACTTTGTCCCTTTGTTTCACGTTCATTAATAGCGATATGAGATTTTATGTAAGCTTATCTCGTCCTTTCATCATTCCTGCTGTTTACCGAACAGAGGTTTATTTTCGGTACCAGTACGACATCCTCGCGCTTACATTAAAATATCTACATCTGGCGTTGCACGACTATTTATACACACGAAATAAAATTCATGGTAACCCGACTCATAGTAACGCGGACGGTGTAATAGCTTCATAAATATTCAGGTAGTCTTGTTTGCTGTCGTCGATTTTGCAGTGTTTTCTGTAGCGCTGTATTTACCATTTAGAATTTGCACACGACGCAACTTGGATCGGCAGCTCTGTTTCATGAATGTATAACTGCAGTCAACAAGCTACGAGACGCAATACTGGCGGCAGCTCCAACCACGATGGAGCAGAAGGATGTATGCCATATAGGCTCGAACGTGGTTGGTGCAGAAGTACCATCTAAATTCATGCTGAATGCCTAGTGTAGAGGTTGATGCAGACCGGAAACTTCCAACTTTTGATTGTATATGCCTAACCTTTTTAAAACAATAGTTTGGCAAAGCTTGGAACGACTTTGGCCTGAGAGAGGCGCAGGTTACACGAACAACGGGTTCTGCTTCGAGCGTCCAATGTCAGTATTTCTGTGCCTGCATCGGTGTTAATCTTCGTTCCTTGCAAAGTGGCGTGAGCAGTGGTACACTTAAGCGCACAGGGTTAGAGTGAATCACGTCCACTTCTGTTTCACATGGTACTTGGCACGGCCTTGTAAAAACACGTTACTTTCCATTGTACAGTTGAACAAGGTCCATAGTCACGTTTTCATCCGTCAGATGCCTTGAGACCTCCTTCCATCAGAAGCACAGTCAATTGTTTCTTGAGCTGCACTGAAGTAAGTCCAAATTATTGTTGTTTTATGACACACATCGATGGTGTCCATGGTTTTTGCTTAAATGTTTAGCAAGTAAATAGTGAAACTCGTATTTGACTTTCAATAGTTACATGAAGTGGTAGAAGTCTGAAAAAGAAGAAGAATGGAACTCACATACTTCTCATTTTGTTCAAGGTATGTTAACAACCCGTCCCAGCAGTAACGGTCAATATTCAGGGATATCACAGGAACGATCATCTGAGGCAAAAACGTCATATGGACATATGCCCTACTCCGAACGTTTTCTGAGATAGAACGCATGTAATGTATACTTGTTTTTGTGTTAGTGGCGCGTACGTATGTGTCTTACCCACCTTCTCTCGTTTTATTCTAGCCCAATCTATCTCGTCGTTATCAACTTTACGCCACTAGAAAAATGAAGTATGAGGTGTATAAACGAAATGTGATTACGAGAGATGGACTGCCTGGTCGCGCCATGGACGCTGCTGCAGAGGGGCTCGGACAAGCAACACAAAGTGTGGAGTTCACAAATACGTTGGAGTTGACTGCTGGATGTTGTGAACTGCAAAACTGTCTTAATGCGACCTGTAGGATAATGCTTAGAGATGTATGTGTCAAAAATACGCATGTTGTAATGTTCAGGAACTATTGTACATGTGTACGCTTGGAAACCTCACATAATAATATGGAAAATAAATAACAATGTGCTTTGAGAGTGTTCTCTCTCCGAAACCTTTCGTAACAGGGCATATGTCCATATGAAGTTTCTTGCTTCCTGTCATATCCCTGAAAACTGATCATTCCTTCAGGGGCAACCCACGTAACTAGAGCACATAGGAGCTTGATTAAAAAGAAGTACCACCCAGGAAAGAAAATTATTGAAACAGTAATTGTGTTGATACCATATTTTCTCTGTACATATAAACTGAAGCTGCCTCCTAGCGTGCATTCCTATATGCAGGCTAATCTCAGGAACTGCTGTTACGATTTTGATCGGGTTTTCACCAACAGGTACACTAATCCACGAGGATGGATTTTGTACATAATTTGTAAACATTTCGTACAAATAGTATGAATTTTGATCCATTGAAGTTAAGCTGTGACAACAATTCCAGTGCCACCTACCGAACGGGTGGTGGAGAGGCCAGCAGTGCCTTGACTTAGCAGAAAGCGTGGCCAAATTAGCACCTGCTTTGATTGTGCGGTGGTAAAGAGTTAGTGTGGAAACCGAAAGGTTGAGGAATCCAATCCTGGCGGGGTCAGTTTTTTCCACTCTGCCTTTCATACCTAGAATTCACCAGTCTGTGCTGTGGAAATTGGCCAGAAACGAAACGTGACTCGGATTTCACTTCAGACTGCAACCCCTTTTTTCCCGGTTTGATAAGGCGTGAGGAACATGCAAGTTGCCTAAATGTCTCCAATTATTTATGCGCAGAGAGACACGCAACATGGAATGCAGCTTTATTTCCTTTATATAAATAAAGTTTTGCAGCAGCGCAGCGAATGGTTCAGCTTTAGGATTCCTGCTTCCCTTCAGTCGTTCGTAGATTGTAACACGATTCTCTGCATAGTTGGGCGAAAGATCTTATTTATTTGGACATCTTCAAATCATACAGAAGACTTGAACGAATTGTCACTGGCGAGAAAGATATTTAGGCCTTTTAAATATCATTAAGACACGGGTAGGATCTTCTCAATTGGAATTCATAATTTTCTTGTGAATTGATATACAAGGTTTCCAAATACTTCTATAGATAGTTCAGGGACACATTTTGAAATTTGACCACGATTCAGACTGCCGATTTCTGCTTCCTTCAGATTACCAGTCACAATTCGCACTCTTAATTCACCGTAAATTCTTCGAACAACGGGCAGTGGCTTAGTTAGCTTTATAGTACCGAAATAAATATGACCAATAACGGAAAGACAACTACCTCATCATCAGGCTGTGATATGAGACCTACAATTTGAGACAATCAAATATTTTTAATCTGTAGTTTCCCTGCAGCCGTTTGAAGACAACTGAACAACGAAAAACTATGCGACTCAAAAATAAGTGGTGCTTTATCATTTATTTTTCAAGTAAAACGTTTTCAGAAAAAGTGCTTCAGCAACTTTGCTTCGTTTACATACAATACGTTCTTTCAGCACCTTTTAGTGACCTGCTTTCCTTGAGCCAAGCCTACATGTGGGCACTATCCTATGCGTGACGCGGCGAAGTAGTCTGCCATAAATAGTCCACGACAAAAGATTGAGGCAATGTATCAACAGTGCATTGCAGTGCGTACTACGTTTGACAAGAGAAGTGTTGCAACGCGAGCATCATGTGTTTTATTTTATTTGTTCCACGTAGCCTCCGATACGCATTGAAATACTCACACCCGCGATTCGCATACAGTACTTATTGGCTGGACTCATCATCATTGCCATGAGATTTACCCATCATTGCCATGAGATTTACCCCAAACGCCAATTCAATATGGAACTCGTAACATTCATACCTCCAGACAACTTTCCTGGCTTGCACTGCTTACATCTCGTAAGTTACGTGAAAGTGATTACATCACTTATTTCGTTGTCTGAATTGTATTCGTGGCTCCAAACAAAGTCGTCTGGCCATTGATAATGTTACCCACGCGAAACAGGCCTTTACAGGTGTTGATAAATATCTACGGGAACAGGTGAAAATGTGTGCCACGACCGGAACTCGAATCCGGGTTCTCCTGCTTGCATGGCAGACGCTCTATCTGTCTGAGTCACCGAGGACACAGAGGATAATGTGACTACAGCGACTTATCTCTGGCACGCTTCCCGTGAGACCCACATTCCCAACTTACTGTCCACACATTATATTTGTAGTGCCCGTGCGCACTATACTCATTACTCATGTCCGAAGAGCAGATACCATCTCCGTACATGGAAATCTCCGTACATGACGTAGGGACGCTGCCCAGTGGCGTCAACCGAGAAAGTATACCCCCGAAGAGAGACACAAAGCAGGCAGAGCTGAGGCCGGGCATGAGCAGGAGAGTGAGCAGTAAGGACTGAGGTTGAATTATGTGAATACATAGTGAGATAATTATCAATTTTGAGACAGGATACTCAGAGATGGTGCTGAATAGGTATGAGAAAAACCGACCGGTTAAATCGGTACAGGTATTTTTCGGTATTTCTTTGGTATCACTTATAACAGGTTTTTTATTAGGATTGCGTCGCTCAGTTTGTAAAAGCATAACCTATATGAATCGGTTTGTTGACTGTCTGTCAAATTGTCTGACGGTCTGTCCGTCCAAGTATTAAGAACCTTACTTCCCGCGAACGAGTTAACCTATCAAGTTCAAATATATGTTACTTACTAAGGTATGTGGTCCCTTCGCGGTGTTAACAGTAGTACGCTTCGAGGTCAGTGCGGTCAAAAGATATGGCCATTTATGTCACCCGTTTTGACACTCGAAATCCCACTCATCAAATGTTGTGTGGGCTATTTCTCGTTGAGCAAGAATCATGAAATTTGAGAAGAAGCACGGCTTCACAGTACAAGCAAAGTAAAAAAATCTTAAAATTGTTACGGTGCAGTTGTATCACATGAAAATATATTTTTGGTATTAGAATATATATTGCATTCATCATCCATCAAAAACATAGTAAGCGAACATTACTGCATGCAAACATAAAATGTAAGTTTTAGTCCTGTTTTAGTAAATAAATAACAAATATTTTATCGAATCTTGTATATCTACTTACATAAAATGAAGTTCCCATCTCGCTTCTATTGTGAGAAACACTGTAGAAATTTTGACACGGTCTTGAATTTTTGGGAGCGATATCTTGCCAGTATTTATATCAACAACAGGAAAAGTCGTTTAGTTTCAGGATTCCCAGTACGAATGGACTATACTCGTGTATAAAATTAAGTCTGCACGGAAACCAAAGTGCGCGAGTCCAACTCGTACGCGGGCAATTTTTTTACGGAACACGTAAAAAGCCGGTGTATCAATTTTCCATACCAGCGGTGCTGATATTTTTGGACTTTTATTTAAAAGGAGAGCACCGATAATTTTTTACTATTCGACCCTTGATAATTCTTCAAGCGCGAATGATCTGCTGATTAAGTTTTATTTTATTTACCTATTTTATTTGATATTTTGATTACGCATCTTGAAACGTGTTATATAAAAAGTCTGAAAGAGTCTTAGAATTTTTCAGTCTTCGTTTGCTGTTTATTACGGGAAATAATGGCAACAAATAACAGAGACCAGTTATATTAAGTGGTTTTTACACTCAGGTTGAACTGGAGATAGAAAAAAGAAGTATAACTGAAAACTGGTTGTTTCTGCGATAATCGCCACATCCAAGTGCTGAGTACTGAATATAAAAATACATGAACAAATGTAATTTTGATGTCGTAATATGAGAGTGGAAATAATAAATGATAATGCAAAAGGATTGATCGTATATGTCTCTTACTTCAGTACGTAATATTTGCCCATAAATTAACCTCAAGAAAGGATCGACGCCCTTTACAGTAGCTCAGACGCCTCTTCAAATAACAAAGAAATCATCTTCATTGCATGAGTTCCAGTATAGTTCTTCGGACGAAGAGAAGAACCTTTTGAAGATAAAGACTGATGAATGTCAGTGTCGTTTACGTGTCACAGTCTTTCTGACTAACTTCCCTTGAAGTCAGATTCCATTCATAAATGCAGTCAGACTGAAAAACAGGGACCGATATATAAACTCCGTAGCATATAAAAAGTAACAAATAAAAATTGACATTTATAAATATGCATACTATACTTGACTTACCATACCAGAATAAACATTTACAAGGAAAGGGCAACTTAGGAAGCATTCAAAAATAGTTTTCAGTCACTCTTCATGTTCATTGTAAAGATATAGTTCGAATGAACGGAGTTAAAATGTTGCAAGGACCGGTTTAGGCCATCAGCTACATGTGGTCGAATTAAAAAGATGTTATCAAAATATCTCCAGAAACATATTGGTTTTAAGGTTGCTGTCCTCAGTGTCCTCCATTCTGCCGGGAAAATTGAATTAGTCAGAGAATTAATTATTGTCTGGCTGCAGTAATAGCTCATCAGAACGGCTGTCTTACGCGAGCGATATTATAGCGTATAAAGGTGTCACTGACTGTTATGCTTCCTTCCTTTTTCTATGCGGCCCACTACGAATTCCTTTCATGAGCTAGCCTTATCATCTCGTAGTAGCCTTGCAACCTACATTCTCAGTTATTTACTGCGTGTGTCCAAATCTCTGTCTTCCTATACTATTTTTACCCTCTATATCTCCCTTTGGAAGTTATTCCCTGATGTCTTAACAGATGTCCTATCATCTATTCTTTCTTCTTGTCAGCGCTATCCATAAATTCCTTTCTTCTCCGAGTTCGCGCGGGATCTCCTCATTTCTTACCTTATCTGTCCATCTAATTTTCAACATCTCACACGATTCGATACTCTTCTGTTCCAGATTTCCCACAGTCCATGTCTCATTATCATACAATGCTGTGCTCCAAACACACATTCTCAGAAATTTCTTCCATAAATCAGCACCTATGTTTGCTACTGCTAGGCTTCTCTTGACCACGAATGCCCTTTTGGCCAGTGCTAGTCTGCTTTTTATGTCCTCCTTGCCCCATCCGTCCTTAACTTGATCTGTTTCGTCACCACGATTCTGAAGTTGAGTTTCTTACTGTTCTCATTTTTGGTACTTCTCATTACTTTCAACTTTCTTCTGTTTACTCTCAGTCCTACTCTGTACTTGTTAGACCGTCCATTCCATTCAACAGATCCTGTAATTGTTCTTCACTTTCACTAAGAATAGCAATGTCATCAGCGAATCTTAACATTGATATCCTTTTACCTTGAATTTTAATCACACTTTTGAACCTTTCTTTTATTTCCACTATTGCTGCTTCAACGTGTAGATTGAACACTGGGGGAGAAAGACTCCATCCCTGTCTTACACCCTTTTTAATTCGCACACTTCGTTCTTGGTCTGCTATGCTTCAGCGTCCATTAGAGTTCTAGTACCCTCCTGAACCACGAGTCATCGATTCTCGTTCAGACGGCGGCAGTTTCTTTTTATGCTTCTCGTATGCCGTTGGCTGTACTATAATGCATTCCGCGACACTCTCATCCCTTGCGAAGAGCGTGCGCCGCAGTACAATATAATAGGCGACAAGAGTCGTATCTTTGCAGAGTTCGCCATTGGTGCCGCACTTTCGGTCACTTCTTCTGGTATTCCCCAAATATTCGCGCGCTGCCCGTTGGGTTTTGCGGCTTTCGTGTACGTGTGTATGTGTGTGTGTCTGTGTGTCTGTGTCTGCCGCTTATTGGGGCCGCATCTGGCGCTCTGCATCCTCGCAAACGATTATTGGAGCCGTTGGCAGGCGCCGAGGCGATGGCCGTTACCAAACGTCGGCCCCACCCCACCACCCGTCACCACCACCCCCCTCCCCCCCCCCTCCCACCACTCCCGCGGCAAGCAGAGTGCAGTGCCAGGGTATTTCATTACTCCCATCGGCGGGTGCGGGCCTTGCCTTTGGCAGAAACAACGCCTTGCTGTACACGCAGCGGCCACTGATAAGGTGAGCTGTATTACCACTTCAGCAGACAGCGGGAATACCAGCACGTAAAGGCGCGCTCGACAAATGCCCAGAGCTCTGTGTAAGTGCAAAACGTTCGCAAATGCTTAAAACGACGCGCCGGCATGTGACCCTTGACACGAGAAGAGTGTGTGCAAGATTACTATTTGTTGCGTTTATGTTAGATACAACTGAGTCAAAAGATGAAAACACACAGCAACGTGTTCTATCATGTGTCAGTTTCTAAATCATTAATCAGATTTCTTTATCTATTTATTAGCTTTGTGCCCACAGCTTCGTTCGAGTACGTGTTCGACACGTATATTGGACCACACCTCATCCTATTCCTCTGTATATCCATCTCTTTCTCCCACTGTCTGTCCGCCTCATCCTGCTGCTTTTATCTGTTAGTCTCTCTTTGTCCATTTCTTCTACGCCCCCTCTCTAATCATATCTTTCTCTCCCCTCCCCCTTATCATATTCGCCTCCCCATCTTCATTTTCCACTTGCCCATTACTCGTATCCACCCTCCATCCACTTCATGTCTCCCCCTCCTCCATTCTCTCTGCCCATTTCCTCCTCCCCCTCATTTCGTCTGTCCTCTCCTCTGTGCATCTCAAGCTGTCGCCAGCCATGCTCATAAGTGTGTGTAGCCCCTGGAATACAGTTTCATAAATCAGACGGATACTACTCTCACAACACATCTGCCATACTGGGCATGCTACACATCAGGGCTTTGAAAATCATTTATTTGCTTCTTATGTACAGTCCGTCACGCAAAGCATGCCGATAAAGCAGCCTGATACTACTCTAACAGATCACCACTGATGTGCAGGGGAGCCTACATGTTGGAACCCAGAAAAGCACTCCTTGCCACTGAAGCAGGCTGCCCTGAGAAGTAGGGGGTTTGGCAGGCTGATACTGTTCCCACACAACATTCCTGTTCTGTAGAGCAGCCTATACACTAGGGACTAAAAAAAAACGTATGTTCGCTGATATTTCTCTTCCTATTGGAACTAGGAGTTCATAAAACCCACAGTGCTGGTATTTGTGACCGCCAGTATCCCTGTGCCAAATTTCATTGAACTCGATCCAGGGGTTTGGCAGGAGATCCTGGAAATATGTACATATAAACACACGCATTCACACACGCGCACACACACACACACACACACACACACACACAGAGAGAGAGAGAGAGAGAGAGAGAGAGAGAGAGAGAGAGAGAGATTTTCTCCTTTATACTGTACTACTCAACTTCGATTATATTGCATTTGCCCATTATTGGAAACACGTGGTGACATTATGGTAAACAAGTACAGTACTGAAAAAACCCATTGTACTGTCAGTACTTTCAGCTCAGCTGTGCATACAGCTATACTGTCAACCCCTTTTATGCGCTGCCTCACCATAAGCTGACCAAAGTGCTCTCACTCCCATGTACAATATTACTGTGGTCGACTAATGTGTGTTTAACAGATTTAACCTTCAAGATTAAGGTTATCAGGCCCTCTCCCTCATCCAACCAGGTTTTCTACATATACTATTGTTTGTTAAAACTGCGACGCCCAGAAGTGGTTCATATTAAGTGATTAGGATTCCAGAGAGATTGTTTACAGCAGCTTCCTCCTTTGTATGTCCTTACACATCAATGTTATGCCACACTCATTCAGTACAGAGCTATCAAACGAACTGGAATTGTGCCAGCAAGTGCCAATACATAATAAATATCTGCATGTGACTGAGTTCGATTGTGGCAGAATGACTGGTCCCACGGAAATGTGTTTGTCATTCTGTGGCATTGCGATTCGGACAGGGCATGCTGCCATGAAAGTGGTGGATGTGTGGAACCAATAGAGAGTAGAGGGTTTTACACCGTGACAAGTGGGTAAACGACCACACAATGTACCTGCCACACAGAACATCCGCTATCTCGCATACATGGCTGACAACAGATCAGTTTCATCTCTAGTGCTGACTCGACATTGGGGCACTGCAGTGATTGTCGACAAGTCAGCGTCCAAATTCGGCACTGTTGGCTGAGGCCTGGACTAGTGGTTTGTGTGCCACTGTGTTGCCTCCTACTGACCAGAAAATACCAAAGGTTCAGAATGCATTGGCCATGCGAATTACTTCACTGGGAAAACGTTGTGGTTTTGTACTGGTCCCTTTTCAACTTGCCCCACAGTGAAGCCTGAAGGACGAACAGTGCTTCCTAGCCTAATAACACTAGCAAGTGGGCACTTGGCAGCAGTCGCAGATGTCAAGCGCTTGTCCACAGCCTTGCCAATAACACGCACTTGTAGACACTTACACATAGACTGTGAACCTGCAGTGTGTGTGCATGTGCGATGTGTTTGCCTACCACCTGACTTGGGTCAAATTTATTTAGGTGGAGAATAGAGCTTAAAATTTATTATAGAGATTCAAAAGAGAAACACCTTTTCATTGGCACATTAAGTTTCTTTATTTATCCTGTGCACTCACACGCGTTTAGCCTTAGTTACAAAGTATCTTCAGCAGGTGTCCTTAAACAGAGTGGTGAGCTTCTGTGTGTAATCAGGATAGTTATAAACGATGTATTGGTCCTGACGACTCCTGCAACTGATCTCAACCACTTTCCTTTTAAGGGGCTCCGGAACGACCTATCCTTGCAATGTTAAAATAACACTTATAAATTACATCTTTCCTCACAAAGTATTTGAGGTAGGAAGTTGAACTTTTTACAGATTATTATTGGAATATGGGCTACAACTTAACACAGGGATTTTACAAAATTTTAGTTCAGTTATTAAAGATGATTTTTTTTCAATTGTAATGAAAATTCACAACATTTTTTTGCAATTTTTTATTTATATATTCAAAAATATCCAGTTTTTTGGAAATGGGCTGTGTTAAATTATGCAGAAGGTACTGTGTAACATTTACTGAAAGTTTGAAACAAATATGTTTGGAAGATCCTTAGAAAACATGTAATTAGTATGAGAAAATAAAAGTTTTGGGAATCGAGCGACAAAGATTGGATTAACTTTTTAGTGCATTCCAGGTCCATAGGATGGATTATCTTCATCCTCTGCCAACTCCTCTTCCAGCTTCCTCTTGTTCTTCCTCCTGTTTACTCTTGCTTGTATTTCTAGACTCTTTACAGCCCTGTCTGCAGCCCGAAGGCGTTCCTTGTCTAAAGCAAGCATCGCTCGTACCATGTTAGAACCTATCTTCATTCCCATATTTCTAAATACCTTGCACCTTACAATGTTGCCATCATTGAAAGTCGCAACAGCATCATACACACCAAAGTGAAGTGTTTCTATTCCAACAAATGCAGTCTTGGGGATTCTCGACCATATAACACTATTTACACTTTCATTGAGGTTTTGAGTTTTTCCGTGAATACACTTTTTCAACAGTTCAGGTGCTGCTAAGTCTCTGAAAATAGGTTTTATCACCTCCATTATTGCATGAGGCAGACTATGCTTATGAGTGTACACTTCACCAGTTAGCAATCCTCTGTTATATTTACACCAACTGTCTTCTTCTTTGGGACACAAGCTATGTTGGGAATTTTCATCGGTTGAAGAAGTATGAAAAAAAAGAGCCCAAACAGCCTTCTTTATTTCGTCGACACTTTGTGTATTTTGCCTAATAGCCATTCCATAATAGTTCTGTATTTTGTCAATTACACTGTCAGTTAACCTTCCTTTCCCATCACTGAGTTTTTGTTTTTTGTACGAAGCTTTCAGTCGCCGAAGTCTTGTTCCCATTCGCTTCTGTACGTGTCCAATACACTCAAATTTCTGCACTACAACATCATCACCATAGGGCTTCAGTCCTTGAACATGTTTGAAACTTTTAGAATCACCGTCACCAAGGTAATTAACATATCGCACTTTATCACACGCCTCAGAACGCTGGAATATACTGGCAACACCAGCCACTTCCATTCCTCCACTACTGCCACTATAGTTAGCTTTGCAATTATTTTCATGTGTACCTTTATATTTTTGTGGACATCTACAATACTTTGATATTACTGCTACATCTAAAACTTTCCCTGTATACATACTGGTGGCAGATACTAAACCATGAAGAGACGTGTGTCCCCGTTTATGCCAGGTACCATCGAACGCTGCAGTCAAATCTCTGTTACCATTATTTTCCATTACTACCTCTTCCACAGCGTTCTTCATAGATTCTATACAGACATCTTCTACTTTAGACCCTATTAATTTATTATAGGTCGTAAACTTGGTTGGGGGTTTGGAAGATTAATGATGCCACAGAAAATTGCACCTGCAGTAGCACCCTTACCAACTGAACGCAAGGAATAAACAAATCTAATGTTGTGTTCGTAGATTTTGCTACCATTTTCTTCAGTTGCGGCCGGCCGAAGTGGCCGTGCGGTTAAAGGCGCTGCAGTCGGTCGCAGGTTCGAATCCTGCCTCGGGCATGGATGTTTGTGATGTCCTTAGGTTAGTTAGGTTTAACTAGTTCTAAGTTCTAGGGGACTAATAACCTCAGCAGTTGAGTCCCACTGTGCTCAGAGCCATTTGAACCATTCTTCAGTTGCAGTTACTGCAACACTGTTCCAAAAGTTGGTCATGTATGAACACTTACCACATTTCAGTTGTATTTCACTAGCAAGTCCTACGTGCTTTATTATGGAGAGTTCCAGACCAACTTCACTACAATGAATACATCTTACACAGTTTGAAAAAATTCCTTTGAGAACCGACATATCAAATATTTCATTCACATCCGATTCGCCCATAAAACATTCATAGTTTTCACTCATTGAACCAAGCTTCTTCTGTGAAGTATTTTCTTTCCCACTTTGACTGCTGCGGGCAGGTGTACTTGAGAGGTTAGGTTCACTCACTTGGTTATCGTCTTTATTGTTTACAGTAATAACACATACCTTTGGCTTTCCGACATTTCTCCTTTTCTTAAAAGCCTTCAGAGGATTTCTAATAACTTTACTTTTACTCATTATTATACTTCAACAAAACAGAGACTCAAGAAACAGAATTAATTACGAATATTTTCGAGATAACGACAGAGTAAATGAACATGAAACAATCGACAATCACACCAGCGATATATATTGAACCATCACAGGTTAGCCACAACACATACTTTATCTCACATCACTAAAATGCACCTGATGAACACGGACGTTAATAATAACACCATTTGACAGCAGTTTAACAGCGCCACAGTGGGTCACGCCCATGTAGAACACATTTCAAAAAAATTTAAAAATAGTTGTAGTCTTCGGAATTGAATAAATTATATATCTATTAAAAGGTAATAGTCTGCAGATTCAGAAAACGCAAAAAAGTAAAAATTGAACTTTTCATGGTTTTGAGCCTTTCCGGAGCCCCTTAATGTTCTACTGTAGTCTTCAAAACATTCCATTATATTGTCAGGCTTCTTTGAAAGTATTTTATTTATCAAACTACTCAAATGGTCATACCAACTGATTTCTTTGTTGGAATCACTGTATAAATAATCATAGTGTAACGATTTATCTCTCAGCTAAAGCACCTTCTCTATATCAGATGAGGTAGTGCTGTCCGCCTGCTTAGCTGAGTGGTTATGTGTTTACCTCCCATGCAGCAGGTCCGGATTCGATTCCCGGCCGGGTTGGAGATTTTCTCCCCTCGTGGACTGGATGTTGTGTTGACCTTCATTCTTTCATCCTCATCACCGGCACGCAAGTCGCCCAATATTTGCACACGGTGGCCGAACTTCTCCGGATGGGGCCTCCCGGCCAACAATGCCACAAGCTCATTTCCGTTTTTTGTGGTATTACTAAAGTAGAGTAGTTGCCATAGCACCAACATCTTCGTCGTCCAGCATTTCGAACAAGATGCTTTAGCTGTGAGAAGAATCGTTACACATGGTTATTTGTAGAGTGATTGGGGATGCAGGCCCCCAACGTCTTTGGGCAATGGTTGAAACGTCGAGGCTATCAGCAGTGTCAAAGGATGTCAAGAACATCTCCCTGTTGCTGATTGCACTGCGAACTGTAGTCTTCAACCGCGAAATGTGAGGGGACCAACGCTTCAAAGAAAGGGACGGTCCCATTGTGCCACTCATGGCCTTTTCTTGCTTATTCTGAGCTGCTGAGTGTCTAGAATGTTCACCTCGGTCACTTATAACAAAACAGCCTGATTTCAACAGTGTGTTTCGCGGTTCTGATCTGCATCGCAGAGGGATCAGGACGGGGAGGGAAACGTGGGTAAGAGGGTGTGTGGCGATCTTCCGATCGTGTACCATGTCCACGGTGGCAATGGATAGAACTGTGAAAAGTCCCTTATCAGCGTGTTACGTAACCAAGGTCACTCGCTCTATATATAAGCGGGCAGTGCTTGCCAGCGGAACCATTCCGCTGTGAGCTCTATCTGCAACAGCATTGAAGCACTATGCTTCGTCTACGTGTGTATCGTCAACGCCGTCACTGCATGCCTGTCTACAAACATATTATCAGTCTTGAGAATAAACAGTGTGGCATCATTAACCCACTTTATAAGTTATATGAACTTCTGAGCTGTGGTCTTTTTCTCGCATATGGCGACGCCAGGTTTGAGCATCATAGAGCCCAACGTTGACGCCGCAGGGCGCCACGCCTTTGTATGCTAATTTTAGACAAATTTGAAACTTACAGGTCTCAATGGGAGGGAGTTAGGAGGTTTCGAAAATGTGAACTTATTTTTTGTGATGTGACTTCAACTAGAAATATTGAGCATGCAACATATTTGAAAACCAATTTTATTAACATCATCTAGACTCAGTCATGTTTATGGTAAAAAATGCACCATGAATACGGCAATTGGCCAAGCGTGTTCCAGCATTTTCTACAGTAATGCTACAGTGCTGGGAAACAAACGAATATTTTCGCACTCTTCACAAATTATTCCACAGCTGCAGTTTTCATTATCAGTGTCGTTTTCGCTATCTGTTAGTGATGTAGAAGCCCAGGTTCATAGTTGTTTTAGCAAACAGACTAATATTTCGTGTGGCCTTTGTCGTTCGGGAGAAGCTCGCGGCAACATAATCCCAGAGATAACGGCGTTTCATTTCCTGAAAATGGAGGCGGTGTATCTCGGCTATCTGTAGGGATTATGACTCTCAGAAAGTACGAGAGTGGCTGTTATGTGGTAGCGAACGGCCTCGGCCCCTCGGTTGGTTCAGCGAATCGGACCGCGGTTAACTGGTGAGATTCTTGCGAAGTGCAAACACCTCTCTGGAATGGATCGCCGGTGCTATCTGGTAGACAGCAGGAACTACATGAACGTCTTCACTTCATTTTTTCCCTTACACTCCCGGTACAAAATGAAGCTCCCGAAAGGAAAAACAAAACGAAATAAAACTTCAAGGTTGAAAGAGCATGTGATGTTATTTCAGTGATTGCAAAACAGAGTAAAATGTCCAAGGAGTTTAATGTATGAGCACAGTCATCAATACGACGTTTCAAACTCACTGACCTCGATGCATGCAGTGGTTCAATTGGGAAAGATGTCACAAAGCCTTTGTACTTTCTCCTGAGGCAAGCCGTGAAACACTTGTTGTGAGTGGTGCATGACGTCTTGGATACGGGCACTGGGAGAGAGATTACGTCACATCTAGTCTCACACATGTTCTATCGGGGACAGATGCGGGAACTTACAAGCCACAGGAGTAACTCATTGTGAAGCAGTCAGCTCATAGATACACTTTCGACGAGCGTTGTCCTGTTGAACAACGGTACCAAAATACTGTCGATGAGAGGTAAGACATTAGGAGGCAGAATATTCGTGACGATTTGCAGTAGGGTTTTGGGACATACATTCTACTCGAACATTGTGAATTACTTCGACGGTAATTGTCTGTTGTCACGCAGTCAGCAAGAATTGAGAAAACATGGTTCTTGTAAAACACAACATGCTCTTTATTCTCACAATGTAATGAGTGCTATCCACATGAGATCCCAAACTGATTCCTTATTTCTAGATTTCCAAAAGGCTTTTCGTACCATTCCTCGCAAGTAGCTTCTATTCAAATTTCGTGTCTATGGGGGGTCGCTTCAGTTGTCCAAATGGATTCATAATTTCATGTCAGAAAGGTGACAATTCATGTTAATTGACTGTCATCAAGTAAAACAGAGGTGATTTCTTCCGTTCCCCAAATATTATACGCCGTCTGCTGTTCCTAAGCTACACTAATCGGCCAGAACATTATGACCCCTGTTTGTGATCTGATGTGGTCGACGGGAACCGTGATTATGAGTATGCAGTCCAAGATCGGGCCACTGTCGCATCCGAGTGCCTCACAAATCTGGATGTTGCTGGATTAGACCAGCTGGCCAAATGGAGAGACACAATGAAGCCGCTTTCGAACTCTCACTGGTGCTGTTAATATTGTCTCACGTAAATTCGGGGCCACTTCCTGTCCGTTACAGTGATCACTGCAACGTCCGACGCCATTCACACCCCTCGCATACGCTACAAGACCCTGTAACAACACTAAACACGAAACAACTCTAATGCATTCTGTTAGCCATTCTGCTGGTCACAGGCAATTGCAACTCTAATAATTTACATTTCCGCCAGTGCGTTGCACGTGGACTCAACGTCCCAGCAAAGAATTATCTCCAAAAAATAGGGAGCATTATGACGGATACAGGTATTAGTGACCACAAGGTAGTTGTAGCGAGACTGAATGTCGTAACACCCAAACCCACCAAAAATCAACGCAAAATATACCTATTTAAAAACGCAGATAAAAATTCGCTTGAGGCGTTTCTAAGAGACATCCTCCATTCCGTCAGAACTAACTATGAAAGTGTAGACCAGATATCGCATGAATTCAGAGTAGTAGTATAGACAACAATGGAGGGAAATGTCCTAATGGTAAGGCGACCACTCGCGATAAGTGGGAAATCCAGATTCAAGTCCGGGTCCAGCACGAATTTTTCTCTATCGCATTCCATTATACAGCTGATAGTTGTCCAGATTCGCAACTGCAGGTACATTTAATGTATTTCATAACGGCTGTAGTCCTCTCAGTGCCTGCATGAATGTCTGAAGGAACATTGCATCGTACTTGTGAACAACGCAGGCACTGCAGTATCGTTAATTAATAGTAGACGCAACTGACCCCCCCCCCCCCCCCCCATGGTACACAGAACTGGTCAGAAAACTGTTACAGATGCAACGAAAAAAAAATTTCGTGCGAACTACAATGCGAGGTGGTTTCTGTGGTCTCCACAACGAAACTCTGTCTGGAAGCCTTGCAGAAAATACACTGAGATTCTCGTCGTAAATGAACTACGCCACCCACAAGAGACTATACTTTCACTGCCCGATAGCGATGGTAATGCTACCGATGGCAGGGCCAGTAAAGCGGAGCTACTAAATGCAGTTTTCCAAAATTTGCTTTACTAAAGAAATGGAATTAACTATTCAAGAACTGGAATCAAGAACGGTTGCCAACATGAGTAACTCTGAAGTAGATATCCTCGGTGTAGCAAAGCAGCTTAATTTACTTAATAGAGGCAGTTCCTCGTGTCCAGATTTATGCTAGTTGGGTTCCAATGAATTACAGGCCCATTTCATTGACGTTAATTTGCAACAAGACTTCGGAACATAAACTGTCTCGGAACATATCAATTACCACGAGGGAAACGATCTATTGGCAGTCACTGAGCGCGGACTCAGAAAACATCGTTCTTGTGAAACACAACTACCCCATTATTGTCATGAATTAACAAGCGCTATCGACAGGGAATCTAAAATTCGTGCATGTTTCCAGATTTCCAAATACCGTTCCTCACAATCGCTTTACAATCAAATTGGGCGCCTATGGAGAATCGTCTTAGTTGTGCAATTGGATTCGTGACTTCCCGTCAGAAAGGCCACTATTCGTAGAAACTGACGAAAAGTTGTCAAGTATAACCCAAGTAATATCTGGCGTTCCCAGGAGCTGTTATAGGTTATCTGCTGTTCCTAATCATTATAAACGATTTAGGAGACTATCTGAACAGCTATCTTACATCGTTTGCAGATAACGCTGTCATTTACCGTCAAGTAAAGTAATCAGGAAATCAAAACCAATTGCAAAATGATTTAGACAAGATATCTGATTGGTGCGAAAAGTGGCAATTGTCCGTAAATAATGAAAAGTGTGAAACCGTCCAGATGATTACTCAAAGTAATGAGTTAAATTTCGATTACATGGTAAATCGCACATATTTAAAGAGTGTCAGTTCAACTAAATACCTAGGAATTATGATTACGAACAATTTAAATCGAAACGATCAGACAGATAATGTTGTTGGGAAGTCAAACCAAAGATTGCGTTTTATCGGCAGCACGCAAAGAAGATGCAACGGGTCCCCTAAAGAGACTACTGACACTACACTTGTCCGTCCTCTGCCAGAGTACATCTGTGCAGTATGAGATCCTTACCAGATACGACTGATGGAGTACATCGAAAAAGCTCAAAGGAGGTCAATTCGTTTTCTATTGTCGCGAAATAGGAGAGAGAGTGTCACGATATGATAAACGAGTGGTGGTGGCAGTCATTAAAGTAAAACTGTTCTTGTTCAGAGAGATGTTTTTAGGAAATTTCAACCGCCAGCTCTCGCCTACGAATGCGAAGTTATTTTGGTAGCTCCCACAAAGTAGGGAAAATGATCGTTGTAATAATGTAAGAGGAATCAGAAAGAGGAATCGTGAAGGTTCAAGTGTTCATTTTTCCCTTGCGCTGATCGAGACTGGAACAGCTGAGAAATAGCGTAAAAGAGGTTCAGTGAACTCTCTGCCAGACACTTAATTATCAGTTGTGAAGTAGACATTTAGATGTGCGAAGTTACATTTACATCGGACTGTGACTTCTGAGTGCTTCATTTTTTCGGCCAGGCAGTGTACTTTTACATTAAAAATGTCCTAAAATCAGTGGCAGGTACACACGAGCGACACTGTGTGTAGAACAAATTTCAAACCTAATGCCACCATCTTTATCCACTTCTAAAGAGGAGGAGTGATAGTCTTGCTGGCGCTCAGTAGTACCCAGTGGTACCCATGAGCTAGATAATATCTCGGTAACTAATTGTACTCCTCAATAGAAGCAAGTGTTTGTGTGTGTGTGTGTGTGTGTGTGTGTGTGTGTGTGTGTGTGTGTGTGTGTTTACTGCTAGTCGTGGGAGTCAAGTGGGCATAAATCTACGCAGGACTGCGAATTTCTTGAACTTTGGAAATTTACTAGTTTTCTTAAAACGCCAATATGTGTGAGGGGTCAATACAACGATAATCATCACTTAACGAGCATCGTTACCTACCTAGGTGTGGTGTGCGTGTCGGTATTTGGCAATGCCATAGCGGCAAAAGCTTTCAGTCGTGATGCGTGTGCATATATGTCCTTATATTACACAGTTAAATCCATAACCATAGGTTTTCTTCTTCCTCTAGAATTGCAGGCTTTCGGTGTCAGAGTAAGTCTTTCACCACTCATCCTACGGGGTCAGGGATTTTCTCTGCCACGTGATGACTGCGTTTTGTGTGCTGTCCTTAGGTTAGTTAGGTTTAAGTAGTTCTAAGTTATAGGGGACTGATGACCATAGATGTTAAGTCCCATAGTGCTCAGAGCCATTTTGAACCACTCATCCTATAAAAGTTCTCATTTCAGTCTGCTGCTGACACTTTTATTTTTTGTGCTGCATGTGTTGATAATTGTTATAAAAGGAATTGTTAAATAAAGGAATCTTATTAGTATACATTGTCTGCGGGAGTGCTGTGTCGTCAGTAAAGACGCATAAACAGCAGAATGTGTAGTTCTGGGAAGCTCAGTGAGTTTGAACGTGGACCAGTCATTGTATGTCACCTGAGTAACAAATCCATCAGACACATTTGAAGTCTCCTAAAGCTGCTCAAGCTGGTTGTTGGTGAAGTGTTTGTGAAGTATAAACGAGAAAGATTAGCTACAGCTAAACCAATACGAGTCGGACCTCATGTACTGACGGACGGGGACCTTCGAGCATGGCAGACGTGCTTGTAAAAAAAAATCGCGTGAAATCAGAAGAAGGCGTGAGCCCAGCAGCACAGCAAGTGTAATTCTCACGTGCAGAAAGTAAAAATGGTTCACCGTAGTCGAGGACCTCCTCACAGGGCATACACATATAGCTATAGGCAGTGCTAAGCGACCTTGAGGTGCTGGAAAGAGCGACGCCGCTGGACACTGGATGCCTGGAAACAAGTATTTGGGGGTGATGACTCACGTATATCCTGTGGCAGTCGGATGGAAAGGTTTGTATTTCTGGAAAACGTTACCTGCCATCATGCGTAGTGCCCAGAGTGAAGTATAGGGGAAGTTGTGTTAGGGTATGGGAATGTTTTTCGTGGTTGGAGTGTTGCCCCAATTGTGGCCAAGAAAATGCAGAATGCAGAAAAATATGAACAAATTTTACAGAATTACGAGGGATGGAACTTAAGTAGTGGCAACTATTTATTCACAACCGCTACAAAAGAGTTACATGTTTGCACCTGTTACTGTCCTTCAGAGTAGTCATCAGTGTTGTGTAGAACCCGTTGCCAGCGATGTGGAAGGCGTAGTATACCGTTAGCAGAACCCGTTCTGTTGATGGAGCGGTCTACTGCCTGTCGAATCCGAATCTCTGGAACAGTTCTGAAGCGAATGCCACAAAGTGGTTCCTTCATCTTTGGAATCAAATCAAAGTCACAAGGACTTAAGTCGTATTACTGTTCGTTTTTGGAGCGACACCTGCGACCAGCTTTGCGAAAGAAGTGGAGGCGCTTTCTGGGCAACCCACCCATCATTTTGCACGATAATGCGCGGACGCATACAGCGCAAGCTGTGGGTGCTCTGTTCGATCGATGGGAAGTACTGTACCATCTACCATACTCCCCGGACTTAAGTCCATGTGACTTTGATTTGATTCCGAAGACGAAGGAACCACTTCGTGGCATTCGCTTCAGAACCGTTCCAGAGATTCGACAGGCAGTAGCCCGCTCCATCCTTACCATCAACAGAACAGGCTCTGCTAACGGTATACTACGCCTTCCACATCGCTGGCAACGGGTTCTACACAACGCTGGTGACTACTTTGATGGACAGTAACAGGTACAAACATGTAACTCTTTTGTATCTGTTGTGAATAAATAGTTGACACTATTTAAGTTCCAATCCTCGTATATACTGCTACAGTAGAGGAATATTATTAGCATGCTCTACAATAAAGCAATATCTGTGAAACATTGCCTTGTGGACAGTAAGATCCCTGAAATGAAGACACAAACGAATGACTGACATTTAGCTGCGTAGTGCCCATTGATTTACATCAGAGGAGAAAGTCGAAAACTTGTGCCCGACTGGGATTCGAACCCAGGTCTTCTGCTTACCAAGCAGATGCTCTGACCACTGCGCCACTCAGAATTAGTGGTCACTAGAACTGCACGAACAACCCTAGAAAGACTGTCGTCAGACCTAAAGTCTCAGATTACCACAAACTACAGACATACTGCACCTGTCAATTAGTCTCATTACCAGCGGCGTTTCACCGATTCCTGTGAGAGTTCGAGCGAGGTGGATATCTGCACTGAAGGGATCATTGGCAAGTCTCGCCCTAATTATATTTGTGATGTCTTTTGCTCCAGACTCGACGAAACGCCGTGAGTAATAAGGTTAATGGGCAGGGATACTGTGTCAGTAGTGTGAGGATGAGGATCTGGGTCTGATGGGAGGCTTGATAGGTTAGTGCATGTAGTTGTGGCGGCCACTGTGTCCAGATGGCTCAGTGGTCAGAGCATCTGCTTAGTAAGCAGGAGGCACGGGTTCGAATTCCCGTCTGGCACAAATTTTCAACTTTCCACACTGATGTTCATGCGCACTAAGCAGTAAATGTGGTTCATTCAATTGTGCCTTGAGTCATGATCGCTGCAGGATCAAAATGGTGTCTGTTCCTTCGGACATGTCCGAAGGAGCAGACACCCCACATACAATATTCCTGAAATGCACTTGCCTGTCCAGATTCCTTACCTGAACCCAATGAAACAGCGTCCAACATCACTACCCTCTCTGGTTTCAACCCTTCAGGACGAACGGGCTGCAATTTCCGCACAAACAATCACACCTCTCACTGAAAATGTTCCTAGCACATTTCAGCCCTTCATAAAGGCAAAGCGTGGACACACCCCACATAAATATCCACTAATAGATGTCCAGATCCATTTAATTAGATAGTGTAATATGTTAACTAATGTTGAATTTAGAGCCGTATGCCATTTAAGAACACGTAATGGCGAGCATTACCATTCCGGTTGCGACGCTTAATCCGACCTCTGGAGCAAATGCCACCATGGTTACTCTCTTCAGCGGTTTTCGTTTGACGGCCTCCGGCTCGTTTCTTTTAGAATGATTGTAATACTCACTGAATATATACTTTCTGTTTTAGATATCTGGTAATATCAGTTCTGAAAATTTGTTTGCGATTTTTGCTGGCCACTCTTTAAGAATGAGTGTATCCACCTGCTAAAAATGGCATCGTTCATGTGGTGTGGCGTTCAAGGTGGTGCATCCGTTCTTACATAAATCGCTTCTGCCGCGTCTTGGCACTTGTAACAGACACGTAGTTCTCTTCGTACGCTTGTGCCATTCTTTAATGAATTTCCGTTTTCCGCACTCGTTTTGCTGCCAGTAAACGCACTACATCCCTTTGCTCTTCTTTTGAGGCCTCCATTACCGTGTTTTCAGCACGACTGAACCCAGTGGATGGTCGATGTGTATATTTTCTCGCCCTGTCATGACGTCCGTGTGCAGCAGTGTTCTTCTAGCGGCGATTTTGCGGCGCTGGCGGCATTTTAGGTATCACACCTCCTTCTGTAGGCAGAGCCATTACGATCTCTTCAACGGTTTGCATTTGACGGCCGTTCTTTTAGAATGATTGTAATACTCACTGAATATGTACTTTCTGTTTTAGATATCTCGTAATATCAGTTCTGAAAATTTGTTTACGGTATTTGCTGGCCACCCACTCATTGTCTTCATCTGCACCTAACACCAAAGCTCAACTGGTTCTATGAGTTCATTATTAATTAATGCGAATATCTTTTTGATGTCTTAATTATGCATGGTGAAACAAAATATACTGACGAACTTCGAGGAGATGTAGACGGTGTCTCGAGTGACAAAGTGATGACAGTAACCCATGTCCAGAAACATCATCCAACGTCGCCACAAGACATCGAAGTTGGAAGCGCGAACGCCTGTAGGTAGGCCACCCCACACTGCTTCAAACGCGAGTAGCGACTCTGACGCTGCAATGGGCGGTCCCTAGAATTATCTTATGACAGGCGGCGAGGCGACAGACGTCACGTGATCTCCTGGGTACTGCCGGATCCAGTGCGAGAAGTTCCGCTGGTTCTGTCTCGGCCTCTCAACTCACGCTTCCTTTTGAAACAGCAGCCTTGCGACAAGTGTTTCTTCCTCTGAAACCTCGACTATCCTTAGCGTTGGTGTATGACGTAGGTTCCTACCACCATAAGACATCCTCTACAGCCATTCCAAGTATGTCGGCATATTTTGTTGCACCGTATGTAATCAAGACATGGAAAACACTTACTCGTACACGAATTAATAATGAAATCGTAGCGCCAGAATCCTTCCATAACCCGAGTTTGCGCTCCGTCTCTAATGACCTCGTTGTCGACGGGACGTTAAACACTAACCTAACCTAATCGTAGCGCCAGTAGAACTTTGTTTCTTATCCCTACACATTAGATTAGCCTTATTACAATTGATTTTTACACATATTTCATTTGCTCTATTAGGTTCTACGTCGGGACTCCAGGAAGTAAGCTACGCATGACGTCTCACTAAGCGTACGTATTGACGGAAAAGAGTAAGCGTTTCGAATTTCCTGCACACACACACACACACACACACACACACACACACACACACACACACACGCTGCTCTGCTGCGGTGCGAATAAAAGGTGTATCGCAGTGTGCGATTGAAATGCCGTGGCAACTGGAAATGTACTCCGAAGTTGAAACACGCGGCGCAGTACGATTCTTGCGGGCAAAAGGTCTAAACCGCAGACAGATTCTCCGTGAAATTCTGCCGGTGTATGTATCAAACGCAATGTAGCTTCCAGTCGGAGCGAACTCAAACAAACTTTTTGGTGCCGACAATTTAACCAAAGCTGTAGCGACGTGGGTGGTGCTTATCGGAAAGTCCAAAAGTCCAGATCTAGCACTATGCCATCTTCTCAGCAGCCAGCTGTAAGAACAGTAGGGGGGGGAGGGGGTGGCGGGGTGATGATTTTCTGACGATGAGGACGTTCGCACAGTGTTCTCGTATGATTCCGCTACCAGGGACCAGATTTCTGTCGTCGAGTAACTGATCGACTGGCACAATGTTCCGACCGTTCGCTGACTATTTTGAAAAATAGTGTCACGTGCCTGTGTCACCTTGAAGTGTAGTGCACTATTAGGTAAAAGTTACTTGCCGTGCTATAATAATGTGTAACTTACTTACTGAAGTCCCCTGCTATCATTATTTAACAGTTTTTGTACGCGACGTCCAACAGTAGTAAAGTATTGCGGCGGAGCGCGTTGATCTCTCACTAGCCGTTAAACTATCAGTCCACCAACCTGGATAGACTTCAGGTTGTCTAGTCCTTCACTCTGTGATGTCAGATACTTGTTTAGCCGACAAAAGCAGTGTTGACGAAAATTTGACTAAATACCTATCATGCAAAAGCCATATAAGTCCAGTCCATGGGCAGTAGCTGAAAATTAGTTAAACTATCGTGCGTTCGAGATTCGTGAATAGCTCGTTTGAAAAAATGTCTAAAATTTCCTTTAAGTTGGTTTATTGTCCTTAAAGCACAGAAAATGGCTATCAAGTCGGATTTAATATTCCGACACAAATTATGTAGTGTTGCTGACTGTGCGTGTTACAGGTTCACACCCGAAAGCAGACAGAAGATATTTAGTCCGATACGATATTTTGAACGTCCTAAACGGTCCCTGACCCACGATTACTTGCGAGTTAACACATTCCGTCGTTCAGTAGACATCTTGTAAAGAACTGCTCGCCATAATGTCTTGTAATCTGCATGAAACACGCCACGCGAGGTTCATGTACGATATGAAATGTTCACACGCAAATATCTCCTAAAATAAACCACTCACAAAGCTCAAACGTTCACAAAATACTCAATATTGCAGCCGCTTTTCGTCAATTACACGAGAACGAATCAAACGCTCGAATTTCTGTATTTGGCACAAATTTGAGCAGCGCGGTTATGCAGAATAAAGCTCCTGAAAGACTATCGATTGCTAGATCTGAGGCATAAAACACTACACAAACACGCGGGAAATGCTGCATTCCTATTGGCTAGTATGTTAAACAGGCAATCAGATCATCTCGAGCACTTCTGTAGTCGCGGTATATCTAGTGTCAACCAGATAACCACAAGTAATTTAGACTAGAAATCTCGTAATTCCTACCGTAAATAAAATTTAATGAAAACAAAATACAATTCCTGTCCACAAAATAAATTACCAATAAATTTAATAGTCAACACCCCTTCTGGCTGCCATTTACAAAATCAAACTCACTGAGACATACATCACACATCCCTTATTTGACAACTATTTTCTCATGTATACATTTTCATAGTTTTAATAAAACACCACATCCTCACTTTACGTATGTCCTCCATTCACTCTCCCAGTCTGTCCTAAACCCTCTCACAACCAAAACACCATCAAGTGATAATTTTCAAAAGCGCTTTTAATCTGTGGTAATGAAACTAAAGAAAATTCCAGAAAATTGGATTATATGAACCCATCCTCTTCGTAGTAGTTTCAGTTGATACTACATGTTAACACATTACGGTCCCTAACTCAGTTTCACAATGCCAGCACGGTTTTTGTGTGTTTTAGGTAAATATTTATATCTCTGAAAGTACTGAAGTTATTGATTTGAAATTTTAACAGTATGGTTATGCCATCCATAGGATTTGGTAGTGGTTCAGCCTATCGATCTTGGGCATCGGATCATCCGAACCCAAGCCAAGTATCCACGTCTGTGTCGCTTTGTGTCCAAGTGCGTGACTTTAACGCGTCGGAGTGAGAGTTGGAGTCTTGCGTCTGGCACGCAGTGCTTATCCTTTCATTGCATTAGACAATTATGTGTTTACATTCAGTAAAGATGTATTATTTTATTTACCGGCCAAGTACAGTACAAGAAAAACCTACCGTACTGCGTCATAAGCAATTAAGTAAGAAATGACTATAACCTTCCAAATTGCGTCGTTTCCACTAAATGATTTACGGTTCCATCATTAAATGCCTGTAAACCAGAAAGGAAGAGAAAAAAGGTAAGAAATACAAAATAAGAAGAGCTTTTCCTTGGTTACAGCCACGACAATGATTTTGGAACTTCTATATCTACAATATATCAGATATGCAAAAGATGTTCGAAATTTGCACTCTTTGCTCGAATAAAACGATAAAACGATTGCAGCGCTTATTCATCCCTTCACGCTGAAGCCTAACCGCTGCAATGTGCGGAGAGTGATCTGGTTACGTTACGTGTTCAACATTTCTCACCCATTCTTTAGGTTATTCCCCGACATTTGCGACTCCACGTGTGATTTATTAAATTACTTGTCTCAGCGTCAGCTGAATCTCTTCCAGGTTTTTTACGTTAATTGAACTTACCCTGTATATCTTTACACATGCACAACAGTGATAATTTTACATTTCATATTTAGTTCCCCATCTCAGAAATTATGACTTGTCAGCTTTGTGTCATACATTTTATAAATGTATAATTATTTTTTAAATTTTAAGTCAATTTGCTTTAGAATCAAACAGGCAAACCAGTGTTGTTTAAAGGTGTTCCATTAACAGAAATGTCTTCTTCATTCTCTCAGTTTAAGGATCGGGTATCTTAAATATTGCTAATGACGTGTACTTCAAATGTTTGAGCTAAGAATTTCTTTGAATAATGAGTACTAGGTCAGAACTAACTGTTCCAGACTCTTTGTAAGTTGCAATTTTTCTGTCTGCTGGTACATTATTACAAAAATAATTTTGGAACGGACTTCACAGAGTAAGTGATCAGAATAAATACACAGAGTGTCACATTTAATAGCTCAGTGCGTTGAACATGCTTTGCTGGACTACGTTGAATTCAAACCTTTTACACCGGATAAATTTTCAGCTACTGAGTTTTACCCTGGAGAGCTCACTGTGTTTATAATCAATATCTGGAAGGCTTGCGAGACGTGGAGAAGAATGAGAAAGGAGGCATCTTAATTTATACCATTAGAGCGATGATAAATGGCCTCAGAAGAGAAAGCTGACAAGAAAATACGATTGCTCGGCTGCACCTGTTACCTTAGCGCACCCCCCCCCCCCCCTCCCGCTTTTCCTCCCGCACCACACTCCTGCTTCGTAACTAAGTAGACAAGATCCGCCATCGTGCCAGACCAGTATTCTTCCAGTGGAACCGGCTGCTGGACAGCCCGGAATGTTACCGCTTCTTCTTCGCGCTAGTTGTAGGTGTTATTCACTTACCGCCAACTTCATTGCAAAGCCCCAGCGAACTGTGTAATCTTACAAAAAAAAAAAAAAAAAAAAAAACCGCAGACATAATTGCTTTTCTCTGTTTCACCCATGTATCGCTCGGTGATGCGACACTACAGACGTGCTACGCAAAAATTTTTACCAGTTATGTTTATTCTTAATATGATATACGTGCTTCATTTTTTAAATCTTTAGATACATCTACATCTACGTTTATACTCCGGAAGCCACCCAACGGTGTGTGGCGGAGGGCACTTTACGTGCCACTGTCATTACCTCCCTTTCCTGTTCCAGTCGCGTATGGTTCGCGGGAAGAACGACTGCCGGAAAGCCTCCGTGCGAGCTCGAATCTCTCTAATTTTACATTCGTGATCTCCTCGGGAGGTATAAGTAGGGGGAAGCAATATATTCGATACCTCATCCAGAAACGCACTCTCTCGAATCCTGGACAGCAAGCTACACCGCGATGCAGAGCGCCTCTCTTGCAGAGTCTGCCACTTTAGTTTGCGAAACATCTCTGTAACGGTATCACGATTACCAAATACACATGTGACGAAACGCGCCGCTCTTCTTTGGATCTTCTCTATCTCCTCTGTCAACCCGACCTGGTACGGATCCCACACTGATGAGCAATACTCAAGTATAGGTCGAACGAGTGTTTTGTAAGCCACCTCCTTTGTCGATGGACTACATTTTCTAAGGACTCTCCCAATGAATCTCAACCTAGCACCCGCCTTACCAACAATTAATTTTATATGATCATTCCACTTCAAATCGTTCCGCACGCATACTCCCAGATATTTTACAGAAGTAACTGCTACCAGTGTTTGTTCCGCTACACAGTGAAGAAATGTGGTATGTGCTGTAACCTGAATAAATACGAACTTTGTATTCTGGGTTAATGCCGCTAGGGAAAGTTAGGAAAAGCTGTATCGTTGGCAGAGAATAACGACTTCTGTAGGAACGCTGTTTCTGTACGCGTGACGTCAGAACAGAGTACGTGGCTGTGAGACATCAGGGTGAACAGAAGTAAGTGTCTTGACTGCCTGAGGCGCAGTTGTTACCATGGAGGCACCAATAGCGTGATGAGTGCGGACAGCTGTAAGAGGCTCCAGTAGCATCGAGATCCTGCCCCACAGTCCGTCATTACGAATCAAGGTGTGCCAGCAGTATCACGTTGAACAGGGGGAGCACTTTCGACGACAACGAAAACGACGGCTTAACATCTGCAGGGATCTGTAAAATCATTTCATTTTCTTATACGTTTGAAACTTTGTGAGGCACTACCTACTGACATAATTTGGGTAACTGAAACTGAATAATAAGTAACATACGTAAATATTGTAGGCACCTAATCTTATCAATATCCTCGGTCATTATCATTTACTTTGGTCCATTACCCGAGTGTCGTTGTTCAAATAGCAAAGAGAAAAGTAATAAAATAATATCACTGCCAGTTTTGTTTATTTTCTAAAAAGATAATTTATTGAGGCTTCTTCATGAATTATTTGCAATGGACAGTGTTGGTCAGTAATATTCAGTTTGAAAGTCGTTCTTGAAAACTGAAAGAAGATAAAGTAAAATAACTAAAATCAAAATAATTCTGGCAAGCTCAATTCAAATAAAACAAGTTCAAATGGCTCTGAGCACTATGCGACTTAACTTCTAAGATCATCAGTCGCCTAGAACTTAGAACTAATTAAACCTAACTAACCTAAGGACATCACACACATCCATGTCCGAGGCAGGATTCGAACCTGCGACCGTAGCGCAAACAAAACAATAAATGTAGTTCGCATGTTTCATATCTGTCTCTCTTGGTTCAAGTAGTTCAGATGGCTCTGAGCACTATCGGACTTAACTTCTGTGGTCATCAGTCCCCTAGAACTTAGAACTAGTTAAACCTAACTAACCTAAGGACATCACACACATCCATGCCCGAGGCAGTATTCTAAACTGCGACCGTAGCGGTCGCGCGGTTCAAGACTGCAGGGCCTAGACCCGCTAGCCACCCCAGCTGGCTGTCTCTCTTGTAATAATCCTATTGTGTACTGGCTTGGTTCGTATTTCAGCGTTATTAGTCTGTCTAAAGCCAACAGTTGCTGATTTGATCCAGTAAATTTTCACAGTAATCACTATCTATTCAAAGTACGCAGCTTTCCATGTCCAGGAATCTAGTGCACATGAGAAAACGTTGATCTGAGGATACGTAAATTACTGTCCGTGGCCGAGCAGTTCTAGGCGCTTCAGTCTGGAATGCGCGACCGCTACGGTCGCAGGTTCGAATCCTGCCTCGGGCGTGGGTGTGTGTGACGTCCTTAGGTTAGTTAGGTTTAAGTAGTTCTAAGTTAAAGGGGACTGATGACCTCAGAAGTTAAGTCCCATAGTGCTCAGAGCCATTTTGAACCAGATTAACCTGTCTGAGTATTTATAACATCAGACAACTGCTTTATTTATCCGTTACTATTTCGTAACGTGCTGTGTTGTCTAAATCGTGTGTCAACCTTCTGTACAGCCAAACGGTTACGTATTCATTACTGTCATGGCATTGATCGGATACTGGTCGGACAATGTCCAGTTAATCTCTGTATTATCCATCTTTTGATGTGGCGGACCTCAAATCCCAAAAATCGCTGTATTATTTCAGTTACATTGGTTGTGGACTCTCTGAGTCACGTCACAACCCTTTTGTTTCGTACTTTACGCGAATGATGGCACTGTTTTAAGCATTAAACAAAATCCAAATAAGCTGAAAGTGCTAGGGCAGAATAGGTTTTTCTTTAGAATGACTTATCGTACACTTCTCTCCATTAACTGTTTTTTTTTCACATTAGTCGATTAGCAAAGGGAGAGGTTGTAATGTTACACCATCAGCAGTGTGTTTCCCGTTTTTCCTAGTTTACAGTCCATTCGGTCGGTTTTGCAGAGGTCTGTCTTGCGCAACACAGCTCTTTTATAACAAACTTATAAACGGTAACGAGAAATCAAAAAAAATGGTTCAAATGGCTCTGAACACTATGGGACTTAACATCTGCGGTCATCAGTCCCCTAGAACTACTTAAACCAGCTAACCTAAGGACATCACACACATCCATGCCCGAGGCAGGATTCGAACCTACGACAGTAGGGGTCCACGGATACAGACTGAATCGCCTAGAACCGCCCGGCCACAGCGGCCGGCAATGAGAAAGCATTGTTTCAATGTTTATGATACATTCACTGTAGGTGACAGTGTAGTACCACTGAAGGAACGTATGGGATTAAAGCATACAACAACAAATTATGTTTTGCTCAAGGACTCCTGACAATAAATTTATTGGTCATGCGAAATAGGACGCAAATAGTAACTACCCTGAAGAAAATAGAGTCTCTATCAAAATATAACACTTATTCATCTTCAAATTTTTTCCATTGGTCACTTTTGGCAGTGTCTCTACACTTGTTGAAAGCATCCAGCGGAACACTTTTTTATAAGTTTCAGTCTGTCCTCACTAACAGACAGAGTGCCTCGTTGTCTCACCCTATCTGTCACACTTCAAAGAGCCCTGACACCGTAAAGACATAGGTAGACGTTGTATTTTACAATGGTGATCAATTTAGTTCGTCGGAGTTGCAAAATAATACCTCGAAAGAGAAAGACATTTAAAGTTTACTTAACATGACACTGCACTCTTCTGTCTTTTCAAATTAAGCTTCCACATTTTCTCATGTAGGCGGATGATTTCCAGGTCTCTATTCTGCTTGAAGATAACAATATAGGCTGCATATATGCTGCTGAATTTTTATATTGTGAAGAGATAAAAGATTTTTATGTAGTGAACATCACACAAATTTAACTTACTCCCCAGCATGTCCGTAATATTTTTGTGGTTCTCTGAAAGAAGATTTGAAACCCAAAGAGCCCAGTAACTGTGGTACCCTAATTGTTTGGACGCGATTTCATGCAGAACACTCCAGTAAATCTACAAAAGTAGTCTAACAGTTGAGTTACCGTGGAAACCCAAGTTTAACGATATTTTGTCAATTTTTTTCTACCTGATCGATGCTAAAGACAGACAGACTGTCACTTCTTGCACGACAGTGGTGGTGGTGGTGGTGGTGGTGCTGGTGGTGCTGGTGGTGGTGGTGGTGGTCGTCGTCGTCGTCAACAACGTTCGTCTTTGTACTCTTAAACGAACAACACTCCTGATACAAAACTCTCACTCGTTGCATTAGATCTGTGTACAGAATACATTTGGCGATGAATGTCAACATATTTGAGATTCTTTTGGACCGTATTACGCCACGGTTTATTTATGTGGCCCGATTTTCAGTTGATACGCTCATTCCGTTTGACAACTATGGGCGCAACTGAAGCTGTCCTTCCTTTCTGTTCCCAATATATAGTTCTACGATATCCTCGAAGCTCTGGGAAATATGTTTGGACCCGGGGATCCTTCAAATTTATTGTTGGTCCTCGGTAAATCAAAGTCTGACCACTGTGCACTGCCTTCTTCGACTGATTCAGCCGAATCAGTTGGCAACCGTAGCGTTCGCTGAATTCTTCTTGGACCTGTTCCACTATCTTCCGACGATTCTGCTTCACTTTCATTGTTTTGATATCCAATGCCTTCTTCCCAATCGGCCAAGTCGTCCGAAACGTCAGACAAGACGTTCGCGCATTCATCGTAAATAATCCTATTGTCTCTTTCGTCCGCCATGATGAAAGGGGACAAGTACTTATAAAAACAAAAAACTTGTTGACGTGTGTAAATTATTGTTACCTAAACAAAACACCAACAGAATGCAATAGATACTAAAGTGCTGTCGCCGGCCACTGCGTGATACTATGTTCACGACACCATTGTGGTGTCGCCGGCCACAGAGCGATACTGTGCAGACGACACCACTGTGGTGTCGCCGGACGTGTTGCGACGCCTACGAGAAAATGTGAGAAAGAAACAGCCTCAAATGTGGTGAGACAATTCACGGCTCTTCCATCACGATTACGTACCAGCACATTCATTCCTGTTGGTGCGTGACTATTGCACGAAAAACGAAATCACTTTGTTTCCTCATCCTCCGTGCTTTTTAGACCTGGTCGCTGCGGAATTTCTTTATTTCCAAAGTTGAAAATCCCGTTGGAAAGAAGATGTGCAACGATAGACGATTAAAAGAAAATTCGCAGACGGCGCTTCGCGCGATCCACCAAGAGGTGCACCCAGACTGTTTCAGAAAGTGGAAACAGCGATAGGAGATGTGTATCAGTTGTGGAGGAGAGTAGTTTGAAGGAGACTATGCACAATAAGTAAAAATTGTGTGCTAATTCCGGAATTTTTTAAATAGACCTTGTACACTGAGACAGAGTGTTCTTCCAGAATGAGATTTTCACTCTGCAGCGGAGTGTGCGCTGAAGTGAAACTTCCTGGCAGATTAAAACTGTGTGCCCGACCGAGACTCGAACTCGGGACCTTTGCCATTCGCGGGCAAGTGTTCTACCAACTGAGGTACCGAAGCACGACTCACGCCCGGTACTCACAGCTCGGTCGGGCACACAGTTTTAATCTGCCAGGAAGTTTCATGTCAGCGCACACTCCGCTGCAGAGTGAAAATCTCATTCTGGAAACATCCCCCAGGCTGTGGCTAAGTCATGTCTCCACAATATCCTTTCTTTCAGGAGTGATAGTTCTGCAAGGTTCGCAGGAGAGCTTCTGTAAAGTTTGGAAGGTAGGAGACGAGGTACTGGCAGAAGTAAAGCTGTGAGTACCGGGCGTGAGTCGTGCTTCGGTAGCTCAGTTGGTAGAGCACTTGCCCGCGAAAGGCAAAGGTCCCGAGTTCGAGTCTCGGCCGGGCTCACAGTTTTAATCTGCCAGAGTGTTCTTGTTGTTTTTGTTACATCCATTCGGCAGAAGCGTGCATTAAAGCAGCTCCGAGTGCTAGACTATCCTGCGCAAGTCCCCTCATCTCCACAGAGCTACTGCAGCCTAAATCCATTCCAAATTGTTCGTCAAGTCTTAATCTTCCTCTACAGTTTTTATTCCTCGCGTTTTCCCTTGTTACCAAGCTAACTATTCCTTAATGACTCAAGATACATCCAATCAACTGATCCCTTCTCCTTTATTAGATTCACTATCTCTTCCTCATTTTCTGGAGATAATCATGTAATTTTCAGCTTTTTTGTGCAGCACCACATTTCAAAACCACCCGTTCTCATGTCTCCTGTACTGTTTACCATCCACGTTTCAGTTCCGTACAAGACCGCACTCCAGACAAATACTTCGAAAAATCATCTTTAATTTTAAACGTTTGGCTGCCCTTGTAAATAATTTATTTAACGACCGGTTTCGTAGCCTAGAAGCCACATCAACAGGTTACATTGGAGAATCGTGTCAAAATTGCAGCGTGGAAAGGACCGAATATCCTTTATTCAGTGAATAAATGACGCAATTAGCGAATCGTCAGGTGTCCACGACTCCTCAAGTGTGCCATGAACGAAGGACAGTTGGCAAATATAGCCTGTTAACTATTAGCTGCAGGGCACAATCCATCCAGAATGTTATAAATACAGCACACTGCAATGCACGAAGATGCAGCTGTGGACTGAGCGATGACCCATGTCTGTGCCGACAATCGGGTCAACCTTTTTGTATTTTTTATTTATTTTTTCTGTCTTGCTGAACTATGGTAACATACGAGGGGGTTCTCAAAAAGACGGAATTATTTTTAAGAGCTATACATATTCAAATTGTTTATAAAACAACCTTATCCCCTTCAATACACTCTTCATTACAACTAATACATTTGTCCCGCCACTGTTGGAAACATTTTTAGTCATCTTTAGAAATGACAGACAGCTCCTCTCTAGTTTTTTTCTTGACTTGTTGAATGTTGTCAAATCGGTGTCCCTTCATTCCTCTTTTCATGCGTGGATATAAGTAAAAGTCATATGGAGCCAGGTCAGGCGACTAAGGGGCAGCAGAACGATGCCATTTTTTGTCAAAAACTGTCTAGCAGAGATGCCTGTAGGTGCAGGTGCGCTGTCACGGTGGAAGAACAACTCGGGTATCTTTTGACGAACACTGTTACGCAATCTTCTTAAAATCTCTGACAGTTGATAAATTGTCTGTCGACGTTCTATGAGCAAAAGCTCTCGAATTTTTTCAATACTTTCGTCGATTCTGTCAATTGATAGACGCCCAAAACAAGATTTAACTTCAATCGACATCTAGTCATTTTTAAATCGAGCAAACCACTCCATAGCGCCGTCTTGATAAGTTGTTTTCAACATTGAAACAGTTTCAGCAGCATTTTTACCGAGTATAAAACAAAATTTCACAGCTACACGTTTTTCATTCAGCTTATCATCATAAAAAACGAAAAAAGATCGAAACAGTGCTAGCAGATGAACAGAGCAAGCCAGATCAACAACACAGGCGCAATAAGCTGCCAATGAGTTATGCTATACACACCCAGCGGCAGAAATACGTACTACACAAGCTCCGCCCACGGCAATTTTATTCCGCCTTTTTTTTGGGGTGGGGGGGGGGTACACCCTCTTACTGCTTAAACAGTACAGACCTAGCTAAAAATACTGTGTTATAAAATATGTGTAGACTGAAATCCAAACCATAAGAGACAAAGTAAGGTATACTGAAGCAACAGAAATTTGAAGCCATTGGCCTAGTACTAGACAAACCATCAAGTACAGCTGGCATTTTTATTTAAAAAATAAAAGTAATCTAGAACTTTGCGATGACGTAGTTCCAGTTGTCCGTTTAGTATCTGCTCGAGAAACTGCCTAACCGACCTCATAATTTCCACTTCCTCGAATATGTTAAGTGTGTTACCCTTATTTTCTCGACGTGAAAGGGGATAAATTTGAGGTCGTACAATAGCAGTACACCCATGTTCCCGATTTCCGCCACCGACACGACTTATCTATCAGTCCATAGCTGGTCACTTTCCACCTGCATCTCCAAGGTTTGTGGTCTGGTGTATTTATGGTCCTCTCGATGGATCGTGCTCCTATATCTAATAGTTAACCGTTTATGTTCGATCTAACGTCCCCCGTTTCGGATTAATGGCACGATTAAGGAACTGTGTAAGCACACTTTGTTACCTGACGATCATTTATTCATAGACAAGGAATGTTCGGTCCCGTCCATTTTTCAACTTAAATGTCGTAATTTACCACAATTAAACTGATGACATAGTATCTAGGCTATGAAACCGGTCGTTAAATAAATTATTTACAAGAGCAGCCAAGCGGTTATTATTCGAGATGTCTACGGCTACGGTTGTCTCTCATAGAGACAGGAAAGACTTGTTAACACTTAAATTTATATTCAGTACTACTGCTATTTATTTTTTCGATATGCATTTCTTGCTATTGCCAGCACATTTTCATATCATCTTTACTTCTTCCATGGTCAGTCGCTTTTCTGCACAACCTGCAAATTTAATCTCCTTTGAGCGTATCATTTTCTCTTTTAGTTCCCTCAACATCATCTGTTTTAATTCAATTACATTCCATTATTCTTCTTCGTAAATTTATGTTCACCTTACAGTCCAATTTCAAGACACAGTCTATTCCCTTCAACCGATCATCCGAGTCCTCTTTCGTCTCTGACAGACTGATAATGTCATCTTTTCATTGAAATGTAATTTCTTTTCCCGATTGCACGCAATTTTTCTCAATGAGTGCTCTCTGTACAGATGGAATACCATGGAACAAAGACTCCAAATATCGGTTCGGTTTTCTGATCTACAACAGTGTTACCATTTTTGCGCAATATTTGCTCAAATGCTCAATAATCAGTCTTTTATTGCTGCCATTGACTAAGTTTCGTGCAAAATATAAACATACACGTCAGTTCTTACACAGACAGTCTATTTGTTTCGGTGAACGGATATATAATTGCCAACAGCTATATATCCAAACACACAAGGTTCACTGAAATTAATAAAGATATGGAAAACACTGGAATTAGAATAGACGTAATCCACTGCAATACTTTTTAGAGAAGCAACACAAAATGCTGGATTTCAGAAAAGAAGAGATCTGCAAATCGAAGTAAGTGGACGCAGGAAAAAAAGGAGCGATAGTTTCGACGAATGGAATAACGCAGGGAGAAACGAAAATTAAACATAAAAGAAACAAAACAGAAACTGATTTATCGTACCCTCGGAAAGGGTTGTTCGAATGAATAAACATACAGGGCAACATACTATAAATGCGTAAAGTGAACGAGCATGGAGAGCCGTGCTGGAAAACGGCATGATAATTTTTAATATCAACTCCGACTTCTAAACAGATCCACATAATGATTCGATTCTGTTAATGTACAATCAATGTTTGAGCTCTTTTACTGATGGAATACTCTTTTATCACAGCCAAATTAGAATTAATAATTCCTAAGCTGTAAAAATTGCAAAATATCCAACTACACCGGTCCATTATTCTGAAAAATTTGTTACAAAAAAAATCTCCCCAGGTTTCTGAACATAAAGATACCAAGTAGTACATAGATCCGTGCCAGGAAAATATATATACACACATTAAAAAAAGTTTTGCATCACCTCGGTTCCGAGACTTCCGGAACCTGTACAGAAAATTTGAAGAGATATCAACATAAACATAATTTCCGCCCTTCTTACTACTCATGAAAAGACCTTCAGAGGGGGTTGTCCAGATCACTGTACACACCGGTACCTCTAATACCCTTGTAGCACGTCGTCTTACATTGAAGCATCCCTGTATTCGTCGTGGCATACTATCCACAAGTTCATCATCGCACTGTTGGTATAGATTGTCCCACTCCCCAACGGCGATTCGGCGTAATGCCTCAGAGTGGTTGGTGGGTCACGTCGTCCATAAACAGACCTTTTCATTCTAACCCAGGCATGTTCGATAGGGTTCATGTCTGGAGAACATACTGGCCACTCCAGTCGAGCGATGTCGTTATCCTGAAGGAAGTCATTCACAAGATGTGCACGATGGAGGCGCGAATAGCCGTCCATGAAGACGAATGCCTCATCAGTATGCAGCCGATATGGCTGCACTAATGGTCGGAGGATGGCATTCACGTATCGTACAGCCATTACGGCGCCTTCAATGACCACCATCGGCATACGTCGGCCGCACATAACGCCATCCCAAAACAGCAGGGAACTTCCACCTTTCTGCACTCGCTGGACAGTGCGTCTAAGGCGTTCAGCCTGTCCGGGTTGCCTCAAAACACGTCTCCGATTATTGTCTGGTTGAAGGCATATGCGGCACTCATCGGTGAAGAGGACGTGATGCCAATCCTGAGCGGTCCATTCGGCATGTTGTTGGGCCCATCTGTACCGCGCTGCATGGTGTCGTGGTTGCAAAGATGAACCACACCATGGACGTCTAGAGCGAAGTTGCGCGTCACGCATAGGTAGCGATCATACACTGCAGTAGTAACCCTTGGGCGGCCTGAACGAGGCATGTCATCGACACTTAATGTCTCACTGTACATCCTCCATGTCCGAACAACATCGCTTGGTTCACTCCGAATCCCCTGGACACTTCCCTTGTTGAGATCTATATCCAGCACAAAGCAACAATACGGACGCTATCGAATGGCGGTGTTGACCGTCTAGGCATGGTTGAACTACAGACAACACGAGCCGTGTACCTTCTTCCTGGTGGAATGACGTAACTAAACGGATGTCGGACCCCTCCGTCTAATAGACGCTGCTCATGCATGGTTGTTTACATCTTTGCGCCGGTTTACTGACATCTCTGAACGGTCAAAGGGACTGTGTCTGTGATACAATATCCACAGTCAACGTCTATCTTCAGGAGTTCTTGGAACAAGGGTGACGCAAAACTTTTCTTGATGTGTGTACATGAAAGTAATGTCCTGATTGACAGACGACCATCGCTTAGCTCAAACCGCTGAGGACAGAGACTAAGTCTGGAGAGGGTGTGGATCATATACTGTTCGCGTCGTTTGTGAAGGGACTGTCTCAAATACAGCTCCTAAGGGAAAGACGTAGGGGATGAAAGATTTTTTGGGAGTACGACGTTATTAAGGGAATTTTGAAAGGAAATTCAACCACTAAAGGGGTAACACAGTGGGTGAAAGTTTATTGAAAATAAATAATTACTAGAGAACTATTAAAGGATTTTAAGGCTTCATATATGACGATTGATATTTGACTTCTCGGTTAGAAATAAAAAAAAACGTATTCCGGTGTTTCTGGAAATCCAGTCCACAAAGGAGTTCAATAGAGGATGAAAACTTTCAAGAAAATATTTCGTTACATTAAACAAATTTTAAAGCTAAATTTATGAAGATTGGTATTTCAGTTCTTAGTTAGATATAAAGAAATATTTCTTAGAGGATGAAAGTTGCTATGGAAATACACTGGTGTCCAAAATTAAAGCAACAAATCGCTATTTCTCCGTCCTGTGTGGCGTAATTGACGTCTTAATCATACAAACTGTCAACTGACGTCTGTACGATCGTGTGCTGCACGGAAGATGGCATTCCGGTCAACGGACAACCACGCCAACTATTACATCATGGCACCTATCAAACGGGATGGTATTTTCCGGTAGTTCCGCATCCACAATCGCTGTGTACACAGTCACAGACGGTGCACTATGGCACACAGAAGAGGCCTACCAGACTCTCTGCGGTGGGGGGGGGGGGGGGGGGGGCATGGGAAGAGTGGAACCAGGACAGTCGCAAACTGATGTGGCCCAGTGACTTAATGCGAGTCGTTCTGCTGTTTTTCGGATGTAACGACAGTTTAGAGAGAACGAAGCTGTATCCCGAAGACCAGGGCGGGACCCACCACATGTAACATCAGAAAAAGAGCGCCGTTATTTGGGTGTAATGGAAAGACGGTACCGCCTTAGTACTTTTCAACTGGCATCTGGCCTCGCAGCATCCACTGGACGTGTTATAGCGAGGCAAAAGCTCTACGGAAGGTTTCGGCGGAGTGGTCTTTATTGTCGGAGACCTGCAGTATGTGTACCTCTGATGCGTCTTCATAGAAGAGAACGTCTAGAGTGGAACCGTCATCATGCCACCTAGACGGTCGAACAGTGGGCCAATGTTTCTTTTTTTTTTTTTTTCAGAGATAAGTCCCGATTCGTTGTAAGGAGTGATTCTCGACTGATTCGCATCTGGAGGAGACGTGAAACACGATTTCGGGACCCAGCCATAGTGAAAACAGACCGATATCGTGGATGATGCCTAATGATGTGGGCAGGGATTATGTTGAACACTCGAACACCTTTCCATGAAACTGCACGGTTAAATCGGCAAGGTTTAAGTGCTGTCACGTAGCCATTGTGCGGTTTTTGCTATGTGCTGTGGACCCCGACTTCGTATTGCTGGATGAAAATACTCGGCGTCATACAGCAAGCGTGGCTGATGATTTTCTGGAAACGGAAGATACTGCATGCATGGCGTGGTCTGCAAGCTCTCTCGATTTGAATCCCACTGAGTGACGACACGGGTTGCACCACGTCAGCAGCCACCAACCACTCTTCAAGACTCGCGAGCAGCTCTGCAGGAAGAAACGGCGTCATTACCTCAGCATGAGATTGATGGCATCATTCCGTCGTTTGTCAGGCCTGTACTGCTGCCAGGGGTGGACACAACCCATAATGAGCACATTAACCTGTTGTCCGAATGTGTGTGCAAAACCGTTAAGTTGGAAAAAACGAAGAACATTTTCGTCTACTGTTATGCATGTTGCAGTTGGTTACTTTATGAAGTCTTTATATTGTATCTACTTTACTATCATCTGAGTACACACATTTGTGGTAAAATAAACGCAACCTTGCAAAATTTCGGTTTGTTGCTTTAATTTTGGACACCAGTGTACCTCCACAAAACAAGCAAATGGCGTGATTAACAATAACTTTGGACTCCAGCTACCAGAATCGCTTTTTGGTCAGACGTTCATTTGGTAAAGACCATGCTCATAGGGCCTTCATTAGGGTGAGAAGCTTAGAAGGCATTTCAATTTGTGAATAACATAAAATTCGATTAAATAAAAGTAAAAAAGATCTCTGCAAGCTATACAGTCTACACGAGAGAAGCAGCTGGCACTAAGTTAGTAATAGATATGATCGCATTTCAGTTTGATCAGTATCAGTATTTCTAGGAAATACCGTGAAAAAACCATTATGTGTGAATACTGCATCCTAGCCAGCTGACTAACAAACTACAAAGAACACAGTGTCCAAAACTGAGATCTGGTGCTCCCCTAAGATCAGTTGTATTGTCATATTTGTATTTTAAAACATCACTTTTAAACGAGTTTATCACTTTAATTTTAGAGGGCACTAGAGACAATCCCTAATACAGACAATCATGAAAGCCTAGGAATAAATAAAAACTCTTCATTGGTTAATTACCATGTTAATGTAGGTCTGAAAATTCCTGTGATTTCATTTTTCCTGTTTCGAACATACGAGAATCGCAGAACAAATTTACTACAGTACTGTTACGTAGCTTGCCTCCACAATTCAAATACTTTTAAATTACATTAAGTAATATTTTATTTTGCATATTTTAGTATGAAGTAGGAAAGAAAAGTTTTGTCGAGATTTCAGAATAGTGCACCTGGCAAAATGTCCTGTACTCAGTATGGCACATTGATTGTCCTAACATGTGAAGAGGGATACAAACAGTTTCTTCGCGCGTCCTCCATAACCAATCACGTAACTCGATTTTGTATAATGTCTCTATAGCAATGTTGGACTGTTGCCGGAACCCCATGGATAATTATTGTTTTCAGCCACATAGCCTCCGTACCAACAGCAGTCTTTTGTACTTTGCAGTGGAAAGCTGAAAACAGCATTGCTACTTGTCAGATATGATTTTGCCTTACAAAGTACATCTGTTTGGATGGCACAATAATATTAATTACAGCCGTAAGATACATACATTAAAAACTTCATACTTTTTAAAGCTGCACAACGATTTAGCATAGGCAAAGCAATAAAATTATTTCCAAGGGTTAGCATGTACTTTAGAGCAGAAAACACTGCGACAAGAAGTGATGGCTTAACTGTACGCCAGATCCAGATGGCAGTACAGAGGCAGAGCTCATGAAAGGCAGAAGCCGTCATTTATCGGTACATGTATCTAAATTCAGTTAAATCGCAATAAAAGTGTTTTTCAAGGGCGTTAGAAGAAGAGATTATGAATAAGCTGAACAGCGAACTTGGAATGAGGTTGATCATATTATTTGATTCAGCAGTTAGCATCATCACTAAAAGAAATATAAAGTTACATACAGGCGCAAATTTATGCTAGTTAGGTTTGTTCGTCCCTGACAAATAAATGTTACAGGCATAGCTGCCAAAAGTAGGAACTGATAGCCTTGCATACTCTGAACACACTCATCTGGAGTAGATCTGTCGTTCGTGCGAAGAGTTGCGGCACAGTGACGTCAGGTAAAGCAGAAACATCAATTTATTTTTTAATTTTTACAACCATCAATGAAAATCAAAATTCTTAAATTGTAAAACATGTCCAGGCGTCTCACCTTTTTGAACCATTTTTATTAGGTCACTTTCTTGTCTATCGGTCTATCTGTCATTCTCGTACAAATTTTGCGACTGACTATAAATTAACTTCCCAAGACTTAAAATTTTATATGTAGCTCGAAACTGGATGACTGTGCAATTTTAACTCGCTTCTTTGTGTGTGTGACCCATTGAGCTCCCATTGGGATGTGTGTGAAATGGGTTTGTAACACCTGACATCTCACTTGCTCTGCAGGACTGGTGAGCTGTGCAGGTAGTATCGGAATGTGTCCCAGGCGGTATGTATTGGAGTCGATGATGGCAGCTAGAAGCCACTGTTATATCTGCAAACGCTATTATTGCCTCTGCAGCATAGTCCTTCCAGCGCCACGGGGACATGCCCACGTTGTGTGCCAATTAAATCCCACAGCCGCACTATAAAGCTACCCAGGCTCTGGTTCTGCCTTCAGGATCAGTCTTGTCACCAACTCTCTTCCCTGCGTACGTTAATGATTTACCAGCGCTGCCACAAGTCATCCTGGCCCAATTTGCGGACGATACCGCTCTGTTAGCTAGCAGCAGACGGATCACTGCGGCAATTGGCCGACTGCAACGAACAACTCGAGACAATGGAGCAGTGGGCTGCAGCCAGACACAATATTCTCAAAGCTGACAAGACCAGTTCAATCCCACTTATTCGCCGACGGCCCAACATTGTGACGCTTTTGGGAGAACGACGGTTAAAACTTGCGTCCGGAAAACCTGCTTTGGGTTTTCCATGATTTCCCTAAATCGCTTCAGGAGGAAGCTGTGATGGTTCCTTTGCAAGGTGAGAGCCGTCTTCCTTCCCCTTCCTTCCATGACCCGATGGGAGCCATGAACTCGTTGTTTGGTCCCCTCCCCCCCAAAACGAACCAGCCAACCAACCTTGTCCGCCTCAATATCTGTGTAGTCAGCGCGATGGATTGCTAAGTGAAAGAGCCAGGTTTCGATTTCAGGCCGGGTCGGAGATTTTCGCTGGTTGGGGACTAGCTGCTGTCGTGTCCCTACATTCGTATTGTCATAAATGACATTCCACTGTTGAGATGGCTGTGTAGGCACATCCCAAAAGCCAATAAATTAAAAGGCCCAACCTGCGGGATACATTCATACTCTACAACGACGTGTCCGCAGCTCATGGTCTAGTGGCTAGCTGGATTACGGAGTCCTGGGTTCGATTCCCGGCTGGATTGGGACTTCCCCCTGTCTGGGGACTGGGTGTTTATATTGTCCTCATCATATCATCATCATCATTCGTGACAGTGCCTAGATCGGATTATGTAAAAATTGGACTGTGTAAAATTTGGGACTTTGTATGGGCGCTGATGACCGCGCAGTTGGGCGCCCAACAAACCAAACATCATCATCATCATCATCATCATCATCATCATCATCATCATCACCACCACCACCATCATCCTCAACCACGAACTCCCATGGCCCAACAGAATAAAGGGTTAGGAGTTACCACTGAGCATAAGTTATTTTTTAAACCATACATCCAGTATAAGAGAGTTCAATTTCTTCACGTATTGCACCAACTGTATTCTATTCTGGCCAGTGGCCAAATAAATGTCTGGACGAAACACAGGCTTTACAAAGCAACTATCCTGCTGCGTGTATCATACGGCTGCTGAACGTGGAGTATAAGCAGCCCCTCAATTCTAAGGCCTCTCTAGGCAGTTCAGAATTAGTATGTGCTTGTCTCGGGTGCATCGCGATGGCCCTGGATCAACGACTAACATATGGAACTTGAACTGTTGATGATCAGAGAACAAATCGTGGAGTCGACGCGGAAACTGTTAGTGAAAATAGATAGGGTACGTCCTCCAAGTAGCCACCTCTGCTACACTGGCTCGTGTGCACGGTGACATTGCATAAAGGTTCCTCGCGGCATTGAGACAGCACTCCAGTAACTATCAAACTTTAATAAGAACCATTTCTTTAGGGCTCAACGACCCCGAGTCCAATAAAGCTTACCTAAATGCCCCTAAACCTGTTCCACACAAATTTAACCTCAAAAACCTACTCTATCTTCAGTTTTGAATTCGCTATGCTCTCGTATCTATCACATTGTATACCACTGTTTTGGTCTCAGATTTGATGCGCCTTAGGTTCTCGCTCTTGGATTACTCTTTCCGACTTTGTTGTTTTGCCCTGCCGCCTCCGTTGTCCGCTTTCCTCTTCTTGTGTTTTCCTCCTGTTCACACTCTGCTAATCGCTGTTTGTTCTTCGAGTCGTTCCCAATCCTTGTCAGAATCCGATCACTATAGCTCTTAAAACAACAAAATAACCTCATCAGAATATTCGAAATCCACTGAAAAATTTTGTACAAACGACACTTAAAAAGCAGAAAACAATTATCTAAATGAAAAAATTAATAAAACACGGTTTTAAATCGAGCTAAAAAGTATTAAATAATTTCTCCTAGCCTCATACATATTCCTAACGTCAGAAAGTTCTGAAAAAATTGTGATTTTGAATTTTTAATCACTATGGAAATACTTGTAAGATCTATAACAAAAAACGTGGAGTGCATGCAGTAGATAAGTCAGGACGTATAATCCGTCATGCATCAACTGCTTATAACATGCGTCTCATGTTTTTCATCATTAATCTTATAAGCATTTTGTAGCTATCAAAAATTCAAAATCACAAATTCTCAGAATTATCTGAATAGTGTCAAGAATCTGTATGGGGCTAGGAGAGATTGTTTTACACTTTTTAATCCGATTTAAAACAGTGATGTATTAAAAACCTGTTGCTATTTAAGTAATTATTTAATTATACTCTTCCGATTTGATGTATTCTAAACTCATTGGCTGCAGAACCGAGTGCATGTACTACTCAAGCCAATACAGGGTGAATTAAAAAAAACTTCAAGAAGAAAAAAAAGCTATAATATTAGTCAGATGCACCTTCACGAAGACGGTAAAGACGATCGTCAAAATCACGGTTTTTTTATTTCATTTGGCAGGAAGATAACGAATTTTTTGTAACGTTTACGACAGTGGTACGCGCGATGTTTTTTATCAGATGGTTCTGCTTGCGTTCATACAAGCGAAATTTAACGTGATATAATTAGTGGGAAGTTGCTTAACAAAAAAAAAATATCTCTTTCTTCTTCAGTTGCACGCCATATGAATTGTCAACAAAAACCTTCCTGTCCCTCTCTCCATGTAGGTAAGGCTTGGAGCTCTGAAGTTAACCCGTTCATTATAATTTGTTATAATCTAGGGACGTTCTATAGTTCTCGGAAATCCTAGCACCGTACACATTTTGCGCTGCAACAGTAGCAGTAGTCTAATATTCTTTCATAGTCGCCGTTTCCTATTAAGGCAAATAATTGTCCCTATCTTTTACTTAGAGAGGATCACATTAAAGCGCTAATGGTAGCGTCGGATATCGGATTTGCTGAAAGCCAGTCGGACGTAGCCGGCAGAAGTCGGTTCATCCAGGAAACAAAGAGAGGAATTCACAGGGGGATCAATTCGCCACTTAAAAGGCAATCCGAAAGCTCGGCGCCGCGCCGATAGAATCTTTAATTACATTCCACCCACCCCACGAATTGGGGCCGCCGCTTATTGCAGCCTAAGATCGAAAATCGTGCGGGTTCTGGCGGAGTTGGCGCAGGATAGGCGCAGGCGGAAATCTGGTAGGTGTGTGAACACCGTCTGCTTCGTCGGTGTCGGACCCCCCTGCTGACTGGCATTCTCTGCTAGGACCCACACTATTAAGGTGCCCCACAACTGCTTTCACGGTGATGATAATGTCGTTCACAAATCATTCACTGTCATCGTTTCCATTTCCATATTCTTTGCTTCTCCCCCCCCCCCTCTCTCTCTCTCTCTCTCTCTCTCTCTCTCTCTCTCTCTGTGTTTGTAGTCTTCTCTGGGTTGGAATCGATTACTTCTGCGATGCTATTGATCCATCTCATTCTGGTAGGAACAGACTTCTTTGTAAATTTTTCCCCTCTACAGCAGATCGGCTGCTATTTTGAATCTTCTAGACAGATTTAAAATTTTTGCCGCACTGGGACTCGAGCTACAAGCGTTCTATCTCTTTCCTTTTTTAAAATTTAGTTTCCTTGCTCCCCTACGAGGTGCATTCAAGTTCTAAGGCCGCCGATTTTTTTTTTTCTAATTGACTACTCACCCGAAATCGATGATGCTGGCGTTACTTCTCGACGTAATCGCCCTGCAGACGTACACATTTTTCACAACGCTGGCGCCATGATTCCATGGCAGCGGCGAGGGCTTCTTTATGAGTCTGTTTTGACCACTGGAAAATCGCTGAGGCAATAGCAGCACGGCTGGTGAATGTGCGGCCACGGAGAGTGTCTTTCATTGTTGGAAAAAGCCAAAAGTCACTAGGAGCCAGGTCAGGTGAGTAGGGAGCATGAGGAATCACTTCAAAGTTGTTATCACGAAGAAACTGTTGCGTAACGTTAGCTCGATGTGCGGGTGCGTTGCATTGGTGAAACAGCACACGCGCAGCCCTTCCCGGACGTTTATGTTGCAGTGCAGGAAGGGATATGTTCTTCAAAACATTTTCGTGGGATGCACCTGTTACCGTAGTGCCCTTTGGAACGCAATGGGTAAGGATTAAGCCCTCGCTGTCCCCGAACATGGACACCATCATTTCTTCAGCACTGGCGGTACCCGAAATTTTTTTGGTGGCGGTGAATCTGTGTGCTTCCATTGAGCTGACTGGTGCTTTGTTTCTGGATTGAAAAATGGCATCCACGTCTCATCCATTGTCACAACCGACGAAAAGAAAGTCCCATTCATGCTGTCGTTGTGCGTCAACAATGCTTGGCAATATGCCACACGGGCAGCTGTGTGGTCGTCCGTCAGCATTTGTGGCACCCACCTGGATGACACTTTTCGCATTTTCAGGTCTTCATGCAGGATTGTGTGCACAGAACCCACAGAAATGCCAACTGTGGAGGCGATCTGTTCAACAGTCATTCGGCGATCCCCCAAAACAATTCTCTCCACTTTCTCAATCATGTCGTTAGACCAGCTTGTGCGAGCCCGAGGTTGTTTCGGTTTGTTGTCACATGATGTTCTGCCTTCATTAAACTGTCGCACCCATGAACACACTTTCGACACACCCATAACTCCATCACCACATGTCTCCTTCAACTGTCGATGAATTTCAATTGGTTTCACACCACGCAAATTCAGAAAACGAATGATTGCACGCTGTTCAAGTAAGGAAAACGTCGCCATTTTAAGTATTTAAAACAGTTCTCATTCTCGCCGCTGGCGGTAAAATTCCATCTGCCGTACAGTGCTGCCATCTCTGGGACGTATTGACAATGAACGCGGCCTCATTTTAAAACAATGCGGATGTTTCTATCTCTTTCCAGTCTGGAGAAAAAAAATCGGAGGCCTTAGAACTTGAATGCACCTCGTATAGCCCTTCTGTGCTGTCACCAAATTTTTCTTCATCGTCCAGGCTTCAGTGCCTTTATTAGTACATTTTTGCATGTTTGCATTGTTTCGCAGTAACACAGTAACATAAAGTATCGTGAGTCGAAGGCTTTAGCCGCCTCCTGCCGAAATTTGGAAATTAGAAAATACTGTCTTTCTTCCGCCCTCCTAAAGTAATGAGACTCCTTCAGTATGAAATGATGAAATTAAAGAATGCATTTAGTACCATTTGAATTATTTTTCGGTGCAATACAGAAGAAAATAACGTATTTGCAGTGAAATTATTTATTTATTTTGAATAGGAGGAACATTCTGAGGCTGATAATCATGAAATAATATAAGGGTCTTCCAAATGAATGAAAGTCAATCTTCTTCTTGTGGAAAACTGATGAAGATATGTATCCATATATTTCATGAGATTACAGTGTTGTTCTCTGACGAGATAATATATTTCACCTGTGGTATACGATATCACAATACAGAAGCATCAGAATAAGGAACTCCGTGAATGTAAAGATTTTGTTTTCTCTGGAAATTTACTTTTGATTTTTGTTTGTTTGCGTTATTCAGTTTCTTCACACAAAAATATGACTTACATGAAGTTGCTACAATAATTAAAATATTTTGGGTTTCTTTCTCATTCTGCCGATTCTAGGGACTGGATTGATGGTGAACAATAGTGCGGATTCCTTGATCACAATATGCAGAACATTGACAAAAGTTTTCCTACGATTGTAACTGCCTCTGCATCTGGCTGCTTACGATGTCAGTAGTTTGCGCCCTAAAGTCACAGACTCTCCCTAACAGCCATACTTCCACCAGTATGTCACTGCTACAGTCGTGACATTAAAGTAGCTTTTGGTGGACAAGCACTCCTGGAAGAAATCGTTGCCTCTAAAAGGCAGTCAGTTCCCCTCTGCCAAAAGGTGTCGAGACAGCTCGCACTTCGCCTCCAGAATGACCGAGTCATTCTGGAAATAATTGCCATCGCTGTGGCTTAACTACCTCTCCGCGATATCCTTTCGTTCAGAAGTTCTGTTCTAGCAAGATACGTAAGTTTGGAAAGCAGGGGTTAGGTCCTGACTGGAGTGAAACATTAGTAAGTTACTGTCATGATTTGCCCCTTACGGACAAAACCTACTAGCGTCGCACAAGGAAGGGGAAAGAAAAACACTGAGCATCATCTTGCCCTATGATGGTTCGTTGTTCGCCTCTTCCGTCGTTGCTCAACCAGCATGTGTCTGCTTGCTGTGCTCCTTTGTCTCGAGGTCAATGTCATACAGCCACCACTCGTCGTCTACAGTGACCAGCCGGCTAAACAAATCACCTGGATTGGTCTGCCTGACACTGAAATATTTTCATCACTGCTTCGATTCGCTTGGCTTTTTTTATGGGTATGATCAGCCGCGGAACCTAGAGGTAGCGACGTTTAATATGCTCAAAATTTCGCGAAAGATGTTGGAAACTGATCCATGTCTGATTTTTACTTTTTCCACTACCGCCACGAATCTGAAACGCCGATCTTGCAGCACCAGGGCTTCCACTTCTCGTGTTCTATGACCCTCCCGAAGAGATGGTCATCCACATCATTCTTCACCATTCACAATTGTCTGACCACGCTGGATGCGCCTGTGCACTTAAGCACTGTCATATAATGATATATTGTTGCCATAGTCTGCATGGATTGTTACAGCTTTTTTCCCCGCGCATACTCCACTTCCAGCCGGACGGTGTGGCCGAGCGGTTCTAGGCGCTTCAGTCTGGAACTGCGCGAACGCAACGGTCGCAGGTTCGAATGCTGCCTCGGGCATGGATGTGTGTGATGTCCTTAGGTTCGTTAGGTTTAAGTAGTTCAAAGTTCTAGGGGACTGATGACCTCAGAAGTTAAGTCCCATAGTGCTCAGAGCCGTTTGAATCAACTCCACTTCTTCAGTGGGTGACACAATTTTTTTCGGACGTCCCCCAATGGCGTGTTTCGGTAATGTGGCGCAGGGATTTCGAGGTGTACCAGTGACTCTTCCTGGTATAGTGTGTACTAGCCTTCTGTCCTCAACTCCAGATGCCGATGGATTCTTAAGATAACGCAGACATCAGGGCCTCAAGCATGACGTTACAGACCAGCACGATGCCTGATGGGTTGTCGCACATCTGATCACAGTGCCACAGTCTAATTGCTGAGTCGTTTATTAATGCAGAGCACTAAATTTGTTATCTTGTTTGTAATGACTCATTGTGCCTTACTTTTGTTTTTCGTTGTACGTAGACGCTTCAAAATGGCCTGATGAGACAAACTGATTGCAGCCCCGGATCTACGATATTTCCGAACCGGGGAAGTAAATACCGTGGAATAGCACAGGTACAGTTTCGCACAACCCACTGACTTGCACCTTGTGCATGGAGAAGTACGTTGGAATGATATCTCTGTTGAAAGGCTGTACAAGGAACGATTTCCTAACAGGCATAATCCGCCACGACGCGTGTTTATTTCTCTCGTTCGACGAATGCGGGAGCTAGAAGAAACGAGGGACCTGGAAACGTGAGGACCACTCGTACACAGAGGAGTGGCTCAAACGTGTTGCAGCGTACCTCACTAAAAGTACTCGTCGTTTTGCATGTGAAATGAGCGCTGTACACATTAGCGTCCGGCGAGTACTCCACGAACAACAATTACACCCATGTCACCCACAACGAGTCCATTTAATGCTTGTGACCGACTTTGCACCGAGGGTCGCATTGTGTCAAAGGTTGCTTCAACGAGAGATCGATCAACCACATTTCCTCCAAATCGTGCTGTGTACTGATGCGGCCTCATGATCGTGATGGTATTACGAACAGCAGAAACAGCCATGTGTGGGATGGAAAAAACCCTCGCGTTGTAATAGTCACTTCAGTGTGGATGTCCGCAACCATTGGTATTTCCTGGTCTCTGGATCGGAAAGGAAGGTCCTATTCCATGGCGTGCGAGGCCGCCTGCCTTGAATTCCCTTGACTATTTCCTATGGGGGTATCTAAAGTCACTCGTTTCTGAGACCCCAATGGATACGGAGATATGGAGATGGAATAGTTGCCAGAATTGTAGCTGCCTATGATGCGATTCGAAACACACCAGGTATATTTGTCAACAAAGTATGTTAGCTTACTAGTTTCTGTATCAGAATCTTGTTCACCGATGTCATTCTTGTATTAATATTGATAACCGTCATTTTCAGCACATTTTTTAAGATACAGTACAAATGGTACGTTCACTGTCTCAGTGATGGTGTTTGCAGTTAATTGTAACTAATGTAAATGAAAAAGTTCACTGTCATGTGATTTTATTCCTATTACCTCCTTAAGTTGGCTGGATCCCAGGTTCCCTACCTCAAATTGTTCAGTGGAGCATCCTGTGTGTCCTGTTAAATTTTTGTACGCTCTTGCGGAAACACCCTTTATAAAGGCTGTTAATTAAACTAGATACTTAGGAAGTATGCTTGCGAACTACTTAAATTGTAACTGTCACATAGAGAACATTGTGGGGGTGGCGAACGATGCCTGGTTTTTATGGCAGAACATTCAGAAGATGTGACAGATTCACTTAAGAGACTACACCTACAGTATGCTTGTCCGTCCTCTCCTGGAGTACTGCTGTGCGGTGTGGGATGCTTACCGGATAGAGTAAGGACGTCCAAAGAAGGGCAGCACGTTTTGTACCATCGAGGTTGTCACGGATATGATATGCGGGTTGCGGGGGGGGGGGGGGGGGTGTCAATCATTAAAGGAAAGGTGTTGTTCGTTGCGGCGAGATGTTTTCTCGAGGTTTCAATCACGAACTTTCTCTTCCGAATGCGAAAATTTTTTGACGCCCGCCTACATAAGGAGAAATGTTCTACGTAATAAAATAAGAGAAATCAGAACTTTCACGGGAATATTTTTCCCGCGAATTGTTCGAGAGTGGAACGGTAGTGAAATAACCTGAAGGCTGTTCGATGAACACTCTGCCAGGCACTTAATTGTATATTGCAGAGAATTCGTGTAGACGTAGATGTACTATTTTTGTACTGCTCCGACACGCGCGTTCCGGGACAAAACACAGTGGTATCCGATCGCCTGCCGTACTCTGCCGCGAAGAGAATACGCAGATCCCCCGTAACAACACGTGGACACGTGTTTCGCGTGTCAGCCGCCGCCTCCGCTCGGCACAGCAATCGCCAGAAATTTATGCACGGCAGGCGGCGGGATTATTTGGGGCGGAAGAAACGCGTGGCGGCAGCAGCCAGCAGTGAGACCCGATCACACACACACACACACACACACACACACACACACACACACAAATGCCCACAGCGGTGCGCGCGCTTATATAAATAACCCAGCCCAGCGATCTCTCCTCTGGTCGCATTGCGCTCGAATCTTGTGCAGACGTGACGCAGCAATGACGTGTCACTCGAAGCGACCAGCAATGTCGATAGCAGTCGAGCCAATAAGCCGCGAGTGTCACTTGCTTCTTGGGCGTGTGGATGGCCTACGGGGCCTTGCCACGGTTCGTGCTGCCCCCCCCCCCCCCCTTCCATCGCTCTCTCTGGCATGTGTGTGTGTGTGTGTGTGTGTGTGTGTGTGTGTGTGTGTGTGTGTGTATGTATATATTGTCCTTAGCGTAAGTCAGGTTAAGTTTGATTAAGTGGTGTGTAAGCGTAGAGACCGATGACCTCAGCAGTTTGGCCCCATAGGAACTTACCACAAATTTTCGTAAATAGATAAATATTTTTGACAAGTAAGAATATGAAAGTCACTGCTACTACTTTCACGTTGCAGTAATTTGGGCTGTGCTCTTTACGTGCCTATCTTACCACACCTGTGGAAATCGCGTCATATTCGGAAATAAGCAGACAAATATTTTTGACAAGTAAGGCTAGAAAAGTCACTGCTAGTACTTTCACTTGCAGCAATTTCATTTTTGGTTTTTTAACCAGACTGAAGTCACAAAATCTAAGAAACTCATTTCTGAGTAAATACGCTCTTACCTATTTATTCTTTTACCTAGAGTAATAATAAATCTCTAAAACCGTCGTATCTGTCTGTCTGTTGCAACACGCTAATCTCCAGAACTACTAAATGAATTTTAATGGGGTTTTCAGAGATAAACTAAGTGTAGGTTCGGCAACATGTTGACTTTATTTTATCTCCATGGATTTGGGAAAAATGGTATCGTAATTTAAAGTTTTATCTAAAATCGCCTGTTCGACTGAGTAATTCAGATATTTTCGACAGTGACTGCATCATCACGACGTACTACACCAAACGACCAATAGATGACAGACATGTTTCGGAAATTTATGTCAGTGACAGAATTAAATGCTGCAATCTTATACTCACCAATTCAAAGTAACATTGAAGTTATTCTGCTGGGATATATGGATTTACTGATTTCGCTTTGAGTATTAAGAACTTAACATCTTTAATTTGTTTCTTTAGATAGATTTTATTTGTAATCCTTACTAGTAAATACGAATTTATTGGGTTTGCTCTGTGATCTGGGTGCCTGTTCATCACATTTTGATTTCGTCTTGTTTAACAGTAAGAATGCGTAGAAAACGCTCTAGGCTTTCTGAACTACTCAGCGTACGAGGTCTGTTCAAAAAATTCCGAAACATTCGTAATTTGTTGTTAGCATCCCTGCACACGCCTCGCCTTTGTTATTACCGGAGGTTTCATTTTTGTATGTTTGTTAGTTATTGTTCAGTGCTGTATTAATTAGAACGTTGTGTCGCACAGTTTGCGAATTTCGAGATAGCATAGTTAGAGGAGCAACGGATCTGCATTAAATTTCGCGTGAAACTGAAGAAAACATTTACATACTCATCAATTGATGCAGGAAGCCCACGGTGAAGAGTGCTTAAACCGTACTCAGTGTTACCGACCTCATTTTGAAGTCACTTATGGGCAAAATTCGAATGATAATACTACAGCAGCGGTCGCCATCTTTCATTTCCACCACTGCTCCGCTGCTGCCATGATGGACCTACTTTCCTAATCTTGACTTACTTTTGAACCTGTTTGTCTTTCCCTTTACGTAGCTATACTATCTCTCCTCCTCAGACGAATGACGAAATAGTTTAATTCATACGCGAGGACCACTTCAACACTTTCATAAAAACAATGAAATAAGACATTTATTTCAACCTTGTAACATGACTGGTACAGGACGTTCCACGATTCTGTATCAGTTCAGTTACATTTATTTCCTAAATTAACGCGAGCAGTGCAGGGTGTTGGGTGACGGTTGAAAGGTTTCATAGTAGAGCAGACTCCGGGAATACCTGCGATTTCTGTAAAGCGGCTTGTCTGAAGTCGGTCTGGGAAGGTTCCCAGGTCCTGCTCGGCGCATTCTAAAGTTGCAGTTTCCAGGAGTTAGTCCCTGACGCGCGGCCACAACGTTGCCTTAGTCGCCTACAGCCGCCCGGAGATGTAGCCAGTATCTATTCAGCGTGGATGCCAACGAATCCTGTCATTCCGTTCCCATAAAAAGTGAGAAATTTTGCTCTATGTCAACATTATTTCTGTTCGGCCAAACCTGCGCCCATTCTAGACACCGTGTCTGCTTCGTCAACCAATAGGAAAAGACCGTTGAACCTATGTACCAAAGTTACAAATTGTTTATGCGTATTTATACAACATGTCAGGAAAACTTTCGCAGCCTTCCACTCTGTTCTCAAGCTTGGCTACAAGCTTGCTGTCGCCCCTCCAAAAAGAGTCCGGGCTGAGTAGATAGAGCTTCGATTTTTTGTCTCTGTTTCCTGGAAGTTGTCAAGTACCAACACCGTGCTTGCTGGTTGTTGGATGATTGGTTGATTTGAGGGGGGGGGGGGGGGGGAGGGACCAAACAGCGATATCATCCGATTAGGGAAGAATGGAGAAGGAAATCAGCCATGCCCTTTCAAAGGAACCAGCTCGGCATTTACCTGAAGCGATGAAGCGGAATCACGGGAGACCTAAATCAGGATGGTGACGCGATGCGAGTCCAGTGTACAAACCACTCAGTCGCCTCGTTTCCTGGTTGTCGTCCTGTGCCGGCTGTTCTAACGCTGCTGCTCCCTGAGTCCATTTAAACGTGAAACTTGTCACGAAATTTGAATATTATTAACTGCATTCCTTCAGCTAGTATATAAGTATGTAAATGCGCAGTTATACAGGGTGATTCAAAAAGAATACCACAACTTTAAAAATGTGTATTTAATGAAAGAAACATAATATAACCTTCTGTTGTACATCATTACAAAGAGTATTTAAAAAGGTTTTTTTTTCACTCAAAAACAAGTTCAGAGATGTTCAATATGGCCCCCTCCAGACACTCGAGCAATATCAACCCGATACTCCAACTCGTTCCACACTCTCTGTAGCATATCAGGCGTAACAGTTTGGATACCTGCTGTTATTTCTCGTTTCAAATGATCAATGGTGGCTGGGAGAGGTGGCCGAAACACCATATCCTTAACATACCCCCATAATAAAAAATCGCAGGGGGTAAGATCAGGGCTTCTTAGAGGCCAGTGATGAAGTGCTCTGTCAGGGGCTGCCTGGCGGCCGATCCACTCTCAGTGCCCCATATACAGACATTGTGATGGTTGACTTTCCCGTTAGTGTGGAAAGTTGCTTCATCACTAAACACAATCTTTGAAACGAAAGATTCATCTGTTTCCATTTGAGCAAGGATAAAATCACAGAAATCGATTCTTTTAATCTTATCAGCTGCAGACAGTGCTTGAACCAATTTCAGACGATAGGGTTTCATAACTAACCTTTTTCGTAGGACTCTCCATACAGTTGATTGTGGAATTTGCAGCTCTCTGCTAGCTCTACGAGTCGATTTTCCTGGGCTGCAAACAAATGCTTGCTGGATGCGTGCTACATTTTCATCACTCGTTCTCGGCCGTCCAGAACTTTTCCCTTTGCACAAACACCCATTCTCTGTAAACTGTTTATACCAACGTTTAATACACCACCTATCAGGATGTTTAACACCATACTTCGTTCGAAATGCACGCTGAACAACTGTCGTCGATTCACTTCTGCTGTACTCAATAACACAAAAAGCTTTCTGTTGAGCGGTCGCCATCTTAGCATCAACTGACGCTGACGCCTAGTCAACAGCGCCTCAAGCGAACAAATGTACAACTAAATGAAACTTTATAGCTCCCTTAATTCGCCGACAGATAGTGCTTAGCTCTGCCTTTTGTCGTTGCAGAGTTTTAAATTCCTAAAGTTGTGGTATTCTTTTTGAATCACCCTGTATAATACGGGAAACAGCAGTGTTAAAGAACAGTTCTAAAACGGCCAAAGTAATCAGCAAAAATTTTAATTTTTTTCTTATTTCGTGAATTTATTTGTGCGTCCAAACTACTTCTTGTCTATGGGACGATGTGGAGGCCCAAGTTTGTCGAACGTTTGTGAAGATACTTATTCACATTTTCATCACATTTTATTTCTCATCCAGGCATGGAAAAACAATGAAATTTATGCATGGCTTTTATGCACATCGCTAAATGAAGTCTCCTTTCGAGCATATACAGATATCATACTTATCTCTGTCCTCAACCAGCAAGTTCGTAAAACATCCCGAACGCGTTTTCAATACAAATTACAGTTTCCGACATAAAAGTCATGTTTCGCACACAAAGTGTACACACCTCAAAGACAAAATTGCAATTCTCTGTCCAAACAAAGACTGTACCAGTCCAAACAAAGATTGTATCACTTGAACTCACGACAAAGACTAATTTTTTTGGCGTGTATAACAGTCATACAGTACAGCCTAAAGTTCTAGTTTGTTCCAGAACCGGCAGCTGGTCAAATTAATTTTTGTACGTAGTTTTGTGCAATTACAAATAGCAAATAAGAATAAAGTTGTTTGCAAGATGTTACAGCATAATGAACGCTGGGGTTCGTCATAAATGCACATTTTCATTTATAAATGTCACACAATCACGGAATAAAATCATAAATCTTCTAATTTTGTAAAGATGTAGAGTACAGCGCATTTTCGGTCAAAGACTGTTAATTAGCAAGTTACAATGCCAATCACAGATACAGATAACACAACTGTTAAAATCTTTACAGCTTAGAATACCGGTCATTACAAAAAAATTAAACGGAAAAAATTAAAAATCTATATTTCAATATATTTATTTGTCAGTGTGTAGGTTTGGTGATCTGGGAGTTGTTTTCATGATTTACGTCACTTCTGAGTTGGTGGTAGAGAAAGTTGCTATGCATTATCTAGTATGCCTGAGAAGCTTTCAGAAAAATGTACATTGGCACTATCTCAGCTTCGTCATTATGTTCTGCCCTTGATTTCTGTTTAGAACAAAAATTTCAAGTTCTTTTCAGAGCTACAATTTGTGAAATTACTTCAGTATTATTAGATCATTATATGTGTCGTCAAAAACATATCCTGTGTCGTTAATTTCAGTAGCTATTGCAGATTTGTAGAGTTCGTTGTCCCTGGTTGCATTTGTGTGTTCCTTAAATCTGGGACGGAAGATAAGTCCAGTTTGACGCACATACTGTACTGGGTATTCATTGCACTATATCTCGTAGAAGACAAGAGTTGGAAAGTTTGTTGTTGAATTTTATGATGCGTGCCAGTCTCTCAACTAATTTATTGGTGCTGGGGAAAAAACAACTCTTACATCATACGAACTCATTCCGTTAGCAGCTATGTGTAAATTGACACCAGAGTAGGGAATGCGTGTTGTCCTGATATCTGTTTCATTGTTTCTCTGCCACAAAACATAAAATGCAACAAATCAAATTTTCCAATTCAGGCGTGTACGGGATGAAGCGCAATGAATACCCAGAACAGTATGTGTATCAGACTGGATGAAGCTTCCGTACGAGATTTAAGGGACAGACAAATGCATTTAATTACAACATCCCAAACAATCTGCAATAACTACTCACATTTACGATACAGGATGTGTTTTTGACGACATTGATAACGATCTAAAAATTCCAAAGAAAGGCTACAAAAACTTAACCTCTGTGAAGAATTTGAAATTTTTGACAGCAGAAGACATGGGCAAATCGTAATAACAAAGCTGCGACAGTGTTTTTGAGTAGCCTAAATCATGAAAACAACTCGTAGATCGCCAAACCTCTGTTACCTGTATCTCTGATTCGCAGTGTAAGCTATTAATGAATGTTCTGCAAGCCACTGTACTTTACAGCGGTACATTCTCTGGACTGTTCATGTTATTTCGTGATTGTGTCATATCAAACGACGAAAAAGTACATTTATGAAGAATCGTAGGGTTACTTGTAAAAAGCTTTATTATTCCTTAAAATTTGTAATTCTAGAGCTGTGTAAGTTAACAATTGCTAATTACACCTTATTTGTAGCGAAATGAAACTCAAAATAGACGACTAGCTACATGTAGCAAATAAAAATCTAATACATGCACTGATCCACGGAACACGCGTTGTGGGAGAAAATAAGTGTCTGTCGCAATTTATCTTTTAATTTTTTTGTACATATTAACATTTCGCCCATAAACATTATATTCTTCACGATGCGTTAGAACCTATTTCCCGCCAAAAAATCTGTGGCTCCAGGTGAGTTCGGGAAACGAGATGTTCTCAATCAAATAACCATCTGTTTCACATACTGTGTGACACATTGCTTTATTATTGCAAAGAATTTGTTTGCTTTTTCTGATTTCATCGAAGACTTGTGGAAAACAAATGGTTGTACACCATTCGGATGTAGCTGTTCTTGTCACATCATCCAAAATACGTGATACGTCCGGCGCAAGAAAAGAAGCGAACGATCATTTTCTTGTGTACTTCGCAAACGAACAGAGTTTTTTGCTTTTGGGACATTTTGAAACGTCTGAATACTGCTTAGTTTCCGCCTCTTAAAGAGTATAACGAAGTTCAGTCTCTTCTTACGATGCTATGCACAGACTTCGGATTTCCTCAGTCGAACCCCTTTGAGAATTTTCTCACATCAATTGACGCAATCCTGTTTTTGATCTTCGGTATCCACTGGGAGAAAATTTGTTGCACAGCAAACTATATGTTGAAACAAAATCGAATGTAGTACAGTCTTCGATATGCTAAAGATGCCTGTATATCTCGGTAAGTTACAAGTGGCGAACGTCTTCACCTGTGTTGCACACAGAGAGCATCCGTAATGAGATTTTCATTATGTAACAGAGTGCCGATATGAAACTTCCTGGCAAATTAAAATTGTGTGCCAGACCGAGGCTCGAACTGGGGAGAGCTTCTGTGAAGTTTGGAAGATAGGAGACGAGATACTGGCAGAAGTAAAGCTGTGGGGACGGGGCCTGAGTCGTGCTTGGGTGGTTCAGATGGTAGAGCACTTGCCCGGGAAAGGCAATGGTCCCAAAATCGAGTCTCGGTCCGGCACACAGTTTTAATCTGGCAGTAGGTTTCAGGCAGCATCCATGTTTCTTGGAACAATAGCCAGTTTTTGGCCGGCGTTGACGAAAATCATCGCTGCCAAAATTCTGCAGACCAACTGTAAACAGTCTTTTCTGAAGGTGATTGAATACAAAAAGTTGCACGAAGCGATTAGGTGGACTAGTGTTGACAATTAGAATGCGTCGCTAAATGTCACATACCAATTCCCACCCCCCGCCGGGCGAAGTGGACGAGCGGTTAAAGGCGCTACAGTCTGGAACCGCACGACCGCTACGGTCGCAGGTTCGAATCCTGCCTCGGGCATGGCTGTGTGTGAAGTCCTTAGGTTAGTTAGGTTTAAGTAGTTCTAAGTTCTAGGGGACTTATGACCGCAGCAGTTGAGTCCCATAGTGCTCAGAGCCATTTGAACCATTTGAACCAACTCCCCAGTCTCCAATTCACCAGTTACCATGCAGCAGACCTCAGAAAGCCATATTCTAAGGAACAGATATTACTTAACAACACTGTCACTTACCCGTTTGACCTGCCTGGAAAGATGAATTCTAAAAGTCTAAAAATACTCTTTCGCTCTGTATCAGACAATACTCTGACTGTAGGAAGGAGACGTACAGTTTCTCGCGACCCACAGAAACACGAGACCTTCGTTGCACAAAAGATGTACTGGAGCGGGGCCTGCGTGATTAAAGCGCACAATGACAACTAAAAATATTTATTAATTGAACACGTACAAGCTGTTAATAAACGTTTTTAAGAAAGCTTATATACCACGGAATATAACAAAATAATTTACATATATACAGTAATTCAGTGGGCAGCACTGGTAGCTGCATGGACGGAGGGTGCGCCCGCAGGACACGGGGCGACAGGTTACAGGTTACACAAGTCGTCTGAAAAATGAACAGAATCAAAGAAAGTTAGACAGTTGTTTCCCAGGAAATAATTCTGTAGCTTAGAATTGATTGATAATCTGAATATTCTGTAACTAAAAAACTCTCTCACGAACTGTTTACAGGACTCTAAAGAAGTATGTAATATGTTAATGAAATTATGTTTGTAAAATTTTCTATGTTCACCCCACTTCAAAAAGCAATCAACGTTTTCTCCTAGATATTTTGTGTTTGTTACGGAGTCTAAAAAGGTGCCACCTACATTTAACTAAACAGTATAATTTTCTCTTTCTTAAAAAAAAACACATCTCCACTTTCGGATGTTCTGCATATACGTAGCTGAATCATTGGGTCCCCTCGTATAAAATCATTCTACCACGGCATAACAGTTCATAATCTAAGGTAGAAGAATGAATATTTGTATTATCGTCGCGTTCCTATTCAATTCACCGATTACTATGAACTTTTGGTGCGTTGTGTGCACGTCCATAAAGGTTTCTGCTGGGGTGACAACCACCTATCAGTCATAGGAGTGGCAATGAAAAGGGGAAGAACATGAGCTTTGCTCAGTAACATATTAAATAGCTGCAATCCAAATTTGCATATACACTCTACTCATTATGTGTATAATTGTTTCTATAAAGATATTGTGGGGGTAATATATCTAAATCAATCAGTGAGGGTAAAAATATGTGGTATGTAAAAATATTCCATAACGACCGATGATAGAATCTGGTGGTCGCTAAATTTACTCACGAGAACGTTTCACCTCTAGATTTAGGGTATGGGGAGGGGTGCGTGGATGAAAGACAGTGTTGTATCAGCAGACCTCTTTAACACCTGAAGTAATTTCTATCAAATGCGTCACATGCATCAGTTACTATCTGAAAAAATTTACTGTGTCTATGAGACATTTCTAGCCCTCCTGTCGCAGTTGGATTGGAATGAAAATGGGTGCCATAAAGGCATAACTCAGAAATACTTGGAGCAGTCCGAACCAAATTTCGCATATAAATTACATATTATTTGGATAAAAATAGTGAGGGAAAAGGTACCTTACTTCCGTAGTGGATGGGAGTGGTGATTAGACCCATTGGTATGTAACTGTTTGTCTTGGAATGAAGTCTGAAACGCCATCTGTCTGTTACATGCAACGTTGAACGGATAAACCACATCGTGGTAATGAGAACTGCAGCGAGACAATTTTACCAACGTGTTTGTGGGCCAGTGATCATGCAGCATGGCAAAATGCCACAGATATATTTAACATTCTCTCTAGAGTCGCTTGGTGTAAAACAGCGGATAATCAGAGAGTTGCCATCGACTGTCCTTTTTCTCGAAACGACAATCAGTTACTGGCAGAATTAAAATTTTCGTCAGAATTCCGATAAAATTGCACGGCACAATTCACTAGAGATATGGATGAGATACGTGTACAAATATGTTTGAAATACGTTAAATTGTGTGAAATACGTTGCAAGTATAAAGGGTGAACATTAATAAAACCAGCAAGCTGTAGAAACGGATTCCCGACTGGAAATGCAGGAAAAAAGGTCCTATGGCCATGTGTCCGAAAATGTGTTGTTGCCACGGTAGACGGCCCTGACGAATGGCAGTTCCTCTAACCAGATGCTGTATGTTTCTAGTGTGTTGCAAACTGTGTGATTGGCGCAGCAGACTGTGAGCAGCAGAATGGTCTGATATTAATTCCGGGAACAAACCGAGGTGGTGTTCGTGTATGGCCAAGCAGATGGCAACGGTCGATAGACAGCACGACTATACAAAAACAAGTACCCTCACAGACACCAAACACGTCCCAAGACATTTCAAGCCCCTTTTGGGAGCTTGTGCGATCATGGGTCCTTCCAGACAGACGAACATGCGGGGAGGCGGCGAACTTTGCGTGCACTAGATTTGGCGGTCCGAGTCCCGCAGGATATTAAGACGAACACTAGAATAAGTTCCAGGCAAGTGGCCCGTCGACATGCTGTAAGTCAAAGTGCGATTATGTGTATCCTACATGACAAGTCCTACTATCCCTCCACCTGTAACGAGTGTAACGATTATCACCAAAAGGATTTCGTTATACAGGTCGGATTTTATCTATGGTTTTTGCACCATACCATCACAATTAAGCGATTTCTGTCGTCAGTCCGCTTTACCAACGAAGCACCCTTTACCAGATCTGACATCATCAATCTGTACAATCGTCATCTGTGGACTACAGACGATCCTCTGGGAATGGCTGAGGCGCCTCATGAGCAGGGTTTTAGGATCAATGTGCGGGCAGGGATTCCTGGCGGCCTCATATGTAGACTCGCTGTTATTCCACAACGCCTCACTGGACATCCTGCTGAATACTCTGACCTGCCTGCTTGTGAATGTGCCTTTGCCAACACGACAGGTTATGTGGTTTCTGCATGACGGAGCACCACCCCACTTCCGCATTACTGTTCGCCGACACCTCAACAACGTCTTCCCCGGACGTTGGAAAAGAGACGTGGCCTGCTAGACCACCGGACTTAAACTCCCTGCAATTTTACCTCTAGGGACATCTTAAAAGTGTTGCAGTTGCTGAATTAGTTGTTTCTATACAGACCTTTCAGCAGCGTGTTCATGACGCCCTATTTGGAGAGAGGCTGAAACGTGCGAAAGGGTGCCGCAATAATTCATGATGTGACGTGTGAACGCGTGCTTTGCATCCCATAGAGCCACTTCGAACATCTGTTGTGACGTGGATGCGATGCAGCTCTGTACTGTGTTCCGGGACGATCTGTTGTCGTTACACGCACACCATCCATTTCCGGGCACATGTTTGCTGCGTTTCCACTCAGGAAATCGTCTCTTCAGTTTTATTAATGTTATCCTGTGTGAATCAAATACACTCAGGAACACCGAGCGAGGTGGCGCAGTGGTTAGCACACTGGACTCGCATTCGGGAGGACGACGGTACAATCCCGCGTCCAGCCATCCTGATTTAGGTTTTCCGTGATTTCCCTAAATCGCTTCAGTCAAATGCCGGGATGGTTCCTTTGAAAGGGCACAGCCGACTTCCTTCCCCGTCCTTCCCTAATCCGACGAGACCGATGACCTCGCTGTCTGGTCTCCTCCCCCAAATAACCCAATCAACCCAATAATCAGGAACAACAAAAAAAGGGCACGAAGAGGGGAGCATCAGGTCGAAATGAAATTTTTTAGATATAATGATAACAGATGAGAGATTCACTTCATCCCAAAATCAATACTAGTAAACAAATGTAATGAACATAAGTCGCCAAATACAGTGCGACCTCAATAACTCGTTCGACCACCTTTTGCTTCAATATATGAAGCAACACTGTCCGGAATCTATTTGATTAGGCGTCTGACGTTGGCCGGAGGCAGACTGGCTCAGAAATCTTGAACTCCTCCAGATCATGTACAGAGGGCCACGGCGGCATCTGGTCCCACAAGTGCTGTACAGCAGACAAGTAAGGGGAGCAGGCCGGCCGTGGAAGAGTCGTTGAAATGGTTCAAATGGCTCTGAGCACTATGATACTTAACCTCTGAGGTCATCAGTCCCCTAGAACTTAGAACTACTTAAACCTAACTAACCTAAGGACATCACACACATCCAAGCTCGAGGCAGGATTTGAACCTGCGACCGTAGCGGTCGTGCAGCTCCAGACTGTAGTGCCTAGAACCGCTCGGCCACTCCGGCAGGCGGAAGAGTCGTAACATGACACAGGGAGTCATTAAAAACTCGAGCTATATGCGGGTCAACGTTATTTCGCTGTAAAAGTGCTCCAGATAGATCATATAGCAAAGGTACCACATGCGGTCGAGAAACGTCATCAGCTTAACGGTGGCCCATTAAGGTTCCACATACAACAGTTACAGGGAACCGGCTATCGTAGACTATGCCCTCCCCACTCCTCCCACCCCCCTTCCCCCCTCCCCCTTCCCCTTTCCCCCCTCTCCCTTCCCCCTCTCCCATCCCCCTTCCCCGTCCCCCCTCCCCCCTCTCCCCCTCTCTCCCCCTCAGACCATTACGCCGGCTGTGCGGGCGGTGTGACGCGCGACAGCGTGGATGGAACTTCACCGTTCACCAGGCTGCCTTCACACCAGTCCCTAAAACGAATGGGGGTTAATCACCAGACACCTCGTTTCCTCAGTCTATGGCAGTCCCCGTCGTTCAAGCATGGCGCCCCTGTAGACGAAGTGACTGATGTCTAGGTGTTAACTACAATACACGACGCACCTGGATTGAAAATTCGCATCCTCAAGGCTTATGAGAATGGTTTGTGGAACAAGTGTCTTCTGTACATCTGCTTGTGTCGTAGAGCGATTCGCCGTAGGATCCCTGATCGCCTACTGCACGATCCTTCGCTCTCCTCGTCGTCTTCCTGGTCAACCCAGACCTGGTACTTCGAGAGTGGATGCCATTTCCTGTCCATAGGCTCCCAACATCGTCCTACGGAACACTCCCAACGATAGACCTTGCGAGCCACACGGCGTGTCGATCAGCCTGCGGTTTTCGTGTCGGCGATTAGGCTCCTCTCAAATTAGCTTCTGTGAGAACTGTCGTCCAACGCGTCTGTCTGGATTTCTGTGTCTACTAACGTCCTCCTCGAGTCGTGATGTAACCGTCACGTCTATGACTCGTCCACTACATTCCGTTTAAACAGGGCCCTCTCCCCAATTGCAGCGCCACTTCTGGGTCTGTACGCATACGTACTGAGACTAAACTAGTATCATTCGCAAATCGGATCTCACTCTAGGTCGGCTGCTGTGGCCGAGCGGTTCTAGGCGCTTCAGTCCGGAACCACGGGGCTCCTAGGGTCGCAGGTTCGAATCCGGCCTTGGACAATGATGTGTGTGATCCCCTTAGGTTTAAGTAGTTCTAAGTCTAGGGGACTGATGACCTCAGATGTTAAGTCCCATAGTGCTTGGAGCCTTTCAACCATTTTGATCTCACTCTAGGTATCTGCAAAGTTTCGCATTTGTACCTTTGTTTCTTCTTAGTGTGCTACTTTCAGTGTTCCAGGGTGTATACAGTGAGGTGACAAAAAAAGTCATGGTTGGTTTGTTGATTCGGGGGTGGGGGTGGGGGGGGGGGGACCAAACAGCGAGGACATCGGTCTCATCGGGTTAGGGAAGTATGGGGAAGCGATCGTGTCATTTGAAAGAAACCATCCCGGCATTTAGCAGAAGTGATTTAGGGAAATCACGGGAAACCTAAATCAGGATGGCGGGCGCGGGTTTCAATCGTCGTCCTCCCGAATGCGAATCCCGTGTGGTAACCACCGCGCCACCTCGCTCGGTCAAAAGTCACGGAACATCGATATGCACTTATACATATGACGGTAGTGTCGCGTCGACAAGGTGTAAGAGGGCAGTGCACTGGCAGAGCTGTCGTTTGTACTCGGGTGATTAATGTGAAAAGGTTTCCGATGTGATCATGCCAACATGATAGGAATTAAAAGACGTTAAACGCAAAATGGTAGGTGGAGCTAGACGCATGGACATTCCATTTCGGAAATAATTAGGGAATTAAATATTCAGAGTTCCACAGTGTCAAGACTGTGTCGAGAACATCAAATTTCAATCATTACGTCACACCACGCAGTGGCCGACGGCATTCACTTAACGACCGCTAGCAGCGGCACCTGCGTAGCGTTGTCAGTGAAATAACCGCAAAAATCAACGTGGAATGCATGACGAACGTATCCGTTAGGACAGTACGGTGAAATTTGTTGCTAATAGGCTATGACAGCAGAAGACCGACGCGAGTGCAGCTAACAGCACGAGATCGCCTACAACGCCTCTCCTGAGCTTGTGATCATGTCGGTTGGACACTAGACGACTGGAAAACCATGGCGAGGTCCGATCACTCCCGATTTCAGTTGGTAAGAGCTGGTGGTAGCGTTCTAGTGTGGCCCAGACTCCACAAAGCCATGTCCCCGTGTCGTCAAGAAAGTACTGCTCCATAGTGATTGAACCGTGATTTATTTTCAAAGAATATTCTTAAGAATTTACTTTATTTACTAGCGATTTATCAAGAACATTAACACACTTACTTAAACTATGTAAGCATGGAAGTAGTTGCCAGGGAGTAACTGATGAAATCATAACCAAACACCCTCTAAATATCAAAGTTACAATTTATTCAGAGGCAGAAAGAAACAAGTTTTGACCGTATGAGCTTTTGGGCAGAGAACCTCGCCGCTCCCTTTTGACACGGCGATAGTTACGACAGCTTACAACAGCCTCTGAAAGACTACACTGATGCAAATCTGCAACTTTAAACTAAGCACACAAACTATGCACCCCCCCCCCCCCTCCCCGTAGGCGGGATGGAAATGGTACAAAACACTAACAATTAAAATATTAACCTTGCCACCGAAGGTGCAACTTGATTTTAATTTCTAAGAAAAGCTTTACAGTGAAAGGGTGGCAACTTTATATACCAAAATGATCAATTAAATAAAAGCCCATGAAATGTAATCTTACATAAAATTCTACAAGGTTGGCCAAACAATAGTTAAGATGCTCTACAGTACACAGATACCGCCTCTCAAGATCATAGGGAATAATATCAAAGTTTCCAAAGATCAAAACATATTTCAGGTATTAGGCCGTTACACTCCAAGCAATAAATTCATTAACGCACCAAATCCGACAAACATGACAGAGGCAGCTACTAACGTACGGTAGATTGATAGGGAGATTACCGAACAACCCGAACCGCTGGTTGCTCTAACCCGCCCCTACTCCACAAGGGAAAAAGGGACTACCATCCCGCGGGTGGGCAAACGGAGAAGAATGGTGGGACGACCCCAAAGCAAAACGGCTAGTGACCTCACCAAGAAAACAAGTAGAATTTAATAAGAGTAAATCAAACAACTTATCACCAATCACTTAACTTCTAATGAACTGCGATTTGTCGAGGAGATTTGGCGCGGTATCCCCAAATCGCTCTCCCGAACCGTCCGCTGCCAGACGCTTCAATGGACGCAGGAAGGCGCGCCGACCTCCCGTCTCACGGCGTCGCAGCTCGCACCGGCCAGACTGATGTCGTGGGTTGACTCCTGTTGCTCTCGTGTCGACCGCGAAGTCACTACCCCTCGTTATACGCCACGGCCCACTGGGCTCACGTGGCGACCTCACAAGCGCCGGCGCTCAAGACGGAAAAGTCATCTTGTGTCTCAGTGCGCGACCGACCAATCGATCGATCCAACCGCCAATGACCATTGCCTGAGCAAACTGGAACAGACTGGCAGCTTAACGCGCAAACTCAGATGCAGGAACTAAGCCCCGACCGGGCGACCACTCGCCGAGTTCTCTTACCGGCGGAAAGACTCTCATTTTGCCGGCTTTAAAGGTTGATGCGGACGACAGACACTAACTGCCTAACAAATGCGGACGAGAGACAGACTAGCAAGCTGGGGACGAGAGACTGACCCAGACTGACCTACTGGCGAGCTCATAGAGCCGCTTAAATTCACGTGAATAGGCAACCTTTACCCTTTCCCACCAGAGGGAAACATCAAGGCTGCGATTGCCACAGCGGCGCCACCGTCAGAAACGGAGGGCGACTGCTTCACACTACGCGCTGCGGCGCGCTCTTCAAGACGGCAACTTTTACCACATCTCAATGATGTTGGCTGCGTTTACTCTGAATGGGCTGGTTATGTTCCACCACTAGGAGAACATTAGCAACCATTCATGGACTTCATGTTCCCAAGCAACGATGCCCATGTCACGGAGCCACAATTGTTTGCACTTGGTTTGAAGAACATTCTGGACCATTCGAGCCCACCCAGATCGCCCATAATCGAGGTGTGATTTTGTGCGCAAAATCCTGCACCGGCAACACTTTCGCAATTATGACGGTTATAGAGGCAGCATGGCTCAGTATTTCTGCAAGTGACTTCGAGCTTCTTATTGAGTCCATGCCATGTAGAGTTCCTGAATTACTCCGGGTAAAAAGAGATCCGACACGATCTTAGGAGGTATTCCATGACATTTGTCCAGTGTGTGTGTCACACCCACACGCGGAAGAAAGCCAGTTAAGTAGTTGTGCGCTACCTTTCTACGTGCCGCGCTGCAGGACGCGGTGGCAGTCTCACGGGTGAGCTCCCTCGCGCTCGGCACGCAGCCCCGTGCTCTGCCGTGCTGGCCATTTCCCGCCACTTGCCAGGGCAGTCCGCGGCCGCCACGTCGCGTGCCGGCAGCGCCTGCTGGACTTCGCGTGTCTCCGCTCCAGCCTTTACCGCCCATTTGAAATTCAGACTGCCGACTTTTACCGGCTGTCACCCGTCTCGGAAACCGTGCGCCCGCCGTATAAACGCTCGAATTACGGCAAAACTCTTCCACCGGCCGCGTGCTTCTTGAATAATGATCTCCGGCGCGCCATCTTGAGGAAGAGCACGCCCCGGCTTCCATTACTCTCCTCGTATTTAACTCCGAGTCTCTCGTGTTTGTTCCACTTTCGTTGGTAACTTGTTATTTCTTTAGAGCAACGTCTCATTTTGCATTCATTCGTGTGATACGCTTCTGTTACGGGTTCACATTGTCACTTTCTCGTTCCACTGTCGGACCTCGCCCGACAAGAGAGCTTGGCCACATCTGTCCTAGCTGGGGAAGGGAGCCAGGGATGCAGTTTTTGGACGATCTCCTGTTGAAAGTGTCTTTAAAACCGTCTGTGGCACAAGATTTTGATAAAGCTATCTGACTTCCAAATTAAGTTATGCTAGTCATTACTGAAATGAAAAGGTTTGACACAGTTCTGTACGAGTTACTAAAAAATCTCTACTCTCAATTTAAGGGGATAGGAGTTACCTCTATCGACAATGTTCATTTTGTTGCTTGGCTTCCCTGGAGTGAAGAAACCACTGTGGCAATGGACATGAAAGTTTCGCAGCACATTAGACGTTATATTCTTTCTGCACTGAACTAAAATCATTGCATTGCATCCACCAGTTTGGGAAATAATGTTTTAACTATACGGTGAATAGTCTGTGTAATATTTTACACTTTATGCAAAATAATTTTAATTATACTTAGCGGTATGTTTTAAATTTAGATCTATGGACTCATTATTCATACGGGTATAGTGGAACTCTAGAATGAGATTTTCACCCTGCAGCGAAGTGTGCACTGATATGAAACTTCCTGGCGGATTAAAACTGTGTGCCAGATCGAGACTCGAACTTGCGTCTTTTGCCTTTTACACCAAGTTAGAATCTCGGTCTGGCCGGAAGTTTCATATCAGTGCACACTTCGCTGCAGAGTGGAAATCTGATTCTAGAGTTCCACCATAGCCATACGAATGCTGAGTCCAGAGATCTAAATTGAAAACATATATATAATTTGGTGATCTCATTTTGTTCGTTATATTTGTTCGGGGGAGGGGGGGGGGGGGCGGGGGACGTTCCATGATGCTTCTTCAAGTTCATCGTTCATCCATTAACTCAGTTCTTTATTATTAGTATTATTATTATTTTCGATTATTCCCATTTAAAGAGAGCGTTTGAACTTGAGTTCCTTTATGATGATTGTTTATGTTTTTTCTGAGCCCAAATTTTCTTCATGTGTTCACTGTGTTGTTTCTTTCGCTCCGCTGTCCATTTGCATCCTGGTGTCTTCTGTGTTGGGGTGTCAAATTTATGTTTTTTGATGGTGTTCCTGAATTCAGTTCTATTTTCTGCATCGTTTACTGTTATGTGTGCTTCTCTGAGGTCCTCTTCAACTTCTTTTATCCATTTTGTTTTTCCCCTGCCTGAGTTGATGACTTTAAGAATTCGCTTTGAAATTCTGTTTTCATTCATCCTGCGGATATCTCCGTAGAACTGCATTCTTCTTTTCCTTATTGTATCCGTAATCATGTCTGTGTATTTATATAATTCTGATGTTGGTCTCTTCTTCCAGATTCCTTGCTCTTGTATCGGGCCAAAAATTTTCCTGAGAATTTTCTTTTCTTGTTTCTCTATTTCTTTGATTTTAGTTTGCCCACCTATTTGTGTTGTTTCAGATGCATACAGTGCCTCTGGAAGTACGACAGTGTTGTAGTGCCTCAATTTTGCGTTAATGGATATGGACTTTCTGTTATAATAGTTCCACGTGAGTTTAACTATTATTATTATTATTATTATTATTATTATTATTATTCACGTTTGGGCCCTACTGGACCACGCGAAGTACAATCACGGGGCATTCAGTTATTTTCTTTTAGACTTTCTCTCTGCCCAAATTGTTTTCATTCTCTCGGAATGAGCTCTTTTCCTTTCATCAGACCATGTGGTTCCAGTTTTCTTTGGTTTTTCAGCTTGACCAACTACCCAGTCATGAATTTTTTGCCTAAATAATTTTCTGTCTTGAATTTCATCTTGTTTTATATCTGCCTCGTTCATGTCCTCTTTTATAGCAGCAATCCATTTTATTGTCTCAAATTTAGCTTTACTTCGATTTTCGTAGAATTCCACTACTTGTTTAGTTAGTCTAGTAGCATCCATTCTTTTAATATGCCCATAACATTTTAATCTGCGTTTTTTCATATCCGAATATATGCTGGTGTATTGTTGAATTTCACTATTTGCTCTTAGCCTGTATGTTCCTTCTTCAGTATATTTTGGACCTAGAATTTTTCTGATTACTTTTCTTTCTCTTTTTTGGATTTCTTGAATGTCCTTTTTTCTGTTTAAAATTAGCGTTTCAGCCCCATAAAGGCACTCTGGTTTTATGACCGTGTTGTAATGTCTCAATTTAGAGTACCTCGAGAGACATTTTTTGTTGTAGATGTCTTTTGTAAGTCTAAAAGCTGTCTCCATCTTTTGACAACGAATTTCATTTCCAATTTTTTCTAGACCAGTCTCTGAGATTGTTTCGCCTAAATATTTGAATTGCGAAACTCTTTTGATTTTTCCATACTTAGTTTCCAAAAGTTTGGGTGCCAGTTTGTTGCTAGTCATATACTGTGTTTTTTCAAATGAGATTTGGAGACCTACTCTTTCTGCTGTTTCTTTGAGAATTTCTATTTGTTTCTGAGCAATTTGGATGTCCTGCGTTAGAATAACCAAGTCGTCTGCAAAGGCCAAACAGTCTATTCGAATATTTGTTCGTCCTAATTTCACTGGTTGGTCAATTTTGAACTCCAATTTTCGTTCGCGCCACTCTTGTATTACTTTTTCTAGAACGCAGTTAAATAGCAACGGAGAGAGTCCATCACCTTGCCTCACGCCTGTTTTTATTTCAAAGGATTCTGAAATTTCTCCTCTGAACTTTACTTTTGATTTTGTACCAGTTAGCGTGTCTCTGATAATTGCCGTGGTTTTAGGATCCAGGCCTTGTTCTTTCACAATTTGGAAAAGAGATTCACGATCCACTGAGTCATAAGCCTTTCTAAAATCTACAAAGGTACAAACTAGTTTTTTATTGTAAATTTTTTGATGTCTGAGAATTAGTTTGAGGACTAAAATCTGTTCTGGGCAAGATCTATTTGGCCTGAAACCTGCTTGATATTCGCCAATTTTCCATTCAAGTTGTTGTTGTGCTCGGTTCAGAAGACATTGAGAGAGGATTTTGTATGTGACTGGAAGAAGAGAAATTCCTCTGTAATTATTAACATCAGTTTTGTCTCCCTTCTTATGAAGTGGGTGAATCAAGGCGGTTTTCCATTCATCAGGAATTTTTTCAGTTTACCAAATGTTTTGCATGATTGAAGTAATTTCTTTAACGGTTTTTGGACCAGCTGCCTTTAAAAGTTCTGCAACAATTCCATCTTCACCAGATGCTTTGTTGTTTTTCAACCTATGAATTTCTTTAATGATTTCCTCTTCATTTGGTGCAAGTGAAACTGGATTGCATTGTTGGGGAATTTTTGGTGGAAATCTTTCTGTGGGCTCGGGGCAATTTAGAAGATTCTTAAAATATTTAGAAAGTTCTTTGCAATTTTCTTGGTTGTTAAGAGCCAACTGTCCATTTTCCTTCTTGAAGCAAAGATTCTGGGGTTGGTACCCCTTTATTTTGGTTTTAAAAGTTTTATAAAAATTTCTGGTATTGTATTTCTGAAAATCTTCTTCAATTTCTAAGAGTTGACTATTCTCATATTGTCTTTTTGTTTGTCTAATTAGTTTTGAAGTGTCTTTTCTAGTTGTCAGGAATGTATCATATGTGTCTTCTGTCTTGTTGCTATTCCATGCTTTAAATGTCTCTTGTCTGGCTTTGATTGCATGATCACAGTTTTCATTCCACCAAGCATGTTTCTTGTGTTTTCGTAAAGGAATTTGATCTTGAGCTGTTTTGATAATCTTGTGTTTGAGTTGTTCCTAATTTTGTGCACTTGTTTTGTCAAATTCGTCTGCTAATAATGATGGTTGGATTTTACTGGTGTCAAATTTGGGGATTAATGGTGTCCTTTTGTTGAAATTTTGGGGTTTTAGCTTTAGTTTCACACGGGTTAAGTAATGGTCTGAGTCAATATTGGCGCCTTTACGAACTTGAACATTTAAAATTTCTTTGTGACATGGATACGAGATTGCAATATGGTCAATTTGGAATTCACCTATGTCCTTGTTAGGTGATCGCCATGTCTTTTGTTTTGAAGGTTTTTTCTTAAAATGACTTGACATAATTTTGAGATTGAAATTTCTGCAAAATTCTACCAGCCTCTTTCCATTTTGATTGGTCCATTTATGTGCAGGGAATTCACCGACCGTTTTTCTAAATTTTCTCTCTTTCCCTAACTGTGCATTAAAATGACCCATTAAAATCTTTACATAATTTTGAGGAATTTTGGAGACTGTATTCTCTAACACTTCCCATGACTTATTTACTTTTTCTGGATTTGTTTTATTCTCCTGGTTGATAGGCATGTGTGCGTTAATTAAACAGTACATTTTATTTGCACATTTCATGGAAATTGTCATTAGTCTGTTGTTTACTGGATTTACTTCGATTACGGAGCCAAGAATGTCTTGCGAAATTGCGAATGCAACACCCAGATGCGGAGTGTTTTTAAGAATTCTTTTGTCTGTTTTACTTTTAAACAATCGGTAGTTTACAAAATCCATGGTATTCTCATCAGGCAACCTTGTTTCTTGCAGGGCTAAAATTTTGATATTTTGTTCTTTTAGTGTGTCTCCTAATTTATAGAGTTTTCCTGGTGTCAAGAGAGAGTTAATATTGATAGTTCCAAAAAATGTTTCGACCTTGGGCATGAGTCGGTCAAAAGACTTCGATTTCCTCTGGTTTGGGATATAGCGTTTCAGCCTAGTCTCCCCAGAATCCGATAGACTAGTAGCGCCACTGATGGCGGAGGATTTGTTACCACCTGGGGTAATTTTGTAATTACTAAAACGCTCCATAATAGTACTTAGAATCAAAGGGTTGAGCTCAGAAAAGCTCAGTGGTTAAGACTGGAGTGGTTAGTTCCAGAATTTGTATTACGGCCGCACCTCTGGTGAACAGACGCCGACCACAGTGCCGCTTGTTACAAGTCAGACGCAAGGTGGATTTATTGTATTATGTGCCTCTTCCGCTAGTTCCACCGTACCGAGATTCGTTCTCTCCGCCTTCACTACCGTTGAGGTCTTCGCTGTAACCCTAGCAAAGGGGCCCTGACAGAGTACTATCACCCGGGCCAGGTGAACTCTGGTTTTTTAAACGAGGTTGTTACTCCTCCCCCTCCTCCTTCCTCATCACTTGCATAATGAGGCCCCGGGCTTGAGACCGGTACAGCGGAGTTATTATTATTATTATTATTATTATTATTATTATTAGAGAGAGCAGCTAATCCTCTGACCTAACACGCTGAGCTACCGTGCCGGCATACCGATTGAGGTACTCAAGCACGACTCACGACCCGTCGTCACAGCTTTACTTCCACCAGTACCTCGTCTCCTAACTTCCTAGTCTTGCAAGGGTCGCAGGGGAACTTCTGTGAAATCAGGAAGGTAGGAGACGAGGTACTGGCGGAAGTGAAGCTGTGAGGATGGGTCGTGAGTCGCACTTGATTAACTTAGTCGGTAGAGCACTTTCCTGCGAAGGCAAAGGTCTCGAGTTCTCGACCGGCACACAGTTTTAACCTGCCTGGAAGTTTCATATCGCAATTCGCTGAAAATGTGAGACCGCTACTCCAGGTGGTTCCTCAAACTGAGAGAAAAACTCGAGCTGTAATTTTTTTTACAATCAGCAACTAAAGTCTGAAATGACTAAAACTTACTTAATACATATGTAATTTTTTTATTTTTACTCAGTCAGAAGCGCCCTGCATCATACCGTTTATAATCCTCTTGATCATTTTCCATCGATCTAATTCTTTTCTCCCGCCTGGACCCCACAGTCGCCATTTATGCTGCATAGTGTGTTTTATCGACGCGAATCCTGTACTTCCACTGACCTTCTCCGATTCAGTTTACTCTACGGTAAATTCCCACCTAAAGTAAGTCTTTCATCCTACCAACCTTGCCAGTCATTAGCAATATCACAGACCCCAACGCCCCATTTTAGTGTCTTCCTCCCAACGAAAAAATTTTTCTGTATTCCTGTTCAAGTGAGCTTGAAAGACTGATTTGGATTCTGAGTCTCTCCAAACACACTTCACTGCTTCCACATTTGGAGATGTGCCAGGATTCTGTAAACGGAGCTTACGATTTCCATGACTGCTGCAGGAATGAAATGTTTGTGGCTGTACGAAATGTTTGAGCACTGACTGTTGTGATTCTTGCACCATGAATCTGCTACGCAAGGGCGAAATACCGATTTGTTGACAGCTTCTTTTCTGTCGAATGTTTATTGCTATTAAACCAAAGTTTCTTGACAACACTTCGTCTCCGAGTCAAGCATTACTTCGAGAGATGCGCCTGACTATTCTTCACTTTTTGGGTTACAATGAAATGAATACCCCTGGTTGCATAGGATAGCGACAGCGAAACAGTGAATTAGGTTCTAACTTGCACTACAGATGGTCATGTGTACACTTGCTACTAGTCACTATCCCTTCGCGCCTGTGTTACAGGGCAGACAGGGAGTTCTGTTTGGAAAGTTCTTTTCGGAAGAGAGTGCAGGGTGGGAAAGAAATAGCTGTCCTCTGTGCCCCACGTTAGTTTTAATCAGATGTGGTACACCTGATTTTCCGCTCTGCTTCGTGTCGCACGACATCCTAATCTCTGCTTTTGTTACCTTTTCTTCCTGGTCTGCTGTCACAGGCTGTCCAACACGTTTCGTCGTGCAGCACGGATTCTGACCAGCAGGCAGCGCGAATTGTCTGCTCTACAAATATGCATGAAAGACATAAGAATGAAGATATTCTGAACTGGCTTTCAGAGTATGTCGACGTTGATGAGAGTAAGGAAATTTTGTAATGTAATTTCTCTCTTTTTTACAAGTTTTGGGAAGTCTTTTGATAATGGGAAAAACTATACATAATAGTGAAGTATGTGAGTTACCCGATACATCTGATATCAGCAGTTCAGAACATGTACGAAAACACATGACTTGTGTTGGATGTATGTGGCAAAGCGACAGGCTCAGTCGCAACAAACAGAGGAGTGAGACATGGGTGTAGATTTACCTCCTATCCTTCTTAGCCCTAGAATACTAAATCGAGGAAAATGTTGCACTCCTACTAAACCATCGTAAATTGTAGTACTCTAAATTTATTAAAAATGTCATACTTCATAGGTTGTGCATTAGTGAATTTAAATTATTGGATCTCCAGTGGCATGTTACATACCAAATTAAGTAGAAACTGTCCTGTTTTATACCCCACTGCAATCTAAAAGTTTACAAGTGTCTATTGATCTATGGTTAATTTTAAAGCCTACACTGGAGTCCAGGTAAGGAACTATCAGTTTTAAAGGTACTTACTCATTACGACGACGTTACACTGGTTTTTAGGAATGAACCTTAGGTAGCTGTTCACGAAATGAACAAAATATGTCACGAATTTAGTCTGAAAATTTAGTTGTTGGAAACTAGAGCAGAGGCTTATAAAAGCAAACGACCAAATTGGACTAAACTTGTTATAATGGAATATGCATTTAACAAGCAAGTTATCGAGAATTATTATCAATACTTGAATAACCGGGGTTAATATTATAAATAAATGTTGCTTTCTATTGATATAGCGAATAAATGTAATCTTTGAAAATAATAAGAGAGACTAACAACAGCAAATTATTCTGAAAAATAATCATACCACAGAGCATGGTATGCGTAGTTCAGCATAAAATCTATTATTGAGCCGTGTTAAGCCTATATACATCAATATCTCATTAAGTATAAGTTATCTTTAAATGAAGTATCAGAATTTTATGCTGTCAGATACTCATAAGCAAGCAATTACTTTTCATATGCATTTATTCGTTGCTGAGCACCCATTTCACAGCTTTCGTAATGATGGTTAGCCATAAAAATTGAGACATTACATTGTCTTTAACGATAAAGTAAAAGAACCAGTCAAACTCTTCAGGCACCTTGGCTATTAATAGCATATGATTACAATGCAGACATAAAAAAACGAAGATTGTAATATCTGCTGAGCAGTTGAAAGCAATATGAAAAATTAAACAGTCACACATAAGCGGTTTAAGTTTATATAAGACTATTTGTTGCACAGCCAACACTAATGAACGCAAATGAACCACGGATGGGAACAAGAAGCACGAAACCGATATTTAGAATACGAAGACGGTTTTTATAGAGATGCCAAGGGCTGTAGGGAGAACATAGACATTCAATATTTTCATATCAGAAATTAAGTAAAATAGGCTGCGTAAAAGAAGAACTAGGAGAAAATAAGTTAAAGAGAGTTAAATATCTATAAAGAACGGGTCCTGAGAAATTTCCAGTAAAATATAGAAATATAAATCAAAAAGCTAACAATCGCTGGAAGATACAGGGAAACAACAAGACTCTCTTCCTCTGTGCAGTTATATAATTTCCCATGAATCTGAAGTTAGCGAAGAAAAGACAGTGTCGATTACCTGCAGTCTGTCGCGTGTAGATACAGAGTTTGTCGTTATAGTTAAGGCGATCACATCAGTTTAACGTTCAGTGTCCGACAAAAGGATCCCTGATCCCCCATAGCGCACGACCAGCAATGGATGTTGAATATATTCGCACGCTTTACGGACGACCGTGATCGCTTTTGTGTGTTCGTGAACGTGTGGGAACGACACGACACGACAACGGCGTGCTGTGAAGTAATGCCTCGGAATTTTTGATGTAAAAACTCTTAAAGCTTTTTAAATAAAACAAACGTTATTAACATTATACATCTTTGCTCATGTCTGCTTATTTATTTCTTAACATAGTCACCCTGGTGACGGACCCGTCTCTCCCAAAGAGAGACCAGTTTGTTGATACCGTCACTGATGAGTGTGCGACTTCGTTGACGGAGCCCCAAGCTCACCTCTGCTTGCACCGCTTTATCACTATCGAAATAAAGTCCTTGGAGGTGTTCTTTAAATTTTGGAAGCAGGTGAGAATCGGATGGAAACACGTCGAGACTGACTGTAAAATGATGAATGACAGTGAACCCAAGGCGTCTGATTGTTGCAGCGCACGTGCGTGGTCTGGCATTGTCATACTGAAAGAGAGGATGCTCCATGTGTGGACGAAATCTTCCAGTTCGTGCTTTAAGTTTCGTGAGGGTCTCGTAGTTCCTTGCAGAGTTTATGGCGGTACCTTTTGGCATGAATTCCAAATGCACCACGCCTTCAACATCCCAGGACGCTGTGAACATGAGCTTGCCTGGTGATGACATGGTCTTAAACGTCATTGGTGTCTCGTTTTGGGGTGAACCCAGCTTTAATCACCTGTCACAATGTTGTTAAGGACCCCGTCACCCTCATCATCAAAACTGAAAAGAAATCGTTGACAGACATCCAGTTTCGTCTGTTTTCTGTGTAAGGAGTGGTCATCCGAGGCACCCACCGAGCACACAGTTTTCTGTACTGCAGCTCTACAATGATGGATCTTTACACGCTCTCATGATGTGCTGCATTTACCTGAGAGCTGTGTCTGTGTAATCCGACGAATTTCGCTGATGAGTTCATCATCTCGATTTTAATGAGTCTCGTCGCTTTTCGTAGGCGGCCGTCCACTCAGAGCTCAATCACAAACGTCGAGGCTAGCACCGTCGTTTCCTTCACTGAGAGTTCGAACAACCCAAAGTCGCTCATTACTAATATCGATACAATCATCACAATACAGAGCGTTCATTCTCCAATGGATTTCATTTGGAGGCACTTTTTCCGCGGTTAGAAACACGCGCCGGTAGTGTTACTTTGCACACTATCATACTACACTACTGGCCATTACAATTGCTACACCATGAAGATGACGTGCTACAGACGCGAAATTTAACCGACAGGAAGAAGATGCTGTGATATCCAAATGATTAGCATTGCAGAGCATTCACACAAGGTTGGCGCCGGTGGCGACACGTACAACGTGCTGACATGAGGAAAGTTTCAAACCGATTTTTCATACACAAACAGCAGTTGACCAGCGTTGCCTGGTGAAACGTTGTTGTGATGCCTCGTGTAAGGAGGAGAAATCCGTACCATCTCGTTTCCGACTTTGTTAAAGGTCGGATTGTAGCCTATCGCGATTGCGGTTTTCGTATGGCGACATTGTTGCTCGCGTTAGTCTAGATCCAATGACTGTTAGCAGAAAAAAATGGTTCAAATGGCTCTGAGCACCATGGAACTTAACATCTATGGTCATCAGTCCCCTAGAACTTAGAATTACTTAAACCAAACCAACCTAAGGACAGCACACAACACCCAGTCATCACGAGGCAGAGAAAATCCCTGACCCCGCCCGGAATCGAACCCGGGAACCTGGGCGTGGGAAGCGAGAACGCTATCGCACGACCAGGAGCTGCGGATTCTTAGCAGAATGTGGAATCGGTGGGTTCTGGAGGGTAATACGGAACGCCGTGCTGGATCCCAACGGCCTCGTATCACTAGCAGTCAAGATGACAGGCATCTTTTCCGCATGGCTGTAACTGATCGTGCAGCCACGTCTCGAACCCTGAGTCAACAGATGGGGACGTCTGCAAGACAATAATCATCTGCACGAACAATTCGACGACGTTTGCAGCAACATGGACTATCAGCTCGGAGACCGTGGCTGCGGTTACCCTTGACGCTGCATCACAAACAGGAGCGCCTGCGATGGTGTACTCACCGACGAACCCAGGTTCTGTTTACAGCTTCATGATGGTCGCATCCGTGTTTGGCGACATCGCAGTGAACGCACATTGGAAGCGTGTATAAGTCATCGCCATACTGGCGTATCACCCGGCGTGATAGTATGGGGTGCCATTGGTTACACATCTCGGTCACCTCTCGTTCGCATTGACGGCACAGTGGATGTTACATTTCAGATGTGTTACGACCCGTGGCTCTACCGTTCATTCTATCCCTGCGAAACTCTGCTTCTCAGCAGGATAATGCACGACCGCATGTTGCAGGTCCTGTACGGGCCTTTCTGGATACACAAAATGTTCGACTGCTGCCCTGACCAGCACATTCTCCAGATCTCTCACCAATTGAAAACGTCTGGTCAATGGTGGCCGAGCAACTGGCTCGTCACAATACGCTAGTCACTACTCTTGATGAACTGTGGTATCGTGGTGAAGCTGCATGAGCAGCTGTACCTGTACATGCCATCCAAGCTCTGACTCAATGCTGAGGCGTATCAAGGCCGTTATTACGACCAGAGGCGGTTGTTCTGGGTACTGATTTCTCAGGATCTATGCACCCAAACTGCGTGAAAATGTAATCACATGTCAGTTCTAGTATAATATATTTGTCCAATGAATACCCGTTTATCATCTGCATTTCTTCTTGGTGTAGCAATTTTAATGGCCAGTAGTGTATACGCTACAATTCGGAGCCCTCTAGCGGGAGATGGTTGCAGCTTGCATGGCTGAAGTGAGGAAGTCGACCGAGTAATATTCATGATATGTTACACCTCAACCGATATTGGGAACAGAATAAAAAATTCGGAGGTATTAATTTTCGGTGTACCCTTGTAAATATGAACCCAAATATCCAGAACAAAGACCTTTATTACCGGTAAGTCAATCAACAAACATAAGAATAGTCTCCAGATGCGTAACTAGGTGCACAGGTTTAGAATCAGTCACTGTACACTGGAACATCCTAAAAATGGTAGACATCCTAAAAATGGTAGAATGGTAGAATGAAGTCCCTCAACGCAGATGCATTACAGGCAACGTCCCACGAAGCGTTAGAGAAGAAGCACCCGGTGATAGCCTGGCTGTTTGATAATGAACTCCGACGTGGTGCTCGGGCTTCGGTCGTAGGTGAAGTCCGTAGTGGTGGTGCCCCGTAAGGCGATAGCACGGAGACGATGTCAGGGGTGATGTCCGGCGAAGCGATGCAGAAGAGGCACTCGGCGAAGGACCAGCGGTTTTCCAAATGGCCGGGGAAGTACTCCTCTATCTTCAGCGGCTAACTGAACTGGAGGGACCGGGAGGTGCTGCCGTCGCTGATCCTGGAGTGGCTGTTATGCTCGGCGAAGGGCGCTGAGCGTTGAGGGATAGCAGACGGCCGGCGCTGGGCCACGGAGCGACTCCTGATGTGAAGTGCCGTAGGCGGCTGAGTGACGGCCCGTGTAGCCGGGACCAGAGCTTACAAAGGGACCTTTTGGTCTCAGAAATTCAGTTCAGGATGAGACTTCGCAAGTTAGTAGTATACCCCAACGGTTTCCACTTTTAGAATTCTTAAAGCACATTATCCAGAACATTCTGAAAAAAGGCCCCAAAATTTTAAACGAAGCTTCTACAGAGCTCTTGTAAGGGTCATAAGTAGCAAGACAGCAGATAAGTGAAGTAACTCAGTCAGGACTGTGCTAGACTCTCATGCAGCCGATCTTGGTTCGATCCTAACCACCTGCTGGTGCGATTTCATGTTGTTTTTTAATTGTTTTACACATTATACAACTGTTAAATAAAGTTAATGACCTAAAGTATTATCAGTTTAATCATACATATTTCATTTTGTTTATGAAATGGCTCACAGCTACTTAAAACGTGAATTACACTCATCAACGTTTCCTTTTAAAAACCATTTTAATAGAGGTAAATTAATTACCAGTGCAACAAAATTCCGGTTGGAGTTTCAATTATATAAAAAATTTTATATTATCATGTTCATTTGTCTATTTTGTATTTTACGTGCAAACACCGGAATGATAACTGACATAAAACATTGAAGACAAAAATATTTTGTTATCTTGCACAATTTATGAAGGACTGTTGTTTACAGGAACAACATTTAAAAAAAAACTGTTAAGAAACCTACTTCTTTGACATTCCTGAAAACTCCTCTTTTACCAGAAAGACTTGCAGCATACGAGGCATATCGGATCATTTCCTTAAAAATTGGCAATGACAGCTGATGATGGACTATTGATTGTATTTTTATATAGCCTTTACTTGAATTTATTTGTCTACTATATTCAATAAGATAAGCGCAGTTTTGTATACGCTTTATAAGACTTTTTACTTACCTATAAAAACAGGCGTCACTTGGTTGAACAAGTGGTATACATTTCGGAGGAATCACTTTAATTGTACATGTTGGTGATTTCTCCTCTCCCTGAAAAATTTCATAGTACAATTCAGGCTTTCCTTCTCCCCTCAAGTCAACAATTAACACAAACCGTTCTCGACGCACGTAAGACTTCAAACACCGGTTGAAAAAGTCAGTCTACAGTTCCGTCGTTAGCTTCCCAGATTTGAAAGACGTTATTATAACATTTTTATAATTTTCCTCTTATTCTTTTACTTTTTTTTTAGCTCGGGGAGCAAAGTTACTGGTTGCCTCTTATAAACAAGCACACATTTGAGGTAGGATGTTTCCAGACAGAGTGAGAATATACTGAGCGGTATATGTGTGTGCATCACTTTATTCATGTCGTGTTTTTTTAACGAAAATAGTTTTCCTTCCTTTGACAGCCAGAATCCTGTTGTACACAAACTGATACTGACATCCTGGAAAGGAAAAAAAACAATAGAAATTGAAGTATTTTGTCAGATAAGCGTAAAAATAGAGATCAAAATGAATTTTTAAATACCCTGCGATAAATACCTGTCTGTCACTGTTGATAACAAAATCTTTGTTGAAATCCGGTATCAAATTTAATGTCTGGGTTCGAAAAGGGTCTGCAGCACCCAAGGTTCCTTCGATCGTCGCTCTTTCTTTTCTTGAAACATATATCAGAAGCTTTAGATTCAAAATCTGTACACTGTTGTGCTGATGGTAAAATGCTAAGGACCACTGTTGTAAATTGCGTGTAGTCACTTGCCGATAATTCTCTTGGGCTTCAACAAAATGACCATACGTCCAGGAACTGATTGCTGCGTACTTATAAAATTGATTACGCCCTGTCTTTTTATTTCTTCCTCCTATCGGGATAAATATTCCTTCTTTCTTAACGCCATCACCACTTTTTTTGTAGTTTCCGCGTGGGGTGAGTCTTTGCGATGTTAAAAAAGTTAATTTTTTAATCCAAAGAAAGACGGACTACGTCTCTTGTCTTCTTCTGGTTCATGGTCTGTGGTCTTTGTACTTTTCAAAAGGCTCAACTTCACAGTTTTCAGTTTCGTGAGAAAGTTCATCATCAGTCACAAGTATTTTTTCAGCCAATTATCCATACTACGTCATAAATTTCTTCACTCATGAACACTGCTTCACGATAAATTGTCGTTGAAGATTCCGGTGCAGTCAAATTATTGGCAGCAAGCAACCTTTCATGATAAACAACAACATCTTTTAACATCGTTTCCTACACTTCACTGTATAATGAATCCGCAGCTTCTCATGCTTTAGTCATGTCTTCTTTGACATACATTTTTAATCCTCAAAATTTTAAAAATTTCAATAATATCTCGCAGTACAGAACGCTCCAATCTCTGCGAAAGTCAGGAATGAACTGACACTGTTACAGGTAAGACCCACTGCTTGTTTAGTTCCGTGCGGTTCATCGAATTTACTACGAATATTTATAACTTTCCTCAGCTTATAATATCGCCCAATTTTATAATAACATTTTAATAACACTAATTAACGCTTTCATTTACCTCCATTAAAAGTCATTTTGAAATTATTCAAGTTTTTTAAAAAGAAAGTATTGGCGAGTGTAATTCCAATTTTAACCAGCCTGTGACAGCCATTTCATAAACAAATCAAAATTATTTCTGGTAACTAATCATAATTTAGGTCATTAACTTTATTCGAAAGTTGGTATAATCTTAAAACAATTAAGAAAACAACAGAAAATTGTGCCGGCAGGTGGGATCGAATCCGAATCGACACTATGACATTTTTGCACGCTACTGGCCTGTATGCTGAAGTGTTACTTGTGTTTATGAGATGTATATAAACTACGTTTAAAACTTTAGAGCCCTTTTTCTGGATAATGCGCTTTAAGACTTCTATGAGTGGACATCCTTGAGACTGGAAGGCCTCCTTGTTAGAGGCACGTGACTGGCGGCAACGATGTAATTCCAGCGCCAGCAGTTCAACATGTGGCTCGGCTCGCGCCAGCTGAAACCACGGTGGCTGCTGGAGACTTCAAGGGAAAACAAACGCGGATGTTTATGTGTGTGGTGGATTGTTTTCCTGTGATCGCCAGAGTTCGTGTAGTGAATGGGCGTGCAAGGCGACCACCCGTGATACAAGGCTGTGCGAGTGGTGTTTGGATTGTAGGCGTTAGCCACATGATACAGTATTGACAAAACTGTGACTGCAATATACGATGGATATTTTTTAATGTCCGACCAGTCGCAAAATTAAAACCAGACTGATAATCCAGTGAAGCTTGGTGCAGATGTGCTGCAGAGTGTCTCTAGTATACCCTTCTATCGTGTCACGTCATATTTTCCAGTTCTGAGTGAACGGTGAGCACGTAAAGATGCCTAGAACAGTAGTGTCTCCCGTAAAATGTCGCCAGATTTCATTCAGACCACATTACGTAACTGTGATGCGGGTCCTTCTTCATGACAGTTCTCAGCTGCACATTACGAGGGCTATGAAGACGCTCCTTCACATTCCGGTGGGAAACGTTTGAGCCCAGACTTGGCTCCCTCTGATTTTCATCTCATCGCCCACGTATACTGCTGGCTACGAGGACAGCATTTTGGCAAAGACAACGAGCTGCAGACCAGTGTAGGAAAATGTCAGTACTCATGGATGGGTGGCGATGGTATTGGGAAGCTGGTGCCATGTTGCGACAAATGTCAAAGTTGGAGTGGCGACCGTCTAGAGAAGTAGCAGGAAGGTGTACCTGAACGTGTCAATAAAATAATTTTTGTTTTCATTGTAGTTTCCATTTCACTTCTAGCTATATATTTTGAGGTATTACATCAGACCACTCTCTACAGACAGAGAGCACTTTTCAGCGCTGTAGGTTTTACAGCAGTTAAGTTTCTTAAAAACATGTATTAATGTTTAGCAGGCTAGTCCATGTCTAGTTATGAGAGTGAATTTCCATCTTCCACAGGTCACTCTATAACTGCAACAAGTGGAGTGGTCCATAGCTGTTGTATTCTAACTAATTTCTTAATAATTTTCAGGCTTTCTGAATTTAAATTTGAACCATTTGTAATCAGAACCAATTGTGATTACATTTACATCGGCAGCTGATCCGAAACCGATCATGTGGAAATAAAAAAAAGTGAGCCGGAGGCTGAATTAGAAAAATTTGCGCCGGCCAGGGTGGCCGAGCGGTTCCAGGCTCTTCAGTCTTGAACCAAGCGACCGCTACGGTCGCAGGTTCGAATCCTGCCTCGGGCATGCATGTATGTGATGTCCTTAGGTAAGTTAGGTTTAAGTAGTTCTAAGTTCTAGGAAACTGAAGACCTCAGATGTTAAGTCCCATAGTGCTCAGAGCCATTTGAACCATTTGAGAACAATTTGTGTTAGAGAAGGAACTCATCGGCTGTTGCCGGAAGAGGAACTTCGATTGATAACGGTACTACGACATTTTCCTAGAGCAGAGGGCTAGACCGTTGACCACCTCAGGATAAGCAAAAACCTGCTCGATAGAGCGACGGATGTAGCAGCGGCAGCAGCTCTGGTACGCTAAGCTAACGGTTGGGAAACTGATTTGCCGATCACATGCCCTCCGCTCCCTCTGTATAAAGCAGTGAGTGTGTGGAGACTCAATTGTTCGCCACCGCAAGGAAGAGATAAACCGACGGTTAAAACCGAAGTTGGTATTTTAGTTCCGAATAACCGGTATATTTTGGTATCTGTTGCTATAGGTTGTAACAGTCCTGTTTTCACTGATAACAGGATAAGGAACCGGTATACCAATTGGTCATAGCAGTGGTGGTAAAGTTTTGGTTTTAAAATAAAACGTATTTAAGAATAAGTAACGGTTATTCGTAAAATTCCCATCACTTTAAAATATTAAAATATTGTAGGAAGTGGGGAACTGGTCAGTGTTATTTTAATAAAAACGCCGAATGAGACAAACGACTATCAAACATACGACTTTACAATCGATCAGCAATGCTGAGACAGTAAACAGCCTGTTATCCATTACTGCCGAGAAGCACCGTCTTTTCGTTTTTTGGGAGCGGAGTAGGAGGTACATGCCAGGCTTGACATTTGTAGCCCTCAAAAATTTATCGTTCGTAGGAAGTTCTGCGGCTTTTGAATGAATGGTACCGTATTTCAGTGATAGTGTTTCTGACGGAAGCAGTCCATTTACAGATCCATAAGTTGTTGCTGTTGTTGTTGTTGTTGTGGTCTTCAGTCCACAGACTGGTTGATGTACGAGTATCTCTCCATGTAATCCTGTGCAGCCTCTCCATCTCCGAGTAACTACTGCAACCGACATCCTTCTGAATCTGTTTAGTGTATTCATCTCTTGGTCTCTTTCTTTTTAACATCCATGCTTCCTTTCATTACTAAATTGGTGATCCCTTGGTGCCTCAGATCGTGTTCTAACAACCTATCCCTTCTTCTAGTAAAGTTGTGCCACAAATTCCTCTTCTCCCCAGTTAAATTCAGTACCTCCTCATTAGTTACGTGATCTACCCACCTAATCTTCAGCATTCTTCTGTAGCATCACGCTTCGAAAGCTTGTGTTCTCTTCTCGCCTAAACTAATTATCGTCCATATTTCTTTTCCATACATAGCTACACCCCATAGAAATATTTTCATAAAGGACCCCATAGAAATATTTTCATAAAGGACTTCCTGACTCTTAATTCTATACTCGATGTTAACAAATTTCTCTTCTTCAGAAACGCTTTCTTTGGCATTGCCAGTCTACATTTTATATCCTCTCTACGTTGACCAGCATCAGTTATTTTGTACCCAAATAGCAAACCTCATCTGCTACTTTAAATGACTCATTTCCTAATCTAATTCCCTCAGCATCACATGATTATATTCGACTACATTCCATTATGCTCGGTTTTCTCTTGTTTATGTTCACCTTACATCTATCACTCCATTCAACTGCTCTTCGAAGTCTTTTGCTGTTTCTGACAGAATTACAGTGTCGTCGGCAAACCTCAAAGTCTTTATTGCTTCTCCATGGACTTTAATTCCTACTCCAAATTTTTGTCTTGTTTGCTTTACTGCTTGCTCAATATACAGATTGAATAACATCGGGGATAGGCTACAACCCTGTCTCACTCCCATCCCAACCACTGCTTCCCTTTATGGCCCTCGACTCTTATAACTGTCATCTGGTTTCTGTACAAACTGTAAATAGCCTTTCGCTCCCTGTGTTTACCCCGCCAACTTCAGAATACGAAAGAGAGTATTCCAGTCAACATTGTAAAAAGCTTTCTCTAAGTCAACAAACGCTATAAACATATTTTTGCCTTTCCTCAACCTATCTTTTAAGATGAGTCGTAGGGTCAGTATTCCCTCATGTGTTCCAACATTTCTACAGACTCCAAACTAATCTTCCCCGATGTCCGCTTCTACCAGTTTCTCCTTTCGTTTTTAAAGAATTCGTATTACAATTTTGCAACCATGATTTATTACATCGATAGTTCGGTAATTTTCACACCAGTCTACACCTGCTTTCTTTGGAATTGGAATTACTACATTTTTATTGAAGTCTGATGGTATTTCGCCTGTCTCATACATCTTTCTCACCAGCTGGAAGAGTTTTGTCGTGGCTGGCTCTCCCAAGACTATCACTAGTCCTAATGAAATATTGTCTACTCCTGGGGCCTCGTTTCGACTAAAGTCTTTCAGTACTCTGTCAAACTCTTCACGTGGTATCATATCTCCCATTTTATCCTCATCTACATGCTCTTCCATTTCCAAAATATCGCCCTTGTATAGACCATCTATATACTCCTTTGACCTCTCTGCTTTCCCTTCTTTGCTTAGAACTGGTTTTCCATCTGAACTCTTGACATTCATACAAGTAGTTCTCTTTCCTCTAAAGGTCTCTTTAATTTTCTTGTAGACAGTATGTATCTTACCCTGGTGACATGTGCCTCTAAATCTTTACATTTTTCCTCTAACTGTCCCTGCTTAGCCATTCTGCACTTCCTGTCAATCTCATTTTTGAGATGTTTGTATTGCTTTTTGCCTGCTTCATTTAATGCATTTTTATATTTTCTCCTTTCATCAGTTAAATGCAATATCTCTTCTGTTACCCAACGTTCTACTAGCCCTCGTCTTTTTACCTACTTTTTCCTTTGCTACCTTCACTATTGCATCTCTCATTCTTCTTCTACTATATTTCTTTCCCCTATTTTCGTCAATCATTCCCTAATCTTCACATTATAAAAAGAGTGTTTGTGAACAGATTCAGCAGTAAATATTGACCAATGGATTAATTCGTTGCCGATATTTTAACTCTTCTCAAGTAATTGTTCGTGCTAAATTGTTCATTTCAATTTTAAGAACGAGCCGTTTTAGTTCAGTCATCAACAAATCAGTAGTACTCAAATTCCTGTTAAAAGGTAAATAAATGTATTTCACTACAAAACAGGCTTTTCAATAATTAAAGAGAAAGAACACTTTACATTTTACACAAAAGCTTATTATTTGTCTGCCGTTCCTGTCGAGTAATAAAAGAGAAAGAAAATTAAGGCAACAGTAACACATGAAGAACTAAATAATTCATTCATTGTTAATAATAAACACAGATTAGTTTATCTGCTGCCTATGTCTAAGCAGTATGCCCCTATCTGTTTGCAGTCCTTGGAAATGGGCAATACAACACGAAAAATTTAGTTCTCCAACCTCAGTTTTCATCCTTTTGCACTGATTATTTGTAATGTCCTAATAGTTGCTCGAAACTCGAGTACAACATAATTTTTGAGCAGAGCTCCGAAACATTAAAATTAATAGGGGAATACTTGTGATTTTTTGTAGCATTCGGTCCCTCATAACTTCTCGAAGAAAAACGCCGATTAGCATACAAACAAAGATTCTTTCATTTCCCTAATTTATTTGGTATTTTGATTCCGGGTGCCTTCAAACGTATAATGCGAAAATCTGAGGGTGTCTTAGAATTCATCCATCTTTTTTCGATGTCTGCGTTTATTACTGGAAATGGTAGCAATTAAAAAAAAAGGAAAATCGGTTGTTTCAGAAAAGGTTATTTTGAGTGGTTTTAACAGTCAGACTACACGTGAAATGAAAAACATATGTATAACCGAGAACCGGTTGTTTCAGCGAAAACCGCCAACCATAATCGACTGGTCAGTGCCTCATGTGACAGTAACTCCACGGAGCTCTTTTTTTTATTGTTTCGGAGTAACAAGTAAGCAGCTGTGATTTTTCTCAACGTTTGTTGGCGTTTCTAATAATACTTGCGAGACATAGGGTTGATATCACAAATAATCCACAAGATGACACAATAGTGAAAAACTTGTAGAAGAGGGATTTAAAAAGCATCGAGTTTCTTGTGCATGCCATAGATTCCTTTGTTTCTTAAGAATACTTAAAAGTAGACTGTGCGTGCCCGAGGTATGTCCGAGTACTCGGTTCAAAACCAAGAGTCATTCATTAAGACCGAATTTTACGTGTGAAATCACAACAGAAATGCATTGTGCTTCAAGCAAACTTTACAACGAATAACATAGGTCGGCAGTTGTGTTTCGAGATTTTCAAATCATCTTCGTGGCAACTGAGTAGATATAAACGATGCTTCAAGATCAGACAGGTCGATAACAACCGGCGATTTGTAAGCAACATTTTTTCGTGCACAAACTTCAATTTTTTAAGTTTAACACAATCTCAGCCTGTTACCTGATTTTCCTATACCTAATTTTGTGTGGTCATTCTACTTTAAATCGTTCCAAACGGGTACTCGTAGATATTTTACGGTAGTTACTGACTCCAGCGATTTGCCAATATTACAACCTCTTTACCTATTCATAACCTACTTCGTTACATTTAACTACACTACTGGCCATTAAAATTGCTACACCAACAAGAACTGCAGATGATAAACGGGTATTCATTGGGCAAAGATATTATACTAGAACTGACATGTGATTACATTTTCACGCAATTTGGGAGTATAGATCTTGAGAAATAAGTACCCAGAACAACCACATCTGGTCGTAATAAAGGCCTTGATACGCCTGGGCATTGAATGAAACAGAGCTTGGCTGGCGTGTATAGGTACAGCTGCCCATGCAGTTCATCAAGAGTAGTGACTGGCGTATTGTGACGAGCCAGTTGCTCGGCCACCATTGACCAGACGTTTTCGATTGGTGAGAGATTTGGAGAACGTGCTGGTCAGGACACCAGTCGAACATTTTCTTAATCCAGAAAGGCCCGTAGAGGACCTGCAACATGCCGTCGTGCATTATCCTGCTGAAATGTAGGGTTTCGCAGGGATGGAATGAAGGGTAGAGCCACGGGTCGTGACACATCTGGAATGTAACGTCCACTGTTCAGAGTGCCGTCAATGTGAACAAGAGGTGACCGAGAAGTGTAACCAATGGCACTCCATGCCATCACGCCGGGTGATACGCAGGTATGGCGATGACGAATTACGCTTCCAATGTGCGTTCACCGCGATGTCGCCAAACACGGATGCGACCATCCTGATTCTGTAAACAGCTGCTGTTTCTGTATGAGAAATCGGTTGGAAACTTTCCTCATGTCAGCACGTTGTAGGTGTCGCCACTGACGCCAGCCTTGTGTAAATGCTCTGAAAAGCTAATCATTTGCATATCGCAGCATCTTCTTCCTGTAGAAAAAATTTCGCGTCTGTAGCAAGTCATCTTCGTGATGTAGCAATTTTAATGGCCAGTAGTGTATGTTCAAAATCAACTGCGAACCTCTGCAAGAATCGTCTATTCGATGCAAGTCTCCCTGGATTTCACTATAAATATGAGTGGTGTCTTTTCTGTCGGATATGTTCAGTGAAGCGTTCGCGACATAGACATGAATAACTAGGGTGAGAGTAACGGAAAGCCGCGCTGGTTTTGCCGAGCGGTCTAGGGCGCTGCAGTCATGGACTGTGCGGCTGGTCCCGGCGGCGGTTCGAGTTGTCCTTCGGGAATGGGTGTGCATGTTTGTCCTTAGGATAATTTAGGTTAAGTAGTGTGTAAGCTTAGGGACTGATGAACTTAGCAGTTAAGTCCCATAAGATTTCACACACACGGTAATGGAAAGGAAACTGCATGGGAAAGAGTGTTCGGATGGCCGAGGCGATCGGAAAAGCGGAGCATGTGCGTTACAGTGCACAAATTTCCAACTCTCGTTGTTGCATTGCGCAATGCCCTATGCGGTTGGAAGTCATTACTTTCCTTCGTATCACCATCCCATCGCGCCTCCTTTCCATTCCTTTCACTGCAATTATTCATTTACGTCTATAATCGCGAAAGTGTTGCCGATGCAGGATTTTGTGCGAGGACTTACCTCTATGTTACGTCAAAAATGGTTCAAATGGCTCTGAGCACTATGGGACTTAACATCTGAGGTCATCAGTCCCCTAGAACTTAGAACTACTTAAAACTAACTAACCTAAGGACATCACAAACATCCATGCCCGAGGCAGGATTCGAACCTGCGACCGTAGCGGGCGCGCGGTTCCAGACTGAAGCGCCTAGAACCGCTCGGCCACACCGGCCGGCTATACAGGGTTATTACAGATGATTGAAGCGATGTCACAGCTCTACAATAACATTATTATTTGAAATATTTTCACAATGCATTACACACACATACAAAAACAAAAAAGTTTTTTTAGGCGTTCACAAATGTTCGATATGTGCCCCTTTAGTGATTCGGCAGACATCAAGCCGATAATCAAGTTCCTCCCACACTCGGCGCAGCATGTCCCCATCAAGGAGTTCGAAAGCATTGTTGATGCGAGCTCGCAGTTCTGGCACGTTTCTTGGTAGAGGAGGTTTAAACACTGAATCTTTCACATCACTACGCGTGAAACTTGCCCGCACGCGTTCAACCGTTTCTTCGCTCACTGCAGGCCGACCCGTTGATTTCCCCTTACAGAGGCATCCAGAGGCTTTAAACTGCGCATGCCATCGCCGAATGAAGTTAGCAGTTGGTGGATCTTTGTTGAACTTCGTCCTGAAGTGTCATTGCACTGTTATGACTGACTGATGTGAGTGCATTTCAAGCACGACATACGCTTTCTAGGCTCCTGTCGCCATTTTGTCTCACTGCGCCCTTGAGCGCTCTGGCGGCAGAAACCTGAAGTGCGGCTTCAGCCGAACAAAACTTTATGAGTTTTTCTACGGATCTGTAGTGTGTCGTGACCATATGTCAATGAACGGAGCTACAATGAATTTATGAAATCGCTTCAATCATTTGTAATAGCCCTGTATTATGTCCCATAACTGTTCAGTTGGATCCATGCCGGGCGGTCTAGGTGGCTATTTCATTCGCTCAAATTGCCCAGAATATTCTTCAAACCAATCGCAGACTATTGTGGCCCGGTGACACGGCACATCTTCATCTGCAAAAATTTCGTCCTTGTTTGGGAACATGAAGTCCATGAATGGTTGCAGATGGTCTTCAGGTAGCCGAACATAAACATTTCCAATCTATGATCGGTTCAGTTGCATGTAAACACAGCCGGCACAGTCATGAAGCCACCACCAGCTTGCACAGTGCCTTGTTCACAACCAGCTGAAACCGGGACTCACGTGAACAGGCTAATGTTTTCCAGTGCTCTAGGGTACAACCGATATTGCCATGAGCCCAGGAGAGGCGCTGCAGGCGATGTCTTACTGTTAGCAAAGGCATTCGTCTCGTTCGTCCGCTCTCATAGCCCATTAACGCCAAATTTCGCTGCACTGCCCTAAGGGATACGTTCGTCGTACGTCCCACATCGATTTCTGCGATGTTTCACCCAGTGTTGCTTGTCTGTTAGCACCGACAACTCTTCGCAAAGGACGCTACTTTCGACACTGTGCATATCAGAATATTGAATTCCCTGACGATTTCCGAAATGGAATGTCCCATATGTCTGGTTCCAACAACTATTCAGCTTTCAAAATCTGTTAATTCCCGTCATGCGGCCACAATCACGCCGTAGACCTGTTCTCATGAATCACCTGCGCGGAAATGAGAGCTGTGCCAACGCACTGCCCTTTATACATTCGTACGCGATTATTGCCGCCATCCGTATATGTTCGTATAGCTATCCCATGAGTTTCATCATCCTAATGTATATCTCGCTACTGTCTTCTTGAGTTGCAACCTTACTATAGACACTATATCATTAGTAAACCGGGTGATCAAAAAGGCAGTATAAATTTGAAAACTGAATAAATCACGGAATAATGTAGATAGAGAGGTACAAATTGACACACATGCTTGGAATGACATGGGGTTTTATTAGAACCAAAAAACTACAAAAGTTCAGAAAATGTCCGACAGATGGCGCTTCATCTGATCAGAATAGCAATAATTAGCATAACAAAGTAAGACAAAGCAAAGATGATGTTCTTTACAGGAAACGCTCAGTATGTCCACCATCATTCCTCATCAATAGCTGTAGTCGAGGAACAATGTTCTGAACAGCACTGTGAAGCATGTCCGTAATTATGGTGAGGCATTGGCGTCGCATGTTGTCTTTCAGCATCCCTAGAGATGTCGGTCGATCACGATACACTTGCGACTTCAGGTATCCCCAGAGCCAATAACCGCACGGACTGAGGGCTAGGGACCTGGGAGGCCAAGCATGACGAAAGTGGCGGCTTAGCACACGATCATCACCAAACGACGCGCGCAAGAGATCTTTCACGCGTCTAGCAATATGGGGTGGAGCGCCATCCTGCATAAACATCGTACGTTCCAGAAGGTGTTTATCAGCCAGGCTGGGGATGATGCGATTCTGTCACATATCGGCGTACCTCTCACCCGTCACGGTAGCAGTTACAAAACCAGAATCACGCATTTCTTCGAAGAAAAAAGGCCCGATAACGGTAGGTGTGGTAAATCCAACCCATACTGTGACTTTCTCGTCGTGCAATGGAGTTTCCACGACGTTCTAAGATTTTTGGTAGCCCAAATTCTGCAGTTGTGGGCTTTGACATACCATCGGAGCGTGAAATGAGCTTCGTCGGTCCACAACACGTTACTCAACCAATCGTCATCTTCCGCCATCTTTTGAAACGTCCACACCGCAAATGCCCTCCGCTTCACTAAATCGCCAGGTAACAGTTCATGATGTCGATGGATTTTGTACGGACACATCGGAGGGTACGCTTAAGTGCCAACCAGACAGTAGTGTATGGGATGCCGGTGCAACGTGCGATTGCGCGAGCGCTGACTTCGTGCATAGACGAACCCGCTACAGTCTCCATTTCTTCCTGAACTGTCTCAGCAGCGTTACCCTTGTGCTCGGTTGGCCACTACGGGGTCTATCGTCTAAACAACCCGTGGCTTCGAAATACGAAATCATTGTCGCCACAGCTGCATATGTCAACGGACCTTTACCCGTTCGAATCCCATTCCTATGGCGATAGGTTCGTAACGCTGAACTAGCACATTCCCCATTCTGATAATACAGCTTCACTAAAAGCGCCTTTTCAGGTAACGTCAACATGCTGCGACTGCTGGCGCATTTGATTCTCTCTCTCATTACAGCTCCTTTTATACACGATTGTCATGCGCAGTCACTGATGTTTTGCTGTCCAGCACCATCTGTTGGACATTTTGTGAACTTTGTTTTTTTTTTGTTCTAATAAAACCACATGTCATTCCGAGCATGTGTGTCAATTTTTACCTCTCTATCTACATTATTCCGTGGTTTATTAAGTTTATACTGACTTTTTGATCACCCAGTATATTGTAAACAGCAGCAGTTTTGTAACACTCTCTTAGGTTACTCCCAAATTACCCTTACATTTGTCTATCTTTCCTCACAGAAGGTGTAAAATAAACAAATATTTGAGTAAAGAAAGCACTTTGTGCATTATTTGTGGAATGTATGAATGTACTAACGTGCTTAAAGCAAAAATGGGGCACCTGCATCAGAAAATAGCGTTAAATGCTCTTCATCATCTCCATCGCAGTTTGACCTGCACTAGTGAACGGTGCTCGCGTCATTATAACAGCCAAATTCGCTGAGTTCGACGACAGCACTGCTCATTTTTCATTATTGTTTTTTTTTTCTTTTCTCCTTGTAATTGGACGCTGTGCATCATCCCTCTTTGATGAGTCCGTTCATCGACATATTGTTCTGCGGTTTCGATGGCGAGCGTATGACAGATAACAAATAAATGGTGGAATTATTCACGTTCATTTACACGCAGAAACCGATATATCATGCATATATTAATGCCTTATTATTGTCGAACTGGCTACCAGTTATTTTCTCAGTGCTACTGGTGGAACACAACGGAACTGTGTGAGCGAAATCAGGAATCAGTGTGTTTCTTGCCAATTTATGAAGCACTTACTGCATGGAAGACGAATGATTGTTCAGTTTCCAGTCTATGTCGAGTTCGTGAGAGACGAAGTGCCAACGCGGATTTTTCGACGTTGAGCGAAAGGAACCGGCAGATGGACGTAAGCAAGGGAATATCCCTGTATGCAGCTAACACAAATTCCCGAAATCTAGCTCATGACCGCCGAACAATTATTTGAATCCCCTTTTCTCCGTATGCAGGAGGAAGATCAGCATAGCTAGCCGGCCGGAGTGGCCATGCGGTTCTAGGCGCTACAGACTGGAACCGCGCGACCGCTACGGTCGCAGGTTCGAATCCTGCCTCGGGCATGGATGTGTGTGATGTCCTTAGGTTAGTTAGGTTTAAGTAGTTCTACGTCCTACGCGACTGACGACCTCAGATGTTAAGTCCCATAGTGCTCAGAGCCATTTGAACCATCAGCATAGCTGCTTAACAAAATTTTGTTCAAAAGTTGTTTTTAGACTGGAAATAAGAAATTTATTTCATCCAATAGGGCACGGCAGCGTCAATTAAGTCCAAGATGATTATCCTCATTTACATTATTTCTGCATAGGCTGATCTTCTAGAATAAATATTTTTATTTTATTTTGCACCAACACTGTCGGACTATCTGCCTTTTTCATGTGCTCGAACTAAACAACCCTGTCCCCCAGTCTAATTAAACATCATGATAATTAACTAACACAAAATTATTTCTTCATCAGTTCTGTATACAATATTCGACATAGAAATGAATGCTAATCAATTTTGGAACTAAGGCTGCAGATAGGCTGCGCCCACGTGGATTGTTGCAAAAGATAGAAGTCAAATAATTACACTCATTTTGAATGGTTGATGTAGATAACGGCTCAGCTCGTCGTCCTGGAATAAAAAGGGGTATGTTTTCTGCAAAAGGCTAGCATTTCACACGTTTGCAAACAAAATCTTTCTTTCTGTAATAGATCGTTCAACGTAATGCATTCTTTACCCTACTATATCAGTAATCACTTTCTGTACACTTTCGTAAAAATGCAACTGGGATGAACTTTTAGATGAAACACTTTTTTTAGAACCGTACATATATTTCACGATGGTCAAAATCAAAACACTCTCGAATATAAAAATTTTCGTACATCGTCAAATTTGTAAAAAACCATATTAAATAGCTACAACGGAGACAAGTCGCAGACTTGCCTATCCAACGTCCGTTCCCCACATACGCATCTCACCGACCCACCTTTCTCCACCTCTTTCGAGGAAAAACAAAGATGTTACATTTCCACAGCACAAAGAGTTTCATGGATATCAGTTGCAGTCAGTCTGCGATAACCTTTATATAAAAAATATAATTCAAAATAAATCCTGTTTTCTGTAGACTGAATGATTTCGTAATCATAAACATAACTTCTATGACACATTTTAAATAATTTGTGAATTTCAAAAGAAGTAACAAATCTGATGTCATAAGATAATTAAAGTGAAAATACAAAAAAAACTAATTTTCAAAATGTAACTGAAAAAATATAACATTATAAACAAAATTTCAATCGATAATCGCCAAATATCATAATAGTCGCGAAAACACCTGTATTGAAAATAAGTTATACAGATTTTAAAGTAACATTTTGTTCCATTAAGACCGATGTGTTGAGTTCTGCTCGCAAAGAAACCTTGAATCCAGTCGCAAATCCGCAAATCCGCTCCGATACTCGATAAGCTTGCAATAACGTCAGAAAAAGAATGAAATCGCGAGGTCCATTTGACACAGCTGTATCGTCATCTGCTCCTAGATAGGTATCACGAAAGTACACAATAAAGTCAAAAAAATGTAAACACTGATGATCAAAAGATTATGACGATCTGTTTGATTGCATGTTACTGCACATCTGAAAAGCAAAAGAGCAGCGATTTTGCGTGGCTTGGATTCGACAAGGCAGTGGTACGTTTTCCAAGCTATGTGGCACCAGATGTCTACGTACGCAGGTCACGCAGTACCCGTCAATTACGAGCAGATGGTTTGTGAGTGCACAGCTGGCGCCCAATAACGTCTCGTGTGTTCAGATCAGGCGAATTCGGCGGCCAAGGCGTTAAGATGAGTTCAACTATCATGCTCCTCAGACACTGTAGCACGATTCTGGCCCTGTGACATGGACAGTTATCGTGCTGGAAGATGCCATCTCTTCTGGGGAATACATCAAGCATGAAGGGCTGCAATAATGTTCGCGTACTCCTCAGCTGTCCTGGTGCCTTCGATTACCACCACTTCTGTCCAAGGTGAATGTCCACCACAGTACAGCACTGCCCCCAACAGCCTATCCCCGCGGAAGGGTACTATTTCGAACAGTCGTTCATCTACATCATATTTCGAAAGCTACCAAACGGCGTGTGGGGAAGTGCACTCCTTCGCTGGTCCAACAATCGTGAATGGCGGGTGGGAAGAACGATTGTCGGTAAGCCTCTGTAGTAGCTCAATTTCTCGAATCTTCTCGTAGTGGTTTTTCCGCGAGATGTGTGTATGAGAGAAACTAAGACGTCGTTTGACTCTTCGCGGGAAGTTCTCTCTCGAAACTTCAATAGCAAACCTCTCCATGATACGCAACGCCTCTCTTGCAACGCCTGCCACTGTTGAGCATATCCTTACGAATCCCGCGCCGATTTAACTAACAAACACGCCACTCAACGTTTGAACTTCCCTCTCTCTCTTCCAACAGTCCTCCTTGGTAAGGAATCCAGATGGTTGCAGAATACTCAGGAATCGGCGCCGTCGTAAACGAGTTATATTTCGTTAAGATTATTTCTATGAGTCTATCATTTGTATACATTGGATGCAGTAACGGTCCTATCACACTTCCTTAGGGTACTCCGGAAATTTCCTTAGTACCTGTCCATTTTGTTCGGTTAAGACGGATGTGTTGAGCTCTATCCGCAAAGAAATCTTGAATCCAGTCGCAAATTCGGTCCGATACTCATAAACACGTATTTTTTCCAGTCAACGGCAGTGCTGGACAGTGTCAAATGGCATCCTGAAGTCAAGGAACACGACACCAATCTGAGCGCAGTCGTCCACAACGCTATGGACCCCATGGAGGAACAGAACGGGCTGAGATTCGCAAGACCTCGGTTTGCAGAATCCACATCGATTTATGTAAAAGAGAGTTTTCGTTCTCCAAAAATATCGTAATTCTTGAACATAAAACTCGTTCCATAACTGTACGACTTTTCTACGGCCTTTCTTGAAACGAGAATGGCCTGCGCTTTTTTCCAGTCGCTATGTACCTTTCATTGCTCTAGCGATCCACGATAAACTGCTGCTAGAAGGGGACCAAGTGCTTTCGCATAATCTTTGTACAACCTTACAGGTATCTCATCTAGTCCTCATGCGTTTCCCCTACTGTGCGATGGTATTCGCTTTTCTGTTACACGACCTATCATCCGAAAAACTGCCAATTAGACGTTGGAACAATGACTGAGAGGAGGGACTGTTTTATAATCTTCCGCAGTGAAACAGTTTCGGAAGACCAATTTCAATATTTCGCCCTTCTCTCTGTTATCTTCCGTTTCAGTGCCAGTACGGTTACTGAATGAATGACTAGATTATTTCGACCAGCTTACTGATTTTACGTATGACCAAAACCTCTTAGGGTTTTTTCTCAGATCGCGTGACGAAAGTTTACATTCATAGTCAGTGAATGTTTTTCTCATTGCTCTCCTTGCGCTCATTTTCGCTTCCTTCAGCTTTTGTTTGTCTGCTAGGTTTTGACTTCGATTGAATCTGTGACGAAGCTCTCTTTGTTAACGTAGCAGTTTCCTTACACGGCTATTACACCACGGTGGGTCTTTCCCGCCTCTGAAGACCTCACTCGGAACATACTTGTCTAAGGCATACTGAACGATGCTTTTGAATTCCATTCATTTATGCTTCACATCCTCGTCCTTAGCACTGAATATTTGATGCAGACTGCTCTCAGATACTACGTAATTTGTATCTTGTCACTCCTGCTAATCAAAATTATTTTCCTGTCTCTTTAAACATTCCTTGTGAAACCGTAAGTCATAGATGCTGCTGCACCAAGGAATCAGGAGACACGTTTCCAACGATGTTTGTGTTCAGTAATTAGCGCTGAACGGTGTGCTTCAAACTACGACTGCTTGCTCCATCGTTGTACTCCGTCGTCAAGTATGCCACAAGTAGGCCCTGCTTTGCAGAGCGGGCGAGTCTCCGTCATGAGGCGCGGACGTCTGTCTGGTGGTTCCGCCGTCCTTCTGCCGCCTCCCACAGCCGGCCACGACATTAGCACGCGAGCAGCCGACCGGCTTCTCCGTTTACGAGTACGCCCACTATCAGTCTTCGGGCGATAACAGTCCGCCCATTGTCAGACTCGATTATGTCAGTTTATTTCCCCCATTGGCGGCCCGTTTCGTCGCTTGAATGATCCTCTTCATTTCATCTTTATTCCACTTACGTATTTTCCTTGATACGTCAAGTGCCCGTTACGTCACAAAGCGGCATACACTCCCAAGCCGTTCAGTGGCCGTAATGTTCTGTCTCATCAGAGTTCATGTCTTACTGGCGTGTGATCCGAGATGCTTACTTCATTACTCGTAGTTTTTATTCTACGTGTAGTGTCTATTCTCCTAATACGTCACTTATTTTCTAGATCACCCACATATAAGTAAAATTCCTAATGAATTGCCGGCTGCGGTGTCCGAGCGATTCTAGGTGCTTCAGTCCAGAACCGCGCGACTGCTACGGTCGCAGGTTCAAGTCCTTCCTCGGACGTGGATGTGTGACATGTCCTTAGGTTAGTTAGGTTTAAGTAGTTCTAGGGGACTGATGACCTCAGATGTTAAGTCCCATAGTGCTCAGAGCCATTTGAGTCATTTTTGAACCAAATCCATTTATTTTGACAGGAGTGTAGTGAGAGGGTGTTCTAGTGTACGAAAGCTTTAACGTATGGTACGCCACTCTTTCTGTGTATACTACCAGTGAAATTTTTCGAGCACCTGTCATAAATACGGAATATTGGTTAAAACAGGGATTTCGCTTCGAATATTCTATCATTTCCCTATTACGATAATACTAGCTGCTTTCCGCGGTGTTAACTGCGGTTCAACAGTTATTTGTAAAGAGATGTTAATGCCGAAACTCACTACCCATGCATATGCGCCATCACAAAAGTGCTGTCTTGCGGTTAACGCACCGTGAGCCACTTGCGGACCAGTAAACCGCACCATATCCAAAAAAAAAAAAGAAAAGCACGATGCAGAGGACTGGAGGTCGACGCTGCACGCCGCTCCACTCCCCACCTGGAGCCTCCCTGTGAAGATCGAGCACCCCATTTGGAGGGCGGCCAGATCTGGGGTGGAGAGCGGCGCGGCGCTGTCTACATTCCTCACGGTGATGCGGTGAGGGGCCACGGGCTCTTATCTCAGGCGCCTCGGCATTCGTTCCTTGTTTTGTCTACTGGGCCGATGACGTCCCCTCATTAGCAGACCGGTCTCCACTTGCACCGTCAGGCTTATCGCTGATACCCGCTGCAGACAGTACGGCTCATCCGATAACGTACGTGTGCTCTCCGGCGTAGAAATCGTTTTGTGACAAGTGCACCTAAAGCTGCACAATTAATGGAAACAAGGCATCAATTCCGAAGATCGGTGTTTAACAGAAGAGTACAGGAAGTTACACCCAGATGGTTACCACACGTGGTTTTCTTAAATACGACGACAATCAAAATATTAAAAAAATATAATAAGATAACGATTCACTACAAGAACGTCTCCTCCGGAAGAGGCCTCGTAAAGCTCATGGGTTCCGACCGACTGCCGCGTCATTCTGATACACTACTGGTCATTAAAATTCCATGGGCAAAGATATACTAGAACTGACATGTGATTACATTTTGCGCAATTTTTTTTTTTTTTTTTTGGTCATCAGTCTACTGACTGGTTTGATGCGGCCCGCCACAAATTCCATTCCTGTGCTAACCTCTTCATCTCAGAGTAGCACTTGCAACCTACGTCCTCAATTATTTGCTTGACGTATTCCAATTTCTGTCTTCTTCTACAGTTTTTGCCCTCTACAGCTCCCTCTAGTACCATGGAAGTCATTCCCTCATTTCTTAGCAGATGTCCTATCATCCTGTCCCTTCTCCTTATCAGTGTTTTCCACATATTCCTTTCCTCTCCGATTCTGCGTAGAACCTCCTCATTCCTTACCTTATCAGTCCACCTAATTTTCAACATTCGTCTATAGCACCACATCTCAAATGCCTCGATTCTCTTCTGTTCCGGTTTTCCCACAGTCCATGTTTCACTATCATACAATGCTGTACTCCAGACGTACACCCTCAGAAATTTCTTCCTCAAATTAAGGCCGGTATTTGATATTAGTAGACCTCTCTTGGCCAGAAATACCTTTTTTGCCATAGCGAGTCTGCTTTTGATGTCCTCCCTGCTCCGTCCGTCATTGGTTATTTTGCTGCCCAGGTAGCAGAATTCCTTAACTTCATTGACTTCGTGACCATTAATCCTGATGTTAAGTTTCTCGCTGTTCTCATTTGTACTACTTCTCATTACCTTCGTCTTTCTCCGATTTACTGTCAAACCATACTGTGTACTCATTAGACTGTTCATTCCGTTCAGCAGATCATTTAATTCTTCTTCACTTTCACTCAGGATATCATAGATCCTGAGAAATCAGTACCCAGAACAACCACCTCTGACCGTAATAACGGCCTTGATACGCCTGGGCATTGAATCAAACAGAGCTTGGATGGCTTGTACACGTACAGCTGCCCATGCAGCTTCAACACGATACCATAGTTCATCAGTAGTAGTGACTGGCGTATTGTGACGAACCAGTTGCTCGGCCACAATTGACCAGACGTTTTCGATTGGTGAGAGATTTGGAGAACGTGCTGGCCAGGACAGCAGTCGAACCTTTTCTGTATCCAGAAAGGCCCGTACATGACCTGCAACATGCGGTCGTGCATTATCGTGCTGAAATGTAGGGTTTCGCAGGGATCGAATGAAGGATAGAGCCACGGCCCGTAACACATCTGAAATGTAACGTCCACTGTTCAAAGTGCCGTCAATGCGAACAGGAGGTGACCGAGACCCGTAACCAGTGGCACCCCATACCATCACGCGGGGTGATACGCCAGTATGGCGATGACGAATACACGCTTCCAATGTACGTTGACCGCGATGTCGCCAAACACGGATGCGACCATCATGATACTGTAAACAGAACCTCGATTCACCCGAAAAAATGACGTTTTCTGTAGCACATCATCTTTGTGGTGTAGCAATTCTAATGGCCAGTAGTGTAGATGTCATCAGATGCGGCTATGGAAGGACATGTGGTCAGCTACTCGTTCTCCCGCCTGATGTCAGCTTACGTAACCACAGCCGGTAATTCCCAGTCAAGTAGCTCCTCAGTTGGCACCACGCTTGCCAACATCGGTCTCCAAACCCGGACGGTGACCCATCCAAGTGCTAGCCAAGCCCAACAGCGCTTAACGCTGGTGACCTGACGGGAACCGCCGTTACCACTGCGACTAGTCCGTTGTCATCATTCGCTGTACTCGTATGTAGCAATAATTTTGAATAACTAATTTTTTTAATAAATTTAGGTTGCAGAAGAACTACGGTCGCCAGCTCAAAAACGTATGTTGCAGGCAGTAGAATCGTTGTGCAGTCAGTTTCAAATGCTGTTTCTCTAAATTTTCTCAATGGTTTTCCGCAAAAATAATGTCGTCTTCCCTCCAGGGATTCCCGTTTGAGTTACCGAAGCTTGTTCGAAACACTTGCGTGTTGTTCGCACCTACTGGTAACAAATCTTGCCCGCCTCCGAACTGCTTCCATGTCTTCCTTCAATCCGACCAGGTACGGGTTCCAAACGCTCGAGCTATGCTCCAGAATAGGTCCCGCTAGCGTCCTGTATGCGGTCTGCTTTACGGATGAAACACACTTTCCAAGAATTCTCCCAATAAAATGGAGTCGACCATTCGCCTTCCCCACTCCAGTCGTTGTGGCCGAGCGGTTCTAGGCGCTACAGTCTGGAACCGCGTGACCGCTACGGTCGCAGGTTCGAATCCTGCCTCGGGCATGGATGTGTGTGATTTCCTTAGGTTAGCTATGTTTAAGTAGTTCTAAGTTCTAGGGGACTGATGACCTCAGAAGTTAAGTCAAATAATGCTCAGAGCCATTTGAACGAACCCCACAGCAGTCCTCAGTAGCTCGTTCCATTTCATATCGCTTTGCATTCTTATGTACAGATGTTTAAGCGGCGTACCTTTGTCAAGCAGGACACTACTGCTGCGGCGTCCGAACATTACGGGTTTGTTTATCCTGCTCATGTGCGATCACGTACGTTCGATGTTATCGATACTGAAAGATCACCAGCGTGAGCGTGCCGGTGTCATTCTCGATATATTCTTGGGACAGAACACGTCACTTGTTACGAAAGTAACGTGAGTACACCATAACCGCAAACAGCAAACACAAGTTTTCACAACGCGTCGTTAATCTGTCAGACTTCATCCTTTCTATAGATTAGCTAAATTTTCACGAATAAGGGTTCGAATACGCTCCATCTGAAAAATTAGATACGCTAGAAGCATTAAACGCTCTAGCTACAGACATTACCGCAAAACATTTGATTGTCCATGCGCTAATGAAAGGCAAAATAATCAAATGTGTCACTCCGCAAACTGCAGGTTTCCGCACCCCCAATGCTTTAAAACTACTGAGAATATGCTAAATTTTGTGGATTTTTTTTATAATTACAATATCGATCATGATAGCATCATTGTGACAATGAAATGAAAAAACATTCAATCGATGGGTTCTCGAGTGAACACAGTTATTGTCGAACGCGCAGTATTGATGGTTCTTATCAGCTAAATTACTGCCTCTAAACGTAAATTGTATTTGAACAAGCGCTTAGTAGAAGTAATGACCAGCAGATGGCGCCCGGAACAGTAATGAGTCTTGATTCTGACCATACCTTGCATTAACATAGAAAACATTTACCGCAATCGGGACAACGATTATTACAGGAATAACTGGCCTCATTGACGCATGCTGGTATATTTTACAGTTCCCGTGATTGCTATACCAATAAAAAGAAATTTTATTTACTCCCATACACAAACACATTAGCATTAACGTATCTTAATTTATTTCAACTGTTTCAAACCATCGGTTTCAGATCATGGAAGAAGAAAGGGCTATGCAATTTCACGTACCATCTACAAAACGGATTTAGTATTAGAAATCAGTATTCTCACACTGAGGTCTTAATGAGAGCCATCCATTATCGTTAACTTAAGATCGTGTTCTGCTAAGTTTTGGTCCGCAGCTCGTGGTCGTGCGGTAGCGTTCTTGCTTCACACGCCCGGGTTCCCGGGTTCGATTCCCGGCGGGGTCAGGGATTTTCTCTGCCTCGTGATGACTGGGTGTTGTGTGCTGTCCTTAGGTTAGTTAGGTTTAAGTAGTTCTAAGTTCTAGGGGACTGATCACCATAGATGTTAAGTCCCATAGTGCTCAGAGCCATTTTGCTAAGTTTTGTATACCAAGACTTGAAAGATAAACGTATTTGGTAGCTCAATCTGCAAGTGGTTATAAAGTATTAAACGCAATTTAGTTTTGTAAGAAGTTCAAAAATTTCGTTGTGTAATATGTGTAACAATCAAAAACTGAAAAAACGTTAAAACATCTTTCTCGTATCACATGGACTCTGTGGCATAAAAACGACGCATTTGAACATGCACATTCAAACAAATGATTACAATTTCATAGAAATTGGATTATTTATTCAAGGGAAAGAGCTTGACAAATTGAGCAAGTCTGTAACCCGTTGGTCCTCTCTGGCCCTTATGCAAGCAGTTATTCGGCTTGCCACTGACTGACAGAGTTGCTGTATGTACTAAGAAAATGGCTCTGAGCACTATGGGACTTAACATCTTAGGTCATCAGTCCCCTAGAACTTAGAACTACTTAAACCTAACTAACCCAAGGACATCACACACATCCATGCCCGAGGCAGGATTCGAACCTGCGACCGTAGTAGTACCGCGGTTCCTGACTGCAGCGCCTAGAACCGCCTGGCCACCACGGCCGGCTGCTGTATGTACTCCTGAGGAACATAATGCCGAACTCTAATTGACGCGTTAGATTGTCAGAATCCTGAGATGGTTGTAGGGCCCTACCTAAAATACTCCAAACGTTTTCTGTTGGGGAGGGATACGGAAACCTCTCTGGCCAAGGTAGGGTGACGAGTCCAACTGAGTCCCGATGAGCAGCGACGACGTCTCTGCAGAGGCTCTGGATAGCGATGGAATACCGACCAGCCTGTCATCCTCCATACGGCACGACAGCCAGGACTGATGGTCTGGGCTGCCACTCCTTTTCATAGCAGGACACCTTTGGTTGTCATCCGCGGCACCTTAGAGCACAGCGGTAGGTCCACGATATCCTACGCCCCGTTTTGTTGCCTCTCATGGCAAGACATCCTCGGCTTACATTTCAGCAAGGTAATGCCCGCTCACACACTAAGAGAGTTTCTACTGCTTGTCTTCGTGGTTGCAAACCATATCTTGTTCAGCAAGGTAGCCAGATCTGTCCCCAGTTGAGAATGTTTGGGGGACTATGGGCAGGGCCCTCCAACCAGATCGGAATTTTGACGATCTATCGCGCCAATTAGATTTCGGCACGGTATCCCTCAGGAGTACATACAGCAACTCTGTCAGTCAGTGGCAACCCGAATAACTGCATGCATAAGGGCCAGAGGTGGACCAACGGGTTACTGGCTTGCTCTATTCGTCAAGCTCTTTCCCTTGAATAAATCGTCCAATTTCTATGAAATTTTAATCGTTTATTTGGCTGTATATGTACATCATATCTCCGATTTCCGTCCGATTCGGATAATTTCTTCGTGATGCGTCTTTTTTCTATCTTAGAGTGTATCAAAAGGCGGTATTAGAGATGGAACTATGTGAAAAACCAACGTCACATACAAAAATTCTTCAGCGAGCTGTACCCTACAAGGAACGAACAGCTTGAGGCAGTTTGCAGTGTTCAGAACACATAACTTGGAAAAACTTTGGAGCGTATCTTTTAGAAACTACGAAATCTAGAAAAATACCAACCAATTATTTCTGACCCATACTTTACCTATAGTAGATTTCATGTACTGTAGGTGAACAAAAATTGATATCTTGCTCGCCTGTATTTACTACCAAACAGACGGAAATACGCTGTGTCCCGGTAGCTGCTATTCGACAGTCACCGAAACAACGAAACTAATCAAAGGAGTCCGAAGTCGTTTTTAATAGGCGTCTCAGATCACAGCGACACACACATGGACCTAAGCAACAGACGTCAGATGCTTGTAAAATTACAAAAAGCTCTTTGCGTCGTACGTAATATGTTATATGGAGAAAAAGAACGTTCTTTCTCATCAAGATGGATACGTCGAGGAGGTACGGAGGTGGTACGCTCAGCTCCACTAGCTACGTACTAGACCACTTACGGACCCGCTCGCTTATTCGACAGGTGGTGTATCAGTCAGTAGCTGGGAGACACGCCATGTTTACTGAACTGCATATCGACGCCGTGCCATGCTGACTCCTCTAGACTAGGTAAACACCAACGGTAGATCGTAGTGGCGGTCACGTCTCCTAATTTTTGAAGTTATCAGAAGGAGACAGTGCAAAGAGGAGAGAAATGTTGCAGCAGTATAATTACTCTGTGTGTGTGTGTGTGTGTGTGTGTGTGTGTGTGTGTGTGTGTGTCACAGAGAGAGAGAGAGAGAGAGAGAGAGAGAGAGAGAGAGAGAGAGAGAGAGAGAGAGCATCCATTTATCCAATACCGCTACAGTGATCTTTCCTGAAAATCAAGCTATTAGAAAGTGCTTTGGCCATTTCAGTGTGGTATGGTAATAATATGCCGGAAATGGTAATGCGACATTGTTGTGATGAGGTGATTTTGACACAACAAACTATTATGTCAGGCATGCTTCCATTTGAAAATATTTTCATGCTTAAAACAATTTCCATATGTGACCGTAGAAATTTTTTCAACCTTTGTTCAATGTTTTTATGCAGTTGTCTTTATTGAACAGTAGAACCTTAATAGCATTGTTCCACTATGGATTTGGGTCTTACTACACAGATACACTCTAAATATTTTTTGATAATTCCTCTTCTGGCTGCAATGCCTTCTGTGGGAACACTTACCAACTCTTGGCGTCTTTCATATGATAGACAGGGTGTAAAGAACAGCACCAACCAAGTACGGGGGAAGGGGTGGGGGTGGGGGGGGGGGAGTCGTAGAGTCTATCTTGGGATAACGATAAAAACACATGTCCAGAAACTTCTTCAAACGACGCCGCAGAGCGCCTACGTTACTGTGGTTAACATCTGCCACTAGTCCACCCTTCTACAAAAAATGGAAATGGTTGTATGACATTTATTGGCCGTGATATCCCCTTCGGGGTTCGGCCGCCGTATTGCAGGTTTTTTTAGCTGACGCCACTTCGGCAACTTGCGTGTCAATGACGATGAAAATGATGGTGACACAAAGCACCCAATGCCCCGCCGAGAATTGAACCCGGGCCCCCTTAGGTGGTAGGCAGTAAGGCTATCGCTGCGCTACGGAGGCGGACACCCTTCTACCCTAAACGTAGTACGTTGATGGACCACAGGCGGAACGTCCCACAGTTATTATTATTATTATTATTAATTATTATTATTATTATTATTATTCTTTTCGTATGAACATAACACATTTCTTCGTGAATGACATTTACATAGCACATAGACGAACAGCTATTGTACAAAGATCGTAAAATGTAGACTGAAAGATAAACTTAACGTTTAAGTGAGGGTACAAATATATCACAGATTACAGTTTTTTCAGCCAGTCAAGTAATGTAGATGTCAGGTCGTGGATTTCTTTCAGCGACCCTTCAAAGCGGTTATTTGAGCGTTCGAAGGGTATGTGGAAGATCCTTTGTTCTTGGGCTTCACTCTTTTTCAGGTATTCCCCATTGGAAAAGTGATTTACTGCATATTCCCTGTCCAGTGCTGATTCTGTTGAGGTCGCACCATGCCCCCGTCTTGTTGACTTTGGCTGTCGGGTCTTTTATAGGGTTATAGCTTCTGACTTAGTCTCCATTGTAATCTCCAGCGGTCATCTGTAGTACATTTCCGAAGTTGTGTTGCTGTTCTCGCCGGAGATATCTTGAATTCGGTCAGAATTTCACACGGTCGTTGGTGAGTTGGATAAGATCGGCGTGAATATTTAATGCGGGATTATTGGAATATTTTTGAAGCCGAAACTTGAGAGCAGCGAGACATCTGGTCTGTGGCGGTGCTATGTTGCTCATGACGGGTAGCCACCGAGTGGGGGTTGCGCTGACTGCTCCGGTAATTAATATAATTGCCCTACTGAGTTGGACGTAACTAGATGTGTATGGTGCATGTTGATTTTAGCAGAAGCACAATATTCAGCAGCAGCGTAGACCAGCGAGATGCTGCTGGTTCTCATGGTGTTGGCATCAGGTCCCCAAGAGGTATTTGCAAATTTTTGGATTATGTTTTTACTTTAACTCAGAAATTTTCCAAGAGTTATTTGTAGGACAAAGTTCGATAGAGCTTTACTCCTACATATTTAAGTTACGGGTTGTGTCTTAAAATGGTTTCGTCGAAGAACATTCTGAGCCGAACGTCTATTATTTAGAGGGCACAGTGAGGTTTCTGTTCTATTCGGATTTGACTTGAGTCCCCATTTTTTAAAATATTCATTTATTGTTTGGAGGTCTCGAGCGAGTGTGTCCTATGTTTGGGTTAAGTTCACAGTTTGTAGAACTATGGCTGCATCATCTGCGTACATGAACTTCAGGGATATTGTAGTAGGGACATCCGATGTGTAGACGTCTGTGGCGAAATAAATTTAAAAAAATAATGGCTGCATCATCTGCGTACATGAACTTCAAGGATATTGTAGTAGGGATATCCGATGTGTAGACGTCTGTGGCGAAATAAATAAAAAAAATAATGGCTGCATCATCTGCGTACATGAACTTCAAGGATATTGTAGTAGGGACATCCGATGTGTAGACGTCTGTGGCGAAATAAATTTTAAAAAATTAAATTTATTGATTTTTTCAAAAGAGAAAAAATTATGGATATGGAACTGTAAATTTAGAATTTTTGAAAGGCTTTTTTACGGATTGTACTGACCGGCTTGAATGCGGACAAATTCAGTGCAGTGTGAAATTTGCCTATAATATAATTTACCATTCCGATTAACTACATTTTTGAATTCTACGTCATTGTTGATTTATTCATTCTCACCTTAGACTTAGAATTCGTCCTTCTGCCACAATATCAATTCATTAGTCGCCATCGATGTTCTTCTCTTTGTTGCCCGTGTGTATCTTCCTGGGTCGGCATCGGTTCACTTCACGAAGACGGTGGAAACAAGGAATACAATGCTACATTGCTTTAAATAATTCTCGTAAAACTTAGATACTTCTCACTATTTTTTATTCACAAGACAATAAGACTTGCTCTGCTCGTCGCACAAACCATAAATGCTAACAAGATGGCTGCTTTCTCTCACACACCAAAAATTACGTCCATCCCCTACAAGGTAACAGTCGAAAGTGTCTCTTAACTCCTTCTTGGAGTATGAAACAAAAGAAAATCCAATATGAACATTACAGAGATTATATTCTACATCCCTCTCAATTTAATATTCGGCGCAGCCTTTAAGGTATTGTATGTCTCTGCGTCGGAATGTGTCATTACACGTCGAACGAAAATGGGGCCAGAACGGGACCCTGAGGAAGGCTGTTCTGCAGGCTTCGGAATTTGCTTTTCCTTCCGAGACGCTGAGTTTTTCCCTTATAAACTGGATAACAGTTTTGCAGGTGACTAGGTTGTAGAGTTGTACCAATAGGCCCTCGGCCCAGACCGTGTCGTAGGCACAGGATTGAACGATGAAAGCAGCCGCTATCTAGAGCTGCTTCTGGATAGGATTTAATCGCAGAAATGTTTCCCTGAGATAATGTCGGCTTGTTCGATGGGTAGGCACTTTCCAATTGAAGGGAGAAGTCCACCTACATTATTATTTACAGTATGTTGTAACGTACACTCAGGAGATCGATTGGTCTGTAGCTTTTAGGGAGTGCAGCATCCTTTCCTGCTTTGGCAATAGCTATAGCTTTGCTTTTTTTCAACAGAGATGAAATTTTTTGTGTCGCTTCTACGTCGTTGTAGAAATTAATAGTCCAGTAGTGTGTCTTGGAACCAGTGTTTCTGATGAACTACTTTCCGACACTTAACAATTTGCAAGCCATCTTCCTGTTCTTTGGCTCCGATGCGGCACTTCACTGGTAGGGGTCGTTGGCGGCTTCGTCGTATTTCTTTAAGTTAGTAAGTAATTTGCCTTTGTACGCTTCTTATTGATCGTCGACTTTGAGAGCTGTTTTATCCGTTTGGAAGAACAATTCTGCTTTGCCCGGATGTGCATCCCGAAACTAGTTTTCTCAGTAAACTCCAAGCTGTTCGGCTGCTGTGTCTGAAATTCATATTCTCGAGTGTTTCCTTCCATCTGAATTTTCTGTTGTTGCTTTTAGTATCTCCAAAAGTTGTTCACCGCCATCTGGGTCTGCTGTTTTTTCATCTTCGGCGCACAGCTCCTTACATTCTTCACTCCAGCAGGACCTGCCTGAATTCAGGATGTTACGTCCCGTTGAGAGCATCCACAACCAATACAACACGTTTTACAATTCTTCAACGTTTGTCGGTATTGTTTGGTACACATTTATATTAAATATCAAGTACCTGCAGATTATATAGGTAATTTGCGCACTACAATTTCTCTTACTGTTTTTTTTTTTTTTTTTTTTTTTTTTTTTATCTTCTAATGGTTAAGTGGCTCGGATGGATAGAGCGTCTGCCATGTAAGCAGGAGATCCCGGGTTCGAGTCCCGGTCGGGGCACACATTTTCAGCTATCCCCATCAAGGTATGTCAACAACACCTGTCGGCAGCTGAGGGTTTCAATTAATTATCACTTTTGCAGCTGTCTTCAACTTTTTCTTCCTCAGAGCCTCTCGTACGACTGTCCGTTACGATCACTCAACACACACACTTTCGTCTGCGTTGTGACTTAGTGGATGATGTTTCTCCGCTCTCCCTGTATGCGACATAAATCTTCCATACAGTGTCTAGAAGCACCAAACACTTCGGCTACCTTCGATACAGAGGCGCCAACGTACGAGCGCCAACACTTTTGCTCTTATTCGACATAGTGCACACATAACTACGTACGACACTATTCTAACCACGATTGACATTAGCTACGTGCTGAGCAGACTGCACAGGTGCCGTTCATGGCGGCCAGATGCAAGCTAGCAACCTACAGACCAGGCCAGCGTCTTCATTTATTTTCAAGCATGCGTTTCTCGCTTTGTTTCCATATTTGTGTCCAACCGCTGTACAGCGTCTCCGGCGCTACAGTCTTCACCCACCTGGATGATTTTTCGTGAATTTTGCGAAGAACGTGTTTCGTTAAGATAAAGCAGCCTTATGAACTCTTTCTAATGTTATCTTTCTACATATGAATCAGTTCTTACGAGTGGACGGTTGTTACGTACAGAAAAATGGCTACAACTTCGTGTATATTGGTTTGCGTAAAAAATTGTACGCATATTTTCAATTTTATGGCCGATTAAAACTGTGTACCAGAACGGAACTCTAACCAGAGACCCTTGCCTTTTGCGGGCAGATACTCTACTAACTGCGCTATCTTCTTTTTCCCAATCTTTTATGGAATTGAAATAATAATCAGAAGGTTTTACAAATGCTTATCCATAAGAAAACATATAATTTCCTTCTTACACTTATAATAATAATAATAATAATAACCAGATATTACAGCAAGCATATTATTAAAGATCCCAATACCACAACAGATAAATGCAGACTCTGCAAACAACAAATAGAAACAGTAGATCACATCACAAGCGGATGTACAATACTAGCAAATACAGGATACCCCAGAAGACATGACAATGTAGCAAAAATAATACATCAACAGCTTGCCTTACAACATAAACTTATAAAACAACACGTTCCCACATACAAGTATGCACCACAAAGTGTACTGGAGAATGATGAATACAAATTATACTGGAACAGAACCATTATAACAGATAAAACAACACCACATAACAAACCTAACATCGTACTCACCAATAAAAAGAAGAAATTAACAAAACTAATCGAAATATCCATACCCAATACAACAAATATACAAAAGAAAACAGGAGAAAAAATTGAAAAATACATCCAACTGGCTGAGGAAGTCAAGGACATGTGACATCAGGATAAAGTTGACATTATACCAATTATACTATCAATTACAGGAGTCATACCACACAATATCCACCAGTACATCAATGCAATGCAGCTACATCCAAACTTATATATACAACTACAGAAATCTGTAATTATTGATACATGTTCAATTACCCGAAAGTTCCTAAATGCAATATAACACATACCATACAGTTAAAAGGAAGTGACGCTTGATCAAGGTCCGCGTCGCTTTCCATTTTTAACCAGACTTGACGTCTGAGAAAGTAAAGAAATAATAATAATAATAATCCTTTTAAAAAAACACAAAAATAACCAAAAGTTACACCAAACAATGAATTGTCTCTGTTACATTCTGTATGAGGTGTCAGAACAGTCTGTAGATTTATTCTTTTTCTCTGTAAACTTAAAACGATTTTCTCACACCTCTTATTCCATCAGGTGACCTTGTTAGTGACTAATGGTTTCTCTTCATCGGTAGTTCCCTTTCTTAACAACACTCGAGACTGACACTTAGATAAATGTGCACTAACTTTCCGTATCACGCTCCTAGACGAGATTTAAGGCACTGATGTTGCAATGACAAATACTCGGTAAATTTCAAGTGTCCAACAAGCGAGGCAAACACATTGTGTTCAGCGTCAGGGAGACGTTTCCAAGATGGTCGTAAAACTTGGTCGACGTTTATCTTATTAGCGGGTATTCTCTTGATAACAGAGTGCTTTTTTCTTACCACATTCCAAGTATTGGTCATCTTCTTGCATGTGTTTCATGTTCGCTTCAACGCTACACACTTCGCATAAGGGGGTCAGTTTTATTCTGTATTTCTTAGCAAGTGTTGGGAGGTTTCGGTGAAAACATCTAGCCAAGTATCTCTTATATTTGTGGATAAAATGTTTCCTAAACATTTTTCCAAACCAGTTTGTGTCAGGATATTTAATTGCAATATGCAGCTTAGGAGCACTTTAGATTACTTGTTGCTAGACTCTTTCTGTGGACTACTTCACTGTGTCCCCTCCTAGGTATCTTGCTTCTATGTAGTAGATGTACCCATAGCTGTAAATTTTAGGCTGTGGTTGGACACAAATAGGCTGCCTTAAATCTGAGAGTCGAAACATTTGGAAGATCTTTCCCGTGATGCTTCTTGCGCATTTCCAAAGTATCTTGCTTGCATATGTTAGGAATATTGTCATGCAAAGGTGGTTCTGTTTTCTCATCCCCAATCTGCCTTTGATACATGAGGTTGTTGTGTTGGGAAACGGCAGTTTGAACAAACTGAAATTCCAAACATGCTCGCACTTTTTTTTCAGAAAGAGGAAGGATGGAGCTATACGATTGAGTCTGGATAATATATAAGCGTTGATGTAACAGTCCATTTGTATTATATATAAATTTCGAACATTTCGTGTGCTTAACCCCAGGCACGCTCAAAAATCTCCCTAACCGCTCTGTTTCCGCCAGTACGTCCCCCCTGCATTGAAAGTATTCTTGGATGGCTCAGTCGCTGGAGCACTTCGACGGGAATGACAAGGGCCCAGGCTCCAATGCCAGTCAAACAGTTTCAGTTTACAAGAAAGTCTCAATTGTACTAAAGTTTTCATTTGTTTCCGCTATCATCTGTACATCTTTTGATCTGCCACTCCCGTCTGAAACATTACATTTGTTGGTATAAGGTACGTGTCATGCACTTTACACATACACGTCTCAACATTTATTTCGATGTACTGTTTTCTTTCTTTTTATGTTGTTAAATAACATAAACTGATAGATTAATAACTGTATTACAGCAGCCAGAGACTGCCATTAACGAGCAACATCATTAATGTCGAACTATCAACTTTTTGTCGTATGAAAAAAGCTATATTAAGTCTTTTTCTTATGCATATCTGTGCCTTTCCTCTATCTGCTATCGTACTGCGCAAATGCATGTGGCAGTGGTCTGTACTGGTATTTGGTAATATTTATACAAACTGAATTTATTTAAAAACGCCTTACCGTACTCCAGTCCAGTGTAATGAATACTCTTCTACAGTTTCTGCGGCCGTGTCGGAAAGATTGAGGGCGGACTGTTTGGTGGTAAAACGACCAGACATTTTGTCTTCTCTCGAGATTTATTCTTTTTTACAAAGTAGAACCACCCTGAGGTTTATTCGCCTATAGTTTCCTCATTCTCGCGTACATTTTTACGTATGATTTTGTTGCACTTATCTGTCATCTATCACACAACAACGACGTCGTCAATCGCCGCAGTGGTCTGAAGTATCCCGCCTCGCGGTTTGCTTTTGACGATGAATTATTTCATGAATTAATGCTGACTTGTAATTACTCAGTATTTGGCAGAATTTTGTCGGAAAGGAGACAAAGCTATTCATCGTCATTGGAGTGTTCTCTTTCTCGTTGCAATATTGAAGTTATCCAGAATTTCGTTGTATTCATTGTCTATTCAAATCGTGACTTATTGAAAAAATTTATACTGAATCTCTCCGTCTTTACAGAGAGGAGGAGTAAGAGGATGAGGAGGCACGCTTCACACCGAAGTGACATACTCAAATATAAAAAGCACTTCGTCTTCAGGCCACGAGTGGCCTACCGGGACCATCCGACCGCCAAGTCATCCTCAGAGGAGGATGCAGATAGGAGGGGCGTGGGGTCAGCACACCGCTCTCCTGGTCGTTATGATGGTATTCTTGACCGAAGCCGCTACTATTCGGTCGAGTAGCTCCTCAATTGGCATCACGAGGCTGAGTGCACCCCGAAAAATGGCAACAGCGCATGGCGGCCTGGATGATCACCCATCCAAGTGCCAACAAAGTCCGACAGCGCTTAACTTCGGTGATCTCATGGGAACTTGTGTATCCACTGCGGCAAGGCCGTTGCCTCCTCATACATAAGATTTTTGAAAATAGCTAAACTGGTTTTTAAGCTTTGTAGCATTTATTAATTTCAACTTTATAGTTACAAATAATATGTTACATGAAAGAGCAACGTCAGAAGTTTTGTCTGTATATCTGTGCGCTGAGGTAAAGGTGTGGAACGGTCAAGAGCCGCTGAAGGGCGTGTTGAACGAGGGAAAGAGACTTTCACGTATAGCCCCAAGACATCAGTTCAGAAGACTAGTCGTGAATTAACAGCTCCATTGACATCTCTTACAACTACTTCCTTACCGTTTGCAGTTGTTACGGACTCTAAAAGCTACACACTATGGCTTACGTGCCAACTTTCCAAACGAAATGATGCTACATAACGATGAAGATTTTCTGTATCGTTTGGCCTTCAGTGATGAATCGACATTTCACCTAAGTGGAATGTCAACTCGTGTCATGTGCGCGTCTGGGGGTCAGCAAATCCCCACAAGATAGAACAGTTGCAATGAGAGTCTCCTAAACTGAATTCTTTTTGTGCATTATCCCGGAGGAAATTTCGTGGATCTTTCTTTTTCGGTGAAGCAACTGTGACTGGTATTTTTTTTATCTCAATAAGTTACGAATACGGCTCTTTCCTCAACTGGAAGAAGCTGAACCATACAACTTCATCTGGCAGCAAGATGATGCGCCACCTTACTGGCATTAATCAGTACGCGACTGGTTAAACGACGTTGCACCCTACCGCTGGATGGCTTCAAGGTGCCGGATGACAGAGCTTGTTTGCCTGACCTCCACTTTCACACACAATATGACGTCATGCAAGTTTTACATTTGAGGGTTCAGAAAGTATCATGGGTACGTGTCTCCGCTACCAGCTGAGGTACCCCACTTTATAAACAGCATTGTTGCAAAATTGCTCCAGACACACTGATCAACGTTTGAGAAGAACTTGCCCATGGACCTGATGGGTGACGAATTATTCTCGCATTGAAGACTTGCAAGAAAAACTGTTTCAGTTGCTCTTTCATTTGATGTATTATTTACAATTGTAAATTTAATGTCTTGAATGCTACAAAGCCTTAAAACCTGTGTATTCATTTTGAGACGCCCTGTATTCTGGTGCTAGACAACCGATCTTCGCTAAATCTGGACGGAGCGAAATAAATGTGCATGTGTATCACACTGCCGATGAGAAATGGTCGTTGGGTTCGCTGTCGAAACCTACACCAAAGCAACGCTCGGAAGATTAATTTTCTAGTATCTCTGCAGACTCGTTCTCGAAACTGGATGCTTGTAGCCATCAGTCAGCGAATACAGATTGGTGCAGGCCGGGAGGAGTTCTAGAGAAACGTTTTTACGCGGCGTCAGGTGCGCCTGTTTTGCTCTTCCCTCGGCTGTTAGGCCTACGCAGCGCGCTTAAGATAAAGCGCGGGACACGGACCGCGCCGACCTGCAGGAACAAATGCCAGTCGCTTTGTTGCCGGCGCCGCCGTCGGCGAGCCCATTAATCTCGAGCTCGCAGCGGCGGCGCCACAGTAGCCCGAGGGCGGCCGAGAGCCCGCGGAAGCTACCGAGCAGCGGCGGAAGTGGCCGAGCGTCGTCGGAAGTGGCCGAGAAGCTCGCGGCGACCGCCAAATCGAGTTTCCTGCTAGAGCGGTCGGACGCGTCGATGGCTGCGGGCGCGTATCGATCCGCAAACACGCACACAGCAGCCGCCAGGACCGCTGATTCTCCCCCGGCGGGACGAAGAGCGGAGCATCAACAACGCTGGCAAAGAGCCAGTGTATTGTAAACGTCATTTTCAAACCCTAGAAGGCTCCGAAAAATATTAACTTTTCCACTGGCGGTTCCCACCATTCGAGTAATTAACGCTGGATAGGAGAAAGAACAGAGAGGGTAAAGACAAATATCGGTGGATCACAAACGAGATTTTTTGAAAAATATCGTCATTATCATAACTATAGTCCTGGATGCGAAATACCAACACTGAATATCTACAGAATATTAGATAGTTTAGTAGAATTGATATTTCTAATCAATTCGGGCTCCAGAAATGTGTAGAAATGTGCGATACAATTCTGAAAAAAGGCAAAACAACATTTCTAGCATTTGTAGATTTAAAGAATACTTTTGACTTTGTTCACTGCAATACATTCTTTGAAATTCTTGTGTGTTATCTATACTACTATTTAAAAAGAATTTGTAGTTTAACGTTGTTACCAAAACTCTCTGGAAGTTCTTGATCATTTAAAATTTTTTACATGTTGCTCTGATAAATATTATGACAGACGTTGGCTGTATACACTGATGAGCCAGAACATTGTGACCACCTAGTTAATAGATGGTATGTCCACCTTTGGATGGGATAACAGTAGCGACGCATCGTGGCATGGAAGCAGTGAGACTTTCGTAGATCGCTGGAGGCAGCTGGCACCACATCTGCACACACAGGTCACCTAATTCACGTAAATTCCGGGGATGAAGCTGATGAGCTCCGAAGCCACGTTCAGTCACATTCCAAATGTGTTCGATCGGATTCAGCTCTGGAGAGTAGAGCGGGCCAGCATACCAATTGGAATTCGCCACCGTGTTCCATGTGTCAATCCATCAAACTCCTCGTCTTGTGACATGGCGCATTATCTTGTTGAAAAACGCCACTGCCGTCGGGAAAGATGATCGTCATGAATGGGTATACGTAATCTGCAACCAGTGTTGGCCGTCATGGTGCCTTGCACGAGCTCCACTGGACCCATGGGTGCACACGTAAATGTTCCCCAGAGCTTAATGGAGCCGTCGCCAGCTTGTCACCACCCCACAGTACATGTGTCAAGGAGCTGCTCCCTTGGAAGAGGACGGATTCGCGCCTTCCCATCAGCATGATGAAGAGAATATCGAGATTCGTCAGACAATGCAATGCTCTGGCACTGCGCCAACGTCCAGCGCCGATTGTCACGTGGCTACTTCACTCATAGTGGAGATGTGACTGGCATACGCGTGGGTCGTCGGCTGTTGAAGCCCATTGTTAGAAGCGTTCGATACAATGTGTGTTCAGCCACATTTCTACCGTGCCCAGCATTAAAGTCTGGTGTTAGTTCCGCCACAGCTCGCCGCCTATCCTGCTTTTCCAGTCTGCCCAGCCTACGACGTCCGATATCTGTAATGAGGGATAGCCACCCAACTCTACGACGTCTGGACGTGGGTTCACCATGGTTTCACCACGTGTTGAAGACACCACGGCACTCCACCAACACCTGAAAAGTCGTGCAGTTTACGAAATGCTCGTGCCGAGCCTCCGAACCATCACAGTCTGCCCTCGGTCAAATTCAGATCGCGCGTCTTCCCCACACGGACAGCACGCTCACTGATACTGCATGCACCGTGTGTGTGCCTGACCAGCAGTTATTCTTCGCCAGGGGACGCTGCTATTGCCTGGATGGGTTTATATCGACAGTAGTTTGGTGGTCATAATGTCCTGGCTGAACAATGTATACGATTTCAAACAAAAATTGTGTACACAACGATGTTCTGTTTTGTTTTCTTCATGACAGCTCCTAAGAGGAAAGAGGAATCTTGTATTTGTGGCTTACCGACTTACGATTAAAATAATACTGTGGAATATGAATCGTCGAAGAATTTACAATCCTAACCACTCACAGATTAAAACTATGAAAAGTACTGTTATTGAAGCTATATTAATGATCCCAACCGATTTACAATTCATTTTAAGTGAGGTCCTTCCCATGTCAAGGTTTAGTTTGTAATACCAATAAACAAGGCCGAAGATCAGAGAGAGAGAGAGAGAGAGAGAGAGAGAGAGAAGGGGGAGGGGGAAGAGCAGATAACACAGAGGAGGATGTGGAAAATGGACAGAGAGAAGGGGGAGGAGATGGGCAGAGAGGGGGAGGGGCGAGTGTAGAAGATGGCTAAAGAGAAGGGGTTTTTGTTGAGTATAGCGTAGTACGAAAGTGAAACATGAGCGATAAGCAATTCAGAGAATAGAAACTTCTGTAATGTGGTGTGCATAGGAATGCTGAAGATTACATTGGGAGATCTGATAATTATGAAGAGATATTGAATCGAAGCGGTAGAGAAGGAATTTATGGCACAACTTGTGTAAAAGAAGAAATCAGACCAGTTGATACGACACATCCTGTGGCGTTAAACATTAAATTTGGAAAGAGAAGGAAATTTCCGAGGGCTAATATTGCAGAGAGCGAGAAAGGATTACTGCGGTGGCCATGTTCAAGTGGATGTACATTATGTGATCAAAAGTATGCGGACACCTGGCTGAAAATGACTTATAAGTTCTTAGCGTCCTCCATCGGTAACGCTGGAATTCAGCATGGTGTTGGGCCCGCCCTTAGCCTGGTTGACAGCTTCCACTCTCGCAGGCATACGTTCAGTCAGGTTCTGGATGGTTCCTTGGGGAATGGCAGGCTATTCTTCACGGAGTGCTGCATTGAGGAGAGGCATCGATATCGGTCAGTGAGGCCTGGCACGAAGTCGGCGTTCCAAAACATCCTAAAGGTGTTCTATAGGATTCTGGACAGGATTCTATGCAGGCCAGTCCATTACAGAGATGTTATTGTCATGTAACCACTCCGCCACCGGCAGTGCATTATGAACAGGTATTCGATCGCGTTGAAAGATGCAATCGCCACCCCCGGATTACTCTTCAACAGTGGGAAGCATGAAGGTGCTTAAAATATCAATGTAGGCCTGTAGTGTGATAGTGCCACGCAAAACAACAAGGGGTGCAAGCCCCTCCATGAAAAACACGACCACCACCTCTGAATTTTATTGTTGACACTACACACGATGGCAGATGACGTTCACCGGAATTCGCCATACCTACACCCTGCCATCGGATCGCCACGTTGTGTACCGTGATTCGTCAGTCCACGCAACGTTTTTCCACTGTTCAATACGTTCTCGCTTCCCACGCCCAGGTTCCCGGGATGGATTCCCGGCGGGGTCAGGGATTTTCTCTGCCTCGTGATGACTGGGTGTTGTGTGTTGTCCTTAGGTTAGTTAGGTTTAAGTAGTTCTAAGTTCTGGGGGACTTATGGCCATCGATGTTAAGTCCCATAGTGCTCAGAGCCATTTGAACCATTTGAATCACTGTTAAATCGTCCAGTGTTTACGCTCCTTACACTGAGCGAGGCGTCGTTTTGCATTTACCGGCGTGATGTGTGGTTTATGAGCAGCCGCTGGACCATCAAATCCAAGTTTTCTCACCGCCCGCCTAACTGTCAGAGTACTTGCACTGGATCCTGATGCAGTTTGGAATTCCTGTATGATTGTCTGGATTGATGTCGCCGTGTACGCTTTCGCGCTGTATGCGTCCCTTCACGTTTCCTCTTCACTATAACATTGGAAATAGTGGACCTAGGGAAGTTTAGGAGTGCGTAAATCTCGCATACAAACGTATGACACAGGTCACACCGAATCACCTGACCACGTTCGAAGTCCGTTAGTTTTACAGAGCGCCCAATTCTTCTCTCTCACGATGTGTAACGACTACTGAGGACGCTGACTCGGAGTGCCTGGCAGCACAATGCACCTAATATGAAAAACGTATGTTTTTCGGGGTGTCCGGATACTTTTGACCACATAGTGTATGTTGCCGTAGTTTTGTATAGAGACTTGAAGAAGACAGCCTATCGTGGAAAGTTACATATAACCAGTCCTCGGACTGGACCTTTCAGATACGACTATTAGCACGTGACTTGTTATAGCAGAAACCGCACAAGCTAACTGCATCCAGCCAGTTGTCTCATGGCGCAGCCATACGTTTCACGTAGTGAGCCCATTGACGATGAGTCGCCAATGACGGTATGTTCCCTGACTGGGTTAGATCTCAGTGTGCCATGTTTCACCTTTGTGTCTACTTCAGTTGTGTAATGCGCGAGCTACTATTGCAGGTTTCTTTTCACCTCTGAATACCGATTCATTTTACACTGGCATCGATAGTGCTACATATACATGCCTATTCTGCAATTACCACTCAAGCGATTCGCAGAGAGTTGACTGAGCCACCTTGTAGCTATTTCTCTACTGTACCACTACCGAAAAGAGCGCGGTAAAAACGAACACGTAAATCCATCCGTGGTAGCTCTCATTGGTGTTGTTTTATTACTGCGATCATTTCTCCCTAGGTGGGTGGGCGTCAGTAAAATATTTCGCATTTGGAGAAGAAAGTTGGTGATTAAGTTTGTGCAAAGATCCTAGCACAACGAAAACCGTCTTTGTTTTAATCATTGCCGCCCCAATTCGCATATCGTATCCGCGACACTCTCTCCTGAGTTTCGCGATACTTAAAAACACGTTGCTCTTCCTTGAACTTTTTCAATACACTGCGTCAGACCTACGTGGCAAAGGATCGCATACCGGACAGCAGTACACTAGCAAAGAACAAGACTACATAACATAACTTTTGTCCTTGCTATTTTCTAACAATTTATGCTTCGGAAGTATGAAATATGCCAAATACTCAACTCAACATTTGCTTTTATGAATACCGAGCGAGGTGGGACAGTGGTTAGCAAACTGGATTCCCATTCGGAAGGACGACGGTTCAAACCCGCGTCCGGCCATCCTGATTTTCGTGATTTCCCTAAATCGTTTCCAGCTTCGTTGCTTGGTCCTCTCCCCGAAATCAACAAAGCAATCTTTTATGAGTATATGTAATACCATGAAACTTAAATATTGCAGATTTTGATAGATTGGAAGTTACACTTTTTTTTAACCATGTGAGCTTAAAAAAAGACCACCATGTATATCAAATTCGACATATGTAAAAAACGAAACGTGAACACATGTGACATAGAAGTGAGTAACTCTTCGAGATTTACGATTCTACAGCAAATGACTTTCATGGATCAACCCCCGGAAGTAGTCCCCATCAGATTTTTGTTATATCGTCATTGACAGCGATGTTCAAAGTCCAGTATGTGTTGGCAGAAGCATTCCCCTTGCTCTTCCGAATATTACCCCATCTTGTCTTTGAATTTATTTAGACCAACATGATTTTTGAAGGACATACTGCATTCCATTATGCCGAAGTTCTTCCCCACAGCTTTGATTAGTTGCACATAGTTTTCGGCGCTATGGTTGCCAGTAAACTCTGAACTACTGCTATAAATCAGTTCAAAGCTTTCTTCCATTTCTCAGTGATCATCTTCGGAAATTCGCTGTATTGCATGATTTTCATTTGTTGTCCCACAAAAACACTAGGCCGGCCGCTGTGGCCGAGCGGTTCTAGGCGCTTCATTCTGGAACCCCGCGAGCGCTATGGTCGCAGGTTCGAATTCTGCTTCGGGCATGGATGTGTGTGATGTCCTTAGATTAGTTAGGTTTAAGTAGTTCTAAGATCTAGGGAGCTGATGACCTCAGCTGTTAAGTTCCATAGTGCTCAGAGCCATTTTTGAAAAACACTAGCTTCGACCTTTGCCTTGTGCAGTTTGGGAAAGATGTGTAGTAGGTATTTCAAGACTGATGAATCCTTATTGAGACCTGTAACAAACTGCCTCATTAGCTTTAATATTATGTGTAACTGAGGCATCAGTAGCATTATTGGATCTACCGATGGTTTACATTTGACATTGTTCTTTCCCCACATAGAATGTATTTCTCATTGGTCCATCTCGGTACTTACAGTGACCCTCAGTGTATCTGCTATCCCGAAGGCAAAAGAATGTGAAATCGCTTTGCAGCCATGTGATAGCAAAGAATAAATGAGTACACCGGAATGGTCCATAAAAACGTCATAAATCATAAGTGACTTAACGATGAAAAATAATTGAAAAGAATTTAAAAAAAGATTTGGATTATTATTCAAGAAACAAACACAAAAATTCAGTTATGAAATTACATGTCATTCTCATCGTATCAAGAGAAATACAGTATTACTAATCATGAAAGGAAACTCAAAAACAGAACGAAAGGAATCCTGTTAATACACTGTCCAGTCACATTAATAAGACCGCATATCAAAAGCCTGAATAACAAACTCTCTCAGTGCAGACCGCTGCGACATACGCAGGAGGTGTGTCAGTGAGGTTCTGGAAGGTACGTCGCCGAGAGAGAAGGTGACGTCGCGAGACGTTACGTTTTTGCACCATTACAGAGAAAGGTAGTTGGCATCTTTGAGCCAGATTTCGAACTTATTATTACAGGGTTTCGAAAAAATGTTCCTTTAAAGTTGTTGTGCATTGTAGTTCTAGACTGTAGCAAAGTCCTCAGAGATAAAGTCCAACTCGAACAAGACTACCTTCCTTGTGGCACAGACATTTCTCCTTAACGATGTCTTGCATTGTCTCTGGGCTGCTAATTCCCCGTCGCACTCGCCGTGAGCGCGCGTAGCGGTTCATTCGGTGAACATGTCGATACTCCTCGCCAGGAGAGCCGCAATGGAACCACTAACTTGTGCAGTGATACGAAACTGCGCACTACTTGTTCCAAAACATTAAGTTTGTCGTGCAACGCAGTTCCTGCTCTGACGGCGACTTCTGTTGCACGTCGCTCGTGTTACAAGACGTCTCGTTGCGCCTGGCCGGTAGGCTGACCCGTGCAACCTGCGTCGCTGGAGGGAAGGCCAGTACACAGTAACGGCGCACCCAGACGCTTCGCGGTCACAACAAAATTATACTGCACAAAGCAATTAAAGCATCATTTTTCTCGAAACGCCGTCATTGTCTCCTATTGCGACGCAGAAGTTTGAAATTTAGCACCGTCATCTGTAATGGTGCAAAAGCGTGGAACACTGCGACGTCACCTTCGGTCTCAGCGACTTTTCAAGCGGCAAAGTGTCGACACATGAGAAAATAAGGCCAGGCCTTAAAATCCGTGTGAGGTGGGTTAATGATGTCATATTAAAACAAAATTTCACCACAATTCTGCCGAACACCTGTGTGGACGTGTGACATGGTGGGAAGGCCGTCACACTCCTCCTTACATTTCACCCCTTGTTTCTTGACGCTTCTGCAATGGAGCGCAAGCTGTGACTCATTTGTTCGATAGAAGGCGCTGGAAAGTGCTTTGACATCCACCATACTCCCAGCATATAAGCCACAGTGACTTCGGCTTGATACCTAAGGTGAAGGAAGGATTTTGTGGCATTCGTTTCAGAACTCGTCACCCAATAGACCACTTCATTCGAACTGACAACACAACCAGCGCTGCTAAATGTATCATACGACTTCCACATCGCTTGCAGGGGATTATAAACAACGCTGTTGACAACTTTGAAGGGCAGTTAATCTCCGTGACATTTACTTGTTTTGTATCCGTTGTCAACAAACAGTTGCGACTCTTCTCTATGTGCCTAAATTGTTTAACAGACGGGGTAGTCGGTGGGCTATGTGTTGTTGATGCTGTGGTGTACGGAAGTGACTCTAGAAGGGTGCAAGATGACTTACACAAAATTTCCATTTGATGTGATGAATGGCAGCTTGCTGTAAATGTAATGTACTTTACCGCAGATGAGTAGAAAAAGCCGTCTCATGATGTTCGAATACAGCGTTCGTAGTGTGTTGCTGGGCACAGTCAGCTCGTTTAAACAGCTAGGCGTAATGCTGTAAAGTGAGATGAGATGGAACGAGCATTTGAGGATGGTAATAGGGAAGGTGAATGGTCGATTTCGGTTCATTTAGAGAACTTGCGGCCCACTCTCGATTACTGCTCGAGTGTTTGGATCCCCACCAGGACCAATTCAAAAAGTCATCGAAGCAATTCAGAGACGGGCTGCTAGATTTGTTACCGGTAGGTTAGATACACACGCGAGTATTAGTGAGATGCTTTGTGAACTCCAGTAGGAATCCCTGGGGGAAGATAATAATCTTTTCGCAGAATACTATTGGAAAAAATTTAGAGAACCGGCATTTGAAGCTGAAGCAGAACGATTCTACTGCCGCCAGCGCATTTTCCCGTAAGGGCCACGAAGGTAAGAGAAACGTGGACTCGCACGGAAATGATGGAGTGATACACGATGAGATAAAAGAAATTATTCAGTTAGTTAAGGCATTCGTAAATTTGTGATGGTGGACTGGAATTCGGTAGTAGGAAGAGAAAGAAGGAAAAATAGTAGGTGAATATGCTGCCTGACAGAACTTTGCACAGAGTTTAATTTAATCTTCGCTAATACATGGTTTAACCCTGTAACACTAATGCCTCTTTATCTACACCAAATATTAAAGATATGTAAAATCAACATGGAGACCTTCATATGAATTACATCTTGATACATTATAATTAAAAGTTTCTTATCGATTTGAAGCCTTTAATAAACGAATGTTTTCATACAGTGCACAACAATGGTACAAGTGTTTACATGTTATATGAAAACGAGGATCATATTGTGTACAAATTGTGGATTAGGTATAAAATGACTTAGTAATGGGTACCACAGTTTTGTGTATTTGAATGTGAAATTAGATTTGGCAGGATTGTGGGCTCACACAGGTTCATCGACAGTCGCCCTACCGATGCACCTTTTGGGAATGTAACGCACTAGAAGAGAAACGGTAGTGGTATCAGAACTATTCTCCTCCACATTAGTAGCGAAATATAGACGCACTCTACCTTACAAGAAAATTCAAGCACCCAGAAGGGGAGGAGCATACAAAATGAAAATTCACGGCATGGGAGGTTACATGATGTTATTTCAGTGATTACAAAATCGAGTCTCATTTACGAAGAACTTGCCAGTACGAGCCCTCTTACCAATATGACGCGTTCCTCCTTTTCTGGCCTGGCTGCTTGCATAGATTCGGCTGGGAAGTGTGTCAAAAAGCCGTTGTATGCTCTCTTGAGGGTAGCTGGACCCCACTCGTCACCGGTCACTGAAATCCATTATATTGGCACTGGGATGGGGTTGACGTCCAGAGTGGTTCCATACATGTTCTACCATGGACGGTTCTGGAGATTTTTCTGGCGGTGGGAGAACGTAAACATCAGGCCTACAGCTCACAGAAACACGTGCCGGGTGTGTCGAAAAGCGTCACCACGATGCCGTCGCACTGTAACACTTGAAGACACTGGATGTTCGTGATGTGCCCTCAGACTTTCTTCCATCACTATCAGCGGTCACTAAAGTCGTACTCGATACCGCGCCACACCACGAGGGTAGGAATGACATCACTGTGTCTCTCCAAGATGTTGGAAAAATGGAACCTCTGTCCAGGTCGCTACCATACTCGCTGACCATTGTCATCAGGGGAGTGCGAACTGCGATTCGTCTCTGAACAAAATGAGGCGCCATTCATCAACTGTCCACTCTTCCTGCTCACGGTACTACTCCAATTGTTGCCGCCTGTGTGGTACGAGTGGTAATGGCAGCGTCCGTGTGGGGCAGTAGTGCCTTAGTTGGGATACTGTTAGTCTCGGACCAATGGTGTGGGATGACACAATGTTTCTGAGAGTTCAGATGTGAAGGGGTTCTTATGTGCTTGGCGCAGAATGTGGGGGATCTCCCCTTGTGGTGGTCAGGCGTCGTCGACCGAAACCTTAACGACGTGTACGAGGTCTGTTCAAAAAATTCCGGAACGTTCTTAATTCAGCGCCAATGGTGTGCTGGATCGAAATGCAGTTGGCATCCCTACCCACGCCTGTGTTTAATGTGTAAGTTTCACTGTTGTACGTCTGTTAGTAATTGCTCAGTACTGTACTGAGTAGAATGTTGCATTGCACAGTTTGCGAATTTCGAGATGGCCGAGTTAGAAGAGCAACGCAACCGCATTAAATTTTGGGTGAAACTCAAGCAAACCTTTACAGACCCACACCAAATAAAGCAGGAAGCCAACGGTTGTGAGTGCTTGAGCTGTATTCGCTGTTACGAATAGATCACACGGTTTAAAAATGGCCTGACGGAAGTTAAAGATGACCCTTGTTCAGGACGCCCTTCGACGTCTACAGACGCCGCTTATGGAGGAACGCAGTTGTGCGTGCCAATCGAAGACTGACTGTCCAAAAGATTACAGAAGAATTTAATATGTCAGTTGGATCACAGCACCTTGAAATGCATCGTGTTGCCACCAAGTTCGTCCCACGGCTCATGAGTCAAGACCAGAAAGACGTTCGCCCCGCAATTTGTGAAGACCTTTTGCACCGCGCAGATAAGATGTTCTCCAAGACCAAAAAAAGCTCCTCAGATCAGGTCAAGTGTCAAAGCCAGGCTGGTGGTTTTCTTTAACGTTGAAGCATTATTTCATCAGAAATACGTGCCACAAAGACAAACTGTTATTCGATGGTGCTATCGGGACGTGTTGCGACGCCAGTGACAAAATGTGGGAAGGAAACGACCTGAAATGTGGGGAGGCAATTCATTGATCTTGCATCACGACAACAAAACTATACATTCATCCCTGCTGATTCGTGACTGTTGCATAAAAAAACGAAATCACTGTGCTGCATCATTCTCCGTACTCTCTAGTCGAAAACCCCGATGAAGAGACGAAAATTTCCAAATGGAAACAAAATAAAAGAAAATTCGCAGACGGTGCTTCGCGCGATCCAGTAAGAGACGTACCAAGGCTGCTTCCGGAGGCTTAAATAGCTTTAGGAGCGGTGTATCCGTTGTAGAGGAGAGTATTTCGAAGTAGAGCATGCAAAATAAGTAAAAGATAAGCGTACAAAAATTTGTGGACAACGTTCCGGAATTTTTTGAACAGACCTCGCATACCTGCCCTCACGTCCCCTTATAGTCCTACATCGGGTTCCTGTCACATCCAAATCCTGTATAAATCTGGCTGTTTCACGATTCGAACAGCTGGCTAAATGGACACCCACAATGTGACGCTTTCCAGGTTCTGTCAGCTACTGCTAACGCTTCCTCATACGAGTACGCGATAACTCCGTGTTCTTCACACTGATCACTGAGCGTCTGAACCTTTCCACGCCATTTACATACCTTGCTAGGTCTGATAATAGCACTAAACACGAAGCGAAGTAATGCACAGAGAATTGCACCTGTAATCAGTTACATAACCGTGTTATGGTGAACATGTGCGAAGTTACACTGATATCCGACAATGTCTTCTGTGTGCTTCGCCTTTTTGTCAGCCAGTGTTGATCAATCTGGCGTCTTCGGGTACGATTTCAGGACGCTAAATTTGCTTTCTCACTTCCATCTTCGGTGCTTTGTTTTCGCAACCTCCTCTGCCTTTTTGCACAACAGTGATGGACGTTAACGAACTACATCAATGTTTTTTCACTCTCCAGTGGAGTGTGCAGTGATATGAGCCTTCCTGCCAGATTAAAACTGTGTGAGACTCGAATTCAGAGCTTTTGCTTTTCGCGTGCAAGCGCTCCATCTGCTGAACTATCCAAGCATGACTCACGACCCCGTCCTTACAGCCTTACTTCCCCATCTTCTACCTTCGTAACTTCCCAGAGGCTCTCCTGCGGAACTTGCAGAGCACCTGTCCCCGTAGGCAAAGGTCCCGATGTCGAGTCTAGGACCGGCACACTGTTTTAAACTGCCAGGAAGTATAACATCTACGTTTTTTTGATGCACTTTATCGCATGGCGGCATTGTTGTTATGCCGATATACCGAAAAATACATTAATGTTCCCAATACATGAAAAGTTTTTTTACAGCTGAATGGAGATATGGTTTAGATGTACCTGAAACTTTAAGAAACATACACTTTCATGATATGAAAAACCTTTTATTAAAAACCAGACAGATATAAGAAAAATAGTTTTTTTTTTCGAAACCCCAAAGCTACTTGCTGCATTGTTGTGGTTATAGCGATACCAAGAAATAGAAGACGCACTAAAATTAATGCATGAAAATCTGTCGGAAATCTTCTCATATGAGTACAGAAAGGTTAAAATATTTCTGCATGTCTGCTTGTAACACCCTTAGTGGCCACAATATTTGGCTACACCGTGGTGTGTCATTAATATTCTTCTTCCTACACACACACAGTACATGTATGTGCATTATACTCTGTTTGCAATGGGATTTTTGTTCTGCGTATTCTCAGTCCGAGTCTGTTTTTTCACCTGGTCGTATGAGAAACATGTTGACACAATTTCACAGTGCATTATTTCCGTTCTACGAATTATACTCCTGAGGGCTGCAGAACTCTTATTTGTGCCTCTCCAGCCATTGTTAAGAATTCCGCATAACTTTCATTTGATATGTTGCTGTTACTATCGCTCGTGACTGTACACCAACTGCGCGAGAGTTTTGCCTACCAACAGGAAAGAGGTAACGCGGGTGGATATATTGTATTATAATTACACACGTGTTAATCTCGCAGTGAACAAAATGTATATCAGCTTTTCAAAATTACTTACAAGGGAAACTCCCCATCGCACTCACCCCTCCCTTCCCCAGATTTTGTGGTAAAATGGCCCAGTGAATAGCCCGTCAAAAACTGAACACAGATCAAGCATGAAAACTGGAAGGAGGTGGTCTGAACTGTGAAAAACAAGCAAACTAGAAACAGTGATCGGTCCAAGAACAAGAACGGAATGAAAAGCGGCTTAGAACAGCAACAGCTTCGCAGCTAAGTGGTCGTGGTGCTGGGCTGCCAAGCGGGCGAACTGTTTTGAAAACTCTCTCGAGCCATTTTCTTTTTTCACAACATTACGAATTGTCTGTCCGATCATTGAAATCTTTGTTCTCTTTCTGTAGTCTTGCCATTTGTCATACTATACATTGGTTATAGAATATGAGTCATGTAGTGAGAATACGTTATCGTCGCAAGTAAATACACTATGTGATCAAAAGTATCCAGACACCTGGCTGAAAAGACTTGAAAGTTCGCGGCGCGCTCCATTGGTAATGCTCGAATTCAGTACGGTGTTGGCACACCCTTCGCCTTGATGACAGCTTCCACTCTCGCAGGCATACGTTCAATTAGGTGCTGGAAGGTTTCTTGGAGAATGGCAGCCCATTCTTCACGGAGTGCTGTACTGAGGAGAGGTACCGATACCGGTCGGTGAGGCCTGGCACGAAGTCGGCGTTCCAAAACATCCCTAAGGAGTTCTGTAGGATTCGGGTCAGGAATATGTGCAGGCCAGTCCATTATAGGGATGTTATTGTCGTGTAACCACTCCGCCACAGGCCGTGCATTATGAGCAGGTGTTCGATCGTGTTGAAAGATGCAGTCGCCACCCTCGAATTGCTCTTCAACAGTGGCAAGCAAGATGGTGATTAAGGGGACATTGCATGTCCTATGCCGCCAATGTTAAATTATCGAATTTTGTGACCCATTATCTTGGAAAATTTTTAAGACACCAACTTACAATTTTCCATAATTATTGAATGCACCTTTAGAGATACACTGAACAAGAATTATTACTATAATTGTATTGTGGGGCATGTTACCTTTTCTTTCAAACACCCAATTTTTTTGACAGAATTTTGTAAATAAATGAACATAAAATAAAGCAACTGAGGATATATTAATTATTCTAGTTCCATATATGTTGAATTTCACACTTGGCATGCTGTGGAAATTTCATGTCTCTACCATCAGTACTTTTTTAGAAAACGGGTCATTTATTGCAAAAAAAAAAGTAGTTCAGAGGTGTTGAGGTTTAAAACTTTCTATATTACAATTTCTTATACAGACTTGCATTTCTGCGTCTTTTATGCACTAGAATTTCCCTGGCCCATACTCTGTGTTTTCTTCAGTGTCACAACAGCCCAGTGCTTGCCTCCTCCTTTTCCTTCTTGCTTCTTTTGTAATTTGCTGAGCAATTAATTTGCTTCACGTACACGAAGCTCATCCAGTTCCCTCAGTCCTTTAGCTGTCTTCTGTCCAAATCTTACCCCTAACTTCTCCAGAACCTTAAGTCTTTCATAGTTCCCGCCATTAAAAGTTATTACAGCATCAGACACTGCTAACTTTAGAGTAATAAGGCCAACACGTAAATTTTGGGCGCATGGCACCACACAACATTACTGAAGTACTCATTCACATTCTGGGTCTTCCCACATAAACACATCTTTAGTAGCTCAGGATTTGCCAGATCCCTGTAAATAGGTTTGATTGCCTCCATTACTGCCAAAGGAAGAGAATGTCACCCATTCCTGAAGTTACTTACCTTTTCGATGCACTAGGAGGCATGGTCACTACGGAAACATTATCGTGGTTTCCTTCACTAATATCACACGTGTTTTCAAGTACTTCAGAAGAAAATGCAGGTCTCACATATCTGTTACCCGCAAATTTGTGTTTCTTGAAGTTACTTTTACGCTTAGTCATTTTATTTACGCATAAAAAGCAGTAGAAGTTAGCTTACTACAAAACTAGCCAGTAATTACACTACTTTCAGTGAAAACTAGTATCAGAAACAAAGGACTGGTTTGTTTATTCGTAATGCCTACTTCTGAGACGTAGTAGTAGGCACAAAACAAAGCAATTCACAGCCTTCTAGATCGTGTAGTTCCAAAGAGATGACTGCTCAACTGTGGCAGTATATGCGTAGCCACGAAATTTGGCAGTCACACGTCAACGTTCAAAACATTATTTGAAAGTCTCACAATTGTCTGATTTTAATGTATTGTATATCAAAATGTTCAGGTAAGTTCAAAGAACATTATGGAGCAGAAAACAGAAAATATCAAATTTCAACGAATTTCATGTACAACGTCCCCTTAAAACACCAATGTAGGCCTGTGGTGTGTTAGTGCCACGCAAAATAACAAGGGGTGCAAGCCCCCTCCATGAAAAACATGACCGCACCATAACACCACCGCCTCCGAATTTTACTGCTGGCACTACACACGCTAGCAGATGACATTCAAAGGGCATTCGCCATACCCACACCCTTCCATCGGATCGCCACATTGTGTACCGTGATTCGTCACTCCACACAACGTTTTTCCATTGTTCAATCGTCCAATGTTTACGCTCCTTACACCAAGCGTTTGGCATTTACTGGCGTGATGTGTGGTTTATTAGCAGCACCTCGCCCATGAAATCCAAGTTTTCTCACCGCCCGCCTAACTGTCGTAGTACTTGCAGTGGATCCTGATTCAGTTTGGAATTCTTGTGTGATGGCCTATTGCACATTACGTCCCTCTTAACTGTCGGCGGTCTCTGTCAGTCAACAGAGGAGGTCGGCCTGTACGCTTTCGTGCTGTACATGTCCCTTCACGTTTCCACTTGACTATCACATCGGAAACAGTGGACTTAGGGATTTTTAGGAGTGTGGAAACCACGTGTACAGACGAATGACACAAGTGACACCCAACCACCTGACCACGTTCGAAGTCCGTGAGTTTCGCAGAGTGCCCATTCTGCTCTCGCACGATGTCTAATAACTACTGAAGTCGCTGACATGGAGTACCTGGCAGTAGGTGGCAGCACAATGCACCTAATATGAAAAACGTATATTTCTGGGACTGACCGGATACTTTTGATCACATAATGTATGATGAATAGTGACAGCAGGCGAGATACCATATAGACATCTCCCAGAAATGAAAACAACAAATAAACGGATGTGAACTATGTCACCACAAAGGAAGTGGAGACTTCCAAAACGTAACACAACGTTAAAAACCTAAGTTTTGAGAGAGTACAGAGAAACAGTGTGATATTGAAATTGTTGCGATCACTTGTTGCAGCTTATGTGACAAATTATTATGTTTTCGTCATTTACTTGGGAGTGATAACATTCATATTCATACGAACACCTGTATCGGTCGTACAAATTAGGTGTGTCGATAAGAAATCCGTGTAATATGACACACGTATTGTCACTAATGCCGTGTATGACACGCGAGACGTGTTTTCAGGTAGAGGATTCGCTTGACTTGTCGCCTTGTCATCAAACATTTGTGGTTCCCATTCGAAAGCCACTTCCTTTCGACTGTTAATCACACACACAAATTTGAATAAAGCGAACAGAAAAAAAAGAGAAAAGAAATTGGCACTAAGGAGGATTGAACACCCCACGCCCTCTAGGATGTTCAGCACCGCAACCAATTGCCACAACGCCATTTCTGTCCCCAGCTGCTCTGTATCGCACTTTTTGTTCTTGCATACTCCACTGCTTTTTTTTTCGCTGTTCAGTACACGTTCTTCCTGTTTTCGTGCTTGGTTTGTGTCAGTTTTTGACAGGCTGTCCACTGGATCCTCTTACCACTAAATATGAGGGTAGGGGGGAGGGTAGGTGGAAAAAATGGTACAAATGGCTCTAAGCACTATGGGACTTAACATCTGAGGTCATCAGTCCCCTAGACTTGGAACTGCTTTAACTAAACTAAGGACGTCACGTCACATACATCCATGCCCGAGGCAGAATTGGAACCTGCGACCGTAGCAGCATCGCGGTTCTGGACTGAAGCGCCTAGAACCGCTCGGCCACAGTGGCCGGCGGAGCTGGAGAGCTTCCCTTGTAAGTAACGAACAATAAACAGCAGTGGGCTCATTCAGCCGTTGCCACACATTTTGTATTTGTGAGCAAAGTAGGTGAAAGCAGTGCCAAGATTCAGTACAGATGTATCTTTTTCAGTTCTGTGGTTGCTTTTTTTACCGCTTGACGCTTGGATACTTGGACAGTAGTTTGATTCGTTTAAAATGATGATTAGATACCGGTTCACGAAACGAACCAGCTTCCGTGTGCCACGCGTCGCGTCGTCTCAGGTAACGGAGACGATACCAGTTACGACAGCAAAACGAGTACGGTAAGAAACAGAAATCCCGTGCAGATGTATCGAACGAAACAACGTCGACTCACCGAATGTATCGGATCTTTAACAATATATCGGTTCAGTTCGACACATCGATAATACAGATCGATGTTTGTCGTCGTGTACGACTGAAGCTAGTCACATACGATTAGTTTCCACTCCGTCCGCTGAAATAGCTCTCTTCCCGATAATAGCATGAAAACCTCAGCGTACCAACGAAGTGCAACATTTAATATCGCTGTTGCCGACAAAAGTTTCGTGTGGGGAATAGGAAACGCGTTGTGTGGGTGGGCACGGTGAGTCGGCGGCTTGCTGGGTGCGAATGCGTGCATTCGTGCGGTGTGGCGTGTGCCGAGCGTCAACACAGCACGGCTTCGCCCGATTGGTTCGGTGCATAACGTAACGCCGGCGCTACGTAATCCCCGTAGTTGGCGGCCTGCGGTAACGGCTGGTCCCGACTAAGCCTCGCGCAGCACTCCACCGCAGTTCCAGCTATCGCCTCGAGGTTTTCACAGGAAACGTTTCAGCCGACACAGTAGGCGACGGGGCGTTTCGTGCCCTAGGTACTTGGATACCTCGCGCTACTTTGCTGCGAGTCACGTTTCCAATAATCCTACTTCACTCTCCACCAACCTCTCTGTTTTCGATCTATTCTATTTACTCGACTCTCCACGCACCGGCAGGTTGTTTTTTAATATCCGGCATGAGTGGAAAAAGAAACACTCCAACTCTTTCGCACCTAGCCCACGTCCGCTTCTTGGTGCTAACACAATATCGTCAGCGTTTATTTCGGACCGCCAGCTTTGGTGTTGCTCTGAAGAGGCCGAGCCTACACACACAGGAACATCCCATGGTTCTAATGCCTCTGATATATATCGAATTCCTACTGTGGGGTGACGATTGCCATCGGCTGTGGGGTCTTCAGTTCTTTATTCCATTAGTAACTCCTAGCTGATCTCACTGACGTCCACAAACATTCTCACCACTGTACAACGTCCAGCGGAACATGTGGGTAACTATAATATAGAACATATTGATTACCTGCGATCTTTTCTGATTCCACAGCTATTTCGATGAAAAATAACTGCGTTTTCAGTGACTTGAAGAGAAATTGAGCTAAAAGTCCGCTTTAGGGTGACTCAAAGTTTTCTGATGAATTACGAACAACGCCTTCGTCGATTAATAAACGTGTATTGTTGCTTGTCATAACATGATAACCTTGAAAAAACTTACTCTGGCAACTACAGACCTGCATGTCACAATGACAGAAAGATACCTAAATTATCATTCAATAGTAAAGACAAAATTAAGAGAGTGCTGCATATAAAATCATATGGAAGCTCTGTGGAAAAGTATATGTTGGTCATTTAGGCAGAGCTGTGGCGATTAGATCATCGGAACATGAGAGAAGAGAGATGATTCAACTTTTGTTGATCTTTTATCAGGACACCACCCCTAATATGACGTAGCTGTGACGTTATACAGACTATTACGAAAAGGGGCAAGCTGATCCTACAGCAAATACTAGAAATTAATAAAATGTGACACAGAATGTCAGCATAGTTTTATATGGCCAAGGCATTCTCATTTTTCCCCTCCGTTAAATTGTCAGATACTTAATTTTAAGATTACAGTTGTAAATTGTTCCTCATTTTTCATGTGTTGTTAACTATAACGATATCAACATAAAACTTAAATACCATTTTTAGTTAAATTTGAGAAATTCCGTTGTAATACTTTCCTTTATTAATACTCTATATCTGACGGTCTTACATTATATTCCTGATTTGCATGAGTAATATCTGCGTAAGCAGCACGTTATTTCATCTCTGATCGCGCCTTTGAGTTGTTAGTTTACGATTCTCTAAGAAGCTGAAACTCAGTTTGAGATCAATTGCATATTTTACAGATTATGGATTGGGGCTAAGAAATGAAAGAGGAAGTCGCCTGGTAGAGTTTTGCACAGAGCATAACTTAATCATAGCTAACACTTGGTTCAAGAATAATGAAAGAAGGTTATATACATGGAAGAATCCTGGAGATACTAGAAGGTATCAGATAGATTATATAATGATAAGACAGAGATTTAGGAACCAGGTTTTAAATTGTAGGACATTTCCAGGGGCAGATGTGGACTCTGACCACAATCTGTTGGTTATGAACTGTAGGTTAAAACTGAAGAAACAGCAAAAAGGTGGGAATTTAAGGAGATGGGACCTGGATAAACTGAAAGAACCAGAGGTTGTACAGAGTTTCAGGGAGAGCATAAGGGAACAATTGACAGGAAAAGGGGAAAGAAGTACAGTAGAATAAGAATGGGTAACTCTGAGGGATGCAGTAGTGAAGGCAGCAGAGGATCAAGTAGGTAAAAAGACGAGGGCTAGTAGAACTCCTTGGGTAACAGAAGAAATATTGAATTTAATTGATGAAAGGAGAAAACATAAAAATGAAATAAATGAAGCAGGCAATAAGGAATACAGACGTCTCAAAAATGAGATAGATAGGAAGTGCAAAATGGCTAAGCAGGGATGGCTAGAGGACAAATGTAAGGATGTAGAGTCTTATCACACTAGGGGTAAGATAGATACCGCCTACAGGAAAATTAAAGAGACCTTTGGAGAAAAGAGAACCACTTGTATGAATATCAAGAGCTCAGATGGAAACCCAGTTCTAAGCAAAGAAGGGAAAGCATAAAGGTGGAAGGAGAATATAGAGGGTCTTTACAAGGGCGATGTACTTGAGGACAACATTATGGAAATGGAAGAGGATGTAGATGAAGATGAAATGGGAGATACGATACTGTGTGAAGAGTTTGACAGAGCACTGAAAGACCTGAGTCGAAACAAGGCCTCGGGAGTAGACAACATTTCATTAGAACTACTGAAGGCCTTGGGAGAGCCAGTCCTGACAAAACTCTACCATCTGGTGAGCAAGACGCATGAAACAGGCGAAATACCCTCAGGCTTCAAGAAGAATATAATAATTCCAATCCCAAAGAAAGCAGGTGTTGACAGATGTGAAAATTACCGAACTATCAGTTTAATAAGTCACAGCTGCAAAATACTAACGCGAATTCTTTACAGACGAATGGAAAAACTGGTGGAAGCCGACCTCGGGGAAGATCAGTTTGGATTCCGTAGAAATGCTGGAACACGTGAGGCAATACTGACCTTACGACTTATCTTAGAAGAAAGATAATGGAAAGGCAAACCTACGTTTGTAGCATTTGTAGACTTAGAGAAAGCTTTTGAAAATGTTGACTGGAATACTCTCTTTCAAATTCTAAAGGTGGCAGGGGTAAAATACAGGGAGCGAAAGGCTATTTACAATTTGTACAGAAACTAGATGGCAGTTATAAGAGTCGAGGGGCATGAAAGGGAAGCAGTGGTTGGGAAGGGAGTGAGACAGGGTTGTAGCCTCTCCCCGATGTTATTCAATCTGTATATTGAGCAAGCAGTAAAGGAAACAAAAGAAAAATTCGGAGTAGGTATTAAAATCCATGGACAGGAAATAAAAACTTTTAGGTTCACCGATGACATTGTAATTCTATCAGAGACAGAAAAGGACTTGGAAGAGCAGTTGAACGGAATGGACAGTGCTTGAAAGGAGGATATAAGATGAACATCAACAAAAGCAAAACGAGGATAATGGAATGAGGTCGAATTAAATCGGGTGATGCTGAGGGAATTAGATTAGGAAATGAGAAACTTAAAGTAGTAAAGGAGTTTTGCTATTTGGGGAGCAAAATAACTGATGATGGTCGAAGTAGAGAGGATATAAAATGTAGACTGGCACTGGCAAGGAAAGTGTTTCTGAAGAAGAGAAATTTGTTAACATCGAGTATAGATTTAAGTGTCAGGAAGTCGTTTCTGAAAGTATTTGTATGGAAGTGAAACATGGACGATAAATAGTATGGACAAGAAGAGAATAGAAGCTTTCGAAATGTGGTGCTACAGAAGAATGCTGAAGATTAGGTGGGTAGATCACATAACTAATGATGAAGTATTTAATAGAATTGGGGAGAAGAGGAGTATGTGGCACAACTTCACAAAAAGAAGGGACCGGTTAGTAGGACATGTTCTGAGGCATCAAGGGATCACAAATTTAGCATTGGAGGGCAGCGTGGAGAGTAAAAATCGTAGAGGGAGACCAAGAGATGAATACACTAAGCAGATTCAGAAGGATGTGGGTTGCAGTAAGTAGGGATGAAGAAGCTTGCTCAGGATAGGGTAGCATGGAGAGCTGCATCAAACCAGTCTCAGGACTGAAAACCACAACAACAACAACACAGATTATGAGAAAACATTGCCTAACTTTACCGTTATTTGCTTTCATGGTAGCTATGGTGGCTATTCTTGGAAAATAAGAGGCACAGAAATAAGTGAAAAATTTAATAATAAAATTCGTCTGTATAGCATTATTTTAGTATGCTAGTGTACATTCTCAAGTTTTACCATCATCACCAGGGCATTGTGTTGTTACATACCGATCCTTTTTGCGATGTCAGAAAGTGTGAATGCCAGAAACGTGTATACTTGGGAGTTACAATGGGTTCTTTACTCCAATTTTCGAAACTGTGATGGAATATACACAGAACTACATACGAATGTATGTAGATTGTTTTTAAAACTAATAGTGTACCTGGGATTATTGTTGCTTTCTTTTATGTATGCCGGCCGGTGTGGCCGTGCGGTTCTAGGCGCTTCAGCCTGGAACCGCGTGACCGCTACGGTCGCAGGTTCGAATCCTGCTTCGGGCGTGGATGTGTGTGATGTCCTTAGGTTAGTTAGGTTTAAGTAGTTCTAAGTTTTAGGGGACTGATGACCTCAGATGTTAAGTCCCATAGTGCTCAGAGCCATTTTTATGTATGACGTCACAATCAAGCCTCTCCTTCAAGTTCAACATGCACAGTTCTAAAAGATGACATTATTAGTTTCAAAGAACGTGATGAATTGCATGATGTTTCAGTACTACAAAGATAATAAATAACGTACATTTTATGCAACAAAATTTAATCTTCAAATTTTTTTCTCTTTATGTATTCTGTAGAATACATAAATGTCGTCTATTCTTGTCAATGGTTGAAATTAGACATGAACATTATTTTTACAAGCAAAAGTAAGTAAACTATGTAACAGTGATGAGATTAGTGTATCATACTAAGACAGTTTCTTATTAGCGAACACCTAGGTGTAATTAGTTCGGATAGTATGAGAGATAACAGCAGGTAGGAAAGAGGAATGTTGGGGGAAGAGAAACAAAATACGGAGTAAACTGTTACGCAGTTTTTGTGTGTGTATGTGTACGTATTCGTGTGTGTGGGGGGGGGGGGGAGGGAGAGGGGGGGAGCAGGTTGATTTGTTACAAAATCGCTTCGCCTTTGCGCATAAACAGCAAGCATCTTCTGACGCACAGCTATTCGCTGCAATAGCTTTTCTCTGTTTCATTGTTTGGCCATTGTTGACTTAAGCCAAAATTTTTAAAAAAAGAAGCTTTTATCATGAGCTGGGTCTCTCCTTTTAGTGTACTATGATTTTTCATTTTGTGAGGTGCACAATTTTACATTTCTGAATATTTGAAACAATTTGCCACTCTTTGCACCCTTATGAAATCCTACCAACTTCTGAAACTTTCTGGAACTTTCTGTCAGACAGTACTGCATTGTAGATAACTGCGTCTTATGCAGGCGACAAGCTGCTGAATAAATATTAGCATTACCAACAAAAATATTTTCCAGAAACTCCTCAATGCAACAGGAATGGTGAGCCATGAAGACGTGAAAGTATTTTGTAGTTCTTGTACTAAGGTAATCTCTGCAGACAACGGGACCGACCAACCGCCGTGTCATCCTCCGCCAATGGCGTCGCTGCCCGGCCGTCGACAGTTTTCGTGACATGGAGCCGCTTTTAATCGGTCAAGCAGGTCATCAGTCGGCGTCACGAGGGTGATTGCATCCCGTCACAATGTTCCCATCAAGGAGAAGTCCTCGGCTGTTACTGGGAATCGAACACCACTCACCCAAACATCAGTCAGTCATGATGACCACTCTCCTTTGGAGGAGGACTCATTGAAAATGGATCCTTTCTTCACAGGCGGCAAGGAGGAGCGATCTAAATCGGATTTCTACCTAGTATTTACTGAGCGAATGCTACTAATTCTTGGGAATAATCTCACCCTGTTAACAACACACGACATTAAAAAATACAGTATATACTGAGAAACCAATGTGAGAATTTCCAGACTCCTGAACAGAATCGATAAAAAGTTCACGAAACTACACCCGATATTGCTCGAACTACCTCTTTCTGGGCCAACAGTACTCTTTGTGAATGGGAAGAGTTGCCCCAGAATATAATGCCGTAATAAGCGAATGAAAAAAAAGTGGACTAATCTTTGTGTTAGACCATCACTTACTGCGGATACTGTACTAGTGGTAAACAAAGCAGCATTCAGCTTTTGATCCAGATCCTGAGCAAGGAACTTCTGCGACAGCTAACCATCTACTTGAATACTTACGAATTTGGACGGATCAGATTCACTAATCATAATTATGTCCATTCTGTGTCATCAGAATGCCAGTTTTAGTTGAATTATCATCCTTCACTACAAAGCTACAAAATTCCCTGGTTTTTGCTGACTATATGACAGTATGGGGAGAGACAGAAGCTGAGCCACAGAAGAAAATAAATGGAACAGATTCTAAAATTTCGGTCTAAAAATAAGTAAAACAAAGACAGGAGAAATTACAATCAACAGGCAAGGGTAAAACCTTAAATATATTTCTAAAAGGAGTCAGAGTAGACTCTGTTTCCCGTTTCAAGTACCTAGGGAGCATGATCTCAAAATGCAACACCATTAAGCAGGAAATACTCAGCAGGACATAGAGAGCATCCAGTTTTTACACACAAATCAGAAACCTTCTCTGGGACGATAAAATGCCACGAATATCAAAAGCGACCATGTACTACACCTATTTCGTACAAATCCCAGTAGCTGGTATTGAGGTTCATGTTACCAGTGTCATAAAGAAACGCAGGCTTCTATGGTATAGACACGTAATAAGAATGAACAGCAAAAGACCTGTAAAAAGATATTTCAACCTGAACCTCGTAGGAAGAAGAACAGAAAACGTTGGATAGATACGGTAAGATAATACGTGGACAAGAGAGAATACAAATGAGAAATTTTCGTGAAATAGAAGATGTTTAAAGACAGACGGAGACGTCGAGCGTTGTTCAACACACCTCGGAAACTGGAGTTGGAAAACGATGATGATGATGATGATGATGACTACCAAGCAAGGGTCATAAGCAAACACAAATCTTCTATAGTCACCTTTAATGTTCGAAGACGTTTACACTCAGAAACAGTGGAAATAGCGCACCAAGAGGGAAGAAAAGTACAAACGCGAAGCTTTGCAATAATGACTGCTTGATACGATGTAAATGATCCAATTTGATGCCATTGCTCATTCCCACACAATCTACAGTCGCGCTGCAATCGGGCAGTAGATGATTTTCAAACGACGCATAGTGGACGAGCCACATATGTGACATGTGACGATCACATCCCAAATCGAGAAGGATGTTTCTACTCGCAGAATGCCAGGTAGACGTGCTGGACGACATTTCTCACTGGTAAGCCAGTTTTGGTGTGGCGTAATAAAAACAAAAATGGTTCAAATGGCTCTGAGCACTATGGGACTCAACTGCTGAGGTCATTATTCCCCTAGAACTTAGAACTAGTTAAACCTAACTAACCTAAGAACGTCACTAACATCCATGCCCGAGGCAGGATTCGAACCTGCGACCGTAGCGGTCCTGCGGTTCCAGGCTGCAGCGCCTAAACCGCACGGCCACTTCGGCCGGCGTGTGGCGTAATCATCGGCACGAAAACCGTAGGTTGGTCGACACGCCGTATGGCTCGCCAGCTCAGACGACGCATAGTGGACGAGTCACATATGCGATGATCACATCCCAAATCGAGAAGGATGTTTCTACTCGCAGAATGCCAGGTAGACGTGCTGGACGACATTTCTCACTGGTAAGCCAGTTTGGGTGTGGCGTAATCATCGGCACGAAAACCGTAGGTTGCTCGACACGCCGTATGGCTCGCCAGCTCGATCGTTCGAAGTGTTCCGCCAGACGATGTTGGCGCCCACAGTCGACGTACCAGCCTGGGATGACCAGGAAGACGACGAGGCGAGGGGGTCTGAGGATCGTGCGGCAAGCGATCAGGGATCCTACAGTGCTCGCTGCACATTACAAGCAGATGTGTTGATGCCAGTTGTCCCACAAACAATTTCCAGAAGCCTTAAGGATGCGAATTTGCGAACCAGGCGGCCTTGTCGTGTACTGCCGTCAGCACCAAGACATCTGTGCCTCCGTCTACAGTGGTGCCACATTTGAACGACGAAGACTGCCACAGATTGGCAAAAAACGTTGTTTAGTGATTAATCCCCATTCGTTTTGGGGACGGATGATGATCGCATACCGGTTACGAGGCAGCCTGACAAATAGTAAAGTTCCACCCACGCTGTCGCGCATCACACCTCCCGAACAGCCGGCAATAAGGTCTGTATCAGAACAGGTGTGCGAGTGAACTGATGGCTGCTTAGCAAACAGCTCCCGGTACACTGCAGGGGAGACATTTCAAAAGCGGAGGTGGCGACCGCTGTGCAACAAGAAATTCTGGTGGGACCGTTACCGCAGTCAAGCAAGGGCGTCCATGACCGGCGCCAACGGTGGGGGAAGAGGCTCCCCCTAGTTCTCAGAGAAAGGAAAAAAATAAAGTATACAAGTGTGTTCCTTTCAAGAAAATTATTTAAAAGTCGGTATTCAATAGGTTTTTAACAGGTTCATAACTGGAAATTTTTATGGCCACTTACAAGTCGCCATTCGTCTTCCAAAACAAAAACTTACCGGCGATGTTTCGCAATTGCTAAATTTGATGAGAACTCGATACATGGCCTAATATCCTTCTCGCCCCTCTCCCTATCCCTCCCCCCTCCATTTGTTCATATCCTCCTCCCCCTATCTCTGTCTATCTCCTTCCCCTCCCTGTACATCTTTTATCCCAAACAGTCCGTATCCATCTTTTCCTCCCTCATCTCTCTGTCCATGTCCTTTATATCCACGTCCTCCCTCTTTCTCTGTCCATCTTCGCCTCACACGTCTCTCTGACCTTATTTATTGTTACTGCAAATAGATCCTTGATTATATCAAAAAAAGGTTCAAATGGCTCTGAGCACTATGGAACTTAACTTCTGAGGTCATTAGTCTCCTAGAACTTAGAACTACTTAAACCTAACTAAGGACATCACACACATCCATGCCCGAGGCAGGATTCGAACCTGCGACCGTAGAGGTCTCGCGGTTCCAGACTGTAGCGCTTAGAACCGCTCGGCCACTCCGGCCGGCGATCCTTGATTATAGAATAGAAGTGAATGGAAAATCTGATGTAATCGTTAATACACGGGGTATGAGACAGACCCTTCCATCTGCTGAATTTGTGAGGATAGATTTAATGACTATATTTATAATGGTTTTAATGTATTAACAGGTAGGACTATAAAGTTAGCCATAAACACAACTTTCCTGTTTAAAATGGCTGGTTAAAAGGAAAAAAAAACACGCAGTTTCACAGCACAGCATATCAAGTTCTTTCTCGCAGCCGTTTTAATGGCAAGTGTTCATTGTATAACATGCATGTGTCTGTAGTGGTTGAGACTGCATTTCCTGTATGACTGTCTGTAGTTATTGTGCAACATGTCTGGCCGGCCGGTGTGGCCGAGCGGCTCTAGGCGCTTAAGTCTGAAACAGCCCGACCGCTACGGTCGCAGGTTCGAATCCTGCCTCGGGCATGGATGTGTGTGTTGTCCTTAGGTTAGTTAGGTTTAAGTAGTTCTAAGTTCTAGGGGACTTATGACCTCAGCAGTTGAGTCCCATAGTGCTCAGAGCCATTTGAACCATTGATAGTGACCGGGCCAAATACCTCACGAAATAAGCATCGAACGAGAAAACTACAAAGAACGAAACTCGTCTAGCTTGAAAGGGGAAACCACATGGCGCTATGGTTGGCCCGCTAGATGGCGCTACCATAGGTCAAACGGATACCAACTGCGTTTTTTTTAATAGGAACGTCCATTTTTATTACATATTCGTGTAGTAGGTAACCACTTTTTTTGCTTTGTGATAGATGGCGCTATAATAGTCACAAACGTATAACCACGTGGTATCACGTAACATTCCGCCAGTACGGACGGTATTTGCTTCGTGATACATTACCCGTGTTAAAATGGGCCGTTTACCAATTGCGGAAAAGGTCGACATCGTGTTGATGTATGGATATTGTGATCAAAATTCCCAACGGGCATGTGCTATGTATGCTGCTCGGTATCCTGGACGACATCATCCAAGTGTCCGGACCGTTCGCATGATAGTTTCGTTATTTATGGAAGCAGGAAGTGTTCAGCCACATGTAAAACGTCAACTACGACCTGCAACAAATGATGATGCCCATGTAGGTGTTTTAGCTGCTGTCGCGGGTAATCCGCGCATCAGTAGCTGACAAACTGCGCGAGAATCGGGAATCTCAAAAACGTCGGTGTTGAGAATGCTACATCAACATCGATTGCACCCGTACCATATTTCTATGCACCAGGAATTGCGTGGCGACGACTTTGAACGTTATGTACAGTTCTGCCACTGGGCACAAGAGAAATTACGGGACGATGATAGATTTTTTGCACGCGTTCTATTTAGCGACGAAGCGTCATTCACCAACAGCAGTAACGTAAACCGGCAGCAGTAACGTAAACAGCAGCGACCTTGGCGGGTTAATGTATGATGCGGCATTATGGGAGGAAGGATAATTGTCCCCCATTTTATCGATGGCAATCTAAATGGTGCAATGTATGCTGATTTCTTACGTAATGTTCTACCGATGTTACTACGAGATGTTTCACTGCATGACAGAATCGTAATGTACTTCCATCATGATGGATGTCTGGCACATAGCTCGCGTGCGGTTGAAGCGGTATTGAATAGCATATTTCATGACAGGTGGATTAGACGTCGAAGCACCATACCACGGCCCGCACGTTCACCGGATCTGACGTCCCCGGATTTCTTTCTGTGGGGAAAGTTGAAGGATAGTTGCTATTGCGATCCACCGACAACGTCTGACAACATGCGTCAGCGCATTGCCAATGTATGAGCGAACATTACGGAAGGCGAACTACTCGCTGTTGAGAGGAATGTAGTTATACGTATTGCCAAATGCATTGAGGTTGACGGACATCACTTTGAGCATTTATTGCATTAGTGTGATTAGTTCACAAAGGTACATGTATCGCATTGGAACAACCGAAATAAAATGTTCAAATGTAACTACGTTCTGTATTTTAATTTAAAAAACCAACCTGTTACCAACTGTTCGACTAAAATTGTGAGCCATATGTTTGTGACTGTTACAGCGCCATCTATCACAAAGCGAAAAAAGTGGTCCAACTAAAACGTTCATATTTCTTTAATTACTACACGAATATGTAATAAAAACGTGGGTTCCTATTTTAAAAAAACGCTGTTGATATCCGTTTGACCTATGGCAGCGCCATCTAGTGGGCCAACCATAGCGCCATCTGGTTTCCCCCTTCAAGCTAGACAAGTTTCGTTCTTTGTAGATTTTTCGTTTGACGCTTATTTCGTGAGATATTTGCGACGGTCACGATCAATGGACCACCCTGTATATACGAGGGCAGTTCAATAAGTAATGCAACACATTTTTTTTCTGAAACAGGGGTTGTTTTATTCAGCATTGAAATACACCAGGTTATTCCCCAATCTTTTAGCTACACAACACTATTTTTCAACGTAATCTCCATTCAATGTTACGGCCTTACGCAACCTTGAAATGAGGGCCTGTATGCCTGCACGGTACCATTCCACTGGTCGATGTCGGAACCAACGTCGTACTGCATCAATAACTTCTTTACCATCCGCGTAGTGCCTCCCACGGACTGCGTCCTTCATTGGGCCAAACATATGGAAATCCGACGGTGCGAGATCGGGGCTGTAGGGTGCATGAGGAAGAACAGTCCACTGAAGTTTTGTGAGCTCCTCTCGGGTGCGAACACTTGTGTGAGGTCTTGCGTTGTCATGAAAAAGGAGAAGTTCCTTCAGATTTTTGTGCCTACGAACACGCTGAAGTCGTTTCTTCAATTTCTGAAGAGTAGCACAATACACTTCAGAGTTGATCGTTTGACCATGGGGAAGGACATCGAACAGAATAACCCCTTCAGCGTCCCAGAAGACTGTAACCATGACTTTACCGGCTGACGGTATGGCTTTAAACTTTTTCTTGGTAGGGGAGTGGGTGTGGCGCCACTCCATTGATTGCCGTTTTGTTTCAGGTTCGAAGTGATGAACCCATGTTTCATCGCCTGTAACAATCTTTGACAAGAAATTGTCACCCTCAGCCACATGACGAGCAAGCAATTCCGTACAGATGGTTCTCCTTTGCTCTTTATGGTGTTCGGTTAGACAACGAGGGACCCAGCGGGAACAAACCTTTGAATATCCCAACTGGTGAACAATTGTGACAGCACTACCAACAGAGATGTCAAGTTGAGCACTGAGTTGCTTGATGGTGATCCGTCGATCATCTCGAACGAGTATGTTCGCACGCTCTGCCATTGCAGGAGTCACAGCTGTGCACGGCCGGCTCGCACGCGGGAGATCAGACAGTCTTGCTTGACCTTGCGGCGATGATGACACACGTTTTGCCCAACGACTCACCGTGCTTTTGTCCACTGCCAGATCACCGTAGACATTCTGCAAGCGCCTATGAATATCTGAGATGCCCTGGTTTTCCGCCAAAAGAAACTCGATCACTGCCCGTTGTTTGCAACGCACATCCGTTACAGACGCCATTTTAACAGCTCCGTACAGCGCTGCCACCTGTCGGAAGTCAATGAAACTATACGAGACGAAGTGAGAATGTTTGAAAATATACCACAAGAAATTTCCGGTTTTTTCAACCAAAATTGGCCGAGAAAAAAAATGTGTTGCATTACTTATTGAACTGCCCTCGTACAAACAATAGTGGGCCCGGTAGTGACCCCTGAGGCAACACCAATTAACCGCCTCAGCGCAACTCTCCCGCCCCTGCCAGGCGCGTTACCCGACGCCCGCGCCCTCCCTTGAGGCTGGGGCGGGGTCAGTGCTGCAGTGACCCCACCAGCGTCCCGTCGACTCGGAAAAGTGCGTGCTGCTTCCCCGGCTGATGGTCGTTCCGGCAGAGCGCTGAATTATTCGTAGTGTTGACACAGGCAAGCGGCCGGCCGCGGGCATGTCGCCGACAAGAGCACAGCCCAGCCCAACACACTACACTACACTACAGCAGAGTACAGCACGGCACGGCGCCCTTCTCTTCTCTCCTGTCCTCTGCTGTGCCTTGTTTGGTAACAGCGAGCGGCGCGCTTACCACACTGCAGCACGGCATGCTGCACGCATGCCTCTCCGCCAGTGCCACACATTTTTAGCAATGGTCGACGGTGTGTGTGTGTGTGTGTGTGTGTGTGTGTGTGTGTGTGTGTGTGTGTGTGTACGTGTGTACGTACTTGAATTTATGGCGCTCAGCACTCATTACCGACATAATCAGCGCTTCTCCTTCCAGACAACAAATTCGATTGAAACGTATAAGAAGCTCCCATTTCGTTCACATTCTACATCTGCTACTTCATCTACATACGCTGGTATCCAAACTTAAAGCAACAAACCACTATTTCCTCGTCCTATATCCAGTTCATGATATAATCAAACGAACTGTCAATAGAGGTACGTTCGATCGTGTCCTGCACGGAAGAAGGCATTCTGATTGTAAAGGGGTCCGTAGGCCCTTACTAAAACTTTGTACCGGCACAGGTCGATAGGGCGAACAATCGATTGTGACGTGTTGCGAGAGCGAGTGTTGAGATGAGCCAGAGTGGTTGGCGGGAATGGTGTGTGTGTGGAGGCCATTATTGGAATACAGGTTTTTTAACCGAGAAGGGTGTCAAGGTCGCCGTGGTTAGACCCCTAAATAATAAATAAATACCGGGAAAGTGATGAAGTATCTTTATAAGAGTGATCAGTGACGTTACTAGTGCCGATATTTAGTTTCGCGCCTACCGCGCCGGCCTAACCTTGAATTGCCGTGTTGGATGCAGTGATGGATTAGCGTGTGACGATAATGGCAAATGAAGAAAGCCTGTGCTGAGATTAGCCGTAATTAGAAATGTATGACGAAGGCAGTGGCTGTCTCCTTTTTGTGTTTTGAGAAGAATATAGTTCGTAATTAGTGAAACTGTGTTGGTGTTCCTTATTACCATACATTCAGTATTATAGTATTGAACAGGAAAAACTGGAAAGTAACTACTTCCGTAGCAGTCAATTCCGATTACCAGCCCCATTAGGTTCACGGTCATGTTAACAATACATATTGGGCTGCTATTCCATCAGATCAGGTCGGGATAAAAACGGAGGTGTTACATGATCAACGGACAACCACGCCAACCATGACGTCATGGTACCTTTCAGACGGGATAGTCTCACATCCGCAGTCGCTGTGTACACAGTCACAAATCGTTCAAATGGCTCTGAGCACTATGGGACTTAACAGCTGAGATCATCAGTCCCCTAGAACTTAGAACTACTTAAACCTAACTAACCTAAGGACATCACACACATCCATGCCCGAGGCAGGATTCGAACCTGCGACCGCAGCAGTCGCGCAGTTCCGGACTGAAGCGCCTAGAACCGCTCGGCCACCACGGCTGGCACACAGTCACAGACGGTACAGTATGGCACAGAGAAGACTCCTATCAAACTCTGTGCGGTGGAGGGCCATAGGAAGAATGGAAGCAGGACAATCGCAAACCGATGGGGCCCGATGACTTAATCTGAATCGTACTACTATTTTTCGGATGTGGCACAGTGTGTAGAGGTTGTGTCCCGAAGACCAGGACGGGGCCGACGACGTGTAACATCAAAAAGAGAGAACCTTTATTTGGCTGTAAGGGCACGACGATACCGCCTTGGTACAGAAGGCTTCGGCAGAGTGGCCACTATTGTCTGAGACCTGCTACATGTGTACCTCTGACACGTTTCCAACATGCAACCTGGTGGGCCAATGTTCTTCTCACAGACGAGTCCCGATTTGGTCTGAACAGTGAATCTCTAGTGGAAAACTGGTAGACGATTTCGGGACCTAACCGTTGTGGAAAGAGACATATCGATGATGACGCCTAGCCGGCCGGAGTGGCCGAGCGGTTCTAGGCGCTACAGTCTGTAACCACGCGGCCACTACGGTCGCAGGTTCGAATCCTGCCTCGGGTATGGATATGTGCGATGACCTTAGGTTAGTTAGGTTTAAGTAGTTCTAAGTTCTAGGGGACTGATGACCTCATAAGTTAAGTCCCATAGTGCTCAGAGCCATTTGAACCTTTTTTTTTTATGATGACGCCTAATAGTGTGGCCAGGGATTATGTTGACCGCCTGAAAACCTCTTCATGCAATTGTAGGATTGAATCGTTAAGGTTTAACTGTTGTCAGGAGGTATCGTGACGAGATCTTGGGACCTCATGTACTGTTGTTTCGATGTACTGTGGGCACAGACTTCGTATTGCTGGACGATAGCGCTCGACCTCACGGAACACGCATGGTTGTTGTTTTCCTGGAAACGGAAGATATTGCACGCATGGCGCAGCCTGCTCGCTCTTCTGATTTAAATCTGTAGAGTACTAGGGACACGGGTTGCATCACATCAGCATCCACCAACCACTCTCCAAGACTTGCGAGCAGCACTGCAAGAAGAATGGGCGTTATCGCCTCAACATGAAACTGATGGCAGCATTCACAGCATGCCCCGTCGTTTATCAGTCCTGTATTGCTTCCAGAGGTGGTCACACCTCATACTCAGAGCACTAACCAGTTCCGTTAAGGTGGAAAAAACTAACAACATTTTTGTTTGCTGTTATTCATGTTGCAGTTGTTTACCATATGTAGTCTTTATATCGTTTCTACTTCAATATCACCTGATTATAATGTTTTGTTGAAAAATAAAGACAACTTTGCAAAATTTCCGTTTGTTGCTTTAATTTTGGACACCAGTGTATTTGCTGTGGACTACACTGCACAGTGCACGAGGGAGGTTACACTTTACCATTATTCTTTTTCTCAACGTTTTTAAATGGCCCAGTGTATATCGTTGGAGGTACCACCAAATCTTTCACGGATAACGCTTTTGTATACAGCGAAGCAAGAAAATTGTAGCTAAATGCAGGAAGACATGCAGAAGACCGACACTTGATGCAGGGGTTGGCAGTCGATCCTCAACATAAGCAGATGTATTTTCCGTGAAAAGGCAGACGATTGCAGAACAATCACGGAATCACTCAAAGCTAAGGCTGCCAGGTTTTCAAACTAAAAATACGGGAGATTTTGGAAATGGTGGCCAAAATAGTCCCATCGCAGGGTGTTTTAGCTTTAGGATACCGTCATATACAACTGTTCACAAAAATGTGCAAAAATGCTTCCTGAAAGTTTACATATAGAATCTCCTTTTGCAAAACGGGTTGAAAATTAACCATAATTTGTCATTATACGTGGTACTTAAAAATATTCAATCAAAACAACTTCCATAGCATATAGCACTGTTCATATTTACCAAAATAATTAATTACAACTAATATCGTAGAATCTTAGCTGCATTCATATTTACCATTTGCTTTGCATTCGCTGTGCTAAATACATTACAGAATGCACACTGAGAAGAGATCGATCTGCACGTCTACACGCTACCGAAGCACAAAGAGAAAGTTTCGTCACGAAAGATTCACGCTTGCCAACGCGAAAAAGAGAGACTTCAAATATGTTAAACTGCAAATATCGATTTTTGATTTGGGAACGATAATGTCTGAATGGTAAGAAAATGTTAGCGTAAATAAACGAGGGGAAAACAATTATTAAAGACGTCAAATACACTCCTGGAAATTGAAATAAGAACACCGTGAATTCATTGTCCCAGGAAGGGGAAACTTTATTGACACATTCCTGGGGTCAGATACATCACATGATCACACTGACAGAACCACACGCACATAGACACAGGCAACAGAGCATGCACAATGTCGGCATTAGTACAGTGTATATCCACCTTTCGCAGCAATGCAGGCTGCTATTCTCCCATGGAGATGATCGTAGAGATGCTGGATGTAGTCCTGTGGAACGGCTTGCCCTGCCATTTCCACCTGGCGCCTCAGTTGGACCAGCGTTCGTGCTGGACGTGCAGACCGCGTGAGACGACGCTTCATCCAGTCCCAAACATGCTCAATGGGGGACAGATCCGGAGATCTTGCTGGCCAGGGTAGTTGACTTACACCTTCTAGAGCACGTTGGGTGGCACGGGATACATGCGGACGTGCATTGTCCTGTTGGAACAGCAAGTTCCCTTGCCGGTCTAGGAATGGTAGAACGATGGGTTCGATGCTGGTTTGGATGTACCGTGCACTATTCAGTGTCCCCTCGACGATCACCAGTGGTGTACGGCCAGTGTAGGAGATCGCTCCCCACACCATGATGCCGGATGTTGGCCCTGTGTGCCTCGGTCGTATGCAGTCCTGATTGTGGCGCTCACCTGCACGGCGCCAAACACGCATACGACCATCATTGGCACCAAGGCAGAAGCGACTCTCATCGCTGAAGACGACACGTCTCCATTCGTCCCTCCATTCACGCCTGTCGCGACACCACTGGAGGCGGGCTGCACGATGTTGGGGCGTGAGCGGAAGACGGCCTAACGGTGTGCGGGACCGTAGCGCAGCTTCATGGAGACGGTTGCGAATGGTCCTCGCCGATACCCCAGGAGCAACAGTGTCCCTAATTTGCTGGGAAGTGGCGGTGCGGTCCCCTACGGCACTGCGTAGGATCCTACGGTCTTGGCGTGCATCCGTGCGTCGCTGCGGTCCGGTCCCAGGTCAACGGGCACGTGCACCTTCCGCGGAGCACTGGCGACAATATCGATGTACTGTGGAGACCTCACGCCCCACGTGTTGAGCAATTCGGCGGTACGTCCACCCGGCCTCCCACATGCCCACTATACGCCCTCGCTCAAAGTCCGTCAACTGCACATACGGTTCACGTCCACGCTGTCGCGGCATGCTACCAGTGTTAAAGACTGTTAAAGATTGCGATGGAGCTCCGTATGCCACGGCAAACTGGCTGACACTGACGGCGGCGGTGCACAAATGCTGCGCAGCTAGCACCATTCGACGGCCAACACCGCGGTTCCTGGTGTGTCCGCTGTGCCATGCGTGTGATCATTGCTTGTACAGCCCTCTCGCAGTGTCCGGAGCAAGTATGGTGGGTCTGACACACCGGTGTCAATGTGTTCTTTTTTCCATTTCCAGGAGTGTATATGAAATGGGCAAAATACGGGAAAACCCGTACAAGTAAGGAAGACCTGTGCAAAATGGAGGAGACACAAGAAAATGTGGGTAAAACAGAGGAAACTTGGCAACTCTGCTCGAAGCAGTGACATCCATTAGATATCAAATGGTTCAAATGGCTCTGAGCACTATGGGACTCAACTGCTGTGGTCATAAGTCCCCTAGAACTTAGAACTACTTAAACCTAACTAACCTAAGGACATCACACACATCCATGCCCGAGGCAGGATTCGAACCTGCGACCGTAGCGGTCGTGCGGTTCCAGACTGTAGCGCCTTAACCGCTCGGCCACTCCGGCCGGCATTAGATATCTGCGAGCGTATGTACGGAGCGGTTTAAAATGCAATGACAACATGAAACTAATCGAAGTTAAGGCAGAGGAGGTGTCTTTTGCTAGGTCTCAGCTATTAATTTCTTCTGAAGAAGTTAATCATAATGCCATCATCAACTCGTCACCTGCAACAATATTGCACAGCTCAGTGAGCAAACTGACGACGTTAAATGAAAAATACAGCAGTACTCTATATATACATACATACTGCGCAAGCCACCATGGTGGGTATGGTGGTGGGAATTTTGTAACACTGCCTGTCATGCCCTTTTCCATTCCACTGGCAAATAGAGCGATGGGTCAGCTGCAGTCTATATGCTTCCGTACGAGCCCTTATTTGTTTTCGCGGTTCTTACGCCAAATGGATGTTGGTGGCAATAGAATCCTTCCACAGTCAGCCACAAATGCCAGTGTTCTAAATTTTCTCAATTGTGTTTGCAAAAAGAATGTCGCCTTCAGAATCTCTCATTTAAATTTACGGAGCATTTACATAATACTCTCGTATTGCCCGAACCCACCAGTAACAAATCTAAATCAGCATACCTTCCCATTGCTTCCATGCCTTCCTTTAAACTGACATTGTGGGGATCCCAAACACTCCAGCAGTACTGAAGAATGCGTCGCACTAGTGTTCTATAGGCAGTATCCTTTACAGATGAGCTACACTTTCCTAGAATACTCCCAATACACTGACGTCGGCCATACACCTTCCCTACTATTGACCACTTTGATGTTCGTTGCTTTGAATTAGAGCAGTATTATTCGTATATCTGATGTTTGAAGCTTGCCTATTGAATACAAATGTTGCGTGAACGTCAAACGGTGGAAGTTCTTCACATATGTCAGTTATCGAGACTCCCTCAATGTGTGTACTCATTAATCCCACAACTATCTCTCCTGAAACACGAAAATCCTTTCCTGACGTGATTTGTCTGACAGTACCCGCCCCACATACGATGCAAACGGTTTTAGCTGCCTCTCCTGCCTTCACACTTCTGTTAAACCCAAAGCGAACGAAATGTCGCAAATGGTAGACCGTTTTCCACTTGCAGCTCTATTTTAAACAATGTTCATAGGTGTCCTGTATGCAAAATCCAATAAGTACTTGCAATGCAAATACGAGAACTTCAAGTAAGAAAAAGATAATTGACAAATAAGCTCTTAGCACCCTAACCCTGTTGCGTTACGGTATTCACTCGATTCATCAAATTTAACTCGCGTGAAAATTCAAAGTACAATAACCAACCATTTTATACTTGCCAGTAACATGTAGAAAGTGCGACGCAAAGCAATCACCTTGCCAGGTGCCTGCTGGCATCAAGCAGATCGTGCGCTGACGAATGTCTGATGACAAATTGCGAGCTAACATCCCAAAGATGTTCGGGCTCACATGCGCTTCCTCTTCGTCGAAATGTCTTGGCTCAGACTCGTCTAGGGGTTGAACCGCTTGTGTCGCATTACACGCCCTAAATTACACACTTGTGACCCTTTGGTTAAATTGTCTGGCTGATGGCAAGCTTGCGAAATACAAAGTTACCGTAAAATATAATAACAGTAATAATAATATCGGGAACTAAATTAACGACCCATAAATGATGTAGGCCACACAGTTGCGATTTGGTTAGAATAATCTTTATTCAGAAAGCAATCTAATCGCGAAAGTGGTCTTATTTAGAGCACATATCCATTCGATACAGTTCGATCGTTCACAATCTCATCGCGAAATACAAGTTATCTACGCGAAAAGAGTTCACACCAGGCGCGTAGCTGCTCACCACTCAGAAACTAATTCCTGCGTACCACACAACGCGAAATTTTCTAAGTCGTTTCACTTCCTAGCCGCCTAAAGACCGACTGTCGGCTTTCGCGTCTCAATCCGAACTGTCCACTTTGCTGTCTCCAGCCGAACTGTCCGCCTTCGCGTCTGCTCAACGCTGCCCTCTTCCCATCCTCGGTCGCGTTTCACACGCGCCGAATATCCTCCCTCAACTGACTAGGGCAGTTCCCTTTCCTGAAGCCGTCCATCTGATTGGCTACATCTTATTGTACATTACTTCAAATTTTAACATATTTAAATAATCAAAGCTCTAAATAAAGTAAAAATAATATCCATTACATAGCAGACGTTAAATTCTTTAACATAAAACCAATACAACTTCCTTCTTAGCTTTTAATGCACGGCCAGTAGCCTTGCACCAATGTGCTTTCTGATAAATAAATAAAGAACAAAAGTAACTATTATGCACTAAACTTTACAACAAATATTCTACTATATAATGATTCAATAAGGTGTCATGTTGTCATCGTTCAATGTGTTTTGTGTGGAGGAAATGATGATCTAATGCTTAACTATAAATACTGATAATTTAAAGTTACTATGTCTTTCAAAGAAATAAAGTTACAAAGTTGATATTTACAACGTTTGTCATTTTAATGATGCACTTCTATATGAAATGTCGATCATTAAGGTCGACCAAAGCGTTCAGATTTTAGCATTTAGGTCTTTGTTACAAAACTTGTTAATTTCACTTAAACAGTAAATCCTAAACTATTACAGATATGATCAATATTCAGGTTTTATTGGGATCACCATGAAAATTTATGCAGGATGGCAGATTAAAATTACTATGGCTTGATTCCCTGCATTACCATATAATTTAATAGTTTTCATAAATGTTTCCCTTTATGGCTGATCTTAGGTCCACCATACGTAACACTGCTACATCTCCTTGGCCACAAACGGCTTGTAATGGGTTTCCCTATGATGTAGGTTCTCTTCTGTCTCACTCGCACACTACAGCGCTTAGGCCTCAATAGACAATAGACGCCTGTGAGTTTCCCCATCTGATGGCGAATCTGCGCCATTTGTGGCACGCGTTCCTGGACGACAGGGTTCGTTTCACAATTCCTGTAGGTTGACTTTTTCGGCCATATATTTAAATGAGAGCGCAATGCTCGTTAACTCATACATTGCAAGGCGAGGAAAATCTCGAACATAAACTGTTGTGATCATGAGATAATTACGAGATCTTTGGTGGAAATGTTCCAGTGAGATTTCGATATTAATGGTGGACTAGAAAGTGAAGCAGATGATTTTTGAGATTCAATCAGGGTGGTACTTTTAACAGACAGACGAAATGCGGTTTACAAAATAAAAGAATAAATGGACTAGAACTCGTGAATTTGCGTGTACATTGCATTACGTTTACTACTAGACCACAAAGAAGTACAACACTGTAGGGTGGTTCCGCAATGACGTTGTAAACATTCAGGAATGATGGAGAAGGGTAAAAGTATCAATTTGATGTAATGAACCTTGTCCAGAAATGATGATGTCGAAAGTTACATGTAAAATTCTTTCTGATACTCTGACAGTGAAAAACATGTATCGCTACTGTTGTTGCTAAGATTGCAGGGAGCTAACTTTCAGGGATTGTAGTATGGACCAAGACAAGAAAGAATATGGAGTAAACATGACGCACTACATACCTTAAGAGCTATGAGCACTTGTTCATCTTTGCTGCTGGACAACTGCTATTAAGATACACATTTTAGAGCCGATATTTACTGGATGTTTTCTTGTTTTTGTCCACACTAAAGCCTCTGAAAGCTGCCTACCGTAAAGACCTAGCAACAACAGTACCAGTATGTAAATTCCATGGTCAGAGGTATTCGAACGATTTTCACTTATAAGTTTCGCTTGGACGTTACCAGAAAAGGCGCCCTTGCCTCAAATTGATACATTCACCATTCTCCACCATCCGCGAACGTTTGTGACATCATCTAGGAATCACCCTGTATAACAATTCTAGCGGAAAACAACACTTCCTCCAGAAACTTCTGCATCGTACAGTGTTGACACATCGTGTAGATGGCCGGATTAAGAATCCTGAAGGGTCGCCAGTTTTATTGGCAGCTCAAGTGAATGACTTGGCCTTAGTCTCTGCAGTGAGCAGCCAGCGGCAAGGTTTTACGTCAAAGGCTGTACATTGAAAGTGTTTTAGGTCGTAATGCGCTGTCTTGGAACACACTCGTTGCTACCTTCACTACTGCGGGAGCTTCGTATCCACGTAAGCGGCGGCCGCTTCCGGAGACAGCGTCCATGCAGCTGTAACATACCGTGCCTCCATCCCCCTCCCCTCTCCTTAACTCGTCCCTTCCCCCTCTTGTCCCCACCCCGCTGCTGTAATCCGACACCATCGGCTCGCCAGCGGCGACGGCTAATGGCCGATAGCTAATATATGTGCCGAGATCCGGCGTGTTCGGAAGCCGAGAGGGGCGGAGGGGGGGGGGAGGGGGGGGGGGGGGAGTTGGCGCCGCGCCAGCCTCCCTACATAGACGTACGACCTGCCGGCTTGACAATGGTGTCCAGTGTCCAGGAGCTGCGCGCCGAACCGAGGAACGCTCCCGCTCGGGAATCCAGAGCTGGGGCCAAAGTACCTCACTTCAGCTACAGGTCTCGAAATCAGATTAGTAGATCTGATCTTGAAACTTCTTGGCAGATTAAAACTGGGAGCCTAACAAATGGTTCAAATGGCTCTGAGCACTATGGGACTTAATATCTGTGGTCATCAGTCCCCTAGAACTTAGAACTACTTAAACCTAACTAACCTAAGGACATAACACACATCCATGCCCGAGGCAGGATTCGAACCTGCGACCGTAGCGGTCTCGCGGTTCCAGACCGAAGCGCCTAGAACCGCACGGTCACACCGGCCGGCGGAGCCTAACAGCTGAGTGATCCGAGCACAACTCTTGACCCGTCTTCACAGCCATACTTCCACAGTTCCTCTTCCTCCAGGAGTGTTTGTCCCGCAAAATATGCAGGAGAAGTTCCGCGAAGTTCGCATTGTAGGGGGTGGAAGGAAGATTAGGATTTAGCCTCCCGTCAGCTTCCAGGTCATTACAGACGGAGTTCAAATTCGGGTTAAGGAAAGACGGGAAGGAAATCGGGTGTGCCTTTTCAGAGGAATCGTCGCGGAATTTGCCTGCTGCGCTTTAGGGAAATCGCGGTAAACCTAAATCTGGATTGCCAGATGCGAATTTGGACCGTCGTCCTTCCGCATGCGATTCCAGTGTGCTAACAAATACCAGTTTTTCCGTTAAATGGAAAGTCGGCGGTTTCCAATCCTGGTCTGGCTCACAGTTTTAATGTCAGGAAGCTTCAAATCAGCGCATATCCCGCTACAGAGCGAAAATTCACTCTAGTTCTAATGTTATTTGTTACTCCCATACACTACATATAGGTGCTACTTTTGTGACCGGCGCCTAATTAAAATACCTTCTTGTGGCCATCTGCAGTTACTCGATTTTAAAACCTGGTAGTGTCTAACAAAAACCAATTTTGAAGTTCACTAATGTTAAAACTGATCATATACACATATCTGACTCATTCCAATGTCTGCAAAATAATCATTCAGATGACCTACGGAACTTGTAAGTGTCAAATTCTTCCACTGCATAATACATCCAAAATGAATATAGCGCTTACAAACAGCTACAATTACGTGCAGGGGTTGGACGAAAATGTGAACACAGTTAGAAATGCATGCTTCAAACATGAATGTAGATGCTAGCTAAGCCTACAGGTTGCGCTGTTGTATTTGACCACAAACGGCACCTTGCGAGCTAACATCCCAAAGATGTTCGGGCTCACATGCGGTTCCTCTTCGTTGAAATGTCTTGGCTCAAACTCGCCTAGGAGTTGAACCAAACGTGTGGCAACACACGCCCTAAATTAGACACTTGTAACCCTTTGGTTAAATTGTCTGGCTGATGGTAAGTTTTGGTCCCGGCGGAGGTTCGAGTCCTCCCTCGGGCATGGGTGTGTGTGTTTGTCCTTATGATAATTTAGTTTAAGTAGTGTGTAAGCTTAGGGACTGATGACCTTACCAGTTAAGTCCCATAAGATTTCACACACATTTGAACATTTGATGGCAAGTTTGCGAAATTCTATGAAATATAAAAAGTTAATATAACATATAATAACAGTAATAATAATATCGGAAACTAAATTAACGACCCATAAATAATCTAGGCCACAAAGTTGCGATTTGGTTACAATAATGTTTATTCAGAAAGTAAACTAATAGCGAAAGTGGTCGTATTTAGAATAACTATTACAGTCGAGCGCACATCCATTTGACACAATCTCATCGCGAATTACAAATCCAATACTCCACCTCGTTAAATACGCGAAAATTTACGAGTTCACACCAGGCGCGCGGCCGAACACCGCTCAGAGACCAAGTCCCGCGATAGCACACAATGCGGAATTTTCTAAGTCGTTTCACTTTCTAGCTGCCTAAAGACCGACTGTCCGCTTTCGCGTCTCAATCCGAACTCTACCCTTTAGTGTCTAGGCAAGACCTGTCTCTCTGCCCGTCTCCGGCCTCGTTCTTCGCGTGCCGACCATCATCGCTCAACTGACTAGGACAGTTCCCTTTCCTGAAGCCGTCCATCTGATTGGCTACAGCTTATTCTAAATTATTTTACATTTCAATATATTTAAATAATCAAAGTTTGACTACTTTCACGTTCTAAATAAAGTAACGATAGTATCCATTACATAATAAACGTTAAATTCTTTTACATAAAACCAATAAAGTTTCCTTCTTAGCTTTGAATGCCATGCCCAATAGCCTTGCATCTATGTGCTTTCTGATAAATAAATAAAGAACAAAAGTAACTATTATGCACTAAACTTTACAACAAATATTCTATTACCTAATGATTCAATAAGGTGTCATACTCTCATCGGTCAATGTGTTGTGTGTCGAGGGAATGATAATCTGATGCTTAACTGCAAATGCTGATAATTCAAAATTACTATATCTTGTAAATATCAACTCTGTAACTTTATTTGTTTAAAACATTTGTCATTTTAATGCTGTGCTTCTATATGAAATGTCGATCGTTAAGATCGATCAAAGCGTTCAAATTTTAGCATTCAGGTCTTTGTTACAAAACTTGTTAAATTGACTTTAATGGCAAATCCTAATCTATTATAGATATGATCAATATTCAAGTTTCATTGGGATCACCATGAAAATTTATGGAGGATGGTAGATTAAAATTACTGTGGCTTGATTCCCTGCATTACCATAGAATTAAATAGTTTTCATAAAGGTTTCCCGTTTATGGCCGATCTTAAGTCCGCCATATTTAACACTGCTACGTCTCCCTGGCCACAAACGGCTTCTGCAGGGTTTCCCTATGATGTAGGTTCTCGTCTGTCTCACTCTCACAGTACAGCGCCTAGGTCTCCTTCAGCACAATAGACGCCTGTGAATTTCCCCATCTCGTGGCAAATCTGCGCTCTTTGTGGCACACGTTCCTCGATGACAGGGTTCGTTTCTCAATTACTGGAAGCCTGTCTCTTTCGCCCATATACTTAAGTGAGAGTGAAGAGCTCGTTAACTCATAACCTGAGTGATTCCTCAATACATTGCAAGTGCCAGTCATGGTTGGAACAGTGTTCTGTGTAGTCGTGAGTGGATTATGACGGCGTAAACTGAATTTGAACTTGGAGAAACCGTTGGGCCTCGTCTGGTGGGTCCTTCTGTTACCACAGTATCAGAATTGTTCGGTGTTTCAAGAGGCACCGCATCAAATATTTATGCAGTTTAGAGGGAAAGCGGAAAAACCATCATCCGCTAAATCACAATGTGGCCGAAAGTGTGTGTTGAGTGATCGTGACAGGCAGGCATCAAGAGGATTGTAACGAAAATGCAAGAGTCACTGCAGAACTGAACATCGCTGTCACCACCAAAAGATAGTGGAAGGAGCTCCATAAGAAGGGAATTGTAAAGCGAACTGGAATTCCGATCCCACACATCAGTGACGCAAACGCTCGTAACAGGAAAACGTGGTGTTAAGGTAATACAGTCCGGACTATAGAACAATGCAAGAATGGCATTTGGTCGGGAGAGTCTGGTGTCAATCTGTTTCCAATTTCTGGCCTCATTGCGTTGCAAGAATAAAGCATGGCGGGGATTCGTTGACGATTTCGGCAGCTATATTTTCGTGTTACATGGGCCGATGGCTACTCAGCATTGCTGCCAAGGATTATGTGACCATTCTGGCAGGTTGTCCCCTAATGGTGATGCTGGTTTCCAAGAAGACAAGCCCCTGTTCACAGATTTCGCATCTTCCGTAACTGCTTTTGTGATCACGAGGATGAATTGGCGCATCTACCATCTCCACCACAGACATCAGATGTCGAGATTACTGAGTCTTTGTGGTCTACTTTGGAAAGGAGGATGCGTTATCACTACCCCATCCAGCATCGTTACCTCAACTTGCCTCAACTTGCCACTAATTTCGAGGGAGAATGGTATAAAAATTACCCGAAAACCATGTAAGTCGCGTGCTTCTCCATTCCGAGTTGACTGGAAGCTGTTTTGAATGGCAACGGTTTTCCTACACTGTGTTAGGCACGGTAACGCTTTGTGTTTCCGTATTTGTGTCTGTCTCCTGAAGTGCATAGACACACATCGATATGAATTACAGAAAATGTGGAAGATAGTTAAAAACAATTTTCGCGTAGGAGTTCTATTTGGCCTCCCTTGTATGTATTGTATGTTAACCGGGGACATAGAAACGACCGAGAGGTTCCGTCCCCGCCGCAGTCGCAGTGGTCCACAACCCCACGACGACTACCGCAGTCCATTTCACCCTTCCGCTGCCCCACACCGAACCCAGGGTTATTGTGCTGTTCGGCCCCCGCTGGACCCTCCAGGGAACGTCTCACGCCAGACGAGTGAAACCCCTATGTTTGCGTGGTAGAGTAACGGTGGTGTACGCGCACGTGGAGAACTTGTTTGCGCAGCAATCGCCGACATAGTGTAACTGAGGCGGAATAAGGGGAACCAACTCGCATTCGCTGAGGCAGATGGAAAACCGCCTAAAAACCATCCACAAACTGGCCGGTCCACCGGACCTCAACGCAAATCCGTTGGGCGGATTCGTGCCGGGGACCAGGCGCTCCTTCCCGCCTGGACAGTCGTGCGTTAGACCGCACGGCCAACCGGGCGGGCTTGGCCCCCCTTAGTGACAGAGAAAACATCTAAACGATAGTCAATTTCACGCCATACTTTCTGAAGCATACGTGGCGTCATGAACGCGAGAGCATTAGAGATCCGCATTTTTAGTTCAGGAATTGTTTCTGGGGAAGGAGGCACGGACAGGTGCTCTTTCGTATCACCCCCACATAAAAAAATCCATGGGTGTCATGTCCAGAGATCTAGAAGGCCAAGAGCGGAAAACAGAGTCGTCACGTTATTCTGGTCCATCAAAATTATTGGGAAGACATTTACTTAAAAAAAAAGCTTCCGAAACGACAGAAATTTTGAATTATATTTCACATTCTCTGTAATTCTTACGGATGCATCGCTATCCATTAAATATTTACAGGGCTTTGTAATCGTATAGCCAAAAACACACGTCATAAAATATCTATCTCACATACGATTAAAATTGCCTCGCTCAGTAACACGGAAATCATGTAAGTTGGGTTCTCCTGTCCACACTATAACGGTACACACATTATTCATGCGAATTTCTACGTAGTGCGATTCCCTATAGTGTTTCCCACATTTTGATGCACACAGGAATGTTCGTTCTTTGCACCACATGATTCCTTTCAACTATGAATGTTCTAGCTACAGGAATAAACTTCTCATATCTAGTTCATTTCAGTGTTCGGTAAGTCTCCCTTTCTTCACAGCTCTGGCGCAGTCAGGCTTTCGTATCTACTACGTTTAGGTCGTAGCTTGACGATTCATATTTCAGAATACGCCCGCAACTTTGTGTCCGTAGCTGCAGCTTTATCTCGGTGATACACAGTTGTTTACACGTCCTTTTTCCACAGATTGTTCGTAGCACTAATGTGAGCTACGCACGGTCCCGTAACGACTCATACCGTTTCTCTCTGTCTCTCTCTCTCTCTCTCTCTCTCTCTCTCTCTCTCTCTCACACACACACACACACACACACACCTACCTTATCAGTACTTTGTTTTTAAATAACCTATTTTCCGCACGAACTCTCGAGTTTCGAATCGATACCAGCGTTTATATAAGTGGCTTAGGATCAATTGTGTCAGTTTGATGGTCGCTATATCGTAAAGTTCTCAGTCTTCTTTACATTTTATTTCATTTGAACAGATAACCCCTTTATACTCATCATCAGATATACAAGGGAATGATAAGTCTATTCCAGAATTTGTGAAACGTGGATATCAATTTAATACACGCAAAACGGAAAAAATCGAGTATGTATATTATCTTACAAGCCAGCTATATAGGTGGCTTATAGTCTTTAACTGAATTGAACAATGTACATGGGTAAAAGTTTCAAATTTCAACGCCAATGGCGCTGGTGTAAGATCATTAATAAGCGAACATTTACTGATAGTAATGAAGTATAGGAAAGCATATAGTAAGGCTCATAAGTTTGCCGCTTGCACACAAGAATCATTTTAGCAATATTATTTAAGAATATATGGTGCAATAATTTACTTCTGAACATAGAAGAGTGTGAATTAATTGCATATACAAGTAAGCTGCTATGTTAAAAGTAATAGCTATAATGGAAAGGATGTGAAAGCATGAACGACAAGAAATAAACTTAACTCAGAAGAAACATACGAGGGCTATTTGGAAACTAATGTCCGTTCGGTGGCGAAATAGAAAACACTGTGAAAAACAAAAATATTTGCACCAGTTAGCTACACCTTCAAGCTATTTCTCTGCAGTCACCGCTCCGACTTACATCTCTGTCGTTGCGTTGTATCAACTTTCCAATACCCTCGTCATGGAAGGTAGCCGTCTGTGATTTCTGCCAATTTTCTACGCTGGTCTACAACTCGTTGTCTGTGCCAAAATGTTGTATTCATAGCCAGCGGTTCAAGTGATAAGAGTCGAAATTCGGGGTGAGCTGTGTTGTGATCAAACACTTCCCATAAAAAAACGCTGCAGGAGTGTCTTCATTGTGCGTGCAGAGTTCGGTCGAGAACTGTCATGAAGAAGGAAGCGTATGACAGTTGTGTTAAGTGTGGTGCATGACATCAGGCGAAATCTCTCACAAGAACATCATACTTGGTGGGAGACACCATTTTCTAGGCATCTTTACGCGCTCATTGTGCGCTCAGAACCGAAAAGAGCTACGTGGCACAATCGACTGGCATACTAGAAACACTGTCCGACACATCTGCGCAAAACCTCATAGGTTTTCACAGTGATTTCTATTTCGTGCCTGATCGGACATTACTTTCCAAATGTAGATGTCATGATAGTACAATAATATTTAAAGTATTCTTTGGTCGTCTGTGAAAGTGGGAAAGTGCGCGCTTGTGTAGCAGGCAGTAAATGAAGGGTTAATGTTCGTCTGATGTGTATGTATTTGTAAGACACAGAGTTCATTTTGGCGCTCAAGTTGATCTCTGACCAGATGACTACCAGATATCGCTGAACTTAGCCCAGAGTGGTATTAAAAGTTTCGCAAGTGGTGTGACACGTCATAGATATTTAAGAAACGCGTTGTGTAGCGTGTATTTTTGTAGCGACTTTGCACATGCTCACAACACAATAAGATCCATAGGTAGACAGAAAACCAAAACTGTTTCAGCAAACGTGAAAGAAATTATTCACAAATAAAGTCCACTGATGCAGCGAGAACATGAAGAGTGGGTCTTCTTGACCAATATGGTACGGCCTACTTGGTGACACGTAACTCAGTGGGGCTAAATAGTTCTGCGATCGCCGCGCTTCCTATTGGCGAACGAGCACTGCCTGTACGCAAATCGAGCTCCACTTTTAGAGTTGTTCATGAAACAACCTAGTATTATTGTCTTCTGAGAATGTTTGGGTGCGATGCCTGCGAACCAGCGCTTCTGCAACCCGCAGTACATATCTGTTATGTTGGTGGACTGAGTGTCCTGGTACAGCGTCATCCGGCTCCCATCTCTACGTTTCACAGCCCGTATGAGTCGAGGGCGTTCGCTGAATGGCATGTCCCCGGGTCCTGGCTATAGGCGACCATCGGGAGCGTATCTCCTACTGCGGCAATCTTCTTATCGTGGATGCCAGCACTGTGCTGACTGGCAACTTTAGCTGCAGCATTTGTTGCTGCAGCAGCAGTGGAGACCAACTCGGATGCGGCCTCTCTGGAACAGAAAGATTGGTGGAATCGCTGGGAGAGGCACCTGCGTCCTTGTGAAGGCGAATCTGAGTGATGTGCTTGCAGGGCCGTGAGTGTTCCGTGACCAACATCTACCACGAACCTGTCCAGGAAATGGGTAACAGCGTACCCCATGTTGAAACCGTCAGCTACACATTACCGATAAGTTAATACCGATATGGATATGGCGCTTGTAGACAGTCATTGTGGTTTAGAGTTTTGACTGTGGGGAGCTCGTTTATCGACTTGGCTTGAATCGGATACTGCGTGACAAATGCTGCAGGCTCGATGTCTGTGTGGAAACCTACTTCTGCCGCATTCTCGAAGCACGTGGCTTGTCCAGCCTGAATGTCACAAGTATTTATAAGGAGAATCGCCCACCTTCAAACCTAATTTGTTGAAAAGACCCAATCCTAAAGTGTTTAGCTCCTTTTATACCAACAACCAATAAGTTAGCTGTAGCGGGCGACACATTATATTTTATGGATAAATTGATCCATGACTGCAATGTCATTGTTATTGTAACTGTTTAGCTGGTTTGCAAATGGACGAAGTGTCAGAGACTCCAACTGGTGGTAGGTACGCAAATTAGTGATCGTTGTGGAGTATCGTGTGTTTATTTGGAACCTGATCGCAGTTGGATTAATGAAAACGTCAAAATCCAATGTATTGGTCCAGGTGGACAATATACCTGAACTTGGAGCACATCCAGACCTGAACCGAGAACTATAGTGTCGCTATCATAGTCGCTACCCCTGAGGTGTGTGTTGTCCACATTAATTGTGGTAGCAGAGTCGAGTACTTCAGCCTTGTGGCAGCCATTAGCAGCACGTGGCACACTAATTTCGCTGTAGGTGACCATGTATAAAGACTGAATATCAGAAGAAGACTTAAATAATTTCGGACAAAGGAACTAAATGAAGAGTGAAAATGTCAAACGTTGTATCGTTTTATCATAAAACACCTTTTCTTATCAGTATTCTGTTGTATGTCCCTATATTAGTTCGTGGAGAAAACACTTAAAACATTCATTACTAAATGCATGTGGTCTTTGTACTTCCTCTGGAATCCCAAGTGCCATGCATCAAGGTCTCCTCTACTTAGGTGGCATACAGTTCGTGTGATAAGTGTAGTGGCTGTAAGCTTTTGTTTGTATCAATAAAACATCTTTGTAATGGAAAGAGATAATTCTGTTTTCAATACTAGTAGAAAAAGTTGGATAAGTAAACTGAAAAAAACATGTGTCTGGAGAATGTTATGAAATGTAGTTTCTTCTTCAAGAGTGCAATGAGTTCTACAGTAAACTCTGATTCCAAGAATGAAGTTGTGCAAGAAACGGAAGTCAATACTGGAAGGCTTTTTCCATGATTTTAATTTTGTGATTCTCTTGTAAAAAGTTTAAAAGATGTGAGAAAAGTTTCTGTTGACTGCAGTTCTACTAGTTAAAACATTACTGCTGTGCCTCATTATTAACGCCACTTGAACAAAAACTTCATTATTGGCACTTAGAACCAGGTGCAGTACCTGGAACCTTCTTAATAAATTATTTATTTTGTAACTTGTCTCACTATTTTTTGCTGTGATTTGATGAACAACATAATTATTTTGTATTAGAATACATCCTAATTTTTTATGTACATGAACCGTGAATTTACTTTCAAAACTTTTTCTTAAGAATTTAATTTATTTACTAGCGATTCATCAAGAATATTAACACATTTAATCACACTATGTGAGCGTGGAAGTAGTTGCCAGGGAGTAACAGATGAAATCAAAATGAAATTGCCTTTAACAAATGGGAATTTTATTCCTAAAAGCTTTTTTTTAAGTGACAGATTAAAAATTATAAGCAGAAAGCACCCTCTAAATATCAAGTTAAAGTTTATTCAGAGGCAGAAAGAAACAAATTTTTGAGTGTATGAGCTTTCGGGCTGAGAACCTTGCCACTCGCTTTTGACACGGCTGTAGTAACGACCGCTCACAACAACCTCTGAAAGACTACACAGGTGCAAATCTGCAACACACCAGATTACCTTAAAGTAAAAGTTTTAATAATTCACACAAGCACACAAACTATGCACCCCGTAGGAGGGATGGAAATGGTACAAAACACTAAAATTAAAAGATTAACTTGCCACCAAAGGGGCAACTTGATTTTAACTTCTAAGAAAAGTCTTACGGTGGAAGGGTGGCAACTTTATATACTAAAATGACCATTTAAATAAAAGCCCATGAAATGCAATCTTACATAAAATTATACAAGGTTGGCCAAACATGCTCTACAGTACATATATACCGCCTCTCAAGATAAAAACATATTTCAGGAATTAGGCCGTTACACTTCAAGCAATTAATTCGTTATCACACCGAATCCGACAAACATGACAGAGGCAGCTATTAACGTACGGCAGATTGATAGGGAGATTACCGAACAACCCGAACCGCAGGTTGCTCTAACCCGTCCCTACTCCACAAGGGAAAAACGGACCACCCAATTCATAAATAACCACCTTCCCGCGGGTGGGCAAACGACCCCAAAACAAAGCGACTGATGATCTCACCAAGAAAACAAGTAGAATTTAACCAGTAAATGAAGCAACATATCACCAAACTTCTAATAAACTGCGATTTCTGGCGAAGACCTGGCGCAGCATCCCCAAAACGCTCTCCCGAACCGTCCGCTGCCAGCCGCTTCAATGTACGCAGGAAGGCGCGCCGATCTCCCGTCTCACGGCGTCGCAGCTTGCACCGGCCAGACCGATGTCGTGGGTTGACTCCTGTTGCTCTCGTGTCGGCTGCGAAGCCACTACCCCTCCCCGTACAGCGCGGCCCACTGGACTCACGTGCGGACCTCACATGCGCCGACGCTCAAGGCGGACAAGTCATCTTGTGTCTCAGTGCGCGACCGACCAGCCGATCGATCCAACCGCCAATGGACGTTGCCTGAGCAATTCGAGCAGACTGGCAGCCTAACGCGCAGACTCAGATGCAGGAACTAAACTCCCGACCGGGCGACCACTCGCTGAGTTCTCTCAGTGCGGCACAAATTAGGATGAGAGACAGACTAGCAAGCTGGGGAAGAGAGACTGACCCCAGACTGACTCCAGACTGACCAACTGGCGAGCTCATAGCGCCCCCTTAAATGCATGTGAACAGGCAACCTTTCTCCTTTCCCACCAGAAGGAGATACCAAAGCTGCAATTGCCACAGCGGCGCCACCGTCATAAACGGAGAGCGACTGCTTCACACAACGCGCTGCGGCGCGCTCTTCAAAACAGCAATTTTCACCATGCCTCAGTACAAATAAGTTATACAAAAATAGATACGTTGTTTTTTGAATGTCCAGAGAAATGTGAGATTATGGTACTTTATAAGCAGAACCGTACTTGAACACAAAAACTATTCCAAGCGGCGAATAGTTTGGATTTCAGAAATCATTGAAGATAATACTCTACATGTCTTTCTCTCTTTCTTTTTTTAGTAGCAATGGATCTATAGCGAAACAAATTTCACATTCCCACTCCATAGAAGACTGCAGTGAATGATATCGGGCTGAGAGACACTGATCAGGATCCGTAAAGTTGAGTATCTGAAATAAAACTGTGTCTGAATGACTTTATCGACGAAGCAAAGGGGCGACCAAGATTTCAGCTCGCAGGCCATGCCGCCACGAGTACCACAGTTTTCAGCCTCGCTGCGCATCCCCTCCCCCCTCCCCAACCGCCGCGCCATTCTTTCTGAGCCCCTGGAGGGCGGGGGGGAGAATGCAAAGGTTTCACATTTAAATTGCAGTGCGGGAGCACTGCTTGTGACTTTGTTTGATGTTTCACATTTCTCAGTACCATATGGTTCAAATGGCTCTGAGCACTATGGGACTTAACATCTTTGGTCATCAGTCCCCTAGAACTTAGAACTACTTAAACCTAACTAACCTAAGGACAGCACACAACACCCAGTCTCAGCACCATAGATCACAAACTAAATAAATTTTTAGTACTATATATCTGGCATGTTGGAGACTTAATATAATTTTTATCTGGTACAAACTGTGGGCATACAGACAGACAAAGGTAATATCACAGATTTTGGCACTCAAGTTTCCATGTAGTTGCGACATTAGTTTCCTATTCGAAAAAAGGTCTTCCAGACAGATATGTCGATCGACATGTTGTTGTAGCACATTTGCAACCTTGTTGTGGAGACGTGGCAACTCAACCTAAGGAAAGCAATGTAGACGTCCTGGACAGTTTTAATGTAAACAGATTTGACCTGCAAGGCAATTCCCGTCTTAATTACAATCAGTTATATATGTACATGCACAGGAGCACTTTCAACCGAAAGGGCAAACGCTGTAGAAACCGCCTCCCTGTAATTCTATCAAGGCCATAATGAGTTCTTCAGACCTTGGGTTTTCTCTAACAATAGTGAGCTCAGGGGACTCGATTGTATTTGTCAGACTGTGTCACTTCTATAACGCAGTTTTCTTGTTTAAATGCACCCCCACCAAATCAGAAAGAAGTTTCTCACCTTTCAGTGTCTTATTGTGGGCAGTGGACAGTCAACACCACTTAAAATAAGAGATCCGTGATCCATTATGGATGTTCTAATTTTTGTTCTTGTGCTGCATTTTCCTTCACAAATTCAACGACAGCGAGTTTTAAGTCAAAAAATCGTTCCAGACATGCACCTTGACTTAACCAACGTACTCTGTAGTAATACACGAAACTCCACACTCTTCGTTCAGTTCCATGGAAAACCGTAGGAAATGACAGTGGAATAATGCATGCGACTTCAGAAATTTTACTGTTCGCACCGCCAACTTCTTCACATGCTGCATGCCTGCAAATTTAGCAGAAAGTGCTTCTTGATGTACTGAACAATGAATCCCTTTTTCGAGCTTTGTAATTTTTTGCTCTCTCGTTGTCAACTGTATCTTCAAATTCATGTTGAGTGGTATTTTAATGTCGTTTCATAGCAAATTTGCTGTATCACTCGATTATGCGACTGCAAAATAGATGTTGGCATCTCTTACGTCGTACCCATTCATTTTAAAGGCTGGTGATGATAGCGGGCCACGGCGCGATCTGTGTCGGAAGGTATCCGGTTCAAAATGGTTCAAATGGCTCTGAGCACTATGGGACTTAACATCTATGGTCATCAGTCCCCTAGAACTTAGAACTACTTAAACCTAACTAACCTAAGGACATCACACAACACCCAGTCATCACGAGGCAGAGAAACTCCCTGACTCCGCCGGGAATCGAACCCGGGAACCTGGGCGCGGGAAGCGAGAACGCTACCGCACGACCACGAGCTGCAGACAGGTATCCGGAACAGCGTAACTTTTCCTATAGTATTACGGCATTTTTCGGTCGACACACCCGATCAGTGTGTAGTTTGGCACGCCGTGGCCGGCCCTGTTCCAGAACGATTCTTAAATGTAGTTCCATGTAAATATAACAGCGCGCAGTTTCATTTCAGTAGTCACTTGTGTATCTGATGTAGGAGATCCCTTTCAATCGTTCGATTGCTGCAAACATGAGTGAACACTTTTTCCAAAATGAATACGAGAGAACGTGAAGGTTCACTATTGCACATAATTTTCCTCAAAATTCATGAAACTGTTGTGCAAAAAGGTGGTTAGCTAACTTTGTACCTTTTTCTTCTTCCTTTTTTCTGTGAACTAGCTTGACAACATGACAATTCAAGCGTGTCTGGTAGAATATCGCTGCGTTTCGCTACACAGCTGATGGGCCGACCGATGCAAAACGCGGTTGGTGCCTGCAGGGTTCATAACGCGGTGACAGCGCCAGTCGGCTGTTTCCCGGCAACAAAGCCGCCGTACTGTATGAGAAGAAATGCGGCGGCCTTCATTACGTGCCGGCGACGTGTTTTATGCGGGGACTCTGTCGGCGCGTTGCTACTCTGTGCCGTAACAAACACTCTCTGTGTGTGTGTATGTGTGTGTGTGTGTGTGTGTGTGTGTGTTTGTGTGCGTGTGTGTGCTGCCTGCATGCTTTCCGGGCGCCGAGCCAGGCGACGTCAGCTGCAGAAGACTGCGGCCACCACACACACACACACACACACACACACACACACTGTGCTGGACAAACACGCTCCAACGTCACTGACGCGGTCATTCATTCTCCATTACTCGGTGCACAGTTTTTGTCTAAATGGTGCAGAGCGCTGCATCCACGGCTAAGAGGATACTAGCCCACTTTTATCCGTGATTTTACCACTCTTTATTTTAAAGGTTTCCATTGACCTTTTTACGTGGAAAAATGGAGTCCTTGTTTCAACATCTTTACAAGTAATGCTTCTCACTGTTTGTCTACTTCGTAAAAAAAATATTTACTAAACTGGATGAGTTACCCCTCCCATGGAGCAAGCTAGCTAAGGCAAGTTGGCCTGTATAATTTTCTCATTTAATTTGGCTACCAAACTGATCATTTCATTCAAAATATACCGACATACAATTTGTCTCAACTCACAGTACATTTTAATACAAATACCTACAGATTTATAACAAAACTACACTCGTGCATTGTGTCGACCATACATCCATATACACACATCAAAAACGTTTTGCGTCACCCTTGTTCCCAGAACTCCTGACGTTGACTGTGGATATTGTATCACAGACACAGTCCCTTTGACTGTTCAGAGATGTCGTCACTAAACCCGCCCAAAGATGTAAACAACCATGCATGAGCAGCGCCTATTAGACGGAGGGGGTCCAACAGCCGGGCAGTTCCAGTCATTCCACCAGGAAGGACGTACACTGCTCCTGTTGTCTGTAGTTCAACCATGCCTAGACGGTCAACACCGCGATTCGGTTGCGGTTTGTGCCAGGAAGAGGTCTCAACAAGAGACGTGTCCAGGCGTCTCGGAGTGAACCAAAGCGATGTTGTTCGGCCATAGAGGAGATACACAGAGACAGGGTCGATGACATGCCTCGCTCAGACAGTCCAAGGGCTACTACTGCATTGGATGACCGCTACCTATGGAACGGATTATGGCTCAGAGGAACCCTGACAGCAACGCCACCATGTTGAATAATGCTTTCCGTGCAGCCACAGGATGTAGTGTTACGACTCAAACCTTGCGCAATAGGCTGCATGATGCAACTTCACTCTCGACGTTCATGGCGAGGTCCATCTTTGCAACCACGCTACAGATGGGCCAAACAACATGTCGAATGGACCGGTCATGATAGGCACCAATGAGTGTCGCATATGCCTTCAACCAAACAATCGTCATAGACGTGTTTGGAGGCAACCTGGTCAGGCTGAACGCCTTAGACACACAGTCCAGCGAGTGCAGCAAGGTGAAGTTCCCTGTTCTGGGGTGGAATTACGTGGGGCCGACGTACACTGCTGGTGGTCATGGAAAGCACCGTAACGGCAGTACAATACGTGAATGCCATCCTCCGACCGATAGTGCAACCATATCGGCAGCATATTGACGAAGCATTCATCTTCATGGACGACAATTCGCGCCCCCATCGTGCACATCTTGTGAATGACTTCCATCGCTCGACGAGAGTGGCCACCATGTCCTCCAGACATGAACCCTGTCGAACATGCCTGGGATAGATTGAAAAGGTTTGCTTATGGACGACTTGACCCACCAACCACCCTGAGGCGTCTACGCCGAATCGCCGTTGAGGAGTGGGACAGTCTGGACCAACAGTGCCTTGATGAACTTGTGGTTAATATGCCATGACGTATTCAGGCATGCATCAATGCAAGAGGACGTAGGGTATCAGAGGTACCGGTGTGTACAGAAATCTGGACCACCGCCTCTGAAGATCTAGCTGTATGGTGGTACAACATGTGTGGTTTTCATGAGGAATAAAAAGGGCGGAAATGATGTTTATGTTGATCTCCATTCCAATTTTCTGTACAGGTTCCAGAACTCTTGGAACCGAGGTAGTGCAAAACTTATTTTGATGTGTGTAAATTACAGAAATAGATGTATGTTTATATCTATGTTCCCCATCTCCTCTAAACCACTGGACAGAGAAGTTCTAGGCGCTTAAGTCCGGAACCGCGGGGTTGCTGTGGTAGCAGGTTCGAATTCTGCCTCGGGCATGGATATGTGTGATGTCCTTAGGTTAGTTAGGTTTAAGTAGTTCTAGGTCTAGGGGACTGATGACCTCAGATGTTAAGTTCCATAGTGCTTACAGCCATTTGAACCGCTTGAACCAATTCCAACTAAACTTGGCACGCATATCACGCACTGTCTCAAACGAACTGTTGTGGGGTTAAGAACCAACTACCTGTCAAACGGTTGTGGGTGGGGCTGAAAAAGAAGTGTAGCCCACGATGAGCTAAGTTCATTGAAACGCACTGCTAAACTCGCAGGAGAGGACAGGTAGTTGGAATTGTGGAAAGGGGCCAAAATGAGCGGCTGTCAGTTACACTCGAACACATATAACTTTATTTATTCGACCAAACATTACAGTACAAATTCTTGAACCTAGTTATCGGTTGAATACGCCACACTATCCTATGATTTAAGGGCACAGCCACTTTAATTTAAGGAAAAAACGGCTAAAAGCCATTAACTCAAAATCCAGACGCCAAAAAGAATATTTAGAAGGTAGAAGGCCTCACGTTAAGTAAGTTCTATATTTCGGCTGATGGCCCAAACAATCTAAGACTTGAAAAGCAAAGAACTTTAATTGGCACTCAGAAGTTTCGGGGGTCTGCCAGCACTTAAAATACTAACGTTCACTTAGGTGAGACAGGCAGTCGGCCCAACCATTCTCGATCTGACGACAACCCAGACAGACAGTCAACGGACCCACCGACAAGGTAACTTGCACTCCACTCGACCAGCACACAACCCGGAGTTCAATGCAAATCGTAAAAGGCATGAACGCCCGCAACCAAGCATACATTAAACTGTCAAACTACACACCTTACTGGACAGGGACAACACAGTGAGGAAAGGACACTGCCTAAATTTACGTCAACGGCCAGGGCAGGTAACCAGAAAGTTAACGGCCACAAGGCACAAAATTCCGCTGGTGCACTTCAATTGCGAATAAACAAATACAGTTAGACGCCACCGGATGGTGGTTAAACCTTGCCAACTCTAACACACACGTTGTTGCTCGCAGAAATGTCCCAACAGCCAACAACGAGAACCAGACAGCACAATGTGAACAGTCTCGACTTGCTAATAAATTAAATCCAAACTCAATTTTCGTGTCCAGGGTCGGTGAGCCACGGACCTCGTAGCGATGGGAACAGCCCCACACACTTCGACACTGCATAGAGACCGCCAGCAGGCCTTCCAAACTACGCCCCTCGGAGATTTCCTCGTTGCCCCACGCCAACCGGCCGACTCGACACACACAGCACAGCCGGAAACTATCAGCACCAGACCAAAGATAGTACTAGGTGCGAATATCGATACACATCGCTGCTGCCTCTCGTGGAGAGAGCAAACAACGGCATAATCGCAATAACCACGGGAAACCAAACACAGAATAGGAACCAAGGTTTAAACCAACTGATACATGAGCCCAACGTGGCTCATCCATATTTATTCAGCCGGTATTTGAGAATGAGAAGACTTAGTGGCTCGCAACAAACTTTACATCTAATTTCAAACCTCCACGAAACTTTTTGTGGCCGAGACGCCCCACAAAATAATGAAAGGAAAAACGTTTATCGCTTACTATATTTCTCTGTTTGCCGTGAAACTGCCGCATGAAGCATGACATTTTAATTTACTTCTTTTTTACTACCCACAGCATTTGCGACATAGTTTACATACGGTACTGGCGTATACCACTGAATGCATCAGGAAAACTATGTCATTATATGACACGCACTTCAGGAGATGCGACGTCATAAACAATGACGTGAATGAAAACTAAACTGCAGGGCAAAAATCTCTAGAAACACAGGTGAAATATGTGTAGAGATAGGCGTTAAATATGTTAAACATGAGTGATATTTGTCATGTGCATACGTGGGCAAAGCCACAGGTAAAAAAATTCATCCTAAATTCTTGAAATGAAATGTGGTACACACATTAGCTACGATCTGAAATAAATACTGTGGGGATGGCAACAATCAGGGTGATAACGTGGAGAGACAAGGGGAGGGGGGGAGAAGGAGGAGGAATATATGGACAGAGACAGAGGAGGAGAGAACGAGATGGACAGGTAGAGGAGGGAGTAGGAAATGGACAGCATAAGGGGGGAGATGGACAGGGAGTGGGGTGGGAGGAGACAGGGTGATATAGGACGGGAATAAATACATACCTGGGGAACCCTGGGTACTCAGATAGTCCTTATTACAACAGAAGTTTCACAGAGAAGTATGTTCACAATTTTTATCAAATTTTATCTGAATGCCAAATAGAATTTTGGTAGTTCAAACATTGATAAAAAAAAATCTTCCACGTCATTTCTAACACGTGACAAACGTGCCCACTGCTTAAACGTGTGCATTGAGTCCACTCACTCACCTGGCTTGAAGTGATAAAATAGTTTAAGACACGGAGAATCGTCATTCTTAACTTCATCTTGAAGAGCCTTTTTAGAAATGCCTACTTCCTTGCCGTGCTTAATTGGAAGCAGTTTTATAATGTAATTTACCTTGACTACGGGCACTTTTTTTTAGAAAAAAGGTTTTTACACAGAACATTTATATTTCTATTTAAAATGTTTTATTTCCCATCTGTTGGTGCATGTTTTTTTGCGTTCTAACACTTCGAATCTCGTAGTTGCTTCAGAAACAATGACACTTTCAGTTTTACCTTTATTATTTCGGACGATCTAGAAAGAAAACGGCAGAACGGCGATTTATAGAATATGACGACATTCGAAGATACTTTTAGATTTGAGAGTGCAAATATATATTTCGCTATCTCGTAAGTAATAATTTCCGATTTGTGTTATAGTAGGTTTAGTTGAATACTTACATACATGGGTATTGAAGGAAAAGAAAAAAAATCAAACGTCACTTACATGTCATTAGGTTAAATTTGATGCGTAATCTAATTTGCGTACGTAAAAATTGCATTGTATGTGGTCTAGACTACATGGACTTTTTAAAGTTAATAAGGCTACTTGTTTACAAAAAGACTGGAGGACAGGTTGGCCGTGTGGGCCGATGTGCCCCTACTTTTGTGGTCCAGCCTGGCAACTGGCAGAGGAGGGGTGTCAAGCGGTTCCCTTACTACAGCAAGCTAGAGCTCCTTCGCGGGTTTTGCTCTGTAAGGCACATCTTTAAAATTGTCAATAAATGTGGTGGGTTTCACCAAGGGTATTACCAAACAGGGGATCTTAGATGTAAACTTTGCATCTGCATTCACATATATGTCAATGTTGCACGCCTTTATGATCACGATATAGGAGGAAGAAAGAAAAAAACAGGGCTGAGAAAGCATAACCACCCTTTTCTGCTTCAGATCATATTAAAATTTCCTCAGATGATTTTGAAAAGTCTCCAGTGGCTCCATCCTGTAGATGAGAGCATAAACTGTGGTCACATTGTACTCGAAAGAGAGGCAGTTATGTTCAGTTGGCAAGCAGCTCTACAATGTCCTTACATAGAGACCGAAACGTCCGAGGGTGTTATCAGCGTCGAAGACTGTTAAGAACGCCATCCTGATACTCACTGCACTGAGGGCTGTCGTTTTGAACCGTAAAATCTACAAGAATCAACGCTCCAAGGAAAGGGGTGGTTTCATTTAAGCTCTTCATATCACCTTCTGAGGTCGTTCATTATAGTTTATGAGCAGTGGTGTGTCTGAAATCCTTGGCCACCGCTAAGGAAACCAAGTTATTTCAACGTTGGTTGTTGGCGTTCTGGCCTCCATTGCAGAGGCGTCAAAAGAAAGGGCGAGATGTGGTAAGAGCGAGCGTAAGGTTCTTTCCATCCTGTGACACATCGGCGGCGGCGTTCGGTTGGTGAAAAGTTGTGCCAATGTGGCAACACTAACCCACCTTACAACTCAAACTTCTGAGCTCTGTTTTTTTTTTCCACTTGGGTCTATAACTTATTGTCTGTAGCGTCTCCGAGGCCGAGGGTGGCTGTCACATGGCACCGAGCTTTTGCACCGTTGCAGAGGAAAGTTGTAGGCACCTTTGAGCCAAATTTAAAACTTCTATGTCGCAATGGGAAACAACTGCCGCGTTTCGAAAAAGTGACCCTTTAATTGTGTTGCCCAGTGTACTACAATCCATCTGTCTTCATTAAGGTAAAAGAATTTCAACAAACACTCACGTAGATACAATTGAGCGATGGCTGATGCCATAGTATTATGCGAATTGCATGGTTACATCTTTCAGCATGTTGGTATACAAAGGTCCGCACATTTTTAAACGCATCTTCGAAACCGCTGAGTTGCTCACACTAGAGATGACTACCCTTTGTTCTACTCTTTGCCACCAAGGTGCCTGGACCAGACACCCATGAATGTCTTTTTACGGGATTACATGAACTACTTTTTATGTGTGTCTCCTTTTCTGAAAACAATTCCCGTACTCATTCATATCCTCGTTTTCCTGACTCCTCATATGCTTCAGAACGTATGGTGGGAAGTGGATTATCGCTTAGATGTTGTCCATGCGACTAAGGGGCATCATCTATATAGTATTTAAAACAAATTTTAACCTTACCTGTGTTTCTTATCACTGTGCGTTAAACAGTTACAGCCTTTTGTAATAGCTATATTCGTTTCGAATTGCCTTGTACTGTTTATTCCATTCAATACATCCTGTCAGAGACAGGTGCATGACATGGAGTAGTGGGTACATGACAGCAGTCCACATGCGACTGGCTGTTTAATCGGCAAACGTCAGCTAATCGGCTATGCAAATGACCGTGATCACGTGACCATAATTCGTCATAAAAAGCTTAGGTAATCGTTTCTGCAGTATTGATCGATGTGCAGGAAGTTACAACTTACTCTTACAAATAATTTACTTCATCTTCTTATGATAATTTTGAATGATCGTTACAAAATAATGCAAATCACACCTAGCAAAGGCACTGAAAAATATTAGCAAATTTTGAAAAACTCGCAGTAGATCAGTGAAGTTATTTCTAAATTCGGTCACCAGACCAATAGGACAACTCTTTCCAATTAAACATTTGGTTACCACAACAGTACTTACGTAACTTACCTGAACAATGTGAGTGCTTACATAACAATGAAATCAACAGTCTCGTTACTAAATAACAAAGAGAGAATTTAACGATGGTTTTAAATTACGAAATAAAATCAAATGTAATACTTTTAAACAACAATTCAAATAATCTCTATGGAAATGGTTAAATGGGGAGCAGAGCCTATTACAACCAAAAACTGCATTATGCGTACCTGCACAAGCAAATTTCGCCAGTTTTACAACTAAAAACTATAGAATTTCACTGCTTTAAATAAGTTAGAATTCATTGCAAGAAATAAGAAAAGCCAAAATTCATCGTATTGCAACACTGTAATACGTACCACCAAGCAAGAAATAAAAAAGTTTTACAGATTCAGTCGTGATGTGAGAAGTATTAAAAATGTAGTTTTAATTTGCCAGTATTATTGCATTCCAGTTAGTTTTCTGTTACTTTCATAACACTTTCATTCCAGTTATAAGATATTAGGAAAAGGATAGATTGTTACTCTCCATATAGAGGACAGTCACAGAAGGCACGACAAAAAAGACTGCTAAACAAGTGAGCTTTCAGCGAAAAGACATACTTCTAAAGTTTCTTGATGCAATAATTTACCAACAGCTGTATGTATTGTAGAAATTTATTTTATAAACTACTTATGTGCTATCAGTTGCAGCATTACATTGATGCCATCTTCAGGCCCCTGTACAATGAGTAGAACAAATGTACTATTATAAAAAATATAGAACATACGTTAACAATTGACAAGTATCATGTTAACTATGTAGGTGGCTCAAATAGACGTATTGTATATAATTAAAACTATATGTAACATTAGGGCAAATATGCTTCAGCATATGTCATGCTGTTGTTAATAGCTTTGACTGTTTTACTCGAATATAGCAAAATAGATGAACATATGTATACGCTATTATTCATAAATCCGTACCACACAGTTGTAATAGGCCATAACAATCAAATGTACTACATACAATCAGATGAAGGGCTCGTTTCAATAGTTGTACAAGTTCATTACCTCACTTTTCTGCCTGTAATGCTTCTGAAATTAATGATCCAAACAAACAGAAAGAAAGGTTCACCTCTAGCAAGAAGCCATTTGCCTGAATATTTCTGGTATCTCAACTGCAGATTTTTCTGCACTCATTTAACTTTAGGACTCTGTATCTCAAAATGAACAAAAATGGACTTGTACCACTATTGTAATAAGCCCTTCATATGTCCAGTCGAAGAATATTTTTTAAGTAATTAACTAATATAAATAAATAATAAAATAAATTAAAATACAAGAAAATGTGCCATAACCATGTCAGAATACATAAGTTACATATGTGTAGCCTAGGTCGTATTATGCGTGGTACGACAAATAGCTGCCGCAATATTAACGATAAAAAGCATAAAAGAGTTTGTCTTAAAACCCAATTGCATTCACGAATGAAACCAATGCAATCGTACTATAAAAAATCATCAAACACCTGGTCTCGTAGGCACTTCATGTCCACTCATTATATATTAAAGTGAAAGCATTTGAATGATTAATCTTGTCTGCGAAAACGAGCTTAAACACTTTGACGTTCAGCGCTGAGCAACGTCGTACCCATAGCATGGTGGTTAGATGGCTCGTAGGAAGGCCTAATTAAACGAAAAGCTTTCCTTTAGTACTGGACCTCTAATAGGGCAGGTGATAATATATAGATATATCGACAATTTTTCAGAAATACCGATTTTTTTTTCCTTTCTGTCTTTGTGCCTTGTCCCGCACCAACGCGGGGTCGGCCTCGTTATTACGGACTTGGCAGAGTTAGTTGCAGAGGGTGGAGGGATACCCGTCCTGCAACCACCCCACCACCACCGGGATGTAAGTAGTGCACCACAGCTGTCTGCGTCTAGTGTAATCCATGGATTAGTGCGAACGTGTTCAAATGTCTGTGAGTCGTGTAACTGAGGCGGGACGTGGGGACCAGCCCGCTATTCACCTAGCGGGATGTGGAAAACCGCCTAAAAACCACATCCAGGCTGGCCAGCATACCGGCCCTCGTCGTTAATTTGCCAGGCGGATTCGATCCGGGGCCAACGCACCTACCAGAGTACAGGAAACAGCGCATTAGCGCTCTCGGCTACCCTGGCGGGAGAAATACGGATAGATATCGTCGATACTTTTTCTTCGATGTATCCATGTCGAGATGGAAATACCGAGTACCGATATTTTTAATTTATATTATACTTTTTACATCGGACGCCTATTATTGAGCCACCTATCTTCTGCTACCATTGTTAGCGGAGTGATTATCGCCAAACGTGAACGTGGATCGTTTACGTACCAATTCCAGCTCTGGGAGGGGAAGACAGGCTGTTAGGTTGTCGATGTACAGAATATCTAATAATAAATCAATACTTAAATGTGCAGCTCCAAAGCTGGAAGTATATTTACAACGTGCAGCCGACATTTGTTTTGTCCAGTACGTCGATGTTCTTTCTATCGATATATTGATAATCTTCTATATATCTAGGGCAGTTAATGATACTCTTTTAAATATCGACATATCGGATTCACGATGTTTAAAAAATATCGACTGTCCTGGTCTTTAACATCGATAACGATGCCCTTGAAGCTTAAATAGCTAAGTAACGACTTCGTTCATCTCTCTGTTCGAAACTGCTGTAAGAGTGCCCGGTGGAACTGACGATGTGGCGCTCAAGATACCAGATACTCTTCAGGTGAGGTGGCAGACATAGTAAACATTGACGTTTCACGAGTTGTTTCGGAAGTGGTCCCCAAAATTTTTACTGATCTTTGTAAAGATTCCAGAGCCACACGTTTGATAGACTGTGGACAGAGTCTACGCTTCTGAATGTTATTCCGTACTTTGTGATATACATTTCCACAGTTCCTATTCGCGGCTTCTGTCTTTTTTCCGATGATACTTGTCTTGTACAATTCTCACGCTTCCACACAATGACGCATGCTGAAGAACATTCTTCGCTTACTAATGTTCCATAGGTTTCGCAGGCCTTTATACAGGATGTTTCACAATCCTTGTTACATACTTCTAGAGGTTGTACAGGGGACTAAGTAGATAAAGTTTTACTCAGGAACCCATGTTCGGAAACGTTACGCAACGACGCTACAGGGCGTCAACGTTACAGGCGCTGGCACCTCTAAATGAGTGTGTACACAGGATGCTCCAGTAATTATGCAAATTTCAGAGGAGATGTTATGGACCAAGACGAGGGAAAATCTCTAAAAATGCTCTCAAATGCATACCTCAGGAGCTATGAGCACTTGTTCATCTTCACCTGTGTGAAACACATCTTCTCTGTTGAAGAAGTCCTCATTGCTCTTAAGGTATACGTTTTAGAATCCATTTTTACTAGACATTTTTTTTATGTTATCGGAGACTATCTCGGCGTAAGTGTTGTTTCCAGGGCTCTCTGGTGTCCAGCCGGATGCAAACGTCTAAGTCCCACGATATTTCGGCGAATAACCTTTCTGCCATCACCATGTGGTTCTGATGGAATGGTCTGTCTGCTCATTGTCGATGTAATCGGACCGTCGGCGCACGAATTCCAAGCCCGACTGACGAACATAAAAATACTGACAATGAGCAGACACACCATTCCATCAGAACCACATGATGATGGCGGAAAGTTTATTGGCGGAAATATCGTCGGATTGCAACTATCGCATCCGGCTGGAAACCCGAGAGCCCTGGAAACTAGACATTTTTTCTTGTTTAGGTCCATGCTAGTACCTCTGAAAGTTGCGTACCTTACATTCTTAGCAGCAACGTCACCGGTATTCTACTGTCAGAGGTATGAGAACGGTGGCCGAGCGGTTCTAGGCGCTTCAGTCTGGAACCGCACGTCCGCTACGGTCACAGGTTCGAATCCTGACTCGGGTATGGATGTGTGTGGTGTTCTTAGGTTAGTTAGGTTTAAGTAGTTCTAAGTTCTAGGGGACTGATGGCCTCAGATGTTAAGTCCCATAGTGCTCACAGCCATTTGAACCATTTTTGTATCACAACGCTTTTCGCTTATAACTTTCGACTCGTTCGTTTCCGAACCAGGAACCCTGACCTCAAATTGCGGTCTCCATGAGCCTTGAAAGTTTGTAACATTGTCACGGAATCACCCAGTGTATACTTACATTTACAGGCGCTGGAGCCTATTTGACGCTATGTGGCGTCGTCGGATGACGTTTCCAGACATGGGTTCCTACGTAACACTTGATCTAATAAATCCCTTCTACAGCCTGTAACATGAATTGTGAAACTCCCTCAGTTTCCAGATGGTTAATCGCTTCAGGTTTCTAGGATAACCTAGGAAGACACCGATCGCACATGCAAGCGCAGCGATAAAAATGAGGTAACGCCCTATATGTATGCAACGCACCTAACATACATGTAACACGGGTAGGATCGTAACTGCCGAAGTCTACTGAGAAAACTACCGTAATATGAGCTTACTATGATAGTCTGTGGTAGCCTACGATAGTTTTACATCTCTAGTTATAGTGATAAAAAAGTGGAACACTAAACGCCACGGAGCGGGCTGAGCGGAGCCTTTTAACATGGTGTGGTGTGCTTATTTTTCTCCTGAGCTCACGCGGTACGTGTCTCTCTCTCTGTTGCAGGTACGCCGGCTGGCGCGCTGCGAGTGGCGTGGCTGTAAGTACGAGCTGAGCTGCCCGCATTCCAGACCCGCACGAGACTGGACGATGCTGGAACCCAGCGCGGCTGGAGCCGCTAATGCCTCCGCTCCATCAACACTGACCCAAATTTTCGCAGAACCGCTTAGCCGCCAGTGTGCTGCTGCTTGCGCGCTGGTCCGTTTAACCCGCTGACCTCTGCATGCGCTGCGGTCTGCATGCGTTGTTTGCGCCGAGGGGTGACCAGAAATGCGGGTGCCCTTCCTTTACCACCCAGAGTCTGGTTCTACAACTAACGCCCTCGTAAACTAAAGTTTTGGAAACGCGGGTGGCAGCGCTGCTCGCCTCTTCGGGTGCCGCCGACTTTTCCGCTGAGCTCTTGCAGCTGCCGTCGCTTCTTTCTCCGCGTTTCCTTCGGTTCACCATACATGACACACATGAGCCGATTGTCGTGTAGAAGTAAACAAGACTAGCGCGTCTGGAACATTTCCTAAGTCCATTAATTCATTCCATTACATTCTTAATCGCATACTTCCACACTAGAGTCAGGCAATATGGCGCAAGTGAGCGCAAATGCGAGATAGGGCTAGTACAACCTAACTGGATACGCTACCTGTAATAGTTATTGGGGCGGAGCATGAAGGGACTAGCCAGGTGTTGATCACACGTCCCACGATCGTAGACGCTCCTCTTACTACCCTGTAGGCAACAGTTGGCCAGTCGGAACAGGACTAACAGTTTACGTTTGCGGTGACGATAAAAGGAGGAATCGGTTACGGGCTTTATAACAATTTTCTTCCTTATTGTTGTCGTTTCACTGATGGTTACTTTGGCACAAAACTGAATTAACAATGCACGTAAAATTTACATAATTGTATAGAGCATCTGCTAGTAAAATTGATACTCCACACATCTTTCGTAAGTCCATCGATGGTTACTAAAAACATTTATCGTTAACATACAGCCATCTACAAGTATGTATGCCGGCCGTTGTAGTCGAGCGGCTCTAGGCGCTTCAGTCTGGAACCGCGCGACCGCTACGGTAGCAGGTTCAAATCCTGCCTGGGACATGGATGTGTGTGATGTCCTTAGATTGGTTAGGTTTAAATAGTTCTAAGTTCTAGGGGACTGATGACCTCAGATGTTAAGTCCATAGTGCTCAGAGCCATTTAAACCATTTTTGAACAAGTAGGTATACAGTTTACAGACTTCGGATTTGTGGCCTTTCGATTCTTTGAAGACTTCATCATTTTTAACAAAATGTCCCAACAGGTCGGGATTTGGGTCGATGTAATCCAAACTTCGGCACTTTGAGATTGGATTTCCAGTGCCGACATTGGCATGTTCGCCAAGGGAAATCTCTCGAAAACTTTGGTCGGACTGTGGAATTATTGCCATTGCTTAATTTATTTCTGGAACAGTGGTATTTGTTGAACCATTACTCGTATAATTGCGGCTGCGAGAGTGTTAAAAATACGTGTAAATGTTGTGATCTCTTATCCCTATGTCTCTGCTGTCCACAATACCGAGACTCCTACTCCTAAATTCCCTGTTAAAGTTATTGGTAATGATACATAAATCATGGATCGCCATACTATAGCAGCTCTGGAAATCAGATCCACGTAGTGCAGATAATAACGAGATGTTCGGTCACGCTGGAAATTAAAAGTCACACAAACAACGGTCCATTAGTCTAGACTACACTTGTTTTTTATTAGCATAAAATGAACTATCCTTCTGACTATGAATCACGTGGAATTCGACGTACTATACTCTCACAATTTAGTCACTTGCTTATGTTCTTCCTTCCACAACACTTTTAGTGAAACGACATTTCAAACAACGTTCTCCCTGTTTAATTGTAACACACGCTCTTAAGAAGTTCTTTTTAAACGTTTCTCTTCCCAATCCAACTGTCTAAGCTTATTTCCTTCCTCACAGGTAACTAATTTATAACGTCTTCAATAATAACTTTACGTATCTTTCTCACGTAACAAGTCACCAATCGATCTCCCAAAACGTCAGTACTCCTCTCTCGACTTCAGGGTACTCCAACTGTGTGTGTGGGCTCATCTCATTATAGAGTCTACACCAATAGTTAATTTTGAGTGTCCTTCTCGGTAACTTTCTGTGTCTCGTGTGTATTGCGGTACCATCCAGCCCAACAAACGCCATTATTCATCTCCCCCTCAGTTATCTCCGCATTCTCTTCCCCAGATTTTTTCACATAAATATTAACTTCTCTGGGCACAGTACTTAAATTAGATGTACAACACACATACAATTCAGAGGTTCTAAATAATACTGATTACAGAAAAAGGAAAGAAAATTAACACATAAGAAAAAGTTCCGTCTCAGCTTGTAACAGAGCGAGCTGAATTGAAATCTTTAGTCGCCCAGCACGATCACAGGAAACCATGAAACAAAATTCAAGATGGAGACGCCAGAGTTTCAACTTGGTCCTCTGTGTTAGTGGCACCTCTTTCGTGCCTTGTGTGAAACTGTGGCGGCCACACTTTCGTCCCCTCGCACAGTAAACTTGTTGCAGGTTGATTCCATTTTCATTTTCATCCTGTACGCCTTCATTGTAGAAAATCCTAAACATGTGTCATGAAATAGAACGAAGCGAAAATCCACTTTCCAGTGTTGGAAGATGTATGTATAAATGGTGTAATCAGAACGGCATTTCTAATTTTCCTTTATTTCACCCATTTTTTGTCTTAGCACACTCATGTTCACACAGTAGGCATAACATTGTGATTGTATGTTAATGGAAGCACGAACATCAGTCTCACCTGAGATCAAACGATTAAAATGTAAGTGTTTGTTAAATACACTGTCTCACAACTGAAGCCAAGACTGCACTAGGAACGTTCCAATATTACCGCTATTGCCGGCCGTGGTGGCCAAGCGGTTAAAGGCGCTATAGTCTGGAACCGCGCGACCACAACGGTCGCAGGTTCGAATCCTGCCTCGAGCATGGATGTTTGTGATGTCCGTAGGTTAGTTAGGTTTAAGTAGTTCTAAGTTCTAGGGGACTGATGACCTTAGAAGTTTAGTCCCATAGTGCTCATAGCCATTTCAACCATTACCACTATTAGCAAATATCGATACATTTTGTGCCGATATGGTATCGTTCTAGACACTATGTGTTGGAAAACTTCCTAGTATCGTACTAACTATCCACTATCAGTAGGGAAAGTATCGGGTGACGCTGGAGAGAATAACAACCTTTCACGACTATTTTCATGACAAAATGCACGGATCATGTGCATCCACAACTACATATATATACTCAAAAAGCCAGCGCAGTTGCATAGCGAATGGTATATGGCACCACTCGTGGTTATTCCCTTTCCTGCTTCATCGTCAAAAGAAGCTAGTGCAAAAAGACTGTCTATTGTGCTTCCTTGCGACCTCTGGTTTCTCTTATCTTGTCCTCGCGGTATTTAGGCATGACGTACGCTCGTCGCAGTGCAATCATTCTCCAATCAGTCGCAAATACTGGTTCCCTCAATTTTCTCAAGAGAGTTTCGCGAAAAGAATATCGTCTTCCCTCCAGGGATTCCCTGGTAGAAACTGCAGGTAACATATTTAGCAGCGCGCATCTGAATTGTTTCGATGTCTTCCTTTAATCCGACCTGGTGGTCCAAACAAGATCCGATGATGACAGCGTACATCTGTCGAACCCGGTCATAGTAGTAAAAAGAATTGCTAGCGATCTTGGCAAACTTCATTCTTCAGGAATAATATAACTTTCAGGTCGCCCGCAACGATTGACGAGTGTCAGACATACAGTGTGGTCCATTGATAGTGACCGGGCCAAATACCTCACGAAATAAGCATCAAACGAAAAAACTACAAAGTACGAAACTTGTCTAGCTTGAAGGAGGAAACCAGATGGCGCTATGGTTAGCACGCTAGATGGCGCTTCCATAGGTCAAACCGATATCAACTGCGTTTTTTTTGTATTGGAACCCCCATTTTTTATTACATATTCGTGTAGTAGGTAAAGAAATATGAATGTTTTAGTTGGACCACTTTTTTCGCTCTGTGACAGATGGCACTGTAATAGTCACAAACGTATAAGTAAGTGGTATCACGTAACATTCCGCCAGTGCGGACGGTATTTGCTTCGTGATACATTACCCTTGTTAAAATGGACCGTTTACCAGTTGCGGAAAAGGTCGATATCGTGTTGATGTATGGCTATTGTGATCAAAATGCCCAACGGGCGTGTGCTATGTATGCTGCTCGGTATCTTGGACGACATCATCCCAGAGTCCGGACCGTTCGCTAGATAGTTACGTTATTTAATGAAACAGGAAGTGTTCAGCCACATGTGAAGCGTCAACCACGACCTGCAACAAATGTTGATGCACAAGTAGGTGTTTTAGCTGCTGTCGCGGCTAATCCGCACATCACTAGCAGAAAATTGCGCGATAATCGGGAACCTCAAAAAGTCTGTGTTGAGAATGCTACATCAACATCGATTGCATCCACACCATATTTCTATGCACCAGGAATTGCATGGGGACGACTTTGAACGTCGTGTACAGTTCTGCCACTGAGTACAAGAGAAATTACGGGACGATGACAGATTTTCTGCACAGGTTCTATTTAGCGACGAAGCGTCATTCACCAACAGCGGTAACGTAAACCGGCATAATATGCACTATTGGGCACAGGAAAATCCACGATGGCTGTGACAAGTGGAACATCAGCGACCTTGGCGGGTTAATGTATGGTGCGGCGTTATGGGAGGAAGGATAATTGGCCCCCATTTTACCGATGGCAATCTAAATGGTGCAATATATGCTGACTTCTTACGTAATGTTCTACCGATGTTACTATAACATGTTTCACTGCATAACAGAATGGCGATGTACTTCCAACATGATGGATGTCCGGCACATAGCTCGGGTGCAGTTGAAGCGGTATTGAATAGCATATTTGATGGCCCGAACGTTCACCGGATCTGACGTTCCCGGATTTATTTCTGTGGGGAATTTGCTATCGTGATCCACCGACAACGCCTGACAACATGCGTCAGTGCTTTGTCAATGCATGTGCGAACATTACGGAAGGCGAACTACTTGCTGTTGAGAGGAATGTCGTTACACGTATTGCCATATACATTGAGGTTGACGGACATCATTTTGAGCATTTATTGCATTAATGTGGTATTTTCAGGTATTCACGCTGTAACAGCATGCGTTCTCAGAAATGATAAGTTTACAAAGGTACATGTATCACACTGGAACAACCGAAATAAAATGTTCAAACGCACCTACGTTCTGTATTTTAATTTAAAAATCCTACCTGTTACCAACTGTTCGTCTAAAATTGTGAGCCATATGTTTGTGACTATTACAGCGCCATCTATCACAAAGCGAAAAAAGTGGTCCAACGAAAACAATCATATTTCTTTACGTACTACACTAATATCTAATAAAAAATGGGGGTTTCTATTTAAAAAAACGCAGGTGATATCCGTTTGACCTATGGCAGCGCCATTTAGCGGGCCAACCATAGCGTCATCTGTCTCTCCCCTTCAAGGTAGACAAGTTTCGTTCTTGGTAGTATTTTCGTTTGACGCTTATAACGTGAGATATTTGGCCCGGTCACGATCAATGGACCACCCTGTATATACGCTGTTTAAATTTAGGTCGCCCATCTCCATTGCGTTATAATACAATTACTAATGACGGGCTAGTTCTGAACACCGCTCGAACAAAAAATTATTAGTATAGAACTTAATGGAGCTCTGTTACATATTTGTCGTTTGTAGTGACTTGAAGCAGCATGACAGAAAGAAATTTCTGGGAGGGAGTCAGTGCCGCAGTGCCCTGGACGCAGTTTTCGCTGAGGTGTGCGAGTCGCATCTTTCTTAGCGCGCTGGACTCGCGTAATGGAGGTCGACCGATCAAATCCCCTTCCGTCCACCCAGAATGTGGTTTTCTGTGGCTGCCCTCTATTACTTAACGCAAATTCCGGCGTGGTTGCTTTGAAGTAGAGACAGCTGATTTCCTTCCCCGCTCTCCACCAATCAGAGCTTATGTTCCATCTGTAATGAGCTCGATGGGTCATTAAATACTAAACTTAGTTCCAGAGACTGGTGCTGCGCCCGTAGATAGCTGGCCGATGTGCAACGTATAACGGCACAGTTATGTCAGGACAGTAAAATACACTTTGTCACTCGCTGGCGTAACGCAAAAGCACAGCATAATTTTTATTTGTGAGTTTATTAATATCAATTGATAATACGATCTGGAATATTTCAAAGCATGGGACAGTGTTCTCAGACTTGTAATATTGACGACTTAATGACTTGTACGTTGTTACGCTTAAGGCTGTTGGGAGCCATCAAGGGCACTCCAAGATAGGAAATCAGAGACAGTGCAGAGCGCTGACTAAAGGGGGTGCGTTTAGGCTACCGGAGCTAAGTAGTAACACTAGAGCACTGCAAATAGCAGACACTCTGGGCAGCTGTCCAAGGGCAGAAGTTTCACTTCAGATAATTAGCCGGTAACTCCATCCACCGCCTAAACGCTGCTGTAAGGCGTCACAGTAGGAGATGGCAATGAAAAGGCACCTCTTAGCAGAGGCAGTAACCTTGATGCCTGCTCCCGAGAACTGCAACGTCAGTGAGCTTACACAGGTAGGAGTGCCACTACAGCAGTCCCCACAGACAGGACTGAGGGAGGGGCCAAGTGACGTAAGACACTGTTCAAAAAGTGTGTGTGAGTCCCTAAAGGACCAAACCAATGAAGTCACCGGTCCCTAGACTTACACACTCCTTAAACTAACGTATGCTAAGAACAACACACACACACACCCATGCCCGAGGGAGGACTCGAACCTAAGGCAGGAGTGGCCGCTCAATCCGTGACATGGCGCCTCAAACCGCGCGGCCACTCCGCAAGGCCTGAGACACTGCTGTTGCTGGCCGTAATAAGAGCGGCAGAGATGTGTTCAGCTTTCAGCTCAATGCTGATACTACCAAACCTGGGCCGGCCGGTGTGGCCGAGCGGTTCTAGGCGCCTCAGTCTGGAACAGCGCGATCGCTACAGTCGCAGGTTCGAATCCTGCCTCGGGCATGGATGTCTGTGATGCCATTAGGTTAGTTAGATTTAAGTAGTTCCAAGTACTAGGGGACTGATGACCTCCAGTGTTAAATTCCATAGTGCTCTGAGCCATTTGAACCATTTTGAACCAAACCCGGAGTTTATTAACGTAAAGTCCAGAAGCATTTCCTGGGTACCGAGCAGGGGAAGGAGAGGAATCTAAATGTGGTCGGCCAGAGGCCACCTGAAGGTGCAGAGCGACTCGTCAGATTGGCCGAAGCTTGTTAAGTGCCCCTGTATTGGTGGGTCAGCTATAGGAAGGTAGAAACAGTGTTCCCGCACTATCCTTTAAAAAAAATGTTTTTGCATTCAGAGAGTGTTCTCAGTCAGATCGTTGTGGCGCCAACTCCGTGTGGCTCGGGGAAAGCCTCGGTAAGCTCCTCACCTGGTTCTAGGCGCTTCAGTCTAGAACCGTGTGACCGCTACGGTCGCAGGTTTGAATCCTGCCCTGGCACGGATGTGTGTGATGTCCTTAGGTTAGTTAGGTTTAAGTAGTTCTAAGTTCTAGGGGACTGATGAACTCAGGTGTTATGTCCCATAGTGCTCAGAGCCATTTGAACCATTTGGTAAGCACTATGAGTATCTTTTGGGCAACCACGTCATTCCAGCTCTCCAGCAGCGTGGATGTGAGGATGGGATCATTTCTATACAAGATGGCGCGCCTCCTCACATTGCAAATCCAGTTACGCAGCTGCTGTAGCGCCATTTCGGAAATGCTAGAATTATCAGTCATCATTTCCCTACAGCCTGGCCGTCCCGATCACCTGATCTTAATTCGCGTGACTTCTGGCTGTGGATCTTTCTGAAAGATGTTGTATTCAGTGTTCCGATTGCAAAGTTAGCTACACTGAACGCACACAATGCGCAACACATTCTGAACGTCACCCCGCAAACACTTCGATCAGTTGTGCAACATGCTGTTTCCCGATTTAAACTTGTTGCAGGAAACGGTGGACAGAATATTGAACATGTTTTGCGCCTATCACACGGAAATTAATAATCTGATTTGATTTGGATTGATGCTTTACATGCGGTTTTTTTTCCTCAGGACAGTTAAAAATCGGTGTGATTGATTCTTTTTGTGCGGGTTTTGGCCTCACGACAATTAAAAACCGATGTGAGTGATGCTTTTTATGCAATTTTTGGCCTCAGAACAATTAAAAACCGATTTTTCCTATCCGATATGTGATATGACCTTGCCATGGTGGATGGGCTTACGTAATTAACAGTACCACGCCTTTACATCCATGCACACAGAGTATTACAGTTTGTTTTACGTCAAACGTACGCCTTAGGCAGTGTTCTATGATTCATTTGTCATTTGTAGTCGACCATTATTAAATTATGGTTCCTACAGCGCCACCCACTGCTACATTTTGTAACTATTTTTTTTCTTATGCCATACGTTTCCCCCTTCTCCGATTATATTCCGTTGCAATTTGACGTCATTCTGACCAGTGGCGTTATTTCTACTGCGATTTGAAAGTTTCATTTTAATTATAATCACCCTGTAGAGTCTGTCTTTATCCCAACAACTTTGACAGTAGTTGTCTGTGACAGTCTGTTCATTGTGGTAATAATTATCAGTGAAAAGTTTTTGAGGAGCAAATTAAAGACACAAAAGTAGGAAAAGGTTTAGAAAATACATATAATAAAGTGCTCATGAAATTACTTTACTTGGGTTTAAACCAGCTACATTTATTTTCTTTTCCTCATTTATGGGGTCCTGTTAAACTGGATTACACACTTGATATAAATGTGTTTGGCATCGAGTCGCAGATGCTTCGTATCTGAATAGCTCCATGTATATGGAGAAACTTTGCTCGACATCTACAGAAACCAACGGAGCATAATTTTTCAGCACCCACAAAGTAAGTTCAGTCGACGTTGCAAAGGTTTCCACTAATATTTCGGCCTACTTGATGGCTGTTGTGTCTAGGGCACGTACGAAGTGTTCGATTTTCTCCAAGTTTTCGCATAAGAAAACTGCGCATCCTATCCAAATACCCCACCCTGTGATGACGAGATACAGTGGAAGGTAGAGCCCTGTCATTTCTTGATAAAAAATTTGATGACTGGGAGCCTTTAACAGAACTTTCTTAAGAGCAGCAATTACGTCACCTACCCTGCAGTAATTCTCCCTGATGCTTTCGCAGACACGGTGCAGACCATGTGGAATACATGTTACATGGTTGAGGTTAGGGTACATGCCCTTTAATTGTTCGAAAGCCGAATGCATGTAGCGTGCTTGATCAGACACCACAAGCGTGACTTTTTCATACTGTATGTCCCCTGGCCACATGTTCGCACGTGAGCCATTGAACTATTGCATTATGGTGCTGGCATTTGTGTTCTCGAGTTGGTACATTTTAAAAATCCCATTCACCAGATAATGGAAAAACTAACACATTCAAAATATATCTTTACAGCTCGTCAGTAATTTCATCTAAAATGAAGCACACTTCGTTTTGCCGACAGCCTCTCTTATTTTCTCTAAACGTTCTCACACACTGGATATATGTAAATTTTTCTCAGAGGGCTCTCATCCGGTATTGACCTTTGTAATTCTCTATAAATGATTTGAATGCAGGATTGTTTACCTTTTTCATTGGAATTCCTGCTTGGATTAAATCCATGGCAAGATCCGCAGTAAACTCATTCAATAATAGCTGCTGTTCGGATCCTGAAGATGGGTATCAGAATAGTTCGCTTAGGTTTAGACTTGGTAAGTTGAGCGTTCTTTAAATGTTCTTTGTTCGGGGTGTGCTGATTTATCCTGCTTCCTTGACGCTTGTTATCGATTGTATTATTTACATCGAAGACGCCACTCGCAGAATGAAGCTTTTACTTTTTATAAATTGAATCCTGAATTCTTCTGAAAGTGCACATGATGTTGCTTCCTTAACTTTCGGCCTGATTTTGTTGTGAAAACTCCTTTATGGTAAAACACTAATACGGTCAAGGAGACAGTACAAAGTCAATAGATAGGAGCCATTAAATACATGCCAACACTAACTCAGTTTAAGTTTAAACTGTTGTAACATCAATGTTTAAATTTTGTTTTCACATCTGCAGGTTGACCATTGTTTCTGACGTTGACTATTGTTGCTGAGGTTGTCAGTTGTTGCTGGGGTAGGAATAATTACTGGTGCTTTCAATCAATCCTGTATGTGAGACTGTTTGTGCGTTTGCCGGGATTGATGGAAAGCACCAGTAATTCAGTTCAATTCACTTAGCCCTTTTAATATCTACTTGACTTCATTTTTCGCAAACAGAAATTTAAAGTAAACAAAGGAATTAAGACAATGAGTGAGGAATACCTGAATGTTCTTTTGTTTGCTGATGACATCGTTTATTATTCAAAAGAATGCAGATGATCTTTAAAGATCAGTATACCAGCTCAACGAAACTCGCAAGAAGCACAACCTGAGTAACAAAACAAAAACAGTACCATTCAGAGGAAAATATCCAGTCAGATCATAAATTGTGTTGGATAATTCAGTTTTAGAACAAGTGTTCCAAATCTCTTATTTAGGCTAGGCTATAAGTTTTAATTTGGACGCTGATATTGAAAATAAAACACACAGATTCCAAGCTGTCTGTGGTGCCATTAGCAGATCGTTGTGCCATAAAGTACCAAAAGGAAACCATCATGAAATTCTATAAAGTAATGGTGGTTCTGGTGTTATCCTACGGAAGTAAAAGCTTGGTTACCACAAAAAAACACAGGACAATAAAACTGAAACAGCAGAGATGATGCTCCTGAGAAAGATGAAGGGCTGCACAAGAAGAGATTTGATTAGGAAAGAAGATATTAGAACAGAAGTACATATTTTCAGCATGAATGAAAAAATTCAAAAATATCGTAAAAATTGGAAACAACGCCTCATGAGAATGTCAGGTCACAGAATTCCTCAGAGGATCCCGAACTACTGGCCGGATGGGAAAAGAGATATTGGAAGACCTAGAAAAAGATGGGAATGATTTTGTCTGTGTGTTCGGAACAGGCAACAGCCTAATCCTTGAAAGGAAGGTGGTTGTGGTGGTGGTGGTGGTGGTAGATGCGATGACGATGACGCTTCTTACCATCAATTAAATTTTAATATTTATCGACCATTGTTCACTTCCGATTAAATGAAATCTTAAAAACCTGTTAATAGAAAAAAAATTGTCTTAGTTATTGAAAACGCAGATAAGATAGGGTAGAAAGTGGTCTAAAAATCGATTGGAAGGGAAAAGCTGCAAAATGTAATCTCGCAAAAAAAGAGACTGACCTTCGCTTATTTTGCTTCATTTCGTGTCCCCAAATGTGTCTGTGCGAAAATACCTATAGCCTATATTTTTGAAAAGTTGCTGCACCTTACAATCCCTTCTTTAATAATCATCGTAACATGGCTGTAAAAGGAACCAGGAAGGATACAGAAAATATTTATGTGCCACTGAACAGCGATTACAGAAACAATCCAGCAAAGCGATAATTACTTGCCAAGTGCAGTTTCTCATTAACGGTTAGCGTTCACCTTCTGAGATTTTTGAATTGAAAACAGTGTCAACAATTGATTTCTTTTCGAATCATTTTCACAACCTGATATTAAAAATTAAATTGACTTCCAAATATAAAGTTTTATTACGAGCTTGTTGTTTCAGCATTGCAGTAAATCATTAATTTTAGTAACTGTACTATTTTATTTGTATGAGTAGTTATTTTGATTCTTCCATGTATTGTATTTTAATGTTCGTGCGTGATTGTGTGAATGATTATTGTAGACATTACCATGTTAGATTATCATGTGATTCAGCGAGTCAGTATAATACGCAGTTAGCGACTCCACGTCAACCTTCCATATGTAATGGTTGTTCTGTTTCATTCCAATTACCAGTTGTCAGTACGTGATCATAAAACTGCAATAATTTCACCGCGCGTGCAGAAATATTGTTGTAACTCGGCTCGGTGTTGGGTAATCCGATGTCTTCACGATCATATTTACAATAAATTGACATCTTTTATAGTAAATCGCGACGGCCACGTTTTAAACTTCACCTCTTCTGTGTGCCGTCGCCACTCTCCGGTTCCTTTCCTTGACCCGCTATCCTCCCCGACCGCCCAATCACCGGTGGAAAATCGTAATGCCAGCCGCATCTCACATTACTTTCTCTTCTGGTCCCGTTCGTTGGGCAGAGACGGAACTTGAAAATAGGTCGCATTATGAAGTAGCTTCCGAGCTATCACCTTTGGAACTGTATTTCACTGTCGTTGGCATGTGACTTCCTCCTTTGCTTTCCAAAGGACGCTTCCTCAAAAATAGACACACACACACACACACACACACACACACACATGATTTTCTTATTATTAGGAGTCATAGTCGTGTAGAATTGTCTAAAATGTAGTGGGTTATGTGGTATGCCGGAGTATGAAATCAATTATGACTTGGGTTGTAACAATTTCACACAACGTGCTTGTAACGGATTTCATTTAAGAACCGACTGTGAATTTGTTACAACCCACATAAAATTTCCTCCGTACTCCAACATACAAAGTCCCCCAGCCGCTTTTTCTGTCCGTATGTGAACGCTAATCACAGGAACAATTGTAGGTATTATGATACGGTTTTCACTAACAGATAGACTGATGCAGGTTAAGATTTGTGTACATAATTTATAAATATTTGCTTCAAATTGGCTGAACTGTGATCATTGTCGACTGATTCGTGGCTTCTGAGAACTCTTCATGCGTGCGCTGCTTAGATCATTTAAGTAGTGCTTAGTGCTAGAATGTATGGTTAATATTCGGTTACATAACGCTATTCTATGAATTTTGAAGTACTTAGTGAGCTGTAAACAAAATTACCGGTTCACCAGACAAGACACTTAATAGTGTTACTCGTACCATCCAAATGGTGTTACCATGACGATCCTGTGTCACTAAATAATGAGTTATCATCGTCTTCATATGTACTACAATGTACTGTGAAAATAATTTCGAAATGACAGCAACGTATCACGTGACGATGACTGAAAGATTGAAATTACATTAGTGTATCAAGAAGGAATAAAGTAAATCAAAAGGTGAAAGCATTACCGTTTAGACCACAGATACGTATATTTAAAATTCAGAATGATTAATCTGAATTATTTATGGTGATCTACAAGCTCTGAAACGCGAGTTTGCTAAAACTTGCAAAGTGGACACGTTATTCAAACACACACCGGCTTTAGGAATTACTAATTAAATCGAAGTCATTGAAATGTTTAATTTTTAACAGTTAAAAATTAAATTACGCGGCCTGTAAATTTATTCAGATACATTCAAACACATTTAACACGAATGCTACCGAACTTAACATTTACTGATGAAATTTAAGATCATTTTATTCTGTAGTCGTGATGTGCAGCTTACATTCCACGTGTCAAACACTTTGGTCGAACGATTAACCACACGCACGGTTGTCACCTACAAAGCTTTTACAAGAGCAATGAAAGACAATTTTCTTAGTATTAATCGTTTTATTCATATATATATTATAAAAATGGACCGATGTATGCGTGTATGTATGTTTCACATCTACTCCTAAATCAATTTTGTAACCATAACACCAACAAAAAATGTGCGGAAAGCGATTTCCATTCTCAAGAAGTTGTTCAATCATTCCACTAGCACGTTTTGGGGATACGACGTCAGAGTTGAGATGCTGGCAGAATTGGTTCGAGCGCATGCATACCTTTATCAATTTTAAAGACGAATATTTTGTATAATAATTAGCAGACAAACCCAGAACTATCCGGGTATTCATTTTGCCAATTTTTTGTTAGAAACGGAACATTACAAGTACTTCTCCAGCTACAGCACCCTCACCTATAGCTTATGGCTACCAACTGTGCACCTGACAGGCCTATCCTTTCCCATTGCTCGACATCTGTTAGTTAATGTCTGCGTTACTAACCCTCGTAATGGCAGCGTCTGCTGTCACACAGCAAGCGAACCATTATTTAACGGAGGAAATAATGGAATTAATTTCTCATTCCCTGTTTCCAGCTGATTTACCACCTAACCATTAATGTCTCAGTATTTACTGTGTTACCCTGAGGCAAATTTCAACAAGAAATCCTCTTGCCGATCCCAAATCACAGTATACATGACTTTTTAGACTGCCGACCAGTGTTGAGCAACCAAATTTTTAAATCAATACTTGTACCTACACTGCATATAGTTGGAATGTAGTCGTTTTCGTCCATTACATGAAGATCTGAGAGGACGTCAGATTCCTTTGTATCCTTGCGTCCATGATTTACGATAACCTGCTTCTGCTAGGAGCCGCTTGAACATGGCAATGAATCTTGAGGTTTTCAACAAGATATCATTTTGAAATTACTTTTCGTCACTATTGATGAAGATTTCTAGTTCAGTAATATCCATCCTCCCCTCCGCACCACACCCCCTCCTCCCTCACCCCCCTCCTCCCACATGAGTTCGTGCATGACACACGGGGCCCCGAGTTATTGCAGCACATTCTTCCTTCCTGGGCTGCATTTCCGTAACAGTGCATCTCCCACTCCATCCTCACTCCATGCCCCTTGCCCCCTCCTTCGCCTCTCTCAGTGTTCTGGTTTATGTCGCCCTGGTTATCCACATGGTTCCCTGTATTCCTTGCAGGTTTATTCCTCTTGACTAGCCCCCATCCTTTTTGGCGTTCTGGGCCCCGCTTGGGGTTTGACCTCCACTTCTAAATTTTCTGTCTTCAGTATGAGCCATTTGAGGAAGAACTCCCTCCCTAACGCCTGCAACGTGGATTCATCCCCCCCCCCTTCCTTCCCCACCGCAGCCCCTCTCCACCCCGCTAGGTCGCCAGCAAGTGTAGCCAGTCTGTGTGGTGGGATTTTTGTGTAGCTATCTGGCTGAGACCCAAAACAACTGTGCCAGAAAGGCCGTTGCTGTGGCTGGGTGGCGCCTCTGGGAAGGGCCCATGATCGGAGTGGGTCGTATCAGGGTAGAAGCTTGGTGCATGAAATGTATCAAGCTACAAAAATCTAGCCATTCTCAAACGACCGTTTCTTTGAGCGGTAGCGGATCATTTAATTTTGCTTCACATGGCCCTGAAATCCTCCCTCCCTGGCAACACACTGAAACGAGGACCAGGCCCACCGTTTTGGGATAAAGCACTTTTCGCGCTACCTGGTCTCTGCTAAGACAGCGACACATTCACCGCCACAAGGCTGTTGTTTTTTGTAGAGAGTATTGAGGACAAGATTAGCAAAGTGGAATCTCTCAGTAAGATGCGGTCGGGCTCCTTGTTGGTCAAAGCTTATGCTGCCGCCCAATCTGCTGCCATTCATGCTTGTGATCACCTTGACGACGTCCCGGTGTCTATTGCCCTGCACCAGTCTCTGAATATGTTCCAGGGAGTAATTTTTCATAGGGACCTCATTCTGAAAACTGATGAGGAACTCCAGGTGAATTTGGAGCAATGCGGCATTCATTTTGTTCAACATGTGCACAAGGTTCGTAAAGACAACCACACTGATACCGGCACCTTTATTCTGGCTTTTAAGGGCGATACCCTCCCAGAGAAGGTCACGGTTATGGGTTACCAATGCAACATGAAGCTGTACATGCTTACAGCACTTACATTTTGGGCATAAGTCTTCCCACTGACTGTATTCCGCTACATGTGTGTGTCAACTGCCATGACCGCCACTCTCCATGCACGCCAGATTGCCCAGTTTACAAGAAAGAGAAGAAGTCCCTTGATCGTCTGCCTTGTGCTAACGCTCACCAAAAATATTACCGCCTCCATCCATTGTCGATTTCTTTTACTTTCGCCTCTATTGCATCCTTTCCCCCACCTACCTTTTCCTTACCCCAGCCCCGTCCCCCTCTCATCGCCCTCTCCCCTGCGGTTCCCATGCCCTCATCTCCGAGTTCCCCTTCCCCTCCCCAGACAAAGAAGCGCCCACCCCCCTTCTTCGGCGCTTGCTGGTGATGGACCTCCCATCCCAGGACCTCTCCCCACTGTATCTCTCAGGCTGTGGGCCTGCTCCCACAATGACCATGAGACATACCATCTGTGCACCCTGAACGTTGCCCACTTTCTTTTGGTTCTGGATCTTGCGGAAGTCTGCTCTCTGTGCCCTGCCCCCCTCAACCTCTGAAAGGGAAGAAGAAGAAGAAGAAGAAGAAGAAGAAGAAACGTAAGTCCCTCGACAAGGCCTGCCCTGGTGCCCCCAGACGTGTCATCTCCCCCTTCATCATCTGACATTTTCTTTACAGATGTCACCCTGTCCTCCTCGGTGACGACCACTGACCTGGTGACATGACCTCAGCTCCTTTATGTCTAACCTGGATTCTCGCCACATGATAACCCAGTAAATTTCAACGGATATTACCGTCATCTATCGGAAATAAAACAACTTGTTTCCTCTTATTCTGTGTTCTGTCTTTCTCTTCAAGAAACACACTTCCATGATGACCAGTTTCCAACAATTCGAGGTTATCGAGCATTCTGTCAGAACCATGCTGACCCTGAGATCGCCTCAGGAGAGGCCTGCCCTTTGGCTCATACGGATGTCATCAGTGACTAAATCCCCATTCATACCAACCTGTAAGCAATAGCAGTACCGGTGCTGACGAGCCCAGCAAGTACCATATGCAATGTCTACCTCCCTCCAGGTAGGCTACTTCCTTACATTGACTGCCTAGCTTAATATGGCAACTCCCACCCTCATACCTTCCTACACCTCGAGGACTTTAGTGCGCGACATCCTCTATGAGGAGTAGCACTGACAGGTAGGTGTCTTGTAATTGACCAACTTATTACAGTCTTTAATGTGTGATTCCCCTGACTATTTCAGCACCGCTCATGGTACCTTTTGTGCCATCGATCTCACGATCTCCTCCCCTACTCTCTTGGCTTTCCTACATTAGTCTCCCTATAAGGACCTTTGTGAAGTGGCGGTGATTCTGTCGTTCTCCCGCCAGCGCCAGGCAGACAGGCCTCCACGCTGGGCATTCCACAGAACCAATTGGTCTTTGTATGCGTCTGCTGTGCACTTCGACCCATTGATGCAGTACCGCAAAGCGTCTCTGCCACTCTTCTTCATGCTGCTGGCACTGCTGTAGCCCTTATCATCAGCCGGTCCCTTGGTGGACCAAGTATGTAGCAGTCGCTATCCAGGATTGCCGACGGGCGCTGCAACGATTTAAGTGACGCCCTTCCCACATCAACCTTATGGCTTTTAAGCGTCTCCATGCTAAGATTTACTGTCTTACTAAGTAGAGTACAAAGGAATGCATCAGGATTCATCCTGTCAACCTCTTCGTTCTTATAGTCAATGTAACCTTAAATTTCCCAATGTACACATCTAATCTCTAGCATTCTTCGGTAGTACTACATTTCAAAAGCTTGTGGTCCCTTTTTGTCTGCAACGTTATCGTCCACTTGATATTTAACATTACATTCGGTATTAATTTTTTTTCTGTGGAAAGCTTTCCTTGTTATTGCAAGTCTCCGTTTAAAATGACAAGTCTCCATTTAATATACTCTACACTTCCGTTACCACCAGTTATTTTTGTCACTGGATAGCAAAACCCACTACATTCTCCTTCTTATTCCCTAAAGTGATATTCCGTTACCCTTATTGATTTGCATATTATAACCTATTTTCAAGATTCTGTCTATTCCATTCAACCAATGTTCTAAGTCATTTGACGTCTCTGATTGAATCACAATGTTGGTGGTAAATCTTAATATTTTTATATCTTATACTTGAACTTTTAATTCCACTTTCAAGTATCTCACTGGTTTGCTATGCTGTTTACGTACTGTGGAGGTTGAATAGCATGGGGAAAGGACGCAATCCTGTCTAACTTCCTGAGACTTATAACTACAGTCTGGTTTCGACATAAGTTGTAGACAACTTACCCCTCCCGCCTCTTCATGTTATCCCAGCTTCGTTCGCAATTTACTTCAGTGTATTCCAGTCAGCATTGTCAAAACCTTTCACTAAATCTATAACATTACAAACCACGCTTTGCCATTCTTCAGGATATCTTCTAAGATAAGTCATACCGTCAGTATTGCTTCCTCTGTTCTTACAGTTGTCCGAAATCCAAACTGAACTCCACCGAGGTTGGCTTGTACGAATATTTCAAAGCTTCTGTAAATAATTGGTGCTGGTAATTTGCAACAATGGCTTGTTAATTTGATGGTTCAATAATATTCACATCTGTCTGCACCTTCTTCCTTTGGAAATGAGAGTATTATATTCATCCTGGAGCCCATTTCGTTTGTAATGTATACAAGGAGGAATAGTTTAGTCATGGTTGTTCCATTCTGAGAAAATGTCATCCACACCGGTTGCTTGTGTAGTCTTAAGTCTTCAGTGCCCTGTCAAAGCCTCTTACAGTATCACATCTCCCATCTCATCTACATATGCTTCCTCTTACCTCTCCATAATATTGTTTTCCAGTTTCTTCCATTCGTGTGGCACTTGTGTATTTACACTCTGCCTTTCAGCCATCCCTCTTTGCTTCGTATTGGCTTGCCACCTGAACTCCTGATATCTAATCCTTATTATCTTATGTGTAGTTACGAGGGGATTATCCCACTACGTGGTAACTATTTGTGTTTGCGGTAAGTCAGAACGTATATCGGAAAGGAAAGATTGTCTGTGGACGTTAGTGTTCTCAGCGGCTGCGTGACGTCGCAGCTGGCTAATGGAGGCGTACAAATAACGTGATTAGTCGCAGCTTCCCCACCTCCCTCTCCACCGTCGCCCCCGCTAAGTTAATTTGGCTCTGGGAGCAAAACGCCGCCAACTGTCACACCGGCTCCAGGCGGCAGATGCAGCGCTCCGCCTCCAAGGCGAGGGAGTTCCGTTTATCCAGTCCCCATAACCGCTATTAGCATTTCTACAGCGGGGTGTAGGGAATTTTTGGTCTCCGCGACTATCGGTGAAACTCTGTTTTATGGAAATTTGTCTTCTGGAGTGACGCATCTGATTAGAAGGAATTAAGCTTTTATTTCGATTGAATTTCTGCAGCACGGACAAAACTGAAAACGTTATTGACGGTTTTATTTTTAAGCTGCAACTTCATTTTCAAAACTACACTGCCAATTTTTGCACATTACATCTTTATCGCCTTACTTTGGCTACGAAATGTAACATTATTTTATAAACAGTCATAAACCTGTCACATTATTTGTTGTGTAAGTGCCAATGTGTAAGTTTTCCACCAAAGCAGAATGTGAACATTTCGTAACAAAATGAAGACAATAAACTAAAACATATATAACACACACAAAAATTCAATGTGGCCCGTGACAATGAAACTGTAGCTCTGAGTCGTGTTTGGCTTAAACGGGAAGGGCTGTTGCTACTTATATTTAATTTGTTATATTCTTAAAAGACAAATAGAACCACTTGGTGGGTATCTAGTTGCTGATGTCATACCGTACGTAAAATATTTGTGTTGACAAATGGACCGAACATCCCAAAATTGTTAGTTTTTAACGCAGCGTATGGATGTACAAAAAGTTTGATTTCGTAGCTAATGGAACAGCAGAAGTTTTGCTTCCCGGTTTTTCTTAACTGCTCTTTCTTTTTTCTTTTATTATACTTGAGACATTCACGACACCGATTTCGGAAGTAGCTTTGGTTAATTCAATTTTTCGCTTTTGTTCTCGTTATTTATTACATTGTAACTTGTTACCTACAAATTGAACACAGGTCTTAAACAAATTTATTAATATCAGTAGCAATACTTGCCCTTCACACCGGCAACCAGTGACGTAATATTAATTATTACAACTTACAAAATACTACTTCCCGTTACGATAACTATTCCTACTATTAATAAAATTATACCTACTTCAAAATCTAACTATGACGTGTGACTGAAAAGTTCTCGGCTCATCCACGAAATCCTTGTCTTAGCTGAATATCAGCTTAGCAACTATCAGCACATTCCTTTGCTAGGTTACATTGCCGATAGAGTGGGTATATCTCAGGAATGCATTGGACACATCATAAGAGTTGTACTTGACATGCACAAAGTCTCATATCGATGGATCCCAAGAATGTTGACTAGAAAACAAACGCCAGAGACACGTCATGTCCGCCGAAAACTTGATCCTTTTTGAGGCAGATCCTGTGACATTTTTCAAACGTTTTGTTACAATGAATGAAGCGTGGGTTCACCACTTTCAGCCCGAACCCGAGGTTCAATGGAAACAGTGAAAACAGCCCTTCTCATCAACCCCCAAGAAGTTGAAGTCAGTCACGGTAGCTGTCAAGGTGATGGTCTGTGTTTTTTGGGATTTGAGGGCTGAATATCTCAAAAAAGGTGAAACAGTGAATGGAGCATATTATGCTGCTCAGCTAATGCGTTTGTGGGAGGTCATCAAAGTAAAATGCATCAGGATGTCGACAAAACGAGTGCTCTTTCATTAGCACAATGCGCATCCGAACACATCCGTCATTGTGATGTCTGCCATCGAGTCCTGCGGTTTCTAACTGCTTCGGAACCCACCTTATTCACCCTATTTGACCCTCTCTGTGTTTCATCTCTTCCTGAAGTTCAGTAAACATCTACGGTCGCAGGTTCGAATTCTGCCTCGGGCATGGATGTGTGTGATGTCCTTAGGTTAGTTAGGTTTAAGTAGTTCTAAGTTCCAGGGGACTGATGACCATAGATGTTAAGTCCCATAGTGCTCAGAGCCATTTTTTTGACCTCAGATGTTAAGTCCCATAGTGCTCAGAGCCATTTGAACTATTTGAAGACTTTTCTGCCATGCGCAAAGAAACGTTCTACAAGGAGTTTGCAACGGGCCTCCGGCACCAATGGCAATAGTGTGTGACCCTAAAAGGGGACTACGTTGAAAAGTAGCCATAAACATTTGGACTACTGACAATACTTTTGGGTTGGCCGAGAACTTTTGTCTCCCCTCTTATGTCTATCACTATTATTGCCATACATATTCTTTCCTTCCTACATGTCAATAGCATACACTATACAGGCTATAAACACGTTATTTCCAAAACATCAAACTAAATCACTAATTTTCACTGATTCCACTGTTCTTTAGACATGTAGGATTGAGGCAGTTAATACAGGATGAACCAGAACTTCACTGACAAACACTCAGAGGTTCTTCAGGGATACCTACTGAGTGTTTTTGTATGAGATACCTACGGTCTCTGAGTGCTCATTAGAAAGTTATTGCATTCTGTTCGGCGTGTTGTTACAATTAGCTTTGTATCTGTATTTACTGAAAATGGTGCAAAAAAGTGCAAAAGTCGACAGTACGCGATGTGTGTTAAGTTTGAAAGCAAACTTGTTCCATTCACTCACGGCACTTCCTGTTGACTAAGGTAAGAGCTTCTTTACTTTTACTTCTCAACCTTGTATTCAGTACTGCTCCTTCCTGCCTCGGATTTGTTCTTCCCACAGTGTCAGTTATGTGTTGACGGTGTAGGTAGGTTAACTGATCAAGAGTTGGCCGATATGAACCTCGAGTATGGTTCAACACTCACAGAACCTACTGGTGATAGACCGTCTGAAGTCCGCAAGGATCGTGGTCGAGACATGCACGTCCGTCGTATCTCATTGTAAGACCTGAAATCCACTGACCTATATCTTTCAGATGATGATGTACCCTCTTCCGTGTCCGCTCGTTTAAGCCTCTCAATGGAAACCGTTTACTGTATTCCGTCCTCATCGATTATGAACGTGTGGCTTCAGTATTCTTTGTACTTCTTCCAGCTGTAACTATATGTTTGTTGCTGATGGGTAGCTACTGGCTATATATAGCTGTGACCACGTCGAGACACTCTGAGATGGTGCTGTAGAATCGAAGTAAAAAAACTTATTTAATATAATTACTTTTTATTTAGAACAGAATTACATGTAACTTGTTGCAGCAGAAGTAGCTAATACACCATATTTTTTTCGGAAGATTTAACCTTTTTCAGCGAGTTTTTTTCCCCTTTTACGAATTTATAAAACTCCATGCAAGTCAGTTTGTAGTTAAACGAGCACTAACATCGATCCCCGGCAGCTGTAGATTTCTTTCGTAAGTCCACTGGGCCGACAGCGAAAATACTCTTTCCACAATGGCGTTGTGTGCCGTAGTATAAAACAAATACTCGCATAATTTTAGCAGGTGGTATTTGCTTTCAGGATTTTCGGGTTTCTTATGAAAGTAAATACACCTTTCCTCCACGAGTGTTTAGACTTCCATTCTTCCGAGTCACGCTTGGTTCCTAAAAAGCTCTTCATATTCATATGTTCCTGAAAACAATTGTTGCCTGAAATCTTCACACCATTTTTAGCCATGTGTGAGTTACTGAGATGAAACAGCTACAAATCTCACGCAACGCTTCCTGAACCGTACGTCCTTTCTTGACAAAAGCCATCTGAAAAGTGACACTTTCTCTTCCCATTCTCAGGCATTTTCGTAAACAACGATAAGATCAGTTTATCAGACGGTAAACAGTCGACATTAACATTTTAGTCGTCGAACTACTGATCACTATACACATCACTCCCCTTATACCCGCAGTACATACTTTACTAATTTGCACTCGTTGTTTGCATTACGTTTAAAAAGAATCACGTTATGTAATCGCTATTCAGTTAGGAACTGCCCGATTCTTCCGCCTGGCGCTGCTTAAATAGTTCCAGCCCCATACTACTGGAGCAGTCTGGTATTATCTAGAACGACGGCGCTAGATCTAGAAGCTGCTTACATCGTCGAACAGGATACGCAACTTGCAACGCCATCTGTGAGATAACCTTGAGATGGTCTTGTCAATATAAAGTTGTTAACATAAATAAAACTAACTAAGGCTGCATTTACATGTTGCGCTAACAGATGGTGTTACACCAGTACTTGAGCCAAGCTCTTAACAGAATTTTGCAAAATCGGGACAAAATTGGGTCTTATCGGGATGTCGGAAGAAGAAGCCCCATAGCGGTGACGTCCGCGATACATAGGAATGGATGGCAACTCTATCCACAGTGCACCGTGTTGGCGTACGTAATAAGTGTGAATCCTTCGGAGTTCATGCTATTCTCGTCTGCATCCACATCTGCCACAGGGCACTTGTCTCTCCTAGACTTGACTTTCGCACAAACTGTTTGCGACAATGTTTACCGTCTTGGCTAAGTCCTGCAACAGCGTATTTGTCTGTGTTGCTACGACGGTGCGGATGTTAGTCGGAAGTTATCGTAACCTCAGAAACCGTAAAGACTGTTCAGGAAAAAGTCAGCCCCCGCCAAAGTGCGAAGTGTGTTGAGTATCTGCGACCGCCCCCCCCCCCCCCCCCCCGACCCACAACCCCCTACAACCTTGTGCAACAATTTTTAGTAAACATAGCCCCGGTGATAAGGCGTACCGCTGTATATGAGTGGCCCCTTGAGAGAAACGTAGTTCTCGTATACCAAGGTATTCTCTCTCTCTCTCTCTCTCTCTCTCTCTCTCTCTCTCTCTCCCTCTCCCTCCCTCCCCTCCCTCCCTCCATCTCCCCCCCCCCCCACACACATATATACTTTTCTACATCTTCCAAACTGAAGTGTCCGATCACTGTACTGAATTTATCACTTTGCTGAATATACACGCAGCTTGTGTTAACCAAAGCTGTGGTCTCTTTGTCCAGAACGTCGGAAACTTGACGTTCCCGCCTCAGACTTTGTGATCCCTCCGTGAACGTTATTCTCTGCAGCTTCTGTTGATGGCACGTTAACCGTCCAGGATCCTAGGTCCGGAGAAAAACGCTGCTCCGACTTACCGTCGATATTTTGGCCGGCGAATCCATTTCTCCCGACGAGACATCTTTCTCCGCTTCTTTTTTGTTTGGAACTCACCATATACAGGGTGTTCAAAAAAAAAGCTTCAAAGCGTCGAATACTTTGAGAGGTAGAAGTGTTCATCGAAACAAGCAAAAAAGTCAAATAAATATGGGACCAGAAATGTACATTTTCCGGTATAAACACGTGTTTACAGGGGGTGTTCAACGTTATGTCGATTTATGACAATGCACCCCTCTGCCCTCTGGCTTAAGGAATGACGCACCCTTTGAAGTATACCCAACTTTTGTTGTACCTGCTGCGACGCATTGAAGAGACGACTCTGCAGTGTCAAATGTTCAAATGTGTGTGAAATCTTATGGGACTTAAGGTCATTAGTGCCTAAGCTTACACACTACTTAACCTAAATTATCCTAAGGACAAATACCGAGCGAGGTGGCGCAGTGGTTAACACACTGGACTCGCATTCGGGAGGACGACGGTTCAATCCCGTCTCCGACCATCCTGATTTAGGTTTTCCGTGATTTCCCTAAATCGTTTCAGGCAAATGCTGGGATGGTTCCTTTGAAAGGGCACGGCCGATTTTCTTCCCAATCCTTCCCTAACCCGAGCTTGCGCTCCGTCTCTAATGACCTCGTTGTCGACGGGACGTTAAACGCTAACCACCTAAGGCTAGACGCAAATTGAGACGCGTATAGCGCGTGTGACGCGACGCCGCGCAGCGCGTGTTTTTGTAACATCACAGGTTCAAATGGGGCCGCGCAAACTGCGACGCGACGCGACTGGGACGCGACTCGCGCCTGCGCCAGGTCGCGCGGCGTTGTGGTTGAGGCACAGTTTCTCGCGACGCGCGTAGCGCTTGCCTCGCTAGCACCGTGGGAAATCCGAGGCGGGGAGCGGAAAAGTAGCCCGGCCACATGCTCACATCGGAACGGCGCAAATCAGCAGTGGTAGTATTGCCAATACGATAAATTTTGCCTTACTGTGTACTGAATTTTATTGCCTTTTGGTAGTGTTTCGTTTTTCACCATTTAAACGCTCCAGCATTCTTCGTTAGCACGTTATACTTTTCTGTTATTTATATCTGCATAGTTTTGTTTTGTTTTTCTTCTGTCAAGAAAAATGTATACTTCAGTAACTGATAAGCCGTTGGCCGCTGGAATTGTATCATCGCGATGTTTTCAGGTCGCAAGAAGGGACAGAGGGTTGAATAAGGAAGCAAGGAATATTATAAAATCATGTGATTAAGAATCAAGGCAGGGAAGTAAGGCAAGATTATATTCTCGCTGCCTAGTAAACTAGCGTATCTGTACGATGTGTTACAAAAATTTAGAAAGGGATAATCTCCACAGGTGTGATCTCTTTGTGCTTGTGGTAAAAAGAGTCCAAGATCTGAAGTATAGAAGTTTCACTGTGATTACTCTGATATGGATGTAATAATATAATACGACACACTGTACTACAAGCATGTGAACAACATATTTCCACTGCAAGCTAGAAACATTCGAAAAGCAGTCACAAATAACAATGTTTTAATTGGTTCGTCTTGATGAGAAAAAGCATTTCAATTGTTGCATGGACATTATCAGCATTAATAAACTAATTATACAACAACAGGCTACACAAATGAAGAAAGTGGTCGGTATTATTACGAAAGTAGGAATATCCTAAAAGAGTGTTATGATTAGATATATTTAATTTGATGAAGTGTGCTGCTGACAAAGGCAGATCTACTTTCATGGCAGTGTTTTTCGAACTCCATCTCACAAGGCACACATGGCTAGCCCTGTCGGGCGCATTATCCTTCGCTGCTGACAATACACTGACCATTTTGTTGTGCGACAGACCAATTGTTTATTTTTCTCAATAACAATTATTTTATTAGCGATCACGCATTGTCAGTATGGCAAGCCCTAGGTGAGTAAACAGTATCTGGCATGTGACTATCATTCCGCCTGAAGGAACGCTCGTCATTATTTTAATACTGCTCAGATCAAGAGAAGGAATAAAATCCTTTGGTAAATTTCCATTCCAGTCGCTCAGTGTTAAAAATACGATGGGTTACGGGGATTCCACCAAAATTCCAACAGAATTGCCAATCTGTTTTTATGTGAGTTGTTAACCTTTTCTCATTCGAAGAAGCATCACCATTTATGAGTAAAGGCCACATTTCTCTTGGTGACTGGTTTAATTGTACTTCCTTTGTCACAATGTAATTTGCCCAACTCACAGCAGCTATTGAGACAGAAATCCGAAACGGAGGGCCTCATTAAACAAGTAATTGGCGATCACAGAGTTCAATAGCTTACGAAAAACCTCATAGTATCGGTCTGCAGTAACATAAAAGAAGAAATTTCATGTTTATTTTCATAGTAGGAAGCTCTTGTTTCACTAGCTGTCGATAACTCTTAAAAAATTACAGTCACTGGACTGAAATAATAAAAAAAGAAGTATAAGTAGTGATATATCGCCATAGATAAGAAAGTTCCGTGTGTTTAATAGTTGGCAAAACACTCTCCTCCTTGTGTGCTATCATTCGCCAAACTTTCGTTTCGATGTCTCGAGCGGTTTAGGAGATACGAGAGATGTTGCGAGTATTTCATTCTCGCGGGCGTGAGATCGGAAGTGAGCGCGCTACATGTGATCCATTTTCTCGAGATCGGAGGCAGATAGAGATCTCCTCCCAAGTCTAAACAAAAATTCAGCATGTTAGCTAAATTTCATACGCAGCAACATATGGTGTAATACGCACCAAACGCAAAATCATAGCGACCCCTAATGTTCGTTGCAAACTTTTTGAGTTTTGCGTAGTGTCTTACTAAAATGTGTACATCACAATAAGAATGGTCATTAGCGAGGTGATGGGTACTTCGTCACGAAGCTGACACATAACGCTACAAGTAAGGCAAAAATCATATATTTTCAGAGAATAGTTTCTGTAAAGTCGTTTGAGAAAGATAAGAGGTTGCGCGCGCTTCGGTTCAGTCAGCGCAGAGCGTCGCCAGTCGGCGCGTGCGAAGTATGGTGTACGCGTCGCAATATGCGCTGCACCCGCGCGACCCGTGCGGCACGTGCGTGTCGCGCTGTAGTGTCGTGTCGCGCTGTATTGTCTTGTCATGTCACACGTGCTATACGCTTCTCAGTTTGCGCCTAGCCTAAGGACAAACACACACACCCATGCCCGAGGGAGGACCAACCTCCGCCGAGATCAGCAGCTCCTGCAGTGTCCGCACATCGTTGATTGGCGTGGCGTAGACCGATTCCTTCAGTTATCCTCATAACCAAAATCATAAGGGATTGAGGTCTGGGGAACGAGCAGGACAAGGTGTGCCCCCCCCCCCCCCCTTGCCAATCCAGCGGTCCTGAAACGTTAGAAGTTGGCGCACATTGTGACGACAGTGCGCTGGTGCGCTATCGTGTATGAACCACATTTGTATTCGTTGCTGCAGTGGCAAAGCGTCCAGCAAGGTAGGCAATACATTAATGAGAAAGTCCAGACAATCCGCCCCAGTTCACATTTGTGGTAGCACGTATGATGCCTTTAACCCATCGCCAAGTGCGTCTGCCCATACGTTAATCGAGAATCAGTGTTCACGTCCACTTTCCTGAACTGCTTGAGGATTTACATACGCCCATACATGCTGGTTATGGAAATTCACACCACCATCTCTTGTGAAGCCGGCCTCATCAGTAAATAAAATTTTGGACATGAAGAATGAATCTGCGCCACACTTCTGCAACAACCAATGACAGAACCGTCGTCTGCCATGCTCATCCTGTGGCCTTACGGCCTAAACGCGCTGTAGATGATGCGGGTACAGCAACTGTTCATGAAGTATCCCCCCCCCCCCCCCAAGATAAGGGTGAGATATGCCTTCTGTTGCTGCTAATCGTAAAACTGGTTGCGGGGGTTTCTCCCACTGAACGTAGCACGCGCTCCTCCACATCAGACCTGTGAACTGTACGAGACCTCCCACCGTCAGTCTTCTGAGATGCAAGGATACCTGTGTCCTCAGGTGCTGGAAAAGTTTGCCGAACAGCTTATCAGAGAAGATAGAAAATGTAAATCTACTACACCATTTGTACTTACAAAAAGTACACAATAACAGTACACACATAAATGAATCCGCGTTTGGAAGAAGGTAAAACACCTGGGTTGAGAGTATTATACAATAAGGCACACAAGCACGACGAAAACTAACGTAGGCTACAACACGACTCGAACCACACAACTGACTGCACACAAGCTAATGGTAGGTACAGTACTGTGAGTAAGACGACATAACACCCTGCCGACACATTTGACGGAACGCCAATGACCGCAGCCAAGGGTCGCGCAACTCCACCTGTAAACACGTGTTTATATCGGAAAGCATGCGTTTCCGGACCCGTGTTGACTGGATTTATATTTCTTGTTTCGATGACACATCCGCCGGCCAGTGTGGCCGAGCGGTTCTAGGCGCTTCAGTCTGGAACCGCGTGACCGCTACGGTCGCAGGTACGAATCCTGCCTCGGGCATGGATGTGTGTTATGTCCTTAGGTTAGTTAGGTTTAAGTAGTTCTAAGTTCTAGGGGACTGATGACCTCAGATGTTAGGTCCCATAGTGCTCAGAGCCATTTGAACCATTTTTTCATGACACCTTTCACTTCTCAAAATATTCATTTTTTGATAACACCTTTCACTTCTCAAAATATTCAAAAAATGGTTCAAATGGCTCTGAGCACTATGGGGCTTAACTGCTGAGGTCATCAGTCCCGTAGAGCTTAGAACTACTTAAACCTAACTAACCTAAGGACATCACACACATCCATGCCCGAGGCAGGATTCGAACCTGCGACCGTAGCGGTCGCGTGGTTCCAGACTGTAGCGCCTAGAACCGCTCGGCCACCCCAGACGGTTCAAAATATTCGACCCGTTTTTTGAACACCCTGTATTTATTTACTGCAGAAGAATACGAAGGGTTGCTTCAAATAATTATTTATTTCTATCTCGAAAAACGCAGGCTGCAAAGAACAAGTATGACAGAATCAAAAAGAGTTACTATGCCGACAGCGGAAAAAGAAAATCCTTTTACTCATTCGCTTGTTGTGGTGCATCGTGTGCTCCATGTCGTCACAGGCTATTTTTGTAACAATTTTTTCACTGCGTTAGTGTTTTAATTTAAAAGAGTTGCGAACAAATACGCTATGTCGAATTTCGAACCAGCTATGTGAGCAGTTTTTTTTTAATGTAAGAACTCGTACTTGAGCAACGTTGCTAAGAGAGCGTAGTGTATAACTTAGCTTTCTTTCAATCTGAGAGTGATTCTTTGCACATCTGTTACGTTAATCAGAAAAAAGAGATTGCGGTTTTACAGAAATGAGAACCCAGGACTCAAACTTTGAAATCCCCATAATCTGACGCTAAACTCAAAAGGCATGCGGAATCTCTATCCGAGAACTTTAGCGCCGGGAAACTTTTGCTCCCCAGCAGCTGTGTCTGCCTTGCGGAAAATGAAGTAATGCAAGTGCCAGTGTAACCTAGCTGGTGACAGTCTGCAAAACACTGTAAAAAAACTATTGCCTGTCGCGACTACGTCTGGTACCGAGCTGAAAGCAATTCCGTAGAAATATAGCAGCGAGGAAAAATATTAATTATTATTATTGTTTCTTTCCTTTCTCAGAAGTTATGTCTGGTTAAAAATGGAAAGTGACGCGGACTTTGATCAAGCGTGACTTCCTTTTAACTGTAAGGTATACGTTACATTGCATTTAGGAACTTTCGGGTAATTGAACATGTATCAATAATTACTGATTTCTGTACTTGTACGTATAAGTTTGAGTGTAGCTGTATTCCGTTGATGTACTGGTGGATATTGCGTGGTATGACTCCTGTGGTTGATAGTATAATTGGTATAATGTCAACTCTATCCTGATGCCACATGTCCTTGACTTCCTCAGCCAGTTGGATGTATTTTTCAATTTTTTCTCCTGTTTTCTTCTGTATATTTGTTGTATTGGGTGTGGATATTTCGATTAGTTGTGCTAATTTCTTCTTTTTATTGGTGAGTATGATGTCAGGTTTGTTACGTGGTGTTGTTTTATCTGTTATAATGGTTCTGTTCCAATATAATTTATATTCATCATTCTCCAGTATATTTTGTGGTGCATACTTGTATGTGGGAACGTGTTGTTGTATTAGTTTATGTTGTATGGCAAGTTGTTGTTGTATTATTTTTGCTACATTGTCATGTCTTCTGCAGTATTCTGTGTTTGCTAGTATTGTACATCCGCTTGTCATGTGATCTACTGTTTCTATTTGTTGTTTGCAAAGTCTGCATTTATCTGTTGTGATATTGGGATCTTTAATAGTATGCTTGCTGTAATATCTGGTGTTTATTGTTTGATCCTGTATTGCAATCATGAATCCTTCCGTCTCACTGTATATATTGCCTTTTCTTAGCCATGTGTTGGATGCATCTTGATCGATGTGTGGCTGTGTTAGATGATACGGGTGCTTCCCATGTAGTGTATTCTTTTTCCAATTTACTTTCTTCGTTTCTGTTGATGTTATGTGATCTAAAGGGTTGTAGAAGTGGTTATGAAATTGCAATGGTGTAGCCGATGTATTTATATGAGTGATTGCTTTGTGTATTTTGCTAGTTTCTGCTCGTTCTAGAAAGAATTTTCTTATATTGTCTACCTGTCCATAATGTAGGTTTTTTATGTCGATAAATCCCCTTCCTCCTTCCTTTCTGCTTAATGTGAATCTTTCTGTTGCTGAATGTATGTGATATATTCTATATTTGTGGCATTGTGATCGTGTAAGTGTATTGAGTGCTTCTAGGTCTGTGTTACTCCATTTCACTACTCCAAATGAGTGGGTCAATATTGGTATAGCATAAGTATTTATAGCTTTTGTCTTGTTTCTTGCTGTTAATTGTGTTTTCAGTATTTTTGTTAGTCTTCGTCTATACTTTTCTTTTAGTTCTTCTTTAATATTTGTATTATCTATTCCTATTTTTTGTTTGTATCCAAGATATTTCCCAACCACTGCTTCCCTTACCCCGATGTTATTCAATCTGTATATTGAGCAAGCAGTAAAGGAAACAAAAGAAAAATTCGTAGTAGGTATTAAAATTCATGAAGAAGAAGTAAAAACTTTGAGGTTCGCCGATGACATTGTAATTCTGTCAGAGACAGCAAAGGACTTGGAAGAGCAGTTGAACGGAATGAACAGTGTCTTGAAAGGAGGATATAAGATGAACATCAACAAAAGCTAAACAAGGATAATGGAATGTAGTCAAATTAAATCGGGTGATGCTGAGGGAATTAGATTAGGAAATGAGACACTTAACGTAGTAAAGGAGTTTTGCTATTTAGGGAGTAAAATAACTGATGATGGTCGAAGTAGAGAGGATATAAAACGTAGACTGGCAATGGCAAGGAAATTGTTTCTGAAGAAGAGAAATTTGTTAACATCGAGTATAGATTTAAGTGTCAGGAAGTCGTTTCTGAAAGTATTTGTATGGAGTGTAGCCATGTATGGAAGTGAAACGTGGACGATAACTAGTTTGGACAAGAAGAGAATAGAAGCTTTCGAAATGTGGTGCTACAGAATAATGCTGAAGATAAGGTGGGTAGATCACGTAACTAATGAGGAGGTATTGAATAGGATTGGTGAGAAGAGAAGTTTGTGGCACAACTTGACTAGAAGAAGGGATCGGTTGGTAGGACATGTTTTGAGGCATCAAGGGATCACAAATTTAGCATTGGAAGGCAGCGTGGAGGGTAAAAATCGTATAGGGAGACCAAGAGACGAATACACTAAGCAGATTCAGAAGGATGTAGGTTGCAGTAGGTACTGGGAGATGATGAAGCTTGCACAGGATAGAGTAGCATGGAGAGCTGCATCAAACCAGTCTCAGGACTGAAGACCACAACAACAACATCCTAGATATTTATAGGCATCTGTGTTATTATTATTATTATTGTGGTCATGAGTCAGAACACTAGTTTGATGGAGCTCTCCACTCTATCTTGTACAAGTCTGTTCATCTCTACTTTACTACCACAGTTTACATCCATTTTAACCTGGTTACTGCATTCATTCCTTGGTGTGACCCTACGATTTTACTCCTCTTACGTCTCTCCATTAGCAAATTTATGTTGCATATGCCTCAGAATGTGTCCTATCAATGGATTCCTTCTTTAATTGTCCCACAAATTTATTTCCTCACTAATTCTATTCCGTACGTCTTCATTAGTTATTCGATCTACCCATCTAATGCTCAGCATTCTTCTACAGCCAGCACCACACTTTAAAAGCACCTATTTTTTTCTGATCTACTTACTCACGTACGAGGTGACACTCCGGACGAATACCGTCAGAAAAGACGTGTCACTTAAATTTACAACATTATCTGAATTTTCCGTCGGAGTTTGTCAGAGTATGATGGTAATATTAAAGAGGGAAACACTTACTGATGTTCAGCAAAATTATGTTTATTAGGCCTTGAACCGACTTTCGGCTTCCCAGGCCATCTTCCGGTGACAATTAAGTGTCACAAACACAGATAAACATGATGGGCGACTTACACTGACATTATTTGTACAGAAGATACAAAAATGACGGTGTGTTTACTTAAGAAAACTTTACATTTCTTTTTGTCACATAGAAATAATGATATTAACTGAAAAGGGGAGTAAACAAAGTTTTTGTTCTGAGATGCATTTAACAACAGATGAGAAATATGATGAACTTGCAGTTTGAATCTAGTATTTGTAACGAGAACTTAATTTAACAGAGGTAAATGGAATAGTAGCCTGGCATTCTGTGTCATGTGTTTGTTAATTTCCAGTAGGATCGTCTTGCTGCATTTTTTAACAGAGTGGAAAACTTCACATTCTACATCATATGAGTGGTTTTCTGTTGGAAGCTGATCAGAAAAGGTTGAATCTTTGGTCCTCAATCTCAAGCTTCTCTCACGTTCACACTGCGTATCTGCCACATTTCTGCCTGGCTGCTTGCAAGTGATTTTATATACACCACTCTGTGCCAAGGGTTGCATTTTGCCTGTACTGTCGAATAAAAATTTTGATACGTTATTGGTATTATAAAATGCAGGTCTGCAGTTGCGAGACTTTAACTTTTTTGGAAGACTGTCTGAAATGTTGCCAATATGTGGTATTCTGCGTCATTCTTTGTAACTAGGTGTTTTCTGTTGGCAGCGTGCAGAAGTGGTGTACTTCTATGCCTTTTTTTCGTAGTATATTATCAATTAGTGTAGATCTGTAGCCATTCCTGGAAGCGATACGGTTCATGGTCTGCAGTTCGGTTTGAAAGGCTGATTCAGATAATGAAACAGATATGAGGCGACGCACCATCGAATGGAAAGCTGCATGTTTGTGACTGTGCGGATGCTGGCAGCTTCTAGGGATTACCATATCAGTTGCTGTGTTTTTTCCTGTAGCCGTGTGTCACCGTGCAATAATATCTACATTAAGGACCAAGAAATTTATAGAAGAGCCTCTCAATTTCATTGTTAACTAAATTTTCCTATTTTGTGAGTTTAAATACTGTAATAATTTATCTAATTGTATAGCCGTACTGTCCAGACACATATCAGCGGCATTTCTAAACCAGTACTTAATTTTGGAATTCAATAGCTCTTTGTGAAAGAGAGGTTTTATATTCGCTGTCAACAAATTTCTTTTATTTTTCAGAAATACTTCTCTTACAGTTGCCAGTCTGCATTTTATATCCTCTCTACAACGGCCATTATCAGTTATTTTGCTGCACAAAAATCTTAACTCACTTACTACTTTAAGTGGGGACACATGATATTATGTAGCAGGTGAAACTGCTGTATAATTTATTCGATATTTTCCACCGGTTTCGGCCAGAGACCATTTTCCAGTATCTGTTGCACAACGTTATGGATACGGTACAACTACCGACAGCTGCCTAGGCCGTGCGACAATGCTGGGTATAGAGAAAGGCAGCAGCCACTTCTGAAGATTACCAAACGCCAGACATAGCGCAACCACCGGAAACTTACTGTCCGACTGTATAGTGTAAAAGGGATCTATGCCGATGTATTGACAGTGTACGTTGTAAGTTAACTTTCGGATGCTTTTATCAAAAATATCAGGTAGTGCAATGTAAGATAATGTTGGAGTTAAGCCCTCGGGAGGATCACTAAAATGAAGTTTCTAATTCAGATTCTTGTCAATATGCATAATCACAAATTCTGAACATTTAATTTTAACAGACTTCTGTTGTTAATAAGGTTATATCGTGCAGTCTACAGCACTGAATGGAATGAAGCCATCGATACGTTGCGGCAAGACGAAGTCACCACTCCTGATCACCAGAGAAGTTTTTATTACAAGTCGCTTTAGTCAAAAATGCTGTAGCCAAAAACGTATCTTCGTAATGGCGTACTTGCGTGTGTCTGGAAAGATGCCTTGGGAAAGTGACGCATTGGAAATACGATTAACCGTACCTGTAATTCTTTCTTAATCAAGACAACCATTGAAGAAAACAATTTCATGCTACCGGAAAAAATATAGTACACTTGGGTAAACGTCATTTCCTCGTCTAATATTTCCTTACTTTTTCATATTTCTCCACGTGGTCGGTATTGTATACGGGTTTATGACAATATCAGTGACAGTTTTGGCCGGATGCCCTCCTTGACACCAACACCACCTCCCTCCCCTCCTCCCTCCATGCGACAGAATTCATGAACCTCACTTCTCTTACTTTAGCGTAAATCTCATGTGCAAATGTAAGAATGTTTCCAAAATGTTCTCGTACGTGTATTGAAACGGGACGTGACTGCCAGCCCGGTATTTACACCCATGGTCGTCGGCTCACCAACTTCGTCGTGGCAGATTCGTCTCCCTAAATCCCATAAAGCGACGCGTTATCGAGCTCGGGTACCTAGCTGGATGTATGGATAAAAACCATGAAATTCCATAAAATCTGTCTCCAAACATGTATAGAGGTCCACGCTCACGTGGAAAGATGACTTTAAGCGTACGTGCAGATGAAGTTTTAGTTAGAGAGAAATGTTTTTTCTTTGCAGTTGGAATGATAACTGAAGTAATTTCCTCTTAATAAAGCGTCACCCAAATTCTTAATAACCAAAATAACTCTCCAAAAACAATAAAATATGTTCTGGCATTGTATTGGCATTTTTTGCTATATTGTAGACTTATGCCAGAAAAATTCTCGATTTTGTCGTTTCCACTAGGAAGATCCTAAAGTAAATTTCGTGACTGTAAATTTCTAATACAGATTTATCTGTAATTTAACATCATATTTGCAAAAAGTGTCGCAAAAGGAGGTAAGTTACCATGTTTCTATTTGAAATAATCAAAGCTGATAAATGTTCTTGAAAACGTGGCGTTGAATTTTAATACTTCATCGTTGATGAACCAGAATTAGCTATCAATTTGAAGCCACTATTCAGTTTTATCTATTTTATTCATTTCATTAAAGATGCACATTATTGTTTTAGTAAATTCGCCCCCTTTTAAAATTTATTCTTGCTCTGTATGACACGCCATATGAAAATAACATTAACTTTCGATTTAGTTAATACACTATCTCTCGAATTTTATTAGTACACAGACGAAAAAACTTTTCATATTTCCGTTACTATTGCTCTACGTAAGCAATAAAACTGATGGTAATCTCTCAGGTTTGCTGGGCGTCATTGATTAATTTTCAGTCGAGTCGTTGATTTCATTTTTCCGGATGATGCTTTTACTACTGATGGCGTCATTTTCTTCAGGAGGTGCGGGCAGTGTTATGCATACTCGCTGTCTGGACTCGAAATCGTACCAGGTCGTGAAGTACTTCCGGTGTGGCGCCGCTGTTCTTAGCAGTTTGATTCACTATGCTTGCTCATTAGGTTTTCGGAGCACACGCAATTATTCTGTGAACCACATCTTCTGTCAGCTTTTTCCAGCTCTGAAAGATGAGATGGCAGGCGAGATCTAACTGTTAATAAATAGAGTGTCTGATCACAAGCCTGCCTTAAATTGATAAATCTCCGCCCCGATTTACTCGGTTTTTCCGACATCTTTATTTCGATAGTGCCCTTAATTACGCTATCTTAGAAACTTTACATTTGCACCACGATTCTCGTCTCGTCATATTCCACTCCATGGTTATAATTGAGGTTATGCTCGGTGCCAGCTGATCTGCTTGGTTGTCTTCAGTCGCTGATGATCCTTGCACCACCTCTCTACCGCTGTAACAGTCTGCCCCACATATTACACTTCACATGCACATGGAAAGTGGCACACACTCACCTTTCGTACCACTAGTCATCTTTAACATCACGAAGAAGATTTTCTTGCCTTTCTTGACAGGAGCGAAATACGTTATATGCAATCACTCCTACGGTTTTGTTTTTTTTTTATCTTGGCTGCAACGCCCGCTCAGTTTGTTGTCTGAGTATCCGTTCCTTCGGAACACCGTTTGTAATTCCTGTCTGACGACATTCGAGCTCATAGACCGAGATCTTTATCCCGGAATTTCGCTGTAACGGATGGTCATGACATATCAGTCTATTAACGGCACTATCATGGAGACAGGTTCCGTAGTTCGAAAAAACTTCTCGAAGATGAGCACCCTTAATTTCAGAAAGACCCGCATTATTCATTTCCAAACAAATCGGACTGTCCTACTGCTGCGAGAAGTAGACATTAATGATTTCTCACTGGATGTTAATCTGAGGTGGCAACAGTATGTGGAAAAATTAACCTAAAACTCAGTTCTGACTTCTTTGTAGTCAAAAATGTGTCTGATTTCGTTGATCGACAGACATAAATGCTGCTCGCAGCACGCTTTGCACACCTTCCATTCAGGACTGCCCTATGGTGTAATCTTCGGGGACAGCGCAGCGAAGGTCAATACAATATTTTTACTAGTTATACTACTGATGGAAAACAGTGCACAAATACCTTGAGCCATCTAGGTATTCGTACACTTAAATGCCAATATAGATACTTCCTGATTGTATTGTGGTTAACAACAAAAGGTTGAATTTACGACTAACTATCCATTTCACAACCACAACACTATAAGTAATCACATTTCCGTATAATCTATGAATTCCTAACTTGGGTTCCGAACGGAGTTTTACATTCCAGGACAAATATCAATAAACGGTTAGAGACAGACCTCAGGAAATTGGAAATTCCTGGGCATTTACAAAACAATAGAAGAATATATCATTAGCCAGTCCTCGTGTAATTTATCGAAATATTTGAAACCAAGGGCGTAAATTCATAACTTTTATGTTTATAATGAAACAGATATTTGCTACTCCAGTATGTAAATAACTGATAGTGTTCTTTGATTGAAATATTAGATTAAAACAGCAGCGGAATAGTATAAAATAGTATAAGTGGAGGAGCAGAAACTTTTTTGAGGGTGACTGTTTTGCACTCAGTATACATACGCATTTGGTTCGATACGTTATAAATGGTTGGTGGAAGCCTGATACTGTAAAAACAATGAGTTTGGTTACAAAGTAATTTTTACTGCTACCAGTCTCGTTTTTCTTTTTATTTATATTTTCCACCTCGCGTTACGGGAAATAATTGATATTTTCAAGTTCGTTTCCTGTGTACTACGACATTCATTCGTGATGATTTCGATGTGTGTGGACTTTCATTGTTCTGTTATCTTCAGATTTTCTTGTGGTCCACTTGTACAGAAAATCACACATATTAAATGTCACACACGTATTTACTGTACACAGTACACAATGAAATTAACAAACTTACATTAACCCTTACAATGATCTTTATGTCAATTTGCTAATGTCGGTGTGTATTGCACAGAAAATTGTGTGCGAAGTTTAATATGTGAGAGTTTCTGCCGCAATAAAGCACCCAACACACGGAAAACATCATGAATAAATGGCACCGCACAGAAAAAAACAACTTGAAAGTGACAATCATTTCCCGAAACGCGTAGTGAAAAATATAAGTAAAAACAAAATCGTGACTGGTAGCAGAAAAAGTTATTCCGTGATTAAACCGCACACGCATACATGACCTGGTCACAGTAATGTGATCACCGTTTGTGTTAGACGGCAACGTGCAACACCGCTTACTGACGGCAGGTGTTGCGGAACAACTCAAATCACTTAAGAAAGGCAAGTCTTCCGGTCCAGACGGTATACCACTCAGGTTCCTTTCAGAGTATGCGGACACAATAGCACCTTTCTTAGCAATCATATACAACCGCTCACTTGACGAAAGGTCTGTTCCTAAAGACTTGAAAGTAGCAACATTCAAGAAAGGAAATAGGAGTAACCCATTGAATTACAGACCCATACCACTGACCTCAATTTGCAGTAGGATTTTTGAGCATATACTGTACTCTAACATTATGAATCACCTTGGAGAAAATGACTTATTGATACATATCCGACGCGGATTCAGAAAATGTCGTTCTTGTGCAACGCAGCTAGCTCTTTATTCCCATGAAGTAACGAGTGCTGTCGACCATGGATCTCAGGATTCCATATTCCTAGATTTCCAGAAAGGTTTTGATACAGTTCCTCATAAGGGACTATTAATCAAATTCCGTGCATATGGAGTATCGTCTCAGTTGTGTGACTGGATTCGTGATTTCCTCTCAGAGAGGTCACAGTTCGTAGTGATAGACGGTAAATCATCGAGTAGAACAGAAGTGATATCTGGCGTTCCGCAAGGTAGTGTCATAAGCCCTCTGCTGTTCCTGATTTACATAGACATCTGTTTGCAGGTGACGCTGTAATTTACCGTCTAATAAAATCACCAGACGTTCAATTCCAACTACAAAATGATCTAGAGAGGATTTCTGTATGGTGCGAAAAGTGGCAATTGGCACTAAACAATGAAAAGTGCGAGGTCATCCACATGCGTACTAAAAGAAATCCGATAAATTTTGGGTATACGATAAATCGCACAAATCCAAGGGCTGCCAATTCGACTAAATACCTAGGAATTACAATTACGAGCAACCTAAATTGGAAAGACCACATAGATAATATTGTGGGGAAGGCGAAACAAACACTGCGCTTTGTTGGCAGAACACTTAGAAGATAGGACAAACCCACTAAAGATACGGTCTACATTACACTTGTCCGTCCTCTGCTGGAATATTGCTGCGCGGTATGGGATCCTTACCAGGTACGATTGACGGAGGACAGCTAAAAAGTGCGAAGAAGGGCAGCTCGTTCCGTGTTATCGCGCAATAGGGGTGAGAGTGTCACTGATATACGCGCGTTGGGGTGGCAGTCATTGAAACAAAGGCGGTTTTCTTTGCGGCGAGATCGATTTACGAAATTTCAATCACCAACTTTCTCTTCCGAATGCGAAAATATTTTGTTGACACCCACCTACGTAGTTAGAAAGGATCATCATAGTAAAATAAGAGAAATCAGAGCTCGAACGGAAAGATTTAGGCGTTCCTTTTTCCCACGCGCCAATCGAGAGTGGAATGGTAGAGAAGTAGTGTGAAAATGGTTCGATGAACCCTCTGCCAGGCACTTAAGGGTGAATTGTAGAGTAACCATGTAGATGTAGATGTAGATGCAGGTGACAGCATCAGTAGTAGAGGGCTTTACAAAGTGCGTTGGCCTAAGGCGAAAAACAGTGCACCACTCGTTGTCGTAATGTGGAGACGGAACATACATGTGACGTCTGGAAGGGCATGATCATAGGCTTCCGGGTGAGGACTGGAACCACTTTCAAAACGGCTGAGTTTGGATACTGTTTGCATACCGCCTTGGTTAAAGTATGCCGTGCATGTCAAAATGGCGCTATTCAAAACCGGCCCCGAGACAACTGTAGTACGCCACGGGCCATAGATGACAGGGGTTAACGACGGCATACATACGCAAGAATAGACACGGAGATGTTGAGCAACTGACCACCCAGATGGAACAAGGAGCTACCAACAACGTCTCCTTAACGACCGTTCAGCTAACGCTGGTGCGTATGGGCCTCTGCAGCAGGCACCTGGATCATTCATCCAAGCTATTGTTGTTCATTGGTGAGGAAGGCTGGAATTTGCACGCCAGTGCCGCAGTTGAATGGCCACTGAGCGGCGACAGGTGGCCTTTCCACATGAATCACCATCAGGCAGATGGACTTCGGGATGTACGATGCTCCAGTCCGGAGCCGCGCTGCTGCTACGGTCGCAGGTTCGAATCCTGCCTCGGGCATGGATGTGTGTGATGTCCTTAGGTTAGTTAGGTTTAATTAGTTCTAAGTTCTAGGGGACTGATGACCACAGCAGTTGAGTCCCATAGTGCTCAGAGCCATTTTGATGTACGATGTGGAATGTCTGTAAAGAAAGGAAGGAGCTTTATGGTCTGCAGAACGTTTTCGTGGCACTCCGTGGGTGATCTAATCATTCTGGAAAGCACAGCAGACCAGCAGAAGTATGCACCTCTCCTTTAGAACCATTACCACCCCTAAATGTATCCTCAGCACGATATCATCTACCAGCAGGCCAATGCAAAGTGTCATACAACTCGCGGAATACGTGCGTGGTTCGAATAACGCCAGAATGAGTTTATTGTACCTCTCTGGCCACCAAAGTCCCCAGGTTTCAACCCTATCGAGAATCTGTGGTACACCCTCGATAGAGCTGTTTGCGCCATGGATTCTCAACCAAGAAATCTGTTGCATGTGGCCACTGCACCAGAGTCGGCGTGTCTCCACATACCCTCCAGAATCTCACTGGCTCTGTTCCTGCACGTGTCACAGCCGTCTGCAGTTCAAAACGTGATTGTCCAGGCTTCTGATAGGTGTTCACATTAATGTAACTGGACAATTTGTAAGGAATGTAGAAGTAATTCCCACAATTATCAGTATTTTTGAATTAACATTCGTATGCGTTATAGAGGTAGCCTTCATTTGCTGCTTATGGCTGATAATGAATAAATTTACTCGTTCCTCGTCGACAAAATGGTTATTAAAGGCTCACTTTCACCGTGGGATTTAAGGAACATGAAACATGAATGAATGAATCAGTTAATGGAAGGTTCCAGACTGTTTGCCCATAAATGACCAAAACTGTTCATTTAAAACTCTACCAACACATTTAGAGCACCCAGATCTCTCTCTCTCTCTCTCTCTCTCTCTCTCTCTCTCTCTCTCTCTCTCTCTCACACACACACACACACACACACACACACACACACACGAAGTTTGGCTCAGAACTCCCATAGAATTAGCACCAATTATCCTCAGCTCCGGCCGAAATACGTGCCGCGGCTCTTTGCGTTCGCTGTCTCTCTTCTACCCCACTTCCGTTCTCCCAATTGCCCAACCTCAACCTCCTGCGGACCCCGCTGCAGCACTCGGGGCACTGTAAAGTGATTTTCCTCACTAAAGCATAATGAGACTATCAGATTTAATTGCAGCTCTCTTCTCCTCGGCCGTAAACCCATTTATTTGATGTTCTTGCGTTGTCTGCGATTCTGAGGCTCCACATTTATTCGCTTCCAGAAATATGAACCGTAACTGCCGCTTCATCTCGAGCACTAACTTGAAAATTCTCTCTGCTGCGTAAGACGGAGCACACATTTCTTTCATAACCATTCTATGTGTAGTCGTACTAATTCTGTCGACATCCGAGACACTATTAATCATGTACCGTTGTGCTTTGCTGAAGTAAAGCACAACTTGCCAAAATTTCTAAAAAATAATTCTTTAAACTATAAAACAAGCCGTATGACCTTGGTACACTTCCCCCCCCCCCCCTCTTTACAACTATTTCGTTAATAAGCTAATTCTGTTAATAATATAGTCTAGTGAATTCACAAACGCTGCTCATTGCAGCTGTGAACATATAGGACGCGTAGGAGCGGCACCTGCTAGAGATGGCTTAAATCTGCTACCTCTATTCTTCAGCCAGTCGGCGCATGCCACTAGCTCTGAACGTGACGTATTTAAGCTCTATAGGATCCGATACCACGTTTTATATTTAAATGTTAGTTCTACACAAACCTTGCAACAGACATCATGCAAGGCAAACCGTAATAATGATAATAATAATAATAATAATAATAATATCTGTTGTGTTCCACAAATTCTGTTTTCAACAATAAAGGGGGATCTGATGATCTGCTGTAACTGACAAATAATTATTAAAATAAAAATCAGTTTCTAATAAACCAAGTGTTTAGAACGAACTAAAAGCTATAAAATAATTTCTTCCAGCCCCATACGGATTCCTAACCCCATACAGATAGTCCTGATAATTTGTGATTTTGAATTTTTAATAGCTGTAACAATACTTGCAAGATTTAAAAAGAAAAATGTGGAGAGCATAAAATACATAATTGATGTGTGACTAGTTCACCTCGTATTGTGTGTTGCATGCACCCCCACTTTTCGTTTTATATCTTCCAAATACTGCCATACCTATAGTAGTGTGCTTATTAACTGGGACAATACGACTGAACTTTAACTGAGCGCATATATTACTGTATGTATTATTCAGATTTATTACTGTATGTATAACACAGTTAGTAGCCTACTGAATGTTAATAACTATTGTTCCCTTCTTTTGCTTTAACGAACTACTAAACACGTTGTGGCATACATTCGACCAGATTAGAGCAAATGTTTCGTAATCAGTCTTCATGAAACCACACTTTTACCACGTTTACATGCGTTCTTTCGTTGAACAGTTCATTTTACTAAGGCGCCTTTTTACAGTGCGCCATAAGTTCTCGATTAAATTTCAATCCGGTGATTTAGCACAGCCCTGAAGCACATTAATGTTGCTTCCTTCCATGAAAGTCTTGACTCCTTTAGAAGTGCGACATTCGGCCAGATCGCGTTGAAGTGTTCCTCCACCATCAGCAAAAGTCAGTAGAATGTCACAATCCTGCGCCTAAGGATTTGCATGTATTTGGTTGAATTCATGATGCTGCCAACTGGAACTGGTGCCTCAGGACCACTTACGGTGAAGAATATTTTTTTTTTGCCTGGGGCGGGAGAGGGGGATGATTTTTTACAGTCTGTTCAAGATGCTCTGCTCTCGCTGCCTCATAGGTGGTTAACTTGACAATCGTTACTCTGTATCCTTCAACAATGAAATGTAACCCACCACTGAAAATTATAGGTTTCCAGTCTGTGGAGGTTCAAGATTTATATTTTTTGGCCTCACAATCAAGGAGCCTACACCGTAGCGTTGAAGTGTCAGTTTTAACTCCAGTAACCATCAAATCTCTACGAAGGTCCTTACTTTTCTTGTGAGGATGAATTCTATTGTTTAGAAGTAGAGTTTTGTCAGTTCTAGGGGTGGTTTTTCGTTTTCGTCTTCATCTGCCTTTTCTCATTGGAGACAATGAGGCACTATCACTGTATGGCTAAATAAGTCTTGAAATACTAGATTTTTTCCACCTCAAAACAGAGGCAACGTATCTTATACTCATACACGTGTGTTTAAGAAAAGCAACTATTTTTTTCGCTTCTTAAGCGAAATGTCCATTTTAACACTAACACAAAGCTTTCCCGTCAAGAGCACGTAAATAACACACGCTGTTGCTACACATACAAGCACTCAACTGAACTGAAGGGGACCTAAAATTGCCGGCCGAAGTGGCCGCGCGGTTCTGGCGCTGCAGTCTGGAACCGCGAGATCGCTACGGTCGCAGGTTCGAATCCTGCCTCGGGCATGGATGTGTGTGATGGCCTTAGGTTAGTTAGGTTTAACTAGTTCTAAGTTCTAGGGGACTAATGACCTCAGCAGTTGAGTCCCATAGTGCTCAGAGCCATTTGACCTAAAATTGTTTACGATAGTCAGGGCAACACTAGTCTGTCAGGAGGTCAACAGTTTACCTGATAAAATTGGTTACAGCTAACCAACTTTAATTCCTTGTAACATATGAACTTGTCTCAATTAATTTGCATACTACTGTATTAAATATTCAGGATCACAAATTTTCAGGGCCATTTATATGGGGGTGAGGAATGTGTATGAAACCGGGAGTATTTGTTTCGTACTACTTGGTCCATTGCAAAAACGTGGTGTATTAAATTTTAATTTTATTTAAATAATAATTTTCCGCTTTTTAGTCTCTTGTGTGTGAAATTATATCAATCACTTTCAAATATTTTGATGAAATTTAGATACAGACATGTTTTAACTTTTTTTCTTTTTAACTTGAACCAACCAATGTATTTCTTCCTCCTACATATATCTAGCTAAAAGACCGCGAAGGTAAAAAAGTTAGAGATACTCGAGCTCCCACCCTGCTTTACTAGCGATATTTCCGCAAACATCCGCGACTGATGCAAGAAGAGGGGGAAATGACAGTGGTGCACAAAGTAGTCTCCTCCACACACCAGGCAAGGAAGCGAATTAATATTTCATTGTCATCCAGTTAGGAGCTATGTTGAAAGTTTCAAGTTTCCAACTAATAGGGCAGTCACTTCAAAGTCAGTCGCAAAATTTACACCGAACAGACAGACAGACAAGATAGCGAGCTTAAAAAGAACGAAACACGTGCTAAAATAAAGCGATTTAAATGAAAGGAAATTCATTTAATTAGAAACTGAGAACAAAGACTCTAATTATTGTAAAAATACGCCAGAAAAATACTTTTTGCTCTCTAAAACAACAAATAAGAATCGTAATAAGATAAGAGCTTTCCGTTTGAAGGTATAAACTGCTGTCTGTTAATATTGAGAAGCAGCTTAGATTACTGGTCTTGTTGAGCACTGTTATTTCGGAATAGGTATAGCTTTGTACGCTTTATATAGCTTACCAGCCTCCAGCTACATCAAGCGCATCTTGTTTCCAAATGCAGCATCTAACGCGGGATTACCCCCTCTATAAGGGTATGTATTCTTTTAACCACGATCCCTTCGTGAAGTACGAAACAGAAACTGCAGGAGTGACAGAGATTGCATTTCAGAGTCTCGCTTCCACTTTTTGCAGCACTCGAAGTTATTGCGGACGCAGTTACTTGAAACTCGTGTGAATGCCTTTCTGTAGAATGTACGATTGTGTTCGTACCATGTAGATAGCATTTCTGTTGTAAACCCTTAGTAATCTGCCATTGCAGTGTTGCGACCTGGGTTATTTAAAACAAACTTACTACACTGCTCAGTGGCTGGTCTATCTTCAGGATACAGTGATATTCTTTCTCCGTGGACGCTGATTTCTTCCATCCTACTTACCACAAGTCGCGTTTTAGTGATTCGCAAACTTTTATTGACTGCCGGCGCCACAAAATACCACGTGTGTAAAATAAAACTGGTTCGGAAAATGTTTACGAGAATGAAGAATGCTCCTGCCATAGCAATAAAAGGCACGTATGTCCTGGTGAGATTTAGGGATGTAGAAGAAGGGAACTAGCTTTTAGACTTATCTGGCACCTTCAAAGACTTTTAAATCAAAACATCTCGACATATTTGCCGCTTTTTATTTGTTAGTATTACGGCCCACGTCATGTAATGTAATGAATCATGTCAAGTAAAGTATCGTGTTACTCATATCATGTCGTATAACATGACACATGCCGTCACGTAGTCGAACATGGCGTTTTTCATTTCGTGCGATATGACTCAAATTGTCATTAGTATTTAGAATGCATGCGTCCCCATTTGAGATACTTCCTATTATAGATGCACCCCCACTCTCAAATACTTTCTATTGAAGATTTATCCCACGCTCTAGAACAACATAAATGTGTGTCTATTTGTTCTTACGCCTCTCACTATCACATGTAACAAGGGCTGGGTCTGCGGGAGAAATTCTTCCTTCAGGGAAAAATCAATCCCTTCCACCCAGGCCGGCCGGAGTGGCCGTACGGTTCTAGGCGCTACAGTCTGGAGCCGCGTGACAGCTACGGTCGCAGGTTCGAATCCTGCCTCGGGCATGGATGTGTGTGATGTCCTTAGGTTAGTTAGGTATAAGTAGTTCTAAGTTCAAGGGGACTGATGACCTCAGAGGTTAGGTCCCATAGTGCTCCGAGCCAGCCAGCCTTCCCCCCAGTAACAAAAACAAGGGACAAATCCACCACAGAACTGTGATCCCCCCCCCCTCCCCCCAAAAAAAAAAAAACTTTTTAGCCAGTACATGTTTGCTCTTCAGCCATACGATATTAAATGTTGTTTACTGCGGCTGGGGAATCTTCTGAATTTTGGGCAGAAGACCAGGGACTTTAGCCCATTAACCTGTAAGCTGCAACATACAGGCGTAGCGACACCTTGCAACTAAGAGAGCTCGCTAGATAACCGAAAAGCTGGCTCCCTTATTTCTAATTTTGTCCAAGACACATCCGTCTTTTTTTGTGCTAGGATACGAGCGTTTTTCATTCTGGTTCCCAGATTTTACTATTCCGTAATTTTGACATCAGACCACCACAGGATGGCAACCGACATAGATTTCTGTTGACTGGGGCGACGACTGATCCGGTATAGGTTCCTTTATTGTCTTTCGAACCGCGTTGCTTATATCGTGGCAACCGATCAAATTTTTCACAAAACAAGAGGACGACTATTAATTACGTGTATTTGTCTACCTTCTTACAAAATTTGACCCGATTCGCACAATTTTGAAAGACAGAAGTAGGGCGCTAAAAACTCACAAAAGACGCCAAAAAAAGCAATTTTCTGCGCGTAAGATACAGACGAAGGGAGAGTTTTGAAATGGTTAAAACTTACCTTAGACCAAGGTCCGATACACTGGTGGACCAAATCTGAACCACCAGTCTCGCTCCACTCCGGAGTTATTTAAGGGTGACTTTTTGCGCGTAAAATCCGAACGGTGTACATACAAATGGTACCTATCGCTCAGCATTAATTTCAGCTCAATTAAAATTTTTTTGTAAAAGGAATTAATCGATTCGCGCAGTTTGCCTGGGTGCCAGTTCCAGTACATCATTCGAGACTTACTTAATTACTGTAATATAGCTACAGTAAGACAGATGTTCCAATGGCCGTGCTGCTGGTCTGGGCTAAATCAAAAACATTTTTACCACATGCTCAAATAGGAAAGGGGCACCAAGACCTCATCCCCAAGCCACGAATCTGCGCACGGCTTTTTCAAACATTGTATTGTATTGTATGTTGACCGGGGACCTAGAAACGACGGAGAGGCTCCGTCCCCGCCGCAGCCGCAGCGGTCCACAACCCCAAGACGACTACCGCAGTCCATTTCACCCCTCCGCCGCCTCTTACCGAACCCAGGGTTACTGTGCGGTTCGGCCCCCTGTGGACCCCCCAGGGAACGTCTCACACCACACGATTGTAGCCCCTATGTTTTGCCTGGTAGAGTAATGGTTGTGTACGCGTACGTGGAGAACTTGTTTGCGCAGCAATCGCCGACATAGTGTAACTGAGGCGGAATAAGGGGAACCAGCCCGCATTCGCCGAGGTAGATGGAAAACCGCCTAAAAACCATCCACAGACTGGCCGGTTCACCAGACCTCGCAGGCGCTCCTTCCCGCCCGGAAAGTCGTGCGTCAGACCGCCAGGGCAACCGAGCAGGCCTTTTCAAACACACTGACACACAAAAAATCCAAGTACCAAGAAGGAGTCGTGCGATATAAACGAAAGTTGGTAGAAGTGTTTCTACATGTGAAATATGATTTCTATTCAGATTTTGCGCCATTTGTATAAGAGTGGCGCTACTAGCGCCACTACGAGGATAATCACGTCTGATTTAAATACACACCGTAACGACCCTAAGCGTTAGCTACCTTCAAAATTGGACGCCGTTAGTTGACGCTGCTCAAGAATGCTTATAAGGCGACAAGGATGCCATTATCAACACGTCACTGAGTTTGAACGATGTCGCTTAATTGTGCTATGAGGACTCTGCAATAGAGCAGAAAGACTTGGCAGATAACTAGGCACTGTACGTGACTGCTGGCAGCAGTGGGCACGAGAATGAGCGGTCGCAAAAGGACAGGTCTGCGGATGGCCACGTGGCCCTACCAAGATGGAAGACCATCGTGTTCGGTGTACAGCTGTGACACGTCGTACTGCATCTGCAGCAGCAATCCGAGCAGTAGTTGGCACCAATATGACAACAAACTGTCACAAATCCGCTACTTCAAGGACAGCTTCAAGGCAGACGCAATGTAGCGTGCATTCCACTGACCCCAGACCACTGCCATCCGCGACTTCAGTGATGCCAAGCGAAAGCTCGTTAGAGGGCAGGGTGGAGGTCTGTTGCGTTTTCTGATGAAAGCTGGTTCTGCCTCGGTGCCGGCGATAGCCGTTTGCTGGTTAGGAGGAGGGCAGTTGACAGCCTGCAACCTACCTGTCTGCGTACCACACACGCTGGACCTAAACCTGGAGTTATGATCGGGGGTGACAGCTCGTATTAGAGTACGCTCGTGGTTACCCACGCACCATGACTGCAGATTTGTACGTCAATCTGGCGATTCGACCTGTTGACTGCCATTCATGAACGGCATTCCAGGGGGTGTTTTCCAACAAGATAACGGTCGTCGACATACCGCTGTTGTAATCCAACATGCTCTATAGTGTGTCGACATGTTGCCTTGGCCTGCTCGATCACAAGATCTATCTCAAATCGAGCACATATGGGACATTATTGGACCACAACTCCAGTCATCCACAGACAGCATTCGCCGTCTCTGTATCGACTGACCAGGTGCAATAGGCATGGAAGTCCATCTCTCAAACTGAGATGAGGCACGTCTGCATGTTTTCCGTCAACATTGTGTCGGTTACACCGTTTATTACTGTACCAGCCTGTCACATGTGCAATGGCTTACCTCGCGCTTAAATTAACTTATGATTTTTCAATGTTTACCATTTAAATACACTACTGGTCATTAATATTCCTACACCAAGAAGAAATGCAGATGATAAACGGGTATTCATTGGACAAATATATTATGCTAGAACTGACATGTAATTACATTTTCACGCAATTTTGGTGCATAGATCCTGAGAAATCAATACCAAATCAACCACCTCTGGGCGTAATAACGGCCTAGATACGCCTGGGCATTGAGTCAAACAGAGCTTGGATGGCGTGTACAGGTACAGCTGCCCATGCAGCTTCAACACGATAAAACACTTCATCGTATTGTGACGAGCCAGTTGCTCGGCCACCATTGACCAGACGTTTTCAACTGGTGAGAGATCTGGAGAATGTGCTGGCCAGGGCAGCAGTCGAACATTTTCTGTATCCAGAAAGGCCCGTACAGGACATGCAACATGCGGTCGTGCATTATCCTGCTGAAATCTAGGGTTTGGCAGGGATCGACTGAAGGGTAGAGCCACGGGTCGTAACACATCTGAAATGTAACGTCCACTGTTCAAAGTGCCGTCAGTGCGAACAAGAGGTGACCGAGACGTGTAACCAATGGCACCCCATACCATCACCCCGGGTGATACACCAGTATGGCGATGACGAATACACGCTTCCAATGTGCGTTCACCGCGATGTCGCCAAACACGGATGCGACCATCATGATGCTGTAAACAGAACCTGGATTCATCCGAAAAAGTGACGTTTTGCCATTGGTGCACCCAGGTTCGTCGTGTCTGTGATGCAGCTTCAAGGGTAACCACAGCCATGGTCTCCGAGCTGATAGTCCATGCTGCTGCAAACGTCGTCGAACTGTTCGTGCAGATGGCAGTTGTCTTGGAAACGTCCACATCTGTTGACTCAGGGATCGAGACGTGTCTGCACGATCCGTTACAGTCATGCGGATAAGATGCCTGTCATCTCGACTGCTAGTGATACGAGGCCGTTGGGATCCAGCACGGCGTTCCGTATTACCCTCCTGAAACCACAGATTCCATATTCTGCTAACAGTCATTGCATCTCGACCAACGCGAGCAGCAATGTCGCGATACGGTAAACCGCAATCGCGATAGGCTACAATTCGACCTTTATCAAAGTCGGAAACGTGATGGTAGGCGTTTCTCCTCCTTACACAAGGCATCACAACAACGTTCACCAGGCAAAGCCGGTCAACTGCTGTTTGTGTATGAGAAATCGGTTGGAAACTTTCCTCATGCCAGCAAGTTGTATGTTTCGCCACCGGCGCCAACCTTGTGTGAATGCTCTGGAAAGCTAATCATTTGCATATCACATCATCTTCTTCCTGTCGGTTAAATTTCGCGTCTGTAGCACGTCATCTTCGTGGTGTAGCAATTTTAATGACCAGTAGTGTATGTTACCTAGACAAACGTGTTCCCGAAATTTTATTACTTTACATTAATTGTTTTTTTTTTGTGCAGTGATTTTTTTCCCCCAGTGTATTTGATAAAGACTTCCGCGATGTAACGATAAGACTGAAGTGGAACTGATCCCTGTTAATGAGCAGGAGAACTGCACAGAAAAGGCTGGAAACTGCGACTTCGTCGCACCAACCTGTTGCTGTCACATGTGTGTGCATGTGCATCTCCCACATGGCCTGTCCCGAGTACATCGCTCCGTCATTACTTATGTGTGAGAGGAGCAGCCTTGTTTAGCGACCAGTTGAACACAACACGCTGCTCACGATAAAAGAGCGCGTTCTCGTTGACAGCTGTTACGCGAAGCACAGAGAACGTGTGCGGAACTATTTGCCCAAGAGATGAAGTCTGGAAGGGTTTTGGTGAAATCTTCAACAAAGTCTGCAATACAAAAAATAGTGGCAAAATGGCCCAGAACGGGCACTATGGGAAGAGTTTGGGCACCAGAAAACATTGCTCCGGTGGAGAAAAGAACGGATGAAAGTAAGACGAAATCTCAACGCCGTTTATCTGCGCATGTGCTAACAAAGAGATCGTCGTTTCTAAACATTAGGAACTGTGTCTGTATCGTTAGAAATTTACTGTTGTACTTGTGTTAGAGAGACCGGACGAACTTAAACGTGTTGATTTTTGCTGGTGATTTCTGAGTGTAGAGGGATCAGGATGATTTGGATCCTCACTTTTTTTAATTCCTCAGATGACATTTGGTTCAGCCTGTCAGGGTATGTGAACTCACAGAACATGTACTGTTCTGCGACGGGAAATCCCTAGCAGTACTCTGAAGAGCCGTTGCGTAATCTCAAGACTTGCGTTTGTTGCGAAATGTCTGGTGCCTGCCTCGTCAAACGATTGTTTCACCAAACTTCTAACGCTGACTGGTATGTCCATGTGTTTAATCCAAATGAGGATCAACTCAGAGAAAATGAACGACTGTATGGATATTTTCAGCAACACTGAGCATCAGCACACACCGCCTTGTCAACCTTGCCACGAGTGTGTGGTGTGTTCGGTGAGTAGAGGACGATCAGCGGAGACGGTGCAGTCTCCGAGCAAACCTCGATCGCCATAACTCGCTTCCCGTGATTTTTACCTGTGGCGGTAATTGAAGGGTCAAGTATCAGCAAATGATCCTCACGCAGTGGGCGAGCTACGAGTACATCTGAACGCTCAAAACGCTGTTACTGCTCAAACAGATTTGCTCAAGAAAAGCTGGTGCGCTTGTCTCATAATTTGGTAAATCGAGCACAGCGCTACATCGACGTAAACGGTGATCTTTTCAGCATCCACTGCGGTGTCCTAAACAGTGGTCAGTCCCGCGTCACTCTTATTGTAAATATACAGTTAGATAAAAAAAAACACAGACACACACACCACGAAGTCATTATCCTAATGGGACGGAAATTGGTAGATTTGCTGTATATTTTCAGGCAACAAATGAGTACAGTTTCAGAAAAAAAGACTGATTTGTTCAGAAGAAAAAGCTTCACAAGTTGAGCAAGTCTACAACGCATTGGTCCACTTCTGGTCCTTGCGCAAGCAATTACTCGGCTTGGTACTGATCGGTACTGTTGTTGGACGGCCTCCTGAGGACTATCGTCCCAAATTCTTTCCAACTGACGAGTTAGATCATCAAAATCCCTAGTTGGTTGGAAGTCCCTGCCCAAAATGATACAAACGTTCTCAGTTAGGGAGAGACCTGGCGACCTCGCTGGTCAAGATAGGGTTCGGCAACCATGAAGAGAAGCAGTGGAAACTCTCGGCATGTGCGGGCGGGTATTTTCTTGCGGGAATGTAAGGCCATGATGGCTTGCCACGAAGGGCAACGAAAATGGCGCAGAATGTCGTAGGCATACCGCTGTGCTGTGAGGGTGGCGTGGATGACTACAAAGGGGTCCTGCCACGAAATGAAATGGCACCGCAAACCACAACTCTCGGTTACCAGTCTATATGGCGGGAAATTTTCAGGTTGGTATCCCATCGCCGTCCGGAGCTTCTCCATACACGTCTTTGGCCTGCAATCTCAATAATTGGAGTAGAATTGTTTTCAGTGATGACTCTCGCTTCGAATTGAGCCCTGATGAACAGCGAAGAATTGTCTGGAGATCTTTCGAGCATTATGGGTAGGGTCCTCCAACACGATCTAACGCGCCAATTGTACAGCATTTAGCACGATATCCCTCGGGAAGGTATTCAACCAATTACAAGCCGCATAACAGCTTGCGTAAGTGACGGAAGTGGACCAACGCGCTTCCGACTTGCTCATTTTGTGAAGTTCCTTCTATTGAAAAAATCCAGTTTTTCAGAAATTACCATCATTTGTTTGTATGTACATGTACATCACATCTAGCGATTTCCGTCCCATTCAGATAATTCCTTCTTGGCGCATCTTTTTTTTGTTATTGTCTCAGAGTTTTTACTGCTTACCCCTTCTAGCAACGTACAATCCAGTAATTTTAACAATAAATCACACGGTCATGCACAACGGCAGTCTTGCAGCATCAGCCACTGGAAGTGAATGAGCGCCGAGTGATAGTTCTTGCTAAGCTAAGCCGTAAAGAAGTATTATGCTGTTAGTTGGATATTTTCCATGTGCTGTATAAATCCCACCTGTTAACGGTCCCACATAAGGGAAAATTACTTGAGTATCGGTCGAACCAGAGGGTCGATTTTTTTAGATAAAGAAAGAAAGAACCTACCTTCTTCGTGGATGTATTCCACTTTCTGAGACTTCTTGCAGTGAATACGAGTCTGACATCTGCCTTCCCTACGGCTAGTTTTATGTGGAGGTTCCACTTCAAATCGCTCCCTACACGTACTCCCAGATATTAATGAAACGTGACTGCTTCCATTGGTTGCTCGTCACTCGTGTAATTATACAGTAATGGGCCTTTCTACCTATATATGAATGAGACACTACATTTGTTTATGTTGAAGGCCAGTTGTCAATCACTACGCCAATAGATGATCGTATGCAGGCCTCCTACAATTTTCTAGCGTTGCGACTTCTCTGTTTGCAACAGCACTATCTTCGAGCAATCTCATGGACGAATAGAGCGAGTCCAGTTTCTCATCATCATCATCATCACGATCATCCTTGCTTATGGGGCGTTGGTTTACTGCTTAGAAAGAGATTTACTGTATGCAGAAGGGCAATTATAGAAGAATATTATGTAAATATACTATTATTCTATAGCACATCGACGTCACCACCTGCCCGAAGGCCTTTCTAAAAACCGTGGATAACATGCACCTTTTTCGCAACGCTCGTAAATCGATATTTGGTGGGTTGTGAGAAAGGGACTCCATGTCGGAAACCGATTTACCTGCCATGTTTACATCTCATATCTGACGAAAATGGTTCAAATGGCTCTGAGCACTATGCGACTTAACTTCTGAGGTCATCAGTCGCCTAGAACTTAGAACTAATTAAACCTAACTAACCTAAGGAGATCACACACATCCATGCCCGAGGCAGGATTCGAACCTGCGACCGTAGTAGTCGCTCGGTTCCAGACTGTAGCGTCTAGAACCGCACGGCCACTCCGGCCGGCATGTCATATCTGAATCAATTTCGCTATCTCGACCAGATATCGGTCTCAGAGTGTCAATTGTTTTACGCGAATGGTATCTTTAAATGAGATGTTCTGATATAGTCAGCATTAATAAATAAGATTATCAGCATCTTAGAAATGTTTAATACACACATCAAAAAAAGTTTTGCATCACCCCAGTTCCCAGAACTCCTGAAGACAGACGTTGACTGTGGATATTGAACCACAGACACAGTCCCTTTGACTGTTCAGAGATGTCACTAAACCCGCCCAAAGATGTAAACAACTATGCATGAGCAGCGCTTCTTAGACGGAGGGGGTCCGACAGCCGATCAGTTCCAGTCATTCCACTAGGAAGGAGGTACACGGCTCGTATTGTCTGTAGTTCAACCATGACTAGACGGTCAATACCGCGGTTCGATCGCGTCCGCATTCTTACTTTGTGCCAGGAAGGGCTCTCAGAGTGAACCAAAGCGATGTTGTTCGGACATGGAGGAGACACCGAGGGACAGGATCTGTCGCTGTCATGCCTCGCTCAGGCCCTCCAAGGGCTACTACTGCAGTGGATGACCGCTACCTACGGACTACGGCTCGGAGGAACCCTGACAGCAACGCCACTATGTTGAATAATGTTTTTCGTTCAGCCACAGGACGTCGTGTTGCGACTCAAACTGTGCGCAACAAGCTGCTTGATGCGCAACTTCACTCCCGACGTCCATGGCTAGGTCCATCTTTGCAACCACGACACCATGCAGCGCTGTACAGATTGGCCCAAAAACATGCCGAATGGACCGCTCAGGATTGTTATCAGGTTCTCTTCACCGATGAGTGTCGCATATGCCTTCAACCAGACAATCGTCGAAGACGTGTTTGGAGGCAACCCGCTCAGGCTGAGCGCCTTAGACACACTGTCCAGCGAGTGCAGCAAGGTGGAAGTTCCCTGTTGTTTTGGTGTGGCATTATGTGGGGCCAAAGTGCACCGCTGGTGGTCATGTAAGGCGCCATAATGGCTGTACGATACGTGAATGCCATCCTCCGACCGACAGTGCAACCATATCGGCAGCATATTGACGAAGCATTCATCTTCATGGACGACAATTCGCGTCCCCATCGTGCACATCTCGTGAGTGACTACCTTCAGGATAACATCACTCGACTAGAGTGGCCAGCATGTTCTCCAGACATGAACCCTACCGAACACGCCTGGGATTGGTTGAAAACGGCTGTTTATGGACGACGTGACCCACCAACGACTCTGAGGGATCTACGCCGAATTGCCGTTGAGGAGTGAGACAATCTGGACCAACAGTGCCTTGATGAATTTGTGATTAGTGTTGTGACTTGGCAAGACAGCCAAGCCACTAGGAAGTGAAGCCGAAAGGCACGCGTTTAAGCTCACGCAGGCTGGCGTGAGGTCTGGAACAGTTAAAGGATTTGAGTCTAGCAAATAAAGTACGTAGCTGTTGGAATACTTAACTTTAATCCATAATTGGTGAACATCGGTCTGACGGTACATGCATCACAAGATAAATAGCAAATGATAATGGCGCCTTGCTAGGTCGTAGCAAATGACATAGCTGAAGGCTATGCTAACTATCGTCTCGGCAAATGAGAGCGTAATTTGTCAGTGAACCATCGCTAGCAAAGGCGGCTGTACAACTGGGGCGAGTTTTAGGACGTCTCTCTATACCTGCCGTGTGGCGGCGCTCGGTCTGCAATCACTGATAGTGGCGACACGCGGGTCCGACGTATACTAGCGGACCGCGGCCGATTTAAAGGCTACCACCTAGCAAGTGTGGTGTCTGGCGGTGACACCACAATTAGTATGCCGCGACGAATACAGGCATGCATCAATGCAAGAGAACATGCTACTGGGTATTAGAGGTACCGGTGTCTACAGCAATCTGGACGACCACCTCTGATGGTCTCGTTGTATGGTGGTACAACATGCAATATGTGGTTTTCATCAGCAATAAAAATGGCGGAAATGATGTTTATGTTGGCCTCTGTTCCAACTGAGGTGATGCAAAACTTTTTTTGATGTGTGTAAATAACAGAAATAGATGTATGTTTATATCTCCTCCTATACCACTGGACCGATTCCAACCAAACTTGGTGCACATATCACGTACTGTCTCAAACGAACTGCTGTGGGGTTGATGTGTGTAGAAAAAATGTGCATTTCCTTATGTCTGTCATGTTGTAAGTAGGAAGAAGAGGAGGGGATTGTTCAGGAAGAAATGTTAACAAAATCTTATCCATACCAATTAATGCGAGCGAAATGTTTCGTCACATTCACCTAGAAGTCGCAACTTATGAAGGAAAAGTAATAAGGGATCCCTGGTAAAACTTTATTATACTCGAAAATTTTGGAGACTTGGAACGTCTAGGAAACTTCCGAATAATGAAAGACACACATGTATTCTTCGCATAGAATTGGTGAACTTTTTCTCACCAGCCACTGATTGCGAGTGAAAGTCTGTGTTACCAGTGTGCAAAACAAAGTGTTATATACCATTCAGCAGTGATAGTCGGTTGATGCTCTAAATCAATTTTTGCATATCCGTTATAGTCAAAGAAATATGCAACCATCTTCTTTGACGTACTTAGCGAGTGAACCACTTTTATTGATTTCGTTACAACTGACTGCAATTTTGTTTGGGGATAGTACGATTGTATCAAAGTATCGTCTCCTGTTGTGATGTATTATACGAATTTTATATTTCCCTGGTAGAATTTGTAGAGCATTTTCTTACCACAATTTTATGGTCATTTTTCGAAAAACGTCCGCTTTCAGTCGAAGAGCACGAAATTCCTCGCTTACAGAAACGCGATCACGACGAATTTCTGAAAACTAACTAGTGGTTGAAGCTTCCTTTTTTGTTGGTGTTTGCTTCCTAGTATATACTTATGGAAATACGGTTCTTATTTTACATCCTGACATGAATCTTTGAAGTTTCACCATCTCCACACCACACTGATGATGATGTGGCAACCTGAGGTTACCAGTGCAGCTGTTATTTTACTCCAGTTCGTCATTTTTGTTACTGTCTGTTTTTCATGCCTCTACAGGGTATGCAGACTGTGCTTACTAACACACACTGTCACACTGTACATCAGCCATTGATTTGTTCCATTATGTTGTGCTATGTCTTTGAAACAGCAGCTGATTTCTGGCGACCTTCACGAACTTCCTAGACTTCGAAACCACGACCAGGAAGAATTTCTTAAAAAAAAATTGCGAAGAGTAATTGATTACCAAAAATTGAACGAAACGATTCCGGGATATTATTGTTGTGCTACGATTTTACCAAAACCGTAAAAAGAATCGTCGAATGCAGAACTCCACGTTGAATTTCGACTTTATCAAAAGACTATTCGGCCAATTTATCGGCAGCCATCGTCTTAATAAAATCAAACGACATATTTTATGTCATATCATTAGCGCCATGTAGCAGTCGTTTGTAGCCCCTGGTATGTAGGACTTTTTTTCCCTCCTGGGTTACTTTCTCGGAGGAGCGCCTCTGGCTCACACGGGACGCTGCGCCCCTTGTCTCCAGGCGCGTGCAGACGCCCGCGGAGTCCAGGTACTAAATACGCCGAGAGCGCGCCGGCTTCGAGAATAACGCCTCGGCCGTTCCTGGCAAGATTCCTGGAATATTTTGGGGCGCATCACTTAGAATATGTGTGCAAAAATACCTCGACCTTTACCCACACACTCAGGCTGCTTGGAGCGTGTCTCGCAGAAGCGTCGCTTTCCGCGTCCAGCAACCGCAAGCGTAAATAAAAACCATCGCTTCAGTGCCACACGAGTAATTGTTTCCTAAGACATCAGTATGATCTGATTGCAGACACTCTATAAATCAGCTTACACCCAAACTTCCAGATGACTGACACTCATATCAGTGCTACACCTTGTATGTATATAAAGTATCAACTAAGACTCTGATTTAGTTCGTACTGTGCGCTGTCGTCCAGCATAACGGGCATAAACGTCAATTTAAAGTAACCTACTGAGCACAGGAAGAGCATAGCTGTGAGTAACTAGTAGTGTAGCTTCCATGGGGAAGTTGTTAGATCTAACTCGTCGTACCAGGGTGTGGGGCGGCTGGTTGAAATTAATACTTGTTAATAATATTTTGTTTGTAATGTAGAAAAGATACATTTCCCGGCCGATGCACCATATGCGGGGCGGCTGGTTGAAATTAATACTGTTATTTATTTGAATGTAGAAACACTGCATTTCCCCGCCGTTTAACCATATGTGGGGCGGCGAGTGGAATTAATTGTTATGTAAATGTTCTTATTATTTATGTTGTCTTTTGCCGTTCTCAACACTGGCTCTTTAACTGCAATATAGGCAATCAGAAAGTGATTAGCAAAACGTGAAGCCTGTAATTGGAATTCCTAGTGCCCACTTCATCTGAGAAATACACTCATAGCTACAGCTTATAGCTCTGAGGAATTAGGAGATTGTCTGGGATTCATAATCAAAAACGATCCTGTAAAAACGTTCGCTATATTCTGAAAGTCACAGATAAAAAAAAAAAAGGAATCCACACAATCCAACTACCAGAGCAGTTCAGAGTCTAATGCGCTGATGCAACTATAACTATCCAAATTAAATGTTTAAGTGAATGCTCGCCGTAATTTGATGATAATGTTGATCAAACGCCACGCTAAATAATGGTAGAATGTCTGTCCCGCGACGGCACGTGAAAATACGACATACGCAAACTGAAGATAGATCATTAAAGTCATCGCAGAAATAACACTTCACTCGAAATCGATTTCATGGTTACGCGTATCCCAAGTAACTTATTACGGCATCAGAGGCTGTTTATAGCAATGATACCGACGCGACGCGACTCCCGACACATATGGTGCGCTAATCAGCATCTGGAGAGAACTGGGGCCTTTCTTTCTCACGCAGCGTTCTTATATATAAAGCCGCGGTGCGGGTGGCTAAGGGAACGCCTGATCAAATCGGCTCTCCCGACTAGCCGCTGGGCTAGTAATGCACCACATTAAGTTATTGAATAAATCATTGCTTCCTTTGCTAATGGCCGATGAAGCTCTCAATTTAAATGTGCAATCATCACACAGGTAAGTAATCATAATAAAAGTCTGACGTGGCTAAGTCAAATATTTTGGGCGAGAGAATTAATTTAATTACGCTACACGCAGTAGACCAGCTCTGAACTTGCCCTTTGGAGATTCGCTATCGCTATAGTTTTATAGTTATTCAGTTGCAACTTCTCACATCTTTATGATTATAGCGGATCTCCATTCTACTTAAATTTAAACATCCTAGCCTTATTTATTAGCCTGCTTAATCTATCTTGCTTCCTTAATTTTTAAGACAAAAACCAGAAAATATTGAATTTCAACTAAAATCTTAATTTGTGAGATCCAAAGTACTGTTTCTATTAAATTATTATGAAAAAGGAATCTAAATACAAATTTTTAAGTCTCTAGCTCTTTTCTGTTGCGCCAATGATTTTTACAGAAAACGTCCAAATTTCAAAAATGGTTAAAGTTATTGAACTGATATTCAACACATATTGATTTAGTATTACTCCTGACATGGTAGAACCGTTTCAGGTTATTTACTTGATTTTTAAAGTATTGCGCAACATTTATGACGTCAGAGCTAGTTACAGCAGACTAGGCTGGCACACTATGGAAAGACTGATGAGAATTTTATAAGGCGTGAGTAGGCTGCTTCCCTACAAGGGGTCCTGGGTTCAAACCTCAAAGACGACACTTATTTATGTATTATGCTTGATAGTGTTATATGAGACCTGTTAATACTTCGGCAAGTGCAATACAATTGTTTCTTTATTCTACTGTTCCGATTGTTCATGTTTGTTGTGTGAAACCATAAATACACTAGCTGCTTCATCACGAATGCTGTCTGTTCTGTTTCACATGTCCGATGCATTACACCTATCTGTATAAAGCTGGCCGGTGTGGCCGTGCGGTTCTAAGCGCTTCAGTTTGGAACCGCGTGACCGCTACGGTCGCAGGTTCGAATCCTGCCTCGGGCATGGATGTGTGTGTGATGTCCTTAGGTTAGTTAGGTTTAAGTAGTTCTAAGTTCTAGGGCCATTTCTGTATAAATGTAATCTGTAAGTTTACTACTTTCAGCTGACGAAGGGAAAGCAGACTGCCTAAAGAACATTGCTATAAACTCGAGAAAGTCCTTTCCCATGTCGGGAAAATTGTCTCCCTATAACAGTTTAACACATAAACAGTTGAAACATAATGTCATCAGTACGGCACGACGACATCACACCCTACAAACTCACTCGAGATCTACAGAACAGCCGCTCGCAGATACGCTTTTCCAGAGCTCAGTAGTTCTGGTGTTACATTTAACTACCGTTTACGCACGTTCTACTGGACGATAGAACGTAGTACGAACTAAATCTGAGTTTTGGTTGATGCTCTCTCGACATACAACGTTTGGTACTGATCTGAGTGTCTGACATCTGGAGGTTTGGGTGTTAGTGACTTCTTTTCAGTCGGAATTTCATTGTCAATACGGACAAGTCATCGTAGTGGAAGACATGAACGTAGACTTATTAAAATACCCCCCCTCCATCATAAACCTGCAGGATGTCAGTGTTCATCACACACCAGGGCATTCTCAGGTATGGCCCAGAGAATTGTGATGGGACCTCTCCCGTTTTAATTATACGAACTGACGGAATGAGAAGCAATCCGTAGCTGTTTTCTGATGACGCTGTGCAGTACGAGAAATGTCATCGTTGAGCGACTGTTGGAGGATACAAACGGGCTGTACTGAATCTCTATTTGCTTCGATAAATTTCAGATTTCTCTAAATGTAGAAAAGTGTAAGTCAACGGCGATGAGTGCGGAAAGAAATCCAGTAATGGTCCAGTAGAGGATTAGTGGTCTGCTGCTTGACCGAGTCACGCCGATTAAATGTCGAGATGTTACGCTGAAAAGCGATCTGCGGCGGATCGAACACATAAAAGCGAGTGGTCTTCGCGTTATTGGGATAATTCTAGGAAATTGTAGCTCATCTTTAAAGGAGATCGCGTGTACAACACTGGTGCCATCTTTTCCAAAGTACTGCTCGAGTATTTGGGATCCCCACCTGGTCGGATTAAACGAAGAGGTAGAAGCAATTGAGAGAGTGCTGCTACATTTAGTACCACTGAGTTCAGTCATCACGCGAGTATTACGCAGATTCTTTATGAAGTGAAATGCAAATCGTCGGACAGAAGATGATGATCTTTTCGGCCGGCCCTTGTGGCCGAGCGGTTCTAGGTACTTCCGTCCGGAACCACGCGGCTGCTGCGGTCGCAGGTTATAATCCTGCCTTGAGCATGGATGTGTGGCATGTTCTATGGTTACTTAGGTTTACATAGTTCTAAGTCTATGGGACTGATGACCTCAGATATTAAGTCCCATAGTGCTTAGAGCCATCTGAACTATATTCTTTTCGTGAAACACTATTGAGAAAATTTAGAGAAGCGGCATCTGAACCTCACTGCAGTATGTTTCTACTGCCGCCAATGTGCATTTCGCCTAAGAATCGCGAAAATAATGTCAAAGAAATTATATGATATGAATTCGTTGTGTCCGTTCTTTCAGACGTCCCAAAGAACAGACACCAAGCGGAATCCGCAGATCTGATACATTATATGTAAATTGAAGGTGGAGGGAGGAAAAAAAAGAGAAGGGATTTCAATTGTATGAACATGTCAGAAAGAACAAGCACCACACAGTCATATAATCTCAGGGTGGCGAGCATCGAGGACATGGACATGGACATGGACATGGACAGAGAGTGTGACAGGTGCCGCTAGATGGAAGTATAGGTAGGCCGAGAGGTGTGCCGAGATAGTCCACGCAGTTGCGATTACACTGTGCTCCGATGGCGCAGTGGTTAACGTACATGCCGAGTAACCGGGAGATCCCCGGTTTCGAATCCCGATCCGGTACATATTTTCACTCGTCGCCACTGATGCCGCGTGATGCTCAATGCAGTTGATATCAGTAATCCATTCCATTTCTCTTCCTCTCCCTTTCCCCTTTCCCTTCCCCCCTTCCCGGCTTCAATTTGCATATACAGAAATTAGAGCTCATACGAAGGCGTATATCGTCTACTCCTCACAGCTCGCAAAGCTCAAATCGCTTCACATAACCTGTGGTGTCATTAAAAAACAAGGACATTTTCGTTAAACTTTCGTCAGACATTAGCAATTTCTTTTTTGTAACGTGTAGATGGAATCAACCTAGCAAATGCTGCTCATCACGTCTTTCATGCGATGCCCAGCGTCGATGAAAATTTCGGTTTGTTTCCCATTGCAAATAAAATGACTTTTGAAGTGAAATTTTGCATGCCCATTCGAGAGAGCGATCCAGAATTAGTGTAGTGCGATATTCGTTGGATCGACACGTATTTGGGGGAGACAGTAAAACACCAGGAACTATCAGAACCGCGGCAGCGACAGCGCCGCCCCAGCCCACACTTGACTGCTACCGCCAAGCAGCAGCAGCGCTTATCACTCGCTGCTGGAGTTCTGATTATTCCTGGTCTTCTACTGTCCCTGTTAATATTAGGTTGGTACATAAGTTCGTAGCGTTTTTGTTCTGCATGTTAGTATTCCGGTTTCTGTGGGTTTATACATATATCGACTGTCATTTTTTATTTGTAGTTCACTGTTGCTGTCTGAGTTAAGATATTTTCATTTTGTCATTTGGAGATAGTGAGTGGAGCTGTGGACGCTAGAAAATAGAGTTCCAATTTCCGACATAGACTTGTGTTTGTGCTCTGTGGAGAGGTCACAGCAGCTGAGGCAACCAGAAACATTTGCGCCGAGTATGGAGATAATGCCACTGGACAGAGCACGGCAACAAAACTGTTTCTCGTTTTAAGAAAGATCCTTTTTGACATTAGTGACTCTCCATGTTCAGGAAGATCTTCGGAGTTCCATGATGAAAATCGTTGAAACACACTAATCCACAATGATCCACGTCAGTGGACACGAGAACTGGCAAATGTGATGAACTCTGATCATTGGATCATCGTGCGGCATTTTCATGGAATGAGGAAAGTTCAAAAATTGGATGTATGGGTACCGCATGGTCAAAACCAGAAACACAAAAATCAGCCGGTCATCACATGTGCATCTCTGGTTTGGCTCGTGAACAACACCGACCATTCCTATCCTGTACCGTTAGTGGTGACGAGGAATGGCGGCTTTGTGCTGACGTAAGGGAAAGAACGCAATGGTCGACTCAAAACAAAGCAGCAACTCCCCGTTCAAAGACCTGTGCGCAGCCACAAAAAAATGTTATGCGTCTGAAGGAACAGCGACGGTGTGGCGTACTGCGAATTACTTCCCCGAGGTGCAACCGTCACTGCTGACATTTACTGTCAGCAGCTTCGACGTTTTGCAGATGCACCACAAGAACAACGACCAGGAAGACTGCGTGAAGTGATGCTGCTCTCCGATAACGCCCGCCTGCATTCTGCTAGACTGACAAAAGGCACATACAGAAGTTACGTTCGGAAGTCATTCCGCACACACCGTGTTCATCTGATCTTGCGCCCTCAGATTTTCACCTTTTCCGCTCTCTATCGAATAACCTACAAGGAACTTCCTGCGCGGATGAAAATGCGCTCCGAACACGGCTCGACGAGATCTTCGCCTCAAAGTCACGTTATTTCTACAGTCATTGAGTCGAAAAGTTACCCCAGCGTTAGTCGACAGTTGTAAATGGTGAAAAGAATATGTGTATCTTAAATTTGTGGATAGACGCTACGAACTAATGCCACAATCCAGTACAATCGATAAAACGAACAATGTAGTACACTAATTTCTACTTTTAAAAATCATTTTGTTTATAATAGGAAACAAACTGACGCTTTCCGTCGAAGTTGGACGTCGTACGAAAGACGTGATGAGCAGGATTTGGTTGGGCTGACTTCAGCTACATGTTGCAAACACGAAATTGCAAATAGATGTTGAAACACCAGAGAATATTCACCTCATGACGCATAGGAAACACACCCGGTATAGATAGTGAATCTTCAATAGCTGACTTCTCAGATAGCCGATGGTAGCATAGAATCACAGAGCTCACAAGGTACACTGATCACAGATTAAGCTCAAAGCTGTCTGCGAGAAATACGCTGCTGTACGTACAACCTTTGTAAGAAGAGATAATGGCCTTTGCTCACATCTGACTAACAGGTAAGCTGCTCACATATGTTTGCAGGCACAGTCGAAACTGGATGACTACGAAGAATACAAAAAGCTCAGAAACAGGGTTAAACAAAGGGTTCGCATTGCCGAAATCAGGTTCACTCGTCCCGTTGCGTACAGCAGCTGCGGAGCTTGGGTGTCGGAAAAACAAAATCATAAACTGATTTTCAAGTCTCAGCTAACTAAATGAATAAATGTTTATCAGCACCAGTCAACCCCATGCTGCAAAGAACCACTGCTCACAAAAACCCCCCCGACTGAAAACTGATCACGACACTATCTACCTAAAACGCGTTCCAGCAAACAGTAAGAAAAAAGCAATAATGAGAATCTCTTCTAAAGCGACGTTCAACGACGGTATCAGTACAACCATGATCAAGAATATTGCAGACAGCTTACTACCAGTCTTATCAGCTGTACTTATTTTTTCTCTCATGAACGGAACATATACCTCTTCACGAGAAACCACGATCAGATTGTGATTAGTCTTACCAGCTCTGACCAAAACTCTAGGATTTACTTTTCGCGATCAGCTTACTAAATGACAGATACCAGTCCGGCTTGTTGTAAACACCACAATATCAGCACTGCGTTAAGGTAATTAATGACCTGAAATACGTTGTGGATACCAGTCCAGGCACAATATCGACGGTACTAGACTTCACCAAAGCAATTGATACAGTCAGCTCTAACAAACTGTTCACGAAAATGTGTACGCTGAGGTGGTTTGAAAGCTACCCAAAAAACAGACCCCGGCCGCGGTGGTCTCGCGGTTCTAGGCGCGCAGTCCGGAACCGCGCGACTGCTACGGTCGCACTGCCTCGGGCATGGATGTGTGTGATGTACTTACGTTAGTTAGGTTTAAGTAGTTCTAAGTTCTAGGGGACTGATGACCACAGCTGTTAAGTCCCATAGTGCTCAGAGCCATTTGAACCATTTTGAAAAAACAGACGTGTTATCTGTAGAAATGAAAAGTCCACTATTGCAATGTACGGGTAATCCATCACGGCACGAGTAGTGTGAATGCTAGGCGATTTTAAATAACCATGAACGCTTGTGTGCGTAACAGCTGCAACTCCCGTCTGGATGAGCATGCCAATGCTTCATGCGCCCAGTAAGACTGGTTGCGGCAGACAAGTTACGTGACCATCACACGTCTTGTTTACTTGGCGGCTCCTCAGTCACAAACGCCCATCACCTTGCATCTGAGATTAAATACCTTTCATCTAATCTTAATCGAAATACAAGGTCTCATTTATTTAGTACCCTGTGCCCATTCATAAAGAACAAACATTAGCAACCCCTTCTCTGTCGATACCATCCGCCTGTGGAACAGTCTACCTTGCACTCTGCACCCTGCACTCTGCGCACTATTAAACTCCCCGCCGCTTTTGAAGAAGCTAAAAAGCTTCCCCCAACATTAACATGTACGGTCAGTTTCCCTTCTGTTAAACAAGAAAGCAAATACTCTCATCTTCTTTCATCTTCTCTCATTTAGGCTACTTGCTTCTTCTATTTCTGAATCAGTCAAGTCATTCTCCCTTGGTCTATCTTCATAATACTGTGTTTTATCACGTCCCTTCCACCCCTTCCGTCACGGCCATTGCTGCTAGCGCTCATAGTCGAAATTAACTCCCTGCAGTTTTTCTCTTTTGTTTTACAAATCAACAAATGTAAACTCTATTTTTTTCTCTTTCTGCACTACAGAAATTATAAAATGTTTTATAAAGCCCTATAATGTTTTATTATGTTGTATAATTGATGCAACTTAAGCTAATCATAATGAACATAAATGTAGAATATGTAGAATGCGAGAACAGCTTGGCAGTCCTAATTTTGCCGGGTGAAATGAACGAATAAATCTGTACTACCATATAAAGAGAAGTCGTTTTTTAATGTTGTTTGGTACCAAAAATCTCCAAATTTCTTTATCGGTTTACTTGAGATTTTTACGTGATACTCAAACGAACCTAGGCTCATCACTTTCAACATATGTGATATATTAATATAGATTTAATGTATAAAGCTGAAACGTTGTTACCAAAAATATAGAGAAGCTCTTGACCAAATCACTTCAGATTTTCACACGATACTCTAATGAACATTCGGACAGACACAGGCTGCATGTTTTTTAAATGTAATATATAATAGGGAAACGTTGTTAAGAAAAATCTCGGAACATTCTTCACTGATTTGTTTCAAATTATTACACGCTACTCTAATAAACATCCAGAGGGACATGAGTTGTACATTTTTTAAATAACGGTGAACAAATTTTCTGTTAAAATTGAATACGAGAAAGAAAAAGCTGCGCTGTACTCTGACGTGAAAATGTGTGGTTTTCTTGCTCAAAGTCCTTTTAACTATGATAGCAGGGCATTAGATGAATTGTTTCATCCGTATATTAAATATAGAATTTCTCATTATTTGTAGTAACATTTAATGGGGCTCAGGGTTAGTGAGAGGGGGGCAAAGGAGACGGACGGGGGTAGAGGGAGAACGAGGGCATAGACAGGGCATAGAGAGGAAGAGAGGGGGTAGAAGAAGATCAGGACGCTGTCCAATTCCCATAGATATTTAACAATTGCGAAGCATTGTATGGTTCGTTAGTAAAATAAATTATTGAGGTTGTCTTTGTTTTTATTGTGGTATTTAGTCGAAGACTGATTTGACACAGTTCTCTACGCTGCTCTATCCTCTGGTAAGTTCTTCACCTCTGCATAACTACCGCAACCTACATCCAAGTCAACCCGCTGACTGATGTCAAACCATGGTCTACCTCAACAGTGTTTATCTCCAACACATCCCTCCATTTCTGTGTTGACAATTCCTTGATTCTTCAAGCTCTATCCTATTAACTGATCCCTTTTTTGTCAGGCTGAGCAGTAATTTTCTTTTCTCCCAGTCCAATTTGTTATATTCTCATTAGTTACTGGGATTTCCCATAACCTTTACCATTCTTCTGCAGTACAGCATTCGATAAAGCTTCTCTTAGAACTGTTTATAGTTCACATTTCCTTCCGTACTATCCAGACACATACCATCAGTAACAAGTTTCTAAGATATAAATGCATATTCGATAGCAACAAGTTTCTTTTTTCTGAAACGATTTCCTTGCCATTGCCAACCCGCATTTCATATCCTCTGTGCTTCGCCTGTTATCAGTTATTTTGCTCCCCAAATAGCACAATTTTTGTACTGCTTTCTAACATGATCCCCCTGCCTGATTTAATTTGATTAGATTCTATTATCCTTGTTTGATTCATTTTGATATATATCTCATTACATGTTTTCAAGATACGAGGTGCATTCAAGTTCTAAGGCCTCCGATTTTCTTTCTCCGGACAGGAAAGAGATAGCAACATGCGCATTGTTTTAAAATGAGGCCGCGTTCATTGTCAATACGTCCCAGAGATGGCAGCACCGTACGGCAGATGGAATTTTACCGCCAGTGGCGAGAATGAGAACTGTTTTAAATACTTAAAATGGCGACGTTTTCCTTACTTGAACAGCGTGCAATCATTCGTTTTCTGAATTTGCGTGGTGTGAAACCAATTGAAATTCATCGACAGTTGAAGGAGACATGTGGTGATGGAGTTATGGATGTGTCGAAAGTGCGTTCGTGGGTGCGACAGTTTAATGAAGGCAGAACATCGTGTGACGACAAACCGAAACAACCTCGGGCTTGCACAAGCCGGTCTGACAACATTATCGAGAAAGTGGAGAGAATTGTTTTGCGGGATCGCTGAATGACTGTTGAACAGATCGCCTCCAGAGTTGGCATTTCTGTGGGTTCTGTGCACACAATCCTGCATGACGACCTGAAAATGCGAGAAGTGTCATCCAGCTGGGTGCCACGAACGCTGATGGACGACCACATGGCTGCCCATGTGGCATGTTGCCAGGCAATGTTGACGCGCAACGACAGCATGAATGGGACTTTCTTTTCGTCGGTTGTGACAATGGATGAGACGTGGATGCCATTTTTCAATCCAGAAACAAAGCGCCAGTCAGCTCAATGGAAGCACACAGATTCACCGCTACCAAAAAAATTTCGGGTAACCGCCAGTGCTGAAAAAATGGTGGTGTCCATGTTCTGGAACAGCGAGGGCGTAATCCTTACCCATTGCGTTCCAAAGGGCACTACGGTAACAGGTGCATCCGACGAAAATGTTTTGAAGAACAAATTCTTTCCTGCACTGCAACAAAAACGTCCAGGAAGGGCTGCGCGTGTGCTGTTTCACCAAGACAACGCACCCGCACATCGAGCTAAAGTTACGCAACAGTTTCTTCGTGATAACAACTTTGAAGTGATTCCTCATGCTCTCTACTCACCTGACCTGGCTCCTAGTGACTTTTGGCTTTTTCCAACAATGAAAGACACTCTCCGTGGCCGCACATTCACCAGCCGTGCTGCTATTACCTCAGCGATTTTCCAGTGGTCAAAACAGACTCCTAAAGAAGCCTTCACCGTTGCCATGGAATCATGGCGTCAGCGTTGTGAAAAATGTGTACGTCTGCAGGGCGATTACGTCGAGAAGTAACGCCAGTTTCATCGATTTAGGGTGAGTAGTTAATTAGAAAAAAAATCGGAGGCCGTAGAACTTGAATGCACCTCGTACAATCTAACCTGTCCAATTTCGTCAAATGAAGACATCATTGGAGACCGCGGCTGTTATGTGAAACAGAGCGCTGATTATGTCAAATAGCAACCACATACAAAATAGTTTCATGTTATTTTATTCAAAAAGTATCGTTGCCAGTTTCATCGTCAGCAGGCTTTCACGCTTTCGTCAGAATACATGTTACTTGACTTTACTGCTGAGTTGCCCTACCAAAAACAATAATTCACAGTTACAATCGTTTATTTAAGATGGTTACACTACAGACTTGTGTTAGAATGCAGCTTACGTGATACGTTTGTCTGGAATATTTGTTTTCAGGTCTTATCCAACGAAACTTGTTCATATTGTTGTTTATATTTTCACACTCACATATCTTAGTTTTCAGTATTAGAAGCTTTTTTTGGACCACAAAACAAATTCCAATGCACACCATGTGTTTTCATTCACTCACAATGTATGAAAACAAATGCAGAGTATTTACACAGCACACGAGCGTCAAAGATGCTGCGATTCAATGATACATTAGAAAGGTATGGCATTTCGGTAAAGGAAGTGTATATTACTGTTGTTTTTAACTGAAAAAGTATTTTACAACGAACGTGAGGCATTAAATACGGATAAATAAATGTGATTATGTGAATTACGGGACTACAGACTTATTTTACAAGACGGTTGAGAAAGAGATATGGATAAAAAGGTATTTAAAAACCGTTTCCTATCTAAATAGTTCTGATGGCATTACATTAAAATTTATTAACATTTACTGCCATGAAAATTATTGACTATTGAAGATACATATAATATTATGAAATTTGTTCCTTGATACTCAGGTAGGTGGAGAAACTTTATATACATTACAGAGTGGAAAGTACGTTCTGGAAGTTTTTCAGGAATGAAGTATTAGCTAATTCAGTCTGCTTACATTCCGTTTAACTGCTCTCTCAAGTCCTTTGTCATCTCCGATAGAATTACTATGTATTCAACGAACCTGAACGTTTTTAATTTCTTCTCCCTAAAATGTAATTCATTTCCCAAAGTTCTCCTTTGCTTCCTTCATATCCCTCTCAATGTGCAAACTGAATAACATGGCGAATAGGCTACAACGTTGTCTTTCTCCCTTATGTGTCACCACTACTCTTTCATATCCTGCAGTCAGTTTCTTCAACATTGTAAAAGCTGCTTGTCAGAAATTTCTGACAATGAGTCCGTCTTCATATACGATCAGATATACACGCTTTATTCAACAGGTGTCGGTGCACTACCAAATAGAATTTTCCTTGGAAGGTACGTAGTTATTTGCATATGTAGATGACACGAAAGAGCCCAGTTCCATTTTGCATAGCCGATGTTTTCCGAATCCATTGCAGTAGATACGAATCCTGCTACAAGCGTGTTATTGATGTAGGATGCTTGTTATGTGGTCTATTTACGTTGCACTTGTTCCATACGGGGAACGTTAATGTCCTCTACCAAACATTGGCGAAATGTTTCTTCTCAACAGAATGCCCACAATTTTAAGTTGACTTTGTATGGCTTTAAGTGAAAAATTCGGGCCCTGTCGCCTTGTAATACAAATCCTTTAAGGTGTTTCGCTGTTGTACCGAGATTTAGTTAGAACAGTCATGCTACTTCAGTAAATTTTCAACATTCATACAGTTACCGTTATTGTCGTTTAATTTTCTTATAACATTTATTCGTCTTTGTCATGTAATTTCGTTTATTCAGAGGCAACTTAGCTAGCACAGTCAGTCACGGACAATACTGTGAGCAATTTGTTCCTCATTTTAGCGACCGTTTTTGACATAGTTTATCTTTTCTTAATGTCATTCTTGTTGTACGCTTCCCAAAATTTAATTCCCTCTTTAATTCTTTTACGTTTCTGTCTCCACTGTGTAATTACGTAGAATTCTTCTCTGTTACCTCTTCCATTCGTACATTCGCAGCTGAACGTATCTGTTTCTTGCGAGAGCGCTTTCATACACCTTCGTCAAAAATGATCACTCTTCGAAACGAGTTTTGAGTCCTGCTTCAGAAGTTAATTTCATCTGTTTATTTTCCGTGTATTCCCTTATTTATTTTGGTTAGTTTGGGACGATCGTGTTCCTTTGCATCAGTCTGTCTCAGACGTTAACCCTAATCTCCCTTCTTGGTTCTGGACTGGAACTTTAAATTCATAACATTGAGATATGAGTGTGATCGACTAAATAACGAATGTTTGGCTTTCATAGATTTACGAAATATGTATTATGTAGAAGACTGAGCCTTACTTTTCTTCTTTCCGAGCCATGTGTCAAATCTGCCCACAATCCTTGCAAAAACCGTGTCATAGTCTGCTGCTGCCACTTCACTAAGCAACTTTTAACACGTTTTTGTACGATCACTTCCTTGTCTGTTCATTTTTACAAATTTTGCAATTGATTTTAAACTAGAATGAGATTTTCACTCTGCAGGGCAGTGTGCGCTGATATGAAACTTCCTGGCACATTAAAACTGTGTGCTGGACTGAGACTCGAACTCGGGACCATTGCCTTTCGCGGGCAAGTGCTCTACCAACTGAGCTACCCAAGCACGAATCACGTCCCGTCCTCACAGCTTTACTTCTGTCAGTACCTCCTCTCCTACTTTCCTATCTTGATTTTAAACTAAGTTTCCGATGAGCTAGAGACTTAAAACTTTGAGCATGGGTCAGAACTGGACGACAATGTAACATTAACTCGCTTTTTTGTCTGATGTGTGGTGGAGGGTACTTGTATAGTACTGCTATTTTTCCGATCTCCTCTTCCAGTCGCGAATGTTACACGATACGGACGACTGCCGTTAAATCCCCGTGTGAACTCGATTCTCTCCAAATTTTATCGTCGTGCGATATTCGCACGTGAAGCATATATTAGTTAAGGAACTGAAGTAAACCTGAAATATGCCACGTGTCTCTGATATAATCTCATCAAAATGTTTGAAATCGACTGAAAAAGTCACACACACAAGAAGCAGATAATACTTATTTTCATATGAAAGCTATTCTGTGTCACACTTTTAAAACAGGGCTAAGAAGTATAAAATAATTTCTCCTATTCATATACAGTTTCATAGATAGTCCTGAAAATTTGTGCTTTTTGACTTTTTAACAGCTATGACAATATCTGCAAAATCTGAAAGAAAAAACGTGCAGTGGGTAACAGCAGGAAGAGTAGAGGATAGCTGTCGTTGAGAAAAATCAGTTCTTATAATTTGCAGTACAATAAAATTGTTAGTCACTTACGTGAACTATTCATGCGTCAGTTATGCACTGCATGCGCGCGAGTTTCCATTTGAAATTCTCCAAGTATTGCCAAAGCTAATAAAAATTCACAAGCTCAGATTTTCAGGACTATCTGTATGTGGTTAGGAATCATAAGGGGCTACGAGAAATTATTTTATATTTTTAGTACGTTTTAAAAACGTGTTGTATTAAATTTTTTTAAATGATTATTTTCACTCCATTCTTTACTTCATTACTTCCAAAACGTTTCTGCATCCACAAAGCCTTTGAGCTTCGCAGAAAAATGAAAATGCTAAGAGCAAGGTACAGTCTGCAGGGTGGGTACTCAAAAATTTTCCATTCAAAAAAATGGCTCTGAGTACTATGGGATTTAACACCTAAGGTCATCAGTCCCCTAGACTTAGAACTACTTAAACCTGACTAACCTAATGACATCACACACATCCATGACCGAGGCAGGATTTGAACCTGCGACCGTAGCAGCAGTGCGATTCCGGACTTAAGCGCTTAGAACAGCTCGGCCACTTCGGCCGGCCTTTCCCATTCGGATGGATCCAATAAGCTTCTTGTTGCAGCAGCAATGTAAGGGCGAACGCTGCCTCGAAGATGTCCAACAATGTGTAAAAATCGACTTGTGTAGCCGAGGTCATCAATGCACGCCTGAGCTGTGGTTCTCGTCTCGTAGGTGTCTACTTCGAATCGTTGTGGTGGTGGTGGTGGTGGTGGTGGTGGTAGTAGTGCTGGAATAAATTTTCACTGCCAATAATTGGCCAGCAGTGGGAGGAGAGGTGACGTCGTTAAGTTCCTGATCACTTTACTTTGCAGTAACGTACTAGTTTAAGCGCAGACCTCTCAGCACTGTGTCATAGAGCGAGTACGTGTGACAGTGTTGTTGATGATCAACCCGATGGACAGGTGCCTTAAGCTCGGTGAACACATTCGCGCTTTTCGAGAGGAGTATTGTGTGTGCCAGTACCGGCTTTCACCCTGCCACTCTCCCATTGTCATAGGACACAGACGTTCCCTTGGCGCCCTAGACGTCAGGCGCTGACGGCATCCCGCACAGCGGCTAAGTAGTGTGGGCTGCCGCGAGCTACGCTTCTACGGAACGGACGCCGCGGGAAATCTGAGTTCTGGAATTCTGCGGCCATCCAGCAAGCGGCGACGAAAGCGTCCCGTCCAGACCACCAGGCAGCAGCGTGTAGACGACGGCAGAGGTCGCTGGACGTACCGCACCTCTCGCTGCATCCGCAGTGTCACGTGCTGAAAATAGGCGCGCAAGTATCCTACCACGAGTCAACTACCTAACTTGGTGCGTGAGCTTAGCCGGGCAGTTCCATCACAGCGAGTAACCGACAAGATGATTTCGGCAGCGCCTCGCTATACACTCCGCCACCATCTTGCAGGACAGCACGCCACCTACTCCATCTGGACTCTAAGTGTGATTGTCGACGTGCTGGCTGAGACTTCGTGTAATTTCTACTGCCTTTACTCCACTGAAAAGACAGTGCCAAGACTTTACTTTGTGCTCCTGTCCTTGCTAGACTTACAAACTTTGTATGCTGTTGATCGTCGGATCTTCTCCTGGGAATCATGACCGTAAAATGATTTGAAAGTTCTTGCTTCTGCGAGTACGCATTTGGTGTATTTTCAAACCCAAGAAGTAAGGAACTTCTTTTATGTTTAACTTTATTCAGACTCCACAATTTTGCACACCTTTAAAGTGTGTTTTGTTATCACTTATTAATTGATATTTTCACGTATTTAAGAACCTTTTTTTTTTATTCAAGAACTTTGCGTTTCTCAGTGGAGAACTACTGTTCATTCTTCATTTGGAGAATAACTTTAATTTCGGAACTTTACTTCCACAACACACTGAAGAATTTTTTTAAATTGTGTTAGAGAAATAAATCTGTTATATTGTGATAACCGTTTTCTCTAGTGAATATCTCTGTGGAACTGCACATACTAAACATGACACTCTACCCCCCCCCCCCCTCACACACACACACACACACACACACACACACACACACACACACATATATATATATATATATATATATATATATATATACAAACGAAAAAACTACGAAGAACGAAACGTGTCTAGCTTGAAGGGGGAAACCAGATGGTGCTATGGTTGGCCCGCTAGATGGCGCTGCCATGGGTCAAACGGATATCAACTGCGTTTTTTTAAATAGGAACCCTCATTTTTTATTACTTATTCATGTAGTACATAAAGAAATATGAATGTTTTAGTGGGACCACTTTTTTCGCTTTGTGGTAGATGGCGCTGTAATAGTCACAATCATATGGCTCACAATTTTAGACGAACAGTTGGTAACAGGTAGGTTTTTTAAATTAAAATTCAGGACGTAGGTATGTTTAAACATTTTATTTCGGTTGTTGGCTCTGAGCACTATGCGACGTAACATCTGAGGTCATCAGTCCCCTAGAACTTAGAACTACTTAAACCTAACTAACCTAAGGACATCACACACATCCATGCCCGAGGCAGGATTCGAACCTGCGACCGTAGCGGTCGCCCGGTTCCAGACTGAAGCGCGTAGAACCGCTTGGCCACACCGGCCGGCTTTCGGTTGTTCCAATCTGATACATGTACCTTTGTGAATTTATCATTTCTGAGAACGTGTGCTGTTACAGCGTGATTACCTGTAAATACCACATTAATGCTCTAAATGATGTCCGTCAACCTCAATGCATTTGGCAATACGTGTAACGACATTCCTCTCAACAGCGAGTAGTTCGCCTTCCGTAATGTTTGCACATGCATTGACAATGCGCTGACGCGTGTTGTCAGGCGTTGTCGGTGGATCACGATAGCAAATATCCCTCAACTTTCCCCACAGAAAGAATCCGGGGACGTCAGATCCGGTGAACGTGCAGGCCATAGTATCGTGCTTCGACGACCAATCCATGCTATTCAGTACCGCTACAACCGCACACGAGCTATGTGCCGGACATCCATCATGTTGGAAGTAAGTCGCCATTCTGTCATGCAGTGAAACGTCTTGTAGTAACATCGGTAAAACATTACGTAGGAAACCAGCATAAATTGCACCATTTAGATTGCCAATTATTCTTCCTCCCATAATGCCGCACCATACATTAACCCGCCAAGGTCGCTGATGTTCCACCTGTCCCAGCCACCGTAGATTATCCGTTTCCCAATAGTGCATATTACGCCGGTTTATGTTACCGCTGTTAGTGAATCACGCTTCGTCGAAAATAGAACGCGTGCAAAAAATCTGTCATCGCCCCGTAATTTCTCTTGTGCCCAGTGGCAGAACTATACACGACGTTCAAAGTCGTCGCCATGCAATTCCTGGTTCATAAAAATATGGTACGGGTGCAATCGATGTTGATGTAGCATTCTCAACACTGACTTTTTTGAGATTCCCGATTCTCGCGCTATTTGTCTGCTACTGATGTGCGAATTAACCGCGACAGCAGCTAAAACACTTACTTGGGCATCATCATTTGTTGCAGGTAGTCGTTGACGTTTCACATGTGGCTGAACACTTCCTGTTTCATTAAATAACGTAACTATCCGGACACTTGGATGATTCGTCCAGGATACCGAGGAGCATACATACCACACGCTCGTTGGGCATTTTGATTACAATAGCCATACATCAACACGATATCGACCAGTTCCGCAATTGGTAAACGGTCCATTTTAACACGGGCAGGGTATCACGAAGGAAATACCGTCCGCACTGGGGGAATGTTACGTAACACTACGTACTTATACGTTTGTGACTATTACAGCGCCATCTATCACAAAGCGAAAAAAGTCGTCCAACTAAAATATTTATATTTCTTTACGTACTACACGAATATGTAATAAAAATGGGTGTTCCTATTAAAAAAAACGCATTTGATATCCGTTTGACTTATGGCAGCGCCATCTAGCGGGCCAACCATAGCGCCATCTAGTGTACTCCTTCAAGCTAGACGAGTTTCGTTCTTTGTAGTTTTTTCGTTTGATACGTATTTCGTGAAATATTTGGCCCGGTCACCATCAGTGGAACAACCTGTATATTCATTCATTCCTATTACAGTGACGTACTCAGCAGATACGCAACTCCCACACACATCGAGGAAACAGTACGTTGTACGCAGAGAAGATAGGAGAATAAAGATGTAGAATGTTAATAGCCGTGGTTCTATTTTTAAAAAACTTCGTAAGTTTCAACATAAACGATTCGGCACGCCGTCGTACTTGAAATCCGATCATGTCTTTTACAAGTTTTCATTTCTAGATAGGTGGATTGTTCGAGTAATGATCCATTGTAGAATAATAAAACTAAACTCCTCCCGAACAGGACATGAAGGCCCAATGGTACCGACCGGCCGCCGTGTCATCCTCAACCATAGGCGTCACTGAATGCGCATATGGAGAGGCATGTGGTGAGCACACCGCTCTCCCGCCTCTATGTCAATTTCCGAGACCGTGTAGAATAATAAAGTCAGCTAAATGCGAAGCGATCTTGCAGTAGGATAGAGGAAGTTCCAGTTGAGAATGTCGTGGAGGTAGTTTCGAGCTCTGGGTTTTGTCTTCCGACCAAGAGAAGTTTTCTGATAAAATTTCGTGAGAACCGAAGAAGGAAACTAATTTTAAATTAAGTTGTGGACTGTGTTCTGGGCAACAAATTTAAATTCTACGGTACGTACATGTGTATTTATTTATTTATTTCACACAGAGTAAGGTCGACGGCTTGCTCGATATATGCTGTGTAAAGAGTAGGTCGCTTTCTCATTAAGCAACTTGGTGAAAACAAAGAGCCTGACGTTTCATCGTTGGCGACACTGTATTCTCTGGTCACAATGGGCACTTTGTATCAAATACATCAGTGTCATTCTGTAACTTCGTCGAAAGTCACTTTCTGTCTCGATGAATACAAAGGACGAAAGCTCGGATTTTCTTAGGCACCAACATGTAGGCAATGGAGCAGGGTGGCATTCGTGTCTGTCCAGCTGCGAAAACGTGAACTATAAACTGGGCCAGCGTGCTGTTATTCTTTTATTGGCTCCCATAAGACAGGCACAGGTAAACATCTATCGGAGAATGACGAATGCATGTGGTGTAGCACGACTGTAACCGCCCTTGTGGAACGGTTGCCAAATTCCGTGCTGGTCGCGATTCGACACACAGAGCCCCCATATAGCAAACGTAGTAACGCAGAAGTAACTCTAACTCAAGCGGGAGACACTCGAACACCCGCCTTACAGTCTGATCTCTCCCCATGGATTATCACGCCTTCGGTTTCTTGCAAATGACCTTGAATTGTCGCTGATACCTATCGAACGAGTGTGTGCAGCAGGCAGTTACATACTAATTCTCGCAGAGGACACGGTAGATTACTGAAAGGTTATCTTTAACCTGGTGTTGCGTCGGTGGAATGGTTGCCTCAATGCTCACGGCGATTCGTCTGATTGGCATACCGATTCTGGGCTGTACGGCCTTCGATCAGAATCTTTTATAGCCCCTTAGAAAACCCGTAGATAAATATATACGTGTCAGATCACAGTCATTGGATAAAATGATTATCATTTTCTGATTCGATTCTGGTCTGGCTTGACTGCGTGCCTCACAAGCCATAAATTTTGAGAAGCAATTTAATTTTGCGTGTTGACTGACTTACTTCGACAACACCTTTCGTATAAAGACCGAAAAATCAGTCAAATTAATAATAAATACAAATTTATACAAAATCTGGTGAAACACTTAGCTTCGAAATTTATATATTTACAAAAAGTTATCAGCTTTCGATGGATCATGTCTCAGTGAAAGCTTAGAGGACAGAGTGGAATATGTCAGAATTGCATATGTAAACTGGGAGTTAAAACGAATTTTAGAGACACGCGTAATTGACACATTACTAACTTCACGTTTTGATTTTTGTAACAATAATATAGTATACAAACTTAAAATTCCGCTACGCCGGTCCCAAGCCCGGGACCTCATCGTGCAAGTGATGAGGAAGGAGGAGGGGGAGGAGTAACAACCTCGTAAAAAAACAAGGGCTGACCTGGCCCGAGTGATAGCACCCTGTGAGGGCTCCATGCAAGGGTTACAGTGAAGACTTCAACGGCAGTGAAGGCGGAAAGAATGGATCTTGGAACGGCGGAACTAATGGAAGAAGCAACACGGGGAAAAAATCCACGATGCGTCTGGCTTAAAACAAGCGGAAAAGTGGTCACCGTCTGTTCACCAGAGGAGCAGCTGGAAATATACACTTCATAGATAACGTCCCTGGGTAGTGTCTTTTGGTTCCCTAACTCAACAAGCTATCAACAATGGAGATGCACTTTGTAAATTTTATCCCAGGGAGCACCTAATCTCTCATTTCCAAGGAAATGAGAAGCAGGCACTCGGATTCTGGGGGCGTACGACATCGTGCAAAAAATGAATCGGAGCATTCTGAAACCTACCTTAAACAACAAACCCATAAAATCAAACGCAGAAACATAAACTACCTAATCACTTTCAATGTACTCGTAAATTCGCTCTTAAAAAAAGCATACCTTAAAATTGTAATACCCCTCATAAATGAAAAAATGAAAGCAGCACTGCAAGAAACAAGATTTGCTGATGAACATCCTTTCTATTAAGAAGGATTGAGGATATTCCTGGGGAAACCAGGAGAAAGTGTTTGGAAAAATGTGCCCCAATTTGGAACGGCTTTCATTGTAAACGAAAACATACTAAACTTAATAATAGAATACAAATCAATTATTGAAAGACTTTCCGCACTAACATTTAAATCATCAAACGAAGTTTACTTTATTTTAAATATACATGCGCCAATAAATGAAAAAAATGGAGCACAGAGAAAGAAAACAGAAAATTTTTGGCAAATTGTGTCAAACACCCTAGATCACATTCTACCGGAAAACACACAATTACTGCTTCGAGACTATTACGTACAAATTGGCAAAGAACGTCACCACAAATCAATAGTAGGAAAATTCCCTACACCTAAATGAACCAAGGTAAACGAAGAAGGACTCCTCCGCTTATGCGCACAGAATAACATTGTACTAAAATCTGCATGCTTCAAAAAACTATCTAGAAAACAAATTACATGTGTATCACCAAATCCTACCAGTGGTGAAAAACAACTCAATCACGTTGGTAACACCTCCGATTTATGTATCCCGCTCGATCGGGATCTGAATAGCAGCCCAAATAAATATTAATTAATGTGACCGTGTACCTAATGGGGCTGGCAATCGGATTTGACTGCTACGAAGTTGTTACAGTCCATTTTGTCCTTCTCAAATGCTGTAATAATGAAATGTCTGGTAACAAGGAGAACACAACACAGCTTCACTAATCAAGACCTATATTCGTCTCAAAAACACAAGAAAAAGGAGACAGCCACTGACTTCGTCATACATATTTAATAACGACTAATCTCAGCACAGGCTTCCTCGCTATTCATTATCGTCACACGCAATTTCAATCACTGCAATCCAACACTGCAATCCAAATGATGCCGGCGCGGTAGACACGAAACCAAAAATATCGGCACGGAAATATCACTGATCACTCTCGTAATTGTACTTCTTCACTTTCCCGTATTATTCTAACACAAAGGGGTTAAACCGCGGCGATGGCCACTCCCTTTGTCGGTAAGCCTTGCATTACCGCAACAGGCCTCCACACCGCTCGGCCCGCAACCTGGGAACTGACTCAACTCTACACTCGCTCTCGCAACACGACACTATCGATTGCTTGCCCTATCGACCTGTGCCGAGTGCAAACTTATAGTAAGGGCCTACGGACCCCTTACATCCCCGCCCTCGAAAACTTCTTTGTAGCCTCTGGCATAAAAGAATCGGCAAGGGAATTAGACATTGCTACATCTGAACAAAACACACAATGTAAACAATTAATGAAATTACAATTCACTAAATAATCCCTCGACTCCGGTAGTGGGCTGCCTCCACAATAATATTCTACAAAAGCTTATTACACCTCATAATCATGGCATTGTCCAAATTACAATTTTTTTATATCAAACAGCAATAGTCCTCTATAGTCCAATAATGAATGAAACACACAACATACAATCAAAAATTATTACTTGAACACATGACATATGAATTATTATACTACAAATTAGTTGTTACAGGTTTTATACCCATTCTCAGGTAATCGTCGATATGAAATATGCAATTCTAATTATAATACATCAGAAAACACAATGTAAATAAACATTTTCCTTTTTCAAATGTCCGTTTAACAACTAAATGTTCTAAACATGTACTACCCAACTAAATCAAGGATCTTGAACACTCTCATTTCAGACATTCGCCCTAATCGAGTTCCCCTTCCTCATCTGGGTTATCCCTGTTCTCGTGTGAGTAGTACCTTTTTATGTTTTCCACATGTTCCTTACCATGCACACTGTTTGTCCATGCATATTCCAACTCCACAGTGTTAGGATGACCAATTTTTATAATCCTGTATGGTCCCTTATAAACGTGGTTGAATTTATGTATTTCAGAGTTTATTTTCTTTGATTTTGCATGAACCTTTACTAGTACCAAGTCTCCCACTCGGTAAGTTATCGGTTTCACTAGCTTGTCGTGTCTTTCCTGTCTTTTCCTAGCCTTCTCCTTCATACTTAATTCCACTAGCTCCAATTTCCTTTCCCAGGTCAATGAACTTCCTGACGGGTAGACTAGCAACTCGCGAAAGATACTGTCAGGTTCTTGATTGATCAATACTTCAGATGGTGCAAACCCTGTGGAATCATGCTGGAGGTGATTCCTGATCCGCTCAAATTCTCCCAGATATTCTTTCCATGAACCATGCTTCCTATGACAGTATGTTCGGCATAAACGGTTCAATTCCTTCATTGTTCGTTCTGCTGGGTTAGAAGCTGGCCTATACCTAGAAATGGCAATTTGCTCTATTCTGTGCTCATTTAGCATCTCTGTCCACTCTTTTGACCTACATTGTGACCCATTATCACTCAAAATTCGCTTAGGAATACACACCATTTGAAAATAGTCCTTCTCAAAATGGTTAATGATGGCTCTACTAGTGGCTTTCTTCAACGGGTAAAATTTTATGTACTTGGAAACCAGTTCTTCGACTACTAAGATTTGTGTGTAATTCCCTCGTGAGGCAGGAAGTGGCCCAAAGAGATCCACTGCAACTATGTCCTTAATTGCTGTTGGTACAATTGGATGCATATATCCTTTGTGCTGTACTGTAGTCGTTTTAGATTTTTGACAGGTGTCACATGTACTCAGTATCTTACGTATCTTACGTATACGCCTTCCCATGTTGTTGAATGCACAATCTAAATTCAACTTTTCCAGACACTTCTTCGGTCCATAATGCGCATTACTATAGTGCGTATACCAAATTAATTTTTCTACCACATGCTCAGGCACACAGAGTTTCCAGTCCTCCTCACTCTCCTTGTTTCTTTTATAAAGTATCCCATTATGAATATAATAAAATGTGCGAATTCTTTCCTCTCCTGCACACCTGTATTTGTTTTTAATTGTCTTTAATTTCTCGTCCTCGTTCTGTTCCCTGCGCACATTCTTTAGGAACTTCCTTATGAATTCTTCATACTGTACTCCCTTCATCAGGTTAATTCTAACTCCTCCTCCTTCTGGCCTGTCCACCAACATTCCTCTCGAGTCGGCTGGTAATCTTGACAAGGCATCAGGTATTATATGGGTTGCTCCTGGCTCATAAATTATCTCGAAGTCATAGTCCTGTAATGCCAGGGCCCATCGCGTTAGTCTGCTATGCCTCAGTCATGATCTCCAGAGCTTAGAAAACGGGCCACTTACCGGTCAACGTTACCATGACAGTGTACTCCTTTCCTATGTGCCTTTTTTCTGGGGTGCATATGCCCCCTGACTTCATTTTTATGAATGACAATGCACCATCGTATCGAAAACCTTCTGTATCTGTGCAGGTCAGAACATCAACAGCAACTTCCGGTTTTGCGTCATCCTGCTAACAGACAGTGCCACAGACACCTCGAAATCAGGACGAAGCCACCAGCTTTAACTAGTGCTGTTTCCAACGAAAGGTGATCGTGTTCTGTACTCAACAGCACCATATCCCACCATGCCATGTACTGAACGCATATCGAACTCCTCGCCAAGCAGTGAAGGAACAAGGGATGTTTACTGCCGCCGTGACATCTTCTACCTTGGGGCGTCATGCGAATGCGACATGGAGGGGTATGTGATCAACACACCGCTCGCCGTCCGGTGTGGCCGAGCGGCTCTAGGCACTTCAGTCTGGAACCGCGTGACCGCTGCGGTCGCAGGTTCGAATCCTGCCTCGGGTATGGATGTGTGTGATGTCCTTAGGTTAGTTAGGTTTAATCAGTTCTAAGTTATAGGGGACTGATGACCTCCGATGTTAAGCCCCGTAGTGCTCAGAGTCATTTGAACCATTTTTTTAACACCGTTCTACAGAATTTCCAGATGACAGAGCCGCTGCAAATCCATCAAGCAGCTCTTCATTTGGCATCTCTAGGTTGACCGCATACAGTTTCAGTCCTCCTCCCAAGCAAACATTCTTGGCAGTACCGGGAATCAGGCCCAGGTCTGCTGCATAGCAGCCAGCTGCACTGACCGCTCAGCTGCACAACCAAGCAGCTGGACACAGTTCACGATGACGAATGCAATTTGGCATCTTTCTTCTCATTGGAGCATCGACGTGCGGATACGCTTAATGAGCTACTGTAACCCGAACTGTGACAACGGCCTTGTAGCAGTAGTAACACCGGTTCCCATCAGATCACCTAAGTTATGCGCTGTCGGGCTGGGCTAGCATTTGGACGGGTGACCATCTGTTCTGCCGAGAGCTGTTGGCGCGCGGGGTGCAGTCAGCCCTTGTGAGGCAAACTGAGCAGCTACTCGATTGAGAAGTAGCGGCTCCGGTCTCGTAAACTGACATACGGCCGGGAGAGCGGTGTGCTGACCACATGCCCCTCCATATCGGCATCCAGTGACGCCTGCGTGCTGACGATGTCATAGTGGTCGGTCGGTACCGTTGGGCCATCCAAGGCATGTTCGGACAGAGTATCCCGAACTTTGGTGCCGCTCCTGTGTCCAACGTTATCGCTGGAAGCACAGCAGTCGGTGCACCTGTGCTGCCACATCAAGGGAAGACACAACAATGGTCGCCATGGTGGCAGTCCGTTATGCTGCATGCGCGGTCAGACTGCCCTTCAGGATACTTACCGTGCAGTTCAAGGTGCATGAAGTAGCCACACTATCGTGCACGACCAAGTGAACGATATCTTTGTCATCTCAGGCGCTAGTCACGTGGGATTGTTGAGATCCAGCATTGCGTTGACTATGGCCCCCTGGAACCATCAATTCCATATCCATGTGACAGTTGTGTGATTACTTTATAGATGACACTTCATGTTTGGAACTGAGTTCTTCCAAACCCAGTCATTTCACTTCTCGTCATTTCACTTCTAATTCCTTGTTTGGCTATATTTATTGATGTGTTTGGATCCCGAATCTTGTATCTGGCCCTTTTATTTCGTATTTCATCACACATGATAACCACACCAAAAACCGCAACACAAATTTGGCGCTTCTACTCCCAAACAAACAAACCAACCAACCAAAACGACACACACACACGGAGAGAGAGAGAGAGAGAGAGAGAGAGAGAGAGAGAGAACAATGCTAACGATTTACAAGAGGTTCATACACAGCATTAACCAAACACTACTGGAGCTTTCTGCACAATACGCGATACGCATCATGTACACACTTACTATAATCACAGATTGGCTTACATTAAATAAGCTTCGCAAGACTTTGCATGAAGCTGAATTTTTGGAGGCAGCAATTTATCGTTGCGATTGGGTTGCTAGAGTCAAAAACATAATAATCTGACGCAATATGGCGGCGCAGCGGAATGGTTAGCAGATATACCGGACTTGTCTAGGGTCTTAGGCCCGAATCTCACCCAAGCTAGTAATATTTTTTTTTTCCTTTCTCAACCTAATCAAAAGACTGATTATTATTTTTCTACAATTAATTGCTTTAAATGTACTTTTTTACTTCTAATAATATACCGTGTCATTTTCGTCATTGTATTGACTTTTTTTGCTCTTAGTTTTTCCTCGTGGTCTCGCGGTAGCGTTCTCGCTTCCCGAGCACGGGGTCCCGGGTTCGATTCCTGGCGGGGTCAGGGATTTTTCCTGCCTCTAAATGACTGGCTGTTGTTGTGTCGTCTTCATCATCATCATTCATCCCCATTACGGTCGGAGGAAGGCAATGGCAAACCACCTCCACTAGGACCTTGCCTAGTACGGCGGTGCGGGTCTCCCAGATCGTTCCCCTACGCTCCGTCACGGAGTATGGGACTTCATCATCATCACTTTTTTTCCCGTCTTTTTTTCGGTTGGAATCTGCCTGTGTCTCCCATAATCTACAATTATGTGCCAACCAGGGCTGCTCATCGACAGGTAACTCGGCATCTCTTTTCGCCAGTGCGAGAAATTATAGTTTGCTATTAGCGTTGAAATTTTCTAAGTTTGATCGTAGAGGTTAGCTCTAATCACCATGAAAAAAAAAAAACAATCGTGACTTTAATTCTGCCGCAGATTGTTGACCGCCGTTCTCTCGTATACACTGCACACAAGACGCTGAGGTTAGATAAGTGTCTCCTGCCGCAGTGCCGGCCGGAGTGGCCGAGCAGTTCTAGGCACTTCAGTCTGGAACCGCGCCACCGCTACGGTCGCAGGTTCGAATCCTGCCTCGGGCATGGACGTGCGTCATGTCCTTAGGTTAGTTAGGTTTAAGTAGTTCTAAGTTCTAGGGGACTGATCATCTCAGCTGTTAAGTCCCATAGTGCTCAGAGCCATTTGAACCATTTGAACCTGCCGCAGTGTAGCCATTGCTGACTTAAAATAAGATGTCCACAGAGCATCTCTCACTTCCGTCATACTTCGTGGCGGCCGCTTCCAACATCGCACCGCGTTATACATTGACAGTAATTATGAAGTGATCCGTCGTGTTTGTGTGTCGCCTATAACAGAGCGGAAACCGGCAGCCCATGCCGCAACACTGTAGCGACAAGTGATAGATGTTAACTGTCAAGTAATGTTAATCGAAATATAGCAAACATTTCTCCCTCTAACACGAGGCAAAACAGTGTGTCCCAACAGACAACCGACATGCAGATGCGACTTTTAAGTGAGAAAGCCTCTGGATAATCATTAAATGTATACACAATGTGGAGGTCGTGACCCCTATGTTGCGCAGTTGCACTGAAATGTTAATATCTTGCATATTCATGCATGTAGTGTAATTCATGCCACTTTGACCTTTGTAGAATTCTATCTGCGTGGTGTTGCAGATCAATGGTCGGCAGCGTTTTTAAGACTGAATTTCGTCACTGAATCGTCCCACTGATCCTGCAACATTACTTATAAACGCATAGTTATTAACCTAGGTCGAACAGAAATATGATTGTGTAGTTATAAAAACAAGAGCTAGACTTAGCAGGTTTAATGACTGTGAATCGGTATCTGCAACTGCATCATCTGCCTGCCTGTGTCCCAGTGTCCCGGACAGTTAATACACCCAGTGGAGCAACAGTGTGCGACAGGGAGATAAACAATGTGTCAATTATATCTTGCAATAAATTCTTTTAATTTCATCGAGCTAATCAAAAATGGCTCTGAGCACTATGAGACTCAACTTCTGACGTCATTAGTCCCCTATAACTTAGAACCAGTTAAACCTAACTAACCTAAGGACACCACACACATCCATACCCGAGGCAGGATTCCAACCCGCGACCGCAGCAGTCGCGCGGTTCCGGACTGAGCGCCTAGAACCGCTAGACCACCGCGGCCGGCGGAGCTAATCGTTCGGAGGTTTTACTTAAGTGAATGTACGTATGACTTACTTTCGATCATCGCCTTTTTTTTTGAAAACCATGTAAGCAATATGGTCTCCTTCTCAACAGTTTCTTTTCTGGCTTCCTGCAGAATGTAAGCACATCCTTTCCTTTCTCTCTGTAATACTGTCATTAATACAGAAGTAACCTGAGCTACGTTTTTATTGATTGAAAATGCATCACCACAGTTTACTAAGAATTTTTACAGCTTATTTTCATTTTTTTTTTTTTTTTTTTTTTTTTTTTTTTTGCAACATTGGGAAATGATTGGTTTGGTGACGTGTAGATGTGTAGATACTGCACCATCCGCACGCCGTTGCGGATACATTTGGGTTTATATCTTAAGTTGCACATTATTCTGTTGCATTACACATTATCACGGTCCGCCGTCCGAGAGCTTTTCTGCTCCCCAATAACGATCCTGTACCTGATTCCTGCTGTGGTCTCTCTGATGTATCCCACTTCCGAACAACTATGTTTCGAAAGAATCAAGTATAAGCACTGCATTTTAGCCACTTATATTCCACTTTTTAATAATGGATGCATTACAACCTATTACCCAGAAAACATTGTCCACTGTGTACCCTATTAAATTTTAGATACGGTCGTCAACAAAATAGCGAGTTTTGTCTATTCCTCTCGCTTATAATTAATGAACATGAAACTATTAAAATACTCAAGTAATGCTTTTCTTCTTGCTGTTGTTCGAATTTCAGAAATTTAAAACACACCAACGATTCCGTGCAGTTGTCACTGGAAGGGGCCACGTACATCAGTATATTACCTGTACAACAGGGCTGAACGTTATGAAATGACAGGGTGGTTTAAAAGGTAAGGTACTAAGTTCCCTGCAAGAAAACCTTTATTTGGAAAAGTGAAGAGACTTCTTGAACGTCCGCATCGGTTCTGGAGTGGCGACGAGCCAGGTGCATCTTCAGCGGTCCGGAGAGATGAAAGAAGATCTATGCGAGACCTGTGCCATACGGAGGGTGTTCCATTACAGCCCATCAGAAGCGCCAAACCAAATCTCGTGTAATTGTGGCCTACTTTATCGATCAAAAATGCGATGCTTTTCGAAAGCATTCCCGATCATTTCCTCCCTTTCCAACAATTACAGAGAGGCATAATAACTAGCAGCATTCACCGTCTCTACATTGGTGTGGAAATCAACCACCAGCACACTCTTCGAGTCCAGAAAGTCTGGGACATCAGTTTTCTTGAACTTAAAATGGGATGTAGAGGTCGAGACGATTTGTTCAAAAGGCTCTGAGCACTATAGGACTTAACATCTGAGGTCATCAGTCCCCTAGAACTTAGAACTACTTAAATCTAATTAACCTAAGGACATCACACACATCCATGCCCGAGGCAGGATGCGAACCTGCGACCGTAGCGGTCGCGCGTCTCCAGACTGAAGCGCCTAGAACCGCCGTTCGGCCACACCGGCTGGCCCGAGACGATTGGTTGTCTACATGGCAATCATACTTTCTTCGCCTTTTGTATCACATTTTGTTCCCTATGACGATACGGAGCAGCAATGGAACACCCTCCACCGGATATCGCATTTAAGTGCTGGGGAGGCAACACCATTCGCTTGGCTTTGTTCTCTTCTGATGGTTGCGAGATATGAAGCGGGAACACGTCTCCCAGTAGTCCCGTGTCTTGTGCAAGATACCCACTACACTGCCAACGCGAATGCTGCTTACCAGTGAAATCTGTCTCATATGGACTGTAAAGAAACTTAATAATTTTTCTATTTGATAAATGTATAGACAATTATTTGACTCTCATACCAAAGATTCATTTGAACAATACACTACTGGCCATTAAAATTGTTACACCACGAAGATCACGTGCTACAGACGCGAAATTTAACCAACAGGAAGAACATGCTTTTCAGAGCATTCACATAAGGTTGGCGCCGGTGGCGACACCTACAACGTGCTGACATGAGGAAAGTTTCCAACCGATTTCTCATACAGAAACAGCAGTTGACCGGCGTTGCCTGGTGAAACGTTGTTGTGATGCCTCGTGTAAGGAGGATAAATGCGTACCATCAAGTTTCCGACTTTGATAAAGGTCGGATTGTAGCCTATCGCGATTGCGGTGTATCGTATCGTGACATTGCTGCTAGCGTTGGTCGAGATCGAATGACTGTTATCAGAATATGGAATCGGTGGATTCAGGAGGGTAATGCGGAACGCCGTGCTGTATTCCAACGACCTCGTATCACTAGCAGTCGAGATGACAGGCATCTTATCCGCATGAGTGTAACGGATCGTGCAGCCACGTCTCGATCCCTGAGTCAACATATGTGGACGTTTCCAAGACAACAACCACACAGCTCTACCTTCATTCGATCCATGCAAAACCCTACATTTCAACAGGATATTGCACGACCGCATGTTGCAGGTCCTGTACGGGCCTTTCTGGATACAGAAAATGTTCGACTGCTGCCCTGGCCAGCAAATTTTCCAGATATCTCACCAATTGAAAACGTCTGGTCAATGGTGGCCGAGCAACTGGCTCGTCACAATACGCCAGTCGCTACTCTTGATGAACTGTGGTATCGTGTTGAAGCTGCATGGGCAGCTGTACCTGTACAAGCCATCCTGGCTCTATTTGACTCAATGCCCAGGCGTATCAAGGCCGTTATTACGGCCAGAGGTGGTTGTTCTGGGTACTGATTTCTCAGGATCTATTCACCCAAATTGCGTGAAAACGTAATCACATGTCAGTTCTAGTACAATATATTTGTCCAATGAATACCCGTTTATCATCTGCATTTCTTCTTGGTGTAGCAATTTTAATGGCCAGTAGTGTATACAACAACGACGGATAAAAGATTTACGCTCTTCGTTTATTAGTTTTAGTAATGTTTCCTTTCGTTGTTCTCATGTTTTGGTGATAAGACGTATAAACGAAGTGTTCTGTAATTTCAAGTGAAATTGTGCTAAGTAATGGAAGCAACGACAAAACAATACGACTTACTCATTTGCGATACCATGGAACCCAGCTCCTGTAACTCTGGAAGATTATTATTGTTACTCTTTTAATTTTGTTTGGAGAATTTCGATGGAGGCGACGATCTTCACGACGGCCTGCTCGACAGTAGAGGAATGTCCGTGTGGTCGCCTCTTTCCCTTCGTGGCCGCCATTGTCAGTTTCAATATTTAGGTCATATTTGATGCAACGTTCAGAACCTGCTATCTTTCTTTTCATTTAATTACGAAGTCCGATTATCTTCTTTCTCAGATGAATAAATGCATTTCAACCACAATTCTTTTTACCCAAGCCATGGGAAATGATAGTACTTGGTACGTACATGCCTCTATCCCGATCGTACGTTCGCATACAACTCAGTGTGTACCGAGGTAAGTATACTTATGACCCATTTCCCTTACAATATTAATTCTTATTTTGAACCACTCACTCGCGAATGTACGTGCCCTCTTATTTTGTGTAGTCAGTCGGGTGTATTCCTTAATAACGTTACTTTTAATATTGAGTGGCTTAGTTTCCATAATTGACGTTTGCCTCTGTAGCAACGGCGCTTCACGCGAAATATTTATTACGCGACTTTCATACTAACTCTCATTTCAAAATTACGACATCGGCCGACTAAGCTTTTAACAGGGCTGTTACAGAATGCGACGATCGGCTTGCCCTTCGACAAGCCACATCTTGCCATCTGAGAAGCACGTACTTCACCGCCCCAATCCTTTCTCCTCCCGCACATACCTCCTGCCTTTATCAAATTCCAGACACCAAAACCACTGCTGAGTCCGTTACGTTACACTCGTTCTGTAAACGTGAAACCTCTTCCTACCGACCCATTAGCCATACTTCCTTGTTTAGCAAGCTACCCGATTCCATACTAATCCAACGCAACCACAAACATTTAGACACACTCCTAGCGCTCCCTAACAAGAAGTGTGGCTTCGATCGAAAATATTTCGTTCTTCAACCCGATCCGTCTCTCTTCTCTAGAATTAAACAAATGCCGTCTCCCTCGACCTTGAAAAAGCCATCTGGTCTCCTTTTCAAGATACTTCCATAGGCACTTTTTAGCAATTAAGTCCGCGTTATAGCTTCCTTTCTGATACACCGACGCTCTTTTCCACCGTCAACTACGGTCAGTCAGGCTTCTTCTAACCATCTGCAGTACTGCCCCAAGGTTCGGTCCTACCCCCTTTTTGCTATCTCTACACGACTACGTCTCCTCTACACATCGGTTCCAGTATGCTGACGATACCGCCTGCCATGTTCTCCCTCAATACCCCAACCTTCTCAATAGCCCCTCCGAATACACAGTTACGTGACCTCTCGGTACAACCTGTTGTACTACAAAATCAATACAGTCAAATCCCAACTAATAATCATAGGACGCATTTGCCGTCGCTGTCGTCTCCCTGACTTTCACCTCACCACCTATAATCCTCCTATTCATTTTACTAACGCTCTAATACATCTTGAACTAATCATCGACCACAAAACACGATGCCCCATCCGCTAACCAACCAAAAATGAGCTCATAATATACTAAAATTTCTAAACCTATTAACTGGTCATACATAGGAAATACATGTTTCCATAACCTTCTACACCTACAAAACTCTTATGTGATCTATCTTAATTTTTGCCAATGTAGCATGAACCTCTCTGCACCTCAAAATTGTACATATCCTTACAGTCCTACAATGTAACACTGTCCACGTTGCATCCGGTATCCACCTTCATTCTCTTACACATATCCTCCACCCTTTCCTGAAATCCCTGAAACACTTTAGAAATCCTACACACCCCACAAACGCGACGATAATAACAAAATTCTCTACTCCAGTCTCCTCAATCTAGGGCTGCTGCCATGCCTATACCAAAACATCCCACCCTCCATATCCAGCTTGAACAGATTTCCTCTTCTTGATCTATAAATCCACCCAGACATCTACACATCCTAACAGCTATAGTCCTAGTTCCTATATACTCTTCTTAGATCAAGACTGCATCACATCCCCCAGCACCTGTTCGACCTTTGCTCCTTCCTCTGCCAGCCTACATTTATGGGTCCCATTTCCCAACCTATGGTCGTCATCATCCCACTCTGATACATAGTGACCCATTTATCTGTATCGTCCTCTGATTCCTCCGTCCATCCATCCATCCATCCTTCCTTCCTTCCTACCTTCCTTCCTTCCTTCCTTCCTTCCTTCCTCCCTACTGTGAGCTGAAGGATTTGTTGGATGCGAAACCGTCGTCATCATCCTCACCATCTCCACCACGGACACCGTCATAGCACCAGCCACGACACTGCGATAAAAAGGAATCATTTTTATTGCATTTTAAATTCTCATTTTAATCTTGTAACTGCAAATAAATACAATATGTATGTATTTTACTGACATTTGGCCGAAGAGCAACAACATGGAAGCTGCCCACCTTAATCTCTTCCCTCTTCTTGCCTACTTGTAGGGGAAATGATACGATCAGCAGAGAAAAAGAACTCTTGTTGCCTTACTTATTGAACCGCTCTCTTGTTAGTTTATCAATTGGACATCTCGTCTGTAAATAACACAACGGAGAATACATGATTGAGTAAGAAGTACCACAAGTAATCAGTAGCAGCATTGGAGTTGGGAGGTCTGCCTGTTCAAATGGCTCTGAGCTCTATGGGACTTAACATCTGAGGTCACCAGCCCCTAGAACTTAGAACTACTTAGACCTAACTAACCTAAGGACATCACACACATCCATGCCCGCGGCAGGATTCGAGCCTGTGACCGTTGCAGCGGCGCGGTTCCAGACTGAAGCGCCTAGAACCGCTCGGCCACAGCGGCCAACGGTCTGCCTCTCTCAAGCCATTGACACATTATGAGTGATAGGGGTGAGAATGTCCTTCATCGAGGACTCGTCCCTCAAGCCTTGCGAGCTCATATTGCCCGTGCCAGAAGTTCGCTACTTATGGTGAGAGTCCTTGAAAAATTCTCTGAAAACTCGTCGTCGAACTCGTGTGTAGGTGAGGGCGCCATGTTTCAACCTTCCTATTTGTCTTGCTTGCAAGCTTCCAGTCTCCCGCAGTAGCCGAGAGACGTAAACACCCGTCTGCGTGGATGACGTGTATTGGAATGCCGTTCCATGTAAAGCCTTGTATCAGCCATGGAATTGCCTCAAACTTCTCCAAAAACAAGAAGAATGCCAGCAAGTTCTGCAAAACTCCACTGATGCTGTGTCATTTTAATGTACAGTACCTGATTAACACGCCTGGTGTCATGCAAGCAACCGTGCGACCAACAGGAGGACAGAATACCTTGCGGACAAAATGTGAAAACAGAAGAATTACCAATATGCGAAAATAAAAATTAAACAGCAAGTTTTCAAAAGTGAAAATATTTTCCAGCTGGCTTGTTTTTCAGTATGTTTATGATCTCGATTTCAGATATTGTGCCACTCTTAAAGTACTGGTAGCAACAACATACAGCTGGTAAGACAATTAATTTTAGAGATGCAGCCTGTCGTCAAATATTACCTTTTTCTACTTGGCTATCAAGGGCATCCATGTGTATTCATTCTTCTGGAAGAAACAACAGTACTGTCAATTACATCCACCTTTTGAAATAAATCGAGATTCTTCTCCCTCCTCTCTCGTGGAAATATGATGATGATATTTTAAGTCTATAATTAGTTAACGTAACACATGGCTATAGAATTTGGGTAAAAATGTATTTCTGGCTCTACAGATGTGATTTCCGGTTATGAATACGTAGTTCGTTCACGGAGCTTTATCTGTAAAGTGTCACACTGCAATATTGATATGAATTCCATAGGAATTTCTACAGTAAGAAACGTATTTGTAATAATTTGAGTGAATTCATGGTGCATTACCTGGTTGTGATTTGTATAGATGTCGAGGAATCGTGCGTTCTGAGGCATTACTTATGAAATACGTGAACATGGTTGGCACGAGGACGATGTGCTCTTAACAGTAATGAATGTGCCTTGATGCACTTCATAGTGAGGTCTGAAGTGGCTTAAAAAATTGGTCATTTACGAAAGAAACTGAGAACAGAATGTACCACTTACATTAAATTGGTCTTTTAATAGTTGTGTGTTGTTACAGCCAGTACTTGAGAAGGGCACAATAGCCGGAATCCGGATCGGAAGATAATAAATTTTCCAGGCGAGAAACGTAATCACTCTAAACTACTGCATGCATCTGGATGCATGAGAACAGAAAAAATTGGTCAGTGTGCAGGATTTTGAAGTGGAGGCAATACGCGTCGCTCCAGTGGGGAAACAAAAATTCTGTTGGAGCACCACCACTACCTGCTTTCCTTCAGAACAGTAACGCAGAAAGAAATGTTCAAATTCGTAAGTTTTTCATGTGGGTTTCGACCCTTCAAGTTCCTATCTGGAAGTGTTTAATGGGTCATATCCTGTTTAGTTTTTGTTGTCTTTCACTGAAACACACTGTGTAGTGTCTGGTATGAATACGTCCGTTCCGTGTATGTGTGCTAAAGGATTCTGGCTCCACGTCAGATCATAAGACATATTGTTTCGCTTTCGTTATTCCATTCCGCTGTTTCCGGTTATTCGATATTTCTTAATTTAATTCAGTTGTTTTCAGCATAAATTCTGCTAAGCAAGTTTGATGTGTGCTCCTTGCAAACAGTGTCCCGATCTTGTCGTGTCATGAAGATATGCATATATCAGCACCGTAGTTCTAGCCACTGGCAGGCCAATCTGGCCCAGTCGAGCATCTCGTTATCCTCACCCAACGGCTTCATATACACTGGTGTCCAAAATTAAAGCAACTAACCACTATTTCCTCGTCCTGTGTCTAATTCACGATTAAATCATACAAACTGTCAACCTGATGTCCGTACGATCGTGCTTTGCATTCCGGTCATAGAGCAACCATGCCAACGATGATGTCAGGGCACCTATGAAACGCGCTAGTGTTTTCCGGGTAGCCCAGCATCCACAATCGCTGTGTACACATCCACAGACGGTGCAGTATGACATAGAGAAGGTGCCTACCAGACTGTCTGCGGTGGAGGACCATGGAGAGATAGGAATCAGGACCGTCGCAAATTGATTGTGAGGAAACGGGCGAGACGTCGCGCACTGAAAATATTCTAAGTTTGGAGGAAGCAGTGCCTGCAGGGACCGCTTGGTGGCAGGCGAGGGACGCTCGGCAGGCCAACCACGTGGTGGCAGACGCTGGTCGAAGCAAAAGGGGTCCAGCCGCGTGGCTGGAATTCCATGGTGACGCTATCTATGGTGATGAAGGAGACACGCCGGGAGCGCCAAAGATGGCGGACTTTGTGAAACCTTAATGGCAGACATTTCGCAGTTCGTATAGAAATTAATAGTAGGCAGATGAATCATGATACCTCAAAAAGAAACATGTACATTACCATTATTTGCACGACGATTCTGATGGTGTAATCAGATTTTCAACATCTTTGCTAGTTTAAAGTTTAGTATCTGACGGTAAATTGTACAAGTAACACCCAGCAACGAATTTCCAAAATCTAAACACTTCATCCGATTTCGTCGATCGTCGTGTCTTTAGAAAGCTGTTCGTGTAAGCCTAAATTGGTATAAGTTACAGGCATGTAACTTGAATAGTACATGAGTTATTGGAGGTCAAAGTGGCCGATTACTATCAATCGCGTCAAGCCATAAGTACTCCACAGTTACACGAAAAAACGGTAGCAGCATGCTTATAAATATGTTCATTCATTTGTGTCTCTGTTTATATCCGATATACACTATTCATGAAGAAATCGGTTAAATATTTACTGTGTTTTAGAAAGCACAGAGACATTAGGCTACTTGCCTACCTGTTGTTCTATTTCTTTTGATATATGTTTATGTAATTGTTTATGTGTTTAATAAAGTGTGTTACAGCGTGTTTATGATCCAGCCGTAGGAATATTTATTTAAATTCAAGTATTTAAACGTAAATCCAGTATTTCGAATAAGTGTTTTATGTTTGTGAGTGTATGTTAGCTTGGAGACGTGGAGGGAGAGCTCTAGCCAATCACAGCGCTCGCTACTAAGAGAGGCGACTACCGAAGTTCAGGCAGGGCGGAAGTGCTGGACGGCACAGGACATGGGAGTGAGTACTGGACGCGCACAGTACGGCGCGATGGACGCGCAGTCAGCGGAAACATTTGGACAGTAGAGCAGTTTGCGCGTGGTCGCGGAGGATAGAAATATTTCGGAGTGCCGACCTGTGATCTTGTATGATTTCCGTGGCTTCTGCAGTGAAGTCGCAGTATGCATCCAGAAGTGAGTATATCTCGCGATCTATGTTGTTGTTCATAACTGATTACCTGAAGTAGGAATCTAGTGCTTCCCTGTATATCAATTTATATTTTATTTCATTGCTGTACCATCGATACCAACAAGTGTTTTGCGGAAATATAACACATTCTCAAAAGTACCTCTACTGTCGTACTCATCATTTAAAGTCGTTAAGATAGTACCTGCAGATTTTATTTAATGGCAATCTTTCATTTACAAATTTATATGTTACTTTCATAATTCACAATTACCGAGAGATGGAAACCTTCGACCATTCGATTCATGTGTGCATTCTTATCGTACACTGTAGACTCGGCAGTATTTGGCCTGTAATGCGGCAACTACGTATCCCAGCCCCTAGACAACGAAACCAGCCAAAACTTTTATATTGCAACTGAGTCGCAGTTATATTGAAAGCCCGCATGATGTGGCCCGATGGCATAATGTCAATCGTTCTGTTGTTTCTCGGATGTGACTACAGTTTATAGAGACCGAAGCTGTATCCCGAAGATCAGGCACGACCGACCTCATATGACTTGAGAACAGAAGACCATTATTTGGCTGTAAGGACACGGCTGTACCGCACAGCAGCTGGCGTCTGACCTCGCAGCATCCACTGGACGGGTTGTATCGAGGCAAACGGTGCGCGGAAGGCTTCAGCAGAGAGGCCTTAATTCTCGGAGAGCTGCTGTCTGTTTACCTCTGGCGTGGCTTCGTAGAAGGTAACGTCTAGACTGGAGTCGTCAAAATGCCACCTGGACGGTCGAACAGAGGGGCCAAAGTTCTTTTCACACACGAATCCTGATTTCGTCTGGAGAGCGATTCTCGATAGATTCACATTGGAAGGAACGTGGAACACGATTTCGGGACCCAAAAATTGTGAAAACAGACCGGTATCGACGAGGATCCTTAATGGTTCAAATTCAAATGGCACTGAGCGCTATGGGACTGAACATCTGTGGTCATCAGTCCCCTAGAACTTAGAACTACTTAAACCGAACTAACCTAAGGACATCACACACATCCATGCCCGGGGCAGGATTCGAACCTGCGACCGTAGAGTTCACGTTTTTCCAGACTGAAGCGCCTAGAACCGCACGGCCACACCGGCCGGCGATCCTTAATGGTGTAGGCAGGTATTATGTTTACCACTCGAACCCCTCTTCATGAGATTGTACAGGTGAATCGGCAAGGTTTAACTGCTGTCAAGTATCGTAACGAGATCTTGGGACCTCATGTACGGCTGTTGCGAGGTGCAGTGTACCCAGACGTACTGATGTACGACAATGCTCGATCTCACAGAGCACGGGTGGTTAATGTTTCCTTGGAAACGGAAGATGTTACACTACTGGCGTGGCCTGCTCGCTCTCCCGATTTGAATCCCATAGAGCAGGCTGTTCCAGCTCGTCGGCTCCGTTGTGAGCCGCGGAGCGCTCCCTGCTCCAGGGAGCCGTGTCGCTCGCTGTGAACATTCAAGTGGGCCGGCACGCGGCATGGCTGGCTGAGGCAGGCGGCAAGGCAAGCGTTTTGATGTGCCAGCTGCGTCTTACAAAATCGACAACCTCATACTCTTAGCCGCTAAGACGTGGAGACATGCTACACCAGAAAATACGATGTTCAGGAAATAAATAAGAAACAACTGTTTCGCAAGAAATTGCATACTAAATTTATTGGACCTCTGTAGCTTGACATTTTCTTTTCATCCCAAGATCGGAAATATCAGGCGTCAAAGTGTTCGCAGCTTTAGTGCGGAGGATAGCCTTCATTGTTGCATCCTGAAAAAACGATCGTTCCTTACTTTTTACTCTTTTATTGCTGAGAAAAGCTTCTCACAACAATACGTAGATCCAAACATGCACGTGATCTGAGCGGCATTGCTGTGAAGCTTTGGAAACGTTTTTTGCTGTAATGAACGATACCATCGTGATAAATCCAACGTGTTGTAGTACCTCTCTTTCAACAAAGTTGAATTTTGCAAATCAATAATTTCCAATTGAAGTGACGATGACAAGTCATCATGGGAAACTGAAAAAGGAGTGCTGAACACATTGTCTGCTTCGACAGGCAAACCCCTTCAATTGCCTGCACCTCCCTTGGAAACAAACATTCTGCAACTGCTACCATGCACGATTTTACGAGTGGTCCCACCGAAAACGGCTTGCCACTCGTCGCAATGATGTGAGCGACCCTGTAGTTTGCCTGAATTGCAGATTCTGTAGTGTTTTCTCCGCTCTCATTCACCTGAAAATAATAAACGCATTACAGAACACGAACTATGTTGCATGTTTTGATACCCTCCGTATCACGAAACCGTTTTTAAACTTACGTCTCCTAGTACGTCGTTCTTAAGCCTGACTACCAGTTCTCTGCGTGCAACACCTTCCACCTGATAGTAGTGCGCTGCGAGAAGACGTGTATAAAGTCGTTGTATATTGTACCTCTTCGCAGAATTAAATACTTTATGACAGACAAGACACTGCGGACGACCATCCCTCTCAATGAATAGAAAGGTATCCTCCAATAGAGGTACAGGGCTCCCGCGGCTAGTCATAGCTGTCATTGAACACGGATTATTGCGTCAGTTGCGGCTGTATGCGGCCAGGGGGCAGTGAGTTCGCTTTCCCCCTCCACGCCGGCTCCGAGCTGACGCAGTGAGCGCTCCGGCTCCATGGAGCTCGGTTGGAACAGCCTGCCATAGAGCATGCCTGGGATGCACTGTGGGGACGGCTTGCATCACGTCAGCATCCATCAACTGCGCTCCAAGAATGCGAGCAGCTCTGCAGGAAGAATGGACATTACTGCCTGAGCATGAGACTGATAAGTTCATTCACAGCACGCCCTGTCGTTGTCAGGCCTATATTGCTGTCATAGGTGGTCACAACCTATACTGAGCACATTAACCAGTTGTCGGAATTTGTGTGCAATTCCGTTAAGCAGGAAAAAACGAAGAACATTTTTGTCTACCGTTACGCATGCAGAGGTTGTTTATGTTCTGTATTCTTTACATTGTTTCTGCGGTTTGCGGCAAAAAAACACAGCCTTACAAAATTTCCGTTTGTTGCTTTAATTTTGGATCTACATAGATGCATTAGGGGTGGATAGGAGTCAGCACACCGCAATCCCGGCCGTTGTTGGTTTTGCAGAGTTGGTCAAGTAGCTCCTCAGTTGGCATCACGGCGCTGAGTGCATCCTGTCACAGACCTCCCATCAAGGAAAAAATCCTCGGCACTACCGGGAATCGAACCCGGATCCTCCGCATGGCTTTCAGGCACGCTGATAACTCGACTACGGAGGCGCACCATATACAAATATACAAACTATTTTGTGTTTTATACCAAATGGTAAAGTATGTGTGAAATTTATTGTATTAGTTTCTGATCTGTGCATCCGAGTCTATCTTTTTCTACGTTTCATTTAGTACACAGTTGACGGCGGACGTCTTATATTCTGCAGGCGTTTGCTTTTCACGGAAGGACGTTGTTAGTCGACCAATTTGCCGGTAGGAACGTAAGCGTAACGAGCAAATTTATCGGCACCGGGGAGATGCCACGCGAATATGAAGACTGAATAATTATTGCCGTAATGTTTGCTTTCTTAAGACATTGCCTGATAGAAACTGGCGAGGGCGAATGGGAGTTTAACGATTCTTGAGTAAAAATCAAGGGTAATACTATTTCCACAAGACTTTCTGCAAACGTGACGTTCTTTTGCCATCATGCGCAATATCCACAACCGCAGGGATTGCTATCGACTTTGTGTCAAGGAAGAACACGAATTTTATTGCCCCTCGTTTCACTCGAAACAACTTAAGGTTTCCTCCTAGGTTCCTGCCTGACCACACTCTTGGAAATCACCAAATATTTATTTCATACTTCGTTCTCTAATCACATGGAAATAAAAACAACATTGCACAATATATCTGTATTATATTCATTAGACAGTCCCAGAAGGCGTTAATAAGATGAAGAAAAAAATTACACATGTAGGGGGAATCGAGCCCACATCTTTCGACTCCATAATCCATTAACGCTAGCACTATATCGTGTGACGTTCTTCTCCTGCCTCGGTTATCGTAATATCTGTCTACGGTTTTTGTCATTGATGAATTATTAACAGACATTTAATGATAATGGGAAGCTTTTGTGATAAATTTTCACTGAACCGTTACCTTGAAACGGCATACCGGAACAAGAGGGTTTCATGCTTAATTTGTAAATTATTGACGATAACAACTCGCTCCAGAGAGAGCATTCTTATATGCAGGGATTAACCATCGATAAATCGTTAAATGATGGTTAATCATAACAATAATTATAATAAATCGTACCAAGAAATATTTGTTTTCATAAATCTCCGATACGCGTGCATGAAGTCTTGTGAAGGTTCAAATGGTTGAATGGCTCTGAGCACTATGGGACTTAACATCTGAGGTCATCACTCCCCTAGAACTTAGAACTACTTAAACCTAACTAGCCTAAGGACATCACACACATCCATGCCCGAGGCAGGATTCGAACCTGCGACCGTAGCAGTCGCGCGGTTCCAGACTGAAGCACCTAGAACCGCTCGGCCACACAGGCCGGCTCTTGTGAGGGTCCCGTATACAACGTCGGTACAAGTTCCTGAGGTTGTCGGTATTGCGCGTCACGTCAAAACGACGCCACGTTTACAGAAAGTCTTGTGAAATGAGTGTCACTCCCAAAATCACCATTTTTCTTTAAGAATAACTCACTCACACAGAGTAAACACAATGCAACTGTGGCGACATGAGTTAGTGTGGAAATAACAAGCGCAAGAGGCAAAAGAGGAATCGACGGTTTAACAAAAGGTATTTACTTTCGAAGTAGAGTTTTGTGTATTCTTTTCATTTACTTTGGTTGAGATATCGACTACAAATCAGTCACCACAAGTTAAATTCAACTCGGATGTATTATTTTGTTTTATTACAGTAGTGCGCCACATAAAACGGCATCTTTTGTACGGAATAATTACAAATAGGTCCTCTTAAACTCAGTATAATTCAAGGCTAGCTGAGATCCGACATGTTTACAAAACCAAGCACTGATCAGATCAGGACAGAAATTGCTTTTGAATATTTCAGATAGTTTCAATCTGTGCGGGAGAAGTTGTGGCGCCCTTTGGCGACTGCCTCATTCTCATCCGGCTGTCGACTGCACACCGCAACCGACCAGCTAGTCGGTTCATCGATCGTTTTATCAGCAGCGGCTCCCCGTAACTTGGGCTCTCTGCAACACATATCCGTTTCTAGTAACTCATGGGAAATCTTCCTTGTCCGGCCGGTGGTTGTCCTTGCAGCTGACTGTATAACATGCGCTCATGACGTACCTACGCCGCGCGATCTCCGGGTAAGGCACTTACAGACGGGGTATACAAGCCGTCCGTCAGAAGTTGATATCTTATTAATACTTTTAGCTAACATTGTTCCTTACGGATACTGGAAAATAACGTGAAATTTCAAATTCTTCATATTATTGTAATATTGTCCGTCTTAAGGATCGGAAGTAGTGGTTGTTAAGATAATCAAATGGTTCAAACGGCTCTGAGCACTATGGGACTTTATATCTGAGGTCATCAGTCCCCTAGAACTTAGAACTACTTAAAACTAACTAACCTAAGGACATCACACACATCCATGCCCGAGACAGGATTCGAACCTGTGACCGTAGCGGTTGCGCGGTTCCGGACTGAAGCGCCTAGAACCGCTCGGCCACACCGGCCGGCTTGCTATTTCTTATTTCCGTTTCTTCTTGCCGCTGTGAATAAGACGACTTCCCGTCTTTACATCGTACCCGTTATTTATTGCTATCTGTTTGATAATGTTTAATACATTTAACCTCTCTGTTGCACTCATGGAACAGTATTCGCTCTATTCACTAAGCTTCTAAATGCCGCTTCTTTATAAATTTCCAGGTGGCAAGACTGGTTGGGAATTACATCACCTTTTTGCAGTTCGCTTCCTGGAATCATGAAGCTATGCGATACGTCCTCCCTCATTACCTCAAGGGCCGAGAAGAAAACAGTATCATATATTTGAACGATTTTGTTGAGGTAACCATTGGAATGGTGTCCTTCCATGCTCTTCGTAGGATACTTCGAATGTTATGGAACGGCTAATGGCTCTGCAGTGTGTCAGAGCCGTACACAGGTGGTGCGCGGAGAGGCAGCAGATGTAACCGGTGTCTCCTACCGCTTTACGGAAGCAACGCTTTGGTGGATGGACAGATAAGCGGACGAGATAATAGGGTGTTGCCATTTTTGAAATAACAGAAGAATCTTTGTTTTTGAGTTTTTTGATCTTGTGTGCTGTTAAGTAAAGTGCATGTCTATGTTGGGTTACGCTAGACAGGCGGATTATGGGAGCTTGACTCCCGAAATGTGATACAGAGGTTCCTGTTCTTAATATTCGATGTTATACGCTAAACTGTTATTAACGATCTAAATATTATTTCCCTGTACGATATTTATGTCGAAACAAGCTGTTGGCAGTATTGTTGTTGTTGTTGTTGTTGTTGTGGTCTTCAGTCCTGAGACTGGTTTGATGCAGCTCTCCGTGCTACTCTATCCTGTGCAAGGTTCTTCATTTCTCAGTACCTACTGCAACCTACATCCTTCTGAATCTGCTTAGTGTATTCATCTCTTGGTCTCCCTCTACGATTTTTACCCTCCACGCTGCCCTCCAATACTAAATTTGTGATCCTTTGATGCCTTAGAACATATGCTACCAACCGATCCCTTCTTCTAGTCAAGTTGTGCCACAAACTCCTCTTCTCCCCAATTCTATTCAGTACATCCTCATTAGTTATGTGATCTACCCATCTAATCTTCAGCATTCTTCTGTAGCACCACATTTCGAAAGCTTCTATTCTCTTCTTGTCCAAACTGTTTGTCGTCCATGTTTCACTTCCATACATTGCTACACTCCATACAAATACTTTCAGAAACGACATCCTGACACTTAAATCGATACTGGATGTTAACAAATTTCTCTCCTTCAGAAATGCTTTCCTTCCTATTGCCAGTCTACATTTTATATCCTCTCTACTTCGACCATCATCAGTTATTTTGCTCCCCAAATAGCAAAACTCCTTTATTACTTTAAGTGTCCCATTTCCTAATCTAATTCCCTCAGCGTCACCCGATTTAATTCGACTACATTCCATTATCCTCGTTTTGCTTTTGTTGATGTTCATCTAATACCCTCCTTTCAAGACACTGTCCATTCCGTTCAATTGCTCTTCCAACTCCTTTGCCGTCTCTGACAGAATTACAATGTCATCGGCGAACCTCAAAGTTTTTACTTCTTGTCCATGGATTTTAATACCTACTCCGAACTTTTCTTTTGTTTCCTTTACTGCTTGCTCAATATACAGATTGAATAACATCGGGGAGAGGCTACAACCCTGTCTCACTCCCTTCCCCAACCACTGCTTCCCTTTCATGTCCCTCGACTCTTATAACTGCCATCTGGTTTCTGTACAAATTGTAAATAGCCTTTCGCTCCCTGTTTATACCCCTGCCACTTTCAGAATTTTAAAGAGAGTATTCCAGTCAATATTGCCACAAGCTTTCTCTAAGTCTACAAAGGCTAGAAAAGTAGGTTTGCCTTTCCTCAATCTGGCTTCTAAGATAAGTCGTAGTGTCAGTATTGCCTCACGTGTTCCGATATTTCTACGGAATCCAAACTGATCTTCCCCGTCGTCGGCTTCTGCTAGTTTTTCCATTCGTCTGTAAAGAATTCGCGTTAGTATTTTCCAGCTGCGACTTATTAAACTGATAGTTCGGTAATTTTTATATCTGTCAACCCCTGCTTTTCTGGGATTGGAATTATTTTATTCTTCTTGAAGTCTGAGGGTATTTCGCCTGTCTCATACATCTTGCTCATTAGATGTAGAGTTTTGTTAGGCCTGGCTCTCCCAAGGCTGTCAGTAGTTCTACTCCCGGGGCCTTGTTTCGACTCAGGTCTTTCAGTGCTCTGTCAAACTCTTCACGCAGTATCGTATCTCGCATTTCATCTACATCCTCTTCCATTTCCATAATAGCGTCTTCAAGTACATCGCCCTTGTATAGACCCTCTATATACTTCCTCCTTTCTGCTTTCCCTTCTTTGTAGAGTCCTGCATGACCGAGTACGCGAGCACAAAATACGAGATGGGGCGAGCACACCCTAACTGGATAGGCTGCCCGCACTAGTTCTAGTGACCGAGCATAGAAGCAGTGACCGAATACGTAGCACGTAACTTCAAACACATTACACGTGTCATTATCCGTGTGCAGCCAGTACGGGCTTCTCATTTGTGGTGTGTCTCTCTCTGCAATCATGCAGCGCGAGGAAGCCAGTGCTGTAAGATCTAAGACTGAAACCAATGTTTACACATTGAAGGAACGGGAAGGTCTAAAAAGCCAAGTATGGAGTACATTTCTGTTGGTTGTAGACGAAAACAGTGCGTCAACTGGGTACGTATCGTGCATAAACTACTCCACATTATTGTCTTTTCTGTCGGGAACCATTCATTTAAAGAAACACAGTTGCAGGAAACCTCACAAAGATACAGCTCCTTCAGGAATACCGGCAGTGATAAAAAATAGTATTACAGAAAAATGTGTTGCAATGTGTGCTAAGGATATGAGACCTTTTAGCGCTGTTTCCGGTGAAGGTTTCAGAGAACTAGGCCAACAATTAATACATCTAGCTGCTCATTATGGAGAAGTTAACGTGACAGATGTCATGTCACATCCCTGTACTATAAGAAGAAATGTCAAAGAACAAACTAATGCAATGCGAAACAGCATAATGCCTTCTGTTATTGCGGAAGTTATTAATAAACCAAGTGCAGCGACAGTTGATATGTGGACAGATTCGCATAATCAGGTGCACTATTTGACGCTTACAACACATTACATTAACACAGATTGGTCTCTTGTGAACAATGTTTTATTTACAACAAAATTCCCTGACTTTAAGAAGACGGGAGTAAATATTGTGAAAGAAATTGAAATGGCTGATTGGGACATTTCGCCGCACATGTTGCACAGTTTTGTTTTTGTCTCCGACCAGGTTGCCAATGTAATAAAGGCTGTGGAAAATCACGAAAGGATTCCTTGTGCTGCTCATTGTATAAACACAGCACATAGCCATACTTTCGATGAAGATAACTTCTTGTTAAATCATGCTCCGAACATCGCATCAACAATAAATACTGTAAATACTGCAAAATGTATTGTAAGGGACAACAAGAAAAGTGGCCCCTGCTCGTCTTTGAAATCATCGTTGAAACCAGAGGTCTGCACACGCTGGAACAGCTTGTACACTGTGCTGGAATCCTTACACACTCAGTATAACGAAGTTGCTGCTTTGCTGAAGGAAAAGGACTCCGCTTACAGATTGCAAGGATATGATAATGAGCTTGCAGGAAAAACTGCTCATTTTCCGTGACTATTTAAAGAGGCCACAGCTGAATTAGAAGACGAAAAAGAACCGACAATCCAGTGAGTTCTTCTTTGGTTTCACAAACTGCAACAAATTTGCAGTGTCAATGACACTGACTGTCAGGTGACTAATTACTGCAGTTAAAAGCACTGCTTCGTTATGATACGCGATAGATTTATAATTAACTAGCGTAATTGATGTGTACTAACAGATATGTATTTTTTAACAGGAAGTACAAAGGATTATAAAATCGAGCCTTGACTTTCGTTTGTGAGAAGACTGTGATCACTTCCAGACATAAAATTGCTACGTCTTCTATCCACGATTGTACTGAAATATCACTTTACGTTCCAAGTGCTTTATTAATTTAGCTGTGTCACGTACTCGCTCTTGGAAACATTACTTTTGTATTGAAAGAGAGAGAGAGAGAGAGAGAGAGAGAGACAGACAGACAGACAGACAGAGACAGAGATAAATACATTGTGTATGAGTGTGTATGTGTGTGTGTGTGTGTGTGTGAGAGAGAGAGAGAGAGAGAGAGAGAGAGAGAGAGAGAGAGAGAGAGAGGCGTTGGATTTGTACAGTACAGTGCAGCGAGCCGGGACGAGGCGAGGTGAGACGTCAGCGGTGACCGGTCATGCTCGGTTATCCGCGTGTCCGGAATCCGGACATCAGACATGGGGCGAGTACGCGACCGAGCCGAGTGGTGTGGGGCCGGACACGAGCGGCTCGGTCCCCCCGTCAACAGACGAGCAGTGACCGGTCAAACATTGAGCGTTGCAGCACTCTACTTCTTTACTTACAACTGGGCTTCCATCTGAGCTCTTGATATTCATATAAGTGGTTCTCTTTTCTCCAACGGTCTCTTTAATTTTCCTGTAAGGAGTATCTATCTTACCCCTAGTGAGATAAGCCTCTACATCCTTACATTTGTCCTCTAGCCATCCCTGCTTAGCCATTTTGCACTTGCTGTCGATCTCATTTTTGAGACAGTTGGCAGTATAGTTTACTAAACAAATTCGCGAGTCAAAATGTGATAAAGTAGGCGCCTCGTCGCGTGTGGCAGACCAGTGGATTTGTCGCCTACCCTGCTCTGTAGTTGTGTGGAACTAACTTGCGTTCTGATGCAGCCGGCAGTCCCCACACGCCGGGGCATTTGGTCGGCGGCAGCTAGTGTGTGGCGGACGCTGTCGGCACGTGGCCGGCCCTTCTTGCCGCCGGCGACCTTGGGAGCGCGAGGCGCCGCCCAATTAGGAAGGCAGCTGACGTAGGCGGTTAGGGGGGAGGGCGGCGGCAGGCGTCGGCGGGCGGAGCGGTGTCCAATAACGCGGTGGCCGAACCTACACGAAGCTTGCAGCACCGTGTAGGCGGGATGCTGCGAACGCCAAATTGGCAAGAAGTGTACTACTCGCTTGGATATGAAAATGATCAGGGTTTCAGCGCAACGCACAAAGCAGGCAGGAGTAATGTCGTCTGCGATCTGAGTTTATCATTAAGAAATCGCATCTAAATTTTGTTTTTTGTGAGAAGATCGTCCTATGAGCGAGAGTCTGAAGAGGACAAACGTCGGCTACAAGCACGTGGTTCAAATGGCTCTGAGCACTATGGGACTTAACATCTGAGGTCATCAGTCCCCTAGAACTTAGAACTACTTAAACCTAACTAACCTAAGGACATCACACACATCCATGCCAGAGGCAGCATTCGAACCTGCGACCGTAGCAGTCGCGCGGTTCCGGACTGAGCGCCTAGAACCGCTAGACCACCGCGGCCGGCTACAAGCACGTGTCAGAGTTCGATAGTGGGGAGATAGCAGCCTGCCAAGGCTGTTGATTAATTACTGTTCCAGGCTATTACTGCAGGGAGTGGTTGGGTTCGCGAACTAACGGGGCCAAATGAACGGTTCATCAAAATGAACGGAACGAGCGATGAACGAATTCTAAGGAACGGTCTTTCATAGTTCACTTCGGTCGCGGCTTGCTACTTATAGTTCCCGGCAATGGGAAACTGTCGATCTCGTTCCCGTAACGGCACGTCGGCCAATTTCGTTCCAGCCTCTGCCCCGTTCCCATCTGTCTCGGTCTCTCTCGGCCAGACTCGTCCTTCTTCGTGTGGCCACTCGCTCATAGTTCAATATACAGTTGTTCGTATCGTTCGCAGCGCACGCCAATTCTAGATCTGTTTCAAACCTTTTTTTGAACTCTGAACTTCTGGTTCTTTTCGTATTCTATTCAACGTCCGGTAGTTAATATGTATTTTATTATTAGGTAAATTACATAAAATTACGTGGTATGTAATACATACAACTTTTCGGGTAACAAAACGGCATATCAACTTATTTCAATATTTCCATAAACAGCAGAAGAAATACTTGTAAAAGGGCAAGATTTTTTGTTACACTACTGGCCATTAAAACTGCTACACCACGAGGATGACGTGCTACAGACGCGAAATTTAACCGACAGGAAGAAAATGCTGTGATATGCAAATGATTAGCTTTTCAGAGCATTCACACAAGGTTGGCGCCAGTGGCGACACCTACAACGGGCTGACATGAGGAAAGTTTCCAACCGATTCTTCATACACAAACAGCAGTTGACCGGTGTTCCCTGGTGAAACGTTGTCGTGATGCCTCGTGTAAGGAGGAGAAATGCGTACCATCACGTTTCCGACTTTGATAAAGGTCGGATTATAGCCTATCGCGATTGCGGTTTATCGTGTCACAACATCGCCATTAACGTTCCTCGAGATCCAATGACTGTTATCAGAATATGGAATCGGTGGGTTCAGGAGGGTAATACGGAACACCGTGCTGAATCTCAACAGCTTCGTATCACTAGCTGTCGAGATGTCAGCCACCTTATCCACATGGCTGCAACGGATCGTGCAGCCACGTCTCGATCCCTGAGTCATCAGATGGGGACGTTTCCAAGACAACAACCATCTGTATGAACAGTGCGACGACGTTTGCAGCAGCATGGACTATTAGCTCGGAGACCATGGCTGCGGTCACCCTTGACACTGCATCACAGACAGGAGCGCCTGCCATGGTGTACTCAACGACGAACCTGGGTGCACGAATGGCAAAACGTCATTTTTTCAGATGAATCCAGGTTCTGTTTACAGCATCATGCTGGCCGCATCCGTGTTTGGCGACATCCCGATGAACGCACATTGGAAGCGTGTATTCATCATCGCCATACTGGCGTATCACCCAGCGTGAAGGCATTGGGTGCCATTGATTACACGTCTCGGTCACCTCTTGTTCGCACTGACGGCACTTTGAACTGTGGACGTTACATTTCAGATGTGTTACGACCTGTGGCTCTATCGTTCATTCGATCCATGCGAAACCCTATATTTCAGCAGGATAATAGACGACCGCATGATGCAGGTTCTGTACGGGCCTTTCTGGATACAGAAAATGTTCGACTGCTGCCCTGGACAGCACATTCTCCAGGTCCCTCACCAATTGAAAACGTCTGGTTAATGGTGGCCGAGCAACTGTCTCGTCACAATACGCTAGTCACTACTCCTGATGAACTTTGGTATCGTGTTGAAGCTACATGGGCAGCTGTACCTGCACACGCCATCCAAGCTCTGTTTGACTCAATGCCTAGGCGTATCAAGGCCGTTATTTCGGTGATTGTTTTGGGTACTGATTTCTCAGGATCTATGCACCGAAATTGCGTGAAAATGTAATCATATGTCAGTTCTAGTATAATATATTTGTCCAATGAATACCCGTTTATCATCTGCATTTCTTCTTGGTGTAGCAATTTTAATGGCCAGTAGTGTATTACCCATGCAAAGGAAGTCGGCGCGGCACACACGAGTGGCCGTTTTCCCTCTTTTCTTCATCCAACTAAAACAGCATGTTCATTTTTATACTTACAACCGAATTAACTCCGCGTTCCATAATCGAGTGTCTGGTGCCACATTTTGTAAAGAGAATGCGATGATTTCTACAGTATTATTTCAGTGGTACAGGGTAGAGCACGAAAAATCAGCCCCAAGTACCAGACTGCTTATTGTCGCCCACCAATCGTCAGCTATTGTTTCGAAGTTGTTGTTTGCATTAGCTTATTTGTTATTTCTTCACTGCCTAATTATTACATGTTTATCTATTTTGCTCGTAGTGGTCAATAGATCCTGCGATCCCGCGATTGTCATCCGAAAGTGGAATCGAAGGGTATGTAGAATCAGAATGGCAGCATGCGATTAGCGCCTGAGAGGAGAAACACTGTTCGTTCAACCCTGCAGGATCTCACAGCCGTGTCACGTTCCTCGAGTCAAGAAATAGCAAGACAAGCATCCACATGGACGGTGCGACACGTCAGAAGTGCCACTGACTGTCAGCATCATTGTTGCCCCTTCCACTGACGCAATAAAAGAAAAGCGCGGCGACATTAGTGCGCCCAGTGACAATGGATACAGAAGTGGTACGACGTTGTCTTTCCAGAATAATCCCAGTTCCGCGTACACTAGCATCTCGATGGGCGTATCTGTGTGCAGAGGTTTCGAGTGAACAAACGTTACCAGACGCAACCTCAATGACAGGCAGCGTGCCTGTTGCAGCAGAGCGTTATCGGCGGGTCACTATTTTACTACGCCAGGTCACGTGCTCTCGCAGTGCCACACGGATATGCATCCGCTCCGGATTAATCAGGTCACTGCCGGACAGTGAGAACTGTGTTACCTCCCGCCCCTCCAGTCGGCAGTACGAGGGGCGCATCAGCAGCTCGTTTTCAGCGCTAACAAGCGGCAGTACCATTACTTTGGTCACAGTGATCCTTGCCGGCGAAATTGCCTATTTCATAGTGGTCTTCACAAGCTGTGCATCAGAGGTCATACGCCGGCAGTACAGGCATAGTAACGCCTCAGGTCTTCACGCCGCCGCCTACCACGAATCCAGAGTTCGTCGTCTAGGCACTTCACAGACAACGTCGTAGGAGAGGTATTTTGTTACTTACAGGGTGAGGCAGCTATGTCATAACACCCCTTGTATCTCCCCAACCGCAATAGATACAAAGATGCCGTTTGCACAGTGAATTGCAGGGACATGGGCTACTTGAATAAATCACGTTTCATGTTTGTGCTATTTTTTATCACAGAGATATGAGGCCATCTTTGGTTTTTTCAAATGGAACCCTATGTTAAATTTTAGCGTAATATGATTACCTTAAAAAAACGGTTTCAAATATGTGTACATCATAATATTTAGGCGAATAGTTTTTGAGACACAGATATCTTCTCGTATCGTGTTCGTCCTTCGAAGCGGCGTTGTCCAATGCGACCTTTCCTGTTGTATAGAGTACATGGTAAACGTCGCGAGTCTGTCCTTACACCAACACGCACATTTACCCGACAATAGTAATACATACTGCGAAATTTTGCGCAAAAATTAACTGATGATGTCGCGCAAATATTATTCAGTTATTTGACAACTGTGATATCTAAATAGCTGACAACATACAGTATTAAAATACTACAAGATGTTAACACATTTTCAGTAACTGAGTCCCTTATTGGTCACAATTATTTCGTACGTATTTGTTTTTTATTTGAAAATATTTACTATTGATCACAATACGAAGCAACTACACACAAAGATGCAAAACTTTGCTAAAGCATGTGCTCAAAATGCTTCCCCTCTACTGCAATGCACATTTGTAGTCGCCGTCCGAATGATTTGTGAACGGCTGCGAGGGTGTTACGTGAGATATCAGCGCATGCTTCGATGGTACGATGCTTCATATCGTCTGGCGTAGTTGGTATTTGAGCATACACTTTGATTGCTCCCTACAGAAAAAAACCAAGAAGGATCAAATCAGGAGACCGGGCTGGCCACTTCACTTCAGCACGTCGTCCTATCCAACAATCCGGGGTCGTTTGCGCCAACGTTAGAACGCCCTCTTCATGTACCTCGTCAGTTACAGTTTTCTGCCTTGCCCTCTGTATGGCGTTCCATGATACCGATTCAAGTGGTCTCTTGCAAACAGGTGCAAGATGGTGGCGGGTAGTATGCTCACGATCAGGGTACAGCTCTCCATATCGCCTTATTGATCTAACAGCATTTTTTTCTGCTTTCACCATACACTAGAAGCATATCTAACTTTTCTTCGTTGGTGTACATGTCTGCTCCAAGAAACTGTGACGGAAATGCAAGGTCTCATTACCCCAGCAACGCATTTATACCCTGCTCTCCAGCTACCTCGTGCCCTACCTTGTGGCGTTATCGAGAAGCAGGAAAACAACGCCTTCCTTGTCAACTTCCTCAGCGGTCAACAGGAAAGGTCCCATTGGACAACGCCGCTTCGAAGGACGAACACGATACGAGAACATGTCTGTGTCTCAAAAACTACTCGCCTAAATATTATGATATACACATATTTGAAACAATCTTTTTTAATCCCATCATGTTACGCTAAAATTTAACATAGTGTTCCATTTAAAAAAAACCAAAGAGGGCCTCATATCTCTGTAATAAAAATGGCACAAACATGAAATGTGATGTATTCAAGTAGCCCCTGTCCCTGCAATTCACTGTCCAAACGGTATCTTTGTATGTGTTACGGTTGGAGAGATACAAGAGGTGTTATGACTTGGCTGCCTCACCCTGTATATTCGTCCAGGGACATAAGTGAGTTTTGGTTTTTGAATAAATGATTATTCTGTTAAAGTGTCTTAGATTGCTCATTGGGATGAGATTACCCAGTAACTGGCGTGATGGCATAGAATGCTGTTGGGTATAAGTCGCGATCGCCTATGATTCCCATAGCCGGTGATTATAGCAGTAGCCATAAGGGCAGTGGCAGTGTCCAATCGTAGAGATCTCCGTGAGGCTATCGTTCAACGAGATAACGCAAGACTGCATTCTACCCGTTCTGTCCTGATCTACCTCGATACAGTGCGTTTTCGACTGTTGCCATGGCCTGCTCGTTCTCCTAATCTCTGTCTTCGAGAACGTCTGGTCATCGGTTGCTAAGAGACTGGCTCACTTCCATTCGGCAGCCAACGTGACATGTGCTGCGGCATGGAGTTGAAGCCCATCCGAGCTCATTTCCACTCGGTGCCCACCCGCGTTAGAAACATTGCTGTAGCCAGAGTTTAACAGCTCTGTGTGTTAATTCCGAACCCTTTACATCCACAAATCACATCCTACTGCAATTATACAATGAAGTGACAAAAGTCATAGATTACCTCATAGCCGCGCAGGATTAGCCGAGCGGTCTGAGGCGCTGCAGTCATGGACTGTGCGGCTGGTCCTGGCGGAGGTTCGAGTCCTCCCTCGGGCCTGGGTTTGGGTGTTTGTCCTTAGGATAATTTAGGTTAAGTAGTGTGTAAGCTTAGGGACTGATGACCTTAGCGGTTAAGTCCCATAAGATTTCACACACATTTTTGATACCTGCTAATATCGTGTCCGACCTCCTTTTGCCAGATGTAGTGCAGCAACGTGACGTGGCACGGACTCTACAATTGGTTGGAAGTCCCCTGAAGAAATATTGAGCCATGCTGCCTCTATAGTCGCCCACAACCGCGAAAGTGTTGCCAGTGCAGGGTTTTGTACACGAACTGACATTTCGATTATGTCCCATAAATGTTCGATGGGATTCACATCGAGCGATTTGAGTGGTCAAACCATTCGCTCTAATTGTCCAAAATGTTTCTCAAACCAAAACGCGAATAATGGCGCCATGTCATCGATAAAAATTCCATCGTTTTCTGAGAACATAAAGTCCGTGAAAGGCTGCAAATGGTCTACAAGTAGCCGAACATGGCCATTTCCTGTCAACCCTCGGTTCAGTCCGCTCAGAGGACTCAGTCGATTGAATGTAAGCACAGCCCACACCACTGAGGAGCCACCACCAGCTTGCGCAGTGCCTTGTTGACAACTTGGGTCCACGGCTTTTTTAGGGTGTACTGCATACTTGAACCCTACCATCAGCTCTTACCAACTGAAATCGGGACTCATCTGACCAGACCACGATTTTCCAGCCGTCTAGGGTCAAACCGATATGGTCACGAGCTCAGGAGAGGCCCTACAGGCGATTTCATGCTACTGACAAAGGCAATCGCATTGGTCGTCTGCTGCCACAGCCCATAAATGCCAAATTTCGCCGCGCTGTCCTAACGGGTACGTTCGTCCTACGTCCCACATTGATTTTTGCAGTTATTTCATGCAGTGTTGCTCGTCTGTTAGCACTAAGAGATCTACGCCAACACCACTGTTCGCGGTCGTTAATTGAAGGCTTTCGGCCACTGCGTTGTTCGTGGTGAGTGGTAACGCCTGAATTGTGGTAGTCTCGGCAATCTGTTGACACTGTATATGTAGGAATACTGAATTCCCTGGGAGTTTAGCTTTTTATACGATTTTCCGAAATGGAATGTTCCATGCGTCTATCTCCAGCTTCAGTTCCGCGTTCAAAATCTGTTAATTCCCGTCATGCGGCCATAACCACGTCGGCAACATTTTTACATGACTCATAGGAGTACAAATGTCAGCTCCGCCAATTTACCGGGTGATCAAAAAGTCAGTATAAATTTGAAAACTTAATATACCACGGAATAATGTAGATAGAGAGGTAAAAATTGACACACATGCTTGGAATGACATTGGGTTTTATTAGAACCAAAAAAAAACAAAGTTCACAAAATATCCGACAGATGGTGCTGGACAGCAAAACGTCAGTAACTGCTACTGTGGTGGGTGAGAGGGACGCCAATATGTTACAGAATCGCATCATCCTCAGCCTGGCTGATAAACACCTACTGGAACGTACGATGTTTATACAGGATGGCGCTCCACCCCATATTGCTTGCCTAAGGATACACTATCTGATCAAAAGTATGTGGACACCAATTAGTGAACGTCAATATGGGAAGTCACCAACTTTCGCCTTTATGACGGCTTGAACTATGTTGGGATCATTTTCATGAACGTGTGTGAATGTCTGGAAACGAATGGTAGCACATTCTTCCTCAAGAGGTGAAAGTAGAGATCATCTGGAGCCCATCGCAAAGGTGTTCCGTTGTGTACAGCATGGAACTGTGGGCAGGCAAGTCAATTTAAGGCATTTTATTGCTCACAAACCATTTGCTCACACATGCTGCGTTATGTCAGTGTACATTGTCATGCTGACACGGTCATCGCCTCCGTACTATTCCTCTGCTGTTTCCAATACACAACACTTTACAGTGTACTCAGATCTTACCCCATTTTAGCATTTGCGTAAGCTCAATAAGGAGAACAACCATTACCAACAAAGCCACCCCTATATCATAGCACTACGTCCTCCGTAGCATACTTTTTCGCACCGCACATTATGGCAGGTAGCGTTCTCCAGGAATTCGCCAAGCCCAAACCCTTACATCGCATTGCCATAGGGCACAGCGCCATCTGGCACTCGTTTGCAGTCATCCACTGTCCAGTGTCGTTGCTCTTCACACCACCTCAAACTTCGCTTAGCACTGAGGGCAGAAATGTGTGGCTTATCAGGAGCTGGTCGATTATTGTACTCCATTCAGATCCCTACCTACAATCACTGTGTTACCTACACTTCTGCTAGTACTTTCGGACTCACGAGTGATTTCTTCTCCTGATTTCATGCTATCTTTTACAGCCACTCTCGGTAATGTTCGACGGTCCTTGTCCGTCAGTACATGAGGTCTATCTGGTCTTGGTTTTGCTCTGGCTGTTCCATCGCGTTTCCATCGCGTTTCCATTTCACAGTGATACCAACAACAGTCGACTTGGGCTGTTGAACAAGTGTTGAAATGTCCCTGATGGATCTGTTGCCCAGGTGACGTGCAGTGAGTAGCACACGTCGAAGTCAGTGAGGTCTCCTGGCCAACCCATTCTGCTGTTACTGCTTCTGTGCCGACAACACAGCCCTCCCCACCTCTTTTCATACTGGCGGGTCCGCCTTTCGTGACGTCTGGTGTTCAGTTCCCCATTACATAGGGGATGTCAGGTAGTATACATCTATCTTGCGGTAAGTCCCATGGTGATCCTTTTCAATCAAATTTCGCACTGCATCGTGTATTATTAAGAGTCTGGTACCGAGCGCCGTGGGTTTCGAATCCACGCCAGGCGGCATGGAACTCGATGACCACTAGAGGTCTCTGCAGCAGTCGCGCCGCACGCCGTGGCTGCGCGCGCTCCTGGCCCCGAGTCTAACGTGAGGGCGCCACTGTGGAGCACGCGGTCCCAGCGGCCAATAGCGACATACCCTGCCGTGTATTTTGGTGGCTTCCTCTCACTCAGAGAGGCCCCATGCCCTACATCTCTACACCCTTCATCTCCTTTCCCAAGGTGGCTTCCATCAACTCCCCCTCCCAGATGATGCCCTCTCTCCCTCCACTTCTCCCTCCTATCAACTCTGATCCTCACCCCCCCTCCTTTCCTCCGTCCTTTTCCCTGCGCTCCCTCTTCCCCCCCTTCCATCCTGTTTTCTCCCCACCTAACCTCTCCCTACCTCTCTTCTCCCCCCCCCCCCCCCGAGTCCATTTGTATTCACCTCCTCTGCCTTCCCCACTCCCTGTCGCGTCTGCCCAGCACCCCCCCACCCCTCTTATGGGTCCTCATCCTCCATCGGCTCCTTTCCCCCTCCCCCCCATTCGTTTTTCCTCTCCTTCCCCCACTTTTATTTTCTCATCATCTGTCCAGTTTCCCACCACCTGCTCTCGGCAGTGGTATGTCATATTTGTCAACTTTTTAGTGCAGCGTTCAAGTGAATGTTCAGTGTTGTATCGTCCTTCCCCAGTGCTTGGAACAGAAACCAGACTGTCGCCGTGTTTTTTAATTGTCTGTCTATTATTTTACCTGTCTGCTTCATATGTATTTTATTAGCATCATCATCCCTTTTTTCTATGTTTTAAGTTCCACGATTTTTTCGCCATGTTGCCATTTAATTTCCGATTTTATCGCCTGTTTTTATTATTTATTATCTTCATCTTTTTAAAACAATGTCCGTAGGCTGAAGAGCGGCATACTAAGCTGCTATCAGCCTGCCCCCATCGGGGGGAATCGAAACTCAATAAAGAAAAAAAAAAACTCAGAGAGGCAGTCTGGTATTCACGTTGAGTCGGTTGATATCTCGCTTATAGTCATCGTGCTTACGTTGCCTGTGCTTACTTCCCGTTTACGAGTGGACGTTGTTTTGATTTCGTGAGGTTATCTCTTGTGACCCCGTTGCTTAATACTTTGTTGTTGATCTTGGTGTCTTGCTCGGTTGTCCGTCGTCGTGCTTGTCCCATTCTCGTTCGTCCGTCTTGTTGTTTGCGGGCCGCTCCCGTTCGGTCCCGCTGCGTTTTCGTTAGTGGCAACCCCGCGACTCTTCCTGTCGCGGTTCCAACAGAAAATAACAGATTTTGATGGACCTTTATAAAATTTTTCGCTGACGGAACACGACCGCGACGAACCAGTTGTAAGCAGTATTCCCAGAAGCTGATTGCCAAAAGCTGAATGAAACACTTGGAGATGTTGTTACTGAACTTTACTGAACTAGGCCTTAACAAAAAATGTAAAAATATCTTCCCATTGTAACACTCCGGTTTAATCTACTTACTTATCCCGCTCGATCGGGATCTGATAGCAGCCCAAATAGATAATAATTAATGTGACCGTGTACCTAATGGGGCTGGCAATCGGATTGGACTGCTACGGAGATGTTACATTCCATTTTGTCCTTCTCGAATGCTGTAATAAAGAAATGTCTGGTGCCAAGAAGAACGACAACACAGCTTCATTAATCAACGACCTATATTCTTCACAAAAACACAAAGTAAGGAGACAGCCACTGCCTTCGTCGTACAAAATTAATAACGGCTAATCTCAGCACAGGCCTCTTTGTTATTCATTATCGTCACACGCAAATTTTAATCACTGTATCCAACACTGCAATCCAACACTGCAATCCAAATAATGCCGGCGCGGTAGACGCGAAAATACAAATATCGGCACTGAAATATCACTGAATCACACTAGTAATTGTACTTGTTCACTTTCCCGTATATTTCTAACACAAAAGGGGTTAAACCGCGGCGATGGCCACCCCTTTTGTCGGTACGGCCTTGCATTCCAGCAACAGACCTCCACCCGGCTCGGCCCGCAGCGCGTACCACACTCTGTCTCTCAACACTCGCTCTCGCTCTCGCAACCCGACACACACTATCGATTGTTTGTCCTGTCGACCTGTGCTGTCGCAAAACTTATAGTAAGGGCCTACGGACCCCTTACACCATGAATACATCTGCTTGAATTTTTTGCAGAACTATTTCTTTGAATGCTGAGTATAAACAATCTGCTTGACGAATTTCTTATCTGCTATTCTCTTAACAGTAAGGAATTAGAAATTTTGGAGGAATAGGAATGTCGTTTCTTAATACCGTCATCTAGTTCTCATGTGTAACAAGCGAACCGCGTGCTTGCGAGCTTGTGCTATAGTCGCTTAGGGATGGTCCTTCACTTCATGATGCCCCATAGTTCATTCCTCAGTATTTCGTCAAAGGCCTTCTCACAGTCCATAAATACAGTGCAGGTGCCGCGTTTCCACTCTCTTCTTTTCTCAGTTACCTGTTTCGTGACAAAATCAGTATCATCACACTATCCACTCTTTAGAAATCCACTCTGTTACTCTGGCAAGACAGTCTCTATAACTGGCCGGTGGTGATATGTATTTTGGTATAATGCTTTTACAATGTGTTTGAGGAGGGATAATAAATATATTAGGAGATGGTAGAGTAGAAAAATTGGAATAAAACACTCCGTATAACATGTGTGCAGTTGTTATTGGTTACCGAGATACGACTGTTAAAATGTAACCCAAACACATACAAAAAGTTGTTAAACAAATGCAAATGATTAAATTCAAAGTTGATTTTGACAAATCACTCCTGAGACTTAGTGCACTTTCGAATTCTCTTGACAACACCACGTCTTGGCGTTCTTTTATGGGTCCTGTACTATTCGTTTCTTATCATTTTCTCATTTTCTTTGTCGACTTTACCTTTCAGTCATCCCGAAGGGCAAAATAACTAAAAGGGTAAGATCCGGGGACCTTGGTGCTGACCAAGAAAAGTGGCCACTTCTGGCGATCCATCTTCTGTAGAGTGTTAGCTTTTTATGGTGTGTGACATGACGAGTAGGAAGTGAACATGCTCCCGTCACACTGGAAGAACGTACCTATCCTTGCAGCCAAAGGAGCTGCTTCTAATAACGTAGGATGCTCGTGTTGAAGGAAGTCTAGGTAACGATGTCCTGTAAGATGACGCTGTAACACAACACACTCAGTCAACTAATTCTCCATAATACCACACCATACGTACGAGGCAAGTAAGCGTTCTTGAAAATATCACCACAGAGGTATGTTGGTTTCCTACGGACCACCTATTTGCGTTTCGAGTGTTACTGATACAGTCACGAGTGAAACAGGCTTCGTCAGTAAACGGTATTAATGAGATTAGTAGGAGATTTGCAATTAGCCAACGACAAAACTCTACCCGTTTTCTTCATCTCCTTCTCGAAGGTGCTGAAGCAATTATAAATGACAGACCGTGCAAACGTAATGTCCGCCATATTCATGTGTGTGGAACACCGATACAAGTGCGTATTTTGCATGTGCTTGTTGAAGGAATAGATTCTACCAACTGAATAATGTCGTCTACTTCATTTACTCTCTATCCACTTGCACGTACAGATGAAATATGACTGCTAGAAACCGCACTAGTCTCACTCTGTTTATTGAAAACATGAGTAATCGATCTTGACTATGGTCTTCTGCAGTTTGGAAATCTCTTACCATAATGCCTACAAGCAGCAGCGTTTTTGTTGTTTAACACATCGGAATATTCAGCATGTAACATTTCTGGCTTATTCAGCCATCATATTATGCTCCAGGAAGCTATTCCCACCGCTACGGTCGCAGGTTCGAATCCTGCCTCGGGCATGGATGTTTGTGATGTCCTTAGGTTAGTTAGGTTTAACTAGTTCTAAGTTCTAGGGGACTAATGACCTCAGCAGTTGAGTCCCATAGTGCTCAGAGCCATTTTGAAGCTATTCCCAGGGCAGTGGAAATGCAAGAAGCATAGAGATGACACAATGTGGGATGAGGTACCGGTGACAGATGTTAGATGCGGTACCATTCCCGTCAGAAAGACCGCCTGCATGATGCTGCTGCTCTGTGATTGGCTGCTGTGTTCGGCGGTAGGGCGCCAAAACGTTAAACTTTAGTTGCTATTATTAATTAAACCTGTCATCCAAATTACTTCATTTTTTTAAATAAACATCTCTCAACAGCCAGCTATCAGTCAGTCATTTCAAAATTATTAAAATCAAAGTATTACTAAAACAAAAGACTGATGATATTACTGCCGATGCACTTCGGTGGCGTTCGGGTCGCGCCTTGCTGGCTTGGCGCGCGAAGTGTCTCGGGCAGTCCGGCTCTCCAGTTCTGACCGTTCCAGTAGACAGACATGTTGTCTGTGGCAGGATGTATTTCATGTTATTTTAGCCAGATATAATGACTGTGGAAAGATATGTTCAATACGTTGTGATCAAGAACAGTTTCTCGTGTCTATATCAATAAAAACGCGAGTGGCATCCCAAATGAGTTACAGTTTATTCGTAGCAGCAGTTCCTTGCGATGTTAATTTCAGCCTCAAGAAAAAAGAATCCACGACCTGCGTGCTGTTTTCTGCGCTGGGGACATCATCGTCATGAAGACAGCAGGCTAGTGAACTGCACAAGAACTCATGTATTCCACACAGGGCAGTGGAAACAACTAGGCACCTCACGTGTACTGCATGCACAGTACAAATGTGCTCAGTGACACGTCATCTGCAGTAATGCAGAGGAGGTAAAGAAGGATGAAAGTATTAACACTATGTCACTTTTATTTCTTTTTCTTGCCGTAAGCATTTGTAAATACATGTGGCAAACGTAAACTATACGGTAGAAAAATGGTCTACAATCACAGTTGAAAAGCTGAAGTACGTAAACTGAAACGCAACTTCACAGCTTGAAAACAAAACTCTAACTGAGAAATAAATCCATAGCAACTGGAGTACCAACAAGCGGAATTCGGGTTCATCCATACTACCGTCTTCTAATATCGTTAGTATTCCTCCTGAAACACGGTGTAAACAGGACCGAAAAAGGCTGGCCTCTCTCCTTTATTAAAGAAGGGAAATCCAACAGCTTCCTTCCACTGGATTTTCCTTTGCTTGCTGCACTGGTCAACAACTCTAATAATAAATAATATACAAAACTTAAACAGAGACATATCAGCAGTCAATACGTGATGAAGACGCTACCTCCCGAAATATGCGAAGTGTGTTAATATACTCGCTTAAAACACACGCAGCACGCCTTCCACGGAAGTCGGTGGTCTTCTCTATCACGCTGTGGAAACTCATCTCCACCGAGCCTACGGCGCAGAGCCTCAGCATCTGAAGAGAGGGACTTCTCCTGGAGTGAGGCACGCCTTGCTTGTTGGCCTGGCTGCGTGGCGTAGCTGTTTCGTCTTGCGTTTACAAGGGGCAAACTGTGGTTGCAATAATGTCTCCGTCGATTCTGCTGCATTTTATCTCCTGGCAATATTATGCGCAGCTCACACTGAAGGGGTACGATATGCGTTGCGATACACGATACGATGCAGAAACAACCCGCATCGGTGGAGCGCTTAAAAACAAAATGGAAGCACGTAACTGTTTCCGACTGCTACGTCAGCAGTACGTTTCCGTATCGCACCGCCAGTGCAACATGGACTTCTGGTCGCTCCACGCAACTCGTACCGTGCTATACGCGGGAAAGATATTTCAAGACAGCAGATTTGATTATAACAAATTTTCTTATGTAGATAAAGAAAAGCTACATCCGCCTCTGTAGTTAGTTTCTCTTTAAAGCTCTTCACTGTGCTGCATGCAGTCAACATGTCTCTCACACAAGAGAACTGTTCGAAGATGACATCTTTCGTCCAGCTTGTTGAGAAAAGCCTTTGTCTCTGGGATTGCACTGTCGACAAAATCGAGGAGTCGGCTTCGGAATTTTCCTCATCATTAAGAGCTTTTCCGTTTCTAACACAAGATTGTCTGCCACTACACAGATTCGTCACGTAATGTTACAGCATCGATGGTGACTTTTGGTCCGGCATCATTCCTTATAAATACATGTGTATCTGAATCATATCCTGCCGTAACATACTGCACAACTGCAGCTTTTCAAATTGTATTCATTATTTATATATGTACTTCATTTAATATACACTGAAGAGCCAAAGAAACTAGTACACATGACTAATGTCGTGTAGGGGTCCCTGCGAGCACGCAGAAGTGCCGCAACACGACGTGGCATGGACTCGACTAATGTCTAAAGTAGTGCTGGAGGCAACTGATGCCATGAATCCTGCAGGGCTGTCGATAAATACGTAAGACTAACATGGGGTGGAGATCACTACTGAACAGCACATTGCAAGGCATCACAGATATGCTCAATAATTTTCATGTCAGGGGAGTTTGGTGGCCAGCGGAAGAGTTTAAACTCATAAGAGTGTTTCTGGAGTCACTCTGTTGCAATTTTGGACGTGTGGAGTGTCGCATTGTCTTGCTGGAACTGCCCAAGTCAGTCGGAATGCCCAATGGACATGAATGGATGCAGGTGATCAGACAGGATGCTTAATTACGTGTCACCTGTCGGAGTCGTATCTGGACGTATCAGGGGTCCCATATCTCTCCAACTGCACACGCCCCACACCATTACAGATCCTCCACCAGCATGAAGAGTCCCCTGCTGACACGTCCAGGGAAATATGAGGCTGTCTCCATTATCGTACACGTCCATCAGCTCGATACAGTTTGCAACGAGACTCGTCCGATAAGGCAACATGTTTCCAGTCATCAACAGTCCAGTGTCGTTGTTGGTGGGGCCAGGCGAGGGGTAAAGCTTTGTGTCGTGCAGTCATCAAGTGGGACTTCGGCTCTGAAAGCCCATATCGATGATGTTTGGTCGAATGTTTCGCACGCTGACCTTGTTGATGGCCCAGCATTGACATGTGCAGCTGTTTGCGGGAGAGTTGCACTTCTTTCATGTTAAACGATTCTCTTCAGTCGTCGTTGGTCCCGTTCTTGCAGGATTTTTTCCGGCTGCAACGATATCGGAGATTTGATGTTTTACCGGATTCCTGATGTTCGGTACACTCGTGAAATGGTCGGTACCTCGGAGATGCTGTGTCCCATCGCTCGTGCGTCGAATGTAACACCACGTTCAAACTCATTTAAATCTTGATAACCTACTATTGTAGCAGCAGTAACCGATCTAACAAGTGCGCCAGACACGTGTTGCCTTATTAGGCGTTGCCGATCACAGCACCGTATTGGCTTGGCTCTGAGCACTATGGGACTTAACTACTGAGTTCATCAGTCCCCTAGAACTTAGAACTACTTAAACCTAACTAACCTAAGGACATCACACACATCCATGCCCGAGGCAGGATTCGAACCTGCGACCGTAGCGGCCACGCGGATCCAAAGTGACGCGCTTAGAACCGCACGGCCACACCGGCCGGCACAGCACCGTTTTCTGCCTGTTTCCTTATCTCTATATTGGAATACGCGTGCCTATACTAGTTTCTTTGGCACTGCAGTGTAGTATCATACTATGCTGTCTTGTTAACAATAAAGTTTTCTTGGTGGCATTTTAACGTAATTGACATACTTTCACTAATTTATCTTAATGTAATGATCAGGAGAAATAGCAAGTCGATAATTTGTGTCCTGCTTTGTCAGAGTAGCTGATACTAGTTGCTCTAAAAATTGGAAACTCATTCTGCAGAATTTGTTGAATCTGTGTTCGTGTAGAGACAGCTGACGAGAAACAACAGCCGAACTATGTTTGATATTTATATAATTGTACGTGTGTACCCAGTGCTTCGTTTTCTTTTTCATTTGTTTGAGCTTTAAATATTGACAAGCCAGAATAACGGCCTCTTCAGAAGAGGTCATGATTGCAACTGAACCAGAAACTGATTCGTGCTGTCTCATTGTTTGTCGCATCGCATATCGAATCGCATCGCATCGCATTGCATGTCGTATCGCCCCAGTGGGAACGCAGGAGTCGCACCGTTAAGCGTGGCATCATGCGACCTTTGTTACAACGAATCGCATCGCCTCCGTTCAGCCCATCTTACTGCTGCAGCAGGCTGTTGCAGGTAATTAAAAGGTATGGTGGAAGTGGCGGTAATATTGCCGGTGCCGTCAGCTAAAAGATGTAGAATATTTCATATGGCCAGACAGTATCTACCTCTGCTCACACCTGTACATACTTTCCCCTCACTCTCAGACTTAATTCCTCTTTTTCACGTCAACAGCGCTGCAGTCCCTAGTCTGCAGTTCAAAATTTGGCACCCCGCGAGTAGTGGCACTCGATTTCTTTTGCTTATTTAGATGCAGAAGTGTGCAAACGAAGGGTCCAACAATTTAATACATGTGATACACAGAAACTGACATACACACATGCCGCAATCTGCAAAAAAATACTCGCGGCTGCAATCGTAGGAGAAGATCTGTGGTAGTGAGTCATCCATATGTGTATCCTACGAGGGCGTGTTCAGAAGTGATGCCTCCGAATGTTTTATTAGAAAACTCTTGAAGATTTTCAACTAAGATACACTTGAAACTTACTGGCAGGTTAAAATTGTGTGCCTGGCCGAGTGTCGAACTCGGGACCTTTGCCTTTCGCGGGCAAGTGCTCTACCTGAGCTGCCTAAGCACGACTTACGACTCTGCCAGGAAGTTTCATATCAGCGCACACTCCATTGCAGAGTGAAAATTTCATTCTTAAGACACACTTTATTATCATTCTACGTCATTATTCTTCATCTCTCCATGTTTATTTCTCAAAATAGTCACTCAGGCGACAACATACTTCTCCCAACGAGTAAGCTGTTTCTTGATACTGTCACTGTAGAATGTTTAACTTTGTTGACGGAGTCACGACCTCACCTCTGCCTGAAAGGCTTCATAACTATCAAAGTAATCGCCTAGAAGGTGTTCTTTACGTTTTGGAGACAGATGAAAATCGGATGGGGCCGAGTTGGACTGTATGGAGGATGATCGATGACAGTCAAGCCAAGGCGTCGGATTGTTGCAGACATCGCAGATCTCGTATGTGGTCTGGTGTTGTCATCCTGAAGGAGAGGGTGTCCATCTGTGGACTAAGTCTTCGAATTCGTCTTTTCAGTTTCCTGAACGTTTCTCACGCACCACCGTAGTTCCATCACACACTACCATGTTACAAGGTACAATTCGGAACAGTCAAGCGGCAGAGTGTTGCATCTTCCGTCAGCGAAGCGGGAAAGTCGAATGAGTAACTTGCATGACATGTAGTACCTCAATCGAAATTGAGAACAAAATAACAAATTCGAAGGCGTTACTTTTCAACACGACCTCGTATATAGACTCTTAAGACTCCTAAATGTCTTGTGAGCTTCAGCACGTATGCTTTTAGTAGTCAGATGCAGCTACTTGCTAATTGTCCGAACTTTTATATCTCTTTTGTGTACATACATTCCACAGCCCATAACTCTGGTCGTTGGTGCAACACGTCTATAAAATTTGAAAGTCTCGCACTCTACTGACGATCTACGATAAAATATTAACATGAACATTCTATTGTTATTTCAAACTCCTTCAATGATCTCTGACAGAACCCTTCTAGCAAAGTAATGCAAAGTTTTCGTGTCAAAAGACGTCAAGATACCTTCAGAAGTACATCAAACCTCTGTACGAATCAACAGTAACCAAAAACCGAGATGTGATCTCCAAAGTGGTAGTAACCAGTATATAGTATTTCATATTGGTGTTAGCCACACCAGTTCTCGGTCCAGCTGCTTTCACGATTTATTCAAAATCGGGTTTCAACATTCTGGAAGAGTTATGTACTCAGCATCAATTCGCGAGTAAATTTTTCGCTACCACTTCGGTTCCGTGGAAAAGAATGCAGCAGAAAACAAGGATTTCCCCTTTCCTTGTTAACTTTTTGTCGTCGGAGTGGTACCATAGCAACGCACTATTTGTTTCACGTGATGCTTCATGTAAAATGTAATTCCGCACTGCTAGCGGCCGTTAAAAGTTGCTGGCGGACTCGTTTCGCCTGAGCGTGCAGGCTACCCGCTCACCCAGCGTGACAGGAAAGAAGTCAGTACACAAGGGTTGCAACTCGGCGTAACAAAACTTCTTTCCGTACGAAAAGTAACAGCAGGATAATCACATTCACTTCCACTAGCTTGCTTTCATCCATTTTATGGCAGTTCTGTGAAACGTATAAACACTTCTGTACCAGCAACGCGGCCGGGGCGGCAGTATTCAGTTCCTTTGGTCCGTGTAAACATAAATTAAGGCGCATCGCTGATGTCGGAGAATGTCGTGGCAACAGACGCGATGCTATCTTGAGCCGTCCCCTTGTTAGCAAATGAAGCGATGCCCACAGGGATGCCATGGCGGTCACGCGTCCCTCTGTCGACCGCGCCACATCCATGCGAGGTTGCAAACCGACGAGTGGCCGAGATGTTTCAGTGGCACGGCGACGTTGTTATTCGATGGCGAAAAATGAGACTTTGGACGATCTAACAGAATAATCGAATTGAACTTTAGGGGACATGCCCATGAACGGGCTGCATTTTTAGCATTATCTTCACCCTCATAGTACAACTGATCTCTAAATCAGAGAGAACTCAAAATTCTTATACACAATTAGGGTCAGTAGTCAAAGCATTTCCCGAAAAATAACTGAGATATTTATTTTATTTTGGTACTGACAACAATATTTATAATAGTCTAAAAAAGGAACACTATTTCACTGCGGTGCCATTTTCTTTGGAACCACTGACTGTACAGCTTTGAAAAAGAGTCAGAGTACAGTCAACATTCACATAAGTGTTTTATGCCTCCAATTTCCTTCCCTGATGCTGATCTGTGAAAAAGATAAGTAATTTATTTTACTACAACAAAAATATTTAAAAATATAGCCCAAATATCACCGACATCATCATCATGCTATAAATTTTTCAGGAAATAGTAAGCAAGGGAGGTAGAGGAGGTCATTCTAAATATCTGTACCATTTTTTGTGAGGTTAACTTCAGTAAAAAGTGTACCTGAATGATAACTTACCACTATACTCGTTCAGAACGTTCCAGCTGCATACTCCAGTTCTCCTTCTGTTTCCTTATAATCCATACACTTTCTCTTCATTCTTTTCTTTATCCTTGACTCCTTCGTAGCAGCTGCTGAAGCTGTCTCTGCTTCGGTTACCCACTGCTTATCAATAGCAGTTAGAGCTGAAGCCATATTCCTTCCCGTCTGGATGTTCAATTTCTTCATAACATTGATCCTTGAAAAAAAAATGGTTCAAATGGCTCTGAGCATTATGCGACTTAATTTCTGAGGTCATCAGTCGCATAGAACTTAGAACTAATTAAACCTAACTAACCTAAGGACATCACACACATCCATGCCCGAGGCAGGATTCGAACCTGCGACCCTAGCGGTCGCCCGGCTCCAGACTGTAGCGCCTAGAACCGCACGGCCACTCCGGCCGGCTTGATCCTTGAAATTGCAGGATCATTGAATGTTGTTATTGCATCCATTACACCAATCTTCAGCAATGTCAGCGCAACAAATACAGTTTTGGGTATTCTCTCCCATATACAGCTGTTGAAGCTTTCATTTGCATTCCGAGAGAGACTATACACACATTTCCTAAGCAGATTTTTATTTGCCATAACACCATATACAGAGTGGTCCATTAATAGTGACCGGGACAAATATCTCACGAAATAAGCATCAAACGAAAAAACTAACAAGAACGAAACTCGTCTAACTTGAAGGGGGAAACCAGATGGCGCTGTGGTTGGCCCGCTAGATGGCGCTGACATAGGTCAAATGGATATCAAATGCGTTTTTATAAATAGGAACCCCCATTTTTTATTACATATTCGTGTAGCACGTAAAAAAACATGAATGTTTTAATGGGACCAGTTTTTTCGCTGTAATAGTCACAAACGTATAAGTATGTGGTATCACGGAACATTCCCCCAGTGCGGACGGTATTTGCTTCGTGATACATTACCCGTGTTAAAATTGCGGAAAAGGTCGATATCGTGTTGATGTATGGCTATTGTGATCAAAATGCCCAACGGGCGTGTGCTATGTATGCTGCTCGGTATCCTGGACGACATCATCGAAGTGTCCGGACCGTTCGCCGGATAGTTACGTTATTTAAGGAAACAGGAAGTGTTAAGCCACATATGAAACGTCAACCACGACCTGCAACAAATGATGATGCCCAAGTAGGTGTTTTAGCTACTGTCGCGGCTAATACGCACATCAGTAGCAGACAAATTGCGCGAGAATCGGGAATCTCAAAAGCGTCGGTGTTGAGGATGCTACATTATCATCGATTGCACCCGTACTATATTTCTATTCACCAGAAACTGCATGGCGACGACTTTGAACGTCGTGTACAGTTCTGCCACTGGGCACAAGAGAAATTACGGAAATATGACAATTTTTTGCACGCGTTCTATTTAGCGACGAAGCGTCATTCACCAACAGCGGTAACGTAAACCGGCATAATATGCACTATTAGGCAACGGAAAATCCACGATGGCTGCGACAAATGGAACATCAGCGACCTTGGCGGGTTAATGTATGGTGCGGAATTATGGGAGGAAGGATAATTGGCCCCCATTTTATCAATGGCAATCTAAATGGTGCAGTGTATGCTGATTTCCTACGTAATGTTCTACCGATGTTACTAAAAGATGTTTCACTGCATGACAGAATGGCGATGTACTTCCAACATGATGGATGTCCGGCACATAGCTCGCGTGCGGTTGAAGCGGTATTGAATAGCATATTTCATGACAGGTGGATTGGTCGTCGAAGCACCATACCATGGCCCGCACGTTCACCGTATCTGACTTCCCCGGATATCTTTCTGTGGGAAAAGTTGAAGGATATTTGCTATCGTGATCCACCGACAACGCCTGACAACATGCGTCAGCGCACTGTCAATGCATGTGCAAACATTACGGAAGGCGAATTACTCGCTGTTGAGAGGAATGTCGTTCGAAGTATTGGCAAATGCGTTGAGGTTGACGGACATCATTTTGAGCATTTATTGCATTAATGTGGCATTTACAGGTAACCACGCTGTAACAGCATGCGTTCTCAGAAACGATAAGTTCACAAAGGTACATGTATCACATTAGAACAGCCGAAATAAAATGTTCAAACGCACCTACGTTATGTATTTTAGTTTAAAAAACCTACCTATTGCCAACAGTTCGTCTAAAATTGTGAGCCATATGTTTGTAACTATTACAGCGCCATTTGTCACAAAGCGAAAAAAGTGGTCCAACTAAAACATTTCTTTAAGTACTACACGAATAAGTAATCAAAAATTGGGGTTCCTATTTAAAAAGACGCAGCTGATATCCGTCTGACCTATGGCAGCACCATCTAGCGGACCAACCATAGCACCATCTGGTTTCCCCCTACAAACTAGACAAGTTTCGTTCTTTGTAGCTTTTTCGTTTGACGCTTATTTCGTGAGATATTTGACCCGGTCACGATCAGTAGACCACCCTGTATAGGCCTAATTGCTTCCATTAGAGAAAGTGGTAAGGAATGCTTGTGGGTATATTGTGTGCCTGTAGCATTGCTCAACCAGTACTTTCACCACGAATCTTCTCCTTTTGGACACAAACCATGCTGTGGCCTTTCATCCGTTGACACTCTGTGAAACCATGTTGCCCAAACAGTTCGTCTCATGTTCTCCAAATCTCCTACATTTCTCCTTATTGCTAGTCCATAATATTGAGTCAAAGAATCAATTTCACTTTTTGTAAGACGACCTGGACCACCTATGTGTTTTTCGCCTGACAGTTTTTTTGTCCACTGAAGTTTTTACATAATTGTCTCAGCCGAGCTCCCATTCTTTTTTGTACATGCCCAACACATTCAAGCTTTTCTATCAGAGTGTCCCCATATGGTCTGTCATTAACAACAGTAGTGTGTTCTTTACAGTCTCCATCCCCAAGACCCCAAGATACCCTACATACCTCACACCACGACTGACTTCTGGTCTTCTAAAAATGGCCGGCCGAAGTGGCCGTGCGGTTAAAGGCGCTGCAGTCTGGAACCGCAGGACCGCTACGGTCGCAGGTTCGAATCCTGCCTCGGGCATGGATGTTTGTGATGTCCTTAGGTTAGTTAGGTTTAACTAGTTCTAAGTTCTAGGGGACTAATGACCTCAGCAGTTGAGTCCCATAGTGCTCAGAGCCATTTGAACCATTTTCTAAAAATGTTTAGAACTCCTTTCGTTTCCATGTTTCCACTTGGGCCATCAAAGTTCATTACACAAACATGGGTTCCAATAAATTTAGTTGAACAACCCTGCCAGTGCTTTATTAGACATTCATAATCTAGTCTGTTACTAGTTTCAATAAATGTGGCAGTTACAACCCCACTCAGAGAAGTATGACCTCTCTTCTGCCAAGATCCATCAAATGCTGCTACAATGCCTTTATTCTCAGACAAGGCGACTGCTTCTTCTGCTGGTCCTTTCACTGAATGTTCACTTACACCACATATAGCTTTATGTATTAATTTATTGTATCCGTCAAACCTCAGTGGAGGTGGAGGCAAAGCCATCACTGCACAAAAAGTCTGGACAGCTCTCCTTTCCCTTCCAATACATCGCATTTCATAAGCAAGCTGAATATTTACACTGCAATGTCGACTATTAGTTACTGGTGATGTCATGGTATCACTGTGCATCTTACACGAGCTACAGGCAATCACTAACAGACTTGAAAGGCCCTTCCTTGCTGAAATGTCTTCAGAAACATCAATAATATCTTCGCAACTGGAGTACTTACATTTCACAGCACTATTCAAAAGTCTTGACAGCATATTTAAGTTCACAATAACATTTCCGTCATTATTGCTGCTCACAATACTACTAGGCTTGTTCTTATTAGATTCAGAAAGCGAAAGCTTACGTCTAGAAGCACTGCGTGTAGACACAGTTTCCGCGGGCGACTTTTGAAGCAACTGATGTGTGTTATTCTGTTGTGTTTGGAACTGGTTGCCGTGAAACTTTCGTTTGAGGCTGAATTTTTTTACTCTCGCCATTTGTAGCACAGGAAACACACACACAGAAACAAAACAGCACGCAATAACTGTTTGGGGTTAGTGGAATGCTGCAGGGCTTCTAACTAGGAGCTGTCCTTCAAGTCCAGTTAGTTGCGTCGCTATGGTGCCAACTGCTGCTCAGATTGCTGCTGCAGATACAGTACGAAGCGCCAGTCATACGCCGAACACGATGGTCTTCCCTTTCGTTAGTGCCACATGGCCGTCCAGGCCCCACTCTTCTTTCGACCATACTTTCTCGTGACCACCCCTGCCAGTAATCATGTACAGTGGCTACATGCCTGACAAGTCTCTCTGCAGTATCGCAGAAGGAACATCCAGCTTCTCGTAGCCCTTTTACCTCGTTCAAACTCAATGGGGTGTTGATAATGGCGTCTTTCCCATCTTAAAGACATTCAGCTCATCACGTCCAACCTCAAAGGTAACTATCGATCACAACCATTACATCGTGTGTTTAAAGCAAACCTGATTTGCTACTAGCACCACTCTTATGTGACTGGCGCGAAGTCTCAATAGCCATTATTTTTTAAGTACAGAAACACGCCTGCTATCTTTCGTTAATGTCGCACAACTCCTTCTTAGTGATGCGATTTTTTTTTTCGTCAGTGTGTGTCGATACCAAAGCACAATGCCACGTTTACATGGCGGTCGTTTTTCATTTTTTTTTTAACGTCCCGTCGACAACGAGGTCATTAGAGACGGAGCACAAGCTCGGGTTAGGGAGGGATGGGGAAGGAAATCGGCCGTGCCCTTTCAAAGGAACCATGCAGGCATTTGCCTGAAACGATTTAGGGAAATCACGGAAAACCTAAATCAGGATGGCTGGAGACGTTTTCATTATTCATTCTGAATGTACACTCCACTTTTGTAACAGATAAACATCTCCCATCTCCTTGCTTTGTCGTTATTTTATCAAGGTAGTGCACTCGTAACGCCAACTAGTGGGCACAGTGCAAAATTGGTAAGATTACATTCCGTTCATGCATGAATCATGTTTTTACATGTAATAATTCGGAAAATATAGAACATTGAAAACGAATGAATCACTCAGGTAACCCTGGATTTATTCCTTTTTTCCTGACGACGGTTCTCATTTTCCCGTGGGTCAAAACATCGGCATAGTTAAATGAATTTTGTCCTGCATTCCCAGATAACAAACTAACTCATTTCAGGGCATCAGTTAGGCAGTTCAGGCTTTTCAGTCGCCTCTTCCTCTACTGAACTCATTTTGTTTACTGTATCCGTATCCCTTAACTGCTCAAATCCCAGTTCATAGGCATAGCTAATTAGCCACGTATGTTTTCGTCATCTACGACTTCACAATCATAAGTGTGTATTCCAAATTTAAATCTTCATTCTAATTGTAACACAATCCTTTGGTTTTCTTATTTTTCCAAAAATCGCCAAACTGTCCACAAATAATCAGCAAGCTTTGTAATCTGCACCCAGATAATCGGGATTTCGCTATATGTCTAAATGTATTCATTAGTATATTGCGAATCAGGCCTCGTCACGAATTGCTTGTTTCCTTTCCATTTACGATATTTGCGCATTGAGGTCTTACAGTGTCCCTTCACATTTTGCGATAACGTTATGCTACCCGCAGCCATCTCGAATCGTAACATCGTTTTGGAAGGGTTGCAATATAACGGCGCAGTTATAGATCTGAATTTTGATGTTAACATGCCGAATGTGCGTTATATTAATTTTCGTTTCCTTGACCATTTTCTGTGAATATTCTTCCCTCATTTGTTAACTGATACCCTGTGAATGGTGCTATTACATTTCTGTAAAGGTAGAAGCTTCATTAGTCACGAAACAGATGGAAATCTTATGGTGCCCAGCTGGTACTAACAATGATTCTGGTAAATGAAGGTGTCCTTGTTACAGCGATCGCCACAAACTGTTCTGGAATGCCCATGTACAACGTTATCCGCATATTCACCGATATTCACTATTACAAATAAGCTCTCTGCATCTGCGAATCGTAGAAACATATGTCATAAAAGTGGTGTGTGGAACAATTGGAGAACGTTTTGTGGAGTGAAGAGCTATAGTATACAATGTGTGCCTCAGATGAGGATTCTTGGATACAGCAGCTGGACACTGAACGGTGTGAAACAGAATTTCTTGTGGCGACAGTGAAATTAGATGGAAGTGATGTGACAAGGTAAGTTTGTTTCTTGTCTCTAAAACCGACAGCAATAGGAGGTCCTAGATGCGAATATGTAAACAGTTATTTGCCCATAAAGAGGATGGGTTGCCTTCATGTGTGCTCACTGTTCTGGTTCTCGTGTTCTAGGGTGTACTTCACATCTGATACTGGAGCGTAGCCAACATGTCTATTATATAATTCGCTCACCCTTTTCTTGTTGTTCTTTCCTTTCTCCCTCCATTGTCACACTACTTCATCTCTTACCTCCGCTCTCGTTCTTGCATTTCATCTCTCTCTCCGTCTCTTTCTTCCATCCAAACTCCTACGTGATTTACACGAGAACATGCTGTATACTTAACTGTCTTTCCGCGTTTGCATTGCAACACTTTCAGATCCTCTACTCACACCAAAAACGGGACGTTCAACAGGTCTATAACGTCTCCCAGTTACTCTGTAATACCCTGTAAGTCGAAGAAACCAAGATGAAGTAGCACGCCTCTCAAAAATCGAAAACAAATGGCACAAAATTCTGAGATTTACGTTGATATATTTTCTTATTTCTGTAGTTGCTGGCGATGACAGTCTGTGCCTGATTCCAATCCTGGCAACGTCGCCAAATGAAACACTTCTCTCCTCCGCTTTGGCTGCTGCATGCTAGTGCTGTTATCTTCACACTCCAGATCTTCGAAACACACGCGATTCCGCTGTACGACTTAATGCTTCACAATCGGCGTTCCAGGATCAGCCCTCTGGACTGATGTGTGAATGGAATAGTTACTGGAAGAAGCACCACACCCGCGAGACGCACCTCTGACACAACCGATCATTGCCCTGTACCATCACTTACATAAACTCCGACGATGATCTGGAAACACGAAACGTTAGCGCCCTGATTATGCATAGGTTCGCAATACTGACACTGAATCTTACTTTGCAAGTCCTAAGTTTTTTTATGCCTGATGATGGCAGTAACCGACACGGTATGATAAATGAATAAATTCATTAAGCTATACAGACCCTTTTATTCACAATATATTCATAATGAACACAAACTCAGTTGCCTCGGTTAACATCACGTACGGACGACTGACGCATCTCATCAATGTAGACTGAGGCGGCGCAATACTGGGACAGGCTGTAATATCCTATCGGCCAGTCTTACAGTCGACATTTCGGGTATGAGATCGCCTTTGGGGACTATAAAGAATAAGCACATGATGCCTATCTTGTGGACGCTTCCTCCAAGGGGCAGGAATTATTAATATTAGAATGAGATGGCATTGCGATATCTGCTTACATGAACTGAGTTCACCGCGCTTGGGACCATTTGCAACTTCCAGTGCGTTCTCTCAGGAACGCTCCTTACACACTAGACGCCTGCAGGACGTACTGTATGCTACAAAATGCTGTGACTTTCAATGTTAATTATTCGAGCGGTGGGACACGGCACATTGACGACAAAAGGAGGGTAATAATAATAGCATGGGGCTGTATATTTTTAATTATTAGTAGAAATGAAAATCCTCTTGCCTTGCCTAATGTTTAAACACAATAGAAGTTTAAAAACTGAAATAGGCACAAAAGCCGTTGTTGCCGTTGATAAAGCTTGGTGACACAGGACCCTGATGATGATGATGATGATGATGATAATGATGATGATGATGATAAGTTTCAGTGCAGTAAATGATTTGCAAGATAATTACAATGATAATCGGACTTCATTAAAAATATAGACTGCAAGCTCGACTTCCGAAAAACGTAAATGTACATACGATAGTGCGCAATTGTTGTGTCACCAAACTCGACCACTTCCAACTGACTTAATAAGCCGAAGTCATATAAAAAGTTTGCAATTAGTAGAGCAGGATCTTAGTCATTCTTTTACTAAATAAAACAGAATGCATTTTTAAATATCTCATGATTATTTTACTATCGTATGTAAAATGTCCCAGAAACGTTGCGACGAACTTCTAGGGGAGGTGGCACGCATCATAAAGATTGAGAACTGCATAGCAGTACATGGCCACAAACGTCAGCAGTAAGAGGTAGCACAGGTCGAAGATTGGAAAGGAAACAAGAGAATGATTCATTTGAAACAATTATTGGGCATAATGAGTACGCATGGTGTACAAGATGAATACAGCTTGAATGCTAAGTACCCGCTCGAAGTTCGCACCGTCAGACGCCACGCACGCCCGACGCCGACGACTGTCACACACACCGGACGTTTCTTTGACTGTAGCAGCTGCAGAGACGATTCTTCAGACGAGATCCGTTTCAGACCGCACAAAATCGCGATGCATGAGACTTCACAGCTCCCCACAGAAAGAGATCCAGTGAGCGTGGGGGCCACAGAACTGATCCACCACGCCCGGTTTATCGATGCGATAATGTCCTGTTTAAATGCCTACGAACAAGCAGTCCAAAATTAGCAGACGCCCCGTCATGTTGGAACCAAATGCTGCGCCTCACATGTTCTGGGACATCTTCAAGCGAGACGGGAAGAACTTGGTCCAGAAAGGTCTGACAATTCGATGCGGTCAAGCGGGTTAGTAAAAGTAGTACGGCACGATGAATAGTCGCCGACCAGACCCGCCCAAACATTTACTGTGATGCGATGTTGTATCGTGTGGTGCCGTCAGCCGTGGGGGTTTTCTGGTGCCCACAACTACTCGTTGTGGTGATTGAAGTGCCCTCATCTTCTTAATGACCCGTACTCGTACAAAATTCGACGTAGACCTGCAGACAAACTGTGGCGTGGTTTTTGAAAGGGTAAACTGCCATTTGACTGTGTATTACTACACTACTGGACATTAAAATTGCTACACCACGAACATGACGTGGTACAGACGCGAAATTTAACCGACAGGAAGAAGATGCTGTGATATGCATTCACACAAGGTTGGCGCCGGTGGTGACACCTACAACGTGCTGACAAGACGAAAGTTTCAAACATATTTCTCATACATAAACAGCAGTTGACCAGCGTTGCCTGGTGAAACGTTGTTGTAATGCCTCGTGTAAGGAGGAGAAATGCATACCATCACGTTTCCAACTTTGATAAAGGTCGGATTGTAGCCTATCGCGATTGCGGTTTATCGTATCGCAACATTGCTTCTCGGGTTGGTCGAGATCCAATAACTGTTAGCGGAATATGGACTCTGTGGGTTCAGGAGGGTAATACGGAACGCCGTGCTGGATCCCTACCGCCTCATATCACTAGGAGTCGAGATGACAGGCATCTTATCCGCATGGCTGTAACGGATCGTGCAGCCACGACTCGATCCCTGAGTCAACAAATGGGGATGTTTGCAAGACAGCAACCATCTGCATGAACAGCTCGACGACGTTTGCAGCAGCATGGACTATCAGCTCGGAGACCATGGCCGCGTTTACCCCTGACGCTGCATCACAGACAGGAGCGCCTGCGATGGTGTACTCAACGACGAACCTGGGTGCACGAATGCCAAATCGTCATTTTTTCAGATGAATCCAGGTTCTGTTTCCAGCATCATGATGGTCGCATTCGTGTTTGGCGTCATCGAGGTGAACGCACATTGGAAGCTTGTTTTCGTCAACGCCATACTGGCGTATCACCCGGTGTGATGGTATGGGGTGCCGTTGGTTACACGTCTCGGTCACCTCTTGTTCGCATTGACGGTACTTTGAACAGTGGACGTTACATTTCAGATATGCTACGACCCGTGGCTCTACCCTTCATTCGATCCCTGCGAAACCCTACATTTCAGCAGGATAATGTACGACCGCATGTTGCAGGTCCTGTACGGGCCTTTCTGGATACAGAAAATGTTCGACTGCTGCCCTGGCCAGCACATTCCCAGATCTCTTACCAATTGAAAACATCTGGTCAATGGTGTCCGAGCAACTGGCTCGTCACAATACGCCAGTCACTACTGTTGATGAACTGTGGTATCGCGTTGAAGCTGCATGGGCAGCTGTACCTGTACACGCCATCCAAGCTCTGTTTGACTCAATGCCCATCCGTATCAAGGCCGTTATTACGGCCAGAGGTGGTTGTTCTGGGTACTGATTTCTCAGGATCTATGCACCCAAATTGCGTGAAAATGTAATCACATGTCAGTTCTAGTATAATATATTTGTCGAATGAATACCTGTTTATCATCTGCATTTCTTCTTGGTGTAGGAATTTTAATGGCCAGTAGTGTACATGTGTCTACTATCTAGATTTCGGCTTTTATGCCATTATCAAGTACAATGCTAAAAGTTGACAGACCATTATTATGTCATGTCTGTTACAACAGTCAGAAGCAAGTAAACAAGACTAACGCATGACATTCTTTGACAGTTATATCTTAAAGACGTGTTGATCTTGTTTACCTGTTGTGGACTGCGTTGACAGATATGACATAAAAATGGTCTAACAAGTTTTGGTATTGTTCTTGATAATGGCATAAAAGTCAAAATCTGGATAGTACAGAAGACACATGTAGTAGTACACAGTCAACTGGCGGTTTACTCCTTTAAAACGTATTGCGTGACTGTGGCTTATTATCATAGAAAACTTTTGTATGAGGTTGATGTCGGTCTGGGAAGCTTCCTCGATAAATGCGCCCACGGCTCCTCCAGTGCACTCAGTTATTCCACACATTAAGAGCAAACTCACCGTTAGTACACCGCCCCATGCTCCTCCTACACTGACTCGCGCTCGAATGAGAAAATCTTCACATTCCTCCTCTCCAGTACCTTCGTGTGCACCACCTAGCAGTGCACGGCGACGTCTGCGGCCGTGTGTTGCTATGCTGTTCTCAATACTTACGGCTTGCTCCACCTCCTCTAGAAGTTCATCGCAACGTTTCTGGGACACACTGTGTATCGACAAAATAATACATGACCTTCTCAACCGGAGCCGAAAGAAGAGACGAGCAAGTATTTTACACAAAATATGAAGCAATGGTAAATCATATATCAATTTTTTACAGCAGTTGATTCACGAAATTCACACATATAGTATTAAATGCCTTAGAGATAAACTGTCTGCGGGATGAATACGTGTTTGACTTTATTAGTAAAATGGTTTTCATAAGAAGGATTTTCGTCGAAGAGAGGAACAAACCCCAGTAATAACATCTCAACCCTCTTGTGGACAGCATACCGAGGAGGATCCAAGCATGTTACAAGGAATGTGATGAAGCAACGCAGTGTCAAATGATACCCAGAAGCAAACGTTGATGCGACATATATTAAAAGATTTGCACTTTCGAATAGGCTTATTTTGGCTGTAGCTTTGTCCTTATTTCACAGCGTAATCTAGTAATTCCAATCCCAAATAAAGCATGTGTTGACAGAAGTGAAAATTACCGAACTATCAGTTTAATAAGTCACAGCTGCAAAATACTAACGCGAACTCTTTACAGACGAATGGAAAAACAGATAAAAGCCGACCTCGGGGGAGATCAGTTTGGAATCCGTAGAAATACTGGAACACGTGAGGCAATACTGACCCTACGACTTACCTTAGAAAATAGATTAAGGTAAGGCAAACCTACGTTTCTAACATTTGTAGACTTACAGAGAGCGTTTGACACTGTTGACTGGAATACTCTCTTTCAAATTCTAAAGGTGGCAGGGGTAAAATACAGGGAGCGAAAGGCTATTTACAATTTGTACAGAATCCAAAGGGCAGTTATATGAGTCGAGGGGCATGAAAGGGAGGCAGTGATTGGGACGGGAGTGAGACAGGGTTGTAGCCTCTCCCCGATGTTATTCAATCTGTATATTGAGCAAGCAGTAAAGGAAACAAAAGAAAAATTCGGAGTAGGTATTAAAATCCATGGAGAAGAAATAAAAACTTTGAGGTTTGCCGATGACACTGTAATTCTGTCAGAGACAGCAAAGGACTTGGAAGAGCAGTTGAATGGAATGAACAGTGTCTTGAAAGGAGGATATAAGATGAACATCAACAAAAGTAAAACGAAGGTAATGGAATGTAGTCGAATTAAGTCGGGTGATGCTGAGGGAATTAGATTAGGAAATGAGACACTGAAAGTAGTAGATGAGTTTTGCTATTTGGTGAGCAACATAACTGATGATGGTCAAAGTAGAGAGGATATAAAATGTAGATTAGATGGGTAGATCACACAACTAATGAGGAGGTATTGAATACACTCCTGGAAATTGAAATAAGAACACCGTGAATTCATTGTCCCAGGAAGGGGAAACTTTATTGACACATTCCTGGGGTCAGATACATCACATGATCACACTGACAGAACCACAGGCACATAGACACAGGCAACAGAGCATGCACAATGTCGGCACTAGTACAGTGTATATCCACCTTTCGCAGCAATGCAGGCTGCTATTCTCCCATGGAGACGATCGTAGAGATGCTGGATGTAGTCCTGTGGAACGGCTTGCCATGCCATTTCCACCTGGCGCCTCAGTTGGACCAGCGTTCGTGCTGGACGTGCAGACCGCGTGAGACGACGCTTCATCCAGTCCCAAACATGCTCAATGGGGGACAGATCCGGAGATCTTGCTGGCCAGGGTAGTTGACCTACACCTTCTAGAGCACGTTGGGTGGCACGGGATACATGCGGACGTGCATTGTCCTGTTGGAACAGCAAGTTCCCTTGCCGGTCTAGGAATGGTAGAACGATGGGTTCGATGACGGCTTGGATGTACCGTGCACTATTCAGTGTCCCCTCGACGATCACCAGTGGTGTACGGCCAGTGTAGGAGATCGCTCCCCACACCATGATGCCGGGTGTTGGCCCTGTGTGCCTCGGTCATATGCAGTCCTGATTGTGGCGCTCACCTGCACGGCGCCAAACACGCATACGACCATCATTGGCACCAAGGCAGAAGCGACTCTCATCGCTGAAGACGACACGTCTCCATTCGTCCCTCCATTCACGCCTGTCGCGACACCACTGGAGGCGGGCTGCACGATGTTGGGGCGTGAGCGGAAGACGGCCTAACGGTGTGCGGGACCGTAGTTCAGCTTCATGGAGACGGTTGCGAATGGTCCTCGCCGATACCCCAGGAGCAACAGTGTCCCTAATTTGCTGGGAAGTGGCGGTGCGGTCCCCTACGGCACTGTGTAGGATCCTACGGTCTTGGCGTGCATCCGTGCGTCGCTGCGGTCCGGTCCCAGGTCGACGGGCACGTGCACCTTCCGCCGACCACTGGCGACAACATCGATGTACTGTGGAGACCTCACGCCCCACGTGTTGAGCAATTCGGCGGTACGTCCACCCGGCCTCCCGCATGCCCACTATACTCCCTCGCTCAAAGTCCGTCAACTGCACATACGGTTCACGTCCACGCTGTCGCGGCATGCTACCAGTGTTAAAGACTGCGATGGAGCTCCATATGCCACGGCAAACTGGCTGACACTGACGGCGGCGGTGCACAAATGCTGCGCAGCTAGCGCCATTCGACGGCCAACACCGCGGTTCCTGGTGTGTCCGCTGTGCCGTGCGTGTGATCATTGCTTGTACAGCCCTCTCGCAGTGTCCGGAGCAAGTATGGTGGGTCTGACACACCGGTGTCAATGTGTTCTATTTTCCATTTCCAGGAGTGTAAAATTGGGGAGAAGAGGAGCTTGTGGCATGACTTGACTAGAAGACGGGATCGGTTGGTAGGACATGTTCTGAGGCATCAAGTGATCACCAATTTAAAATTGGAGGGCCGCGTGGAGGGTAAAAATCGTAGAGGGAGACCAAGAGATGAATACACTAAGCAGATTCAGAAGGATGTAGGTTGCGGTAGGTACTGGGAGACGAAGAAGCTTGCACAGGATAGAGTAGCATGGAGAGCTGCATGAAACCAGTCTCAGGACTGAAGACCACATCAACAACAACAACAAATCATGTCTAACTTGTGGGAGGTCCAAACATAGTACTTCTACAGCTCTGCCTGCCTCATTGTTTCCTCTTCAGTTCGCTTCCACATAGCAATCATATTCTTAGACGACACTTTCTTTAAGTTGATGTCTTATTTTTCCTGCCTCTCTCTTTACCTTTACCATCCCTTCAGCTTCTTGCCGGAGTAAGCACTGTCTTCTCAAGAGGTGGCCTCACCAATTTTTTCTCGTTTTCATTATAGTGTCCAAGAGGTTTCTGTACTCCTCATCTAGTCTTATGAACACCTTGTTCCTTATCCCGTCTGCCCAGTTAATACCCCCTAGTTTCCTCCATAACCACGTTTCCAGTTCCTTCTGTTTTCTTACCTCGCCTTTTTGAAACACTTAGGCTTCTGTCTCATATAAATCGTGCTTCATATTTAGCATTTAGTCAGTCTTTTCACAGTGTGGTTACTCATTAGAGTTTCGCAAGTCTTATCATACTGCCCTTGAAATGAACGTCCACGGAACTGCAGGTAGTGAGCAGTTTGGAAGCGTTGGTGAGTCGCATCCGGCAGAGGAAGCATGCAGCCACCGCCGCCGCCGCTTGCGTGCATGTGACCCGCGCCGCAGGGGCAGTGCATGCCGGGCCTCCACTCCCCTCACCTGCTGAGCTAGCCGCGCGCGCCCCAGGGCAGCCAGACCATCACTCAGCGCCGGCCTCGCCGTGTTTTTACAGGCGGGTTGCGCTGTGTTGCAGGCGTCCTTCTACTCGACGGCGCTCAAGACTCTCATCTCCGTGTCGACCGTCATCCTGCTCGGCCTCATCGTCGCCTACCACGGGCTGGAAGTCCAGGTACGACTCTCCCTCTCACTTTCTTATTTGTGTGATACGTGGCCTCGACCTCACAATCCTGCAGCCATCTCACATATTATACAGAGCGGTGTTCGCTTGTGACGCCAGCACCGCGTCTGATGCTCGGTGGAAACCAGTACTCCTGAAGGCAGGCAGCCATCGCTGCATGATGCTCCAGGCATTTTTCGGACTTCGGCAGTTGGAGTATCGGTTTCAGCCGTTCAGACGAGTTAGAAGCGGTCTTGAAAAGGTGTCCGAGAAAATCATTAAATCATTTAGCATTTCGAATTTTAGTGTAGGTGTCACGTACTCACAGAATTGTGGACAAACTAAAACTGAAAGCTTCCAAAGTAATGGCATTGAACTACTGACGGTTTTAGAATGCTTCAGTCACTAGCTGTTGCAGTATGTGCTCGACAGAGACGTTGATCCTGAATTACACTTTTTCAGATGAAGCTCGGCTTTGCTCGCTACGATAAATGAACTCTCAGAACAATCAGTTTCGGAGCTCTGATAATCAGCAGCCTGGCCATGAAATGGAAACAGGACTGCAATCTGCATAATGTATTCTTGAACTGAGGAGTGATCGGACACACTTTTAAATGAATAACTTTAATAACCAATAATACCTGGATGAATATCCACACAACCACATACGAGGTCTGTTCAAAAAATTCTGGAACATTCGTAATTCCGCGTCAGTGGAGTGTTGGCGCGAAATAGGGTTGGCATCCCTGCACACACCTGTGTTTATTGTGTAGCTGCCAAAAGTTTCATTGTTGAACGTCTGTTAGTTATTGTTCAGTGCTGTACTGAGTAGATCGTTGTGTCGCACATTTTGCGAATTTAGAGATGGCAGAGTTAGAGGAGCAATGCGTTTTGCGTGAAACTCGAGAAAACCTTCACGGAGACACACTAAACGATGCAGTAAGTCTACGGATATGAGTGCTTAAGCCATACTCAGTGTTACGAATGGTTCACGCGGTTTAAAAATGGCCCAACGGAACTTAAAGATGACCCTCGTTCAGGACGCCCTTCGACGTCTACCGACGACGCTCGTGTAGAGGACGTCAACGAAATTATGCGCACCAATCAAACACTGACTGTCCGAGAGATTGCAGAAGAACGTAACATTTCAGTTTTATCATGTCATGAAATCCTGACACAGCATTTTGGAATGTATCGTGCTGCCACAAAGTTCGTCCCAAGACTCATGAGTGAAGACCAGAAAGACCCGCGCCTCGCAATCTTTGAAGAGCTTCTGGATCGCGCAAATGAGAACGAGGTATTCCTTAAGAGAATCATAACTGGTGATGAGACAGGGGTGTTGAGACCAAGGTTCAATCTTCACGGTCGAGAAGGGTTCTCCAAGACAAAAAAAGCTCATCAGGTCCGGTCAAATATCAACGATATGCTGGTAGTTTTCTTTGACTTTGAAGGATTAGTTCTTCAAGAATTCGTTCCACAGGGACAAACTGTTAATCGATGGTACATTCGGGACGTGTTGCGACGCCGGCGAGAAAATGTGAGAAGGAAATTGACTGAAATGTGGCGAGACAATTCATAACTCTTGCATCACGATAACCCACCCACACTTTCATCTCTCTTGGTGCGTGACTACTGCACAAAAAACGAAATCGAAATCATTGTGCTGCATCATCCTCCGTGCTGTCCAGGGGTGGCCCCCTGCGAGCTTTCCTTTATTTATGAAGTTAAAACGCCATTGAAAGGACGACGATTTGCAACGATAGACGAGATAAAGGAAAATTCGCAGACAGCGCTTCGCGCGATCCAGCAAGAGGCGTACAAACACTGCTTCTGGAAGTGGAATGAGCGTTGGGAGCGGTCCATCAATTGTGGAGTATTTCGAAGATCATGCACAATAACAGAAGGTAAACTCAGAAAAATGTTGCGGACAAAATTCCGGAATTTTTTGAACAGACCTCATGCAACAGATATATCTATCCTGTAATATCGTCTGTTATGTGCCCACGCGGCAAACCTAAGAGTCGTGATAGGCGTTGGCGTGAAGTTCTGGGACGTTACTGGGCCGATAGTGCCTGCGTATGGTGACTGATATACCGTTGGTGAAGATCACTATGAACTAGTTTGGGTCTGCTGCTTGGAGCACTGACACTAAACTGCTCTTGCTCCCAGACAGGAGCTGCTGGTACTACTGACTTGAGGCGCAAACTTTAACTGAGTTAGCACAGTCCATCAGTGCCCTAAATAGCCAAGCAGGGTGAGCATCCGTTTGGCGCTGCGAGGGCACGTGACCTGATGTGGCAAAACGATGCCCTGTTGGCAACGCTTCTTACTGCGACAGACACGTTACCTGTCGGCGAGGTTGTCGCCCCGCAGACGCTGTGAAGCCGACGTGTACCTCCGTGATAAACAGCCCCGGCCATACAAGGAAACATCCCGGTGTCCGAAGCCGTATGCCCACTTCCTCCTGGCGATGCGGCTGCCCGCACGGCCTACTTGGTGTGCGGAGAAATCGACTACCAGGCGGATCCAACACACTATTGGACCGTTCTTTACCTACCAAACCATAACTTCGGACAGCTGTGTGAAAATGCACGTAACCCTCCTATTCAGAGATCTATCAGCGGCTGAAGAGACGTACGGTTACTTCATCTAGAAAAATGCAAGAGCATATTCCAGTGTCTGTTACAGTATCGTGTGCTGGCTACACACCACCCAAGTACTAAACGATGCAACGATTTTACCGGACATCTTGATAATGCTCCTTTAGCTCGTTTATTGGCTAAAACCGATACTCCGCCTGCTTGAGTCGTGTAACGGACCAGGGTATCACGCAGTAGTCGTAGCCTGTGTATGTAGCGACTGGTTCCAGCACAGCGCCGGACACGATGCTTGCCACACGTTAAACACATTTACAATTACTACTGCTGTTTACAACAATGGTTCCTAAACTTTATTTGGTTTCCAGCACTCTCAATACATACGAGGCTTTTCACGGAGCTGCAAGTAAAAACGTTGGTTTGTGTGAGGCAGCTGAAGTGCGAAGTTTGTCGGATTACAGTGAAAATATATTAGTATTATTAATTAGAATACGTGGAACTTCTTGACAGATTAAAACTGTGTGCTGCAACGGGATAGAAATCGGAATCTTTGCCTTTGCGGGTAAATGCGGATGTACTGACGAAAGTAAAGTTGCTAAGGTGGGTCACGACTAGTGTCTAGCAACATTGGAGATTCAGGTCTCATCCGGGGGTCAGACGGAAAGCGTCAATGCACAGTTGTCTGCGAGTGATATTCGTGACAGGTTAAGAAATGCAAACGACGATAAACAGCTCGCATTCAAGTCAGTATTACAACTACCTGGTGGAAAAGACAGCTGGAAAAAATCATATAAAATCAGAAAGACCATCGATTTAAAATACAGGTTGTTTTGGTACTACAAATGAAAATGCGATAGTCAAAAGTATTGATTGGTGTAATGATGGCTTTTATGTCTGTGAGAAAGCGAACAAAATTATGTTTTAGGTTCTGCATCCAATTCGACTTTGTATACAGTTTAACAAGAATTTGGACAAATAATTTTCATGTAGAGAAGGATTTGAACAAATAATTCATATCATTAACATAAATTTGAGAGTTTTCACCTGACATTTTTACTTCAGGAAAACACATTCTGTTGAAATTATTGTAATTCTGCAGCTTAATTTCTCTTATTTACAGCAACAAATCAGTTCAGACAACATATCAACATAGTACAGAGAAACATTCTGCAAGCAGAAGTTAAAATCTGTTTGCATTGTTTAAGGAAATTATGTTATTGTGGGTATAAAATGTACACTGGTATTTATCGGCTTTTTAAATTAATTACTTACTTATTTGTAGTAAATTATTTGAAGGATATGTTGATAAAAGGTTAAGCTCTACGTCATTACTTGTACAACGTTGCAATTCATTGTATTTCAGCCCAAAAAGACTTATAGCAAAAATAAATAAAAATAGCTCACTCGATAGAACAATTTGCCCACTAAAGGCATGGTTCTGGTTTCGAGTCCCGGTCTGCCACACAGTTTCAATCTTCCAGGAAGTTTCATACAAGCCCACACTTCGCTGTAGAGTGAGAATCTAGTATGGTAATTAGAAAAGTTATTTTTAATTCGCAAACAATTTATTGATAAAGTTAGCTATTAATATAGCAATTAATTAACGGAATAAAATATAGTTACATAAAATTAATGGGCTGGATGGGCTTGTTGTTCGCTACACAACTTTCCAAATCAGAAACAGGCAGGATACATCATCTACCCCACCATTTCATGTTTCACGTTAATGTTTCTATGATATTCGCTGTTTATTACAGTGAGCGCTAAAAAAAAAAAAAAAAAAAAAAAAAAGGAAAGGTTGGTGTCTCAGAAATATAATGTAGCTAATCGTATTAATATTCGTTGAGTTTTCCGCTGAGTATCGCATATTTATCTTGTACTTCTGCCCGCAAGTAATGAAGTTACCCGTTTTGAAATTTGATCTTCAGTTACTGTTGCAAGTCAATTGTATATATTTTCTTCTTCTTGCCTATAAATGATCCAAATAGATTTGCATTGTCTTCCATCAGCAGTTACAAACATTTTCAGTAATTTATATTTTCAGTAGTTGTTATTTCTTCCAAAAGAGGAAATTTCATGCATTAATTTTAAAATTTGCGTGGTACTTTCACCTGCAGGGGGATTTATCAAGGTATCACCAAATTATGCTCTAGTTGAAAACATTAGTTCCAAAATAGTGTGCCGGCCGGGGTGGCCGAGCGGTTCTAGGTGCTACAGTCTGGAACCGCGCGACCGCTACGGTCGCAGGTTCGAATCCTGCCTCGGGCATGGATGTGTGTGATGTCCTTAGATTAGTTAGGTTTAAGTAGTTCTAAGTTCTAGGGGACTGATGACCTCAGAAGTTAAGTCCCATAGTGCTCAGAGCCATTTGAACCTTTTTTTTTCAAAAGAGTGTTGGACGTACTAGTGTTTTTATGTTTCAAGAACAGTGTGCATATGTAGCCTTGTTTGGAATGTATGAGGCGATACACTATCCCAGTGAGCCATCGCGAGTGACGGAAGTACAAAAAAGTCGGGTATTCGGGTCCCATATCCTCACAGAGTACAAGAAAAATTTTGCTTTCACTGATCTAATATTTATGTAGTTTACTCATATTTACAACTCGTTGTGAGAATATATCCAGTCCATGACTCAAACTCGTTGATGTGAGTACTTTCCGTGTATGACGAACATCCCACGTTTCACGCATTACACGCCAATGACCATCTGCCTGATGGAGCACTAAACGTGATACATCCGAAAAGGCCACCTGTCACTGCTCAGTGGACATCCAGTTGCGCAGTTGCGGCATTGGCGCGCAAATTCCAACCTTCGCCGCCGATGAACTGCAGTCAGTATGGGTGCATGACCAGGCACCCGCCGCGAAGACCCTTACGCAGCAACGTTCACTGAACGTTCTTCGAGGAGACACTGTTGCTGTTGGTAGCCCTTGGTTCATCTGGGTGGTCAGCTGCTCAACACATCTGCGAAGCTGTAGTCCAGTCCTGTCATCTATGGCCCGTGATGCACCACAATTGACTCTGTGCCGGTTCTGGATAGCGCCATTTTCCCATGCACAGTGCACTTTAACTACTGCAGCACGTGAACAGTTTACAAACTTAGTCTTTCCGCAAATGCTTCCACCCCAGGCCCGAAAGCCAATGATCAAGCCCTCCTGGACGTCAGATAAATCGCTACGTTTCAGTATTACGACAACTGCACTGTTTCCCGCGTCCCCCTGACACGCTTTATATATCGTCCACTGCTAGTGGTGCCACCTGTCGTCTTTGAGTGGTTGTTGTACGTTGACGTCGAGCATAGAAAGTAGTCACATTAATGTGGCTGGTTAGTGTAGGGTGACTGCCGCGCGGGATTAGCCGAGCGGTCTGAGGCGCTGCAGTCGTGGACTGTGTGGAGGTTCGAGTCCTCCCTCGGGCATGGGTGTGTGTGTGTTTGTCCATAGGATAATTTAGGTTAATTAGTGTGTAAGCTTAGGGACTGATGACCTTAGCAGTTCAAAATGGTTCAAACGGCTCTGAGCACTATGGGACTTAACATCTGAGGTCATCAGTCGCCTAGAACTTAGAACTAATTAAACCTAACTAACCTAAGGACATCAGACACATCCATGCCCGAGGCAGGATTCGAACCTGCTACCGTATCGGACGCTCGGTTCCGGACTGTAGCGCCTAGAACCTCACGGTCACTCCAACCGGCGCTTAGCAGTTAAGTCCCATAAGATTTCACACACATTTGACTTTTTTGTAGGGTGACTGTTATGTGTATTCGCTGCTGGCAGGTCTACATACATGCACCATCAGCCACTTTACAGTGAGTGACAAAGGGTATTTCTGATACCACTAAAATGTCCCCCATTCCCTGTTTCATTCCGAATAGCTCGTGGAAAGAACGACTGTGTGTCTGAGCTCCAATTTCTCCAATTTGCTCACCGTGGTAATTTCGTGAAGTGTATTGGGGAGGATGTAAAATGCTGCCCGATTTATTTTGGAACGTGTGCCGTCTGTTATTCAACAGTGAATCTCTCCGTCGTGTACATCGCCGCTCCTGTACTGCCTGGCACTACTCCGTAAGGCTCTCCCGCCGAGTAAAGTATCCCATGACGAGACGCACCGCTCTTCATTTGTTCTTTCCTACCTCTTCTACGAGGGAGAGTTGGAAAATAAGTTTCCCCTGTCGACTGTGGGCAGAGTTTTGTGATATTGGCGAAAGACGACACGGCAGGTGAACGCGCACGTGCAAGACACCGGTACACCACTGGGCAGAGGTCGACCGCGATCAAGCAGATGGCTTTGTCGCAGTGCCTGCGCAAAGCGGAGGCCAGCCGCTCAGTCTTTTCCCGGAGCTATAAAGAGAAGATGCGTTTGGAGTCGTGGTCAAAGGCTGAAGTAAGAGCTGTTATCCGCTGTGAATGGGTACGTGCAGTATCAGACACAGAAATTCATAACCGCCTTGTTGAGGTGTATGGGTCAGGTGTGATGTCGAGGCAAATGGTGCTGAGATGGTGCCTGCAATTCAGTGATGGACGTCAGCAAGTGCGGGACATACCGAGACCTGGACGGACGAGCACGGCCACTACAGATGCAAATGTCAGGAATTTGAATGACATGATCAAAGGGAACCGGCCTATCACCATCGATGGAGTAGCGGCAGAACTTGGAAGCGGACATAAGCGAGCTCACAAGATCATCCACGACATTCGTCGATACAGGAAGGTGTCAACACGATGGGTGCCCCGCCAACTGACCCCGACAAACATGGAACAACGCATGGCGTTCACCCTGGAACAGTTCGTGCGTTGCCATGAATCTGGCAATGACCTTCTGTTTCGGACTGTGATGGGGGATGAAATGTGGGTCCACCATTACACGCCCGAATCGAAGGCAGTATCCATGGAGTCGAAAAATCCGTCATCAGGAAGTTCAGAAGCACTCCGTCTGCAGGTAAAGTGCTACTCACCGTTTTCTGGGACGCCAAAAGAGTTTTGCTGCTGGACTTTCTGGAGGATGTAACCATCAATGCTGCGCTGTACTGTGCCACCCTGTTGAAATTGAAAGGGGTGATTCGGAAAAAGCGGTCTGGCCTTCTCAGATCTGGCGTTCTGCTGTTGGATGACAATGCGAGACCACACACGGCGACGGCAACGCAAAACTATATTGCAACTCTTGGTTTGGAGCGCCTACACCATCCGTCTTACAGTCCGGATCTCGCACCACGTGACTTCCGTCTGTTTCCTGCTTTAAAGAAGACTCCCGGCGGAAGACGCTTTGGCAGCAATGCTGACGTCAAACAAGCCGTTCCACGCTTCTTCCGTATGCAACACCCTGATTTTTTACTGGAAAGCTTTCTGAAGCTTATAAAGCGGTATGACAAATGTCTCAATGTACGTGGGAATTATGTAGAAACATAAAGATATGTCTTATCTTTAATGTTTCATTCCCTTTTATTTCCTTTCACACACAACTGTGACCACAGTTGACAGGGGAAACTTATTTTCCAATTCCCCCTCGTATTAATCCAATCTGGTTACGTTCGCAGACCAGAGAATAGTGCTCGAGTGTGGTGGAACGAGTGTCTTACGAGCCACTTTTCTTGGGGATGAATTACGAGGGACGTTCAATAAGTAAAGCAGTACTTTGTTTTCTGAAAGAAAGCAGATTGGTTTTAGTCACAATTCAAATACATCATATTATTCCCCACTCTTTTGGCTACAAAGCCCCATTCTTCAACACAACCTCTGTTCAGCGCGACGGCCTTACGTCACCTTACGGAGGTCCTGTATGCCCGCACGGTACTACCCTGCTGGTCGACGTCGAAATCAACGTCTTGCAGCGCCATCTACGTAACGCTTCCCACAGGGGTATCGTACATTAGGCCAAATAGGTGAAGTCGGAAGGTGCAAGATCAGGACTGCTGGGTGCATAAGGGAGAACAGACCAATGAAGTTTTGTGAGCTCCTGTCAGGAGCGCAGGCTTCTGTCGAGCATTGCGTTGTCAAGGAGAAGGAGAAGTTCGATTGCATTTTTGTGCCTAGGTTGTTTCTTCAATTTCCTAAGGGTACCGCAATACATTTCTTAGTCCATCTTTGCACCGTGTAGGAGGGCATCAAACGGAATAACCCTTTCAGAGCCCCAGAAGGCCATCGTATCACTTTGCCGGATGAGGGGGAAACTTAGAACTTTTTAATCCTATAATGAAGGCTTTCACGACCGGATGGTACTGTTGTTGATAATTCTTCCGGGTTATATGGCCGTGGTCTATGGAATTCTTCTATTCCTAACGTTTCGTCCAATACGACGTTGGACATCTTCAGAGGTATGGCTGGTCCTGCTTGAGTCCTGCCGACTGACGAGTCGGGCGTAGGAGAGCCGCCTAAATACCGAGGAAAGTGGGCGTGCTCCAACTTGCACATAGTAGCAGAGAGAAAACTAGTCAAAGATAAAATGTAACTATCGATGATAGTCCGTCATAGATAAAAATCACTTATAGATTCTGTAACGCTACTGTCCATATCTCGCTTAATTTCAAGGCCTCTTCTTTTCTATTAAAATTATCTTCATGTTTATAAATTTCAATAGCCCCCCTATACAGTCGTGGCTAATAGTTCGTGGTAGCACCTAAAACTGTGGTTTCAGAAAACTTAACGACATGGTCACCTGACTGAAGTGCGTAGGAGAGCCGCCCAAATACCGAGGAAAGTGGGCGTGGTCCAACTTGCACATAGTAGCAGAGAGAAAACTAGTCAAAGATAAAATGTAACTATCGATAATAGTCCGTCATAGATAAAAATCACTTATAGATTCTGTAAAGCCACTGTCCATATCTCGCTTAATTTCAAGGCCTCTTCTTTTCTATTAAAATTATCTTCATGTTTATAAATTCCAATAGCCTCCCTATACAGTCGTGGATAATAGTTCGTGGTAGCACTTAAAACTGTAGTTTCAGAAAACTTAACTACATGGTCACCTGACTGAAGTGCACGTTCCGCAACGGCCGATTTATCTATTTTATCCAGTCGGCAAAGACTTTCATGCTCCTTTACCCTCGTATTCACACTTCTTTTCGTAGTACCAATGTAGACCTTGCCACAAGTACACGGAATTTTATACACACCGCTAGACGATAATGGTGGCCTTCTATCTTTAACAGAACGAAGTACTTGTCCTATTTTTCTGGTAGGTTTGAATGCCGGTTTCACTTTATGTTTCAGCAAAATTTTGCCGATTCGATCTGTAACCTTACTAATGAAAGGTAAAGACACCGTGTTCTTCCATTGCTGCGTACCATCCTTGTCCTCCAATTAGGTCTTAAAACTCTATTAATTTCTTTGTTTGAGTACCCATTCTTTTCGAAGGCCTGTTTCAGATGATTCAGTTCCGTATCCAGAAGTTCCGGCGTACAAATCCGTTTTGCCCTGTCCACTAAACTTTTAATTACACCTCTTTTTTGTTGTGGGTGATGATTGGAGTTCTTACGTAAGTATCTATCAGTATGTGTGCTCTTCCGAAACACTTCATGTTTTACACTGCCATCGTTCTGTCTCATGACTAACACATCGAGAAACGAAATAGCCTGGTCTTTTTTCTATTTCGATTGTAAACTGAATTTTAGGGTTCATGCTATTAAGATAATCAAAAAATTCGTCAAGGCTTTTATACCGTGTGTCCAAACCACGAATATGTCGTCTACATAACGATACCAACAACATGGTTTCTTATTTGCTTTATTCAATGCTAATTGTTCAAATTTCTCCATGTAAAAATTGGCAATCGCAGGGCTCAACGGGTTACCCATGGCAACACCATTCACTTGCTCATAAAACTCCTCCTCCCACTGAAACTGGCTAGATGTGAGACAGTGTCTAAACAGAGCGGTCAAATCTTCAGGGAAAACATCCGTTATGTAAACCATAACTTCATTGACCGGAATCATAGTAAACGGAGATACAATATCAAAACTGTCCAGAATGTCTTCAGGAGCCAAGGTTAGACCTTCAATTTTCTCAATAAACGACGTGAATCCCTCACATAAGAATCAGTCTTACCAATGTATGGTTGTGGAAGAGTAGCTAGATACCTAGATATTTAATAAGTAGGGGAATCAATCGCACTAACAATGGGTCTCAGAGGGAGATTTATTTTGTGAACTTTGGGTAAACCATAAAGTCTGGGACACTTAGCTTCACTCCTTAGCAAAACTTTTTTTATCCTTCTGTAGAATGGAAGTAGAAGGCTTTATCAACGTATTAGTTTTCTTCAAAATAACAGCCGTCGGGTCTCTTCTAAGTTTATTGTAATGTCCCGCCATTAATAGATCCAAAGTCTTACTTCTGTAGTCCCCTTTGTTCATCACCACAGTGGCATTGCCTTTATCAGATAGAAGAACAACTATCCCTTCGTCCGCATTTAAAAGTTTAGTGGACAGGGCAAAACGGATTTGTACGCCGGAACATCTGGATACGGAACTGAATCATCTGAAACAGGCCTTCGAAAAGAATGGGTACTCAAACAAAGAAATTAATAGAGTTTTAAGACCTAATTGGAGGACAAGGATGGTACGCAGCAATGGAAGAACACGGTGTCTTTACCTTTCATTAGTAAGGTTACAGATCGAATCGGCAAAATTTTGCTGAAACATAAAGTGAAACCGGCATTCAAACCTACCAGAAAAATAGGACAAGTACTTCGTTCTGTTAAAGATAGAAGGCCACCATTATCATCTAGCGGTGTGTATAAAATTCCGTGTACTTGTGGCAAGGTCTACATTGGTACTACGAAAAGAAGTGTGAATACGAGGGTAAAGGAGCATAAAAGTCTTTGCCGACTGAGGAAAATAGATGAATCGGCCGTTGCGGAACATGCACTTCAGTCAGGTGACCATGTAGTTAAGTTTTCTGAAACTACAGTTTTAAGTGCTACCACGAACTATTATCCACGACTGTATAGGGAGGCTATTGAAATTTATAAACATGAAGATAATTTTAATAGAAAAGAAGAGGCCTTGAAATTAAGCGAGATATGGACAGTGGCGTTACAGAATCTATAAGTGATTTTTATCTATGACGGACTATTATCGATAGTTACATTTTATCTTTGACTAGTTTTCTCTCTGCTACTATGTGCAAGTTGGACCACGCCCACTTTCCTCGGTATTTAGGCCGCTCTCCGACGCCCGACTCGTCAGTCGGCAGGACTCAACAGGACCAGCCATACCTCTGAGGATGTCCAACGTAGTATTGGACGAAACGTTAGGAATAGAAGAATTCCATGGACCACAGCCGTATAACCCGGAAGAATGATCAGCATTAGAAATTTTTCTTCGGTAGAGAAGTGGTGTGAGGCCACTCCATGGATTGCTGTTCTGTTTCCGGTTCGAAGCGATTAACCCATATTTCATCGCCTGTGATGATGTTCGACCAAAAATTGTCACGATCAGTCTCGTAACGTACGAGAAATTCCGCACAGATGACCCTTCTTTGCTCTTTACGGTCTTCTGTTAGGCAGCTAGGAACCCAGTGGACAGAGTACCCTATCGGTGGACGAGTGTGTTAGCACTGCCATCAGAGACGTCCACTTGTACAGCGAGGTGTTTGACTGCCATCCGTCGACCACTTCGAATGAGAGTGTGTGCAGGATCCAACATTGCAGAGGTCAGAGGTGTGTGCGACCGGTCGGCACATAAGAGATCGAATAGGTTTGCGTGAATAGTTATTATGATGACAGGCGCCTCGCCCTACGAATCACCGTGCTTTTGTCCTCTGCTAGGTCTCCGTAGACGTTATGCAAGCGCCTACGAATATCTGCAAGGCTCTCGTTTTCCGCCAAAAGTAACTCAATGGCAGCTCTCTGCATGTAACATACTTCCGTTACAGACGACATTTTGAAGGTTACTTCAAGCGCCACCAGCTATCGGAACTCGGTGAAACTATAGGGGATAAAGTGGGGATATTCTACGAAGTTCCACAGCAAATTCCGTATTTTTCCAGTCGAAACTGGCGGAGAAAAACATGTGTTGCATTACTTATTGAACGCCCATTGTGTTAATATCCCTCCAAGTAGTTTTATGTCATCATTCCACGTTAGGTCGCTCGAGAAGATAACTTTTAGGTATTTTACGGTTGTCAGTGATCTGTTGGCAACTGCTAGTTCAACAGCAATGGATTTTCAGAATGAGATTTTCACTCTGCAGCGGAGTGGGCGCTGATATGGAACTTCCTGGCAGATTAAAACTGTGTGCCGGACCGAGACTCGAAATCGGGACCTTTGCCTTTCGTGGGCATGTGCTCTACCATCTTTTTCTTATTGTTTACACCTATCTTCTCATTTAGACAAGTTTTATCTCCAAAAATAAAATAAACAAAATCAAATCAGCTCCCGCTTGGCACCGCCACTTTCACTCTGTCATAAAAAAAAGAAATGAACTAATCCTTTTCAGGCGTTGCCCCTAACTATTCCCTCAATTTTTTTTTTACATTTGTATTTTTTTATTTATGTATTTATTTTACATGATTACATTTAGGAAACTTTTACAAATTATAATTCTAGTAACTGAGTGCTGCAACAACAAAGGTGGCATTCAAAGAGTAAAAAAAATGTAAATCACCAATGCAATTCCAGCTAAAAAAGTTATTCAATAAACGTAACTGGTTCCGTTTGGTACTTCGCCATCGTTATCTGATATCTCCAACAGCGCCTTTTAAGAGTATCTGCAACGAAGGCATTCTGCTTCGTTAGTGTCTCAAGGAAAAACAGCAATCCTTGAAGTAGCTTGTCTCTTCCTTCACTCATCGCTGACAAGGCAGGTCGTCCAGCCGTAAGTGTGATGCGGCAGAAAACATTAACCGCAGCTTAACGAAAACACTTCGTAAATAATTTGCGAAGAGCGTACGGTATCTCGGTGTGTGTTCGAGGGCATTGTGAGCATTTCGTAGGAACCACCAGTAATCAAGCTGCTCTTTCTCTCCGTCGCTAAAGATATAGGTGATGGTAATTCCTTTGGACCATGCAAGCGCATGATATTTTGCGGCGGGAAAGTAAGATTCGTCTGGACAGAGTAGGTTCTGAGGGTCAATCACATCAGGCGTCACCCGGAGGTAACAAGCCAATATCTTCTGTGTTAGTCGCCAAACTCCGGAGGACTTGCGCATGTAGAACGATGTTCATCGGTATCCAAGAGGTGACAATCTGGGCAATACGGTGAGTCTGCCAGTCCAATAGTCGCTGTCGTGTCGCATATTTTTTGTTGGCGATCTGATACCGCTTCGAACGCACCGTGGACGACAGGAAGTTGTGGTGCATCGTTTTCCACACTCTTGGCCAATGAACCGTAGGGTACTTGTTTTCCACCACGTTACGGGGAACAGCCTGCAGGAGGTTGGTATAAAAATCTTTCGCCTTTGGTGGACGTGTGGTGGGAAGGTTCGAGCTGACATAGCTGTAATCAAGAATGAAGGTCGACACATGGGACAGCTGTGGTGCTACGTGCGCAACCAACACCGGCGGGGCCGGCCGGTGTGGCCGAGCGGTTGTAGGCGCTACAGTCTGGAACCGCGCGACTGCTACGGTCGCAGGTCCGAATCCTGCCTCGGACATGGATGTGTGTGATGTCCTTAGGTTAGTTAGGTTTAAGTAGTGCTAAGTGACTGATGACCTCAGATGTTGAGTCCCATAGTGCTCAAAGCCATATGAACCAACACCGGTGGGACGTGAGAGACTGGCATCAGAACCTGTAGTAAAAGACCCGTGAGAGAGGTATATTGACCTTTCCATCGTTTCCTCGTCTAAAGGGCAGCTGCTCTCGCCCTGATGTTGAATAATCCCAGCCCCCCCTTTGTGCACTGGGAGAGTAAGAGTGTCGTATCGTACTTTAAATATATGACCTGCGGAAACGTAGTAACTGGAGGCCGCCTGAAGCCGGCGACCTATCTGCTGCGGCAGTGGGAGGACTTGTGCCACATGGTTGAGTTTTGATGCCACGTAGTGGTTCAAGTATTCAACACGTTGTAGATGATTCAAGTCCCGGAGCAGGTTTTGACGTACCATGCGCATATGATCTGTAGTAATCGTCGATAGTTTGCTGCAGCTGTTTTGCGTATATCCTTCGTGAACGTGATTCCCAAATATCGCAGATCAGAAACTGGTGCGAGGGGAGCGAGAGCTTCCGGTCCGAGACCACGCCAAATATCCAACGCTGCTGACTTGTTGATCTTAAGAAGACTGCCTGCGGCCTGTCCGTATCGCTCGATCCAGGTTAGTACGCTTTGAACTTCGTCATTGGAACGAACCAGCAGTAGCAGGTCGTCAGCGTATGCCCTATAGCGAAAGTTGACGTCCCGCAGCGTCATTCCTGTTAGCCAGTGGTTAAGGCCCCCGAGGAGTGGCTCGAGTGCGATTGCATAGAGGTAGGTAGAAAGGGGACAACCCTGTCGTAGAGACCTCTTGATGGTTACTGGTCCTACCGTCCTTCCATTGACCTGGGCGTGTGAGTTGGCTGCGGTCCAAAGACGCCGTAGGGTGTCAATGAGGCCCGGGTGAAATCCCATACGGTCCATCACTCGTGGGAGGAAGTGATTGTGCACTCTATCAAAGGCGATATTGAAACCGATGAAGACGATCGCCGCTCAGATGGCACGCAGAGGTGATCGCTATTAAGTCCCTACAGTCACCAGTGGCCATGTGTACGTTGGCTTCTCCCCCCTGCGATGTCTATTCTGGGGCGAGAATCATCGGCAAAGTCGTCTTAATACGGCCCGCCATAAGCCTGGCGAAAATCTTGTAGTCGGCGTTCAGCATTGTGAGCGGCCGATAGTCGTTAATTGATAGCCCTCCACCTGGCTTGTGTACCTGTATGAGAAGTCCTTCAACAAACGCTGGCGGCACTACGCGGTCTGGAGACATAAGTTCGCGGAACATTATAACCCAGCGAGGCATCATGATGTCACGGAAGGTCCGGTAGAATTCGATGGGCAATCCATCGGGCCCAGGAGACTTATTGGCCACACCTTTGTCCAGGGCGTCTTCGACTTCTTCGAGTGAGACTTCCTCCGTTAGCGCATTCACGGTAGCCCCGTCGATATTACGTGTTACCTGCTGTAACACTTCAGTAGTGGCCTCGTCATCTACGGTTCTTTCCTGGTACAGATTACGAAAATAATCCTCCACCGCCTTTACTGTGGTTGCTTGGGTCGTACAGAAGCGACCGTCTTGCGTCCTGAGTTGTATGATTGTTGGCGATGTCGGCGCTTATCCGTCACAGCGTGGTGCGTAGTGGGTTCCTCTGCGGCCGTTCCGTCGTGCCGTCGCAAGCGGACTACGGCACCTTCTAGTCGGCGCTTCGTCATTGATAGCATGTGAGCCTTGATTCTGCTTTGGTCATGTTGTGTCTCCGGGGAAAGGGGTAAGGCGTCGAGGTCCCTGAGCGCCGCGTAGTAAAAATCGACGGTCTGTCGATGTCACGCAGCCACGTCCTTGCCAAACTGCATAAGTGTCCTGCGGATTTGGCACAGATGAGCCACCACTCCAGGGTCGAGGTGTATCGTGGGTGACGGCGTTCACAGTCAGTCCACGTTGCTTCAACTTGTCGACGGCAATCCAGGTCCTGGAGGTGTGTTATACTAAGCTTCCAAAAGCCATTGCTGCGCCAGACTTGTTGGGGGCGGAGATGTATAGTGCAGGTATAGGCACTATGATCGGAATAGGCCTGAGGCCATTGTTCGGCGGCCACCACTCCTTGTGTGAGGTCTTACGACACATATATGCGATCAAGTCGGCGGGCCGAATGACTGGTAAGATGAGAGTGGCCAGAGCGATTACCGTGAACTTTTTCCCACGTGTCGCACAAGTGAAGGTCTTGGATCATCGCACCCAGTTCCGGACAGGGCAGGTAGTGTGGGATTTGGTTCTAGGGGTGAAGTACGCAATTAAAATCGCCGGCGAAGACGCTGTTGTCCAAGGAAAAGGGGCGACATCCGCGGAGTAGAACCTGGCGCGGTCGTGACGTCTTGTGGTACCCGACGGCGCGTAAACATTAATGAATCGGGTGTTGAGCGCCGTAATATTCCTCGCGCAGAGGGAAGATACGTGACGTCAGTAACTTCAATACCATCACGCACTAATATTGCCACTCCGGTGTCTGCAGGGCCACCGGGCGTCACATATGTGACGTAACCATAAAAGTTCGGGAGTGCGATCGTTTTCACTTCTTGTAGGAAAGCAAAATCAACTCCCATGGCTCGTATTGTTTCTTTCAAAAGGTGAGTCTTGACAGGAGAACTTATCATGTTGATATTCATTGTCGCCAGGGGGTAAGCCTGGCAACGCGTTGGTTGGAAGAGGTTATCCATGTCGATGTTGGAGGGAAGCGAAAATCGTAAGTGATGTCACCACCCGCCCAACGTGGTCCTCCTTGTGCTGCTTATGCTACATGATCCGGCGGCGCCTCAGCTGGCCCTGGATCGAGATCTTGAACCTCGACGTCCTCGGCCCACGAAGTGGGCGCGGATGTCCGTTCATGTTCCATAGGCTCGGAATGTTTGACAGTAAGGGATCGGGCGACTTCGCAGCCTGCACTGGTACCTTCCGGCTGCTCACTGTTTATGTCAAGGGGCTGATAGTCGAACGCTGCATGTTTCTCTGTCTGTTCTGCAAGGTTAGAGTCAGTGGAAGCGGCCTCAGCCTCGCGGTTGGCTTCTTGAGTGGTCAGTTGTTCTTCCCCGGCCGAATGTGAAGCGCCGTGTTCCGCCTCTGTCCGACGACGGCGCTTTCGGCGTTTCGGTGATTGCTGTTTCCGTACGTGGCCTTCATTGTCAGAAGACGGCACTGACTCACGCCCCACCTGGACAAATGCTTCGGTCGGTACAATAAGGGAATCAATTGCAATCTTCCTGTCGTCAATGTCTCGCGTTCGGTAGCTCGAGAGTTATCGTACTATTTTCCACCACTGAGCATTATGGGACTTAACATCTTAGGTCATCAGCTCCCTTGAACTTAGAACTACTTAAATCTAACTAACCTGAGGACATCGCACACATCCATGCACGAGGCAGGATTCGAACCTGCGACCGTGGCAGTCGCGTGGATCCGGACTGAAGCGCCTAGAACCACTCGGCCACCGTGGCCGGCGCTAAATCGGTCGGCTGTGTCTGTTTTGTGGAGAACGTCGTGAGCTCCGCCGCGTAAGTCACGGGGAGAAAAGTCTTCGTCGGTGGAGGTGCAACGTCCGTTGGTGGGAGTTGTGTGATCCGACACTGGAGGCACTCGGAACGAAGGAGACCTTCCTTGCCGCATCCGGAACACGTCTTCGGCTGGCCGTCATAAATAACTATGGCCCGGCCCCTTCTATCTGTAGATAGGATGGCACGTGTCGTTGGAGATCAACGCGCACTTGGCGTACTCCATTGAGTACTGGATACGTCTCAAACTGGGTCCATTTTTCAGCCACGTGTTCGTGTACCGTGCCGTAGGGGCGAAGCGCCGCCACAACGTCTGCCGCAGGGAGTTCAAGTGGAAGTTCGAATACACGTATAGTTCGCAGTCCCATTGCGGCATGGCCGACCTCGACGTTGCCAACATTTCCGTCTGCGTGGCAGAAGCGGAGTTCTTGTTTCATCTCACGAAGCACCTTGTCGCATGTAGCTTCGTTTATGAGTTTTACATAGACCGTGCTGCTGACGATCGAGAAGTGAATGCCGACAGTGTCTGCAGCAAGGATCTTGGCTTCCCCTATTAAAAAGCGTTCGACTTCGAGCGCCATTGGTCGCATAAAGTCGTTCCGATAAATCAATAACCCCAAAACAGTCTTAATCGCATTTATTATTATTATTATTATACCGCCAACCGGTTTCAGCCCGACGTAGGGGTCATCTTCTGGGCGTTTACACCATTGGTCGACTGCCGCTATGTAGACAGGAGTGACACCACCAGCAGTTGACCAATGGTGTAAACGCCCAGAAGATGACCCCTACGTCGGGCTGAAACCGGTTGGTGGTATTATAACAATAATAAATGCGATTGAGGCTGTTCTTGAGTTATTGATTAATCATACTAATCGTTGCTTCTCTCCACAACCATGTTGTCCAAAAGTCGTTCCGAAATGAGAATTTCAAGGTTGATCTTCTGCATTGGTTTGCCATGGTGGGGATAGCAATGTGCGGCTGTTTGCTGATGATACTGTGGTGTACGGGAAGGTGTCGTCGTTGAGTGACTGTAGGAGGATACAAGATGACTTGGACAGGATTCGTGATTGGTGTATTGAATGGCAGTTAATTCTAAATATAGATAAATGTAAATTAATGCAGATGAATAGGAAAAAGAATCCCGTGATGTTTGAATACTCCATTAGTAGTGTAGCGCTTGACACAGCCATGTCGATTAAATATTTGGGCGTAACATTGCAGAGCGATATGAAGTGGGATAAGCATATAATGGCAGTTGTGGGGAAGGCGGATAGTCGTCTTCGGTTCATTGGTAGAATTTTGGGAAGATGTGGTTCATCTGTAAAGGAGACCGCTTATAAAACACTAATACGACCTATTCTTGAGTACTCCTCGAGCGTTTGGGATCCCTATCATGTCGGATTGAGGAAGGACATAGATGCAATTCAGAGGTGGGCTGCTAGATTTGTTACTGGTAGATTTTATCATCACGCGAGTGTTACGGAAATGCTTCAGGAGCTCGGGTGGGAGTCTCCAGAGGAAAGGAGGCGTTCTTTTCGTGAATCGCTACTCAGGAAATTTAGAGAACCAGCATTTGAGGCTGACTGCAGTACAATTTTACTGCCGCCAACTTACATTTCGCAGAAAGACCACAAAGATAAGATAAGAGAGATTAGGGCTCGTACAGAGGCATATAGGCAGTCATTTTTCCCTCGTTCCGGTTGGGAATGGAACAGGGAGAGAAGATGCTAGTTGTGGTACGAGGTACCCTCCATCACGCACCGTATGGTAGATTGCGGAGTATGTATGTAGATGTAGAAGGTCTTGTAGCGCTACGGCCGAAGAAAAGTAAACAAGGTGCGCGGGCCCTCGCTGAAAGCGGAGAGCACACACTGCGCGTCTGCTTCGCACGGCTGCGAGAGCCGGACTGCCCATCTGAGCTGCCCAAGCACGACTCATGACCCGTCATCACAGCTTCAATCCTTCCAGGATGGGTCGCGAGTGGTGCTTGGGTAGCTCAGATGGTTGAGCACTTGCCCGCGATAGGAAAAGGTCCCGAGTTCGAGTCTCGATCCGGCACACAGTTTTAATCTGCCAGGAAGTTTCCGTAATGGATGTGTCTCGTCCATCCTCTGCAGATCTTCCTGCAGACAACAGTCTACAAACAGCAGCGCAGAGCTTCTGTTTTAGGCGCTTGGGCTATGGAAAATGAGCAAACGTTGGCAGCGGCGCAAATATGTCCAACGCCATGCAGCCATCGTGTAACTGCCAACATCACTGGACGATAATAATGTTATGCCCGACCAACCATTGCCGTTGGAAGTTGTGTGAATGGGCTATTTCCAGGAAAGGGGGTTAGGGCTTGAGAAAGACGTCACAAATGTGATTGGTTAGTAAAATGCCTACCTGTTATTGGAAGAGCTAAACAAGCTGACCGGACAAAAAAATTTGTCACCCCAGTGCGCATGCGCAGGTGAATCGTTAAGCCCTTACAGATGGCCCGGCGATCGAGTCACTCCTCAACTGCACGCGCACTGCCTATCTGTGAGCATATTGAAGTAGCGAGACATTTATGTTTCAAAAACACAAAGGAATTACAGACATTGACTGCAAGTGGACATTGTTTTAGCTCAATGGGAAAAGTTGAAAATTTGTGCTGGACCGGGATTCGATCTCGGATCTCCTGCTTGCTAGGCAGGTACTCTGTCCACTTTTTTGTCGTAGCAGATGTCACAAGGCATCGGTTGAAGTTCGTTGTTGATCCCTTAACTCTTACTATTATTATTATTATTATTATTATTATTATTATTATTATTATTATTATTATTACTATTATTATTACGGAGACCAGCCAGCTCTCTGACCGAACACAGAGTTACCGTTCCGGGTTATCACCGCGCCATCTGGACACTGGTCACCACAGCTGCACGGACTTCCCCACCACGCCCCCTGTTACACCCAAATTCTCAACTTATCCCACATACTACTAATGGAATGGCCCCTCCCCATTATGCTCATTCCTGGCTGCATTTCGTCGATTACCGTTACATTTCGAACCTGGTGTAAGTTGACAAACCAGAATAGCTCGAAAAATAAGCTTCACACGATGTAGGCTTCTTCTCTCTGCCATACTGCACCACCGTCTGTGACTTGTACACAACGATTATGGATGTGCAAACCCTACCCCGGTTGGTAGGTGCCCTGAAGTCATTGCTGGCGTGGTTGCCGTTGATCGGAATGCCATCTTCCGTGCAGAACACGATTGCAACGACGTCTATTGACAATTTGTACGATTATATCGCGATTTAGATTCAGGACGGAGAAACAGCAGTTTGTTGTTTTAATTTTGGACACCAGCGAAGCAACAACCTTGTCTAACGCCCCTTCCAGTGCTGTTTCCGATATTCCATTTCCAATACTTATTCTTACTTTCTGTTGTAAATATAGATACTGTTTTAATCACCTCTCCTTCTAATCTACTACTTACCCTTTCAAAATATGCTACAGCTTCATCAGATGAACTCTGTCGGAATCTTTTTTCAAATCGCTAGAAACAGCATAAATTTCTCTACCTCTTTCAATATAACTTTTCCCTATGATTCTTAACAGGTCATTAGCATTAAACTGTTCTTCCCCAATCCACCTATTCAACTTGCCGTATAGCCTTTTATTCAGCACTCCTAGCAATGCTTTAGATGCGAGAGAAATTAGAGCTCGGAGCCCTATGTAAGGTTGGGCATCATAAAAACCTGCCCAGAAACTAGACTTCCTGCCAAAAACGAGAAACACCCGGAAGACATGGTCCGGTATCAATGTAATTACCTGCACGTTCATACCATCGGGCCGGCCGGAGTGGCCGAGCGGTTCTAGGCGCTACAGTCTGGAACCGCGCGACAGCTACGGTTGCAGGTTCGAATCCTGCCTCGAGCATGGATGTGTGTGATGTCCTTAGGTTAGTTAGGTATAAGTAACTCTAAGTTCTAGGGGACTGATGACCACAGCAATTAAGTCCCATAGTGCTTAGAGTCATTTGAACCATACCATTCGGTTGGTGTATAAGTGATTTGCAGCGTCTCTAACAGGCAGAATGGCAACCTCAGTGAATTAGTTTTGTTACCAGGCCTGGTAGGACATATAAGAGACATGAGCAGCTTCAGATATCGAGTGATCACTGTGAAGGACACGAGATGCCGCCTCCCTGTGTGAGGCAGTGTTATCAGCACCTGATAGAGTTTGAAAGGGCCTCGTTGTGGGTCACCAGTTGGCCGGCTGGTTGAATCGTGCAATATCCAGATTTATGGGGTAATGGGATGTGACATTGGCCCGATGTTGGACTGCATGGGACTGTGAGGGCAGACATACACCATGTTTCCGGTCGACCACATCTGACCACCACAAAGGATGAGCATCACCGTATTGTTCAGAAAGCACGTCGTAACCCCGTCACGTCTTCGCCTGCCACCCGAGAACAAGTAATGTTTCATGCAGCACAACTGATCGGAGAATAACAGCAGTTGTACTAGGGAGCTACCTTCCCCTGCGTAATCTGCGTTTAACACCAATACGGGCAATTGCATCTGGAATAGTGCCGTGACCGGGAAGCACAAACAGCTGTTGAATGGCGTCATATTGTGTTCAGCGACGAATGCTGGTTCTACACCACCCTGTATGACCGTCGTCGGCGAGTACCACCGCGACCTGTGTAGAGGCCCATTCTTCGCAATGTTTTGGACAGGCACGCTGGCCCTGGCGTCATGGTGTGACGAGCCGCGACGTATGACTTCAGATCGCGGCTGGTGGTGACTCAGGGCTGTCCAGCGCTTTGCCAGTCAGTATCTGGTCGTCGCCGGTCCGCCGTTAGTGTCTTCTGCGACTGCGAGCTTGCCCTGTACCCGGTCCCAGTGAAAATTCTGTGCTTTCCGTAAAACCTTGTCCCGCTAGAGACCAATGATACGCTTCCTGCGATTTATTGATTGCTCGAGGTTTGGAATGGTTGGACCCAAATGAAGATTAAGCACCATTCCTAAACTACACAAGACAATTTATTTAAAATTACATAGCAGGATTGAAATGCTAGCTTGAGAGAATATTTAAAACAATTTTAGTGGCGATGAGAATATTTCGATTAATACAGAACAAGAGTCTTTAGCTGCGTTAGAGCTCTTAAATAACAACTGAACAATTACTCTGAAGTGCTAATGCCCAAAATGGATGTAATTTAACGAGGATTATGAAGCAGTTTTTAGACTTTAGCGGAAAGATAAAATGCTCCAAGAGCTGTACCAGAGTTAAAATAAAATTTTGCTAACAGGAGCAGTTACAGAATAACAGTGGTATCATAAATACAGCGTCAGGATTAGTGCAAACCGCTTTAGCCGCCGCAGAGGGAGTACAGTATCACGTCCGACACCGACTGGCCACCCGACCCGCTGCACTGATCATTAGGCAGTCTGTAACATACGGAATACTCTCTTAAATATATACGGTAAAATTAAATACCAAATCAAGACTCCGACCGCAATGTCGGGTATGAGTTCTGTGGTGTCACCGCCAGACACCACACTTGCTAGGTGGTAGCCTTTAAATCGGCCGCGGTCCGGTAGTATACGTCGGACGCGCGTGTCGCCACTGTCAGTGATTGCAGACCGAGCGCCACCACACGGCAGGTCTAGAGAGACTTCCTAGCACTCGCCCCAGTTGTACAGCCGACTTTGCTAGCGATGCTACACTGACAAAGACGCTCTCATTTGCCGAGACGGTAGTTAGCATAGCCTTCAGCTACGTCATTTGCTACGACCTAGCAAGGCGCCATTACCAGTTTATATTGAGCATATTAATGTACCGTCAAGAGCGATGTACACCAATTATGGATTAAAGTTAAGTATTCCAGCAACAATGTACCTTATTTGCTATATTAATTACATTTAACTGTTCCAGACCTCACGCCAGTCTGCGTGTAATTAAACGCGTGCATTTCGGCCTCCTCTAGCAACACGGTGTTGGCTCTTCTGCCAACACTTCAAGTTCAGCTTAGGACAAATCGATGAAACAGAATCTTCGGTTGAGTGAGCTACGAACGCAATGAATAATTTGTGTTAAGATGTTATCTGCCTCTCCTTCCCCTGGAATATTAAATGACTCGCGAAGGGCTCCAGAAAGAGATCAGGTTAGACTAATGACAAAATTTAACTCTGCAGAAGAGGGCGCACGAAAGTAGTAGGTAGTTACAGGTCATTTAAGTAAGCTCGCTCGCACTGCTTTTAAAGTTGAAAAAGCGCACCACAGGACAAATCTGTTACTATGCTACCAGTTAATCTGCACTTTAATCTTCCCGCGAAAGAGAAGCATCTTTGCCGCGCGGACTGGCCACGAGGTTTGTGGCGCCATGTCACGGACTGCGAGGCCTCTCCCGCCGGAGGTTCAAATGGTTCAAATGTCTCTGAGCACTATGGGACTTGACTACTGAGGTCATCAGTCCCCTAGAACTTAGAACTACTTAAACCTAACTAACCTAAGGACATCACACACATCCATGCCCGAGGCAGGATTCGAACCTGCGACCGTAGCGGTCGCTCGGTTCCAGACTCCCACTGGCAGTTCGAGTCCTTCCTCGGGCATGGCTGTGTGTGTTGTTCTTAGCATGAGTTAGTTTAAGTAGTGCGTAAGTGTAGGGACCGTTGACCTCAGCAGTTTGGCCCCTTAGAAATTCACACACATTTTAACATTTTTGAGAAGCATGTTACTCGTAGACAACAGAGCGGCCCCAGCCAAGTAGGCCCGCTCGATTTCACAGTTTAAGATGCACAGATACAATAGTAAAATCAAGATCCTTGCTGCAGACATTGTCGGCATTCACTTCTCGATCGTTAGCAGCACGGTCTATGTAAAACTCATAAACGAAGCTACATGCGACAAGGTGCTTCGTCTTACACACAAAATAATTAGCAACGTTAATACGACCGGGACCTGCAGGTTAACAGACAGATATGACAGGCCTTAAGATCTATAATACGTAGAATACGTCAGAGTTGACACAAGGACCGCTAATTCGGGAACTCTTACAATAAAGTGACGCTGAGAAGAACCAATCTACAGAACTTGGTCGAGTATCTGCTACCGGCACGACAACTAGCGACCGTTAAGATTCTGGTGGGAACCGTTACCGCGGAGCCACGAGCTAGCCGTTGAATCAACCTTCGTCGACCACCACTTAAAAGCAGCACAGAAACGGAGCAATAGTTTGAATAATTCCACGCCAAGTAAGTCCTCACCGGATTCTTAGTCGACGTTGAAGACAGCTGATCCGTATGGCGTGGGCAGGCAGGTCAGCAGACGGGTCCGCCTCCAACAGCCGATCCTATTTAGATAGACCAGACCCTTCGGACCATTCTGCCCCGTTCCAACTAGACGTCCGAACCACCTCACACTCTCTCACTCTCTACGCCCCACGTCTTGTGTGACCACGACGTCTTCTCTCGGCTCCAGGAGCCTTGGAAGCCAGAAGGGTACGAGTTAACACCTCACCGCTTCAGTTCGCAACAGCCCTTCGCCTCCCGCCGTACCGTCTAATCCCCCTTTCCCAGAACACGCACGACCTCTCGCTGACCCGTTCCGCGCACCAGAATCTTTGCCTCAAAGACGCACTACGATTTATCGACAGGTCGTGGCACGCCTCAATCAGAACTCGTAGTCTCATATAACGTATGTCCCTAGTTCTAAGTATTGTCCAGCCAAAACGCCCTGCTTTTCGAGCAGGTAATGAATTTTCGTTTTCATTGATCCAGCATTCGAATGTAAAGATACGGTCATGTTCCAACGTAAATGCTTCATTGCTTAAACCCTCATATTTCTGTACCACATTGCTACCATCTCTCTTCTAGGATTGTCTGCTCATGTTTTAATTGGATTGTAGTAACCAGCCTGGAGCCCAGATCACTGAATTAACTCCATGTAAATTAATTATTCTGAAAATAAAAAATAAAAGTCTCAGTATGCGCTTCATTCGATCATAATTGTTGCCAAAACATTTTGGCGCCCCAAGCGTATCCCGAGACCAATGTCTTCCCACTACGTCATCTCAAGTTCCGCCTTTACCATGGTGTCGATGACGGGAGCATAAACATCCTACATTAGGTTCTTTTACTTTGGAGGTTGGAAGGTGTGCTAAACACCAGTGACATTCGAAGTCTGAGTCGGCCCAGGAGGCGAGCTCTGATCTACAGAGTAACCCAAAAGTCCGTTAACATTGGAAAATTCAATACTTCCCGGAATAACGCAGTCAGAGGAGTACAAATTGACACACAAGCTTGAAACTCCATGGGATTTTATTGAAACCTAAAGAAGTACACAAAATGACCAACAAATGGCGCTTCATATGATACAAAAGCAACTGGAAACATCCCCCAGGGTGTAGCAAAAGCCATGTCTCCGCAATATCCTTCCTTTCAGGAGTGCTAGTTCTGCAAGGTTCGCAGGAGAGCATCTGTAAAATTTGGAAGGTAGGAGACGAAGTACTGGCAGAAGTAGAGCTGTGAGGACGGGGCGTGAGTCGTGCTTGGGTAGCTCAGTTGGTAGAGCACTTGCCCACGAAAGGCAAAGGTCCCGAGTTCGAGTCTCGGTCCGGCACACAGCTTTAATCTGCCAGGAAGTTTCAACAATACCTGTAGTCAGTGGACAATGTCGTAAATAGCACTGCACAACATATGAGTAGGTATGGTGAAAAACTGCGATCGGATGTTGTCTTCTAGCATTCCTAAAGAGGTCGAGCGACTGCGGTAACTTGCGAGTTCCGGTAGCTCCAGAATTAGAGATATGGGGACCTAGGAGGGCAAGCACTACCGAAGTGGCGGTTCAGCGCTCGATCCTCACCAAACGATGTTCACACGTGTAGCAGAATTGGGTGGAGGTCATACCTTCCAATAGGTGTTTATCAACCAGGCAATGGATGATGAGACTTGAGACTGTGTAGCATATTGGCGTATCTCGGTCCCGTCATGCTGATGGTTTGAAAGGCAGCACCCCGCATTTCTTCGGAAAAAAAGGGTCCGACCACGGTTGATGCGGTAAATCCACACCACACTGTTACTTTCTCGTCATGCAGTGGGGTTCCCACGAAAGTTCTATGACTTTCGGTAGCCCAGATTCTAGAGTTGCGGGGATTAACAGAAAGTCGGATAGTGAAATGGGCTTCGTCGGACTACAACAAGTTAGACAACCAATCGTCATCTTCCCCTCAGTTTTTCAAGTGCCCGCACCGCGTCACGCAATCTGTGGCTAATAGTTCAGGGTGACGCTGAATTTCGTACGGATGGCATTTGAGGGTACGTCTTCGTGCCCTCCAAACAGAAGTGCGTGGAATGCCGGTGCGACGTGCTACTTCACGAGCTTTGACTCCAGCATGAGGGGGTGAACCCGCTTGAGTTTCCGTTCCTGCCTGAATTGTCGGAGCAGCAGCAGTAATTGTGCCTGGTCACCCACTACTATGCCGATCGTCTGAAAAACCCTTGGCTCTAAACTTCGTGATCATTTTCTTCACAGTGACACCAGTTGCAGAACCTTTACAATTTGAATGCCGTCCTTTTAGCGATAGGATCGTAAATTTGCAGTAGTTGATTCTCCATTCTGATACTAAAGCTGCCTTTTCTATTAGATTCATCCTACCACCATTGTTGGTGTATCTGACTCCATCTCTCACTATAGTCCACTTTATACACAATTCTCATGCGGCGTCATTGATGTGTTGCTGCCCAGCACCATCAATTGGCCGGTTTTTGCACTCGTTTTTGGCTTCAATAAAACCCCATGTCATTCCAGGCCTGTATGTCAAGTTTTGTCTCTCTACCAACATTACTCTGCGAATTAATGAATTTTCAAATGTTAACGGGCTTTTGGGTCAACCTGTATATATATATTATACATCTACATCTAAACCCATACTCTCAAGACCACTGGTAAGGCTGTAGCAGAGGATATCTCACATTGCACCACATATTACGGTTTCTTTTAATTACATTCGTGAATGGAACTTGCGAAACATAACTTCCATTGAGCACACTGTGGTTAGTCTCATCTTTGTAGTCCTACGGGAGTGAATCAGGATATGTTTAAATTATTCATTAATACCTTTTGTTTTTGAAACTATAAAAACAGGCTTTCGCGGCCTACTCCTGTTTTTCAAGGGTCTGCCGATTCAGATTTTTTGTACTTCCTGCGACTCTCTCCCTTAGGTCAAACGCACCTGTTATCGTTCGTGCTGCCCTCCATTTCATATTTCAGTAATCCCTGATGGTATTATTTGATATGGATACCACACACCTGAACAGCATTATTGACGGCATCGCAGAAGTGTTTTGCAAGTCATCTTCTTTGACGTTGACTGCATTTCCGCAGCATCCTAAAACTGAAATGAAATGTGCCACCTGCTTTAATTATGGCAGAACCTATCTTATCCATCCATTTCGTATTCCCACAAATTATTTTTGTACGAGTTGACTGATTCTAATTGTGACATTAATATTGTTGTCGTAGCATACATATTAATACATTTTGTGAGACTGGAGAATGCCCTTGTTGTACTACACTGATATAAAACTTTCTCAATTCAGCGGCGATTTCATAGAAAGTGGTGTGGGTGAGGTACAGAATAACTGGTCATACCTTCCCACTAAGGGCGCCCATACCCGGTGACAAGGAGGAGTCGCAAATCTCCTCCCCGCTATCTAGCTCGCGGGGAAGGGAAAAAATATAGTACAGTCAGGGGTTTTTCTTTCAAGAAAATTATTAAAAAGTCGGTATTACGTAGGTATTTAACAGGATCGGGACTGGACATTTTTATGACTACTTTCAAGTTGCCATTCGTCTTTCAAAGTATTATAAATACTCCCTGCCCTACCCCCCCCCCCCCCCCCCAGATCTCGATCGCCCCCTCCCAGCAAACTATCGTATGGCCGCTCTTGCTTCCCACCCGATACTGTGCTAACTAAGCGAAGCCTTCAGTGGATTATCTCCATAAATCGGCGAGTAGAATTACCTTCTAACTCTTTTCTGTGGAGCTCTCGTAGATGTTGCCCCTCGAAGCAGCTATTGTATCGTATTAGATTCTTCAGAAGATGCAAGCAGGCGACCTGTGATTATTAGTGGATGAGCGGATAGCCGATTTACCTTAAATAAGTCCCTGGATGCCATTACAGTGTGTTCATTAACAAAGATCACAAAGCAATAAAAAATTCATATTTTGAAACGATTCTTCTAAAAAAGTTAATAAAATTCGAGAGCCGGGTAAGACCGACTATCACACATGAACACGCTCCGAGTAAATCCTATCGCCGATTGGCGTGGATGGCGCTTGGCCAAAATCTCTTGCTTAAATCGTACAATTTCGTAGCTCTTCGAACATCTTAGGTAATTTAACAGTATTCATTTGTCTACTGAATTAACTTATTTGTTGCATAGCGTTATTATGGTATTAAAGTCCTGGCCATCCGCATGCTCCTCCTAGTCTTTGCTATGTCAAAAGTGGACATTAATAACTACTAGTCAATTAAGAAAATTCTGAGTTTCGCGCCATAATGCTGGTGTTCGCCTATGCATCGACTGCCGAGCAAGATCCGCTCTCAAGGCCCGCGTACTTCTCCCCACTCACATGATTCACTACCGCGCCGTGTGGTCCACTCGGCAGCGAATATGATGCTGGTTCCCAAACAGTGGCTCTGACATCTTATTCTGCAGCGCTGATCGGCAGTCGCGCCATGTTCCTTCCCATTAGTAATCGCTGCGGAATGCCAGTCCGCATGGAGAAAAAGATAGATTTACAAGTAAACATCAACAAAATAATTGTGAACGTATCATGGTAACACAGAGATATAGGAAACAGGTTTTAAATTGTAAGACATTTCCAGGGGCAGATGTGGAATCTGACCACAATCTATTGGTTATGAACTGTAGATTAAAACTGAAGAAACTGCAAAAAGGTGGGAATTTGAGGAGATAGGACCTGAATAAACTGACTAAACCAGAGGTTGTACAGAGTTTCAGGTATAGCATAAGGGAACAATTGACAGGAATGGGGGAAAGAAATACAGTAGAAGAAGAATGGGTAGCTCTGAGGGATGAAGTAGTGAAGGCAGCAGAGGACCAAGTAGGTAAAAAGACGAGGGCTAGTAGAAATCCTTGGGTAACAGAAGAAATATTGAATTTAATTGATGAAAGGAGAAAATAAAAAAATGCAGTAAATGAAGCAGGCAAAAAGGAAACGTCTCAAGAAAGAGATCGACGGGAAGTGCAAAATGGCAAAACAAGGATGGCTAGACGACAAATGTAAGGATGTAGAGGCTTATCTCACTAGGGGTAAGATAGATACTGCCTACAAGAAAATTAAAGAAACCTTTGGAGAAAAGAGAGCACTTGTATGAATCAAGAGCTCAGATGGAAACCCAGTTCTAAGCAAAGGAGGGAAAGCAGAAAGGTGGAAGGAGTATATAGAGGGTCTATACAACGGCGATGTACTTGAGGACAGTATTATGGAAATGGAAGAGGATGTAGATGAAGATGAAATGGGAGGTACGATACTGCGTGAAGAGTTTGACAGAGCACTGAAGGACCTGAGTCGAAACAAGGCCCCCGGAGTAGACAGCATTCCATTGGAACTACTGACGGCCTTGGGAGAGCCAGTCCTGACAAAACTCTACCATCTGGTGAGCAAGATGTATGAGACAGGCGAAATACCCTCAGACTTCAAGAAGAATATAATAATTCCAATCAGGGGGTGTTGACAGCTGTGAAAATTACCGAACTATCAGTTTAATAAGTCACGGCTGCAAAATACTAACGCGAATTCTTTACAGACGAATGGAAAAACTGATAGAAGCCGACCTCGGGGAAGATCAGTTTGGATTCCGCAGAAACGTTGGAACACGTGAGGCAATACTGACCTTACGACTTATCTTAAAAAGGAAGATTAAGGAAAGGCAAACCTACGTTTCTAGCATTTGTAGACTTAGAGAAAGCTTTTGACAATTTTGACTAGAATACTCTCTTTAAAATTCTAAAGGTGGCAGGGGTAAAATACAGGGAGCGAAAGGCTATTTACAATTTTTACAGAAACCAGATGGCAGTTATAAGAGTCGAGGGGCATGAAAGGGAGGCAGTGATTGGGAAGGGAGTGAGACAGGGTTGTAGCCTCTCCCCGATGTTATTCAATCTGTATATTGAGCAAGCAGTAAAGGAAACAAAAGAAAAATTCGGAGTAGGTATTAAAATCCATGGAGAAGAAATAAAAACTTTGAGGTTCGCCGATGACATTGTAATTCTGCCAGAGTCAGCAAAGGACTTGGAAGAGCAGTTGAGTGGAATGGACAGTGTCTTGAAAGGAGTATATAAGATGAAAATCAACAAAAGCAAAACGAGGATAATGGAATGTAGTCGAATTAAGTCGGGTGATGCTGAGGGAATTAGATTATGAAGTGAGACACTTAAATTAGTAAAGGTGTTTTGCTATTTGGGGAGCAAAATAACTGCTGATGGTCGAAGTAGAGAGGATATAAAATGTTAACTGGCAATGGCAAGGAAAGTGTTTCTGAAGAAGAGAAATTTGTTAACATCGAGTATAGATTTAAGTGTCAGGAAGTCGTTTCTGAAAGTATTTGTATGGAGTGTAGCCATGTATGGAAGTGACACATGGACGATAAATAGTTTGGACAAGAAGAGAACAGAAGCTTTCGAAATGTGGTGCTACAGAAGAATGCTGAAGATTAGATGGGTAGATCACATAACTAATGAGGAGGTGTTGAATAGAATTGGGGAGAAGAGGAGTTTGTGGCACAACTTGAAAAGAAGAAGGGACTGGTTGGTAGGATATGTTCTGAGGCATCAAGGGATCACAAATTTAGCATTGAAGGGCAGCGTGGAGGGTAAAAATCGTAGAGGGAGACCAAGAGATGAATACACTAAGCAGATTCAGAAGGATGTAGGTTGCGGTAAGTACTGGGAGATGAAGAAGCTTGCACAGGGTAGAGTACAAGGAGAGCTGCATCAAACCAGTCTCAGGACTGAAGACCACAACAACAACAACAACATCAGTCACTATGGTTAAATTTTAATGACATCTCAGACTCGAACCTGTTCTGAAACAAACTGATAAGACAACAAGTGCACAAATTCGCTACGTCTAGTGCAACCGTCTGGGTTATTAGCAGCGTAAATAATTGAAGAATTAGTGCCGCTAATATTCAGTAGGGAGCACAATATGACTATAATCACTCAGCGAGTGTGTCCTGCGCAGTTGTAGATAGCATACAACCCGTCACACATTTCTAACCTCCTTTCGTCTTGTATGTAATTTCTGCTTGTCCGTCTCTGACGACTTGCCGCAGACCGGATACAAGTACAACATTTCCGCTTTTCTTGTTAATATATAATACAAGAGTACAAGATCTAGTGAAAGCAAACACATTTGAACTCTTGGATGCTTAAATGGCTTCGTGAATTAGTGGCAATTCCATTCTGGGAAGCTGTATAAACACAACAATTAACTAAAGTGCAACTGGGAGAACAATGTAACTAACAGAGCGTAACGCTGCAAAAATGAGAAACCCCGCGAGGATAAACTATAATATGGCTGTAATGGCTTCCCTTTCACTGTTTACCCTAAAGGCAGCAATGCAAATTACATCGAACATCGCTGCTCTCGCGGGGCTGCCAGACCACAATTCTTGGCCACACCACCACCGCTGATCTAGTCCAGATGAAACAAAGGAGTAAAGCACTACTGCTGACAGCAGGAAGGTACCAGTGTACTGTCGTTACTCGGTCTGAAGACGTTAAAAAGAAAGAAAAAAAGATTGCGTTTACTGCAGACAGTGAATTGCTTCTGTTATCTGCTTAGTTCTAGCAGACGTAAAGCTTAGAAACAGGTGCCCCAAACTGCGCTATTTTACATTTCGTAACATTTAAAACAAATTACCGATCTTATCAAGATTTGACGGGATGTGTGTGCAACTTTTACCACGTGGCACTTCATTACAGATAGCTGCATCAACTACTAAACTGCTGAGCGTGTTACTGATATCGTTCTTCGTCTCCTCCTCCCTTAACAGGATTTCACCTGTTCTGGTCAACAAGGTCCAGCCATTTGTTCCGCAGTCTTTGTCTTGTCCCTCTAGGTTTGTAGTCAAGAATCTGTTTTGGATGTCGGTTGTCATGCATTCTGACTACATGGTCCTACTATCTGTTTCTGTTTGGATCTTTTCTCCTGTGCAGTGAATGAACATGTAATTCATTCCTAGTGTCATCATTTTTAAGCGATCTTCTCCGGTGCACCCTGCACTGCGGAGAAAGCTAGTTTCTGAAACCTGGTTCCTGCTCATATCCTTTACATCGACAACTAGATGTATATGTATACTCTGCAAACCACCGTGAGGTGCATGGCAGAGGTACTTCCAATTGTACCAGTTATTAGGGTTTCTTACTGGTCTATTCACGCGCGGGAAGAAAGATTGTTTGAATGCCTCTATGACTGCAGTAATTATTCTAATCTTATCTTCACGATCCCAATGTGAGCCATACATAAGGGGCTGTAGTACATTCTTAGAGTAATGATTTAAAATGGTTTCTTGAATCTTTGTTATCCCTTTGTGCGTCACATTTAGAAAAAAATTGGTGAAAATTTTTTGTGATGAATATTTTACTGTATATGTTGCACATATGCCATATCCATTGCAAAAGTTCTTTTGAAGCTATTCCAACAGGCATCATTAGAAATTACATAATAATTACTCAAAAAATGAATACATAACTGTATTGTAAACTTACCATATTTCTTTCCCTTGCCCTTGAGGAACTACGTAAAGTTGGTTCCATAACCAAGAATTTCAGTATACACAGAATAAAACTAAACACAACAGTTATTGTTCACTCACAAATGTAGTAGCACCACTCACGACACTTCTCTGTTCTGCACTTCAAACAAACGGCGAGTCATCTGTTGGCCTAACTTGGAACTACGTGAAGCGATGCCAAACGGTATCACTGAAGCATTGGGGAGCTCAAAAAAGCCAGGAATACTTAATGATGCCATTTGGAATCGCAGACGCAGAAAGGGTTAAGACTTTCTCGGGATAGCGTGAGAAGCCAGGTTTTAGGTCCATAGAGCGTAGCCGGTATTGCAATGATTTTGTAAAAGTTCATCTGTGTCTGTTTCGTGGCTTTCTATTGTAGCGTATTTCTGGTTGTTACGCAGATTGCTTTAAATTTCGCGATCCTGTTACCAATTTTATTGCCAAAATGTTGTACTGTGGCACAGCCGAGATACCGATAGTGGCTCAACTGTTCCAGTGGGACGTAACTTATTATAACTTTAGATCTTACAGGCAGTTTTCATTTGAATACCATAACCTTTTATTTTTTGTCAGTAAGTGGAAAAAGCATAAGTTATTCCTGTTTTCAGGAAGGAACATCGAACAGATACCCGAAGCTATAGGACTATATCTCCGACGTCGGTCTGTCGTAGAATTTTGGAACATGTTTTATGCTCACGTATCATGACATTTCTGGACACCGAAAATCTCTGCAGGAACTAAAATAGATTCCGAAAACAACGAACGTATGAAACCTACCTCGCTCTGTTCGTCCTAGAGACCCAGAAAGCAGTAGATACAGGCGCTCATGTAGATGTCGTGATCCATGATCTCCGAAAAGGATTCGATATAGTTCCGAACTGCCGCCTGATGAACAAAATATGAGCCTACGGAATACAGTCGAACTGTGTGACTGGATTGAAAACGATTCTAAAAAGCAGAACACAGCACGTCATTCTGAACGGAGAGTAGTCCTCAGAGGCAAAAGTAGATTCGGGTATCCCCGGGAAGTGTTATAAGCAAGCACTCCGTCTTCAGGCAACGAGTGGCCTACCGGGACCATCCGACTGCCGTGTCATCCTCGGAGGAGGATGCGGATAGGAGGGGCGTGGGGTCAGCACAGCGCTCTCCCGGTCGTTATGATGGCTTTTTTGACCGGAGCCGCTACTATTCGGTCGAATAGCTCCTCAATTGGCATCACGAGGCTGAGTGCACCCCGAAAAGTGGCAACAGCGCATGGCGGCCCGGATGGTCACCCATCCAAGTGCCGGCCACGCCTTTCAGCGCTTAACTTCGGCGATCTGACGGGAACCGGTGTATCCACTGCTGCAAGGCCGTTGCCCCCGGGAAGTGTAATAGGATCACTAATTTTCACAATCTGGTGTATCAGATGCTGTCGGAAGTTCCGTGAGGCTTTTCGCGAATGATACTGCTGTACACAGAGAAGTAGCGACGCTGGAAAACTGTAGTGAAATGAAGGAATTTATTGTATGATTACACAATTGTGGAACAAACACTGGAAGTAGTTACTTCCGTAAAATACCTAGGAGTATGCGGACGGATAAATTTGAAATGGGACGACCACATAAAATTAATCGCGAGGAAGACAGATGCCAGACTGAGATTCACTGGAACAAGCCTCAGGAAATGTTTTCCAGCAACAAAGGAGGTAGCTAGCTTACAAAACACTCTTCCCACCAATACTTGAACATTTCTAGTAGTGCGGCGTCCGTACCAGATACTACTGATAGAGAAAATAGAGAAGATCCAAAGAAGAGCAGCACGTCTCGTTACATGTACACTTAGAAAACATGAAAGCGTCAAATATTTGATCAGTGATCCCGTGGCAGACGCTACAAAAAAGGCGTTCTGCGTGACGGTGTGGTTTGTTGTTGAAGTTCCGAGGGCGTAAGTTTCTAGAGAGTCAACAAATATATTGCCTTCTCCTACGTGTATCTCGCGAAAAGACGATGAAGATACAATTTGAGAGACTCGACCCCACACACAAGCTTTCTAGCAATCGGTCTTCCCACGAACTATTCGCGACTGGAACGGAGAATGGAGTACTGAAACATTTCTCTCTATTGATTTGTATGCCGTAGGTCATGTTTTGTTTCCAAGCCCTGATTATACAGTGTAAATGTTAACGAAAGTTGGAAGTAGTCCACCTCCTTGACGAGCTTCCTATGTTGTTGTTAATTGTTTAGACAAATTATGTCCATTTTCGATTAAAATTTTTGTCTTTCTGTTAAGAGATGTTACAGAGTCAATTACATGCACTGGAAAGCCTCTTTTTTCCACAATCTACCACCCGTAAGTGCCTGTTGACACCGTCAAAAGGTTTCGCTAACTATAAACTGTATGTGCTTTTCTATTATTTTGCTATCCTTTTCTCTGAAAATTGTTTTATACTCCAAATACCACCAGCATACGATCGTCCTTCCGTAAAATAGGGCGCAGAGAGAAGTCGCGACGCTAGAAAGGTGTAACGAAATCCAGGAAGACCTGCAGAGGACCGACGCTTGATGCACAATGTGGCAATTGACCCTCAACATAAGCTATGTAACTGGAGGCAGAAAGACCCATTATTTTATGATTACACAATTGCAGAAAAATCACATTTGTTCCGCCAATACTTGAATATTGCTCTTCCATATGGGATCCGTACCAGATAGCACTCATAGAGGAAACAGAGAAGATCCAAAGAAGAGCAGTACGTTTCGTTACAGATTCACTTAGCAAGGTCACCGAAGTTAAGCGCTGTCGGACTCGACCAACACCTGCAGGGGTCACCGTATGGATCTGCCTAGCGTTGTAGAGCACGTGGGGAGCACTCAGCCCTTGGAAGGCCAATTGAGCAGCTACTTCACTGAGAAATATAGACACCGGTCACGAAAACTGACCGGCCGGGAATGCTGTGTGGTGACCACGTACCCTTCCACATCCCTCCTATCATCTGAGGATGACAAGGCGATCGGTCGGTACCGTTGGACCTTCCGAGGCATATTCGGAGCGAGAGAAGTTTATAGATTTTATAGCTTGTGTTAACGAGGCCAGTTAATATTATTTTCTAGGTTATTAAACTACAACGTAAGCAGCAAGTGTTCCAACACACATAACTCGAACTGGCCTAAGGTTTTCTCGGCGGAGACTGCATGCTTTGTTCTCCCTACCAAGAAATCCTCAATCCAGTTGCGAATTTAATTTTATAGGGTCATTAGTAGCTGAAGGCCTGTGGATATTAGAGATCTGTGTTCGATGATTAACACATGGCACTGTTTTTGACTTCATGTCAATGTTGACCATGCGTAGCGTCCAGCTATACTCTTCCGATGGCTCGCCGCTGCCGGTCCCTCACCCCTTTCACGATGTGAGGCTGCAGGGAGCCTGCGTCACTGAAGTGAATCTCATGGAGGGTCTTCGGGTAACACGACCTAAAATCGCTGCCAGGCCACTTGGAGCGTTGCAAGTGTATCCGTCGATCATTTCGATTTCCTATTGGGTGATTTAAAGTCTTCCATATTAGTTTTGGTTTCGTTAAAAACTGAAGATGGTGTCGTAGCATTGTGGTCGCAATTAGGACTTCGTGTACGTGTTTGTTGCACTCTTTGATTTGCATTGTGAGTATACTGCTCGTAATCTGCATTACTTTTGTACGCAGCCGGCCGCGGTGGTCTCGCGGTTAAGGCGCTCAGTCCGGAACCGCGCGACTGTTACGGTCGCAGGTTCGAATCCTGCCTCGGGCATGGATGTGTGTGATGTCCTTAGGTTAGTTAGGTTTACGTAGTTCTAAGTTCTAGGGGACTGATGACCACAGAAGTTAAGTCCCATAGTGCTCAGAGCCATTTGAACCTTTTTTTTTTTTTTTGAACTTTTGTACGCATCCGTAATATTAAGTGAAGTAAATGGTTCCGTATTAGTTTTTGTTTCATATGAAACAGAAGCTAGTTTTGTCGCAGAGTGTGCTGTGGACATCTGTTACTGCCTACGAATCCGTGTGTGAACTATTCGAATTAAATGCGCTGTAAGTATATTGTTTGTTTTCTAATTTATTTTAGTTCGCATCCGTTTTCATACTTTCTCGCATTTAACAGAGAACGCCATATTAGCAGATTTAGACAGAATTGATACGCAGCTTTAGTACATCTTGCCATTCGTCAGTCTGTATTTCTGCTTTGAATGGTATTGCGGGGGTGACTCTCATGTAGGGATAGTGCACATCGAAGCTGAGGCCTCACAGCCAGCGGTATACAGGTATATCGAACGCTCTTCTGTCGAAGCGGGATATTGGATACTGTTTCCTACTTTATCAACGGAACGTCGCATGAGTGTAGTAGAACTCATGAGCGAATTTAGTGCAACGTCTATGTCGAATTCTCGTACGCGGAAGCCGTTGATTTCCCATTTGGGTGATACTGAAAATTGCCTATAATTACGTTGGCAATACGGATTGCTTCCAAAACTCGGAGCGAGAAATTGCGTTCACTGTGGCTCCGGAAATATTGTGACGCTGACGAAGAGGACAGGGAAAGCTAATTTTCCTTTCCAACTCATGTGTAATAAACGTAGGAAGAGAACTAGTATAACAAAGAACACATGGTTTGACAGTACAAAATTAAGTACTGACCATCACGTCATACTTGTTGCGTGCTGGATACGTAATTTTGCATTGGAAGAGGCTGCGTCCAAGTGCGAGCTTTCTGTGAATACGGTTTCTGACTGTTACGGTTTTTGTAGGGAGCAAAGGCGGCGACTCCATGGGGCCTGAGGGGGCCCGATCCCCCTCAAAAATTCGTTTGGGCGGAGGGGCGGAGCCCTCCCCCCACCCCTCCAAATTAATTCAAGAAAATTATTAGTTATATTATGCTTTGTAAATTCACAAAATTATGTTGGTATTTTTTATTTTCCTTTTTTGATGATAGTTACCTTTTAAAACACATTCAGTTATGAGTTAAAACAAATAATTATTACGGTAATAAGCAGGTTAACTGAAAACGAATGGTGTGAATCATGATAGTGTGGGGTGCTGCGGGCACACTTACAAGGGAACCTCCCCATCGCACCCCCCTCAGATTTAGTCATAAGTTGGCACAGTTGATAGGCCTTGAAAAATTGAACACAGATCAATCGAGGAAACAAGAAGAAGTTGTGTAGAAATATGAAAAAAATAAGCAAAATACACAAAGTGAGCAGTCCATGCGCAACATAGGCAGTAATTTAGGATCTTCTGTGCTGAGCAGCGCCGTGGTCCCGTGGTTAGCGTGAGCAACTGCGGAGCGAGGGGTCCTAGGTTCGAGCCTTCCCTCGAGGCAAAGTTTTACTTTCTTTATTTTTGCAAAGTTACAATCTGGAACACGTGAGGCAATACTGACCTTACGACTTATCTTAGAAGAAAGATTAAGGAAAGGCAAACCTACGTTTCTAGCATTTGTAGACTTAGAGAAGGCTTTTGACAATGTTGACTGGAATACTCTCTTTCAAATTCTAAAGGTGGCAGGGGTAAAATACAGGGAGCGAAAGGCTATTTACAATTTGTACAGAAACCAGATGGCAGTTATAAGAGTCGAGGGGCATGAAAGGGAAGCAGTGGTTGGAATGGGAGTAAGACAGGGTTGTAGCCTCTTCCCGATGTTGTTCAATCTGTATTTTGAGCAAGCAGTAAAGGAAACAAAAGAAAAATTCGGAGTAGGTATTAAAATTCATGGAGAAGAAATAAAAACTCTGAGGTTCGCCGATGACATAGTAATTCTGTCAGAGACAGCAAAGGACTTGGAAGAGCAGTTGAATGGAATGGACAGTGTCTTGAAAGGAGGATATAAGATGAACATCAACAAAAGCAAAACAAGGATAATGGAATGTAGTCTAATTAAGTCGGGTGATGCTGAGGGAATTAGATTAGGAAATGAGGCACTTAAAGTAGTAAAGGAGTTTTGCTATTTGGGGAGCAAAATAACTGATGATGGTCGAAGTAGAGAGGATATAAAATGTAGGCTGGCAATGGCAAGGAAAGCGTTTCTGAAGAAGAGAAATTTGTTAACATTCAGTATTGATTTAAGTGTCAGGAAGTCATTTCTGAAAGTATTCGTATGGAGTGTAGCCATGTATGGAAGTGAAACATGGACGATAAATAGTTTGGACAAGAAGAGAATAGAAGCTTTCGAAATGTGGTGCTACAGAAGAATGCTGAAGATTAGATGGGTAGATCACATAACTAATGAGGAGGTATTGAATAGGATTGGGGAGGAGAGAAGTTTGTGGCACAACTTGACCAGAAGAAGGGACCGGTTGGTAGGACATGTTCTGAGGCATCAAGGGATCACCAATTTAGTATTGGAGGGCAGCGTGGAGGGTAAAAATCGTAGAGGGAGACCAAGAGATGAATACACTAAGCAGATTCAGAAGGATGTAGGTTGCAGTAGGTACCGGGAGATGAAAAAGCTTGCACAGGATAGAGTAGCATGGAGAGTTGCATCAAACCAGTCTCAGGACTGAAGACCACAACAACAACAACAACAACAACAATCTGTCGGTTCGTTCATTGACGTCTCTGTTCACTGTAATAAGTTTAATGTCTGTGTTTTGCGACCGCACCGCAAAACCGCGCGATTAGTAGCCGAAAGGACGTGCCTCTCCAATGGGAACCGAAAACATTTGATCGCAAGGTCATAGGTCAACCGATTCCTCCACAGGAAAACGTCTGATATATTCTATACGACACTGGTGACGGCATATGCGTCACATGACAGGAATATGTTGTCGACCCACCTAACTTGTACCTTTGGCGAATGGGTAAAAAGATTCTTTTACCTTGCCCGATTTAGGTTTTCTTGTGGATGTGATAATCACTCCCAAAAAGTGATGAAAACATAAGAGTTTGTCACATAAACTGCAACAAATGAATGCAACAGTTTCACAGTCGCACAGTTTTCCCTCTGCTCTGTCAAAATATATGTTTCTAACGTTTTCAAATTTTTCCGTGTGTAGACCGTCAAATCCTGCATATGTCCAAGCAAATGTGAACATGTCCTGGAATTTTGGAGAGCGAAGTTGATTATGTGTGAGTGCCTGAATTTTGATAATTCTCTGAAAATCAAAAATCAAACTTCTTACCTGAGGGAAGACTTGAACCAAGGACCTCTCTTTCCACAGCTGCAAACGCTAACCACGAGACCACGGCGCTCTTAGGTTCATAATTACCCTGATGTTGCTTATGTTCCACATGGACTACTCGGTTTGTATGTTTTGCTTAGTTTTTCATAGTTCCACACAACTTCTTCCTGTTTTCTCGATTGATCTGTGTTCAGCTTTTCAAGGCCTATCCACTGTACCAACTTATAACTAAATCTGAGGGGGGTGCGATGGGGAGGTTCCCTTGTTAGAATTTGTCCCAGTGCGCGAACCTTCGGGTGAAGTCTGGCGCCGGCGGGCCAGTGCTACGACCGTGGCGACATCGAAAGGACTGGAGCAGAAGCGCCTGGAACCCTGCGCCTTGCGTCGTCTTGACGCTTCGAGGCTTTAAGACGCCGCTTCTATATAAAGCCCACCCTGCTGTCGCAGTCATTCAGTGTGAATAGTTTCATTCAGTGCATGCTGCAGACGCGTTTAGTGTTCCGACTTTAGAGGACTATTTTATATGACTATATGTTATTCGTTTACTTTAGTCTCTCAGTGTATTGTGAATTAAGTTTGCAATGGATAAATTTGTTACCAAAAAGGCGCGCTTGGAAATTGTTGATACTGCAAGTCAACCTCCAACAATTATTGTGTCGTCAATTGCTTCGTTGTCTTCAGGCGAGAACTGTTCACAGCCGAAACCTGGACAATCAGGTAAGGGAAGATCATTTCAGAAGTCTTGATTGATCAAATATACATGGCTAGAATATGAGGCATCTACAGAAAAAGTTTTTTGCAAAACCTACAAAGAGGCAGATGCTAAAAATCTATTACAATTATCTTCAAAAAAGAGAAAATACGTTTACTTCCGTAGGGTTTTCTAACTGGGAAAAGGCTTTGGAAAAATTCCGTCTTCATGAAAATACGTTTACGCACAAAGAAGGTTTTCTGAAACTAAATTCTGTCACTAACCAAAGTGTGGCCTCCCAATTGAATGAACAGTTAAATAGTGATATGAAGAAAGGCCGTTTCACTCTTGAGACAAATTGTACTACCGTGCAATTTCTATGCCGACAAGGACTAGCAATTACAGGGCACGAATATGTAAACTCAATTTTTTTTTTCAATTATTGGAACTCCGAAAGAATGACATACCTGAGTTTAAAGATTGGTTGGGGCGTTCGGGGTATAAGTGAACGTCTCACGATATTCAAAACGAGATCATTGATCTACTAGGAAAGTCTATGTTGAGAAAAGTATAAGCTTCAGTCAAAAAGACTGAACATTTTTCTATTTTGGTTGACGTAACAAGTGATTCTTCGATTCACCAACAAGTGTCATTTTGTATTCGTACTGTCGATGATTCCTTAATCATCAACGAAGACTTTATTGGCTTATACGAAACACCCAACACTGAATCACAAACTCGGTTTAATATTTTAAAGGACTTTTTTGCTCGTCTTGATTTGTCAACGGACAAAGGACAGTGCTATGATGCCTCAACTATGAGAGGTAATTTCAAAGGACTAAAAAAGTTAGTTTTGGATATACGACCAAAAGCACGTTATGTGCACTGCTCACAGTTTAGACTTGGCAGTTGTAGACAGTCTCCACCATCTTACGTCTATGAGGGATATTATGGCTTTAGCCAAGGACTTGTAAACACCGTAAGGGAATCCAACAAAAGGATGGGACTTTTCAGAAGCATACGCTATGAGAGCGCCAACGACCAAGCTGGTCTACGATCCCTTTACCCGACTCGATGGAGCTTGTAGTATATTGAGAAACTGAAAAACTTTGAAGAACTTCTAGAGTTTTTTGAAACAGAGGCAGGTTACAAATGTGCAGGCTACATTGATTCAATGTTACAATTCAAGACTTATTTCTTTTTACGTCTTTATTGTCATGCAGTGAACCCAGTAGAGGATGTCAATGAAAAAATTCAATGCCCTCATCTGAGTGTTGCTGATCTGGAAAAAATATATGAAAGCTTGATTTTTATATTGAATGGAAGTCGTGATAGTTTTGAGCACTTTTGGGAATTGTGTTTAAGAGAAAAACCTTCACAAGTTGATGATCCTTCGCTTCCTCAGAATCGAAGTATACCAAAGAAGTATGAAAACAACGAAGCCAGCTCACCACACACTTTCAAAACCCCAAAGGAATACTGTAAATCTGTTTACATTGAAGTTTGTGAAACGTTGCAATCTTGCATTACTGAGCGATTTACTTCAGCTGAACTCACACAGGTCACTGTAGTTGAACAAGAGTGTTTGCTTTTAGTAAACAGAGGTGAAACAAGTTTTTGAAAAATGACCTAGACATTGAGAGACTGCGCTTACACTTGACTAAGTTAGCCGATATCGCTAGTAAAAAAACAACTAGTCTTAAAAAACATGCGTGATGTAAGAAGGTACATTACACAAGAGCTTGCAGTTGGAGAAATGTTATGTGAAGTAGTGAAGTGCATTGAGATTCTCAAAGTAGTTCCAATCACGACAGCAACAGCAGAACGGTCATTTAGCACCCTTGGACATCTGAAGTCATATCTCTGATCAACAATGGGACAGAAGCGATTGAACAACTTGGCTGTTCTTCATACCCACCGAGAAGTTGTTGTTGAATTGGATATCCGACCAGTCAACAATGACTTCATATTCAGTAATCTAGTCAAACGGTCGAATGTGCAACTTTCTAAAGACACTCTATCCCTAATAATGGCATTTAGAGCAATATTAAAAGTCTTTATAAAATAGAGAATTAAATACATACATAATGTTAAATTTGCAGTTTCGGAATATTAATACTGGTTTAGTACTGTATTACTATATTACTATAGTATTGTATTAGTTATTTTCAAATACTTAAATATTTTTAGGCTGTAAGACCCAATTAAAACCCTCTATTTACATACTTTTTGATTGAAAGTATTTGGCATACTGTATTAACTTTATTAACTGTATTAAAGCATTAACTTTGAGATATTGTTTTCATTTAATGAACCCTAAGCCTTATTCAAAGTAAGCTTAAATTAGCTATTTCACTTATTAATCAAAGTGCTATTTCTGTGCGACAGCAATATTTTATGTTTTATTCTTGTAATGATAGTTTAGGATTTAATTAAATATAATTTCAGTCTTTTCAGCGCTTTATATTCACTGCTCTGTAATAGTCTATAAACATGATTATTACTTTAATTGTTGTTGTTGTTGTGGTCTTCAGTCCTGAGACTGGTTTGATGCAGCTCTCCATGCTACTCTATCCTGTGCAAGCTTTTTCGTCTCCCAGTACCTACTGCAACCTACATCCTTCTGAATCTGCTTAGTGTATTCATCTCTTGGTCTCCCTCTACGATTTTTACCCTCCACGCTGCCCTCCAATACTAAACTGGTGATCCCTTGATGCCTCAGAACATGTCCTACCAACCGATCCCTTCTTCTGGTCAAGTTGTACCACGAACTTCTCTTCTCCCCAATCCTATTCAATACTTCCTCATTAGTTATGTGATCTACCCATCTAATCTTCAGCATTCTTCTGTAGCACCACATTTCGAAAGCTTCTATTCTCTTCTTGTCCAAACTACACTCCTGGAAATTGAAATAAGAACACCGTGAATTCATTGTCCCAGGAAGGGGAAACTTTATTGGCACATTCCTGGGGTCAGATACATCACATGATCACACTGACAGAACCACAGGCACATAGACACAGGCAACAGAGCATGCACAATGTCGGCACTAGTACAATGTATATCCACCTTTCGCAGCAATGCAGGCTGCTATTCTCCCATGGAGACGATCGTAGAGATGCTGGATGTAGTCCTGTGGAACGGCTTGCCATGCCATTTCCACCTGGCGCCTCAGTTGGACCAGCGTTCGTGCTGGACGTGCAGACCGCGTGAGACGACGCTTCATCCAGTCCCAAACATGCTCAATGGGGGACAGATCCGGAGATCTTGCTGGCCAGGGTAGTTGACTTACACCTTCTAGAGCACGTTGGGTGGCACGGGATACATGCGGACGTGCATTGTCCTGTTGGAACAGCAAGTTCCCTTGCCGGTCTAGGAATGGTAGAACGATGGGTTCGATGACGGTTTGGATGTACCGTGCACTATTCAGTGTCCCCTCGACGATCACCAGTGGTGTACGGCCAGTGTAGGAGATCGCTCCCCACACCATGATGCCGGGTGTTCGCCCTGTGTGCCTCGGTCGTATGCAGTCCTGATTGTGGCGCTCACCTGCACGGCGCCAAACACGCATACGACCATCATTGGCACCAAGGCAGAAGCGACTCTCATCGCTGAAGACGACACGTCTCCATTCGTCCCTCCATTCACGCCTGTCGCGACACCACTGGAGGCGGGCTGCACGATGTTGGGGCGTGAGCGGAAGACGGCCTAACGGTGTGCGGGACCGTAGCCCAGCTTCATGGAGACGGTTGCGAATGGTCCTCGCCGATACCCCAGGAGCAACAGTGTCCCTAATTTGCTGGGAAGTGGCGGTGCGGTCCCCTACGGCACTGCGTAGGATCCTACGGTCTTGGCGTGCATCCGTGCGTCGCTGCGGTCCGGTCCCAGGTCGACGGGCACGTGCACCTTCCGCCGACCACTGGCGACAACATCGATGTACTGTGGAGACCTCACGCCCCACGTGTTGAGCAATTCGGCGGTACGTCCACCCGGCCTCCCGCATGCCCACTATACGCCCTCGCTCAAAGTCCGTCAACTGCACATACGGTTCACGTCCACGCTGTCGCGGCATGCTACCAGTGTTAAAGACTGCGATGGAGCTCCGTATGCCACGGCAAACTGGCTGACACTGACGGCGGCGGTGCACAAATGCTGCGCAGCTAGCGCCATTCGACGGCCAACACCGCGGTTCCTGGTGTGTCCGCTGTGCCGTGCGTGTGATCATTGCTTGTACAGCCCTCTCGCAGTGTCCGGAGCAAGTATGGTGGGTCTGACACACCGGTGTCAATGTGTTCTTCTTTCCATTTCCAGGAGTGTATTTATCGTCCATGTTTCACTTCCATACATGGCTACACTCCATACAAATACTTTCAGAAATGACTTCCTGACACTTAAATCTATACTCGATGTTAACAAATTTCTCTTCTTCAGAAACGCTTTCCTTGCCATTGCCAGTCTACATTTTATATCTTCTCTACTTCGACCATCATCAGTTATTTTGCTCCCCAAATAGCAAAACTCCTTTATTACTTTAAGTGTCTCATTTCCCAATCTAATTCCCTCAGCATCACCCGACTTAATTAGACTACATTCCATTATCCTTGTTTTGCTTTTGTTGATGTTCATCTTATATCCTCCTTTCAAGACACTGTCCATTCCATTCAACTGCTCTTCCAAGTCCTTTGCTGTCTCTGACAGAATTACAATGTCATCGGCGAACCTCAAAGTTTTTATTTCTTCTCCATGAATTTTAATACCTACTCCGAATTTTTCTTTTGTTTCCTTTACTGCTTGCACAATATACAGATTGAACAACATCGGGGAGAGGCTACAACCCTGTCTTACTCCCTTCCCAACCACTGCTTCCCTTCGCTCCCTGTATTTTACCCCTGCCACCTTTAGAATTTGAAAGAGAGTATTCCAGTCAACATCGTCAAAAGCTTTCTCTAAGTCTACAAATGCTAGAAACGTAGGTTTGCCTTTCCTTAATCTTTCTTCTAAGATAAGTCGTAAGGTCAGTATTGCCTCACGTGTTCCAGTGTTTCTACAGAATCCAAACTGATCTTCCCCGAGGTTGGCTTCTACTAGTTTTTCCATTCGTCTTTAAAGAATTCATGTTCGTAATTTGCATCTGTGGCTTATTAAACTGATAGTTCGCTAATTTTCACATCTGTCAACACCTACTTTCTTTGGGATTGGAATTATTATATTCTTCTTGAAGTCTGAGGGTATTTCGCCTGTTTCATCTTGCTCACCAGACGGTAGAGTTTTGTCAGGACTGGCTCTCCCAAGGCCGTCAGTAGTTCCAATGGAATGTTGTCTACTCCGGGGGCCTTGTTTCGACTCAGGTCTTTCAGTGCTCTGTCAAACTCTTCACGCAGTATCATATCTCCCACTTCATCTTCATCTACATCCTCTTCCATTTCCATAATATTGTCCTCAAGTACATCGCCGTTGTATAGACCCTCTATATACTCCTTCCACCTTTCTGCTTTCCTTTCTTGGCTTAGAACTGTGTTTCCATCTGAGCTCTTGATATTCATACAAGTCGTTCTCTTATCTCCAAAGGTCTCTTTAATCTTCCTGTAGGCAGTATCTATCTTACCCCTAGTGAGATAGGCCTCTACATCCTTACATTTGTCCTCTAGCCATCCCTGCTTAGCCGTTTTGCACTTCCTGTCGATCTCATTTTTGCGACGTTTGTATTGCTTTTTGCCTGCTTCATTTACTGCATTTTTATATTTTCTCCTTTCATCAATTAAATTCAATATTTCTTCTGTTACCCAAAGATTTCTATTAGCCCTCGTCTTTTTACCTACTTGATCCTCTGCTGCCTTCGCTACTTCATCCCTCGAAGCTACCCATTCTTCTTCTACTGTATTTCTTTCCCCCATTCCTGTCAATTGTTCCCTTATGCTCTCCCTGAAACTCTATACAACCTCTGGTTCTTTTAGTTTATCCAGGTCCCATCTCCTTAAATTCCCACCTTTTTGCAGTTTCTTCAGTTTTAATCTACAGGTCATAACCAATAGATTGTGGTCAGAGTCCACATCTGCCCCTGGAAATGTCTTACAATTTAAAACCCGGTTCGTAAATCTCTGTCTTACCATTATATAATCTATCTGATACCTTTTAGTATCTCCAGGGTTCTTCCATGTATACAACCTTCTTTCATGATTCTTAAACCAAGTGTTAGCTATGATTATGTTGTGCTCTGTGCAAAATTCTACCAGGCGGCTTCCTCTTTCATTTCTTAGCCCCAATCCATATTCACCTACTATGTTTCCTTCTCTCCCTTTTCCTACACTCGAATTCCAGTCACCCATGACTATTAAATTTTCGTCTCCCTTCACAATCTGAATAATTTCTTTTATTTCATCATACATTTCTTCAATTTCTTCGTCATCTGCAGAGCTAGTTGGCATATAAACTTGTGCTACTGTAGTAGGTGTGGGCCTCGTATCTATCTTGGCCACAATAATGCGTTCACTATGCTGTTTGTAGTAGCTTACCCGCATTCCTATTTTCCTATTCATTATTAAACCTACTATGCATTACCCCTATTTGATTTTGTGTTTATAACCCTGTAGTCACCTGACCAGAAGTCTTGTCCCTCCTGCCACCGAACTTCACTAATTCCCAATTTAAATTAAATTAGCTTTTTACGAAAATACCGTGAGAGTTTATGTTTTGTTCCTTTTTTCAAAGCCAAAAAATGTGTCAGGCTTGTCGAGTTTCCCGGAGTGTCGAGTTTTCGAGAGTCCATTTTTCTGGGTTCTTATGTTGATAATATGACTCTAAAATGTTTAAAAAACTTTAAAATTCACTATTGTTCCTCTAAAATTTAGAAAATTTCCCGGATCAACACCCCCAGTATGGGCCCTCCCAATATTTTTTTTATAAGTCGGCGCCCCTGGCAGGGAGGTGGGTTACGTTATTGTTACTAACGATAGTATCCCCATTAGTGATCAAAACAAAATTATGGAAGTACACGAATAGCAATCCGCAAATATGGAAGCGATTATTTAAGAATGAAACGCGGAATCCTGTGGGGGAGTGCCACATTTGACATGCGTATTCCATGGGAAAGAAAACATCGGTACCACTCACTAAACATTTCATTCTACCAGAAACTAAAGAGATCACGAATGGATGGAAATCATACAAAATCTTGAAAAACGAGAAAACTCATCATGAATTCGCCAACCATTCAGTAGAATTCGTATCATCCGACAACACAATTAAATCATTTGTTACTGAAGTGGGGAGACCTGGGGATCGAAATGAACTGTACATATATATTTTATATTTTACAATTTGCGACAATCTGCCAAATCTCTCCACTGTGAGAGTCTCCCAGATTTCCTAACAGACGTGTCGAAAGTGTGTCCTGGGTATGTGAAAAAAGGCATGGTCTTCGTACAAAATACCTGAGGGATAATGTAAGACAATAATATTATTTATTTCTTTAATAAATTCCCGTGAGCGAAAAAAGTTCTGTTACTATCTCTTTTTAATGACTTTCTGTTTTCATTACGTTCGTCTTTTGCCGAGAGTCGAGCGTTCGATGTATATCGCTCACAGTGAGGCAGCGACTTCGATGTGCACCGTTTCTTGGAAATTATTTACAGTCATTGGGTCAGGTAAAATATGCAGCAAAATACTGTACATCGAAGTGCAAATTTCTACATGGGATTGTTTGGTATAATTTGAACATACTTCCACCGTACCTAACGCTACTGCTTTTAGTAAACCCTTAAACAGAATTCTCTTGTAGTTCAAATTCTGAAAGCTTAGGGGTGTGTGTTGTTTGCGTTCAAATTTTCCTTGGAATGGGAGGACAGTTGTAGTATGTATTGATGTCTGCTAAAATATATTGCTTGGAATACATGTTAATAACATATGAACACATTTGTGTAGCTAGTGTTGCATTCTTAGCATTTGCATGGAAGAATGCGTCATTCACGAAGATTACGAAGCATATTCAGTAGCAGAAGGAACACTACTCAAAGCAGGAATACATACTCATTCCGTGACAAGAAAAAAAACGGATGCGAATTAAATCAGAATACGAACAATATACTTGCAACTCATTTAAAGAGAGCGGTTCATACACCGATTCGTAGGCAGAGACAAATTTCCACAGAACATTACGCGACAAAATCAAATTTCTTATATGAAACAGAAACAAACATTGAATCCTTTATTCCCCGCAGTTTCACAGACGCATGCAAAAATAAAGCAGAGCACGAAGAACATGCTGACAGTGCAATTTAAAGAATCCAATACATACAAAAAGTCGTAAACAGAAAACAGATTCCAGAATGAGATTTTTCACTCTGCAGCGGAGTGTGCGCAGATATGAAACTTCCTGGTAGATTAAAACTGTGTGCCGGACCGAGACTCGAACTCGGGACCTTTGCCTTTCGTAAGCAAGTGCTCTGCCATCTTTTTTTCCCATTTTATTCGCTTTAGAATGCTGCATCTGCTCGGGGCGGACGTCGTAAGACATCCATTTAAGTTCGTTGTTGATCTACTAACTCAGTTTTTTTATTACAGAGGGCACATTACCCTCTGACCGAACACGCCCCATTCTCACAGATTTACTTCTGCCAGTATCTCGTCCCCTACCTCCCAAACTTTACAGAAGCTCTCCTGCGAACCTTGCAGAACTAGCACTCCTGAAAGAAAGGATATTGCGGAGACATGGCTTAGCCATAGCCTGGGGGATGTTTCCAGAATGAGATTTACACTCTGCAGTGGAGAGGATGGGGCGTGAGTCGTGCTTGGGTAGCTCAGATGGTAGAGCGCTTGCCCGCGAAAGGCAAAGGTCCCGAGTTAGAGTCTGGGTCCGTCACTCAGTTTTAATCTGCCAGGAAGTTTCAGATAACAGATTGATGGTAAGCAATAGGCAATGAAAAACTCGTAACTGCATTTTGTTAAATTTTACAGGAGAAGCGAGAACGGTTTCTTAAAAAGCATATAAAGTGATACAGATAATGTCACTGTATGTGTAAGCTTATTGTAGAAGCCTAGTTACAGGTAAAGGTGTTGCTGGCTACTGGAATTGCGAGGTTTTCACAGGCAGGTGGAATTACTAAGTTTTCATTGGATACCATCGAAATGTCAGGCCAGATGATGTTCAACTTTTCATATGTGCTAAAGCGCAATTATTTCCGCTTGAAAATGGCCACATGGTCGAAATTGCAACATTGGGGTTACAAAGAAATGCTCAGTCAAAGGCGATGACAGCGTCATTTACAAAATTTCACATGATAACCCCAGCTACGAGATGTTAACGTTAGATTTTAATTAAGATTTCTCCAATATGTCACTTTGCAAGATCATGAGAACCTTTTGGTTTCCAGGCACGCAATTTATTGCTAGATTACTATGCCCCCTCATAAAGTATAAACGAAAAATTTTGTCTTCTACACCGGTACCGGTGTTTTGAATTAAAAATACAGTCATTCGCGGCATATTTTCTCGTATTTAAAGTTCAGCCCCAGGCCATTGTGATCATTGCTGTCGTTCTGTTTACGGGCTCCGCACTGCTTACATTTCAATTTAGTGCTGCTGGATGACCCTCGGCCACGCTGTTGCAGTTGTTCATGATCGACAACTGCGCGGACGACTGGCGCATCGCGATGACGTGGCAGCGCATCACGCAGATCAGCCTCGAGCTGGCCATCTGCGCGGTGCACCCCATCCCGGGCCAGTACTACTTCCTGTGGACGACCAAGCTGGCCAACCGCGGCGGCAACGTCGGCTCGTGCTGGGTGCCGTACGACGTGACGCTGTCGCTGCCCATGTTCCTGCGCCTCTACCTCATCTGCCGCGTCATGCTGCTGCACAGCAAGCTCTTCACGGACGCCAGCTCGCGCTCCATCGGCGCGCTCAACCGCATCAACTTCAACACGCGCTTCGTGCTCAAGACGCTCATGACCATCTGCCCCGGCACCGTGCTGCTCGTCTTCATGGTCTCGCTCTGGATCATCGCCAGTTGGACGCTGCGCCAGTGCGAGAGGTACGTAACCACGCCGCGCCACACTTCTAAGCTACTCTCTCAAAGCCAGTTCTCCAGTCTCGTGTAGACTATTCACCAAAGACAGAGATCCCTAATGACAATTCTGTCACTCGCTTTTTCCTCTCCGAGCTCTGCTCTTATTTGCCAAATACAGCAGCCGCAAACATTGAAAGCTTTGGTCCTCAACACCCTCGTGGTTCTTCTAGATTATCTACCTCCCATTACCAAGTGAAGGAGAGCAGTGGTAAGAGTCGAGGACTCTTGTTCTGGAGATCCAGATTTTCCCAAAGTCACTTAAGGTAGGCTTACCATATTTTCTTGAGTCCAACACAGAACAGATTACCGGTTTTTCTGGGTCCGACCCAGGCTAAAATTTTGAAATTACTAATTCTTAAGAGTTTATTGAAGCTCAAACTTATTTATTCAGTTCAACTTTTCGCTAAATGTGACTTTTTTCAGAAATGGTTTGTTTGCTTCAATTAGATCATAAAAATTACAACAATAAAGTTCTGAATTAATTATAAGGTGTCAAAGAATTGTATTCCTGAAACTTCCTGGCAGATTAAAACTGTGTGCCGGACCGAGACTCGAACTCGGGACCTATGCCTTTCGCAGACAAGTGCTCTACCCTCTGAGCTACCCGAGAACGACTCACGCTCCATCCCCACTCTCCTGCGAGAGCTCTCGCAGGAGAGCTTCGGTAAAGTTTGGAAGGTAGGAGACGAGGTACTGGCAGAAGTAAAGCTGTGAGGATTGGGCGCGAGTCTTGCTTGGGTAGCTCAGATAGTAGAGCACTTGCCCGTGAATGGCAAAGTTCCCGAGTTCGAGTCTCGGTCCAGCACACAGTTTTAATCTGCCAGGAAGTTTCATATCAGCGTACACCCCACTGCAGAGAGAAATCTCATTCTGGAATTGTATTCCTGTTGGAGATTATAGTTAAAGTCACACTTTCTTTTGCCCATTGCTAAACAATGAGACAAAACATGAATAGGTATAATACAATCAAAAGCATGTAGAAAAGTTACAACACACATGAAAGCGACATAAACACATTGTTCCTGATGTTTTGCCAAATGACTGAATAAAAAATTGTGGCTGAACTGGTAGCCGTGCCTCCCCATCGATGTCAGCACTTGATCTGAGCTGAGAGAGGCACAGTCATAAGAGAATATTAAAAATGCAGTGTCCAACATACAGGTCTAAAATTAAAAGAAGAAAAGCACACCAGTCATAACGTTCTCAAACTTCGGACATTTTTGGAACCTCAGACGTTACTGCAGACAGCACTAAAAAACCCAGACTGCTCAGGCTAATCCCAGACATATGGTAAGCCTAGCTTAAGGTGAATGTCTTAACAGTTCCTGTAACAGGCACAGCTGATTTCTTCTCTCCCCAAATGGAGCTTCCAGTCTGTCTTTCATGACCTCATCATCCACAGGATGTTAAACCTTATCTCTCTTCCTTCCCTCCCTTTCTTCATCCACCCTTTCTTCAAAGCAAAGTGTTTTGTACCATAAATACATAAATTCACAACACAAAATAAAATTACAAAGAGGGAAATGAGTCATCTCGTAGGTGCAGAACATACAAATCCTCCACCATAATGGTAAAGCTTCTACTCGGGCTTGCCTGTGCTAGATCACGTCCAGTCTGAAGCAAATGATCTCTGTCCACAGAGTCCTCCAAGTAAAGAGACTAAACAGTCTGACAAGACAAGTCTTCTATAACTTTATGGCACTTTGCAACAATGTCCCCCAGTCCTTAATCAACTCTTACTGCGCATCCAGATTGTTTGGACTTTAGCTTTAGAAATTTGCAACATTAAATGAAATTAAAAAGTAGCAAGTTATTTGGCTCATTATCATTATCAAATAGCAATGGCAACAGGCTGTAGCTACTGCACGGTGGAGTCATCGGCCTGGTGATGAACAGAAATCATCTCGTCAAAAGTATCTGGACACCTATTAGTAGGCATTAATATGGAGTATGTGTGTCCTTCGGCTTTATGACAGCTTGACTCTGCTGGGGACACATCCAGTGAGGTGTCTGAATTTTTGTGGAGGAATGGCAGCCCATTCTTCCTCAAATATTGTGAACACAGAAGTGATCTCGTATGCTGGGGTCTGGAGCAGCATTGGCATCCTTATTCACCCCAAAGATGTTCCACTGGGTTCAGGTCAGGACTCAGGACATGGTAGTCCACTTCAGGAATATTATTGTGCACAAAACGTTATCTCACAGATGCTGTATTTTGACAAGCTCTGTTGTTATGCTGATAAAAATTATCATTGACTGTGAAATGTTCCTGTACCATTCACAGTTAAAATGTGTTCATATCATTCCACATTTATCATTTTCTTAAGCTCAATAAGAGGACCACACTACAACCATGAGAAACATCCTCATAAAGTAATTCCACCTTCTCCATACATAACTGTTGGCACTAACCATAAGGCAGGTAACGTACTCCAGGCATCCACCAAACTCAAACCCTTCCATGAAATTGCAATAGGTTATAGCACATTTCATCACTTCAAATCACTCCTTTCCAGTCATTCACTGTTCAGTGGTATTGCTCTTTACGCCACCCTAAATGTCACTTATTAGTGACTACAGAAATGTGTGGTATATGAATAGCTGCTGAACTATTGTATTCCAGTCATGTTAACTCCCTATGCAGTCACTGTGCTATGTGGACTGCTGGTAGCTCTTCAGAGTGTACAAATGATCCCTATTGCTGATTTCATGCAGTTTTTTGCATCCACTCCCCTCAGTGCTCTGTGGTCCCAGCCCATTAGTACATGAGGTCCACTTGGCCCTGGTTTAGCTGTGGTTGTTCCTTTGCATTTACAATTCACAATCACATCACCAACAATCAACTTGGGTAGCTTTAGAGGGGTTGAAGTGTCACTGATGGATTTGTTACTCAGGTGATATCCAATGACCAGCAAACTTTCAACGTTACTGAGCTCTCCTGACCAATCCGTTCTGGTGTTACTGCTTTTCAACTGATGACCTAATATTCACCACTTCCTTTTATACTTGTTTATCCCTCTCTCATGCTATCTAGTAGTCAGCTCTGCATTACATAGAGGTGTCTGGATACTTTTGATCAGACAGTGTATAAAGCAGCCATAAGTCTTGTTGAGAAGTACAGCTGTCTTACATGTGGACACTGCTCGGTCCAGTGCAGCAGCAGCACAACAGAGAATGGTCTCGCTTCCATCAGCAAAGGATTGCCTTTGCTGGATTGTAACCTGATCATAAATGATTTAGGTGAGCACACGCTTCCTGTATCAAAGAACTCTGACTGTTTAACCATTAGATCTTTTAACAGCTTCACGGTTTTTTGGAACATTCTCCCTAAACATCTAAATCCAGTCTTTCCTTGGGCCAGATTTGTAGTTGATTAGTTCTCCTGTCACAAGATAATCAGGATGTGTCAATGGCAGAAGGTGTCAAGGTATTCTGCAGTTCTAGACTCGGCAAGCTGTGTTATAGTGCATGTTGGAGGATACTTCAGGCACCTCTAGGGTTTACCCATTATCATTTTCCATCCACAAATGGTGTGAGGGAGGAGCAACTGCCTGTAACCCTCTGTATGAGCTCAATTTTTTTTTATCTTTCTGTTATTGGCATTTTATGAGGTGCACAAGTGAGGAGATAAGTCATTTTTGCTGTTTCTCCATCCAAAGTGTCATATGTATAATGATAACTAACAAAATCTTTCAAAACAATCCCATAAAACTCGAAAGATTGCAGGAGATGCCAGAGGAACAATTTAAGGATAAGAATCCTGATTGCAGACCTCATTTAGTGATGCAAATGAGCATCAAAAATATAGAGGTCAACATATGCAGCTAAGCCATCCGAGCAGCATTTACCGTTGTCTTCGTCAGTGAGGGCAGTCAATTGACATATCTAAGAAATACTGTAGGTACAAAGAATAAGACAATTTTCAGAAGAAAATGAGAGGAAAAAATTAATAAAATGCAAAACATACAAAATAAGGTATAGGAAAATGACACTATTGTTAAAGCTAGAGTAAAAAACTAAAAAATGACAGGATATGTGGAGGTGTCTGATTCCAGTGTTACAATACCTGCCTACCATCGGCTGACACACTTGCTTGTTGATGCCACACATGTTTCAAACAACCACACACACTGTGTACACCCAGAACATTAAATCCTCATTTGATTCCAGTGGTGTTTCGTGAAGCACATTTTTGAAATGTTGACAGGGAAGGCTGTCTAGCAGGTTAAATTCAGGTACTGGCAGGCTATAACCCTATGTTTTTCGTGTTCCGTGGCCTCATTGAGTAAGGTTTCCACAGATGAGTTCCTGTCCTCAATTTTTTTCCCTTCAGGCCCCTTTCACAATACCTTGAGTTTATTCGGTATTGTTATCAAACATTCCACATACTGTGGCTATTGCCAGAACCTGTGTTTGACAATTGAGTAAGATGTTGCAGAGGTTGAATCACTGGACTTGAATCCAGGAGGAGCAGCATTCAGGCATACCTCAGGCCATCTACAGGTAGTTTTCCCTCAATCATAGTTTACATGAAAATGTCACCACTGACTCCCTGTCCATTCTTTTATGCTCTACTGATCTTGTTGTCAAAGAGATGTTAAACTCTAAAATTCTTGCCTTCTTTATTATCCTGACCAGTGATGATTTCCTAACAATGTAAGAAAAGCAGTGACTGGCCACTTTCACAACTGTGACATCACAATTTAACGCAGTACCTGTCATTTGTGTATTCCACTGGACAGTAAGGTGTTCATTAGATCAGTTATAATGTTGAGTCAGAAGAGCTACTGAACTGTCTCTCTTTGAAAGGGTACATTAGAACATGCAGTGACACTATAGAGATTCAGAGACTAGTGACTCCATCAGATGACTTGTGCTTCAGACAATAATCTTAGTCATCAGTAAGGCACCATGGAGTTCTTTGGACAACATGGTTGTGGAGAGAAGCAGTGATTAGTATGATAAATCAATAATTCAATGTTTCCTGCCATTATGTAGACAGGAGTGACATCACCAGCAGCCGACCAGTGGTGTAAATGCTCAGAAGATGACTCCTACATCGGGTTGAAACCGGTTGGCAGTATAATAATAATAATAATAATAATAATAATAATGATAATGATAATGATAATGATAATAATAATAATAATAATAAAAAATGCGATTAAGACTTCTTGAATTATTGACCATGGAGTTCGATGCTGACAATACACAGATTGTTTTCTAAGAATATTAGTGCAGCTCATTGATCATCTTGCATTGCTTTCCTGGTATTCACTACAAGGAAAGAATACATGGGGATAAGTGGAATCCTATCATGTAGTTTATGACAAGATCTTCCAGAAGGCTAACAGAACTTATCAAACAGCTAGGAATGTCCAGAACCAGTTTTATTGCATTGTACAGTTTCAAACAGCAAGTTGACCATGACAGTAATTAATATTAACAGCAACAGTTAGCTGTCTTATATAATAGAGAGTCTGCTTGTAGGGTAGATTCTCACGCACAGACACCTTAGATGTAATAGTAATAACTGAAACAGTACACTTTAGTTTTCTCCGAAGTCCCTCACTCCACAAGTTCAGATTTAGATTGTGAACATTACTGCACTCTGTTCAGATTCAGGGAATTCTAAATAACAATATACAGAGCTTTGTAATTTTCAGTGTACACACTGACTGTTTATCATGATGTACCAAAGAACTGATCCAAACGGGCACCGACAACAGTTTCAGAGTAAAAGATAGTCCACTACGACAGAAAGTAGGGAAGGTCCAGAAAGGGCCCCAGTTCACGTATTACACCACTGAAATGATAAGTGATGTGGAGGTTAGTGTCGGTGGCATGGAGAAACAGCTGCAGTCGTTAAGACTGAACAAGGCCCCAGGAAACAGTTAATTCCTGCTATGTACTGTACAGTATTTGCTGAGCCAGCCTTTCTTATAGCCATAATATACTGCAGCTACCATAGAAAGATCTAGCAGTGAAGTACAGGTCACATCCATCTACAAGAGCAGCAGTACAAGAAGGGTGACAATTCTTCTGGAATACCTGTAATTATCAGGGAATTACATTTTACCCGAAAACACTGGGGAAATCTCGAGGAAGTTCAGGAATTTCATAAAATCTCAGGGAATAGTGCAGTTTTAACCTAGTATTGAAATTGAATTTTATTGGGTTTTATAAATACTTGATACCTCAAAATGTGTTAATTATATGAATATTATTCCACATTAATTATCCAAGTTTCACACTTTAATTAAACTACTGCTTATGGCTGACATATACCTTAAGTGAGAGGAAAACAGTCGTCATTGTGGTATGCTGCCCTCCCCCCCCCCTCCCCCCCTCCCACCCGGCACCTCCTTTCACTCCCTGCCCTGCTCACCTTAATTTATCTGGAGCTTTTTGACACCATATTCCTCCTCACACTTGGAATTGTTAGGGAATTTCTTTTCCACTTTGTGTAGTCTCCACACAGAAATTATCACAAAGCTATCATCCAATGTCACTGATACGTGCATGTTACAGAATCTTGGAACATATTTTCGCACTTTTGTCATGTGACATCCTGAAAGTCTTTGAAAGTCTTAAGTTAATAAATCAGATGGATGCAGGAGTGGGGGCAAGGGGGGGGGGGGGGGGCTATAGGGGCTATACCCCCCCCTCCCATTGAGCATCATATTACACCGGATAAAATGACTCCAGAAATCAGCGAATATATCACTCCAGCAGATTCAATCTTTTTTTTTTTTTTCTTTTTTTTTATAATTATGTAGCAATATAGGTTGCACTGTATTCCAAATAAATTTTAACAAAAGAATAAGAGCGGCAAATAGCTTGCTACCAAACCAATAAATATCATTTAACTTAAAATAGGCATCTTTTTATTTATTAATACACATTTGTTACCGTGAACTCCGAATCAGTTACCAAAAACTACTTTAAGCAGCACCAAATTTTACCAGTTTGTCAATAGAGGACCCAAACTCTCCTTTTGTTAAGCTATATTCCATACCCCCAAACCCCGCCCTCCCTTCCCCCTCCCCACCCCCTTAGCCCCGCCCCCCCCCCCCCCATTGGCCAACTTCTAGAATCACCCCTGCATGGATGCAGTATTTCTTGACTTCTGAAAAGCTTTTGGTTCAGTACCACATAAACAGTATGATCCTATATAATATCATGGGAAATTTGTGACTGGATTGAGTACTTCTTGAATGGAGAGGCATCAACAAATGTGGAAGTAACTTCAGGCAAGTCCCAGGAAAGTGTATTGGTATCCTTATTGTCCACGTTGGATCTTACAAGCCTTGCTGATAATATTAATGATAAACTTAGATTTTTTGGAGATTATGCAACTACCTGTAATTAAGTACTACCTGTGTCTGAAAATAACAGCATAAATGTTCAGTCAGCAAGTGGAATCGGTCAACTCACACAAATACCTAGCTGTAACTGTCTATGGGGATATGGACTTGAATAATCTCACAGCCTCAATCGTAGGTAAAGTAGGTGATTCATTGGTAGGCAGTCCATCAGCAAAGGAGATCACTTACAGAATACTCATATGACCATCTTGTAACGTTACTCAAGAGTGTAGGACATTTAGCATGAATGGTCACGTTTGTTTGACTTGTGGACAAGTGTCACTGGAACACTGAAAATCTCAACACTCTGTTGCTTGAAGATAGACATCAAATATCACTCAAAAGGCTACTTACAAAGTTTGAGGAGCTAGATGAATTCATGAAAATACTAATTAAATTGCTCCAGTGGGAACTGGAAAGCAAGACTGGACTAATTATCAATTACAGCATGCACAGAGGCATTCAAGTAATCTTTCTTCTTGCGCTCGGTACAAGAATGGAATGAGGAGAAATCCTAATAAGTAATGCAATGGGATGTACCCTCATGCATGTAATTCACAGCAGTTTGTGGATTATGAATGTAAATGTAGATGCTTCCTTAAAAATCGTGTTAATGTTTGAGAAGGTCTACTTGAGAATGCCTAATGAGCCTGAAGCAGCATGCTTGAAGAATGTCTTCGATAATAAAACATAAGACAATTCCCACTCATTAATTGAATATTTCAGCAAATTGTATAGAATGTAGTAGTTTAGGGGCAGAAAAGTGGGAGGTGCATGTTGTTAAGATTTGACACTCATACCCTGAAGGTGTTAACATCTTGGTTCTTGCAACCTAGATGGTGAGAATTTCTTGATCATTTGTCCTGTGATTTTTTTCATGTTATGTCGCTATTCAACTATGAATGAGTATACTGTCATCAGTGAGAACATTGATTCACTCTAAATGGCTCCGGTAGAACAGGTGCCAGCAAGTGCAGTATCGTGATTCCGAAGAAGAGAGGTTCCACCTTTTTATGGTATTAATTAATACCTGATGAATTTTAAACTTACATGCCATATACCTTCCATAAAATTGCCAGAGAAAATGGTCAGGCTGGTATTACTAAGAGCATGCGCTATTTTTCACAGAAATTGTGGTGAAGTATGGCTCCCAGTGCTCTGAAAGTTTTGATATGTTTAAGAAGCATAGTGTACTCTATCCAACTTGACAAGGATAACTTCCCCCCCTCCCCTGTCCCTCTCGCCCACCTTCCCAACTCCACCCCTCCTGCCAGTATTCGCGGTGCTCACAAGTAGCGAGGGGTGCCAGAACTCTTAGACAGATTCTTTAGTCAGATTAATGTCAACAGAAGAAAATCTGTTATTCTAATTCGAAGTGCACAGAGCAAACAATTATTCCAACAGGATGAAATTTTGAGGAGAACAACTCTCCTTTAACAGATGGATCCTTCTCAGAGAGTAAATAAATTATTCAAGAAGGGGGACTCTGTTATCACTATCTGTTTGCTGTTTTGACAAATACAAAGAAAGTATTGGGTCTTTTAAAGAGAACAGAAAAAGAAAACTACAAATTAAATTTAAATGAATAAGCAGTCAAATTATATATTGGATTACAAATTGTATCACCTGAGTGGAAACAAATTTGAGTATGCTGCACAAAGAAATACCATACTAAAATCACCGTGAGTGATATTTATAATGCTACAACTGAAGATGCCAGATGCAGCTAGAAAAAGCCAAGATACCTATCCCCACAGTTTGACATGCAGCATGAATCCTGAGATGGTACCTTCAACAAACTGAGTGAAGTAGCACAGTGGTAAGGCACTGGACTTCTTTCAGTAGAATGGCAGTTCAGCCCCCACCTGTCCGTCCAGATTTAAGTTTTCTAAATCATTTATGAAAAATACCAGGACACAGTCTGACGTCATCCCATTTCTGCCAAAATCTGAGCTTGTGTTAAGTCTTCATTGCTCTTCTCATCTATGGGTTTTTGAACCATAACCAGCCCTTATTTCTGTCAACAAAGCCACAGTCCATATCGTGCCTCATCTTTGTCCAGTCCCTGCACTCTGTTGCAGCTGATCTCTTCACTTAAGAGAACTTAAATTCTAATATCCTTTTTATATTTGATTATCATGGCATGGTGTACAGCTCAAAATGCTCACATACTGCTCTTTGGCATGTGGTGTAATCATCTGACAGAGTATGCAGTGACAATAAGCTATTTATCTAAATTAGCGGACCAGAAACTCACTCAGATAACAGTTATAAATCAGAAAATGAGTCATTTGTGCACAATACTATTTTCATCTTCAGAAAGCCTGTAAAATTACCGGTGACTGTCAAGACCATGTGGTTGAGCATGAACTGAGTAGAGAAAAATTGCTCAGCTGGCATGCCAAGCTGACAGTAATGTCTGTTACCTTTAGATGTAAGCCCACTGAGGCACTGAGGCTCTTCAGACAACTTGATGGTGGAGAAATGGGTACTTTGAATCAGCATGACTAAATCATCTCACTGTCTAACAGAGAAGTGTTGCTGTTTGGCCATTATTTTAACAAAGACCACAAGGTGATAAGTCTCATACAAATTTGCTTGTGTTTGCATTGCCATGAGAAATGTATGAAGGCAAAAATACGCACCTCCATGTCCTCAGATATACATATTTAATGGCAGTTTCTGGTACTACTTGTAGCAATGCGCTAAACATTAGAGAAGGTAGATGTGCAATCTGCCCATCCTGCATAAGTCGTCAGTGGTTAGCGCACTGGACCCACACTCAGGAGGACGATGGTTCAAATTCCTGTCTGGCCATCCAGGTTTAGGATTTTCTGTGATTTAACTAAATCTCTCCAACAAATGTGAGGATAGTTCGTTTGAAAAGGGCATAGCCAATTTCCTTCCCCATTCTTCCATAATCCGAGTTTGTGTTCTGTTTCAAATTATCATGCTATTGACAAGACATTAATCTCAGTTCTTCCTTCTTCCTTGCATAAGCTGTTGCAGCAGCAGTACAATGTCTATGTTAACTGCATCATTATCCACTTTGTGCCACAGTGAAATGCAGCTGTTACTGTGTGTTGCAGGTAATCAGAACAGTGGTGATTAATTTTTTATCTGATTGCTGTCTTCAACCAATCAGTAGAGTCCATGCTAGTGCAGCCTCGTGAGCTGAAGTAGGTCATAATGATATTAGTTTGGTTTTTCAAAAGTTTGGAAGTGGCGATATTTTGAGAGCAAGTACTAAAGATCAATTTAGAATGATTCTTCTACTTCTGCTGTAGTCTGATTTAGATTAGTTGACACCTGATGTTTAAAGTCTGAAACTGTAATTTTGTTGTGACAAATAATGCCTGCAAGCAGCCACCACACCATTCCATTGTCCATGATGATAAAAAAATTGCTTTATAGTCTTCAATTCCTGCAAAAATCATGCATACATCTGAAATTAATGTACCATATATATATATATATATATATATATATCTTTTATTAATTTCTATTAGGGCCAGAATAATGTTTTATCTTGAAACAGATGTCCAGAATAGTTCCCATCTTGAGAACTGAAAAGCACAATGCTTTGAGCAATGTAAGTGGTGACACAGTGGAAGCTGACACTGCCAGTGTAGCACCCATTGGCATATTGCTGTCAGGTGCAGTCCAGCTTACTCACTTTCAAATGCTAATTGGTTTGAAAAATACTGTGTATGTTTCATATTTAAGGAGCATATATAAAACCATTTTATATTGTCACAAATGAAAGATGATGGACAGTAACAAGAATATCAATCACTATACACCATCCACAGAGCAGTTGTTTGAAGTATTGCATACAAACAGACTCCTAACAAAAATATAAATCCACCAGATCACCCAGCTAGCCGAGAAAATGCATTATTGCGCTTTCTCTCCTTCAAGCACCTAAATATAACATGTACATAACACTGACATAAAGCCATTATCTCAGGCCCAAGAAATTGGTAATCAATCATTAACAATGCCTACATGGTTTTCCGTGTCAGCACTTATGTCACAAACTGAAATTACTGACTATGCTAGCAACTGAAAACAAGCAAACACATGTGCGCGCATTCACACACACACTTTTCAGTGTGATATATTTCTCTAGAATTTTGAATGCAACTCATTTGATCTATGTTATGCCTCACTTCTCAAGTATGTGCTGGATTATGGAAACAACAGAGGCAAATAGTTGACATTAATCACCTGCCTCATATCACAAGAAATTTTGCCAACAGATTGCAGGTTCAGATACAGTTTACAATTGGGTTGAAACTCTGTCTCATATTCAGTGCAAATACAATACTGCAGTTACTCATATATGTGAATTGTACTCCTATTGGACTGTATTTCATGTCTAATTAATTGTTTGAAAGATATCTGCCAATCACTAAATGAGTACAGACTAAATGATGAAATCATACAATTTCACCACAAGTGGACATCTCCATTGGAAAGGAATAGCGTATTTGTTAAGATCCTAGGTCCAGTACAAGCCTAGTATCTTTTGCAGACTGAGCAGACCAAAGATTAGATGTTGAAAAGAGGAACAATCAATAAATTTGAAGTTTGCAGGATGAAAGACTTAATATTTCAAACAGATGAGTAACTCTTTTGGAGCCTCTGTTCACACTAAACGACCATACTCTATGAGGAAATAATGAAAAATTCTTTTCTGAATGCAAGACAAATTTGATAGCAATGAAATTTTTTATTGATGTGTTTGTACATTTTGTGCAGTTATGGGAGCAGTGTGTACACTATATGTGCAGAATAGTTTTGTTTATACAATTTGTAAAAGTAATCATACTGTATACAGTTCAGTCATATAATGTTGTACATGGCCAGACCATCAGCTGTAGAGACATTGGGTAGAAGAATGTAGAACCTTGAAAACTCTGTTCTTGAAAATTACTTCAAAAATTATCCAACAGTGATGCAATCAACTGCAGTATCCTTATAGAGATATTTGTGTGGAAAGAGTACTGCGTGAATGGACTGTCTTCTTGGACATCTCCTATGTGCACTATTATCAGGGAAACAAGGTACAGTAGAAATGGAACATCTTTCTCTAGCCCGTTGGAACACTGTGTCTTCCTCCTACATCAAACGCAGTGCAGTGTAAATGTTCCAGATGGCTCACTGTAACAGGCTGCTTTGCACTCTTACAAACTCTCACCTTATCATCTCTCATCTCTCTCTTCCTCCCCCTTCCTACCATCTATCACAAGCATCACGAATAAATAAAATGCACTAAAGTTAACTCAGGGCTGCTCGTTGGTAATATCCACGTCCCCTGATACTTGAACTACTAGAAGCACTGCACCTGATGTGATTCCCAAATAACTACAGTATTTATTTGTACAGCTGTAGCTTGAAAATTAGATTTCATTCATTTCCCTGAGAAATTAACAAGACTGCAGCAGTAACTCTTATTTAACAAAGCTTGACTTGCATTAGTATTATGGAGTAATACTGAGTATAGATAATATCAGATGAATTTGTAATTGGAGACTGGCTTCATTTTTTATTGTGGTTTATATAGTCTTTATTTGTTATAGGGCTCCATTGTTTCTTGTGAGTGTCAATACAGTTTACTAACATAAGTCACTTAAGCACAACTATTGAATGGTAAAATGTTGTCTAGGGTACCAACTAAGAGTTTTATTAAACATCATCCTCCTGTCATCATTGTAAAATACAGGCATAAGTTACTACATTGGTACTGATCTGGTCAATTAAGTCTTGTTGATTGAGAAATAGTCTAACTTGTAGCTAGCATAAATAAATGAAATGCAGTGTGAAATGATGAATGAAAAATGAGCCTTAATCATTCTTAAGCCATAATTATTGCTTATTGTAATACTGGAGATGGAACTCTCCACTTCACACAGTTATTATTTTTCAAATTTCCTAGTGGATTTATTTTCCTTTCACATACCTTATCATATTTTTCATTCACCACTCCTGGATGATTTGATGTCAGGTATTTCAAACTTGCTTATACTCATATAAAATTCTCTTATTATGGAAAATTGTGCATCTACATCTGTTGCTGGTCTGTATACAAAAGTGATCTCTCAACAAATAATTCACCCTTCCTTTGTGTAACCAATGTGGTGGTGTCTATTTTCTTCGATTCAAACACTCCTAATATTTTCCTGGTTTCTTTCACTCTTCTATACAACTTGCTTAACATTTCATTATTTCTATCACTTCTATTTTGATTATAAATATCCTGAGGCACTGCACCAACAATATGAATATAAATAGTTTTTCCACAATGTGTTTCAGTCATATGATGGTAGTATTGTCCAAGGTCTCTGCGATCATTTCTGTATTCAGTTTCCAGATAGCCTGTGCTGCACATCAGATTATTCTTGTTTCATCAGAACTTCAACCACCCTTATACACTCATCAAATGAATTCAGTGTTCAACTTTCTTCTATCTAAACTCTGCAACAATCAAATACATACATTTCACACCATTAGTGGATCTAATGAAAATTTCCAGACACCTTAAACCACACAGACCTACCTCCACACAGTTGTTATTGTTGTTATTTAAATTATGTACAATATTCACTCCAACAGACGAGGAATCAACAGTGGTGACACTTAACTTTGACCAATACATAATATTATATTTGTGTACAGGCAAAACCATGTTAAAGATAAAAACTTCTGTGCAGTCTAATTGTGACTCACAATGTGATCTAGAGAATATTCTTAAAATCCTGGATTTCCTAAAGGCTTCCATATTTAGATCTGTACTTTTTCTAAGATGCACCAAAGAAGGGTATCCTTACATATGTGAGTGTGTTATTAAACTGGTTTGAAACAGTCTGAGTAATGTGTATCAGTACAAATAGGTCAGAAACAGACTTTTGCTATAATGGGAATTAACCTGCACTGAACTTTCACCAAGAGAGTGGACACATTGGTTCAGATGCTGGACTCAAATTTCGAAGCAGCATGATTCAAGTACCCATTTTGACATTCTGTGGTTTTCTTAAACTGATTAAGGCAAGTATCAAGATAATATCTTTGAAAAGGATGCTGCTTTCTTTCTTACCTATCCTTGTTCAATTCAAGCATTTTCTTCATCTCAGCCATCATAATTCATGGGATATTAAAACCTACACACTCTTCTTTTTTCCTTCTTGATAAAAAAATTCAACTCTTTAATGGAATACTCACTGAGACTTACCCCCTTGACATATTAAGATTATGTTTTGGACCAGGAATTGAAGGAAATCTTTGCGTTTATAAGCAGAACTATACAAACTTTGTTCTCCAAACTTGCTGCACATTGTAGCACCCAGTGTGAATTTGCAGCTTCTAATTCCACACAGCCCTTCACTTAGTGCTGACAAGGTAGCAGTAATGGGAGGGATAGGGTGGAAAGTAGTTTATCATGACAAGGATCAGCTCCAGAATGGGAATGTTATTCCTCTGGCAAAGAGTTTACTGATTTCAGTACATGTGATAGGTTAAAACTCTGTTCCAATCCATGACTATGTCCACATCATTGCCATCCATTGTCAGTGTACAGTCAGTGCTGAGCCCAGAAACTATCCCTAATCTTTGTGTAAAATGTTCTCCAATGTACACCTACCTGGGGTGCTAGTCCTGCAGCACAATGTGATATCCCATGGGGAGTCAGAAACTGCATCAGAAAATAATAGACATATTGAAGTTTTGAATTGGCAATTAAGTGTTCTTGGATGACTTAGCTGGTAGAACATTGCCCACTATAGAGGAACATTGTCAGTTTGAGTTCCTGCATGTAACATAGTTTTGGAGCACCACAAGGATTGAGCTTGAAGATCTTTTCAGAATGCCTGCATCATATCTGTATGACATTCTTTTCATTGGTACTGACATTCTCTTTCATAACATATTTATGTATCTTTAAGGATTGCCAATAATGAGGGGTTTGAATTGTTTCCTTGGTTCAAAAAGTAAGGTAACAAGTTCTCTGTGAGAAAAGGCTTATTTGGGAAACCAAAGAGATACATGAAGATATTATTTTTCCACATAGTCACCATATTTGTCTAAGCATTTGTTCCACTGATAAATCAATGTGGCAAAATCTTCCTAAAAGAAATCAGGGTGATATCTAGGAGCCACTAAATAAGAGCTTCTTGAATTTTGACACCCAATTCTGAAGAGATGACAAGCCAGCTGCTTCTTTACTGGTTTTAAGAAGCAAAAATTGCTTGTTGTGCTATCCAGGCTGTATGGAGGGTATTTTAACACAGCCCACCAGAAACACCAAACAAAATTTTGTGTAACCAAGGCCTTATGCAGCCTGGTGTTGTCATGATATAACAACACCTTTTAAAAGTAGTTCCATTTATTTCCTCTGAATCAACTTCTGCAATTTTTCTGTTGTGCACAATGACTGGCAGTATTCACATTTACTTCATTGATGAGGAAATCAACCAACAGCACATGCTACATGTCCATGTCCAAATACTGTTGACCATAACTTCTTCACAGATACTATTGTCTTGAGCTTTTTATTGGAGGGGGGGTGTCTGGGAGTCTACATGATATTGCATTCTTAATCCCAAGCGACACATGATGCACTTACATTTTGTCCTTTGTGACGATATGGTGTATTAATGGAACACCCTTCGCCTGATATCACTTTAAGTGGTGCAGAGTCAGCATCACTCACGTAGCTTTATTCTCATTGCCTTGGTACCCTCCTAATGCACAGATTCTGATAGTCCAGTATGCTGTGCATGATTTTTGCTACACTTCCAACAAAAATATTGTGTCTGTGCATATTCTGTCTCGCATAAAGGTGACAATCAGTTTGAATAAACTGTTCAACACAATACAAGTTGTCATATGAAGTGAATGTCCATCAGTGCCTCCATCTTGAAACTGTATTTTGAAGCACAGTGTCACAGCTAGCTCCATCCAACTGCAGCATTAAAAAACTTCCATTGTCTCTTCTATCTGGACCCAGTATATAATTTGCACAATGTATTTACACATCCATAAGAGTTTTTCTTACCTTATTCTCTGAAACAGACCTTTGTATCATATTCACAAATTATGTTAGTCTCCAGTAACTGAGTGATACATCTTCAGTCTTTCACATATCACCTTGTGATGACATTCTTTCAATCCATGTCTCCCACTGTTGATTTCATTCATTTTCACAAATGATTCAATGAACATCAAGGCACACAGTGAACACACAATTCACAATTAACTTAATTACTCCTCTGTCTAGCAGTCTGTAATTATACCTTTTCTTCTGATGTTTGTGAACATATTGTGTCGTGGTCCCCATGAGGCACTGAAAGAACTGGGGTGCCACCCTGACACGTGGCTATCCAGCCACTAACCACAACTTACAGAGAGGGATAAGAATGAACTGGTTTCACTTAATAGGCAGCATAACGAAATTCAGGTAGTGTGAGGTCAACATTAGCTCTCTCTCATATCTTTGCTGTGTTCCTCTAAACATTTTGACACAAATTCTAGGAGAGATGTATTTCCCCATCTCCTCCCATGTAAGAAGTGGTTGTAGACAGTATGACAGATCACTGATTGTTGTTGTTGTTGTTGGTGGTGGTGGTGTTGTCTAGGATGTGATACACTGCATTGTGGACCATCAGCCTGATTCTACAATATGCTATAGTCAAGGGTGTCCCCTGTCATTGACACATTACTTACAGCAGCTGTTCATAGGAGTGGAACTTACCCTGAATATAGGGATTCACTGTACACACTGGACATGGTGGTTTGTGGAAAGCTAAGTTCCCACGTGGCTCAGAGGTGAAGTTTATCCCAAATCCAGTGCACACAATATGGCTTCAGCCAGATGCACTGACATTGGTTATCCTGTGTCCAGCTGTCACACTGATAGTAAAAAGCCAGACACCTCTCTCTCTCTCTCTCTCTCTCTCTCTCTCTCTCTCTCACACACACACACACACACACACACACACACACACACATGCACACAAAACAATGCTAACCTCTTCTATTTCCTCAACCCTCCTATTTTCTGCTTCCATTTCCAAGTATATTAACACAGCAACAGTTCAAGTGTCATCCTCTGTAGATATCCATTCATTTGTTCATATCTTCTTAATTTTATTTTTCTTTGTGTTTATTCCCGCTTTATATCTCCTCCTAAAGCTTATTTGTATGCTTTTCTATCCTCCCCACCTCAACTCTTTCTTTGGTTCTTCATGTTTTCACACAGCACTGCTGCTTCCTAGCTGTAGGCAACTGCCCTCATGACATTAACTGAAGCTTCTGTTGATGCTTGGCAGAACATCACAGTAATATTAAATAGGAAACTCTTTCTAATGTTCTGCAGAATTTTGCAGTACATTAGGAAGTGTTTCCTATTTAATATTATACTAACTATTGTCCTCCCTCTGTTATTTGCCAATAAATCCTTGCTTTGGGTACATTCTGACATTGACTTTACTGGATTATAATTCTCACTTTCATTTTTCCAGAGTAAGTCTGTTGCAATAAATATGATGATTTAGTAGTAATCAAATCAATATCTGTTACAGTATAACACAAGTGAACAACAAAGTCACTTTAAAGGCACAGTGTTTATGACACAGGACAGGCTTGTTTGCAGAATTTCACTGGATGCAAATACTGTTTTCAGTTTACTTTTACTCTTCTTATGTACTTGTGTGTAATTTACTTATTGGTTATGTTTTAACAGTAAAACAGAGAATGCATGGTAGCATATCAATTTTATAATGTCATGTAACTCTCAGATCATTTGGGCCTACACAGAGTTCTGATGTTGTCAGTGTTCTTGGACTGAATTTTTTTGCAATTTTTAAATTAGTAACTAGGACAATATTTTTATTTATTGATGCTACTATACGATCATCAGTTTCACTTTTCAGTTGATGCCTCGGTGTTTCATATTTTTCTGTATATGTTACAACAAACTGTTCAAACACATTCAGTGGACAGTTTTGTTGTCAGAACATGCCATAGTAGTAGGCTAATACAAATATTCAATGTTGTTCTTGCATTATTTTGTTGGTTAAGTATAAAACCAATATATATTTAGCTCTTACAAACTGAAGAGCAAACTGCAGCTAATTTATTAAATACAGTGGATTGCATATCAAACAAAAAGTAATAATAAACAATTATGATAAATCTATCCATAACATGCACTAACAAATGAATGTTCCAAAGATTTTATTCTGAAACACAAATTTTGTGTCGCAAAAACAGTTCTACTTATATTCTTAACTCGTTACATGACCTATTCACTCCATTCCTGACTCCATAGTGATAAGTATTTTATCCATCTCTTTAGTTTTGTCACTTTAGTTATTGACTGAAATTGGTAAATACATTTACCCCAGTTTGTTTGCTGGTGTTTAATACAGTCAGTTAAATAAACTTGTTGAAAGTATGAGAGTAACATTTAAAAACACATTAACTGCATTCATTACTGTCACAATACCTTAGTTTACAACTACATTGTAGCCTGTTTTGCAGTACTGAAGGTGGGTATACAAAACTTAATTCACTGAAATCCCAGAATTTTCACATAAGAGTGCTGTAGCATTATGGAATGCTTTACTACTGACCACATAGTTAAGGAAAATAGCACATAGGAACAGTTCACTTTGGCACCTTCTTCACATCTCCACTGCCTATAGCTAGTCCACTTGAGTATAGTCTCAAATACCCAATTACTTCCTGTCATTATTCATTCACTTACTTTATTTATTTATAACTAGTTTAGTGAACAAAATGCACAAGGGTAAAGAAACCTGTTTCAGACACACAAAGCACTGGCCAGCCTAAAGTTATATTCCAAAATAGGCCAAATGCGCACAATTTTTGTATACTCTGATTACTCCACCTGACACGATAGCATGTAAGCTGAATATAATATAATAGATATGCTTCATAAGTTTTAAAGATACAAGTTTGTTATAATATAAACACCAGTGGCTGACAGCTGGCTTTAGAAAGTAAACATAGGAGCATACCGGTCATTTCATGCCAGTGTGATTTGTATTGTTTCTAAATTCATAATTTACTCCCAGAATGTACATCCAAGGTAGCAGTCATCTCATTGTCATCTATTAGTTCTTCCAGATATAGTTTTCTTATTTTGCAATAGTAAAGTATTTCAATTCTAACATAAACTAAGAATTGCTGTGAAAGCAGAGTGTTGGTCTTACAGCTCATTGCTGCATTAAAACTTGTACTTGATGTCAATCCTAAATAATAATACTAACATACTTCTTTGTAAAAAACAAACCATTACTTGCCAGGCATCAGTAAAGGAAGGCACAAAGGAGTTTTCATAAAAATGCTTGCTTTAGGAACCATAAGTTTCATTGTGTATCAGAAGTGACTAAAAGGTTTAACAAAATGAAATTCTTCTGGGAAGTCACAAAGGATCAAGGATAAGGAAGACACAGAAAGGTGGGAAAGTAATAGCACTCCATCATAGATCAATATTTGTAATTTGATATGCAAATTCTATGCAAGAAGATTATAAATAAATATGATGGTGACATCTTTTGCGAGAGATTTCTTGTGTGAAACTGTGGCAGTGGATACCTTGTGTCAGACTGGGATAAAATTTAAAGCATTCAACACTATCAACCATTTTCTTTGAAAATCTGATGTTTTACCACTATCACATGCAATATGTTTATTGATCATACATGATACAAAAGTGTAATGAGTGAGTGATGTATTCATAACTAACTATCCAAAAATAATATTGCCTGCCTGAAATTTAAATCGCTATTGCTGTAGGGGAGTTATTTAAAGGGCAGTGAGTAGGGAACACTTTCTGAATACTTTATCATAGCTACAAATAACTGAATGTAGCAGGTATACATACCATACAGCAATGAAAAAGTAGGAGCTGGCCTTAGAACTTCAAGCTCAAATAATTACAGCACATAGGAGGTGTAGATTAGAAGAACAGTGTTAAAAATAGGTTACATGAACAGATTAAGGCTAAAGCCACAAAAGTAGTCTTTGTGAAAATTATAACTACTAGGAATAATGGTCCAAATGAATATAACTATGTAGGATCTGTAAAATAATGCACCAAATTAACCATGAGGGCTGATGGCATAAGCATAGACCTAGTAATTTCCCCTCTCGTGTGGCAATTAATATTAAGGTTATAATAAACAGATTCACAGAGAAAGGTGTCACAGTGGTAAGACATGGGACTTTACTAAGTTGCTTCATGCCAGAATGATCAACTGTTACATGATCAACTACATTCACTGTTGACCATTAAAGCTGCAACATCAGGGAGAAAATCAAACAACAAAATTTTACTGACTGCCTGTGTACAGTGCAATAGGAAGAACCATGATTAAATTTGTAGGTGATTCAGGGGTGTACAGATGAAAAATTTAGTACACAGAACAGCCAGCAATGACAACTGTAACGAGGCTGGGCAATGAGCCATACTGAGCTCAGACAATAGATATGAGCACATCATTCCATCCCGCTTCATCACTATGCCAGAGTTCATCAACTGCCTGGCAAGTGGTGGTCTGCCAGACTCACAACCACATGTGAGCAGATGTTTTCAGTGGCTGAGAGACCCGGAGAATGTGCTGATCTGGGCAACAGCTGAACACATTCTGTATCAGCCTAGGCCAGGACAGCACAAGCAACATTCAGTCTTGCAGTATCATGCTGAAAGGCAGTGGTACATAAACCTCAAATATATGGCACAGCCACTGGCATTAACAAATCATAAATGTAATAACTGGCTACAAGAACAACAAGTTATTGTGTTGTATACCCAACGCCACCCAATATGATCACGTCGGGTGCTGGGCCCGTATGAAGGCAAAGAATGCAGTCTCGTCGGTGCCTCCATACAAGGTTATGTCCTTCGTGATGTGTGGAGAACTGGGCTCATCTGAAAAGAAGATATGATATTACACCTATGTTTGGTGCTGTAGTTGGCAGCCCTCTCTGCTGCCATGCCAATGGAAGCTACTCCAGTAGTTGCCATGCTGACAGTCTGTGGTGCCCCACACTCTGTCACATTGTTGTTTGTGTATTTGTCTTGCTACAAATCAGTACATTTCCTGACTTACTGTACGCAGTGTGGCTGTACAGTGCTGCATGGCTGAGTGAACAATACATCTGTTCTCTTGAGTACAATTAATTTGGAGGACACTGAGATCCTGCATGAGATTGAGTATGGCTCTTTTGTGCTCATTGGTTCCATAGCTATATGATAGTCATGGGATCCTGACCAACACAAGCAGCAGTATTGCAGAATGATAAACCACAGGTTTTTTTCTTACACAAGGCAAAAATCATATTCTCACAAAAAATGCAATTTCTGAATGAGAAAGCTGGTGGATAATCTTTCCTTACAAACAGAATGTAAATGGCATTATTGCTGCCACCTTTGTGCAGTTCCTTTGAAATGTTAATTGTTTGCATGTTTGACCATGTGGTACAGTTCGTGCCAATTTGACATTCGTTACATGCTGTCTACATTCGCCAGCAGTGCAGCATCAATAGTGTCCACATTCCATGATTTAGTCAATATAAGGCTTGATTCTGGAACACTACAGTGAGTGTGGACTTTCTGCATTAGTAATTAATTCATCATCTGCTGTAGGTTGCACTGTTCAGCTTCCATTGTCCAGAAACAACAAATGTCTCTGTCAGTCTGCAATGTCATTTTATCAGGTTACTGCACAGTCACATGTGATGGGAAAAAAGGGTCCTCCAACAATGACTGTTGATCATTTGTGTAGCTCGTATATCACATGGAGGTTTACTCATCAGAAACAGATCCATTATTATTCAATGCCATGACGCTTGGACCTTTGATTTCAGAACATGGAAGCAAAACATCACACTGATTTTTTGGAGCAGTAAGTTGAGCAATGTACTGTAATTCTAATAATTTGAGAGTGTCATGTTGCTAATGTTTAATATTGGGATAACTGCTTAACCTGGATCCTTCTCAGTATTGCAGTTTTCACAAAATTTAGTTCACTGATCATTGGTCTCAGCACAAACTGAAATACTGACATTAATTCTCTAGTAGGGGCTACATGTAACCACAAGTAATAATGATGATTTGACTTGCAACTTACCACACTGCTGGTAGTCACACGGTGGTTGAAATCTAGATCTGTAATAAACAGGTTATTAATCATTGATTACTGTACATCTCAACTTTAAATTCAGTCACTGATCAAACATGTTCCAGATGTAACTGAACCCTAGTAAGCATGGTTGTGCAGTTTTGTTTCATTTTTATTTGCCCACAATGAATAAAAATTTTAGTTTAGAATGTATAATTATTCAGGGACCACGACTCGCTCTGAGAAGTGAAGTTGAGGCTCAAGTTACCATTTATATTAAGCATAATACAAAATACACTTTCTGATTTTGCACTGATTAGCATTTTGAAGCTTGTGCTATAGAATTTACAGGATGTTTTAGGAACAGAGACAAAACAGTGGACTTCATCTGATGATTTTTTATTATTTACAAAACAACTACATATGTTGTTAAAAGTTTCTAACTTCTAAAAAAGATAATGTAATATTAAATGTACTTTTAATGTAAATGATGTGGGCAAATCCATTGTAGAGCTGTATTGAAGCCTCATACAATTTATAACAAGTTACAACAAGTAACTTGCAGTACTGCTGCCGACAACATTTCTTTAGACACAATGAGATTGCAAAAAAGGTTGTGTAAATACTTGCAGTTAAGCTATAACACTAGTGAAGGAAAAACGCATTGAAGACTAATAAATGGAAAAACAGATTGTTTTATCACACTACAAATATATACACAACCCACTTGACATCAGTAAAAAAATTCAATATATTCTGTCAAGTAACCTACAGTTCCAGAGAAAAGGGTTTCAAAACAAGTTTAATAAATTTTTGGAGCAGTAAGTTGCGTAATGTCCTGTGATTCTAATAATTTGAGAGTGTATGTTGGTAATGTTTAATATGGAGAAAAGTGTTTTCCTTTAATTTAATTTTTGCAAGTATTCATGGGGATAGAGAGATCAGCAGTCACTGCCCCTAAACAGAGCAGTTTGTTTTTCATAGCAGAAATTCTCAACACAATGCTGTTCATAATAATTATTGTGACTTCTTGACAAATTGCTCATTGATGGCAAGGTTGAGGTGAGTGACCAATTGCAGCAAATATCACTTGCAATGGCTTACTGTGATCTGTCCATTGTGTGTGGGGCTCTTTAAAGGATGTGTTAAATATCTAGACAATGAAATTATTATGATATTTCAGTGCCTGTGTTATTCCAAATTACAATGCAATGTTCTTTCAGACATACATTCAGAATAACATGCATGCATGTCTGAAGGAACACTACATTGTAATTTGGAATAATACAGGCACTGCAGTATCGTATTTATCACTGACACCAGGCAAGCAACTTTTGAGTAAAATGTTTCCCCTGTACAGGAATATTCATAATGGATATATGAGTACAGGTTGTAGGCACATGATTGACGACATATGGAAGTTTGTGTATGGCCGTGAGTCATGCTTGGGTAGCTAAATGGTGAGGCGACTACTCGCAATAAGCGGGAAATCCAGGAGTCCTGGTTCGGTACAAAGTTTCATTGTTGTTGGTCTATTACACAGCTGATAGTAGTCTATATTTGCAACTGCGAATACGTTTTGTGTATTTTATGTATAAACTTTAATGGTCCTGCCATTTAGCCAGTATCAAAGATAAGATTGAAAGTGCCCTGAATACACTGTGTGCCACAATGAGAAACATGTGGGGTATGTGTCCTATAGTAGCTTTACATCTGTGCTGTGTGCTACTGAGTTCTCATCTAGATTACACCTGCATGCTGTTTGGCACAGCCTCCAAGTAGCTGCTGCAGACACTCAACAGGTAGCCATACAAAGCTTTGCGATTAGGTGTAGGAACCCTTGGATCATCTTAACGAACACACTGTTAGTCAAAACAGTGGAAGTGCTCTTTTCCACTATGTAGACAATATCTCAGCAGAAAATTTATTCTGAAACACCTACAATACTTTGGGGATGTGCTAACAAACAAACACGCTACAATACACCAACCATTACTGGATGCATAAATCAACACTAACAACTGTGGAGGCATTTCCATCACTAAGCCAACACCTCAGTTAAAGAATGAAACTGCTACGCTATTCTAGCAAGAGTATGAACTTATCAACCAGATGCTAGATATGAACAATAATCTGGGCTCTCTGGGAACCCAGTAATCTTTAACGGCAATTTAGAAAGGCTTTTCAAGCAATGGACAGATGCCACATGAATATCTATAGACCCAAATACAAGGGCTCTTTCAGCTGTGCATATTTAAAAATAGTAAGAGTGAACAATTGTCTACCAAAAGACGTGTCACTTCAGGTGACTGAACTAGCTGTTGACAGAACACTAAGTTATGGCATGAACATAGCGGCTGATTATCTTGTCATTCTCTCAGACTCTCTCCGTTATGCTGAAAGCTTGTACTTTAACTGGTAAGGACAAAGGTAGGTGTTACCTTACTTACCAAATAGCTGCTGAAGTACTGGAGTTGTACTGAACCAGTAAAGGGATCTTATTTGTGTGGGTCAAGGACCATGCTGGGATTGTGGGGAACAAGAAAGCTGACCAATTGGCTAAGAACACAATGACAGCTGCCATTCCTTCAGATGATTTCATTTCTGTAGTTAGGGGATTGACCAGAAGTGACTGGAGAAGAGGCATGGGAGACAGAAGATCTGCATAAAGGCACCTGGTACAGGTGAATCTGTCCATATTTACTGAAGGCCCAGTGGTAAGCTGCAAAAGGGTCCCTGAAATGGAGCTTACCTGGCATAGGAACTGCAAGATAATTTGTATGGATCATTACCAGGCTGCATGTCTGCCACCAATAGTATCTTCATAGGCTTCACCATATACTATTACTATATTGTGATGGTGCAGAGTTGCAGAACAGTAATCACATTTCTTATCACATCTTCTTTGACTGCCCTCAGTACAGTATGGAATTGACTGGCTGATTACAGAACCAGTCCACATGAATTGGCCCTTCCCGTGTTTTAATCTGTGGAGAATTTAGATAGTTATAAATTGTTATAAATTGTTAGTGACACTTGTTTTAAAAGTTAGTGTGTGGTGTGGAGGTGTTCTTGAGTATTTTTTGAAGTCTAAGTGTTAACTTAAGGTTAGCATTATTCGTATGTAATTAAAGTTGTTTTTTGTAAACTTTTTATGGCATTGTACGTGTGGTCTGACTGTATGTGTGCAACTGAAGGTCGATAAACACACCAAAAAATATTATTTTTTTACAAATTATTTAGCTTTTGAAACTTAAATATAATGAAGTGTGAATTGAGAATATTCACCACTAGTGGCCATTATAATTGAGTTTAGTGATGAAAACACAGAAAATGAAGTGTTAAGACACTAGAAAGGAGCTATATTTATCTTCCTGACAACATATTACAATCAAAGTAAACCACTGTAGAAGTATATCATTTAAGTAAGTCTAGAATATAAAAGCATTTTAATGGGAAGCATAAACTTCAACTGTGCACCCATAACACTAATTTATAAATTTTCAATTGCATAGCCCCCACACAGTGAACATAAATGTTGAAATGAAGAAGGGGAAGATTGCATTCTTTCATCATGAAACACAGAGATTTCATAGGGAATGACCAATTTCTCATGTATGTCCCCACACATTTCTTTATTGGACATAGTTCATTTCATGCTTTTCTTTCAAGTTTAACATGTGTCACTTGGATGTAAAATTCATCCCGTCAATTCCCTTGATTGTTCAAAGATACTGCCTTCTACAATAAATTATTCACATTAAATACTTATGTCTGTTTATTAATAGCTTAAGAGCCCTTGTGTAAAGTATTGATAATACTTCTGCCACAAAAATGAAATTACCCAATCCTCTCTTATAACTTATAGATGTCTGATTTAGTATTTGTGGTAAATGATTTCATTGCTACAAATTTCTGAAAATGAATGACGATTTTAGTAACTAGTGGACGCACATTTCTGAAAACAGTAGTCCATTCATCCATCACATCATGAATGAGAATCTTCAAGAATATGTAGTGAGACATTGTTTCAATACCAGAGAGAACTAATCATCAAAAACAAAATCTGTAAACTGTACTAAGAATAAAGTTAGAGAAAATAACAACTAATTAAGCAGATATTTCTTTCCTTGACATCACCAAGCCCACATTACATCTCACTTTCTATTGGTAAGTCAGAACATAAGGATCTTATAGCTGTTTACATTAGATATGCAATGTCTAAAATCAACATTCATTGTATTCCATATAGCATATGAATGCTTCTATTAAACTAAATCAACATCATCAATAAGTAACTATAAAAATTTTACTTTTTAAGAAATAGGCAATTGTTAGTCATTGTTGTTGTTATTGTTGTGGTCTTCAGTCCTGAGACTGGTTTGATGCAGCTCTCCATGCTACTCTATCCTGTGCGAGCTTCTTCATCTCCCAGTACCTACTGCAACCTACATCCTTCTGAATCTGCTTAGTGTATTCATCTCTTGGTCTCCCTCTACGATTTTTACCCTCCACGCTGCCCTCCAATACTAAATTGGTGATCCCTTGATGCCTCAGAACATGTCCTAGCAACCGATCCCTTCTTCTGGTCAAGTTGTGCCACAAACTTCTCTTCTCCCCAATCCTATTCAATACTTCCTCATTAGTTATGTGATCTACCCATCCAATCTTCAGCATTCTTCTGTAGCACCACATTTAGAAAGCCTCTATTCTTGTCTTGTCCAAACTAGTTATCGTCCATGTTTCACTTCCATACACGGCTACACTCCATACAAATACTTTCAGAAAAGACTTCCTGACACTTAAATCTACACTCGATGTTAACAATTCTCTTCTTCAGAAGCGCTTTCCTTGCCATTGCCAGCCTACATTTTATATCCTCTCTACTTCGACCATCATCAGTTATTCTGCTCCCCAAATAGCAAAACTCCTTTACTACTTTAAGTCATATAACACAGTAATAGAAAGTTGTCAAATATTGCATGTAAAACCCAATTCTCTATCTCTGTAGCAAACTAGTTCAAATGTGTATGAATTTCTAAGGGGCCAAACTGCTGAGGTCATCGTTCACTAGAGTTACACACTACTTAAACTAACTTAAAGAAACTTATGCTAAGAACAACACACACACACACACACACACACACACACACACACACACACACACACGAGGGATTACTCAAACCTCTGGTGGGAGGGGCTGCCAGTGGTTCGAATCCTCCCTCAGGCATGGGTGTGGGACCGTGCAATCCATGACATGGTGCCTCTAACCACGCAGCCACTCCACATGGAAAAACTCACTCTTTATCTATCAGTCAAATAAATTTTAGGAAATAGGTTTTCATCATCAGCACGCTGGAGGAGGATTTACATTTATATTCTGCCAGCTACCATACTGTGTGTGGCAAAGTGTGTATGTAGTACCTCTCTCTCAACCCCCGCTTCCTTGTCCCATTTGCAAATGACATTTGGGAAGAAAGATTGTCAGTAACTCTTCATATTAGCTCTAGTTTCACAGATTATCTCATTGTGATCATTTCAAGAGAAGTATATGGGAGGAAGTGACACATTGCCCAACTCTTTCTGGAATGTACTCTCCCTCAGAATTTCATAAACCTCCCCATGATGCAAAATGCCTGTCTTGTAGTGTTTGCCACTGTAGTCAGTTGAGCATCTCCTTAATGCTCTCACACCGACCAAACAATCCTGTTGCAAAACATTTCACTCGTCATTTGATCTCCTTTTCTCTCTCTCTCTCTCTCTCTCTCTCTCTCTCTCTCTCTCCCCCCCCCTCCCCCCCTCCCCCCTCCCTTCATGCCTCTCCTATTTTATGGTAGTTATTGTTTCTAGTGATTTGCCACAAATACTGTAATTGTACAGTAGTTGATATTTTCAGCTATTTATGCACAGTATGTTACATTTACTTATGTTCAGGGTCAACTCCCACTGCTTGCAAAATTCATCAAACCTCTGCAAGTCTTCCTGCAATTTGCTACAGTCTTACAGCATTCATATCTTCTTACAGACAACTATACAATCTGCAAGCAGCCTCATGGAGCTTCTAACATTAGCCAGTAGATAATTTATATATATTGTAAACATTAACAGTCCTATCACACTTCCTTAGCAAACCGCTGCAATTACCTTTACACTTTTCAGTTGTGTTCCATTATGAGGGATGTGTTGAGTTCTATCTGCATGGAAGTCTGGAATCGAGTCACAAATCTGCTCTGACACTTAAAAGCTCATTTTTTTTCACTAATTGACAGTGTAGATCTGTATCAAATGCTTTCCTGAAATGAAGAGAATAGAATCTACCTAAGTGCCTATGTTTATGGTGTCATGGGTCTTACAGACGAGCAGAGTGAGCTGAGCTTCACAGTATTTCTGTTTGTGGAATCCATGTTGAGTTTTATGGAAAAGATTCCTGTTCCTCAAAAATGTTATAATACGTGAACATAAAATGTGTTTCATGATTCTTCAACAGATTGATGCCAGTGATATAGGCTTATATGAGGGTGTCTGCAACTTGTGATCTAGTGGTTAGTATTGCTGCTTCTAGATCACAGGGTCCTGGGTTTGATTCCTGGGCCGGGTCAGGGATTTTCTTCACCCGGAGACTAGGTGTTTGTGTTGTCCTCATCATTGCATCATCATTTGGGAAAATGGTGAGAATGGACAGCGAAAAGATTGGGAATGTGTAAGGGCACTGACGACCATGCAGCTGAGCATCCCACAAATCAAAATCACTGTCATCATCATCATCATCATCATCATCATCATCGTCATCATATACAGGGACATGCTGAAAAGTAATGCCTTTTAATTTATTATGTGAAAACCGTTAATGTTTTTTTTTAAATAAAAGAAATGTTATTAACATTATACATCTTTATTTTTCATGTGTGCCTATTTATTTCGCAACAGTCACCCTGGCAACTAAATCATTTCTCCCTACAGGAGAACAGTTTGTTGATACTGTTATTGTAGAATGTTTGACTTTGTTGATGGAGCTACCACTGCACCTCTGCTTGTGCTGCTTCATCACTATCAAAGTAAAGTTCTCAGAGGTGCTATTTAGGTTTTGGAGACAACTGAAAATTGGATGGTGCCAAGTCAGAACTGGGTGGAGGATGATGATGGTGAAACCATGGTGTTGGATTGTTGCAGTTGTCACAGCTAGCATATGCGCTTTGGGCATTGTTATGCTGAAGGAGAGGGTGCTCCATATGTGTGGATGGAATTTTCAGATTTGAAACTTGGTTGCAGTGTGCTGTTGCTCATGCACCAACATGTTATGTTATACATTGCCATGTTGTAGACTATAATTCAGAGCTCTCTAGTTGCAGAGTGCTGCAAATCTGTACATATGAAGATTAAAGATGTAGAATGCTTATAACATTTGTTTTCTTTAAAAAGCTTTAAGAGTTTTTAAATAAAAAATTCAGAGGCACTACATTTCAGGACATCCTCATAATTACGTGCACCTGTCCTACAAATCTACTTGAAAATGGGAATGATCTGTACTTCTTCCCTGTCACTGGCTATCCTTTATTGTTCTGGAAACCTTCATAAACTACTGCTAGAAGAGGAGAGTGTTTCCTTTTTCTGCATATCTCAATACCTGTCATTCCAACATTCATGCAGTGATTGAAATGAGGAACCATATTGGGTCTCCCACTGTGAAGCAGTTGCAGAAGAATGAATACAGTATTTTGGCCCCCTCGTATGTGATTTTGATTCACTTAATGATTTTACATAAGACCAAAACTTATTAGTGTTTTTATTCAAACTGGTTGGCAAAATTTTACTTTCATGTACACTTCTCTCTTTGCTCTCTTTATGCTCATTTTCTCATTCATATTTAGTCAGCTAGATTCTGACTTTGCTTGAATCGTGATGAGACTCTATTTGCTTCTGTAACAACTTTCTAACATGGCTTACTTAACCATAGGTTGTCTTTCCCATCTGTTAAAACTTTGTTTAGAATATACTTGTCTAAGGTATGCTGAATTATGCTTTTGCTTTTTATCCTTTTGTACTCTACATCTTTGTCCACAGAACTGAATATTTGATGTTGTTTACTCAGGTACTCTGTATCTCTTGTACCCTGCTACTCTTGTAATAAAAAAATACAAGGATGTTCAATAAGTAGTACAACACACTTTTTTGTCATCAGTTTTGGTTTAAAAATACTCCCAATTCAGCCCCTATCATTTCATGCCGTTCTGACAATGTGGCAGTGCTATATGTAGTGTTCAAAATGGCATCTGTAATGGAGGTGTGCTCCAAGCAGAGAGCTGTCATTGAGTTTCTTTGACGGATGCTCACTGAATTTCTGCATGAGGCCGGGCAGTGAACAAAAGCATAGTGAGTCCTTGGGCAAAGTGTCTATCATCATCACAACAAGGTTGCACAAACCTGTCTGATCTCTCATGCTGGCCACACACTCCTGCTATGTTGCAACATATTGACACTTTAATTTGAAGTGATCTACAGATCACAATCGAACACCTTGTTGCACAACTGGATGTCTTTGTTGGTAGTGCTGACACACTCGTCCACCAGTTGGGGAATTCAAATGTATGTGCCTGCTGGGTTCCTAACCACCTGACAGAACGCCATAAAGAGCATTGAAGGACAATCTGTGCAGAATTCCTTGCATGTTAAAATGCTGATTATGTCAACTTTTTTTTAACATTATCACAGGGGATGATACATGGGTTCATCACGTCAAAAAGGTGACAAAACAGCAATCCATGGAGTGGCACCATTCACCTCTTCTTGGAAGGAAAAGGTCAATACACCACCCTAAGCTCGTAAAGTCATGGTGCTGATGGTCTTCTGTAACTGTGAAGTGGTTATTCTGTTTGATGTCCTCACTTATGGTGCAACAATCAACTCTGAAGTGTATTGTGCTACCCTTAGGAAACTGAAGAAACAACTTCAGTGTGTTCATCACCACAAAAATGCCAACTAACTTCTCCTTCTTCAGACAATTCAAGGCCTCACACAAATGTGTGCACCAAAGAGGAGCTCACAGAACTTTACTGGACTCTCCTTTCTCATTCACACAACAGCCCAGATCTCACACCAGCCAACTTCCGTGTTTCTGGCTCAATGAAAAATGCAGTCAGTGGGGAGCAGTACATGGATGATGGGGAGGTTATTGATGCAGCAAGACATTGGATTCAATGTCGAACAGTAGCCACGCAGCCCTACAGGCTCTCCCTGTAAGGTGGCATAATGCCGTTGCATTGAATGGATATGTATTGAGAAATACAATTTTGTAGCCAAAAGAGTGGGAAATAATATGGTGTATTCGAATCAAGACTAAAATCAACCTGCTTTCAGAAAATAATGTGTTGAATTACTTACTGAACACCCTACATATTTACTTAACTTTCTTGACACTCCTTGTAACATCCGTCACTGATGCTATCTAGCATTGTGATTGCTAATGCCTTCCTCTATGTTAACTGATTCAAAAAGCTGAGATCTGTTCATTGCTAGGAGGTGTAATATACTACCCTCATGAGATGGTTCTCTAACTCTCTGCTTGAAGTAATTTTTGGACAAGACATTCAGAATAATGTCACATACCTCCCGATCTCTAGCACTAGTACTTATTGCATGACTCTGACAAATTAAAATCACCCTCTGTTACAATAGTATGACCAAGGAACTTATTCATGATATTCTGCAAGTTATCTTTGAAGTGTGGTGCCACTACAGGTCCAAAGCAGGTGATCTACAAAAGCATCTGGTAACCATGTTTGAGCTGCCATTGCTGCTGAACTTCACCCAGATTATTTCATGTTTGAAATCCATAATAAACCCGCTAGGTATTACTGCAATAAATATGCCACCATCATTAGCATCTATGCTATCCTTCTGGTGTATATTCCAATCTGTGGTTAGGATTTCTTTGCTGTTCACTTCCACTTTCAAACATCTCTTTGTTCCTAATACCATCTGGGTATTATTAACTTTAATAAGTGATTCTAATTCTGGGACCTTACTGTGGCTGCTTCAGCATTTTAATGATGTCATATTACTCTTTTCTTTTTCTGATATATGAAGGTGAACATTCTCCAAGAATAATGTGGCTGACCTACTTTCGACTGTGGCAGGCACACACAGAAGAAACCCTGACTTTAAACATGCCATTGTCCACAATATGTGTACAAGCAAAAAAAATATATAATCCCATCAGTCAAGAAATGCTTGCAAAAGTCACTGAAAACTTGTTGAAAATGATATGACAGAATGAATCTATACACAAAATTCAGATTTCATGGTAGAAAATAAAATGTTTACAGTGCAAAATTATTCTTTTTTTTTTTTTTTTTTTTTTTTTTTTTTTTTTTTTTTTTTTTTTTTTTTTTTTTTTTTTTAAAAAAATCCCGCATATTATCAGGAATTATTCAATTCAAAGAAAGACACAGAACTTTTTAAACAACACTTAGTTCTCTGCTGATGACAGACAGTTATGAATGAGCAGCTGAAAATCTATAAAGGACAGCAGTCATGGCATAAGTCATAGATGAAACTCCAAAACTGTGTAATAAAGATGGCAATGATGGTGAGGCAGCAAGGCGACTTGATAGAAAAGTTACACTGGTGAACTCAGTCTGGTGCTGGTGAGAGGAGTATTGTCTTTGGTACATAGTGAGGTGCATAACTGGACTGGAAGGGAGAAATATAGCAAAGAAAGTCAGATACCATGCAAAGAAGAGTGAGAGTGTTGAATGAGTGAAGCAGGGTGTGGGGACAGAGTTGTAGGTGGGTGTGGGACTGAGGGCAAGTGGAGATTGAGGACAGTAGGTTTGCTGCATCAAAAATTGCTATAAGAATAATTTGCATCCAAGGAATTAAGAGATACTGTTGTTAGAGAGCAGGATCCAGATGGTATGAGTTATGAAACAGCCTCTAAAGTTGAGTATGTGGTCCTCAGCAGTGTGTTATGCTAATTGATTGACAACTCTGCTCTTGGCCAAAGCTTCACTGTGAGTATTCATTCTATCAGACAGCTGTTTGATGGTCATTTCCACATGAAAGACTGTGAGGGAATTACAGTGGAGCTGGTATATGGCATGGGTGCTTGAAAAGGTGGTCCTCTCTCTTACAGGGTAGGATACACCTGTGGCAGAACTAGAATAAGATATGTTGCGTGTGTGCATAGGAGACGACGTGCACATAAGGTTATGGCACTTGTAGCAATGGTAGAATGTGAGAAAAATATGTAAAAGTTAATTATTAGGCCAATTTTTTGTATTTTTGATAATTTTTGTGTCCATATAAGACATGTTGCATTAAAAAGAGAATGGACTAACCCATTTAAAAAAACCATGCTTGATAGATAACAAGTGTGAATTCCTGTTGATTCATCAACATTCTCTGATGAGCACTGCTTGATGTTTTTATGTCACTTTTCATGACATTTAGTTATAGCTACCCATTCATTGTGATAACACAGTGAAATTCTGATCATTAACTTCAACCTTAGAAGCAAAATATTTACTTTCTATCTTTTATTTCTATATCCTTCGTTTTCCTCTAGTGGTGTATAAGTTTTTTTGTTTGTTTGCTGACTTTTTTGGATGATGATGGTTCTTCAATCTTCAGGCACTCTGATTACACAAAATCACCCAAATTAGGCCTATTGGAAGATTGATCTTTGTTGGTGTTGAGGTGTCCTCATTTGTATTATTATTGTTGTTGTTGTTTTCCAGCCATTCCCTAGACTTTATCAAAGCAAGCATAACATTTTCCATCATTACTCTCAATTGATGTAGTCTGCACTACTGCAGCCCATGAACTGTCATGACTAACTCAAAATTTCCTTCAAAACCCTGATGTTTGTACAAAAATTGAAAAGGTACCTGTCAGGCCTAGTTCTTTCCATGCGACACTTTTTTTCATATATATTTCCTTAAACAAGCTACTTTCTCTTCACTTAAAAATGATTCAAAGAATATGAAATGGAAAGTAATGCGACTGATTTCTGAGGTTTCATTTTTGTTGTTATCTTTTCTTGTGAAATCAAACATGACAATTTTTTTCATATCATTATCCTCTGCTTTGAATGGACAAAGGCTAAAACCTTGAAAAAATTTAAATTTAAATTTGTAGTAAGTACCTATGGGACCAAACTGCTGAGGTCATGGGTCCCTAGGCTTTCACACTACTTAATCTAACTTAAACTAACTTATGTTAAGGACAACACACACACCCATTCCCGAGGGAGGACTCGAACCTTCAATGTGGGGAGCCGCATGAACTGTGGCAGGGCACCGCAGACCGCACAGCTACCCTGTGCAACTAAAAACTTGAAAACTGGTCACAAAATAGTCCTTCAAATCAGTACTGTACAAAGTCTTTACAAAACTATGGCAAAAGATATACTTAATGTGTGACAGCAAGATTCATTTTGCGCTTAAAATTGTCAATTGTCCTCCTGCAGACCTTTGTCAGTGGATGAAAGATAGCATCATTCACCAGCTGTGTGATATGCATTGAGTTTGCTGGATGGCACACAAAGCAACGCCATTTTGTTCACACAACTGAAAAATAACCTTAAGGAAAACCTGGCAGCTGGATGAAGGGGTTCAAAAAATGTAGGTGAGAACATCCATCCAGACTTAGATTTACATACTTCCAATGTATCAGATGCAAGATTTGCCATATGAGCAGTTAGTATGCCAAATTCAAAAAGTACATTTGGGGGGAAGGGTTTGTCATCAATATTATTCCCAATTTTGTATACAGCTTACTACTCTGTTTGCAAGAACTTTTAAGACTTTTAGACCACAGGTAAATTGCAGCTTCATCTGTATTAAATCCTGTATGAGGTTAGTTCCCTTGTTGAAAGCTGTTTGTTGATCCAGCGTTGGCTAGCTGCCATTTTTTGAAGTTTCTATAAGGTCTTTATAGCTACCGTATTGTTTCTGGGACATTCAAAGCTCCCACTCTACTTCACCCTTGTAGACTTTCCCCTACATTATGGCACTGCCCACTTCCCATAACTTGGAATAAGGACTGAAGGTGAACAATTGAAGAAGGTGGAAAGTGTCTAGTGCTTGGGAAGTGCATAGAGGAAAATGGAAGAAATGAGTGAGAGATCAGTGGACATGGCAGACAAGCAGAAACATTCTTGCAATGTGTCATGATCCTGGTTTGGAACAAAGATGCCCCACAAAAAAGCAAAGATGTAATGTATAGAAGTTACTGTATCCCAATACATGCCTTTCCTTTTGAAACATGGATAATGAAGAAAAAGAAACGTAAACAAATTACAGACATGTGAAATAAGTTTCCCCAGAAGTAGGATAGGGGTAAGAAGAAGAGATAGGGTGAGGAACAAGAGGGTAAGGAAAGGGAATAGATGGCTGAAAGAGTGGTGGAGTGTGTTGAAAAAAGAAGTGAGGACTGGACCAGAGTGAATGCAGAAGGCCAGTGGGAAAACTGAACTACACTCCTGGAAATGGAAAAAAGAACACATTGACACCGGTGTGTCAGACCCACCATACTTGCTCCGGACACTGCGAGAGGGCTGTACAAGCAATGATCACACGCACGGCACAGCGGACACACCAGGAACCGCGGTGTTGGCCGTCGAATGGCGCTAGCTGCACAGCATTTGTGCACTGCTGCCGTCAGTGTCAGCCAGTTTGCCGTGGCATACGGAGCTCCATCGCAGTCTTTAACACTGGTAGCATGCCGCGACAGCATGGACGTGAACCGTATGTGCAGTTGACGGACTTTGAGCGAGGGCGTATAGTGGGCATGCGGGAGGCCGGGTGGACGTACCGCCGAATTGCTCAACACGTGGGGCGTGAGGTCTCCACAGTACATCGATGTTGTCGCCAGTGGTCGGCGGAAGGTGCACGTGCCCGTCGACCTGGGACCGGACCGCAGCAACGCACGGATGCACGCCAAGACCGTAGGATCCTACGCAGTGCCATAGGGGACCGCACCGCCACTTCCCAGCAAATTAGGGACACTGTTGCTCCTGGGGTATCGGCGAGGACCATTCACAACCATCTCCATGAAGCTGGGCTACGGTCCCGCACACCGTTAGGCCGTCTTCCGTTCACGCCCCAACATCGTGCAGCCCGCCTCCAGTGGTGTCGCGACAGGCGTGAATGGAGGGACGAATGGACACGTGTCGTCTTCAGCGATGAGAGTCGCTTCTGCCTTGGTGCCAATGATGGTCGTATGCGTGTTTGGCGCCGTGCAGGTGAGCGCCACAATCAGGACTGCATACGACCGAGGCACACAGGGCCAACACCCGGCATCATGGTGTGGGGAGCGATCTCCTACACTGGCCGTACACCACTGGTGATCGTCGAGGGGACACTGAATAGTGCACGGTACATCCAAACCGTCATCGAACCCATCGTTCTACCATTCCTAGACCGGCAAGGGAACTTGCTGTTCCAACAGGACAATGCACGTCCGCATGTATCCCGTGCCACCCAACGTGCTCTAGAAGGTGTAAGTCAACTACCCTGGCCAGCAAGATCTCCGGATCTGTCCCCCATTGAGCATGTTTGGGACTGGATGAAGCGTCGTCTCACGCGGTCTGCACGTCCAGCACGAACGCTGGTCCAACTGAGGCGCCAGGTGGAAATGGCATGGCAAGCCATTCCACAGGACTACATCCAGCATCTCTACGATCGTCTCCATGGGAGAATAGCAGCCTGCATTGCTGCGAAAGGTGGATATACACTGTACTAGTGCCGACATTGTGCATGCTCTGTTGCCTGTGTCTATGTGCCTGTGGTTCTGTCAGTGTGATCATGTGATGTATCTGACCCCAGGAATGTGTCAATAAAGTTTCCCCTTCCTGGGACAATGAATTCACGGTGTTCTTATTTCAATTTCCAGGAGTGTATATGGCAAGGCTTATGTTCCAAACAGACCCAGCATGGGGCTGGAAGCTCTTCATAATGATGATTATGATGGTGGTGGTGGTGATCTGCATTAAATACTCCTTATGGATGAGAGAAAAAATTGTGCAAGCTATTATTATCCAAAGTCCAGTTCAGTCACACTGTGAAACAGTTTACTGTTCGATAATATTGTATCTTCAAGGAATTTTTGTTTCTGAAATTCTTAATGTGATGTATGTTCATCTTCACAAAAACAATTCTGTCCACTTCTTGCCAGATTTCCCATCTTCAGAGAAATACCGATCTTCATCCCTGTTACAAGTTTTTGGATACTTTTGATCAGTTTACCTCTACTAATAGCGAATCTGTTCTTTTGACTCACCCAGAATACAGAAGGGGCTAATCTGTCCTCTTCAGAATGTTTATAAATCACAGTTGCTATGGGAATTTTGTACAGTTTACTAGCACTTGCTATGGCCATTCCTTTTCTTACAGTTCCCAATGCTTAAAGCATTTGCCTTTCTTTATACAAGAGAATCTTCTTTTTATTTTTCCATATCAATTTATTGTTGGAAACCTGAAAAATTCAAACAAAATCATATACCAATGAAAATAATCAATTTTTGAAAAATCATATGGTACATAGTCTACAGAGAACGCAAGGGAGTTAATGTCTGAAGGTAAACAAATAGGCAGTCAGAACACAAAGAGTAGAACTGGTTTATACACCAGAAATTGAGATTGTATGTCATAGCTTGACAGCGGAAGACAGGTACTGGAAGAATATAATTATTTCTGCTGGGTTAAACGTATGGTGTGTGTAGTGTTTGCATTAGACAAAGATTCTTAGAAGTAATATATTATTTATGATCCCACTAATTTCATCGTAAATTATTCCCCAGTACCTAATACACCACTTCTGCCTCCAAATTATGTTATAAAATTTTGCAGCTTTAGTAAAAATTATTATGATGTTCAGTTATATTCCTAAAACAATTTCTAAAGTGAAGAACTAGGATCTGCATACCATTAAACAACAGGTTAAGGAGCACTTAACTCCTGATAGTTTAATAATGTGAACCACATTGCACATATTAAACCAAATAATGGGGCCATTTTCCTTTTGGGACAAAACATGATATTTCTTTTATCAAGACTACCGTCCCTTTACTAAAAAAATTCATTGTAAACTTCTCTGAGTGAAAACACGGTAAAGAGGAATTTGCAGTACCAGTCATCATGGGTCAACCAAAATGTGTGAGATACAATCTGTCAGCTTTGGCTACTGACATTGTAAACATGCCACAAACATTGTAAACAATGTGACAACTATTATGTCATACATCAATGGCAATTTTTGAAACAGAGAAACACATCAAGTTTTGGTTACTAGAATTTACGACACTGAAAAATAAAGACTTCAAATTACATGATCAGTTAAATATAAACAAGAGAAACACTTCTTGGAAAGAATAGAAATCAAATATCATAGAAACAAGTTCTACAGATGTAATGAATGTCACCTTAAATGATAACTAGCATTGAAAAAAACACTTCACCCGTAGGTATATAAGTCAAGAGGAAGTTGTGACATGAGATTTCAACTAATAATTTAATAAGAAGCAGTATAACTACTTGTGAAGAAGTAGAATTGAATAACATAAAGCCTGATGGAAATCACAATATATATTAAAATCCAAGGAAAAAAATTGTCATTAACAAATTGGTGTTAGTATCGAAAATACATTTTAGCTATTTAGCTCAAGTGGAGATTGTGATACATAGTTAAAATGTATGCAAGTTTCAGTAGTGAACCAAAACTGTTATCACAGAACAACATTAACTACTTATTAGCATGAAAATGAACAGAGTGCCATAAGTAAACACTAGCTGTAGTGGAAACCGTTAAACAATACAAATTTAAAATAAAAATAAAAAAGTTTATTACTGAGAAAAAGGCTAATGATGAAGTAAATATTATTATCACAGTCTAACACTGTGTGCATACCAAGAAGTGGCATCCCAAATCACATGATATGGGCCATAGAGCCCCACACACAAGTGACAGATCACAGGTATCGGTCACATGGGCATGAGATTGCTTTGTACATTGAACATGTATGGACAAATTGCAGAAGTCGATTGCTAATCACATAAAAATCCCAGGCAGTCTAATGAGTCGCATGTGATGTATGCCAATTTGGCCACCTGGTTGTGACTGCTTCCGGGACAGCAAAAGTTACTTTTATTGCCAGAAGTAGAAGATACAGATGATGTTAGATAGAAGCAAACTTAAACTCAAAAGCATCAGAACGTCTGTAGCATGACAAAGGTAACATCACAAAAAGCTTGCTAATTTTATGATGTGGTGCACAGGTACACAAAAAATGTATCAGTGCCACATAACAACCCCCTCCTTCCCTCTCCCCCTCCCCCCCCCCCCCCTCCCCCCACACACACACAAACAATTGTTCTGGACTTGTTCAGAGACAGCTGATGGCTGCCATGGGTGAGCATTGTATATTGGTGCAATGGTGCTTTAATTGCTGCTATAGTTGTGGATGTTTCACTGTACCAGGCAATTGTGCTGGCACTAAATAGTCGTCCACTGCAATTCATAGTGTCTCACCATAAACCATCCCTGTAAAAGACACAGCAGTATCTGTTTTGTATGCTGTTCAAAGGCCTAATAGAACTAAGTGGAGTGCCTCTGTCCACTTTTCTTTGTGACATATTAGTGATGCCTTTAAGGACTGTGGGGCTGCTTACTTCACTGGTCAGAGCCAACAGGCCTGTTTACTTCACTGGTCAAAGCTGATGGTTGGGATCACTAATTTCCTTGTAGATCTTAAGATAAAAAAAATTAATTATGTCCTTTTGCCTTTCGGTACATATTGAACACTATCATCTTCATCCAATAACTGATCAGTGCATCTTGCAATAATACAAACAAGAATTTTCAAGTATTAATTAATATCAATACGCAAGCAGTAAGTGATTATCTTGAATGATTTCTTTACCTCATTTGAAAAAACTTTGGTGTGGGTTTTTTTTCCAAACACTGAACTATAATCTATGACACAAGTGTTATCTGTCTCACTATTAATACCCTAAGTTATATGGTCTAAGAGTATTGCGCTAGAATGCATTTTGCTCGTGTTAGCTGATAATCTGCAATTTACAATTTCATGGTTACACAATTAATGAATCTGCAGCTATAACAAAATAAGCCTGGCTTTACCTATGAGATAATGTATGTTACACTTCTGAAATAAGTCACAACATTCTAGTTGGTATATTTATGCCATTACTACTTTTGTGTTTCTTCATTCTTCATAAAACTGGTAGACGGATATAATCTAACCAACAAAGTGTTACAATAAACCCAAATCTCATTTGTGTAATAAGTGGTGGTAAATGTTTTTGACTATCAGATAATTTTCATTAATTCTTTAGATCAAGTAAATTGCACTTAATTAATTTTAATTTTCTTTATTAATAAAATTATCTTTTGTGAAAAATGTTCATTTTTCTGGGGTAAGTAACTTTTGTTATGGATTCTCTACTCAAAGTATTTAACTTAAAAGCTGCATTTAAGTTATAGAAGTATGTAACACAGTAGTCACTGAATAATTCTCGTTTATAAAGTACTTTAGTACAAAATCATACTTAGAAATCCATTATAATTGTTCTGTTGAATTAAACAAGATTTTTAACTGAACTGTTGAACCAAAACTCTAGGTTTGATTTCCACTTATTCAAATCTTGTGTATGCGTATGGTGAGAAATTCAGTTGGATGTAGGTAGTTAAAAAAAGTTTGCAGATATTATTACAATGGTTGTTACAAGGTTCTGGAACATGAAATTTGTGAAATATTGTCACATTTGAAGCACATCAAAGTCTAAATCCGAAATCAGAGTGGTCAGTGAAGTTCAACACTCAACACCGAAAGCATTTTTATTATTGACTAACATACAGGCAGAACAGAACTGACCTCCTAGATTGAGAGTTAAACTATTTATACAAACATAAGATAATTCAAGAACTTTCCAGAAATGACAGATACTAAATAACAAATAATTGCTGGTGGTCATGTTTGAACAGGGAACCCACAACTCTCAAGCCAATAATGCCAGCCTCTATGACACAGTAAATGCACCACAGCTTGCAGCATTGCTCCCTTTCCTAGATAGAAAGCAACCTGCTGTTTCAGAAGTTCTCACTGGAATCAACTACAGCACCCTGAATTTAGATCTTGTCAGTTGTCTTATGTGTGGTTGTGTTGGTGGATCCTCATGTTCTGGTCTTGTTGTTACATCCTATTCACTATAATGAGCATTGAAGGTCATCCCCGTCCCACCAAAGCTTTGCAATCATCAGGTGGGTCTACTTATCCTTGAGCCTCTCATTGTCAGTGTGCACCTATGGGTTGTAGCAGGGCTTCATACGAAGGACACAGGTGATGTCTCCATACTTTCATCTTCTTGATGAAAAGTTAAAATCATTGACCTCATATGTGACATCTGACAAGTCACTAAGTATCTGATATGGCTCAAAATAATGCCTTTGTAACTTTTCCGATAGTCTCACTTTCCACACAGATGTAAAAATCCGTATCAAGTATACTTGGTGTGATAGCACTCTTGATCTCTACCCTGGGCAGGGTCTGTATGAGGGCCAGCTGTCTTGCTTTTCAGTCCTAATGATGAGCTGTTTTGTGTAGTGATTCTGAATGTCATTGAAATACGAATAATGTATCCATTGTCATTTTGGCCTTGTGATTGTGGAGCATGATTGTGTCTTGCTTCATTGTATTGTAGTGAATCTCACGAGGGGTAGTATTTTATTCCAATCTCTCCTTTCAACATCAACATACATCAAAAGCATATCTGTCAGCACCTTATTAAAGCATTCTGTGAGGTAATTCATACGTGGATAGTAGGCAGTTGTCATCCTGTGGGTGATATCATAATGTGAAATTATCTCTTATGCTAGTCTTGACTGGAAAACATTTTCACAATCAAAGATCATTACACAGAGTGTTCTATGCTTCAGAATGACATCTTCTACAAGCAACATTGCAATTTTGTGAGCTTTTGCAGTCAGCAAACTTTGGGGACAGCACAGCGAATGAGGTAGTCGGTGTAGATCTGTGGCAAGTGTGTCCATCTGTGGCATTCCTTAAAATCTAATGGATCAGTAGAGACCTGGTCAATGATACCTGAATCTGATTCTGCCTAAAATCTTCACAAGTCCCAGGTGACCAGATGTTGGAGCATAGTGGAAATCCTTTAGGACAGCTAGCCATAAGTAAGTTGAGGTGATGAACGACCATTTGTTCCTCATTGAATAATACTCCTCTTATACAATGTTCCATTTATCAATTGGAATTCTTTTGTGGTTGGTTCCTCCCTTTTCAAGGTGTCAATTATTTTCAGAAATGCTGTATTTTCCCTCTGTTCATCAGCAATGTTGTTCAATCAGTCTGTATCCACGTGTTTGCATCTGCTTGTATATAACGCTGTGATGTCATACTCCTGAAGCCTCAGTGTCCATCTGGCCAGTCAGCCTGATAGATCCTTCAGGCTAGTCAGCCAGCATAGAGAATGGCAATCTGATACAATGGTGAATGGTTTACCAAATAAATACAGCTTGAACTTGTTGATGGCCCAAACAACTGTAAGGCGCTCATTCCTGTTCGTGGATTAGTTCATGTCAGACCTGCAGAGTACTCTAGAAGCATAAGCTCCTTCCTGTATCTGTACTAGAACTGTCCTTGTCTGGCAGCAGAGGGCGGTTCTGTCTCTGTATTTTCTTTGTACAATGCTAGAACTGGAGAACATGTTAGCACCTCCTTAAAGACAAGGAAAGACCTATTTTATGCTTTGTTCTAGGAGATTTTTGCACCTCCCTGTAGTAGTTTGTGAAAGGGTTGTGTTTTTATGAGTCATGGATAATGCAAGACATTCCAACAATAGTCCTCAAATCAAGAATGTGTCAAACAATTGAATAATCTGTGACTGCTCTTGTTTCCTATTGATTAGGATGGCTGCCATTGCCATTCAGTATGTGTGTCAGTGATTTTATTTTCTGGGTGGTGATGAGATACTTTTTCAGATTTAAGCAGAGGCTTGCAGTTTGAACACACTTCATCATGGTTGTCAGGTGGCCCAGATGTTCTTTGCATCATTACAATTTTTCTAAATCATTTCATATGGTTGGTTTCATAATGCCTTCTGCATGGGCTCGCAACTCCAAAAACAGAGACATTAAATACAATTATCAATCATCAGGCTCATTTAGTGTACTAAAATCACTATAGAATTTCACAGTAATATGGAACATAGAAAAATGCAGTATTATTGTAGTACTAGAACAGTGCTGAACTTCATCAACTTCATTTCTTAAGTTATCGTAGGTGTCAAAATCAAAGTCTACAACAGTATTTCAAGGTGTAATTTTCTTTTTCCATCATATAACTCTCTTGTTCGAGTCATAAAATTTTCTGAAAGCCAGAGCTGTATTTAAAGTTGTATCTTTTGTTTACACAAGCCATATTGTTCCATAGTTAACAACTAGGGATCAGTTTTACAGCCTTACGTTGCTTCCCTCAGTTCATGATTTTCAAGTCTTTCTGGAATGAAGATTGGGGAAAATTCATGCAACAAATCATGTATTGAAATTATTTACACTATTTCAGTTTATTTTTATTTTATTTCCTTTTGATTAGTATTTATTTATGTATTTTGCATGTAGGTAGCTCTGAAGACACATATGATATCATCCACAAGTATATGAAAAGAAGAATTCATTTGAAAAAACTGAACTAAAAACTTGCAAGGAGACAGAATGGTTGACCATTACTTACCTTCATGAGACAAAATTCCAACATTGGCAGCAGTCGCAATTGATGACGTTTATACTCATATACAAAAATTTATGTTCTTATATCCATACTGGATCTTGTTAGACTCCGTGGCTGTTATTCAGTTATAGATTGTCAATGTAGCATGAACCACAACTAAATTTCAGTTGACATAAAATATGTATGTTATATTTACTGTTACACTATGGAATTTGTGAGTCTGCATTGGTACTAACACTGTTTCTGTTCTCACCAAACTAACTTCAGCAAATGCTCATAATCATCATTGAACTCTCTTTTATACCCTATATGTTTTGAGTAAGTTTACTTGTTAACTTTAAATACAATACCTTCTGTCTTATTATTTCATACCTGTCACTGCTTGACCAATCTGTGGCATGTGTGAAATATAAAAGGTAGTAAAAAAAGTAATCAAAACAACATTTACAAAATAACATCTTCCACTGTTCAACAGTTCTGTTTTTTATTTGTTACATAATAAAAGAAAATCGAACAATATAAATGCAGGTTGTAATATCAACACTATTATGAAAAGGACAGAGTGCTACTCACCATCAAGATAACATGTTGAGTTCCAGACATACACAATGAAAAGACTGTTACACACAAATTGTTTCTTCCATTTTCTGAAACATAAGCATGTCATCTTTATGCATGAGAAAATGGAAGAAGCAAAAAGTCTATCACCTGAGACCATAATGTGTAACAGTCCTTTCATTGTCCCTGTCTGCAACCTAACATGTAGTCTTTATGGTGAGTAGCAGTCTGTCCTTATCATCATATAGTAGGATCAAAGAAAACCCATTTAGGTGGCTGTCAACAGCTGAAACTATTTTGAGAGAAAAAAAAACAAATTGTTTTCATCAAGAGCGATTCACAAATCCCATATTCTTTTTCTGCAGACATGGACCAATCAGCTAAAGAGCTGAGTGCATTATGATTTCCTGATAGATTAAATCTGTTGGCCAAACTAGGACTCGAAAGTTTAGTAAAGCACTTGCCTGCTAAAGCAAAGGTCCCAGGTTCCAGTCTCAGTCTGACACACAGTTCTAATCTCCCAGGAAGTTTCAAAATCAGCGCGCATTCTACTGCAGAATGAAAATTTGTAATGGATTGCTGTAGAAGTCATCTGGGAAAGAGATGTCCCCTAAAGTGTACTGCGTCACAGTCCAGCCTACTCTGCAGGTTTACCATCTTGCTAAACTAAATTGTTGTGGTTGCAATGTCCTTAGTGCTATCTAGTGGACTTTCTGGACATTTTTGTACAGCAATATATTGCCACTAGAAAAGGGCATTCACTTAGAATCTGTATTGCCTTTTTTCTCATCTGTAGATGTCTTATTTTGTGTAAGATTTTATTTTGAAAATGTGCAAACTATTTTACTCAGCTGAAGAAGCCTTGAAGCTGCCACTAGACAGTGATTACAAGGTCAGCAGTGAAAATGAATCTGACAATGAGTCATTACCACAACCAAGTGCTTCAGCACAACAATCATTTGAGCAGTATGCAGCCATTCAGGGGACCTGACCAGCCAGCAGCACCTCCCATCCTTAAAAGGTTAAAGAAATGTTCACCATTATGAAGGAAACCCAGCTCACTCTGTTCATCTAGGAGACTTGGAAAGCTGTAGATAAAGGTGAACAGGTAGATGCCATCTTTCTTGATTTCTGGAAGATGTTCGATACAGTTCCACACTGCCACTGATATTCACAATTAAGTGCCTGGCAGAGGGTTTGTAGAACCACCTTCAAGCTATTTCTCTACTGTTCCCCTCTCAAATAGCACACGGGAAAAACAAACACTTAAATACGCGATCTGAGGCTTTCCTGGAGTATGCGACACTTCCAAGATGCGGGAAAATCTGTATTGGTCAAACAATCTGCACTATTGAGGATCACTGTAAAGAACACCAGTGCCACAGCTGTTTACCGCAGCTCAGTGAGTTGGCAATAGCAGAACACTGCATTGAGAATGGTGGACATTCAATGATATTTCTGTCAGGAATCATGAATCCAGTTGCACTACTGAGATGATAGTTCATAGATATGCTGTTCAATTAAAAGTTACTTGTGAGGTACAGTGTCAGAAGCGTACTGGGAATCTGAAAATATGGAATCAATTTGACATTCCCACCCAGTAGGAGTTGCAGATGATGCTGTTGTATACAGAGTTCTACTTCTAGGCTGCAGCACTAAAAAACTGTAGCAAAATGCAGGACGTCCTGCAGAGCATACATGCTTGGTGCAGGGAGTGGCAGTTGACCCTCAACATAAACAAACATAACATTTTGCGAATACATAGCGAGAACACTCTTTATTTTACTATAACTCAATTGCAGAACAGTCACATGGAAGCAGTTACATACATAAAACATCTAAGAGTACACATACAGAGCAATCTGAAATGGAACGACGACATAAAATTAACAGCGGGTAAGGCAGATACTAGAATGAGATTCATTGGAAGAATCCTGAAGAAATGTAGCCCGTCAACAAAGCCTGTAACTTCCAAAGCACCCATTCAGCTAATACTAGAATATTCCCCTCGCGCACACACACACATATCCATCCACACATATACAGACACAAGCAGACATATTTGAAGACATCTTCAAATATGTCTGCTTGTGTCTGTATATGTGTGGATGGATATGTGTGTGTGTACGAGTGTATACTCGTCCTTTTTTCCCTCTAAGGTAAGTCTTTCCGCTCCCGGGATTGGAATGACTCCTTACCCTCTCCCTTAAAACCCACATCCTTTCGTCTTTCCCTCTCCTTCCCTCTTTCCTGATGAGGCAACAGTTTGTTGCGAAAGCTTGAATTTTGTGTGTATGTTTGTGTTTGTTTGTGTGTCTGTCGACCTGCCAGCACTTTCATTTGGTAAGTCACATCATCTTCACACAATTTCAAGCTTTCGTAAGACTTGAAATTTTGTGTGTGTGTTTGTGTGTTTTTTATTGTGTCTATCTACCAGCGCTTTCCCGATTGGTAAGTCATGGAATCTTTGTTTTTAATATATTTTTCCCATGTGGAATGTTTCTTTCGGGAAACAGTCCACGTGGGGAAAAATATATCTAAAAACAAAGATGATGTAACTTACCAAGCGAAAGCGTTGGCATGTTGATAGACACACAAACAATTATAAACACACACACAAAATTCAAGCTTTCGCAACAAACGGTTGCTTCGTGAGGAAAGAGGGAAGGAGAGGGAAAGACGAAAGGATGTGGGTTTTAAGGGAGAGCGGAAGGAGCCATTCCAATCCTGGGAGCGGAAAGACTTACCTTAGGGGGAAAAAAGGACAGGTACACACTCGCACACACACATATTCATCTGCACATACACAGACACAAGCAGACATTTGTGTGTGTATGTTTGTGTTTGTCTCCCTCTCTCTTACTGCAATACACACACACACACACACACACACACACACACACACACACACAAACTCTGCCCTTTTGTTGTGGTGGCTTACATGTGTGTGTGTGGGGGGGGGGGGGGGTGTATTTCATGTAGTTCTTCAAAGGATAACTCTGAAAGCTAGCAATTATTCTTTCTTTTGTGTGTGCCTGTTGCTAACCCAATGCTTCTTCTTTTTGGTGAGTGGTCTCCTTTATTCAAAAGTATTTACGTTCTACAAGAACTTTCATACAACATATAAGTTTTTAGGCTTCCATGGATAAAATAATTTAAGATTTTTGGCTGCATTTAGTAGTTTACAATGATGTGGCCCAATACTCAAAATTGTTTTATACAAAATTTCCTACGACAGTAAAAAGAATTAGTTCATGTTCAGAACTTGCATTAGAGAAAGAAAAAGACTTTACCTTAATTAATATGTTCTGCACAACATCACAGATTACCATGTTCTTCGAAATGAGGCTGTGAAACTTAATATTTTATAACTAAACAGTTATTAACTAGTACAGTGATAATCTCACTTATGAGGGACACTGTAGAACACAAGACATATCTTTTAAGAAACATTGTTTTACAAATTCACTATAAAATCTATTTCTTTCTTCTTAGCAGGACATTTTGAAAGATCACCAAGTGTGGTGGCATAGTAGTTACACCAGTGTACTGGACTCAAATTGTGGTGGAGCATGGCTCGACTCTGTATCTGACCATTGTGTGCTAAGTTTTTCATGGTTTTCTTAAACATTTGACTTTCTTTCATTTGTTCATTTATTCAGGGATCTTCTCTCAAATGTATAGAATTTTTCATCATAATACAGTGAGACTTAGTGAGGCAGCACTCTCCTTAGTACACGGTCTTGAATTGGGGAGGATGATGGTTCAAAACCACATCTGACCATCCTGGTTTAGGTTTTCCATGATTTTCATAAGTTGCTTCAGTCAAATGCTGGGATGTTTTCTTTGGGAGAGCATGGGCTGACTTCCTTCCCCATCCTTCCCTAATGCCCTCCTGCAGGTCCAGGGGTTAGAATAGGCCCGAGGTATTCCTGGCAGTTGTAAGAGGCGACTAAAAGGAGTCTCACACTTTTTGCCCCTATGAGTTCAGATCCCATTCTATGGTTTGATCTGCCACTTTCAAAACTCTACAGTTGTGCAGGCCGTATGGGGAAGGACACCTTACGGGGTGCATGAGTTATCCATAATGCCCTTAGATTTGATCTCCTGAATCTCATGTCATGGCTCTGCATCTCCACCTGCAATTCAGCTATTCGGGTGAGGACACTTTTTGGGGTGTATCATCTTCTTCCATTGTCTCCCGTCCTCTTTCACCCCCTTGGCAATATTGAATTTCTCTGTGCCCAGTATGCAGCACAGTAACCAGTCCATTGTGGTGGGGCCATCGTGTACCCATTTGGTGGTAGCCCCCTGACAACACAGGGATCGCACTGCTGATGCCTGAGCTGTAAACTTCCCATGTATGCCAATGAGTAGATGCCAGTCTTCCTGGGGCATCAGGACTCCCAGCAACAGCCATCCTACCAGTTGGCCTTTGCTGTGGCTGGATGGTGCTCGTGGGGAGAGCCTCTGATCAGAGTGGGTGTCATCAGGGTGTATGACCCGCAATGAAGCAGACTAAGTCATCTCTTGCTGGTGACCACATGGCACCAGCAGTCTCTAAGAGGGCAAGATCAAATACAATGCTGACAGGGATAACCCTAAATCATTTCCCTCCCTCGCTACACTATGGGAGGAATGTAGGGCTACAGAATAGAGAGAGCCATATTTGCCTCGGTTTTTAGTCTGTGGTAGAGCTTATGGGGACTCCTTTCTACCTACGAAGCCTTAATTTTCCATTGAACACTTTGAGGATAAGTTTGGAGAAGTGACAGTGCTGTCCAAGATGCAAAATGGTGCAGTCTTGATTCAGACACCATCCCCAGTCCAGTTCCGGGCGTTACTCACCTGTGACAAGCTGGGTGATATTCAAGTTTCCATCATTCCCCATAAAAGCCTCAGCATTGTCCAGGAGATCATTTTCCATCGTGATCTCCTCTTGCAGTCTGATGACAAGCTCTGTGCCAATTTAGAACGGTAGAGTGCTCATTACATCCGGCACATTTACAGGGGACTCAAAGACAACAGGGTTGCTACCGGTGCCTTCATCGCGGCCTTTGAGGGTGATTCATTGTCTGAAAAGGTGAAGGTGATGTTTTACTGCTGTGTCATTACACCATATGTCTCTCCACCTATGCGGTGCCTTAACTGCTGGAAGTTCGGGCACATGTCTTCCTGCTGCACTTCCAGTGCCACATGTCGAGACTGTGGACGTCCACTGTACCCAGAAACTCCATGTGCACCTCCTCCCACTTGCATCAGCTGTGGAGAGAACCACTCCCCCTGCTCGCTAGGCTGCTCAGTACTCCAAAAGGAACAGAAAATCATGGAGTACAAGACCCTGGGTTGGGGTTGGTTTGTTTGGGGGAAGAGACCAAACAGTGAGGTCGTCAGTCTCATCGGATCAGGGAAGGATGGGGAAGGAAGTCGGCCATGCCCTTTCAAAGGAACCATCCCAGCATTTGCCTGGAACAATTTAAGGAAATCATGGAAAACCTACATCAGGATGGACAGCCGCGGGACTGAACTGCCGTCCTCTCAAATGTGAGCCCAGTGTGCTAACCACTGCGCCACATCGCTCAATCAAAGCCCTGGACCAGTTGACTTACACAGAGGCTAAACATAAATTTGAAACATTACACCCCATTCAGCTGACGTCGACATATGCTGTAGCTACATCACCATCGCCGTCCCAAGTGCCAGTGGTTCCTCACTCTGTGCCTTGAACAGTGGGCCCTCCTGGCCATCAGAATACATCTGCCCCCATGGTGGTAGGGAGAAAATCTTCCTCCGTTGCTCCCAAAACACCTACTTCGGTAGCAAGCCCCTCCCAAACACAGGGGACATTGGTCCCTCCCCCCTGCTGGAGAAGCAACAGCCTCCTCCGGCTCCTCTCATGCGAAAGGGGTCTCTTGAGGCCCTCTGTCCCAAGGTCTCCACTGATGCCACAGTGGATACTCGCCAGTGGCTCAAGGAGCCAAAAGCTGCTGGACGAAGAGCTTCATGGTCTTCCTCCGTGCCTGAAGTTGCTTCAGAGAAATCTTCCCAGCAAGGCCCTAAAGAGAAGCGAAAGGGAAAGCAAACTAAGTAGTAGTCTGCTAAGAAACACAACCCTCTGGTGGCCCCAACACCACCACTCCCTATCAGTTCTGCATCTGAGGATGCAGTGGAAATCTTAGTGTTCCCTGCAGACCTGGATCTCACTGATGCGTCATACACCATAGAAATGGCTACAAATACTCAATCAGTGGTAGCAAGTGACCCTGAGGCATAACCTGCCTCCTTGTGTGCTTCATGCCTTCCCAGCCTCATGGTAACATTATCCTCCAGTGGAATTGAGGCTGTTTTTTCCACCACCTGGCTGAGCTATGGCAACTCTCAAGCTTTACACCTGCTTTCTGTATTGCCCCTCAGGAAACCTGGTTCCCAGAAATGTGGACCCCTGCCCTCCACAGCTATAGGGGACATTACAAGAACCATAGTGACTATTATAGAGTGTCAGGTGGAGTTTGTGTCTATGTCCTGAACTCGGTATACAGTGAACCTGTTCCCCTTCAAACCCCTCTTGAAGCTGTGGCTGTCAGGATAAGGACAACACAGGAAATAGCTGTCTACAGTGTATATCTTCATCCAGATGGTGCAGTTCCCCTGAATGCATTGGCAGCACTGATTGGTCACCCTAAATCTTTCCTACTTTTGGGAGATTTTAACACAGATAACCCCTTGTGGGGTGGCGCCCTGCTTACTGGCCAAGATAGGGAGGTCGAAAATTTACTGTCACAACTCGACCTCTGCCTCTTAAATACAGGCGCCCCCACAAATTTCAGTGTGGCACATTGCACATATTCAGCCATTGATCTCTCGGTTTGCACTCCTGGCCTTCTCCCATCTATCCACTGGAGTGCACATGACGACCTGTGTGGTAGTGACTACTTCCCCACCTTCCTGTCACTGCCCCGGTGTCAGGCCCATGGATGCCTGCCAAGATGGGCTTTAAACAGGGCATATTGGGATGCTTTCACCTCTGCTTTCACCATTGAATCTCCCCCACATGGTAACATCGATGTGGTGGTTGAGCAGGTAACTACAACGATCGTTTCTGCAGTGGAAAATGTGATCCCTCATTCTTTAGGGTGCCCCCAGTGAAAGACAGTCCCTTGGTGGTCACCAGAAGACACTGAGGCAATTAAGGAGCATCAGCGTGCTCTACAGCGGCATAAATTGCACCCTTCCCTGGAGCACCTCATAGCATTTAAACAGCTCCGTGCCCTCATTTGCCAGCTTATCAAAAGACGGAAACAGGAGTGTTGGGAGAGATACATCTCTACCATTGGGTGCCGTGCATCACCTTCCCAAGTCTGGGCACAGATCAAATGAGTTTTGGGTACCAGACCCCAACAGATGTTCCTGGTGTTAACATTAATGGTGTGTTATCTACCGACGCAAACTCAATTGCCGAGCGCTTTGCTGAGCACTGTGCTTGAGCCTCTGTGTTACAGAATTACCCTCCAGCCTTTTTCACTCTCAAATGGCAGGTGGAAGGGAAAGTTCTCTCGTTCACTAACACCACAGTGAACCCTATAACGCCCCATATGCAGAGTGGGAGCTCCTCAGTGACCTTGCACATTGCCCCGACACGGCTACTGGGCCAGATCAGATCCACAGTCAGATGCTTAAACATCTCTTGTCTGACTACAAGCGACATCTCCTCGTGATGTTCTGCCAGATCTGGTGCGATGGTGTCTTTCCATTGCACTGGTGGGAGAGCACCAACATACCAGTGATCAAACTTGGCAAAAACCCGCTTGATGTGGATAGCTATCGGCCCATAAGCCTCACCAATGTTCTTTGTAAGCTGCTGGAACATGTGTCGGCAGTTGGGTTGGGTCCTGGAGTCACGTGGCCTACTGGCTCCATGCCAGGGCGTTTCTGCCTGGTTACTTTACCACTGATAATCTTGTATCCCTCAAGTCTGTCATCTGAACAGCCTTTTCCAGACGCCAACACCTTGTTGCAGTTTTTTTTTTTTTACAAAAAGCATATGACACCACCTGGTGACATCGTATCCTTGCCACATTATACAAGTGGGGTCTCCAAGGCCCGCTCCCAATTTTATCCAGAATTTCCTGTCGCTTCATACTTCCCATATTCAAGTTGGTGCCTCCGATAGTTCCACCATATCCAGGAGAATGGGGTCCCACAAGGCTCTGTATTGAGTGTACCTCTATTTTTAGTGGTCATTAACCATCTAGCAGCAGCTGTAGGGCCGTCTGTCTCACCCTCTCTGTATTCAGACGACTTCTCCATTTCGTACTGCTCCACCAGTACTGATGTTGCTGAGCAGCACCTACAGGGAGCCATCCATAAAACGCAGTCATGGGCGCTAGTGCACGGCTTCCAGTTTTCGGCCACAAAGTCATGTGTTATGCACTTTTGTCCATTTAAGTGTTTGTTGCCCTTCCGTCATTCTTGTGGTTTATCTTTTCTCTCCATTTTGTGTTGGCAGTCTTGCTTGTTTTATTCTCACCCTTGTGGCATTGTTTTTCTCAGAACAAGGGACCGATTACCTAGCAGTTTGGTCCACCCCCCCCCCCCCCCTTTTAAACAAACCAACTAACCAAAACTAACCAACCAACCAACCAACCTTCCCTAATCCAATGGGACTAAAGACCTCGCTGTTTGATCCCCTCTGTAAAACCAACCAACCAATGCAGCGAAAATCAATACCTCAAACACAACCATGTACACACACTTACAAGTATTATTTCATGAGGACAGGTCAGGTGATTGACCATGTCCTTGATGAAGGAACCATCCTGGCATTTTTCTGAAATTATGTAAGAAAACCAAAGAAAACCTAAATCTGGGTGCCTGGGCAGAGCAAACTTCATTTTCCCGAACATGAGGTCAGTGTCTTAACAAATGCGCTGTCTTCCTTGGTTGGTCCATCTTGTAAAATGTTTTTAATTTGCACACATTTTGAACCACATAATTTATAATATAAAATATAGTTTTGTGGTGCATCATTGTACACACTAAAGACACCTGCTCATGACTCTTGGACCATGAACATGTAAAGTGATTTCCAGGATGGTTTCTTAAACAAGGCCAAAGGTGATTTTCTTTCCCATCCATGTTCTTGATAATCTCAGAGGCAGTGGACTGTTAACCACCTTCCCTTTCTTGTTAAAACAAGCATCTTGCCAGGCGATGAAGGTGCAAGGGGTAGCGACCCATCCCTGTGTCCTCCTCTCCCTTGCGGCATCATGCAGATATGGTATGGAGGGACATGTTGTCAGCACACCATTTTCCTGGCTGTTCTGCTAACTTTCTAGACTGTGAAGTTGTTGCTACTCAGTCAAGCAGGTTTTCAGTTGGCATCATGAGGCTGAGTGCATCTCCTACCAATCCTCTCACCAAGGAAAAATCCTTGTCAGTACTGGGAACCGAACCTGCCGCATGGCAGCCATCTATGCTTACCACTTATTAGTGTCATTAAATCAGTAAGTAATCTGTAAATGCTTGCCAGAAGCACCATTACATATGTAAAGGAAGTTCCTACAGATCATTTGCTGCATATAGAGGGGAAAAACATACCAAGAGTGTACAAAGGGTAATGTCTAATTTCAAATATTCATTTGTCTAGAATTTTCCCTATTCTAACAGACTAGGAATACAGCCTCAGGGAAACACAGTGACCATTTTGTTAATTATTATTATTGTATATTTTAGCCTCATATCACTCAGCATTGAACTGAAATTGTTACTTTTAAAGTTTCACTTTTGATGTGGTAATTGTGTGGAAGAACATTAGATTCTTTCATTCTGTGATTTAGTTTGCAATCTGGGAGCCTACCTTTCCATCATTCATCTGCAGAACATTGTAGACCAAAGTCTGACTCTAGCCTGATGAGTAAAGTAGAGCAATAAAGTCATCTTGTTAGGCATTCTTATGCAGCATACAGAACTTTTGAAGTGCTCATCATGTTATCAAATATTCAGTACACATGGGCATTGTCACTCCTTCTTATCGTTTACATTTCATTTATTCATTTTATGTCAATAAATTCATAAAGGAGACTATTTTCCGTGAAACAGTATACTAATGAGACTTTTTAATCCAGATTAAAAGTATATTTTGCAGCCAGATATAATTTTAATTTGTCGTCATTCATGACACACTCTTATGCTTGTCAGAACAATGGCAAAAATGTTATTTATCTGCCTTGAGCAGCAGAACTGGACAACACAAATAAAAAATTATCTTTATAATGTACGATTATAAAAGGTGCTACGAAATAGATGTTTTATCCTTAACATAACTTTCTTTAATAAGCTTTACCATAATTCAGGCAGAATAAAAATTACTTTGTTCCAAACACTAGCATGTTGTACCAAATAAATAAATTAAAAATGAGTTTAAGATGTAATAGCAGTTGGGCAGCTTCTAATATATCAATTTTGATTATCTTTATTAGAAACTAGGGAAAGGAGAAACAGCTGGAGATATTCAAAAGCCCATAGAAACATTGTCACTCTAAATGTCAGTTAAGGGGACATGGAAACTGGAGAGTGCATTATGTGCATCTCTTGATCTGTAACCAGGAATTACTTATCCTTTGGCGTATTATCTCCAGTCTCAAATCCATCAATAGTTGTTTCACCTTGTGATAACCTTACCTAAGTTTTTGTCATTGGTGAGCAGATTTTTTCTCCCATCAGAATATACTTTTAAGTAGAAAGTAATCTTGTGTGTGTGCCTGTACATAGGCCTAATGCTTTGTGTTGTTCATTATAGTAGTCAACATTAATAGCACTAAACAAACAACCTCCCTAACTTACAGTGTTTTAATTACATGAGTAGTATACAGTTGACCTTTGTGGTCTGTGCAACTGCATGTCTGTCCTAAAAGAAAAACACCAGTATGTAAAAATAACAGCACTGACATAAAGGTATCTTTATTAGTAACTTTTTGTTATTTCTCTTGATAGCACAGAATACTAATGTTACATAAATTTCCTTTGTAAATCTTCTTAAGATGCTATAGGAATCTGTAATCCGTAGGTCCCCACTGTAAATCTTCATGAGCACCACAGTGTTCATTAAGCAAACTCCATAATTCACTTGATGCATTTATTGAACAAAAATTGTATTTAAAACTGGCCAAATTAAAAATCATAGAGATTACTTGTTCTTAATGACACATAATGTAAACTAATCAGAAATTTAATAGGTGTACAAATTAGCTGTCAGTATTGCTTCATCACAGTTTCTGCATTGAGCAAGTGTAGTTTACCAAGGGATATTTTTCAGACACTTAAAATGTAGCTAGTTAAATATAGATTTTGCATGGCATGGTACTTTAATCATTTCTTGCCACTTTATGAAACATATCCTATACGGAAAAGCATCTGAGTCTCAAAATATTGTGTTATTTCTTTCCTTGCAGCATGATATTAAAATTTAGATGTTGTTCATTGTGAAATAAATATGTATGACAATATGTCAATAATGGCAAGCTATGCAAGAACTGAGTATGGAATTTAGAATAGATGATAGATAATATTTTCATAACAGTTTGCCAGAACAGTGAATCAATAATATTCTGCTTTAGTAATGCATCATTTGCCTTCAGTCAAAATGTTTATGACTAAATTGCTTTTATTTGCAGATATATTATCTCACTTTAGTTGTCTGCACATTACATGTGTGCTCATTATTCTTGCTACAATGACACTGGTTCATTTTACAGGACCTAGCGATTATTTTTATTTGCATGTAAAGTTAAATATATATACATATTATCTTCTCAGGTCACAATTAACATTCCCTATACAACTTCAAAAGCAAAGAAAAAAAAACATTGACCACTTCAAAAATACTCTGAATTCTCTGTCAGTAAACAGTTCTTTTATATGTATTCTTTCTCACAGAAGTGTTAAATCAACAATGTAGTATACAGGAGAGTTGAGGAGTTTGGTAGATGGGAGTGAAGTGTGTCAGATGAAAGCTGCAAGGCAAATAAAATGACACACCTGGATAGTTCGTTTGGAGAGGCCATGATCCAAAAACTGTAAGGATTGTTTGATTCCTACATTAAATTAACCTATATTCAGTTTATTAAAATATTCAAGGAAAAAAAGAAGGAAAAATTTTAATATCATATCTCATCTCATAATTACTAAAATTCTCTGGGCTATTGTGATGCAGTGTTGTGGGGTTTGTTAGATAACCCAACATTTTGTCCCCATCTGTAGAGGACATCTTGTTGGGTTTGGGGGAGGGGAGGTTGGTCATAGCTACAGTGTCAGTCCAGGTCATGCAGTGGCTCACCACTGACAGACATTAAATACTCTGTCACATACTGTACTGTGGAGTTTAGAATGTGGACACTGTTATTGACATCATTGTTCTTGTTGTCTTATTATGAAAGGCTTATGCATTCTTCAGAACCAGTAGCCAGATACTGTTATGCTTAATGCCTTCTCTCTTCTGATTAAAGTTTCCATTGTACTTAATAATCTCTTCTGTTTACAAAAAACTGCACAAGTCTTCTTCAATGGCAACAAAAGTATGATGGCATCAACAGTTGTCAATGGTCAAATGGTGATGTCATGTATTTAAGCTGCAGTATGCAATAGAGGAGTTTAACATTGACAGTAGCAAGCTGATGTGTGATCCAGACCATCACTAATGATTTTTTAAATATACCAGTCATAATAAGCTGGAAATTTTAGTAGTTTTAACCTATGAGAATTCTTGTGATCATTTACTTAACTATTAGCTCTTTAGTTGTGGTAACAAAAACTTTACATTTTCTTCCTTCGGACAGTGTGTAGATAATTCATATCCAGTTTCCATTTCATGAAATAAAAATTAATTAAACTGGGTCCATCTTTTTAAATAATCATGCACAATAATCTATAAAACTGCACTGCAGTGGATTGTAGACTGCAGCTGGCATACTCATAAACAAAGTTTGACACGATTGCTTACCTTTAGGAACAAGGGATTATTAATCTAACAGAACTGCCTCTAAGGAACTCACCTTTGACAGGGTGTGAAACCTCAATCTTTCATCTTCTTCTTCATCTGATAATATAAGATGGGTTGTAATGAATAAAAGATTTTTTTGTGTTGAGTAAGAAAATCACTCAGAATTCTAAGTTAAGTTATACATAACAGGACAACTGATGACTGAAACCTACAACAACATTTGGAAATAAGCTGGACATACCAGAGATAGCAATCAACATGTCAGAGAATGATATCAATCTAGGTGAAAAAGAGGCAGACATAATATGGAATAACTAACGTAGCTTCAGACTAAATAGGTGATGTGAGGCACTCTATAATGTAATATGCATGTGTGCTCCACTATGTGGGCAATTTTTATACTTCCTACCAGCATCCTCCTGAGAACTTTATATGTTGGAATGTGTTTGGCAGCATCTGTTTCTTTTTTGCCACCGGCATAGTTCAAATGTATACCGATCATCTGAAATCAGAGCCTACATACATTTTATCTTTCTACCCCCTACTCTTCCTGCATTAATTTCATTGTCTTTCAACTCCTTCAGTAATTTTTTCTTTAAAATTTCTTGTGAAGCTCCTTTTCTTTGTCTTTTCATTCCTGTGGGCTGCAGCTTCTATATCTTTCTTCTTTTGCAGAATTTGCTTCCTTTGTTTCCTTTGTTTTTCATACTTTCCTGATATCCATTTTTGTCTGAGCTATGCTTCTAATTTTGGTCTGCTTTTCCCTTATCTCTGTCTGATCAGTTTCCCGTTCTGACATTTGTAACTTCTCAGGGTTTCAAGTATCTTCTGCTAATAATTCTTTGTTGTTGTTTTAGTGCCTTGACTGTCCTGCTTAGTTCCTTCCTATTCCAGTTTTTGTTCATGTCCTTCTTCATTACATTTGATATGTTGTGAGTATTGTAACAAGTTCTGGAGGTACCATTTAAGTTAAAAGGATGTTAAACATAATGCTTTTGCAACATACATTTGGCCTTAAAGTTCATAGACAAAGAAAATTTACACTGCAGTATTTTCGGACATAAAAATTAATCACTAAATATTATGAGAAATTAGATGAGATAAAATTATTCTAACAAGTTCCAAATATGTGCTGGATTGGGACTCAGATGTCAATTCTTGCTTCTCATGAACCATGTGAGCTACCCTATCACATCACATGCACCAACACGTAGCTTGCCAATGGCTTTTCTTCATTCCTTCCAATTTCCCCTGAGTGTCTCCTATGGTATTCTGGAAGATTTACCTCTAGGAAACCTCATAAAACTCAGATGAAATTCTTGTACTCACTGAACAGTGTAGACTTTGTTTATTGCACATGCACAGATAAAATTGTATGCCAGATTAGGAATTGATATGGGAGAGCTGTCTTTCGCTGACAGTTCTCTTGCTACTTGAGCCATCTGGGCATACCATGAGGATAAACCCAAAATTTCCACTTACCACTAGTTGCACTCAATCTCAGCCACAATCTTGAGCCAAATTCTCCATGTACCAGTATGTCCTACAGAAGAGAGAGACTGGTCAGTTTGGTGGAAATGGAAAGAGTCATAGAGGTGATTTGTCTGTCAGTTGTTCAATGTGGCATGTTTGGCTGGGCTCTTTGTGGAAAATAGATATCAGTATCCAGCTTTTGAGACTCAGTTCAACATATAGTTTTAAGTATTCCCGGTTTCCCCCAGTAAGAAGTTGAAACCTACTAGTTAAATAGTGAAGTGGCATAAAATCAACTACTCAGCTAAATGTTAAATTAATTAAACAGTCAGAACAAGGAAAAATACACATTGATTATAACAAAACAGATAGTTTTGACAAACAAACTACATTGTATGCCTATAATCATCGCTGGAAAAAAATTTAAAGTCCCATACTTTACTTTGAAGTTCATAGTCTTAAATTGCTAGCCGTGGCAAGTTTCTAGACAATGTGACATTTTCAGTGCCCTCTATGCACATTTAAATTATAGCCTCAACAAGGTATCAAAATGATTATGATCATTCATGAATATCTCCACTCCGAAACCTTGGAGCAAAGATGCTAATATGGGTGGAAATAAGTTTAAACTAACATACCACACAAATGAGTTTTGCTATTTGGGGAGCAGAATAACTGATGATGGTCAAAGTAGAGAGGATATAAAATGTAGACTGGCAATGGCAAGGAAAGTGTTTCTGAAGAAGAGAAATTTGTTAACATCGAGTATGGATTTAAGTGTCAGGAAGTCGTTTCTGAAAGTATTTGTATGGAGTGTAGCCATGTATGGAAGTGAAACATGGATGATAAATAGTTTGGACAAGAAGAGAATAGAAGCTTTCAAAATGTGGTGCTACAGAAGAATGCTGAAGATTAGATGGGTAGATCACATAACTAATGAGGAGGTATTGAATAGAATTGGGGAGAAGAGGAGTTTGTGGCACAACTTGACAAGAAGAAGGGACTGGTTGGTAGGACATGTTCTGTGCCATCAGGGGATCACAAATTTAGCATTGGAGGGCAGCGTGGAGGGTAAAAATCGTAGAGGGAGACCAAGAGATGAATACACTAAGCAGATTCAGAAGGATGTAGGTTGCAGTAAGTACTGGGAGATGATGAAGCTTGCACACGATAGAGTAGCATGGAGAGCTGCATCAAACCAGTCTCTGGACTGAATACCACAACAACAACAACAACAACAACCACAACCACACAGCCCTGGTTACTATCAGTGACATTGCAATTCTTCAAATAATTGAGATTCCAAGTAGGAAACAGCATTTGAAAAGGGGCCAGCTGCAAATACATAGACTTTGGGCAACATCCTTATGGACAGGTAATAGATATGGTCACTGAGCTCAGCTCACAAAGACACTGCTGTCTCCTGACCCATTCTGTGCCATCTTTTCCAATGCTGGATACATTAAACTTTAAGATTTATACCTACCTAACATAACAAACTGTAAACTAACACAATGTTCTATTCAAGTATGAATGAAATGTGAATAACATTGTATAATACACATGGTATATTTATTGGTCGTTGATTCCCTTTATCTATAATAGTGCTGTATTCTACAGATATTTTTGGATGAGTCAGTGCATGAAATTACATGCATAATTTACAGAAGTAATTTATTTATTTATTATTCAATTTCTTAACCATGGACTTTGCCATTGGTGGGGAGGCTTGCGTGCCTCAGTGATACAGATAGCCGTACCGTAGGTGCAACCACAACGGAGGGGTATCTGTTGAGAGGCCAGACAAACGTGTGGTTCCTGAAGAGGGGCAGCAGCCTTTTCAGTAGTTGCAAGGGCAACAGTCTGGATGATTGACTGATCTGGCCTTGTAACAATAACCAAAACGGCCTTGCTGTGCTGGTACTGCGAACGGCTGAAAGCAAGGGAAAACTACAGCCGTAATTTTTCCCGAGGGCATGCAGCTTTACTGTATGATTACATGATGATGGCGTCCTCTTGGGTAAAATATTCCGGAGGTAAAATAGTCCCCCATTTGGATCTCCGGGCGGGGACTACTCAAGAGGATGTCGTTATCAGGAGAAAGAAAACTGGCGTTCTACGGATCGGAGCGTGGAATGTCAGATCCCTTAATCTGGCAGGTAGGTTAGAAAATTTAAAAAGGGAAATGGATAGGTTGAAGCTAGATATAGTGGGAATTAGTGAAGTTCGGTGGCAGGAGGAACAAGACTTCTGGTCAGGTGACTACAGGGTTATAAACACAAAATCAAATAGGGGTAATGCAGGAGTAGGTTTAATAATGAACAGGAAAATAGGAATGCGGGTAAGCTACTACAAACAGCATAGTGAATGCATTATTGTGGCCAAGATAGATACGAAGCCCACACCTACTACAGTAGTACAAGTTTATATGCCAACTAGCTCTGAAGATGATGAAGAAATTGAAGAAATGTATGTTGAAATAAAAGAAATTATTCAGATTGTGAAGGGAGACGAAAATTTAATAGTCATGGGTGACTGGAATTCGAGTGTAGGAAAAGGGAGAGAAGGAAACATAGTAGGTGAATACGGATTGGGGGACAGAAATGAAAGAGGAAGCCGCCTGGTAGAATTTTGCACAGAGCACAACATAATCATAACTAACACTTGGTTTAAGAATCATGAAAGAAGGTTGTATACATGGAAGAACCCTGGAGATACTAAAAGGTATCAGATAGATTATATAATGGTAAGACAGAGATTTAGGAACCAGGTTTTAAATTGTAAGACATTTCCAGGGGCAGATGTGGACTCTGACCACAATCTATTGGTTATGACCTGTAGATTAAAACTGAAGAAACTGCAAAAAGGTGGGAATTTAAGGAGATGGGACCTGGATAAACTAAAAGAACCAGAGGTTGTACAGAGATTCAGGGAGAGCATAAGGGAGCAATTGACAGGAATGGGGGAAATAAATACAGTAGAAGAAGAATGGGTAGCCTTGAGGGATGAAGTAGTGAAGGCAGCAGAGGATCAAGTAGGTAAAAAGACGAGGGCTAGTAGAAATCCTTGGGTAACAGAAGAAATATTGAATTTAATTGATGAAAGGAGAAAATATAAAAATGCAGTAAGTGAAACAGGCAAAAAGGAATACAAACGTCTCAAAAATGAGATTGACAGGAAGTGCAAAATGGCTAAGCAGGGATGGCTAGAGGACAAATGTAAGGATGTAGAGGCCTATCTCACTAGGGGTAAGATAGATACCGCCTACAGGAAAACTAAAGAGACCTTTGGAGATAAGAGAACGACTTGTATGAATATCAAGAGCTCAGATGGAAACCCAGTTCTAAGCAAAGAAGGGAAAGCAGAAAGGTGGAAGGAGTATATAGAGGGTCTATACAAGGTCAATGTACTTGAGGACAATATTATGGAAATGGAAGAGGATGTAGATGAAGATGAAATGGGAGATACGGTACTGCGTGAAGAGTTTGACAGAGCACTGAAAGACCTGAGTCGAAACTAGGCCCCCGGAGTAGACAATATTCCATTGGAACTACTGACGGCCGTGGGAGAGCCAGTCCTGACAAAACTCTACCATCTGGTGAGCAAGATGTATGAAACAGGCGAAATACCCTCAGACTTCAAGAAGAATATAATAATTCCAATCCCAAAGAAAGCAGGTGTTGACAGATGTGAAAATTACCGAACTATCAGTTTAATAAGTCACAGCTGCAAAATACTAACACGAATTCTTTACAGACAAATGGAAAAACTAGTAGAAGCCAACGTCGGGGAAGATCAGTTTGGATTCCGTAGAAACACTGGAACACGTCAGGCAATACTGACCTTACGACTTATCTTAGAAGAAAGATTAAGGAAAGGCAAACCTACGTTTCTAGCATTTGTAGACTTAGAGAAAGCTTTTGACAATGTTGACTGGAATACTCTCTTTCAAATTCTAAAGGTGGCAGGGGTAAAATATAGGGAGCGAAAGGCTATTTACAATTTGTACAGAAACCAGATGGCAGTTATAAGAGTCGAGGGACATGAAAGGGAAGCAGTGGTTGGGAAGGGAGTAAGACAGGGTTGTAGCCTGTCCCCGATGTATATTGAGCAAGCAGTAAAGGAAACAAAAGAAAAATTCGGAGTAGGTATTAAAATTCATGGAGAAGAAATAAAAACTTTGAGGTTCGCCGATGACATTGTAATTCTGTCAGAGACAGCAAAGGACTTGGAAGAGCAGTTGAATGGAATGGACAGTGTCTTGAAAGGAGGATATAAGATGAACATCAACAAAAGCAAAACAAGGATAATGGAATGTAGTCTAATTAAGTCAGGTGATGCTGAGGGAATTAGATTAGGAAATGAGGCACTTAAAGTAGTAAAGGAGTTTTGCTATTTGGGGAGCAAAATGACTGATAATGGTCAAAGTAGAGAGGATATAAAATGTAGGCTGGCAATGGCAAGGAAAGCATTTCTGAAGAAGAGAAATTTGTTAACATCCAGTATTGATTTAAGTGTCAGGAAGTCATTTCTGAAAGTATTCGTATGGAGTGTAGCCATGTATGGAAGTGAAACATGGACGATAAATAGCATGGAGAGCTGCATCAAAACAGTCTCAGGACTGAAGACCACAACAACAACAACAACAAACAGTTTTATGAAAATTAAGTTTATAGATACAGTAGATGTGAAATTTTAAAGGTGAAAGATAATGTCTGCTACAATGCTTTCTTCTTTTGTTGCATTAGTTTTGTCCTCTTGGTTAATGAAAATTACTCTTCTTACGTGGGTGCCATTACATATACAATAGAATGATATACCAGTTGTCTGTTTCAACTTTTTAGTTGTATCTTTAATATCTAGACTACTCTGAGAAAATCCATGTCTTCCATGGCACTTTAGTTTGTTCTTTAGTCCTTAAATGACTAAAGAAATATTTTCCCTTCTTGTCTTATGTTTTAATTCTTTCAGTCTGAGAGTTCACTTTAAAGCACCTTATGCTGCCCACCAGCCTCTTTTTCAGTACATATAATCAATCACCAAGGACACTGTCACCATGATACTGCACTTATAAGTTCTTTCCTTAAAGGATTTCTGGCATAGGTGTTGCTAGCTATTGAAACAACTGGAGCATCACTTACACTAGTAGACAACTTCTGAAGAACAGTTAAATCTCTAAGTTTCAGAATTTTCAGATTGCTCCATTAGGAGAAATGAGGGGGTAGAAAGGAGAAAACGAAGCTCGAGGTGTGAAATTTCAGAAAAAAATCATTACAAACTCTGTATCTGGAGAGTATTTCAGCAAAATACAAATCAGTACTTGACACATATTGTTGCAGAGCTGAATGCATAATTGTAATACAGACAGTGAAAATCCTTTGTAATTATTGAGGTGTGGTTTTTAATTCATTGTTGGGGTACTGCAGGAATCTATTGACATGACTTGATAATTTGCATACACCAGTGATTCATTATAAAACATAAGGAATAAAATACAGATCTTAACGAGAACAGCAGCACCTCAGTTCCTTGTGAAGTCTTGGAAGTGGAATGTCTTCTAAAGAAGAGCTTACTGTTTGTATGCTGCCATTATAATCTACTATTATTAGCCAATAGTCTCCAATTTCAGGGGCTAAATACTCAAATATACTAGTACTCACAGTTATCCTCAGGCTATGCCATACTTTCAAAACTGACATGCAGGAAAATTCACTTGAGAACAGGGCCAGTTTAAGGCACAAGCAACACAAGCTGCCGCTTGGGACGCCAAGCTGACAGGGACACAAGGGGTGCTGCACCTATAAGATTTCTGTACAGGACGTATCACAATCAGTAATAGTCGCCTCGGGTGCCCAGCTGAGAGAGGGGGTACGAGGGGCATCCAAGTGAAAGACTTGTATGCAGCGTGTTTCACAGTCATGATTCATAACGAAAATTGACAGTAATGAGTGTGTATGAGAGGAGAAAACTGGGGGGGGGGGTACCAAATGATAAGTTACTTGTGTGGAAAAATATTCTAAAACTGGACTGGCTTGAGAAAACTGTAAAATCACTCAGAGATAGAATGACTGCCCAATATTTACCTTCAGAGGTGAAATTCCACTACTGATAAACTAACAGACTAGAGACCAAGAAACAAACAAGAAATCAGTTTTTTACGATGAGCATGTTATACTGGCATTCGTCATTATTAACGAAAGTGAGATGACGGACAAGGTTGCACTGCTTCAAAAATACTAGAACATTAGAAGTTCATGTGGGAATTGCAAGGCAGAGATTCATGGCTGCTTAAAAATTTTTATAATGTAAGATCTACATGACAAGCAGTCATACCAGACTTAGAATTCCAAGGCTAATTTAAAAACATTTGTGGGCTATTTCCTCTTGATCTATATCAGTTAAAATTAAAAATAGCCGTGTTGAATGATACAGTATCAACAGAATGTATGACTACAGGAGTATACAGCAGATAAGTTACTTAACCAAGTTCCTTACAATCAAATAGATTCACTTTCTTTTAGTGGAGAATTATATCAGCTAATACTCTATTTTGAGACCTCAGATGCTTGTAAATAATAGTTTTTCTTCACTCTCTCATTTAAACGCTAACACTGTGGACCTTGGAACAAACATGGACAGCATGGTTTCTGTGTTTCTGCCTCCCACATTTAGGTTCCACGATGAAGAGCATGCCAACTTGCTAAACTCCATGTGGCTGATCGCGATTACTTTCCTGTGCGTAGGTTATGGGGACATAGTCCCTAACACTTACTGCGGTCGCGGTATCACACTCACGTGTGGGATGATGGTAAGTGCCTCTCCCTTAAACCTTTTGCATTTGAAAATCTCTGTCTTTGACAGGAAACTATTGCTAGTGAATAAATGAGAGATGATACTGTCCTGCTTCAGTTAGGAAAAGTAAGCTCACATTTAGAAAAAAATGCAATTATAATATTGTAATAATCAATGGAGGAGTTGAAGTAATGTAAGCCTAAAAAGTTAAAGAAAGGAAGACATATATATACCTGTTTTCTTTTCTTTTTTTTAATTCTTTTATTTAATTTCATCGTAGATAATAGCTGGTCCCTTGGGGAAAACTACTGTTTTAAAAGGCTGTGGCAGGCTCTTTTAGCTGAGATAATACCATCATTGGTAATGCAGTTGCTTCATTGTCAATCCATAAAGTTTATTCCAGGCACGTCAAACCTAATATGTTGTTTATCTGAGCTACCCTCAGACGGAAACATGAAACATTTGCTATTACTGCTGCAAACCTTCACATCTGTCTGTACTTTTAATAGTTTGTAGAGTAAACAGTTTTACTGAGCATTCACCAATGAACCAAAAAGCTGGCTATTCTCTGTGTTGACTCAGAAAAAAAATCCAGATTCCAGAAATCCATCCTCATCTTGTAATTAAGTCATAAATGGTAGCACACTTAATTATTTTAAAATGTTTTTTTTTTTTCACTAGCACATAACGCAATGAATCTAATGTCTCCAGAAATATTAAATTCTCCATTTGTAGATTAATGAACTTGCAAGGAAATAATAGGGCCTTCATTTATCTATCTGCAAGTTATGGGTTAGGAGTTGTTTTAAGTTTAACATTATTGCAGTATTCATTATTGAGATTCTAGTATGCTGAATTCTGACACATTTTGAAGTCTTTATAATAATAGTGACTGTTTTTAAAATACTCATTTGACTTAGTTTGGAACATGCCTTACAACACAGTGTTTTGGCAGATTTTCTGAGATAAAAATATATAACCAACAAATTGTAACATACCTCTGCTTAAAAAAATTCTAGCACTCTGCATGACAAACAATGCATAAGAAAAGTCTTTTCTTCTTTCTTCCATAGAACCTTGATGTTTGTATTGTAGACATAGCTCTTATTGTAAACAACTGAAGGTAATGTATAGTATTTATTGAAGACAACAAATTATAAAGCTTATGTAGAATGCAGAAACACCAAGCAGCTTGTAGTGGAAGAGGTGTTTGTTTTCATCACACTGTGTCTGTTGTCTGACCTCAGTTGTGTACATCGGAGACCAGTGAACAGAATCTGTTAGTATTTAAAGAACATATCTTTCCTATCTCTCCATTATGAGGCACAATTGAAATCTTATGTTAGTCTTTGTATTACCATATTACCATTCATATAGCTAGATGAATGATTATTGGAGGTAACCAACACTGTTCATATAGTGTGTTATCACTGTTTTCATATTTCATTAGAGTAATCTATTGGCTCATATACTGTCAGCGTACTTTTAACTGAAAGAAGTAATAGTTTCTAATGATGATGCAGTTCACTGAAAAAAATTAAAAGCTTCATTTTCAAACAGAATAAGGGAACACATTTGCTTCCCTGTAAAGTAAATGAACAATAAAATGGAGCACCGAGGTATCAGCAAGTGAGATGAGGCAAGTGGTGGCAAACCGTAAGTAGATAGCAGCACAGAGTGCGGTGCGTTTGTGTTGCCGGCACAGGTTCCATGATGAGGAGCACGCCAACCTCCTAAATGCCATGTGGCTCATCGCCATCACGTTCCTGAGCGTTGGCTTCGGAGATATCGTGCCTAACACATACTGCGGGAGGGGCATCGCTGTAACTACAGGCATCATGGTAAGTCAACAAAAGGTCCTATAGGCATCATCCTCAAAAGTGTACCATAATAGTCATATGCATACCAGCCACTAGCTCCTGTAGTCTGAGGCACTCTTCCACAGTCAGCTAATGAGATCATTAATTTGCTGTTAGACAGATGTTACAAACAAGACATCTTGTATATGATATGTGTAAAACATACTAACTGTAAATATTAGTTCATAACAGTACATATGTACAAATAATTTTTCCTAGATAACACTGTACTATGACAATGTATACTTTGAGTTTGATACTAAAGTACTTCCAAGGGTCAAACATTTGCTTGTCATTATGTTCACATTTCTATAATTACATTGTAGGAGTCTACTGATTCTCATTGACATTAGAAGTTTCCAGTCAAATGCATCTTGCTGCTTATTAGAAATTTAGGGCTGCTGTATAGTCAACACCATAGGAAGACATCAAAGTGCAAAAACCATTCAGTGTTTCTCCAGATTAAATACAAATTAAGATTCAGAGCACTAATAAAACTGGACCTCTGAACATCCAAGATTTTTGGTGTTTATGCAGACAACAGTTATAAATTTCATTACGTAGAGAAAGTCAGCACCCTCTGTTATAAATGCAAAAATATTGTGACTGTCAGCTGGAACTTAAATGCTTGTGGACAGAAAATTATAATGAACCCAGTGAAGAGATTATAAAAATGTAAAAGTGACAGCCACTAGCTTGCTCGCATACTAAATTAAGAGCTTAATATTTCTGCAATAGACATATTCTTTAGCTGAGATATGTGAGACATGACTTTTACAGATGTGTATGTGTTCATGTCCCAGTACTAAAATTTAGATGTGTAGTCATGTTCAAATATGAATGACAAGTACCTCATACAAATATGCAACAGGCATTGCTATATTAGGACAGAGACTGTGAATTGATTAGCTTCCAGCCAAGCAGCTCAGAAAACATAGTATCTACACTAAGATTTTTTAGGATGGACTATGGGCAAGGAATAGCCACAACAAAAAACTGACATAATGGGCCATATGTGAAAGAAAAATTGTTTCCACAGATGTGTTTACACATGGCAGGATATCTCACCATAGTTATACATTAATTTGGAATTTCTTAATACACAATGAACAAATTAATCATCTAAATGTCCACATTTGATGATAAAAGTGTATTTTTGGACAAAGTTTTGAAATAATTTAGCTTTGAAAATGTAATTTATCTATTAATTTCATAGAATAGTGGCACTGAAAAGCACATAGTATGATCCCTTTTAATCAACTTAAAAATTAAATTAAAAGCAAAATAAGTTTGTACTGCAGGCAAGAGAAATACAATAAAAAATAACTAAATTCAAACTGTGATGTTAGTGCTCTGCATAGACACTAATGTTGTGCTCTTTTGCACAACTGTTTAAAGTGATTTATATTTTAGTGAGTGCCTCCTGTATACCTATGTCATCTCATTTTGCAGTGCATCCCACAACTGTTCTGAAAAATTTCATTAGCTTACTTTTACAGAAATTGTCAGTGTTTTGCCTTCAAAACAGATATAACCTCTTAACAGAGTTCATTCAAATATAAATAAATTCTAGTATCAGGAACTAAAATAAGAGTGCCCAGTGACCAAAACATGCCAGTAAACATGAAGAGCTTCATTAGAAAACCACAGGGACTCTTTCCTCAAACGCCTGCATCATGTTTAAGTAAGATTAGATATATGCAGTGTTCCATAGTCCCATTGTGAGATGATCTTCATGGATGTGGAATGTGGCAGATAACTTGATGGATAACAGTCATGATAGGTTCCTGCCAGCTATCTTACAGTGTCCTCTGACCATTTGTCCTTTCCCCCATGACTTGCCTTTTCCTGAATTATGTTTCATTGTCTTGTGTATGTTTTAACTTTTTTCCATTACAGTGATTATTTTTACAGAGTTAATTGGCATTTTTTTCTTTGTTGAAACTTTGTAACAGAATAAAACTGTGTTTCTTTGGAGACAAAAAAGATGTGGATGTGTGTCCTGGTCTCAAAGACAGTTGTAAACTGTCAGATAATTTTGTTACAATGGGTGCTCGGCAGCAGAGTTTCACTGTGTTTTCTCTGTTGTTAGACATTTATTGAAACCTTCTGTCATTGCTTCAGATCCTGTTTTCTTACTAACAGACTTGCCTATCTATATAAGTTTGTGTCTATACTGTCCTATGTACAGTAACCCCCATATTCTTTGAAAGGTCAGTTATTGTCAATCTTCTGAATGGCCTGATGCTGCTCACCACACCTTCCACTCCTCTGACAACATCTTCATCTGAGTGCAGCACTCACACCCAATGTCCCTGGTTCCAGCCCCTCCTCTTTATGGCTCCTTCTGGTGTCCCCTGATGGCTTAATTAACATACTATCATATTGACACTCCTTCTCATCTGTATTTTTCACATTTTCTTTCCTCGCGAATTGTCCAGAAGACCACTTCATTTCTTTTCCACTTTCATCGTTCTACATTCTTTCTCTTCTTTTCTTGTTTTCTTGGAGTTCATTATTCAGTTCCATTCAGTGCTGTGCTCCAGATTTACATTTTCACAAATTTATTCCTCAAATATAAGATACTAGTAAACTTCTTTTAGGGAGAAATGCCCTTGTTGCCTGTGCTAGTCTATTTAGTCTGTCATTAGTTAATTTGCTTCCAAGGGAGCAAAATTCCTTCACTTTGTCTCATACACGGTCCTCAGTTTTGATGTTAAGTTTATGTTTAATCTCATTTCTGCTACATCTCATTACTTTTGTCATTCCTTGGTTTATTCTCAATCCATGTTCCATGCTCATTAGATTGTTCATTTCATGCAACAGGTCCTGTAATTCTAACTCACTTTCACTGAATAGAGGAATACCATCTGTGAGTGTTATCATTGACATCCTTTCACTCTGAATTTTAATACTACTCATGAATCTTGCTTTTATTTCAACCATTACATCCTTGATGTACAGGTTGAGCTGTAGGGGTGAAAGACTGCACCCCTGCCTTACACCTTTTTCTATCTGAGCACTTCTCTTTCAGTTTTCCATTCTTATTGTCCATTCTTGGTTCTTGTATTACTGTACGTTACCCATCTTTCCATATAGCTGCCTATACAATATCCAAATATAAATTTTTATTTAATACTCAAGTGGATAGTTGTCCATACATCTCTATACCTTCATTTGTGTTTTGGTAAGCCACTGCATTGTTTCTGATGAGGGTATGTGGTACACCAGTATTGTTTTTCCCTCTTCCTTTTTGATTTTTAGGTGGTACGTATGCTGTATAAGTCAAGATCTATTTAGTTTTACCATTCTAATATTTTACATGAAATGCATGTTGGAGGAAGAAATGTGTTTATTGATCAATATTGGAATGGAGACTGTCCAAGTCTCAGTAGGCCATAATGCCTTAGTTTTAATGTCTCTCTATCACCCAATTTGAACTCCAGGCACTGTCTTCTACTGAAAAATCTGTTTTGTTATATCAGTACTCTTCTGTCTCCACCCCTCTGAAACTGTCCTAATTGTATTAGTGCCTAAGGGTTGTTCAATAAGTCATTCTTGAACATGAACTGAATTTTCCATCTTTGCTAGTCAAAACATGCTAATAATGTTTAAAAGGAAAAGTCTTCCTAATGTTCTGTAGAATTATATTTATTTGGTCATAAACTGGCTGTCAGCTTCTTAGGCCATTTTCAAGTGACAAGTTGTCAGCCAAAGATGGCCTGAAAAGCTTAAAGCTCGTTCGTAACCAAATAAGTATAAGATGGCCTAAAAAGCTTAAAACTCGTTCGTAACCAAATAAGTATAATTTTACAGAATATTAGGATGTGTTTTCCTTTTTAATAGTAAGTCACTCTTAATTTTTTGATAACTGTAGCTTTATTATTAGTTAAGTGATTACAGTGGTATTTAGTTATTACACACAGTAGAGATTGAGGTACTGTTATTTTCCTGATAAACCCTCATAATGGTTTCATGTGTTCGTAATTTTTGTATGTTGTATAGAATGTTTATCAACACTTTGTGTCTGTTCCATTTCATCCAAGGTTTTATGGTTCTGTTAACCACCTACCAGTCAATCAGCCTGGGAAATGGTCATGCAGCCACACTTGAACATCGTTTGTCACATGTGATTGTGTGGGTTTCTGTATAAGGTGAAGGTGTGCAGCGTTGTTGCAGTGAACAGTTGCCAACTACTTGAGATTATGTACTTCCAGATATCTTTTGACAGTCATTGTTGTATGGAAAAGGAAAGGAGCAACTATGGAAGATATACTGCACTGTTACTTAAGTTATTGCCAAGTTTAGTACAATGAGGGAAGGAGAGTGGCTTGCGAATGTCGTCTGCAAAATTTTCATTGTGGAAACAGGTTGTGACACACAGTATGTTTGGCAATGAGAAGGCAAAGTGTTACAATGGTATTATGAATTCCCCTACTTACATACTGTAAAGTGACAGATAATAGTGCAAACATCAAAAGTATATTATTAGAATGGAAGAGTGCCTGTTAATAATATACTCTGCTTGTGAACAACCTTCAGAACATAAAACATGCAAATTATATACGATCTACTCAGAGCTCTGATTTGAAAACAATTGTAAGTTCATTGGATGCTTCAGAACACCACCTTTAGCATGGACCACAAAGATTCACATCAGTGCCTGTGTTTATCAGTTTCTTCAGAAAATAGACTACAACATATGTCAGCTCCTTTGACGCCTAATCAACATTATACACACAATGATTGCACTGTGTTGGTGTCACTGGTCTCTCTGTAATTTCCACATCAGCAGTATTGCCTAATAGGATACCATGTATGACCGGAAACACCGTAGTATGACAGATCCATTTTTGCAGATTCATCATTCACTCACAGTTCATATTGCCACTTTGTTGTACAAAATAAATGTACAATAAAGTGAAACAGAAATAACTGTCACTAACCAGTTGTAAAGTCACAGATACAAATAAAAGATCATGGAGAAATGCAGGTATTTATGGCAAGGGAAAGGCAAAAAATGCTAATTCTACAGAAAAAACAGGATGCATAGATTGTTAAACCCAGAGGCTCATGCCATCTGTTATTGAGAGATCAGAACATATTAGGTATTGTTTCTCTTTACATTTTCGAGCTAATTTGCTTCATGCACCAAAATCCAAAATTATTTCAATAATAACATTTCCACAATATGCATGAGACCAGAAATAATCAAAGTTTTTTGCTCTCTCTGCATAAGGTGAACTGTATGCTCAGACTTCACAATACATATACATGACAAACTATAATAACTTAAACAGAAAAAATGTACACTCTGTGGGCTTAGGGACACTAAAAAACTGTACAGTGTACTAATAGAAAAATGCAAGATGATAACACAGTATTTTAAGAGCATATAATCCACTGTCTCTGAATTATATTATGTAAATCAATTCATCACATAAATCTTAAAGTAAAGTTTTCAATAGTTGTAGCAGTTTCTCAAGTAATTACAAAGTTTTATGAGTCTTCTTCACTACAGATCCAATGAGTTCCACTGTATGTTTGTTATTGTTGTGGTCTTCAGTCTTGAGACTGGTTTGATGCAGCTCTCCATGCTACTCTATCCTGTGCAAGCTTCTTCATCTCCCAGTACTTACTGCAACCTACATCCTTCTGAATCTGCTTAGTGTATTCATCTTTTGGTCTCCCTCTATGATTTTTACCCTCCACGCTGCCCTCCAATGCTAAATTTGTGATCCCTCGATGCCTCAGAACATGTCCTACCATCCGGTCCCTTCTTCTAGTCAAGTTGTGCCACAAACTCCTCTTCTCCCCTATGCTATTCAATACCTCCTCATTCATCATTTAACCATACAGTAAAGCTGCATGCCCTCTGGAAAAATGACAATCGTAGTTTCCCCCTTGCTTCCAGCCGCTCGCAGTACCAGCACAGCAAGGCTGTTTTGGTTAGTGTTACAAGGCCAGATCAGTCAATCATCCAGTCTGTTGCCCCTGCAACTACTAAAAAGGCTGCTGCCCCTCTTCAGGAACCACACGTTTGTCTGGCCTCTCAACAGATACCCCTCGGTTGTGGTTGCACCTACGGTACGGCCACCTGTATCGCTGAGGCACGCAAGCCTCCCCACCAATGGTAAGGTCCATGGTTCATGGGGGGGGGGGGGGGGGGGGGGCTCTGTATGTAACAGGACAATAAAATTCTACTTCTATAAGCAGATATCTGCTAAACAGATGCAGACAACTTCGTGATAGCTACGTTTGGCTGATTCATCAGACTGGCTGTGTATAATACAGTGTGTGGCTTTGATCCAAGTGTACTTTGCCTCCATATCTTGGAAGCTATATGCTGCTGCCAGTTCCATCTGGAACTGATTCCACAGTGGACTTCTCATACCATTGACTAGTGAACTCCTTTATGGTATTAAACTACAAAAGAAAACTTACAGTGGAAATTAGAAGCCACTAAAAATTTAACATACAGTAGTAACAAATACCAAACTCTTGGCTGCCATCTGATATCATTTTCAGGTGCTACAGCATTACTTGCTCACTTCAGTTTTTGGTATTTTAGTACCATTAGAAAATGTTAACAGTGAAACTACTCACTGCAAGATGTCAGGATATGTATTTTGATGTACTTTCATAAGAGATTTTCTAGGAGTTTTGGATGCTGCAGACTCTGTGACATTCATCTGCTTTATTTCCTCATTTATTGTCCTCGGTGTTGGTGTACTGTGTTGTTATACCAGCTGCAAAATGGAGGTGGAAGCTCAACACTGACCACTTTAAATTATGTAGCTAACAGGTGCCCATTTGTGTTTCACAGTTTTTTACTTTCACTGTTCACAACCCTCCCCCCCCCCCCCCCCCTCTCCCCAATATACACAGTTAATCTGGCCAGTTAACTATTGCTTAACTTTCGATAAGCCTCATTAATAGGTTGCAGGCAAACATCCACATACTGCTACAATGGTTTACCGTTGGGCATCTACGAGCAGTAAAAGCCTAACCACATAGTTTACAGTTCTTGAAGGATAAAAAGGTACGTATGGAACAGACACTGTCATTGTTTTAACACATGGCCTAATTGTGTTACACTTATTTCACAGTTAAGTTGATGCATTGTTGTTGATCTAACCATTACGGGTTTCTTGTCTGAAACTCAGCCATGGACTGACTGTCTCGGGATCAAAAATCGGGCCCTTATATATCCTCACAACAATAGGCACTGAAACTACACATTGTTTGATGTTTAATTTACAGACATTCCAATTAAAAGTTAACTCATTAAATTAACTGAATACTGCAAAAAACTGTGTCTTTTTTAATAGTTTCTTCTGCTACAAGCATTAGACCAAAATATTTGTTTAAATGATGAAATTAACAGATATAGTAAAACAAACAATACTTTTGACAAAACTGGTAATTACTTTAGAATTAATTAAGCGCTGGCTTTGCAGTTCAATTTTTAGACAGAAAATTTCACTTTCTCAATGTTTACTATTTTTCACAAGCACTTTCACACTTTTAATGAGCATTAACACACTTTCTCACCAAGTTGTCCATGCCTTCAACAGGTTCAAGTGGCAGTTAGTAAGGAAATGCACTGCTATTAGTTCCCTTGGAGGTAGTTCTCCTCCCCCACAGTACATGAGAAATTTAGACAAAATACCCTACTTTAGTACTCTCACTTTTACTTCTAAATATAAGGAAAAGAAATTTTAACACTAATGGCAAATGATAGTCATTACATCACACATAAATGCATTACATAGTCCTCATGAAATCACAATAATTAGTACTAAAATTGACTATAGTACAAAAGGTGGGGACTAGTAAAATTTTAAAATCAAGTGCACATTACACTGCAAAGCATTATTCTAACTCATACCTCTGCCTGAAACTGGTTAAACTTGAAAGACTTTTGTTTCTTTCCCATTTGCAAAATATCACCTTAGTGTCTAATATATGTACATTACCTCTAGTAAAAACTCAAGATGTGCAGTAGCATAGATTTACTAATCATTATGTTATGAAAAAGGAATAGTCACCATCACATGACTTAATTACTACTAAAATCAAAATTAAGGGATGGAAGTTGCACCAAATCATTGCCCCACGTCTCTACTTAACTCTGAGCACCACTCTCATTCAACCAGAAAATTAAATCCTCATAAAAGTCACAAAATGTTATCAAATAGTTTACCTGCCATAACATTCACATCAGTCCGGCACCACAGTTATCAGTTAATCAGCAAAATTACTTTTCTTCATCCCAGTATTACCGCCTTAAGCTCATAATTCAGCAGAACAGAAATAGAAGTTTTCAAATAACGTATAGATCCAATGATGCAACATTATATGACTTGTACCTCACTAAAATATTACTCTTTCTGTTAAGCTCTCATTCCCAACAGCACTGTCATGAATTGCACGATATACCCAATGTTTCTTAGTTCATAAATAGATAATATAGTTAGTTACAACACATTTGTTTGTATACAGTTACCTTTTTCAGTACTCAATCATGTCTGTCAGCTCTCTTATTTTACTTACCTTCCTTACCTCATTAATGAGTGGAGTGCATTCTCAAAAAAAAAAAAAAAAAAAAAATCCCTACTGCAGAGACAGCCTCCCTAACCATTAACACCTTAAAATTATTCATTGTTTTATAATTTCATTATTATTTCATTATTACTTCATGAACTAATAAATAAACACCTGCTCTGCTTATCCAAGGCAAAATTGATTCTACTGAAAAACACTCCACAGTAACAGATCCTTATGCTAAGGCAAACTTAAATCTTATTACTGATCAGACAAAATTATCACTTAGAAAAACTATTATTTCACTGTATTCCATCAAATTGCTTGAGATTCTAGCTTGAAGGGCGATATACATACAAATCTTGCTTATTCTTTCCACACACACAGTACTCCTGGAAACTATGTCTATAACTGGAATTCCTTAATGTTAGAAAAGGCTGTACCATGACACACTTCTATGGGTAGATAGTTATCTCTGTATACTGCCTGCTCTGAACACAAGCACTTCTATTATACCACAATTAATATTAAGTTCTAGTATTCAAGATGGTTTTTACCGCATATACCTCTGCTGCTGCACTAAATTATACGAACTTCACACATGAGCTGATTACATCAGATGTTAATTATAGTTTTTAGATAATCTGCACCTTCTTCTCCACACATGCTGACACCCTTCATTTTCTGTTTACCTTACCTCTTTGTTTGACAGAAATTCTTTAACCATGGTACCAATTTACTTTGTTTCTTCCCCTTAAGATTCCATTACTTATTACTAACACAATGAATGTATATAAATAATACTGGAGAAACCTTTTCTAAAATATTCTTATACTAAAATATCCTACTGTACAAAATCACTTGAATGTTGAAGACAGAATGTTTGTTATTCACTTATAAACTACAGATAGGATAGGAGAAGAGTTTGACTGCATCAGGAAACACGAAAAATGAGACAGACAGCTGGAGTAAGCATTGTCACCACATAATGAATCCAGCTCAGCATGTTGAACCACTTACTTGCTATTTGCACAAGAAATTAATTCCAGATATTAGATAAATGTTGAAATTTTGAATCATCAAGTAATTACACTCAAACAGCTGTCCTGCCAATTCCACAGTTAATATTACCTCTTGTTTCACACTCTTTGATAGCTTACCAGTAGCACCAATAATTTTTATTCGAGAAACATGCATCACCACTATACCCTTTGTGTCGTCAATAGATTCAAAAAATGCCTGTGAAACATCATTCACACTCTAGTAAACACTTAATGTGTATACCTTGTACACTTGCTGTTGTTACAGGGTGCCACACATCATTTTTACTTACCATGTGATCTTCTTCATAAAGCAAATCCTCATTAGTCCTCTCCCTGCAAAAACTATCGTCCTGCTTACCAAAATAATTATCAGACCCACTGTCACTTTCTCTATGCTTTAGATTTTGTACTTCATCCACCTTTTTCTCCTTTTTAGTCAATTTTGAATCTACATTTTCATTTACTTTTACCAGTTTTTCCTCTACCACTACTGCACACTTTGTTTCTACCTCTGTTTCTAAATCATTTTTTATCTTATCAATTTGGTTCTCAAGTTTAACCCTGTTTTCAGCATAAAATTTCCCAGCAGCTTTGACTTCACCTTTACTCTGTTTTTCAGAAGCCTCCACCCTCCTACTATAGTCATCACAATGCTTCTTTCTGTCTTCTTCACATTTACTACTCATTAATGTTAGTTTCTCGTTAGTGTTGTGTACTTCTGATTTTATCTTTTCATCACAATCTTTAGCTACCATCTCAAGCCTGTTATTTAATTCTGAAAGATTAGATCTGACCGCCTTAATCTCCTTTTTAATTTCTTTCTTCAGTTCATCCTTTAAGCTAAACATGTTAGTTCTAATGCAATCAGTTTTCTTTTCACCCTTTTAATGTCTTCTTTCATACTATTTTCCACCCTATTAATATCTTCTTTCATACACATACTGCTCAAACTACTCATATTTTGCCTCAACATTGCCTCCAAATTTCTGTCTACCATAAATTTTTGCTCTTGCTGACTTTCACTTCTAGGTTCCTCCTCCTTAACCTTAACAATCTCATCCACTTCAGTACTGTTTTCGCCCATTTCACATTTTACAATAGGACTTTCATCCCCATCCTTCAAATTTACATTCATGTCTGATTTATAACTACTATTGTCTACAGAACCAGTTCGTTTAATCTTTCTGTTAATTTAAAAACTTAACCTCCACAGCTTCATTATCAATTTTCACATCACTTCTGTGTTGTCCATTCTCCTCCATCTCACTGTCGTGTTCGTTAAGGTCACTCATTATGTATCACTTAATATAAAATGGCTTTTGTCATGAAATTACCTTATTCTATTGCTCATCTCCTGCTGCTCTGCTGCGGTTGTCATCTTGGTTTGTCGTCTGCTGCTAGTTGTAATTCTCTCAGCAAGGCATCTTGTTTATCCCAGTCAGCTGTGTCCAGCTGCAAGCTGATTGGCTGCTCCTGTACCCAGTGACTGCTTCCATAGAACCCACTCACTGATTGGCTGCTGTCCTACTGTGGCCAGAAAACCCAAGCGCTGATTGGCTGTTGCACTCCATTCATTTAAATCACTGTAAACCGCTCGAGTTCACCATCAAAGTTCACGAGTCCTAGTGTACTGTGCCCACATAAAATAGTCCTCACCCGCAAGGGCACCATATGTGACATTCACCTGCTTTATTTCCTCATTGATTGTCCTTGGTGTCAACATACTGTGTTGTTATACTGGCTGAAAAATGGGGGTGGAAGTTCAATACTGACCACTTTAAATGATGTAGCCAACAGGTGCACATTTGCATTTCATGGTTCTTTACTTTCACTGTTCATAACCCCCAAATATACACAGTTAATCTGGCTAATTAATTATTGTTTAACTTTTGATAAGCCTCAGTAATAGGTTGCAGGCAAACATCCACATACTGCTACAATAGTTTACCATTGAACATCTACGAGCAGTAAAAGCCTAACCACATAGTTCACAGTTCTTGAAGAATAAAATGATACATATGGAACAGACACTGTCATTGTTTTAACACACGGCCTAATTGTGTTACACTTATTTCACAGTTCACTTGACGTATTGTTGATCTAACCATTACAGGTGTCTCGTCTGAAACTCGGCCGTGGGCTGACTGTCTCAGGATCAAAAATCAGGCCCTTATATATCCTCACAATAAAAGGCACTGAAACTACACATTGTTTGAAGTTTAATTTACACACATTACAATTAAAACTTAACTGATTAAATTAACTGAATACTTCGAAAAAATGCATCTTTTTAACAGCTTGTGCTACAAGCATTAGGCTGAATTATTTGTTTAAATGATGAAATTAACAGATATAGTTAAACAAACAATACTTTTGATAAGACTGGTAATTACTTTAGAATTAATTAAGGGCTGGCTTTGCTAACATGTTTTCCAATAGAGCCAAATAGATCCTTCAAGAATACTATTAGCTGTTCCTCCAAATGTTTATAATTAGTACAGAATTTATAATTGTCTATAATAGAATTTAAGCTATGAACCAATTACTGATTTCACCCTATAACAAAGGCTACTAACTAGGAATAGTCAAAATAAATTAGAATATCAATTACATACCTAAAACTAAGCACAAAATTACATCTTGTGTTATATTCTTTAAAACTGAAGGCCAACCTTTATCTTTTAGGAAAATGCAGATTATACTCAAGTATGTTAATGGTAACTAGTCAAAAATGAATTTTAAGGAGGCAGATGGCAAAACAAGAGGGGAAGTAAAAAAATTCCAGCTTGCTTTGTCACAACTCTGCAACAAGTCATGCTCATGAAGAGAAAGTGACATAGTTCATTGAATCTGGAATCCACAAGCTTTGATGTGGGGATCAGTACATCCTAATCACACATGCATCATCATAGGCAGTAGCAAGATGGCTAGACAAAATTATCCTTAACATCAGGGTAGTCATAGATTATGATATTAGAAATCCATAAAGATTGATGAACAGTACTTACAAAAATACACTCTCATCTTAAAAATGTGGCAGCTGAGCACATGGTCATGAGTGTAGATGAATAGTTGAGCACTGAATTTCATGAAGAATGAGGCTTCAATGGCGTTTGATTAGGGAAGTGATGATGAGCCACAGGTATAACTGTCACACTCAAACATCCAGGAGTAACAAGTGACAGGAGCCTTTTTTTGTTTTGAATCAATAGTCTTCTGACTGGCTTGACATGGTCCATCATGAATTCTACCCTGTAACTATCTCTTCATCTCAGAGTATTTCCTGTACCCTGTGTCCTCATTATTTGGTGGATGTATTCCAATCTCTGTCTTTGGCTACCGTGTTTGCCTCTGTGGATTCCTTTAGTACCAAGGAAGTTATTTTCTGATGTCCTATCAACCTGTCACTTCCTCTTATCAGTGTCAGTGTTTTCTTCACCAGTCCTGTGGAGAATGTTCTGATTTGTTACCTTGCCAGTCTGCCTAGTTTTCAACATTCTTCTGAAGCTTCCCATTTCAGATGCTGTGATTACCTTCCGTTCTGGTTGTCCCACAGTCCATGGTTCACTACCAAACAATGTTGTGCTCCAACTGTCATTCTCAGAAATTTCTTCCTCAAATTAGAGCCAATTAAGTGCCACTAGAACCCCAAACATTACAGTTAATCATCGGAGAACACTTCATTAACTGCATTTATGTAATGTATGTATGCCTTTTTGTGTTTCTACAATAAGGCCAGAAATTAAAACAAGTGTGAATGTCAGAAATGGCCTATATATAGAAATTCTACATTGACTATTTTCAACATTAACATCATACTGATGAGGAAAATAGTAATGAGTGACATGGTTACTTTTATATGTGAAGTAGATAACATTTCAGACAGTGCATTAATGAAATCTAATAATTATGGCTTGTGACGTGCCTTGGAGTTTAAATGGTGTCAAAGGCAAACATCGTGTAATATTTACTTGCTGGAACATAATAATGAAATATGTTGTTAGATGAAGTATTTGAGTGCACAAGACAGTAAGTACAGAACTGTAACACTAAGTAAATTAATTCTGAAATACTGTGACAAATTGAAAACAACATGTAGGTACACAAATGTAAAATATTACTATAGTTAAGGCTCTTCTTTTTGTATAAATACAGATGTATATGGATGTCAATAAAAATTAGATTGTACATTGATTTGCATTCTGAAGAGAAGATCAAAAATTAAGATAAAAGTAAAGAACATACTCCCCAATTATCAACTCACACAGATGGGCAGATCTAGCATGAATACAAAGTAATGTAAAAAGATGAATGAAGTGTTTCTTTTTCTGGAAGCTCAGATAGGATGTAAGGATAGAAAAGTTTCAAATATTGTGTGTGTAACAAGGCATATTCATAGGTCACTGCTCAGCCCCTTAATGGCCAGTTCACCTCATGTTTCAGACTGGCTGCCAGCCACTCTAGAGCCAACATGTCAGACTACAATGCCTGCCATTGGTACTGTGCATCAGATTGTGCATTTTTGCCAGGATTACAGCTGCTGGATGCATGTCAGCCACACCAGAAGGCCTCACTTCATCTTCACCGGGATAGCCACTCTGGAAGGCCATACTTCGTTGGATCTGTTCCTCAACAGTCCACTAGCTCACAGCTTCATGGGACCATGTTGCTACTGCCTACATGGCACCTCCCTGCTTTGCATCACTACCAGTAACCATGAACTTCATCATAATGGGCACTCACAGTGCATCATCTGAGGAGAACAATTCTGTTGCATTCATGAGTGGGCCTTCATCCCCTAAAGATGTACTGAGTTAGTTCATGGTCAATAATCATACAGTTGGTTTTCCAACACGTGCATATCAGTTACTAGCTCATTACACCACTCAGCCAAAATTACTTCCACTGGCAATGACAATATTCATTTTGTATGGTTTCTTAGTGCTCTTCCCTCATCCACCTAACTTAAGATTGCTGTGAGGAAAATAGTTACATGTGTGACACTTACAGTTCATATGCAGTCTCAGTACTGTGCCTGCTCAAGATCTGTAGACTCTAGTGCTTGCTCAAAGTTTGTTGGCTGCTGTGCGAGTTCCTGGTCTCGTCAGTCATCCAGCCACCACCCGTTCAGCATGCTGAGCTTCTTGCTGCCAAGCTGTGTCTCATTTTGTCCAGATGATGCCGCCATGGCTGGTCCCCTTACTAATGTTGTTAGTGCACAAGCAGGATGAAGACAAAAAGTCTGCTTCTTCATGCATGTTTCAGTGTTTCCTGATGTTTCTGCATTCATTTTTATTGGAGTATGGTTCCTTTCTTTATCAATTGTTCATGTGTTTTTTCACCACACCAGTTTTGATCATGTGTGTGTTTGTCTTGACAGGGCAGCTTAATCATTTGATTGTTTTATACCACTCTGTATTCAAATCCTACTGCAACCTGAGGGTGTCCAGCCATGTGCTGAAACAGGACTGTCTATGCCTTACTACAGTGTGAGGGTGTACGTCACACAGACTGCTCAGTTCTTGGATCACAATTTGTGTTCACATTTCACAGCTGATACAAATTCTTGGCAATGTTGTCTCTTCTGTGTAGTTTGGCTGCTCCGTTCATATGTTGTTCTTATGTGCATTCTCTTACTTGGTGTCGTTGGTCTGTGGATTCCTGTTTCTTTATTTCTTCAGGTTCTAGTTCACTTGCAGTGTATTCTCACCTGGAAGGGATGCTGTTGCCTCTATCCCTTTCATTCAGGGTTCTGGCCATTCAGGACCTGCTGCAGAGCATCAGGTTCTCCAGTTTTCCACAGCATTCAGACAGAACATCCAAGAGATTTGTAAGCAGCAAACTGGACCTCCTACCATGAACCTTGTTTACTGTGTTGTCATGCTGTGTGCTGCACTCCATTTTTGTTCACAGACTTCTACACCAGATGTCCCTCTGGTATTAGCCCAGCCCTTGCACGCGATGTCACTCATCATCAGCCCTTTTGGCATCAGTCCAGTCATTGCCAGACCTGTTGCAGCTGTCCCATTGTGTTTGCTCTCTGCCAGTCCTGTTGTGGCTGACCCATGTGACACGGTCCCACAGCCGACTGATCAGCCCCTTTTAGAGTCACACAGTCCCTGGCAGTCACTGCCACTGCAGTCGCAAGTGCCACATCCTCCGCAGACCTCCCTGCCTCCAACCAGCTGTCCACACTGGCTCCACAGGTCCTGTTGTATCTCTTTCCAGGCCTTGCTTGTGTCTTCTTGAACTCTTTGCTGCCAGTGCTGCCTCTCACCTGTGGTGGCCAGTTGACATTCCCCTACATGGATACGATATGATTCTTTCATTGGGGTCAAATTTTGTTTTCATTGACTTATTTTCATGTTGTTTTGTTCCAGTCTGCTCTTTTGGCTGCTGAGTGACTCCTCCCTTGGGTGGTGCACTCCTCTGTGATGGTTGCATCATCTGCCTTAAGGGGACGGAGTGTAGTATACACAGTGGGGGGGAGGGGGGGGGGGGGAGGGCCTGATATTCACCCACAACAGATGCAGATATGCTTTTCAGGCAGGTACTGCCTCTGTCATACCTCAGAAGGTTGTTTGTCAATAGAAGAGTTGCTGAGCTCTTTACCACCAAATTTCCTGTAACTACCACACTGTCTGGGAGTGTAAGCCACACCTACAAATGGTGCACAGGTCGCTGAAAATAGCAACTCAGTTGCAGGTACCTACTTATGTCCACATGGTCACATGTCCATATGATACCACACCTGTATTCCTCAGCTGACAGGTACTTGGGTCACCACTCAGCCCCTCAATGACCAGTTCAGCTCCAGGTGTCAACTGCTAGCCCCTCTTGAACCAGTGCTTCAGACTACAATGCCTATTGCTGCTGCTACCCGTCAGAAAGTGCTGTCGTGAGCCTTTCCCAGGATCACAGACACTTGATGCCTGTCAGCTGCTCAAGAAGACACAACTTTGACTTGTCTGGATCACAGATTCTGCATTCTCATCATCAACCCCAAAAGGTCCCATCTCATTGGATCTGTTCCTCGACTGCCCACCATCTCATGGCCTCATGAGACCATATTGCTATGCCTCCATGAAATCTCCCTTCTCATCACCAATACCAATGATTGTGAACTTCATCATTGTGTGCACTTGCTAAACATTGCCCCAGAAGGACAATTCAGTTGTACTCATTTGTGGACCTTTTTTCTCTAAAGCTGTACTGACTTACCTCATGGTCAATACATAAACAGTTGTTATTCCAAAGTGTGCATCTCAATTTTTACCTTGGCACACCACTCAGTCAAGGATGCTTTAGCCTTGACTATCTCACTGAAACTATCAACCAAATAATCAAGATGTATCAATCCAAAGGCACTGCAGCTCCATCCACCAGGATAGACTATCTTTTGGAAGCATGACAAATGCAAGCAGAGAAACTTTCTAAACAAGTTGAGGCCTCCCAGGTACAGCACTCCACTTGTGTGTAGCAACGACAATTCTCTTCCAGCAGAAACAACTATTCCCCCACCATTGAGAAGATCTGCTGCTATCGTAGACAGACTAGTAGCTGCTGCGTATCGGTTTTGAGAAGGAAAATGCTGCCAGACATCAGTAGGAGCTGCTGTGTATCAGTTTTGAGAAGGAAAGTGCTGCCAGACATCAGTAGTCAAGCAACTAATTTCTAATCATGCTACTGTCAACTGTTTATAATCAAGCTCCCTACCAAGTTACAATTCCACATTGACACAGGTGTCCACATCTCAATATACCCTTCTTCTCATTTTCCATGGCAACACCTTTATGCTGTGAGTGAGTGTATCTGCACTACCAGCATCTACTTCACTCTACATAACAGCTGATCAGGTGTCAGTACCTTTGCTGTGCCAGAGCAAGAGTTCTCTTTCATGTTATCACAAGGAATCTGTCCACTGCCATGTAAAGACAAGGACATGGTGCACTCATGTGTCATCACGCAGAGTGGGACAGGATTGGCAAGGCACTGCACTGACAGAATCGAGGCGCATGCTTTGCAATCTTCTCTTACAATTTTACAGAATCTACCCAGTAGAAAAAAGTATTTTATGTTACTTGTATCTTTATATGTCAGCTTGATGGTGAAGTACTCATCATTTTGTTAATGGTCATAGTTATTGTGATATTTCACATATAAGTAACATACTGCACGGAATTCAAAAACATTGCAATGAAAAATAGTGGTCACTATGAATTTAAGTTTGGTGCATATGAGATCATGTAATGCTGATTATGAAATGAAGCCAGCATTTTAAATTTTTCTTTAAACTTGGCAAGGGATCAGTGTTTGCCTCCAGTTTCAAGAAAATGGATTTTGTGTAAAACTTTCACTTCTAATAACACTCATATGAGGAGAGAATACTCGTAATGTCCCTCATATCTCTTAAACTGTTCAAAGGAGATTTTGGCAAATAATAGCACATAAAAAGGAGAGAATTTTGACATATGGTTAACATACAGAACTTCATTATCTGTGGTGACATAGTAGAAGGTATAGTTTTTATTTTACTTTTGTCCAACCAGTACTGTAATTTTTTAAGAGTAATTGACATCTATTGAAGAGAGAATTTGAAAGTATGAAAAAGGTGACATTTCTTCTCTTATGTTACTGTAAACTAGTGCAGTTGAGGTTTCTCATAAGCTGGTCACCAATTGCTTGTTTAATAAGACACTTTGTTACAAGATTCTGTTGCAATAACCACAGTGAGGTGACTGTGCAAATTTTACTGTTTTGGCAAGAAAAGGAAAATTAAACCTTCTAACAAGAGAAATGTAGCTGTTACTCATAACTGATGATGCTTCTTCAAATGAGGGAAAGATATCATTTCACGAAAAAATAAATAGTCAGCTCTGTTGAAATTTTGGTGGAATCCCATAACCCATTGTGTTTCCAATAGTTATCAGCTGGGATTGAAACTTACCAAAGGATTTTGTTCTTGTTCTTCATCTGAGAAATATTAAAAAATTCACAGCAAATGCTGTACCATTTTTTTTGTTCCTATCCCAATTCAGAGTGAAGAGGTGAACATCATCTCCTTAATTATCTTTTGATGTCTTAAAGAGAGAATATGTACATTTATAATCTTAATGTATTGTCTCAAGCAGTTAAAAAAATAATGACTATCATGTTTTTGTAACCTAGTTAACCGTAGAGAAATGGGCATCTAATTTGTTATTTCTAACAGGCCAATTCAAACAATGCAAAATCCGCAATGGAATGTTGACAGTATTATGAAAAAGATAGACTGCTACTCACCATATAGTGTAGATGTTGAGTAGCAGATAGGCACAGCAGAAAGACTATTAAACAAGTAAGCTTTCAGCCAAAAGGTCTTCTTCCAAATTAGGCAAAAACACACACACACACACATACACACACACACACACACAGAACCACTGTTTCTGGCTGCCAAGGCCAGTGAGCAGCTGCGCATAATGAGATAAGCAGTCTGGGTTGTGGGAGTTAGGAGGATGCTGGGGCGGGTAGGGGGAGTGACAGCATGGTATGGGTGGGAGTTAACAAAGTGACACTTGTGGGAGCATACAGGAAGGGACAAGGTGGAGAAAGGGTAGGGCAGCTAGGTGCAGTCAGGAGGTTAGATGGAGGGCAGGGGGGGAGAGAAGTAAATAGACTCTGGGTGTGTCGGTGGATTAATAGGCTGTGTAGTGCCAGAGTGGGTAAAGGGAAGGGGATAGGTGGGTGGAGGACAATGATTAGTGAAGGTTGAGGCCAGGAGGATTATGGGAACATAGGATACATTGCAGGGAGACTTTCCCAACTGCGCGTTTCAGAACAGCTGATGTTCATAGGAATGTAGGAAAGATCACAAAGGCACAGGCTGTGAAGCAGTCATCAGAATAAAGGGCATTTTGTTGGGCAATGTGCTCAGTGACTGGATGATACAGCTGTTTCTTGGCCATAGTTTGTTGGTGGCCATGTATGTGGACAGACAGCTTGTTTTGGTTGTCATGCCAATATAGAATGCAGCACAGTATTTGTAGCTTAGCTTGTAGATCACGTGACTGCTTTCACAGGTAGCCCTGCCTTTGTTGAGATAGGTGATGCTTGTGACTAGACTGGAGTAGGTGTTGGTGGGAGGATGTGTGGGACAGGTCTTCCATCTATGTCTATTACACGGATATGAGGGTTTGGGAGCGGGGGTTGTGTAGGGATGAATGAAGATATTGTATAGGTTCAAAGGGTGGTGGAATACCACTGTGGGTAAGGGGGGAAAGATAGTGATCAGGGTAGTCCTCATTTCAGGGTGTGACAAGAGGTAGTCAAAACCCTGGTGGAGAATGTGGTTCAGTTGCTCCAGTCCTGGATGGCACTGAATCACAAAGTGAATGATCATCTGTGGCCAGATGGTGGGATTTTGGATGGTGGTGGGTGACTGGAGAAATAAGGCACAAGAGATCTGTATCTATACAAGATTGGTAGGGTAATTGCAGTCTGCGAACACCTCAGTGAGACCCTTGGTATATTTTGAGAGGGACTGCTCATCACTAATGACGTGGCGATCATGGGTGGCTATGCTGTAAAAATGGACTTCTTAGTACGGAATGGATGGCAGCTGTCAAAGTTGGGGTATTGCTGGTGATTGTGTGGATGGAAGTACTGATGTTACCATCTTTGAAGTGGAGGTCAATCTCAAGGAAAGAGGCCTGTTGGGTTGATGAGAACCAGGTGAAGTGAATGGGGGAGAATGTGTTGAGCCTCTGGAGAAATCCAGATTATGAAGATGCCATCAGTGAATGTCGACCATGTGGGTGTTTATGATCCTGGGTGGTTATAAAGGATTCCTCTAGAAGGCCCATGAATAGGCTGGCATAGGATGGTGCCATATGGGAGCCCACTGCTGCACCCAAGATTTGTTTGTAGGTGATGCCTTCAAAGTAGAAGTAATTGTGGGTGAGAATATAGTTGGTCATGATGACCGGAAAGGAAGTCATAGGTTTGAAATCTGTTGTGCATTTGGGAAAGATAATGTTAAATAGCAGGAATGCCATGGGCATTGTGGATGTTAATGTAAATGAAGGTGGGAACAATAGTGATGAGCGGGGCACCATGTGGTAAAGGAACAGGAACTGTGGAGAGTTTTTTTTGTGCTACTTAACATCTCTGCTATATGGTAATAGAACAATTTTGCATTCTTGCTGCAGGATAAGAACTGACCATATAAAACTCTTTCATAACTGTGAAACTGTGAAAACGCTGACTTGCAGAAACTTGTCAACTGTTCATTAAAGTCAGTATCACTGATGACTTAGGAGATATTTGTAGTAAGAGGATTCACTCCCTCACTCTGTACAGGGATAGGAACGGAAATATGGTATGCTGTTTGCTGTTATTTTTCATATGTTAAAGAAACTGAAGTGTAGATAGAATAGCATTTGGTAAATTCCATTGTTAGAGTTACAGTAACAAAGAAATGAAATTCAACGTTTTTTGTACTAGCAAATTCATTTTTCACTGTCGAGGACTCTTTAAAAAATTACAGTACAGATTTAAAAAATAAAAAATAAAAACTATAGCTTCTGTAACAATGAAAACATTGAATTATTGATTAAATTATTTAAATTATAGATAAAATATCTACTCACCAAACAGTGGCAGAACACATGCATAAAAGACTGTTGTGATTGGCAAGCTTTCAGAGCCAGTGGCTCATTCTTCAGGCAGAAGGGTTGAAGGGGAAGGAAGAAGGGTGAAGGAAAAGAACTGGAGACATCTAGGAAAAAGGGGTAGATTTTGGGAAAGTCACCCAGAAACACAGGTCAGTCTTTCCTTCTCATCTTGTATGGTAAGTCTCCCCTTGATACCTTACCATACAAGATGAGAAGGAAAGACTGACCTGCGTTTCTGGGTGACTTTCCCAAAATCTACCCCTTTTTCCTAGATGTCTCCAGTTCTTTTCCTTCACCCTTCTTCCTTCCCCTTCAACCCTTCTGCCTGGAGAATGAGCCACTGGCTATGAAAGCTTGCCAATCACAACAGTCTTTTATGTGTGTGTTCTGCCGTTGCTTGGCGAGTAGATTTTTTATTTATCTAGTTAAATCAACTATAGCTTCTGCTATACTGCCATAGATAAAAAGTTCTGTATGTCAACTGTGTGGCATAATACTCTCCTCTTTGTGTGCCATTTTTTTCCCAAAATCTTGTTTTGATACCTTGAATGGTTTATAAGATACGAGATATGTTACAAACATTTCATTTCACACACGTGCAATCGAAAGCGAACATGTTACATAAGACCAATTTGGCGAGACTGGAGAGAGATTCGATCCCCACCCAAATTCAAAGAAAAATTCAAAATTTTAGCTACATTTCATGTATAGCATTATATGGTCTAATATGCACCAATTGCAAATTCATAATGACATGTGTTTTTCCTGCAATGTTTTTGAATGCCATGCAGTTTGTTACTTATATATAAAATTCACAGTAACTATGAACATTAACAAAGTGTTGGACACTTCACTACAGGGCACATGCCTAGATTCTGTCAGTGCAACATCTTGCCAACCCTATCAATCTTTGCATTATGTCACACGAGTGCACCATGGCCTTCTCTTTAGGAGGTGGTGAAGGAGGAGGAGGAGATGGAGGAGGAGGAGGAGGTCTGTCAGCCTTTAGATAGTAGCTGAGTCTTCTGCTCCACAAAAAGAGCAGTGAGTGACTATTGTCTGCTTAATGCCAGAATGATATCTGACTGCTATCCTGTGCTACAGATTGAGGAATTTTCTAGGCACTTTTTTGGCAAGACAGGTTTCTCGCAGGTTGACATCATTTGAGTTTTTCACAAGATATGACTGCACAAGAAGATATACCCAAAATTGTTGTTTGTACTCCATTTAGACTGTACATATTTCTTCAGAAGCCATGTGACACCAAGAGGTTGTGATTCATGGATGAGGTACCTGAAGATGTACACTATGTAATCAAACGTTTCCGTACACCTGGCTGAAAATGACTTAAAAGTTCATGGTGCCCTCCATCGGTAATTCTGGAATTCAATATGGTGTTGGCCCACCCTTTGCCTTGATGACAGTTTCCACTCTTGCAAGCATATGTTCAGTTGAGTGCTGGAAGGTTTCTTGGGGAATGGCAGCCCATTCTTCATGGAGTGCTGCACTGAGGAAAGGTGTCGATGTTGGTCGATGAGGCCTGGCATGAAGTCAGAATTCCAGAACACCCCAAAGGTGTTCTGTAGGATTCAGGTCACAACTCTGTGCAGGCTAGTCCATTATAGGGATGTTATTGTCATGTAACCACTCTGCTACAGGCTGTGCATTAGGAACAGGTGCTCGATCATGTTGAAAGATGCAGTCACCATCCCCCAATTGCTCTTCAACAGTGGGAAGCAAGAAGGTGCTCAAAACATCCATGTAGGCCTGTTCTGTGATATTTCCATGCAAAACAATGAGGGGTGCAAGCCCCCTCCATAAAAAACATGACCACACCATAACACCGTGCCCTCCGAATTTTACTGTTGGCACTACACACGCTGATAGATGACGTTCACCATGCACCCTGCCATTGGATTTCCACATTGTGTACCACAATTTGTTGCTCCATACAATATTTTTCCACTGTTCAATCATTCAATGTTTACACTCTTTACGCCAAGCAAGGTGTCGTTTGGCACTGACCGATATATGGCTTAAGAGCAGCCGCTCAACCGTGAAATCAAAGTTTTCTCACCTCCTGTCCAACTGCCATAGTACTTTCAGTGGATCCTGCTGGAGTTTGGAATTCCTCTGTGATGGTCTGGATAGATGTCTGCCTATTACACATTACGACCCACTTTAACTGTCGAAGGTCTCTGTCAGTCAACAGATGTGGTCGATCTCTACGCTTTTGTGCTCTATGTTTCCACTTCACCATCACATCAGAAATAGTGGGTCTGGGGATGTTTAGGAGTGTGGAAATCTTGCATACAGACATACGACACAAGTACCATCCAATCACATGACTACGTTCGAAGTCCATGAGTTACGCGGAGCACCCTATTCTGCCCTCTCACGATGTCTAATGACTACTGAGGTGGCTGATATGGAGTACTGGTACCTGGCAGTAGATGGCAGCACAATGCACCTAATATGAAAAATGCATGTTTTTGGGGTGTCCGGATACTTTTGATCACACAGTGTATACTTCTGTTACTTCTATATTGAGGACCATCTTGTAATATTGTCCAGCAAGTTAACATGTCTAGCCCACCTGCAACAGCTACTCACTGCACTATGAGAACATGGCTTGCTGATTAACTCATCAGAATTTGTCTTTGATGTGACAGAAGTGAAATTCTGAGGGTACCGTATCAGTATGTAAGGTATCTCACCATCTGTAGACAGTTTGAAAGCTATCCATCAGTTTCCACAGCCACCAACAGTATGTGAATTATGTCATCTCCTGTGCTCAACAAATGTTTGTTAACAATTTGTGTGCAATCATACATTATTGGCAGCAACTCTCAATTAATTTCTGAAAGGTTCACCCAATCCAGGAGGAACATAGTAGTTGGTGATGAAAAGAAACGCACTTCACCAGGGTAAAAACTGAAATTATTGAGGCTGCATACAGTTCTTGCAATTGTGTTACATGCAGCATCAACTGTCAATGCAATTGTTTCTCAAAACCATCTGCTATATGACTGGCAGTCTCAGAATTTGTTAAGTAAAAGAGTTGTACCACCAAAAGCAAACTGGTTCATTCATTACTATGAGCTCTACAGTGCTTATGCTTCAATCTAAAAGCTTAGGCACGTGCTTGAAGGTAGACTTTGTACCTTTATCATGGACTGTAAGCCACTTGCCTTTGCCTTCCATCAGAAGCCATTAAATACACAACCATATCACTTTCAGGTGATTGTGCAGTTCGCTGCAGGCATACAAATGTTGATGGTAGCAGCAAGACAAAACTCCTCTATCAAAACCAATGTATCATTCAAGAAGGAATGATATTTAATACAGCAGATGAAGACAAGGAGGAAGAATAGGTGTCAGTTACTTTCACCATCTTTTGTGAGCCGTTCAGAATTTGGAAATGGTGGGGCATAGTGGAAAATTTTGGATCATATCTAGAATGCAGCTGGACAAATACATAAGCCAAATACTGCCAGACAGCAGAACCAATGCCACTCAATAGGAAGAACATCCAAATTCACAGTTCTGCTAGTTCTTGAAGGCTGTTCATAGGTGACATAATACTGAAATGTATAAAATTGTGCACAGAAAGGGAAGCCCGAAGGCAACTTCGAAATAACAGGTGGCATGGTTCTCTACTTGTGCTAAATGCATTGTTTGCTTCATTACAATTTTTGATTGCCTGTTTCTTTTTTATGAAAAAATTGTTATTCACAGTTTGCAGGCAATGACTACCATTCTTTTGTGATACAATTAAAACACTTTATGTAATATATACCCTTTGATATCAAGTAACAAAGGACAATAACATGACAGGCAAATCTTTTTGTGTCAGAAGTTTGAAATCATTCACTGAGAATTGTTTGCTGCTGTACAGTATGACACAAAACATAATAACACAGCTTGTTCCCACTAGGACCAGACACAGGTTTACATAACACACAGTTAGTAATCCAGATAAATTTCACAAAAAATTTTGGGTAGCACCAGATGTAGACACCAGACATCTGTTCAGTGGACTTGCATATCTGGTAAAGAACACGCACTGGGCAGAAAATCAAACACTTATTAATATGTTATCATGAAGTATATGGCCTCAATCCTTAGACTCTTCAAGACTATAGATACCAACATCAGCAAGAATGTCAAAAACACCGTTATATGAAATTGCTGTGATGATGCATGAAGACCAAATCTTATCCACTTATTAGAGAAATAAAATAAAAATGTCCTTATTCTCTGTCAAGGGTACAAGTAGAGAATAATTCAAAATTTATTCCAGAAACTGTACAGTTTTGTAGGAAACAGAAACGTGAAATGGATATCCTGGATCAGATGGGTAGAAAATATTCAGTGAAAGTGGAAGTGATCATTACAAATGTTCTACAATATATTGTACTTTGCCAGAATAAGTGCATCTGGTCTTTAAGGGACAGTTACAGGATAGGTTATTAGCCATAAGCAGTTTTTGTAGCATCTCAGCAAAGAACCAGGAGCCAAAAATCATCAATAGGCCAATAACGAAGACAATCAGTGAGGAAGAAATATAGATGACAGTGCAAAGTGTTACAATACAAGAACAAGATGACTGTCGTAACTGGCACCTGTAAGAGGCGTGTGTTTCAAAAATGTATGAAACTAATCTCAGAGTGGGGCATTATTTGAATTAAATGATTAATGGAAAATCTCATATAAGATGTGAAACAAATACTAACAAAGAGATAGAGGGGCTGGCCAGTACTTACCTCAGCTCAGTACAGCCGATAGATACACATAAAACAGAACTGAAAATTTACATTCCTAGCTTTCGGAACTTTGTTCCTTCATCAGGGAGGAGAGAGGGGAAAAAAAGGGAAGAAGGGAAAGTGGATTCAGTTACTCACAACCCAGGTTATGAAGCAACAGGGAAAGGTAAACAGGGAGGGTAGCAAGGATGGAGGCATGGTTGTCAGAGGGAAGCCAAAGATATTCTACTGTAAGTACTGTGCCAGCTTCAAACCAAAGAGGATGCATACAGAAGTAAAGTATAAAGATAAACACAACTATGTGGGATGAAAAGATGCGTGAATGGCTAAAGAGGAAAGGGAAAGAGGAGAAGACTGAAGAGTGAATGGGAGTGAGGTTCTTTAACGTAGGTTCAGTCCAGGGGGATGGCGGGATGAAAGGATGTGTTGGAGTGCAAGTTCCCATCTCCGCAGTTCAGAGGGACTGGTGTTGGGTGGGAGAAGCCAAATGGCACATACGGTGTAGCAGGTTCCTAGGTCCCTAGAATTATGCTGGAGGGCATGCTCCGCTACTGGGTATTGGGCATCTCCTAGGCGGACAGTTCGTCTGTGTCCGTTCATTCGCTCAGCCAGTTTGGTTGTTGTCATGCCGATGTAAAAGGCTGTGCAGTGCAGGCACGTCAGTTGATAAATGACATGTGTAGTTTCACACGTAGCCCTGCCTTGAATTGTGTATGTTTTACCAGTAGCGGGGCTGGAGTAGGTGGTTGTGGGCGGATGCATGGGGCAGGTTTTGCAGCGGGGTCGGTTACAGGGGTAGGAACCGCTGGGTAGAGAAGGTAGTCTGGGAATATTGTAGGCTTTAACAAGGATGTTACGGAGGTTAGGGGGGCGACGAAAGGCAACTCTGGGTGGTGTGGGGAGAATTTTGTCAAGGGATGATCTCATTTCAGGGGTTGACTTGAGAAAGTCATATCCCTGGCGGAGTAATTTGTTGATGTTTTCGAGGCCAGGATAATACTGGGTGACAAGGGGGATGCTTCTGTGTGGTCTGGGGGTAGGAACATTGTTGTTGGACGGGGAGGAATGTATTGCTCGGGAAATCTGTTTGTGGACAAGGTCTGCAGGATAGTTGCGGGAGAGGAAAGCACTGGTCAGGTTATTGGTGTAGTTGTTGAGGGATTCATCACTGGAGCAGATACGTTTGCCACGAATACCTAGGCTGTAGGGAAGGGAGCGTTTGATGTGGAAAGGATGGCAGCTATCAAAGTGAAGGTACTGTTGTTTGTTTGTGGGTTTGATATGGACTGAGGTGTGGATGTGAGCTTCAACAAGATGAAGGTCAACATCCAGGAAGGTGGCTTGGGTTTTGGAGAAGGACCAGGTGAAATTCAGATTCGAAAAGGAGTTGAGGTTATGGAGGAAATTAAGGAGTGTTTCTTCACCATGAGTCCAGACCACAAAGATGTCATCTATAAACCTATACCAGGCCAGGGGAAGCAGCTGTTGGGTCTTCAGGAAAGCCTCCTCCATGCGGCCCATGAAGAGGTTGGCATAGGAGGGAGCCATCCTGGTTCCCATGGCCGTTCCCCTGATTTGTTTGTAGGTCTGGCCTTCAAAAGTGAAGTAATTATGGGTGAGGATGAAGTTGGTAAGTGTGATAAGGAACGAGGTTTTTGGAAGATCTTCGGGTGGGCGTTGGGAGAGGTAGTGCTCAAGGGCAGAGAGACCATGGGTATGTGGGATGTTTGTGTAAAGGGATGTAGCATCTATGGTGACAAGAAAGGTTTCAGGTGGGAGAGGAGTGGGAATGGATTTGAGGCGTTCTAGGAAGTGGTTTGTGTCTTTGATGTAGGATGGGAGTCTGCGGGTGATAGGTTGTAGGTGCTGGTCTACCAGAGCTGAGATACGTTCGGTTGGGGATTTGAAGCCTGCTACAATGGGACGGCCAGGATGGTTCTCTTTGTGGATTTTGGGTAATAGGTAGAAGGTAGGGGTACGTGGCTCAGGTGGAGTGAGTAAGTCTATGGAAGCCGTTGTGAGGCCTTGTGAGGGACCTTGGATTTTTAGGATTTTTTGCAGCTCAGTCTGGATGGAGGGAATGGGATCCTGGGTAACAGCTTTGTAGGTTGAGGTGTCAGAGAGTTGACGCAGTCCTTCTGCCACATACTCCACACGGTCAAGTACGACAGTTGTGGAGCCTTTATCCGCCGGGAGGATGACAATAGAGTGGTCTATTTTCAGCTCTTTAATGGCACGGGATTCAGCTGGGGTGATGTTGGGGGTTGTCGGGATGTTCTTCAAGAAGGATTGGGAGGCAACACTGGATGTGAGGAATTCCTGAAATGTCTGCAAGGGATGGTTTTGGGGGAGGGGAGGAGGATCCCTTTGAGATCTCCTCTCATTCACCCGGAACCTCAACTGGAAATATCACTTCACTACTCAAACACAGCCCCCAAGCACTAGACCCAGTGTTGAGTCTAGAACAGTTTCGACTGCCTTCTCAAAGGGATCCTCCTCCCCTCCCCCAAAACCATCCCTTGCAGACATTTCAGGAATTCCTCACATCCAGTGTTGCCTCCCAGTCCTTCTTGAAGAACATCCCGACAACCCCCAACATCACCCCAGCTGAATCCCGTGCCATTAAAGAGCTGAAAATAGACCACTCTATTGTCATCCTCCCGGCGGATAAAGGCTCCACAACTGTCGTACTTGACCGTGTGGAGTATGTGGCAGAAGGACTGCGTCAACTCTCTGACACCTCAACCTACAAAGCTGTTACCCAGGATCCCATTCCCTCCATCCAGACTGAGCTGCAAAAAATCCTAAAAATCCAAGGTCCCTCACAAGGCCTCACAACGGCTTCCATAGACTTACTCACTCCACCTGAGCCACGTACCCCTACCTTCTACCTATTACCCAAAATCCACAAAGAGAACCATCCTGGCCGTCCCATTGTAGCAGGCTTCAAATCCCCAACCGAACGTATCTCAGCTCTGGTAGACCAGCACCTACAACCTATCACCCGCAGACTCCCATCCTACATCAAAGACACAAACCACTTCCTAGAACGCCTCAAATCCATTCCCACTCCTCTCCCACCTGAAACCTTTCTTGTCACCATAGATGCTACATCCCTTTACACAAACATCCCACATACCCATGGTCTCTCTGCCCTTGAGCACTACCTCTCCCAACGCCCACCCGAAGATCTTCCAAAAACCTCGTTCCTTATCACACTTACCAACTTCATCCTCACCCATAATTACTTCACTTTTGAAGGCCAGACCTACAAACAAATCAGGGGAACGGCCATGGGAACCAGGATGGCTCCCTCCTATGCCAACCTCTTCATGGGCCGCATGGAGGAGGCTTTCCTGAAGACCCAACAGCTGCTTCCCCTGGCCTGGTATAGGTTTATAGATGACATCTTTGTGGTCTGGACTCATGGTGAAGAAACACTCCTTAATTTCCTCCATAACCTCAACTCCTTTTCGAATCTGAATTTCACCTGGTCCTTCTCCAAAACCCAAGCCACCTTCCTGGATGTTGACCTTCATCTTGTTGAAGCTCACATCCACACCTCAGTCCATATCAAACCCACAAACAAACAACAGTACCTTCACTTTGATAGCTGCCATCCTTTCCACATCAAACGCTCCCTTCCCTACAGCCTAGGTATTCGTGGCAAACGTATCTGCTCCAGTGACGAATCCCTCAACAACTACACCAATAACCTGACCAGTGCTTTCCTCTCCCGCAACTATCCTGCAGACCTTGTCCACAAACAGATTTCCCGAGCAATACATTCCTCCCCGTCCAACAACAATGTTCCTACCCCCAGACCACACAGAAGCATCCCCCTTGTCACCCAGTATTATCCTGGCCTCGAAAACATCAACAAATTACTCCGCCAGGGATATGACTTTCTCAAGTCAACCCCTGAAATGAGATCATCCCTTGACAAAATTCTCCCCACACCACCCAGAGTTGCCTTTCGTCGCCCCCCTAACCTCCGTAACATCCTTGTTAAACCCTACAATATTCCCAGACTACCTTCTCTACCCAGCGGTTCCTACCCCTGTAACCGACCCCGCTGCAAAACCTGCCCCATGCATCCGCCCACAACCACCTACTCCAGCCCCGCTACTGGTAAAACATACACAATTCAAGGCAGGGCTACGTGTGAAACTACACATGTCATTTATCAACTGACGTGCCTGCACTGCACAGCCTTTTACATCGGCATGACAACAACCAAACTGGCTGAGCGAATGAACGGACACAGACGAACTGTCCGCCTAGGAGATGCCCAATACCCAGTAGCGGAGCATGCCCTCCAGCATAATTCTAGGGACCTAGGAACCTGCTACACCGTATGTGCCATTTGGCTTCTCCCACCCAACACCAGTCCCTCTGAACTGCGGAGATGGGAACTTGCACTCCAACACATCCTTTCATCCCGCCATCCCCCTGGACTGAACCTACGTTAAAGAACCTCACTCCCATTCACTCTTCAGTCTTCTCCTCTTTCCCTTTCCTCTTTAGCCATTCACGCATCTTTTCATCCCACATAGTTGTGTTTATCTTTATACTTTACTTCTGTATGCATCCTCTTTGGTTTGAAGCTGGCACAGTACTTACAGTAGAATATCTTTGGCTTCCCTCTGACAACCATGCCTCCATCCTTGCTACCCTCCCTGTTTACCTTTCCCTGTTGCTTCATAACCTGGGTTGTGAGTAACTGAATCCACTTTCCCTTCTTCCCTTTTTTTCCCCTCTCTCCTCCCTGATGAAGGAACAAAGTTCCGAAAGCTAGGAATGTAAATTTTCAGTTCTGTTTTATGTGTATCTATCGGCTGTACTGAGCTGAGGTAAGTACTGGCCAGCCCCTCTATCTCTTTGTTAGTATTTGTTTCGCATTATTTGAATTCATGTTTATAAGAAATCACAATTATTCTTTCTAGTGTATTCTTATCTCAAAATGAATCCAGTCACAAATGAAAATGATAACTACAACTGAAAATAATAAATGACTTCAGTTTTAACATTATTTTCATGAACAAAAATTTTGTCTCAAACAACAGTGAGTTAAAACAGAGCAAAGGGTAGCTCTAGCATTGTGATCAGTTTGACCAGTGTCACAGTTTTGGGGAAATAAATAGTTCCAGGAGCAATCTCTGCATACTCAATGTGAACAGAATTCAACCATGTGCCTACCATCCTACTGCTAATGGTCACATGGAATGACTCCAGTGCAAATTGAAAGTGTCACTCAGATGTCATGCCACACAGTATTGGACTGATAGAATTCGTATTGTCCTATTATTCCTCTGAACAACTTTCAAAGAGGATCTGAATACAATACTGACTGAATTAGTTTATGGACAAACACTGCAACTGCTTGGAGATTTATTCATCAACTTATTTTACAATTATCATTGAAACTTCAAATTTCACACAACATCTATGCTCTCAGATCTTTAAGTTCAGCCTGTCTGTTTCAAAAGAACATACTGTCCATTGATCATTTATTTACTACGATTTGCATTCTGCAAACAGGTTTTCATCCAACACACCACAATTGAAGAACCTGTCTATCCTATGTACAATAACCTCTACACAGTATTGGCATGCCATGACAGAACATTCAGTGTTGACACCAGTGCATCGTGATACCCATCAATGGGCTCCTGCTGTCCTTTACCCGAGCTGAGACTCACACTGGTTCAGAGACAACAGCTTGTGCTGAGACACTACCTGAATGTCATTCCACAAGGACAGTGGATTCACACATCCTTCTACCACAACAGATTGTGTGTCTGAGTGAACCTGCAGTCACCACTTGATCTGGGCATCACATATGCTTCTACCCAAATACTGTTGGCACTTAGAGGATGGGAAACGGTTGGGGAAGGTGGAGTTAGGTGGAGAGTAAATCATCACTTATTCTTTATGTACTGTGTAGATTCTATGATTATTGCTGTAGTCTTTGGATTTCAATGGGATGAGCGAGAGAGATGGCCACTTTCTCCAATTTGTAGTTATACAATATACAAGTAATTAACCACTTTATTTTGTTATTGAACAGTGTTTATACATGACAGATTATAAAATGTTCTTTAGACCAATTTAATTTACATGGATAGGGATAGTGTTGACAGCATTTACATTGTAACAATATGAAGTATCAGTTGAATGAATGGAGAGTAGACAACTTTTCCTTCTCATAATGAAGAATCCAGCTGGCTGTTATCAGCCCAAAGCCACCATCCAATTTTGATCTCCAAGTACTGATTATTCTTCACTAAAGATGCTCCCCACACCTCCTCTCACCATCTTATCCCCATATAAAACAGTCCTCTGGTAGCAAATCTCAACTTGTTCACATATCTTACTCAGATTCTTCCTTAGACATTTTATCATTTTTATCTGCAAAGGAGCTATTACCAACTTGAATGTGGATATTGGTTTGCTCATTTTTTTCCTCAAGCAACATTTTAAGTCTTGTACATTTGACTGAAATGATAATATTCCTGAAACATTTTGTTATCTGTCAGATACTTCTATCCACAAACCTTTTTTAAAATGACTTCACTCTAGAATCCTGGCATTATCTATCAAAATCCCTACAATAGGTGTTGAGATTAGCCTTCACATACGGGCAGAAAAGTGTGGCAGAGATTTTAATTCATCATAGCCCAGACAATCTGCACAAATCATTTATAACCATCTACATCTACATACATATTCTGCAAACCACCATATGGTGCCATGATGGAGGGTACCCCGCACAACTACTAGTCATTTTCTTTCCTGTTCCACTACTTGCAAATAAAGTGAGGGAAAAATGATTTTATATGCTTCCATATGAGCCTTAATTTCTCTTATGCTCTTGATCCTTAAGTGAAATGTACATTAGTGCCAATAGAATTGTTCTTCAGTCAGCTTCAAATGCCAGCTCACTCAATTTTCTCAACAGCATTCCTCAAAAAGAATGTAACCTTCTCTCCAGTGATTCCCATTTGAGTTCCCAAAGAATCTCTATGATACTTATGTATTGTTCAAACCTAAAAAATTTTTAGCAGACCACCTCTGAATTGTTTCGATGTCTTCTTTTAATCTGACCTGGTCAGATCTTAAACCCTCGAGCAGTACCCAAGAATAGTTCACACTATTGTCCTTTATGCAGTCTATTTTACAGATGACCCACACTTTCCTAAAATTCTCCCAGTAAACTGAAGTCAGCCATTCATTAACTCACATTTTTCTGCATTTAGAGCTAGCTGCCATTCATCACACCAACTAGAAATTCTAAGTGATTTTGTATTCTTCTACAGTCACTCAACTTCAACGCCTTTTTGTAAACCACAGCATCATCAGCAAACAGCTGCAGATTGCCAATTCATTATATATACAGAAAATAACAGTCGTCCTACCACATTTCCCTGGGATACTCCTGGCAATCCACTTGTCTCTGATGAACATTCACAGTCAAGGACAAATTCCCCCATGAATCAATCTATCTATCAGTGAAAATCTTTTCAAAATCTCTACAGCAGTTCCTGAGATTATCCTTTACATAAAGACAGAAAAATGCAATGAGAAACTTTAATTTATAGCACAGATGTAATACTGATATGCCAAACACGTCATATGGCCATAGACACTTCGTGCTACCAGAGCACAGTGACCTCTTTGAAGACGTCCACACTGAAACTATTATCAGTGATCATGAGGCAGTTGTACCTACCAAAGTACAAAAGGCAACTAACAAAAGTAGAAAATTATGAATATTCAGAAAACAGGATAAAGAGACAGTAATGTCAGTTCTCAGTGAGGAACCTGAAACATTCAGTTCTGGACAGAAACATGTAGAAGAACTGTGGTTCAGTTTTAAAAGAATAGTTCATAATGGAAGGGACCCCTCATGGTATACAGTAACAGATGTAAATGAAGTATAGGGCTATAGATAATGAGGCATATTGAATGAAATACATTTTTCTGTCAAGAGGGCAATATGTGAAACCTTCACAGACTACCATAGCAGAATATCATCAAAATATCTATCATACAATCCAAAGAAATACTGGTCTTATTTAAAGGCTTATTAGTGATTAGTGTGTAGACTCTCATTGACAAGGCAGGAACAGAAATTAAGGGTAGCAAATCAAAAGCAGGTGTGCCAAACTGTTTTCAAGTATTTCTTTACCTTAGAAAATTCAAGAGTATTGCCCCACTGTAAAGGTAAGTGAAATAGATATTATTGTCAATTGTGTTGAGAGACAGCTGGAATTGTGAAAATGAAACAAAGCTACAGGGCTCAATGGATCTCTTATCAGATTTTATACTAAATTTGCAGTTGTATGTGCCAAATATTTCCCATAATCTACTGGAAGTCCTTAAAACAAAAGACTGTGTTCAGTATTTGAAAGAAGAAAAAGGTCACACCCATCTACGAAAAATGAATCAAAGCTGTACCAAATCTACCATCCAATATCCTTGTCATCCATTTGTTTTATAACTTTACAACATATTGAAAATCCAAACATACTGAGTTATCTCACACAGAATGAACCCCTCCGGGACAACCAATATGAATTCTAAAAACACTGATTATGCAAAACTCAACTCTCACTTTTCTCAAAGACAACCTGAAAGCCATGGATCAAGACAGTCAGTACCTGCAGAATTTCTTACTTCCAAGCAGCATTTGACTCTAATACCAGACCTATGCTTCTTACCAAAAGCGTGATTGTATGAGGTATTAAGTGATATATGTGGCTTGATTGAGCATTTCTTGGTAGGGAGGATGTAGTATGTTACCTTGAATGGAGGGGTCATCAAGAGATGTAGAAGTAACTTCAGGTTTGCCCTGGGGAAGTGAGTTGGGATCCTTGCTTTTCATGTTGTATGTTATTTGCCTTGCAGGCAATTTTTATAGTTACTTCAGACTTTTAGGAATTATCTGTAATGAAGTACTGTCAGCAAAAAAGCTGCACAAATATTCAGTTGAACCCTGATAGGATTTAAAAATGGTCCAAAGATTGGCAACTTGCTTTAAATGTTCAGAATTGTAAAATTATGCACTACACAAAACACGAAAAATGTAGAATCTTATGACTACAATACTGCCATGAGTTATAACAAACACCGTGTGACATAGTAGTTAGTATTACTGGTTGGTGTACTGTGGGTCACCAGCTCAAACTCAACCATTAGCAATTATTTGTTATTTAGTATTTATCATTTCTGGAATGTTCTTGGAATACTGTATGCTAGTAATATTTATATATTTTGAAATATTCATTGTTTCTGTAAATAACTTCAGTCCCTGTACTACAGTCCACTTCCGTACTGGCTGTACATTGGTGACTGTAATAAATGTGCTTTCAGTTCTAACTGTTGGACTTCATTGATGACCCTGCCTTTGGATTTGGTCTCGACAGTGGCTTCAAAATGATATTGTTGGGTAGAGGCAGTTGGTACCGCAAAACATCTACACCACCATAGCTCCATTCAGGCAGTTTAAAATTCATCATCCGCATGGTCAGGAAATGGAATGCAAGCAATACATCATTCATAAGATGCAAATATTCAGGAAACAGATGGATTTCAAAACAGGAGTAAGTCAGCTGCACATCAGGCACCCATCAGTGTTTTTCAGAGATGGTGATCAGGACATGACAAAATGGCTGTTAGGTTTCAAAAAAGTTGTCAAATAACAGGTGGGATGATGATGGTGTGTTTGGAAAATGTGTATTTTTACTTGGATCGCACAACTCATCAGTTTGAGAAAAATGAAGAAAAGCTCAATGCTAGGACAGATTCCAGGCCAAACAGGAAGATGTTTGGTGACAAGATCTCTTAGCAGAAGAACGATTGGAGAATGGTGCTAGTGTCATGGGGAAGTGGCACAGTCATACATACGGAACATTTTGCCTCTATGCCACATCATAAATCAGAATACTACAGAAGCTGACAAAATCTCACACTTGCTGAAAAGAGACACAGAAGACATGCACCAAGCTGTTCTGGCAAAGGTTGTCACAACAACAGAGGAATTCATCAAGTGCTGCCAGAGAATCTCAGAAATGCAACAGAAAAAGAGTCAGATGAAAGAGATATGACCAACTGCCGAAAGTGGTCCCTATGCCAGTTATGGAAGACCACCATGAGCTTGCTTTTCTCATCTACAAGATTGTAAGGGATGCATTGCAACAGGACATGACAGCTCCATACATCAGGAAGTAACAGAGAATGTCAAAGACAAGGTATATCGATCTTTGGTACCAATATCCGCCACTGGCTAAACATGTCATGAAGAATGGACTTGGACAACTCAAGCTTATGCAGAGTGACAATCCACAATTGGACCAACACAGGTACAAGCAACTCCTCTGCCAAGTAAAACATACCACAGATAAACAGACTTTTGGAGAACAGAGAAAAATACCTCTGTGTTCTTACTGTGGGTGTCCTTGACATTTTGTACGTTACTCCAGAGAGAGAAGATGTTTGTTGGGTGATTATTACACTGCAAGACATCAGCCTTCACAATAGCCCTGTTCATATCAGTCAGCTGCAGACAAATATAGCTGACCTGTGAGATGAAGTCCATCATCATGCCCAAGATGAGGTCACATACACCAACTCACTGTAGATATTCTGCTTCACCATACAGAGGTACCATCCACTCACCTAGCTGCAGAATTCAGGAAAACTAAGTGAGACAACCATTAATATGAAAACTAAGTGAGGCAATCATCTATGGAGGTGCAGCTGCCACAAATGAAAATCCTCCATAGACGACAGTCACAAAGATGTCAGGAAAGCTCATTGACGTCATTATCACAAGCCAATCTGTCCAGGCATTAGTCAATCCAGGTTCTTATTTTTCTGTAATATTCAGTGTTTGTTGTCATTAGCTAAAGAAGACTGTGCTCCACAATACAAAAGTGATTGTGGTGAAGGTGGCAAATGGAATATACATCGAACTGATTGGAACATGTATTGCAAGAATAACTGTCAACAACAGAATGCAACCTTTCAAATTTGTTGTTTTAGAGCTCCAAATTGGCAAAGCTATTCCAGCATGCACACATGTTGTTTGTTGCTTCAGAGCCCCAAATTGATAAAGCTATTCCAGCATGGACATATAACAAAGATTGCTCTGCGCTGTTGTTTGCCACTGAAGATGTTGTAACACTGCTGTCACCAATAACAAAGGTTCCAGTCATCAGTTGAGATGCCAGTTAAACCACGAAACTTTTCTCAATTACAAAACGCTAATCAGACTCTCAAAAGAAATCTACGTGCCAGTGACGATCGTAATCATTTTAGGTGGTCAGGAGAACTTTGGGTCATTAATTGCCATGAGCAGCCACAACACACCCCTAAAGGTATATGCATAGGGACAGCCAAACAATGAGAGGTTAGGTCTTTGACAAAAAATTATGCTCCACTACCACAAAAGAAAATACAGGGGATGAAGCTAGTATCAAACTGACAATAGGATCTGGCCTGACTGAGGAACATCATCAGTGAGTGATGCTTTGTATTTTTTGAGATTATAAGTGGAGAAAAGACAGACCAAGTAGCCCATGGTAAAACATTATACCAACACTGGGATCACCCACCAATCTGCCAGGACTCATAAGTGTATCACTCAATAGATAATCTGTGAGGTAGTGGTGAAGATGTTGCAAGATGACATCATTTAACCTACAGAGTGTCACTGGTCCTCTCCTACGGTCCTTGCGAAGAAGTAGTACAAATCATGATATTTCTGTGTCAACTATCAATGATTGAATGGAATCACATTGTTGACATCCTAGACTGGTTGAAAGCAGCAAAGTATTTCTTAACTACGGACATGCAGACTGGCCACTGGCAAACCATGATTGACACAGCTGAACGGGGAAACACTTCCTTCATAATTCTTTCTGAAAGTTCAACTTTCTTATTTGGACTGTTAAATGCTCCAGACGCCTTCAAATGTATGATGGACAACCTGCTTTGACACCTTGAATGGACAACTTGTCTTTGCTACGGAGAGGACATTGTTGTTTTTTCAAAGACATTAGAAGAATATCTAAGCCACCTGATGACTGTGCTGAAGTATGTTCAACTGCAAGTCTCCACATGTATCCAAAAAAGTGCCTCTGCATCACCCAAGAGATAAATATTTTGAAGGATCTAATAAATCATGCTGTTGCAGTTGAAGATAGCAAAACAAAAGTTGAAGTTTTAATTTTTGTATTCAAGAAATTGTATTCTTGCAGGAGAATCGTTCAAACATACCTTCATTTGACCATTGGACAGACTCCAGTATGGACACAGTAACTAGCATCTGTGCTGTAGAGAAACAACTGAAAGATTTGAAAGCAAATAAGTCACCAGGTCCAGATGGAATCCCAATTCAGTGTAGCAAAGAGTACTCTATGCCATTGGCCCCTACCTAGCTTGCAGTTTTCATGTATCTCTTGCCCAGCACAAAGTCCCAAGTGACTGGACAAAAGTGCAGGTGTCTCCTGTGTATAAGAAGGGTAAAAGGAAGTGCAGGTGACTCCTCTACATAAGAAAGGTAAAAGAACAGACCCACAAAATTACAGACCAATATCCCTAACATCATTTTACTGCAGAATCCTTGAACATGTTCTCTGTTGGAACATAATGAACTTTCTTGAGACTGAGAACCTTATGTTCATGTATCAGCATGGTGCTAGAAAGCTTTGCTTGTGCAATACTCAACTTGCCCTTTTCTCACATGATGTACTGCAAATTCCATATTTCTACATTTCCACAAACTGTTTGACACGGTGCCCAATTGCAGGCTGTTAATGAAGGTATGAGCATATGGAATAAGTTGACAGATACGTGAGTGACTCAAAGACTTTTTAAATACTGAACCCAGCATGCTGTCCTCAATGGTAAGCGTTCATCAGAGACAAAGTCAGGAGTGCCCGAGGGAAGTGTAAGAGGACTGCTGTTGTTCTCTGTGTACATTAATGATCTGGTGAATGGGATGGGCAGCAGTCTGTGGTTGTTTACTGATGATACAGTGGTGTATGGTAAGATTTCAAAGTTGACTGACTGTAGGAAGATACAAGATGACTTAAACAAAACTTTTAGTTGTGTGAAAAATGGCAGCTAGCTCTAAATGTGGAAAAATGTAAGTTGATGCAGATGAGTAGGAAAAACAAACCTCTAATGTTCGGATACAGTGTTAATAGTGTACTGCTTGACACAGTCACATCATTTAAATATCTGGGCGTAACAATGCAAAACAATAGGAAGTGGAACGAGCATGTGAGGAGTGTGATAGTGAAGACGAATGGTTGACTTTGGTTTATTGGCAGAATTTTAGGAAAATGCAGTTCATCTGTAAAGAAAACCACATATAGGACACTGGTGCAATCTATTCTTGAATACTGCCCAAGTGTTTGGGATCCATACTAGGTGGGATTGAAGGAGGACATCGAAGCAATTTAGAGGCAGGCTGCTAGATTTGTTACTGGTAGGTTCGAATAGCATGTAAGAACCAACTAAAAACCTTATAGGTCAGACAACCACAGCTAAAAAATCTTGTACATAATGTGAAGGACACTCAAACAATTCAAAATAAGAGATAGTAACTGGTCTACATTAAAACTGAGTGAAAGGCCAAATCTGTTATAGCTATTTTGGATTTGGACTTTCATTGAATTTTAATGTAGACTATTTTACCATCTCCGATTTTAAATTGTTTGATTGTCCTTTCACACTATGTATACCACATAAGTGTTATGGAGATGCATCGGGAACTCAAATGGGAATCACTGGAGGGAAGGCAACGTACGTTACAAGGAACACCATTGAGAAAATTTAGAGAACCAGCATTTGAAGCTGATTGCCAGATGATTCTACTTCCCCCAACATACGTTGTGTATAAGGACCACGAAGGTAAGATATGAGAAATGAGGGCTCGTACAGAGGCATATAGACAGTTTTTTTCACTTGCTCTATTTGCGAGTGGAACAGGTACACTCTGCCATGCACTGTACAGTGGCTTGCAGAGTACCTATGTTGATGGAAATGTAGACTGGTGATAGAGTCCATCCTGAGCCAGAGAAAATAAGAGCAGTCACAGATTTTCCAACTCCTTGGCACAGTCGAGATGTGAGAAGTTTTCTTGTAATATGCTCATACTCCCAATAATTTATAATTGACTTCTGTACCAATGCATGTTCATTGCAAGAAGTACTGCAGGGAGACACCAAATTTTCCAAGAGAAAGTCCTTTTCTTGTCCTTAAGGAGGCACTAACATCTCCAGTTCTAGCGATGAATAATGAGAAAGCTGTGACCAAACTTTACAATTTTGGAATACGGGCATTTCCAGTTCAAGTCCAGGAAGATGCTGAGAAGGTGATAGCTTATGCTTCCAGAGTACTCTCCCAGTCTGGGATGAACTACTCTAAAAACGAGAAAGAGTGATGTGTAGTTGTTTGTGCCTCCAACAAATTCTGGCCATATTTATTTGGAAAACCATTCACCATTGTGACAGATCACCATTCTCTATGCTGTCTGACTAGCCTGAAGCATCTGTCAGGTTGACTAGCAAGATGGGCACTGAAGCTCCAGGAGCACAATGTCACAGTGGCATACAAAAGTGGGTGCAAACATAAGGATGCCAATAGCCTTTCCAGGAATCCTTTGATGGACCACAGCAGCGTGGATGAAACCTCAGGAAATTTCTGCACTAAAACACATTGCTGCTGAACAGAGGGAAGATCCAGCATTGCTGAAAACCGTAGAAGTCTTGTAGAAGGAGGAACTGACCAAAGGAGAAGTCTTATTAATTAATGGAGCCTTGTATAAGAACAACTGATCTAACCAGAGTTGTACAAATTCTCCTTCCAGCTCGCCTGCCCCTGCCGCCTGCCCCTGCCATCATTAAAGCTACTCAACCTGTCACACTGGAGACACAAGAGTGCTTGTGTACTGAAGCGCAGTGGTTAAAGCAGGCCAGTTGGGTTTCTGCAAGCCTGGCAAACTTCACAGGACCCATTCAGCCTGTTGCATCTTACAAAAAGTTGCATTATCAATCCATCATGACTACAGAATAGCCAGGAATATGTTTGCATAGGTAGTTTCACTTGCACTCATTTATCACAACATTGGTAGCAGCAAAATGTACAAACTAAACTTAAAGGAGACTGAGGAGAAATTAAAAATTGGGAAGTATGTACATCATGAAACAGAGCCCAACTCTTGCAGGGGAAGAGTTGTGTGTTTATGAGACAGATTTAAATAAATCAGTAGTAGGTGTCTCACAATGGAAAGTGTGTAAAAGTTACTAAACACTAATTCAGAAATCTTGAGTATGTTGTAACATGCTTGTAAATTTTGCAAATAGTTTCATCACTCCGTAAATATTATGAAAGAGGACAAAGACTTAGTAGCTGACAAGTGTGTAAGACCATATAGCAGTATACATTGTGAGTCAGGAGGAAAGTTACCTGCTTTGAGATGTGGTGGTATTGGCAGTTCTAAGAAATACACCGTATGGACATATGCCCTATTCTGAATGGATTCTGAGATAGAATGCCTTTAATGTCAGTTTTGTACACTTTTTGTGAATAACTCAAAAAAATGTGGCCTCTATCGAATGTGTCACATTGCAAAAATAACTACATTAAATTTTCTACAAAAAAGGTCCTATTCATTATTTCTCTAGTGCTAATAGTTTGTATGAAGAGGGCAACAGAATATTGAAAATCTCACATGACGTGCACTGTAGCTTTGGCAGCTTTTGTAGGCTAGTTTGAGGTGGTTTCTCGACTTGATACATCACAAGTGTCCCATATCAAATTGTTTGTCTCGAACTCTTCTACATTACTGTGATACATTGTAAACAGTGGCAAAGTATTGAATAATACAGAAAATAAATAATAATTTACATTTAATGTGTTCTACATCTGGAATGTACCCATGGTCTAGGGGTAGCATCTTTGATTCATAATCAAAACGTCTTCGGTCCCGGGTTCGATCCCCGCCACTGCCTAAATTTTGATAAATAATCAGCATTGGCGGCCGAAGACTTCCGGCACAAGAAGTCAGCCTCATTCTGCCAACGGCCTTGTCAAAGAGGGCGGAGGAGCGGATAGAGGTTCAGGGCACACTCTTGTCCTAGGGGTGGGAAATTGCCCCTAAAGGCGGAATAATCAGCAATGATCAACAACATGAGGATGCAGAAGGCAATGGAAACCACCACGTAACGTGTATCCACAGGATGTGTGGCCTGTAATTGAAGAAGTGTCATGATGATCTCTCCATTGGCAAAAGATTCCAGAATAGTCCCCCATTCGGATCTCCGGGAGGGGACTGCCAAGGGGGAGGTTACCATGAGAAAAAGATTGAATAATCTATGAAAGGATAACGTTCTACGAGTCGGGGCATGGAATGTCAGAAGCTTGAACGTGGTAGGAAAACTAGAAAATCTGAAAAGGGAAATGCAAAGGCTCAATCTAGATATAGTAGGGGTCAGTGAAGTGAAGTGAAGTGGAAGGAAGACAAGGATTTCTGGGCAGATGAGTATCGGGTAATATCAACAGCAGCAGAAAATGGTATAAAAGGTGTAAGATTCGTTATGAATAGGAAAGTAGGGCATAGGGTGTGTTACTGTGTACAGTTCAGTGACCGGGTTGTTCTAATCAGAATCGACAGCAGACCGACACCGACAACGATAGTTCAGGTATACATGCCGATGTCGCAAGCTGAAGATGAACAGATAGAGAAAGTGTATGAGGATATTGAAAGGGTAATGCAGTATGTAAAGGGGGACGAAAATCTAATAGTCATGGGCGACTGGAATGCAGTTGTAGGGGAAGGAGTAGAAGAAAAGGTTACAGGAGAATATGGGCTTGGGACAAGGAATGAAAGAGGAGAAAGACTAATTGAGTTCTATAACAAGTTTCAGCTAGTAATAGTGAATACCCTGTTCAAGAATCACAAGAGGAGGAGGTACACTTGGAAAAGGCCGGGAGATATGGGAAGATTTCGATTAGATTACATCATGGTCAGACAGAGATTCCGAAATCAGATACTGGACTGTAAGGCATACCCAGGAGCAGATATAGACTCAGATCACAATATAGTAGTGATGAAGAGTAGGCTGAAGTTCAAGACATTAGTCAGGAAGAATCAATATGCAAAGAAATGGGATACAGAAGTACTAAGGAATGACGAGATACGTTTGAAGTTCTCTAACACTATAGATACAGCAATAAGGAATAGCGCAGTAGGCAGTACAGTTGAAGAGGAATGGACATCTCTAAAAAGGGCCATCACAGAAGTTGGGAAGGAAAATATAGGTACAAAGAAGGTAGCTGTGAAGAAACCATGGGTAACAGAAGCAATACTTCAGTTGATTGATGAAAGGAGGAAGTACAAACACGTTCCGGGAAAATCAGGAATACAGAAATACAAGTCGCTGAGGAATGAAATAAATAGGAAGTGCAGGGAAGCTAAGACGAAATGGCTGAGGAAAAATGTGAAGACATTGAAAAAGATATGATTGTCGGAAGGACAGACTCAGCATACAGGAAAGTCAAAACAACCTTTGGTGACATTAAAAGCAACGGCGGTAACATTAAGAGTGCAACGGGAATTCCACTGTTAAATGCAGAGGAGAGAGCAGATAGGTGGAAAGAATACATTGAAAGCCTCTATGAGGGTGAAGATTTGTCTGATGTGATAGAAGAAGAAACAGGAGTCGATTTAGAAGAGATAGGGGATCCAGTATTAGAATCGGAATTTAAAAGAGCTTTGGAGGACTTACGGTCAAATAAGGCGGAAGGGATAGATAACATTCCATCAGAATTTCTAAAATCATTGGGGGAAGTGGCAACAAAATGACTATTCACATTGGTGTGTAGAATATATGAGTCTGGTGATATACCATCTGACTTTCGGAAAAGCATCATCCACACAATTCCGAAGACGGCAAGAGCTGACAAGTGCGAGAATTATCGCACAATCAGCTTAACAGCTCATGCATCAAAGCTGCTTACAAGAATAATATAAAGAAGAATGGAAAAGAAAATTGAGAATGCACTAGGTGACGATCAGTTTGGCTTTAGGAAAAATAAAGGGACGAGAGAGGCAATTCTGACATTACGGCTAATAATGGAAGCAAGGCTAAAGAAAAATCAAGACACTTTCATAGGATTTGTCGACCTGGAAAAAGCGTTCGACAATATAAAATGGTGCAAGCTGTTCGAGATTCTGAAAAAAGTAGGGGTAAGCTATAGGGAGAGGCGGGTCATATACAATATGTACAACAACCAAGAGGGAATAATAAGAGTGGACGATCAAGAACGAAGTGCTTGTATTAAGAAGGGTGTAAGACAAGGCTGTAGCCTTTCGCCTATACTCTTCAATCTGTACATCGAGGAAGCAATGGTGGAAATAAAAGAAAGGTTCAGGAGTGGAATTAAAATACAAGGTGAAAGGATATCAATGATACGATTCGCTGATGACATTGCCATCCTGAGTGAAAGTGAAGAAGAATTAAATGATCTGCTGAACGGAATGAACAGTCTGATGAGTACACAGTATGGTTTGAGAGTAAATCGGAGAAAGACGAAGGTAATGAGAAGTAGTAGAAATGAGAACAGCGAGAAACTTAACATCAGGATTGATGGTCACAAAGTCAGTGAAGTTAAGGAATTGTGCTACCTAGGCAGTAAAATAACCAATGACGGATGGAGCAAGGAGGACATCAAAAGCAGACTCGCTATGGCAAAAAAGGCATTTCTGGCCAAGAAAAGTCTACTAATATCAAATACCGGCTTCAATTTGAGGAAGAAATTTCTGAGGATGTACGTCTGGAGTACATCATTGTATGATAGTGAAACATGGACTGTGGGAAAACCGGAACAGAAGAGAATCTAAGCATTTGAGATGTGGTACTATAGCCGAATGTTGAAAATTAGGTGGACTGATAATGTAAGGAATGAGGAGGTTCTACGCAGAATCGGAGAGGAAAGGAATATGTGAAAAACACTGATAAGGAGAAGGGACAGGATGATAGGACATGAGGGAATGAGGGAATGACTTCCATGGTATTAGAGGGAGCTGTAGAGGGCAAAAACTGTAGAGGAAGACAGATTGGAATACGTCAAGCAAATAATTGAGGATGTAGGTTGCAAGTGCTACTCTGAGATGAAGAGGTTACCACAGGAAAGGAATTCGTGGCGGGCCGCATCAAACCAGTCAGTAGACTGATGACCAAAAAAAAAAACATCCGGAACCACACGTAGTAGGGCATGTATCCGTATGATGTTTCTTTGTTCAGAATCACCAGTACTGTCAACCCTCACCAATACAGTCAACCTTCCCTGCCGACTCGCTATGTATAGGGTTTTTAAGTTTAGGGTAAACATAGATTGAAATAAGAAAAAAATATATGGCTCAGTGGATAATAAAAACCACATTCTGGTGGTATGAAACATAGTGCAAAGAAAGGTTAGTACGAAACAAAAGCTTCTTCCTTCAGACAAGTATTTGGATTAACATGATATGACTAACAAAGTTTGTGTATACTAAAATGCATTTGGGGAATTCAGAATGAGCTAGTTTGGCCACTTAGAATGAATTCAACAAACCCACAGTACACATCCTGGAAAAAATTAAAACTGGTACAACTGGGGCCACATTTGGCTGGAACACACTAAGTTTATGGAAACCAGACTTCTAAAACATTACTTTAGTTGTCATTGCAGTGTAACAGACATCTTTAGGCTCTTACATTCAAAGGATCTTGACTTTCAGAGATGGTTCAGCTTCCTGGAGACAACATGTGTCAGAAGTGATCTGATGATGGTTTGAATCGAGAATAAACAGTTTTAGTCAAAAGACGGTAAAGTTTCAGAGAAAACTGTTCATATCAGAATGAATAAAAAATCCAGAAATATGCTGAAAATGAAGATAAGGACAAATAAAGCCCGCCATTTTCTGGCCTACAATGACCAAAAATGAATGTATATTTCAATGAGATACATCTTCTGATACTTGGGTGAAAGAAGACTGCTCATTGATTTATGAACCCTACTCATAACACTACAGTCAAAGTGTACAGAATAAACTGCTATGCAGCATAGCACCATGGGTAGATGGGTGGACAAGCAAGATTCCTTTAGCCTGCTTGGCTGGACACAGCATTTCGTAAATGAGAGTAAAGCAACGTGCCCAATCTCCTGATAATGTGTGGCAGCTTGCCTGCCTGGCTAACAGGTAAGTGTGGGTAGGTTAAAAGCACCAGATGAAGAGTACCCAAAAAAAAACTGGAATTATTTTTTAAAAGCTGTATATTTTCAAATTGTCTGAAAAACAACCTTACCCCTTCACAATTCTCTTCATTACAACTAATAAATTTGTTCCACTGGTGCTTCCACTGTTCGAAACATTTTTTGCACTCATCTTTAGCAATGGCTGACAGCTCCTCCCTCATTTTTTCTTGACTTCTTCAATGTTGTCAAATTAGTGTCCTTTCATGCCTCTTTTCATACAGAGCCAAGTCAGGTGATTAAAGTGTGTGGGGCAGCAGAACCATACCACTTTCAGCCAAATACTGTCGAACAGAGGTGGCTGTGTGTGTGCAGATGCTTTGTTGTGGTGGAAGAACCAATCTTCTGCCTGCCACAAATCATGTCTCCTTTTACGAACACTGTTGTGCAATCATCTTAAAACTACCAAATAAAAGATCTGATTGATGGTGTAACCTGGGGGAACAAACTCTGAATGAATTACACTCTTGGCATCAAAAACGCAAATCAGCATTTGATTTGAGTTGACTTGATGACTTTTTTTGGGGGCAAGGTGGTGATATCTTCTATTGGCTTGACCGTTGCTTTGTTTCTGGGTCATAACCATAGCACCATGACTCATCACCACTAATGACCTTTGACAGAAAATCTGGATCAGTTTCAAGCTGTTGTTTCAAAGCATGACGTGTTTCAACTCAACATTCCTTTTCATTGTCAGTCAGAACCCGAGGAACAAACATGGCAGCAAACCTTTTCATTCCCAAATCTTTGGTGAACTGAGCTCTGAGATTTGTAAAGGTAAATGTCTGCTTGTGTCTGTATATGTGCGGATGGATATGTGTGTGTGTGTGTGAGTGTATACCTGTCGTTTTTTGCCCCTAAGGTAAGTCTTTCCGCTCCCGGGATTGGAATGACTCCTTACCCTCTCCCTTAAAACCCACATCCTTTCGTCTTTCCTTCTCCTTCCCTCTTTCCTGATGAAACAACCGTTGGTTGTGAAAGCTTGAATTTTGTGTGTGTGTGTTTGTGTTTTTTTGTGTGTCTATCAACATGCCAACACTTTCGTTTGATAAGTTACATCATCTTTGTTTTTAGATATATTTTTCCCTCGTGGAATGTTTCCCTCTATTATATTTGTATAATGTAAAATAGAATTGTCACATAGGGTCAGTTGCCAATAAAGCAGGTGACAGACCTCACTTCATTGGTAGAAACTAGGGAACAGCAATCAGTCTACAAAGGAGATCACTTACAAAACACTTGTATGACCAGTCCTAGAATATCACTCAAGTCATGTTGTAATATCAGGTGATACTGAATGTACACAAAAAGGAAAGTTTCAAGAACTAGTTTTAATCAATAATCTACAAATATACTAAAACTCCCTATGTATCATTCTTGTAGGAATTCTGTGGATCTGATTAGACTTACACCACAACACACAGAGCCCTTAAGGCAAGCATTCTTCTTGCACTCTCTATGTGAATGAAATTAAGAGCAGCCTTGATAACTGGTACAATTAGAAGTACCCTCTACTATGCACCTCACGGTGGTTTGCAGATTATGGATGTAGATGCAGACTAAACAAGTTAGTGTGAAGAAAGAAGAAAGAGTAGGATTTAATATTCCATCATTGTTAAAATCCTTAAGAGGTGAAGCCCATGTTCAGATTGGGGAAAGAAAAAGAAATTGGCCATATCAGTTTTGGGAAATCTTGGAAAAAAATCTGAATGGCTGGGATGATGATTTGAACTGCTACTCTCCTGGATGTGGGTCCTGCACCACCTCCTACTGCTACTTTTATGTGATCAGGCACAGAGGACTGCATGGAGCTACGAGGCTCTTCTCCACTGGGTTCTATGTCCTGCTTTCTGCTGCTAGTCACCCCCCTGTGCCAGTCTGCATCAACTCATGGATTCCATCTCTCCACCTTCTCTTCAATCTGCTTAGTGGTCTCTTTCTTCAGAGAGCAACATCCATGAATTTCTAAGGCCATTGGTGTTTATCCATTGGAGCTGTTGTATCCTAGCCAGTAATGCCAACCGAGCCCACTGCCAAAAGGTTGGCAGCATCAAAGTATGGACGCCGTCCACATAAGCAGCGCCAGCGAGACAGCAAATCGCCGCAAGTCTGTGCGCGCCACCGCTGGCTGCTGGCTTCTTAAGCGCTGGAGTCGGGAGCGCTAGGACAGTTCTGTATTCACCGCTCAGTTGTATACTCGCCACCGAATTGTGTACTTGCTAGTCAGTTGTGTGTTCATCGCGGCAGAGTTGTTGTTTGTCGTCAGCCGACGCTGACCTAGCCGCTCCGACTCGAACTAGACAGATTTCTGTAGACACCGAGTTCACTATTGTGTTTCTGTATCTTCATCAATAAAGATAAGTACCGACTTTTATTTAATCAGAGTGTTTGGGGTTTCATCTTTCTGTTTACTGTTCCAGCGGACCGGTCGGCCCGCTATTAAAAGTGTGGCGGTGACTTCGTAAGCCATTTCTACCGCCAAGTGTTTGTCGCTACGAACACCGCCACAAAAGGAGCAATGTGCTATATCCATCATACCTACAATTTTTTGTCTGTTTTAGATCTCATCCAGCAAACAATTATGCCAGATCATTCAAACTGTAGTGCTCTCATGTTGTTCCAGACCATCAGTCTTCCTTAAGGGGGGACGTACACGAAACTGCAGTAATTTTAAAAGTATTTTATAAAACTCTAATTTTTTAAGATAATCAATCCAAATTTGGTACAGTTATTAAGAAATGTTATGCGCATATGAACCTAAATTTTCATTTTTATTGACCTTTTACATCTTTAATTATTAACAATTAATTTTTTTTCAACAATGTAATTACAAATGTTCCTTTTTTGAGAAAACTGTGAGAGCAATGTTAATGAATTTTTGTACACACTTTCATACCAAATAATTACAAAACTCTGTGGAGCAGAATTTTTATATCTTCTTTTGTTCAGTTTTTACGGGTCTCCCAATTTCCCTGAAAAATAATATATCAAATTTAAGGAATATTTTCTACCATAAATACCTTACTATTTTATTAAATGAAAATTCCTTCCACAGAATTTTTCACTATAGTACTGACTAGTCATATACCAAATTTCACTTCTCTACCTTTTGTGGTTTTTGAGAAAAAGGTACATAAAGTTATAAAAATGTAAGTTACGGGAAAACTGAATCAATGATTTGATAGTGTTTGTATTAGGTCTTACCGTCTCTGTGTGAACTAGTGCAAGCCATATGCATACTCCTCTTCATCTGCAAGCAGTCTCTTCTTTGCTTGTCTTCTTTGGTTAACCTGCTGTTCAATTTTATTGGCTGTAATATCAGCCGCAGCAACTCTTTTGTCATCGATGTCCTTCAATATTGAATAGGTGAAAGCTCCTGGATGAAATCCTAGCCTCTGTAGAGTTTTTATTCTTCCAAGATTACCATTGTTAAAAACTAAACAAGCATCATATGCAGCAATTTCAACAATAATTGTTGAAACAAATGTTGTTTTTGGGCAACGTTTCCAAATCAGTGAGTTGTAACTTTCATTAGGGTTTTGTGTCTTTCCATGCACACACTTTCGTAGGAGGTCTGGCTCTGCTAAACACCTAAATGTTGGTTTTATAGCACTTAAAACAGCCACAGGTAAACTGTGCTTGTGTGAATAGTTCATGCCATCACGCTCAGCCTGCTTGAATTTGCACCACGATATGTCACACAAATTATGTACAGGTTTGTCATCTGTGGATAGTTTATGAAAATAAATAGACCACACAGCCTTCTGCATGTTATTCAAATTTCCACTGTTGTCCCTTATTGCCTTGCCATAGTACACTTGTAAAGAATGAATTTCTTTGTCTGTGAGTCTGTTGGGACCACCTAAAAGTTTTCCATCCTCAAGTTTCCTGCCCTTCAATTCACGTTTCAATTTTAAAAGTCTGCCTCCCATTCGTTTTTGCACATGTCCAACACATTCCAACTTTTCTATAGCACAATGGGGACCATAAGGTTCACTTTCCAAAACAGTTTTGAAGGAGCTGGAGTCACCATCACCAAGGTATTTTGTGTATCTAACACCGTACTTTTCCACACTTCGATGGAACATAAGTTTCATAGCTGCAGGTTCCATTCCACCACTAGAACCAGAATAATTTCTACAGCACACTTTCTTGTGTTCAACCTGCCACTTATTTTCTTCCACTTCACCAGCTCTCTTTCCGAGTACACAGCTATAGCAATATTTGCTCATTACCTGAACGTCAAGAATTTTTCCAGTATCAACACTAATGACAGATGATACTCCATACAGTGATGTATGTCCACGCTTCATCCACGTTCCATCACATGACACACACAAATCGGTGTCTGGCGTGTTATCTGCTTCTGTCTTTAGTTCACTATTCATCTTCACAGCTTCCTTTGCAGAGGACTTCAAGTTTTCTTCCACTTCCTCTTGAAGAGCACTTAGCAGTGTTTTATTTCCAGTGGTGTACCTAGCACTTGGTTGTGGCATGTTCATGATCCCACAAAACAGTCTGGTACCTTCCCTGCCTATGCCCAAACATCTCATGCCATATATTAAACGCATATTTGCTTCATATATCCGGTTACTTGATGCCGAAGTTCTAAAAGCAGTGTCTGAATGACAGCTTTCACAAGTAAGATGCAACATACACACTATTCCAATTCTGTTTTCTTCGTCATATAATCTCAAACTTTTTGCACCACAGTCAGCACATACACAAGCAGATGATATAATATCAGATAGTATTTTCAAATCAATAAGCCTAAAACCACTAGTAGCTTGAGTGTCTGAGCCACAATCATCAAGTGATTGACAGCTGTCAATTTTCCTTCTCGAAGCACTCGCTTTCTTGGTTGAAGTATCGTTTCCATTTGTTATTATGGGGCTGGTTTTCAAGTTGTCTTTACTACATCGAGAAGCTTGACACTTTCTAACCTTTTTAAACACCTTACTAGAACGCGGCATGCTGCAAAATATAATAACAAGTCTACTTACAACTTTCGTAAAAATGTATTCCAAACAAACACTCGTAAACAAACGCTATAAATCAAAGAATATAAAACCAGCGGCAGAGATATTATTCCACAGCCTTCTTGATGTAGTACACAAACGTTCCCTGCATTGTGACTGCACAAAACTGGAAAAAAACGCAGTATAAATAGATATACGAGAGGATGAAGACCAAGATGGGGGGGCGTCGCCCTGTGCAAGCTATTACAAATTATTATTTTTTTCCCCCTTAGAAGCGGAATTGGAACGTAATATTTGGTAATTGAAATTTCAATACCATGTAGTAAATGAAGAGCCAATAAAATTTTTTTCACAAATTTGGTCATTTTCATGTACGTCCCCCCTTAACTCTTTCCATCACAAATGTCAAGAATATTTAGATAATTTTTTTTTTTTACTTTTTTTTACACCCAATGTTTCATGACCACATGGCCCTATGGGTTGGATCAGAATTTTGCATAGCTGGAGTTTTGAAGTTCTTTGAAAGGCTGCCACTTGACTCAGGCTGAAGTCAGAGCAATTTGTGGCTTGGATTCTTGCTCTGATTTCTGCTTCATACATTGCATCCTCTCTAAAGATAACCACAAGATACATTCTAAGATTTAAAAAAAAAAAAAAGCACCATCGAGGTCTTATCTGAATGGGACAGGAATTGGTAGATGTGATGTATATACATGTACAGACAAAAAATGATAACAGTTTCAGAAAAAATTGATGATTTATTCTAGAGAAAGAGCTTCACAGACTGAGTAAGACAATAACACATTGGTCCACCACCTCTTGCCATTATGAAGGCAGCTATTTGGCTTAGTACTGATTGACATAGTTACTGGATGTTCTCCTGAGGGATATCATGCAAAATTCTGTCCAACTGACGTGTTAGATCATCAGAATCGTGAGACTGTTGGGTGACTCTGCCCATAATGCTCCAAATGTTCTCAATAGCGGAGAGATCCAGCGACCTTGCTCACCAAGGAAGGGTTTGACAAGCAGGAAGACAAGCAGCAAAACTTTCGGTGTGTGTGGATAAGCATTATATTGCTGAAATGTGCCTTACCATCAAGGGCAACAAAATGGGGCATAGAGTATTGTTGACATATCTCTGTGCCATAAGGGTGCCGTGGATGACAACCAAAGGGGTCCTGCTATGAAAGTAAATGATACTACATATCATCACTCCTGGTTGTATGGTGGGCGACAGTCAGGTTGCTATCCGACTGCTGACTGTAGCATCTCAAGACACATCTTCACTGATCTTTGAGACACAATTTGAAGTGGGAAAATCAATGAGATTCCTTGCCAAAGAGAATCTGGACAGCAGTGGGATACCAACCTGGCTGTCACTCTCCACATGGCCCGACAGTTGGTTGTGATGGTCTGGGGTGCCATTTCTTTTCATAGTACAACCCCTTTGGTTGTCATTCATGGCACTCTTACAGCACAGCAGTACATCAATGATATTCTATGTCCTGTTTTGTTGCCCTTCATGGCAATTGACCCTGTGCATACATTTCAGCAAGATAATGCCCGCCTGCACGTGGTGAGAGTTTCTACTGCTCATCTTCACGCTTTCCAAACCCTATGTTAGCTAGCAAGGTCACCAGATCTCTCCCTAGATGAGATCATTTGGGCCATTATGGGCAGGGCCCTCCAACCATCTTGTGGTTTTGACAATCTAGCAAGCCAATTGGACAGAAATCGACACGATATCACTCACGACAATATTTAGAGAATAAGAGGTTTTTTTAAGCAAAAATTATTTTAGTTTGTTTTTGTGTAGTTTATTATCTCATGGGGACTTGATTTCACTTGGAAGTGAGTTACAGATCATGGTGCTAGTATATTTTATGCCTTTCTGGCCTAGAGACAGTTTTTTCATGTTATAGTATGGGTTACATTTCCTTCTTATTTTATTACTGTTTTATGTCAGGCATAGTTGGTATACAAATAAAAAAGCTACAATACTTCACTTACTTTCATCCCATAATCCTCATATGGGATCATTTTTGGGGTAACTCATCAGGCCACACTAAAAAGTCTTGCAGAGGCCTGTTTGAAGCAATGGGGATACTAACCACTGCTTCCAAATATGCTTATTCTGTAATGAAGTCTGTTCCGTAGGTGCAACCACAATGGAGGGGTATCTGTTAAGAGGCCAGACAAACGTGTGGTTCCTGAAGAGGGGCAGCAGCCTTTTCAGTAGTTGCAGGGGCAACAGTCTCGATAATTGACTGATCTGGCCCTGTAACACTAACCAAAACGGCCTTGCTGTTGTGGTACTGTGAACGGCTGAAAGCAAGGGGAAACTACAGCCATAATTTTTCCCGAGGGCATGCAGCTTTACTGTATGATTAAATGATGATGGTGTCCTCTTGGGTAAAATATCCCCGAGGTAAAATAGTCCCCCCATTTGGATCTCCGGTTGGGGACTACTCAGGACGACGTCGTTATCAAGAGAAAGAAAACTGGCGTTTTACGGATCGGAGCGTGGAATGTCAGATCCCTTAATCGGGCAGGTAGGTCAGAAAATTTAAAAAGGGAAATGGATAGGTTAAAGTTAGATATAGTGGGAATTAGTGAAGTTCGGTGGCAGGAGGAACAAGACTTCTGGTCAGGTGAATACAGGGTTATAAATACAAAATCAAATAGGGGTAATGCAGGAGTAGGTTTAATAATGAATAAAAAATAGGAGTGCAGGTAAGCTACTACAAACAGCATAGTGAACGCATTATTGTGGCCAAGATAGACACGAATCCCACACCTACTACAGTAGTACAAGATTATATGCCAACTAGCTCTGCAGATGATGAAGAAATTAATGAAATGTATGACGAGATAAAAGAAATTATTCAAGTAGTGAAGGTAGATGAAAATTTAATAGTCATGGGTGACTGGAATTTGACACTAGGAAAAGGAAGAGAAGGAAACGTAGTAGGTGAATATGGATTGGGGCTAAGAAATGAAAGAGGAAGCCACCTGGTAAAATTTTGCACAGAGCATAACTTAATCATAGCTAACACTTGGTTCAAGAATCACGAAAGAGGGTTGTATACATGGAAGAACCCTGGAGATACTAGAAGGTTTCAGATAGATTATATAATGGTAAGACAGAGATTTAGGAACCAGGTTTTAAATTGTAAGACATTTCCAGGGGCAGATGTGGACTCTGACTGCAGTCTGTTGGTTATGAACTGTAGATTAAAACTGAAGAAACTGCAAAAAGGTGGGAATTTAAGGAGATGGGACCTGGATAAACTGACTAAACCAGAGGTTGTACAGTGTTTCTGGGAGAGCATAAGAGAACAATTGACAGGAATGGGGGAAAGAAATACAGCAGAAGAAGAATGGGTAGCTTTGAGGAATGAAATAGTGAAAGCAGCACAGGATCAAGTCGGTAAAAAGACGAGGGCTAGTAGAAATCCTTGGGTAACAGAAGAGATAATGAATTTAATTGATGATAGGAAAAAACACAAAAATGCAATAAGTGAAGCAGACAAAAAGGAATACAAATGTCTCAAAAATGAGATAGATAGGAAGTGCAAAATGGCTAAGCAGGGATGGCTAGAGGACAAATGTAAGGATGTAGAGGCTTATCTCATGAGGGGTGAGATAGATACTGCCTACAGGAAAATTAAAGAGACCTTTGGAGAAAAGAGAACCACTTGCATGAATATCAAGAGCTCAGATGGAAACCCAGTTCTAAGCAAAGAAGGGAAAGCAGAAAGGTGGAAGGAGGATATAGAGGGTCTATACAAGGGCAATGTTCTTGAGGACAATAATATGGAAATGGAAGAGGATGTAGATGAAGATGAAATGGGATATATGATACTGCATGAAGCGTTTGACAGAGCACTGAAAGACCTAAATCGAAACAAGGCCCCGAGAGTAGATAACATTCCATTAGAACTACTGACAGCCTTGGGAGAGCTAGTCCTGACAAAACTCTACCATCTGGTGAGCAAGATGTATGAGACACGCGAAATTCCCTCAGACTTCAAGAAGAATATAATAATTCCAATCCCAAAGAAAGCAGTTGTTGACAGATGTGAAAATTACCGAACTATCAGTTTAATAAGTCACAGCTGCAAAATACTAACACGAATTCTTTACAGACGAATGGAAAAACTGGTAGAAGCCAACCTCCGGGAAGATCAGTTTGGATTCCGTAGAAATGTTGGAACACGTGAGGCAATACTGACCTTATGAGTTATCTTAGAAGAAAGATTAAGGAAAGGCACACCTACGTTTCTAGCATTTGTAGACTTAGAGAAAGCTTTTGACAATGTTCACTGGAATACTCTCTTTCAAATTCTGAAGGTGGCAAGGGTAAAATACAGGGAGCGAAATGCTATTTACAATTTGTACAGGAAGCAGTGGTTGGGAAGGGAGTGAGACAGGGTTGTAGCCTCTCCCCAATGCTATTCAATCTGTATATTGAGCAAGCAGTAAAGGAAACAAAAGAAAAATTCAGAGTAGGTATTAAAATCCATGGAGAAGAAATAAAAACTTTGAGGTTTGCCGATGACATTGTAATTCTGTCAGAGACAGCAAAGGACTTGGCAGTTGAACGGAATGGACAGTGTCTTGAAAGGAGGATGTAAGATGAACATCAACAAAAGCAAAATGAGGATAATGGAATGTAGTCGAATTAAGTCGGGTGACGCAGAGGGAATTAGATTAGGAAATGAGACACTTAAAGTGGTAAAGGAGTTTTGCTATTTGGGGAGCAAAATAACTGATGATGGTTGAAGTAGAGAGGATATGAAATGTAGACTGGCAATGGCAAGGAAAGCGTTTCTGAACAAGAGAAATTTGTTAACATCGAGTATTGATTTAAGTGTCAGGAAGTCGTTTCTGAAAGTATTTGTATGGAGTGTAGCTATGTATGGAAGTGAAACATGGACGATAAATAGTTTGGACAAGAAGAGAATAGAAGCTTTCGAAATGTGGTGCTACAGAAGAATGCTGAAGATTAGATGGGTAGATCACATAACTAATGAGGAGGTATTGAATAGAATTGGGGAGAAGAGGAGCTTGTGGCACAACTTGACTAGAAGAAGGGATCGGTTGGTAGGACATGTTCTGAGGCATAAAGGGATCACCAATTTAGCATTGGAGGGCAGCGTGGAGGGTAAAAATCATAGAGGGAGACCAAGAGATGAATACACTAAGCAGATCCAGAAGGATGTAGGTTGAAGTAGGTACTGGGAGATGAAGAAGCTTGCACAGGATAGAGTAGCATGGAGAGCTGCATCAAACCAGTCTCAGGACTGAAGACCACAACAACAACAACAACAACAACAACAGTATCACAAGTCTCAAAACTTACAATTCAAAAATGGTTTTGTCTTTTTTAGTCTCTCCCCCCTCTTCCCCCCTCCAGATAAACTTCTGTGGACACAGATGGGCATATAGAATACTTCTGGTGTTTCATAACTGTCCTTGTATTATTACTCGAAACCGATCCCCTTCTGATTCATCCTTTTGTGAACTATTTTGCCAGTGTGTGTCTTATCATGTTTCATTGAATGCTGATCTTACAGAGAATTGATCTCATGTTTTGAAGAGCTTCAGTTTCAGCTTCTGGTTCTGTAATGGTTTTCTTTTCTACCTTTTTCTTTCTGCTACTTGTCATCTTCAGCGCCAGGAAGAAGAAACTACCATTCCAAAAACTTAACATGTAGTATTGTGAAAAGAACATTCTACAATTTCATTTTATACATCAAAGTGAAAATGTATTTGCAGTTGAGTTACTGGGGCTTATCTTGCATAATATGTAGTTTAACTATGGGATCCATGTAAATAATTATATGGAAATTGTGCATTATCGGCAATACTATTTCTATTATTGATGTAGATAATTATAATGGCAAGTTCCATAAATTCTAAAAATTGAAAAAGACTTTGGCTCAGACAGTCACTTTGAAAGTGACAAAGTAGAATAATTTATGTGCCTTTGAGTTTCATTACAGAAATATATGATGTTGCATGTGAAGGTTCTTCCTATTAGAATTTATTGCAGTGTATTTATATACTTCAACTCCTCTATAACACCTGGTACTTAAAATATTCTGTGCATGGACTGTATTAAAATTAGTATGTCAGTATTCTGAGACTTGTACAGAGCATAACCGAGCTTCTTGTGTGTAGACAGTAACCATGGAATTTCCTAGGAGAATTCCTCATAATTTGACGTATATGTTTCTTTTTAAAACTGTTTATAACATAAATTGAAATACATAATTATTTGTCAATAACAGTGATGAAATTTTTAGTTAAAAATTAAAATTAGGGCTTATAAAAGCCTGATTTAATCCAATTTTGGCAACTGTAAAAATTAAAACCTATTGCCTGTTATATAAGGTAGGAGAATTGTGTACAAGTATGCTGTTAGTAGTTCATTAGCATCAATTTCATCCAAAAACTGAAAGAATATTAGGAATGGCAGGTATTATGCATCTGTCTTCTCACTGGTTCATCTTTGGAATGAAAATATTTAACTGTGATTAAAGAATAGTCCTTTCTGTAAATTTTGTTGCATTTTTGCTACTTTTTCAGTGATAAAGTGCAGTTTGTCTTTCATACTGTTGCAGATATCTGTCAATTTTTTAACTTCTTAGTGTTACAGAGTAGTTTTACCTATATCAACAAAAACAATCAATTTTTGAAAATCTAATGTAATTGTCTAGATAAAAAATGTACTCACCAAGCAGCATCAGCAGCAGGAGAACACACATGCAAAAGTCTTAAAGATTTTGCAAGCTATCAGAGCCAGTGGCTCCTTCTTCTGGCAGAAGTGTTAAAGAAGAAGGAAGAGGGATCAAGGAAAAGGTGTGGTAAGGTTTTGGAAAAGGTATAGAGTTCAGAAAAATTACCAGACAGGATGAGAAGGAAAGAGTCTTTCTTTGCTTCTCATCCCGTCCAGTAAGTTCCTCTGACCCAGGATTCTGGCTGAACTTTTCGAACCCTACCTCTTTTTCTAAACATCACCAGTCCTTCACCTCCATCCCACTTCCTTCTCCTTCAACACTTCTGCCAGAAGAAGAAGTCACTGGCTCCGAAAGCTTGAAAATCTTAATAGCTCTGTACATGTGTTCTCCTGCCACTGCCTGGTCAGCAGATTTTTTATTCATCCAATTACCATGTAGTTTTACCTATATGTAAGTACTGTATTGTCTCCGAAAACATCCAGAAAATTGTTACTCAATTTTTAATTACATGAAAGCATGCTTAACAGTATTTTTGCATATTTTTATCTACACAGAAAAATTAAGTTATATTAATAATATTAATGACTCAAAGATGTTTGTTTTTTGTGATCAATAAAGTGTCAATATTACACAGCATTTGCAAAAGATCAAGTAGGCTAATTGTGTGATGTTTTTGAGAAATATCTTTAAACCTGTAATTTTAGAGTTTTTATTACATTAAACTAATGAGAAGCCACATACGAACAGTATAGTATCAAATATCTTCAAGTACATGCTTCGTTTCTTTAGGCACTTGCAATGTACATCCTACATTATTTTTTGAATGTATTCCAATCTCTCTCCTCCTCTACAGGTTTCATGCTGATGACATATATTCCAGAATACCTTAAATGTATAAGAGACACCACCAGAAAATATCTTCATTTTTAAAGAAAATAATTTTTTAATGTATCATCAAGCAACAAAACAGCAAACTATAATTTGATAAAACACCATTGCTGTGATGAATTTCATGTGCAAAGATATGTCCTGTAACTAGAACTGAACCACTAAGTTAATACACAACTTTAACATGCACAAAACCCATACTGGTACTCAAATTCTGCAAAGGCTCACATCGCCTTTTCCCCCTCTCCCCCCTTTTTTCTCTTGTTTCCACAGTGTAACCATAATTGTAGTTAATCTTTAGTCTGTGGACGAAGAAAATTTGTGATGACTTTCTGAGTCTACATTCATTTTTACACTACTGATGTGTTGTAGTAAACTCTGAAGAATATAGACGAAATAGAATGATCTGTTCTGAAAGTAAAGAAGAAGATTAGTTGTATCTTACATTGTCAGGGAAGGAGAAAATTATCAAATATAGATCTGTATAAATAAAAAAATAAAAAATCGGTTCTGTTAAATAGCTTTGAGTTATATTTATAATGGAGGATTCATCAATATACTGTATGGTGGCATTTTTTTTACCCTGGGTGATCTGAAGTCGCTTGCTTAGTCAGATGAAACAAGTCATCAGATTTAAATGTTTTATAATGTGCAATATCTAGACAACAATGAAAAAAGAAAATTCAACTTTTTTAAAAGTTTTAGGGAAAAAAGAGTGAAACTTCAGGGTGGAGAAGACTTCCTCTCCAGGAATTAGGACTTTTTCAAACTCAGTGGGTTGAAATAATATGCAAGTTATCCATAATTACAAATACTGCACTGCAGCTGTCATGGCCTCAAAATAATGTATTAGACCAGAGAGACGACAGTTGTTTTGGTTCAGTCACATGCTGCTAAAAGCTGGTCCTACCAGCCAGCTTCTGTGCAGTTTTGGGACGTTTTCTACATTCATGTATTTGAAGGGCATTTGAAAAGTCCGAGAGACAGCACCAGCGACGCGTATTGAGGTCATGTTTAGTTAGTAGCATCTTTGGAAAGAATGCACACCAAGTTTCAGCCATATTGATCTATTTCTTTGTGTTTGGCATTCGTGTGAATCAAGGAAGTCGAGTGATTGAAAAAAAATGGATGAAAAAGGATTTCGTGTGGTTATTAAACATTAATTTGTGAAAGGCAAAATGCACCAGGAGACTGAAGAGTAGCTTGATAAACATTGCGGTGACTCTGCACCTTTAATTAGAACAGTTTATAAGTGATGTCAAAATTTTTGGAGTGGCCATATGGGCACAGGTGATGCTGAATGTTCTGGATGCCCTGTGGAGGTTAGGACTCCAGAAATCGTTGACAGAATCCATGATATGGTAATGGACGACAGAAGAGTTAAGGTGCATGAGATTGCTAGTGCTGTGGGTATCTGGAATGAATGGGTACATAATATTCTGCATAAACACTTGGACATGAGAAATCTATCCACAAGATGGGTTCCACGATTGCTCACGCGTGACCAAAAACGGAATTGTGTGAAGTGTTGCAAGGATGGTTTGCAGCTGTTCAGGAAGAATCCGTAGGACTTTAAGCATTGTTTCATCACTGTGGATGAAGCATGGATACATTACTATACTCCTGAGACCAAACAACAATGTACACAATGGGTTACCAATGGAGAATCTGCACCAAAAAAGCCAAAGACCATTCCTTCGGCCAGAAAGGTTATGACAATTGTCTTTTGGGATTCGCAAGGGATAATCCTCACTGACTATCTGTAAAAGGGTAAAACTATTACAGGTGCATATTATTCATTGTTACTGGACCATCTGAAAATGGAGCTGCAAGAGAAACGCCAGCGATTGGACCTTAAAAAAGTCATTTTCCATCACGACAATGCACCAGCACACACCTCAACAGTTGTGGTTGCAAAATTAATAGAAACAGGATTCCAACTCGTTTCACATCCTCCCTATTCTCTAGACTTGACTCCTTCAGACTATTACTTGTTTCTCAATTTGAAGAAATGGCTGGCAGGACAAAGATTTTATTCAAACGAGGAGGTGATTGCAGCAACTAATAGCTATTTTGCAGACTTGGGCAGTTCCTATTATTTGGAAGGGATCAACAAATTAGAACAGTGTTGGACGAAGTGTAAGTCTAAAAGGAGTCTATGTCAAAAAATAAAAAAGGTTTACCCCAAACACATAAGTAGTTTTTATTTTTGCACGGGCTTTCAGTGTCGGTTAAACCTTCAGTGAGAGCAGCACCGCTAGTTCCTACTACTAATAAGTCCAGCACACCATTCGCTTGTTATTTTTAGGAGCTTCAAACAGGAGTGACTTATTTTCAGTTATCTGTGTAGTTACTAGTTTATTTTTGTAATTTCTGGCATGTTTGAGTGCTTACTGGGCACAACCGTTTATTTGAATAACAGTGTAGCGTAAAGTACCGCCGTTGTTATCAGTGATTGTATGGACCCTCGTATCGTACAGGCTTTTGTTTGTTTTGTTAGAACAGCTCAGTGTCGGTTAGACTGTCAGCGAGAGCAGCACCGCTAGTTCCTGCTATTAATAAGGCAAGTACACCGATCGCTTGTTACATATTTTTACGAGCTTCAAACAGGAGCAACTGCAGTAATGGGTAGGAACTGTGATTGTAGTGTACAGATGCGAGCTGAGTTGGTGACCCTTCACTCACAGCTCCAGGCTGCTTTGGCTTCTGTCACACAGCTTAAGGCTGCTGCCAAGGGGCATCACTGTGGGAGATCGAACGCGGGGATGCGAGGGACGTCAATCACGTCCCATGTGTCCTCGGATCAGTCAACTGTTGTGGCTGCCCCGGGTACTGCCTGCACTGAGGTTGACCCCTCATCCGTGGTCGAGTGGGAGATCATTCCAAAGTCTGGCAGGCAGCGAAAAACTTTCCAAGGGGCCAATCATAGGGCATCCCTGGTTCATTTGACAAACAGGTTTCAGGCATTATCTGTAGCTGACCATGTCTCTGGGCCGGATGCAGTTGTCCACTCTGTCCCAGAGGAAGCTTCTCAGTCCACAATGTCTGGGCATTCACAGAGAGTGGATGTTCTGGTAGTTGGGAGATCCAATGTTAGGCACGTAATGGGGCCCCTTAGGAACATGGCTGCTAAGGAGGGGAAGGAAACCAGTGTGCACTCCATGTGCATCCCGGGGGAAGTCATTCCGGATGTGGAAAGGGTGCTTCCAGATGCCATGAAGAGTACAGGGAGCAGCTAACTGCAGGTGGTGGCTCATGTCGGTACCAATGACGTGTGTAACTTTGGATCAGAGCAGATTCTGTCTGGTTTGGGGCAGCTAGCAGAAATGGTAAAGACTGCCAGTCTTGCTTCCAAGATTAGGTTGAGCTCACTATCTGCAGCATCGTCAATAGAACTGACTGTGGTCCTTTGGTGCAGAGCCAAGTGGAGAGTGTGAATCAGAGGCTCAGGTGGTTCTGTGACCATGTAGGCTGCAGATTCCTTGACTTGTACCATTGGGTGTTGGGTTTCTAGGTTCCGCTTAATAGGTCAGGAGTCCACTACACTCAGGAGGCGGCTACACAGGTAGAGGTGGCTGTGTGGAAGGGACTGGGCGGTTTTTTTAGGTTAGAGGATCTCAGGGAACCACAGAAGGGACATCCATCTAAAAGTGGGCAGGTAAAACACAGTAAGGTGGTTGTAGAAATGATTGGTATTGTAGTTGTAAATTATCATAGCTGTGTTGGGAAAGAACCAGAGCTCCAAGCCCTAATAGAAAGCACTGAAGCTCAAATAGTTGTAGGTACAGAGAGCTGGCTAAAGCCGGAAATAAGTTCAGCCAAAATTTTTTCAAGTGATCTGACAGTGTTCAGGAGGGATAGATTAAATACAGGTGGTTGTGGAGTATTTATTGCTGTCAGAGGTAGTTTGCCTTGTAACGAAATTGAAGTAGATAGTTCATGTGAAATAGTATGGGTAGAGGTTATATCTGACAATCAGACTAAACTATTAATTGGATCATTTTACTGACCCCCCAACTCAGAAGATATAGTTGCTGAACACTTCGAAGAAAACTTGAGTTTCATTTCAAATAAGTACCCCGCTCATACAATTATAGTCTGTGGCGACTTTAATCTACCCTCAATATACTGGAAAAATTATACGTTTAAAGCCAGCAGCAGGCATAAAACATCATCTGAAATTGTACTGAATGCTTTCTCAGAAAATTATTTTCAACAATTAGTTCATGAGCCCACTCAAAGCCTAAATGGTTGTGAAAGCATGCTTGACCTTTTAGTAACAAATAATCCTGAACAAATAGTGAGTATTGTGACGAATACAGGGATTAGCAACCACAAGGCAGTTGCTGCTAGGCTGAACACCTTAACACCTACAACCATCAAAAAGAAACACAAAGTATATCTATTTAAAAGAGCTGATAAAAATGCTCTTAATACCTTTTTAAGAGACAGTCTTCACTTCTTCTGATCTGAGCATGTAAGTGTTGAAAACTTGTGGAATGTTTTCAAAGAGATCGACAGCAACTGAGAGATATATACCACATAAATTAATAAGTGATGGTACTGATCCCCCATGGTACAGAAAATGGGTCAGATCGTTGCTGCAGAAGCAACAAAAAAAGCATGCCAAATTTAAAAGAATGCAAAATCCCCAAGATTGGCAAAGTTTTACAGAAGTTTGAAATATGGCACGGTGCTTCAATGTGAGATGCTTTTAATAATTTCCACAACGAAATTCTGTCTCGAAATCTGACAGAAAACCCAAAGAGATTCTGGTCATACATAAAGCACACCAGTGGCAAGACGTAATCAATACTTTCACTGCACAATAACAACGGTGAAGTCACTGATGACAGTGCCACTAAAGCAGAGTTATTAAACACAGTTTTCTGAAACCCCTTCACCAAAGAAGATGAAGTAAATATTCCTGAATTCCAATCAAGAATATCTGCCAAGATGAGAAACATAGAAGTAGATATTCTCGAAATAACAAAGCAGCTTAAATCACTTAATAAAGGCAAGGCCTCCAGTCCAGATTGTATACCAGTCAGGTTCCCCTCAGAGTATGCTGATATCATAACTCCATATTTAGCAATTATATAGAACCACTCGCTCGCAGAATGATCTGTACTTAAAGACTGGAAAATTGCTCAAGTCACACCAATACCCAAAATGGGAAGTAGGAGTAATCCACTGAATTACAGGCCTATATCACTAACATCGATTTGCAGTAGGGTTTTGGAACATATATTGTATTCGAACATTATGAAGTACCTCGAAGAAAACAATTTATTGACACATAGTCAGCATGGTTTCAGAAAATATTGTTCTTATGAAACACAACTAGCTCTTTATACTCATCAAGTAATAAGTGCTATCGACAGGGGATATCAAATTGATTCCATATTTTTAGATTTCAAGAAGGCTCTTGACACCATTCCTCACAAGCGACTTCTAACCAAACTGCGTGTCTACGGAGTATCGCATCAGTTGTGCGACTGGATTCATGATTTCCTGTCAGAAAGATCACAGTTCGTAGTAATAGATGGAAAGTCATTGAGTAAAACAGAAGTAATATCCGGCATTCCCCAAGGAAGTGTTATGGGCCCTCTATTGTTCCTGATCTATATTAACGACATAGGAGACAGAATGAAATTTTCACTCTACAGTGGAGTGTGCGCTGATATGAAACTTCCTGGCAGATTAAAACTGTGTGCTGGACCGAGACTTGAACTCGGGACCTTTGCCTTTCGCGGGCAAGTGCTCTATCGACTGAGCTACCCAAGCACAACTCATGCCCCTTCCTCACAGCTTTAATTCCGCCAGTACCTCGTCTCCTACCTTCCAAACTTCACAGAAGCTCTCCTGCGAACCTTGCAGAACTGGCACTCCTGGAAGAAAGGATATTGTGGAGATATGGCTTAGCCACAGCCTGGGGGATGTTCCTAGGATGAAATTTTCACTCTACAGTGGAGTGTACGCTGATATGAAACTACCTGGCAGATTAAAACTGTGTGCCGGACCGAGACTCGAACTCGGGTCCCGAGTTCGAGTCTCGGTCCGGCACACAGTTTTAATCTGCCAGGAAGTTTCGGCATAGGAGACAATTGACTGTCTTAGATTGTTTGCAGATGATGCTGTCATTTACCATCTTGTAAAGTCATCAGATGATCAAAATGACTTGCAAAATGATTTAGATAAGATATCCGTATGGTGTGAAAAGTGGCAATTGACCCTGAATAAGGAAAAGTGTGAAGTTATGCACATGAGTACTAATAGAAATCAGCTAAATTTCTATTACACGATAAGTCACACACATCTGAAGGCTGTAAATTCAACTAAATACTTAGGGATTACAATTAAAAATAACCTAAATTGGAAACGATCACATAAATAATATTTTAGGTAGAGCAAACCAAAGACTGTGATTCATTGGCAGAACACTTAGAAGGTGCAGCAGGTCTACTAAAGAGACTGCTTAACCATGCTTGTCCACCCTATTCTGGAGTATTGCTGTGCAGTGTGGGATCCGCATCAGGTGGGACTGACGGATGACATCGAAAAAGTACAAAGAAGGGCAGCTCATTTTGTGTTATTGCGAGATTGGGGAGATAGTGTCACATACATGATACGTCAATTGGAGTGGCAATCATTAAAACAAAGGCGTTTTTTGTTGCGACAGGATCTTCTCATGAAATTTCAATCACCAGTTTTCTCCTCTGACTATGAAAACATTCTGCTGGCACCCACCTACATAGGGAGAAATGATCATTACAATAAAATAAGAGAAATCAGGGCTCGCACAGAAAAATTTAAGTGCTCGTTTTTCCCGCATGCCGTTTGAGAGTGGAACAGTAGAGAGATCGTTTGAATGTGGTTCACTGAACCCTCTGCCAGCCACTTTATTGTGAATCGCAGAGTAATCACATAAATGTAGACTTTTCAAATGCCCCTCATATGCTGGCCATGGGTTACACTTTATCTAAACAACGTCCAAAACTGAGCTTTTGAAATAAATTTATGTCTACATTGAAAAAAATAGAAGGAATGAAAATAAGATAACACATCAATTACTCCGATTTTAAGATAGGCACAATAAAAAGGCTGTGATACATTTGAGCTTTCAGCCGAAAGCCCTACAGCTAAAGCACACAAATTCACGCAGTGATCTTGTGTATTTGAGTTGTGAATGTGTGTGTTTCTACTTTAGGAGAAGCCCTTTTGGTCATCAAAATCTCAAATGTGTATAGCAGTCCTTTTTGTTCGGCCTGTCTGCTACTCAAGTGTCTCCTTTATAATGTTTTTAACAATTTATCCTATTTCTCTACTTTGAGAAGTATTAATAGGGCAATTTTTGACAGTTATTTTTGTTAATATCCAAAAGGTTTTGAGGTACATTTTGCAAAATTGCACAAACTAAGTGTCGTCCTCAGGCACACTGTAACCTGGAACATTGATATTTCACTCACAGTGGACCATATCTAACGTAACATCATGGTTTTAGTACATTTTGTCATCATAAACATTGCTGTGCTAACTAATTCAGAGTTTTCAGTGTATAGGGTGGTCAACATTGCCCATATCAGAGGTCTTGTGATGTGAGATCTTGGGAAACGACACACCTTCTGCCTGAGAAAAGAAAACAGTCTAATAGTTACCTCTATCTGTGAGGCATGAGCTTTGACAGTTAATTTGTCCATTTGAGGTGTCACCAAATTTGATGTAAAAGGATTTGGGTTTTAAGGGAGAGGGTAAGGAGTCATTCCAATCCCGGGAGCGGAAAGACTTACCTTAGGGGGAAAAAAGGACAGGTATACACTCGCGCACACACACATATCCATCCGCACATACACAGACACAAGCAGACATTTGTAAAGGCAAAGATTTTGGGCAGAGATGTCAGTTGAGGCGGAAGTACAGAGGCAAAGATGTTGTTGAAAGACAGGTGAGGTATGAGCGGCGGCAAATTGAAATTAGCGGAGATTGAGGCCTGGCGGATAATGAGAAGAGAGGATATACTGAAGGGCAAGTTCCCATCTCTGGAGTTCTGACAGGTTGGTGTCAGTGGGAAGTATCCAGATAACCCGGAGGGTGTAACACTGTGCCAAGATGTGCTGGCCGTACACCAATGCATGTTTAGCCACAGGGTGATCCTCATTACCAACAAACACTGCCTGCCTGCGTCCATTCATGCGAATGGACAGTTTGTTGCTGGTCATTCCCACATAGAAAGCTTCACAGTGTAGGCAGGTCAGTTGGTAACTGACCTGCCTATATATATATAGGGAAACATTCCACGTGGGGAAAATATATCTAAAAACAAAGATTCTGTAACTTACCAAACTAAAGTGTTGGAATGTTGATAGAAACAATAACAAACACACACACAAATTTCAAGCTTTCACAACCCACGGTTGCTTCACCAGGAAAGAGGGAAGGAGAGGGAAAGACAAAAGGATGTGAGTTTTAAGGCAGAGGGTAAGGAGTCATTCCAATCCCAGGAGCGGAAAGACTTACCTTGAGGGGGAAAAGGGGCAGGTATACACTCGCGCGCACACACACACATATCCATCCGCACGTAACAGACACAAGCAGACATATGTAAAGGCAAAGAGTTTGGGTAGAGATGTCAGTCAAGGCGGAAGTACAGAGGCAAAGATGTTTATTGAATGACAGATGAGGTATGAGTGGCGGCAACTTGAAATTAGCGGTGGTTGTGGCCTGGTGGATAACAGGATGAGAGGATATATTGAATGGTGAGTTCCCATCTCCGGAGTTCTGATAGGTTGGTGTCAGTGGGAAGTATCCAGATAACCCGGACGGTGTAACACTGTTCCAAGATGTGCTGGCTGTGCACCAAGGCATGTTTAGCCACAGGGCAATCCTCATTACCAACAAACACTGTCTGCCTGTGTCCGTTCATGTGAATGGACAGTTTGTTGCTGGTCATTCCCACATAGAAAGCTTCACGGTGTAGGCAGGTCAGTTGGTAAATCACGTGAGTGCTCTCACACATGGCTCTGCCTTTGATCGTGTACACCTTCCGGGTTACAGGACTGGAAATCAGATCCATCCTTCATGAAATCCTCCCCACTCCACCAAGAGTGTCTTTCCGCCGTCCACCTAAACTTCGTAACCTCTTAGTTCATCACTATGAAATCCCCAAACCACCTTCCCTACCCTCTGGCTCCTACCCTTGTAACCGCCCCCAGTGTAAAACCTGTCCCATGCACCCTCCCACCACCACCTACTCCAGTCCTGTAACCCGGAAGGTGTACACGATCAAAGGCAGAGCCACGTGTGACAGCACTCACGTGAATTACCAACTGACCTGCCTACACTGTGAAGCTTTCTATGTGGGAATGACCAGCAACAAACTGTCCATTCGCATGAACGGACACAGGCAGACAGTGTTTGTTGGTAATGAGGATCGCCCTGTGGCTAAACATGCCTTGGTGCACAGCCAGCACATCTTGCCACAGTGTTACACCGTCCAGGTTATCTGGATGCTTCCCACTGACACCAACCTATCAGAACTCCGGAGATGGGAACTCGCCCTTCAATATATCCTCTCTTCCCGTTACCCACCAGGCCTCAACCTTGGCTAATTTCAAGTTGCTGCCACTGATACCTCACCTGTCATTCAATAACATCTTTGCCTCTGTACTTCCGCCTCGACTGACATCTCTACCCAAACTCTTTGCCTTTACATATGTCTGCTTGTGTCTGTTATGTGCGGATGGATATGTGTGTGTGTGTGCGCGCGTGCGAGTGTATACCTGTCCATTTTTTCCCCCAAGGTAAGTCTTTTCGTCTTTCCCTTTCCTTCCCTCTTTCCTGATGAAGCAACCGTGGGTTGTGAAAGCTTGAAATTTGTGTGTGTGTGTGTGTGTGTGTGTGTGTGTGTTTGTGTTTGTTATTATTTCTATCAACATATCAACACTTTCGTTTGGTAAGTTACAGAATCTTTGTGTGTGTCTATATATATAAAAAAATCTATCCCCTCCTCCCTCTCCGTCTCTCCGTCCGTCTCTCTCTCTCTCTCTCTCTCTCTCTCTCTCTCTCTCTCTCTCTCTCTTATTGCTATTATGTGATAATGACTTTTGCAAACATAGTGAGCACAATTTTCAACCACTAAAAGCACAAAAGAAGATCCAGACATTATAGTAAAGGAAAGAAAAGTGTTTGATGCATCAGTGGCAACCAGTCGCAATAATATTTGTATTACAAATATACAGTAGACTATATTGAAGAATATAAGTGGGTAGAAGAGGACATGTCAGATTGTAAAATTTCATGGGAGACACAGAAATTGATAGTGAAGAAGCGTAGTTAGGGAGCAATGTAGGCCAGTCATTCGTTTATCTGTCAGGCCCACCAAAGAGCCAGAGGTAGGGTGCTACATCACTAGAAAAGCTAAAGGAAATCATTGCATTTCAGGACTAAGGGGAAATGAAAAGACTGATCTTCAATACAGTTCGTAAACACTGTCTTACAGTGCAAGACTGACATTGTGCCTACAATATTTATGTAATGTGTTAGAGAAAGAGGGGAATGACCAGTATTTAAAACTTCACATTCTTATAAATATGTAGCTGCAAAATTCAGATTGGTGCATTACAAGCCAAATACTGCTGAGTCTACAGTACACAAAATGAATACACACATGAATTGAATGGTCGAAGGTTCCTACCACTTGGCAATTGCGAATTTTGAACATAACATAGACGTTTATAAATGAAAGATTGCAATTAAATAAAATCTGCAGGTACTACACTACTGACCATTAAAATTGCTACACCAAGAAGAAATTCAGATGATAAACGCGTATTCATTGGGCAAATATACTATACTAGAACTGACATGTGATTACATTTTCACTCAGTTTGTGTGCATAGATCCTGAGAAGTCAGTACCCAGAACAACCACCTCTCGCCATAATAACGGCCTTGATATGCTTGGGCATTGAGTCAAACAGAGCTTGGATGGCGTGTACAGTTACAGCGGCCCATGCAGCTTCAACACGATACCACAGTTCATCAAGAGTAGTGACTGGCGTATTGTGACTAGCCAGTTGCTCGACCACCATTGACCAGAAGTTTTCAATTGGTGAGAGATCTGGAGATCGTGCTGGCCAGGGCAGCAGTCGAATATTTTCTGTATCCAGAAAGGCCCGTACAGGACCTGCAACATGCGGTTGTGCATTATCCTGCTGAATTTTAGGGTTTCGCAGGGATTGAATGAAGGGTAGAGCCACAGGTTGTAACACATCTGAAATGTAATGTCTACTGTTCAAAGTGCCATCAATGCGAACAAGAGGTGACCGAGACTTGTAACAAATGGCACCTCATACTATTTTGCCAGGTGATACGCCAGTATGGTGACGACGAATACGCGCTTCCAATATGCGTTCACCATGGTGTCGGCAAATGTGGGTGCAAACATCATGATGCTGTAAACAGAACCTGGATTCATCCAAAAAAAAGATGTTTTGCCATTCGTGCACCCAGGTTCGTCGTTGAGTACACCATCGCAGGCACTCCTGTCTGTGATGCAGCGTCAAGGGTAATGGCAGCCATGGTCTCCGACTCCAAGCTCATAGTCCATGCTGCTGCAAACATCGTTGAACTGTTTGTGCAGATGGTTGTTGTCTTGCAAACGTCCCCATCTGTTGACTCAGGGATAGAGACGTGGCTGCATGATCCGTTACAGCCATGTGGATAAGATGCCTGTCATCTCGACTGCTAGTGATACGAGTCCGTTGGGATCCAGCACGGCGTTCCGTATTACCCTCCTGAACCCACCGATTCCATATTCTGCTAACAGTCATTGGATCTCGACCAATGCGAGCAGCAATGTTGCAATACGATAAACCGCAATCATGATAGACTACAATCCAACCTTTATCAAAGTCGGAAACATGATGGTACGCATTTTTCCTCCTTACACGAGGCATCACAACAACATTCCACCAGGCAACGCCGGTCAACTGCTGTTTGTGTATGAGAAATTGGTTGGAAACTTTCCTCTTGTCAGCACGTTGTAGGTGTTGCCATCAGCGCCAACTTTGTGTGAATGCTCTGAAAAGCTAATCATTTGCATATCACAGCATCTTCTTCCTGTCAGTTAAATTTCACATCTGTAGCATGTAATCTTCGTGGTGTAGCAATTTTAATGGCCAGTAGTGTATCTTAATGACTTTAAATGAAGAGTACAATAGTACAAGTGTTTTTGAAAATGTTGTATATTTCTGCAAAACACTTATTAGCGACGATGTCCAGCAGTTAAATAAAATATAAGCTGAATAACAGGGAAACAATAGATTCTCACTGCTCGTAATTAGTCATGAACAACAACATAGCTCACAAGATATTCACTTCTAAATGCATACTACGTCTTCACTGTAGAAACCACAGAAATCTCACATGTTCACAAGTCGACACTCTGAAGTATTTCTATCTTGCATGATCACGTGCAAACTGCCCACACTCTCCAAGTCTTTCCTGCAGCCATATGTCCATCGTGCCATCATGTCCAGCATCTCTGTGTCCTATGCAACTGTCTCTTGCACCGCACTGCCCAGAACTGCCTCTCCATTCACTTCAGTAGTCACCTCCCTTAGTAACGTGCACTGTGATTGGCGATAGCACTCCCGTCATGTCTCCAAGCCAACGCACACTCCCAAACTTTTAGAAGCACTTTCAAAATAGCAAATTTACATTTAAATAACTTGAAATTAAATAAATATTCCTACAGCTGGACCATAATCACGCTCTAACTCACGTTATTTTATAAATAAACAAATTAAATATACTTATATGAAAGGAATAAGGGTGAAGGTAAGCCAGTAGCCTAATGTCTCCGTGCTTTCTAAAACACATTACATATTTAACCAGTTTCTTCATGCATAGTTTATATCAGATACAGACAAAGACATAGATGAATACATACATTTATAAGCATGCTGCTACCGTTTTTTCGTGTCACTGTGGAGTACTTATGGCCTGACGCAATCGATAGTAATCAGCCACTTTGACCTCCAATAAGTCATGCACTATTCAAGTTACATGCCTGTAACTTATACGAATTTAGGTTTAGTTTTTGGAAATTCGTTGCTGGGTGTTATTTGTACACTCCTGGAAATTGAAATAAGAACACCGTGAATTCATTGTCCCAGGAAGGGGAAACTTTATTGACACATTCCTGGGGTCAGATACATCACATGATCACACTGACAGAACCACAGGCACATAGACACAGGCAACAGAGCATGCACAATGTCGGCACTAGTACAGTGTATATCCACCTTTCGCAGCAATGCAGGCTGCTATTCTCCCATGGAGACGATCGTAGAGATGCTGGATGTAGTCCTGTGGAACGGCTTGCCATGCCATTTCCACCTGGCGCCTCAGTTGGACCAGCGTTCGTGCTGGACGTGCAGACCGCGTGAGACGACGCTTCATCCAGTCCCAAACATGCTCAATGGGGGACAGATCCGGAGATCTTGCTGGCCAGGGTAGTTGACTTACACCTTCTAGAGCACATTGGGTGGCACGGGATATATGCGGACGTGCATTGTCCTGTTGGAACAGCAAGTTCCCTTGCCGGTCTAGGAATGGTAGAACGATGGGTTCGATGACGGTTTGGATGTACCGTGCACTATTCAGTGTCCCCTCGACGATCACCAGTGGTGTACGGCCAGTGTAGGAGATCGCTCCCCACACCATGATGCCGGGTGTTGGCCCTGTGTGCCTCGGTCGTATGCAGTCCTGATTGTGGCGCTCACCTGCACGGCGCCAAACACGCATACGACCATCATTGGCACCAAGGCAGAAGCGACTCTCATCGCTGAAGACGACACGTCTCCATTCGTCCCTCCATTCACGCCTGTCGCGACACCACTGGAGGCGGGCTGCACGATGTTGGGGCGTGAGCGGAAGACGGCCTAACGGTGTGCGGGACCGTAGCCCAGCTTCATGGAGACGGTTGCGAATGGTCCTCGCCGATACCCCAGGAGCAACAGTGTCCCTAATTTGCTGGGAAGTGGCGGTGCAGTCCCCTACGGCACTGCGTAGGATCCTACGGTCTTGGCGTGCATGCGTGCGTCGCTGCGGTTCGGTCCCAGGTCGACGGGCACGTGCACCTTCCGCCGACCACTGGCGACAACATCGATGTACTGTGGAGACCTCACGCCCCACGTGTTGAGCAATTCGGCGGTACGTCCACCCGGCCTCCCGCATGCCCGCTATACGCCCTCGCTCAAAGTCCGTCAACTGCACATACGGTTCACATCCACGCTGTCGCGGCACGCTACCAGTGTTAAAGACTGCGATGGAGCTCCATATGCCACGGCAAACTGGCTGACACTGACGGCGGCGGTGCACAAATGCTGCGCAGCTAGCACCATTCGACGGCCAACACCGCGGTTCCTGGTGTGTCCGCTGTGCCGTGCGTGTGATCATTGCTTGTACAGCCCTCTCGCAGTGTCCGGAGCAAGTATTGTGGGTCTGACACACCGGTGTCAATGTGTTCTTTTTTCCATTTCCAGGAGTGTATAATTTACAGTCTGATATTAAATTTTAAACTAATAAAGATATTGAAAATCTGGTTACACCATCCAGAATCGTCGTGCAAATAATGGTAACGTACATTTTTCTTTTTGAGGCATCATGATTCATCTGGCTACTATTAATTTCTATATGAACTATGAAATGCCTGCCATGATGGTTTCACGAAGACCGCCATCTTTGGCACTGTCGGTGTGTCTCCTTCATTGACACAGCATCACCATGGAATTCCTTGCCACATGGCTGGACTATGTGCTGGGGCTACTCCTCATGCTCAGCTAACATTCGACACCACGTGGTTGCTGCCAGGCCGCTGCCCGCCGAGAGGCCCCCACCCAGCCACACCAACTCCTAACTTAGAATATTTCCAGGGCACCACAACTTGCCCGTTACCTCACACATTTCCACTTATTAACATTCTAGCTAGTCAGAACGATCAGAAGTAGCACACTTCACTTCATACAAGTACATATAAAACAAATTTCAAAGAACAGAATCCAGTGATTAAAACGCCAGGCCAATAGTGTTTACGAGATTTTTGTAGTGGTGTAGGAGCAGCATGAATTTCGAAATAAACTTAAACTAACACAAATTATGAATGAAACTGCATCTTAAATAAATACCTGCATTTCAGTTATGTGTAAACAATTTTATTTTTTGGACAAGAAATGAAATTTTTAAATGCACTTTCGCTTATGTGCGATTTTGTAAGCTCTTCCTGTGCCACTCAGCACTAAGGCACTTGCTTGCACTAATTTTTCTGTCACACTACACACATTCACATGGATTTTAGCACAAAGCGTTGATAAACTCACATCAGTCTTTTGACCAAGTGCCTCACAGAAATCATGCCTGCCTCTGAATTCCGAGCTCTCCTGTTTGTCATGACAAATCTATCTTACAACAAAAAACAAAAGTAGAAACCCCTCAAAAAACCATTTTCCAAAACCAGCCAGGATCCTCGCTAAGGATTTCCTCCAGCAGAAAATGATACTTTAGGAACAAAGTCACAAGACAAATGACTGAATCACAGTAAGCTCAAATCCCCATGAGTTCTATTTAATTCACTTTGATAAATCCTTCCTACCTCCACGCACCAAAAATTGCATGCACATACAATTACAATTGTAATACACTTCAAATTGACCACTAAATTCTTTGCCACACTCTTATACAAAGCATAAATCAATACATGTTTTACTTAAATCCACGAGGCCACTGACCTCCATGCACCCTCAGAGCCTAAACTTCCCCCTTTTGCACACGTACAGTGCCACAATAAACTAACAAATTACTAATGGATCCCCAAATAAACACATAAATTATCCCTCCAAAATTACTACCACTAATTACAGATTAGAACAGCTTTTCATTTCTGCCCTTTCTCTATATACTCTTAGCAATTTTAGAATTCTCATTTTTCTACAGATGTGGTAGCAATGACCATAACATTCTACTGTACCAATGCCAATCAGTCTCATTAGAATCACACTCCTCCTTCATATACCAATTTGTACGAACTTCATCACACAAACTGTACCCATCCACACTATTTACTTCAGCCCTCTCTAAGTTTTCTGTTAGTTCTTCCACACATTTCACCGATTCACTACCCACAGCATGCCAACTTTACTGTTTTTCCCCTCCAAAATATCAACACTTGCAGCTTCAACAAAATTACACATTAATTCACCGTTAACACTTTATCTTCCTGAAATAAAACATCTATGCCTAAGCCATCAGCACCATAAATATTCGTCTCAGCAACCTTATTTGTTGATACACCATTTAAATCACAACATAAATGCACATCAGAAACCTTACTTTTCTCTGTCAACAAGTCAACTTCACGTGAATCATACACAACTTTATCCTCCGCCGCTACATTACACAAATTGCTGCTACCTTGTCATACAATTTTGGAACTTCCTGACTTGCTACATTCCGCTGTGATCGGACAAAAATCAGCACACACTGCCATTTCTACACACATTAACCCCCGACCCTACTTTACATACATTCTCACATTCATACTGTTACAAACATTTTAGATCCACACATTCATCAATACATTTCGTTTCACCTTCATTCGTGACTAGAAACACGTAAATTTCTTCCTCCAAAGTATCAATACCAGTAGCTTTTACATCATTACATGAATTACCATTACTCTGTTCCTTTAAGCAGAAATCATCTACCTCCACCGATGCATTTTTAATTTCAACTGATGGCGAGATCTATGCTAAGCCGCCTTCACTAACATCGACACTTTTCGCCAGTTCACAAATACTTGCTACTACGACACCTTCCTTACTGCAATTGCTACTATTTGCTGATACCTCTTCAGAACTCTCCACACGATTTGCTTTCACAAAATTCATCTCCTTTTTAACTTCTTTTTGAATCATCGAATCTTTCCATTCATCACCATTCACACACTCATTCATTACACATCCATAACTTACATCATTCCCCGCAGATTTATTCCCATTACTTTTACTTAAATCTCTCACAAATCTCTGCTTCCGCCGTTTGCACCTGCTTTTATTGAAAGATCCACCTATATAGCCTTCCTCTTTAACATATTCCATATTACATATTTATTGCATTTCTCCAAACCTATCAACATTTCTACCATTACCATTATCTCCAGTCCTTTTCATTGCCAGTTCAGATCACCATCCTCAGTCCTGAGATGTAGTAAACATCAGTTTCCCGACTGGTTGTTATGCGATTGCACTTCGCATGAATTTCCCCTGTCAAATCTGCGTTCTTTACTTGGATCCCGTTCATGGGCATTATCACTCCTGTTCATTTCCCAACCATTCTGCTCATTCCAGCTACTATCTCCTTGAGAATTCCTTTGATTTCTCTCATGATTATTTTGGTGGTGATTATTTGGATTCCCATTTTGATAACTACCACCCGGTTTGCTCTGACATTTGAACTTCAAAGCCCTCACTAATTTTTCTACAAATTCTAGAAAATTGTCCAAGGAATCACATGGACTATCGACAAGATCCCACTGCAAATCTTCGAGTAATCACCTTTTTAATGTGGTGGTTTCTGTTAAAACCCCCAACGGATTTTTCACTCACATAAGTTTGCCAAGTTCATCCATGCAAAAATCTCTCATCATCCCATTACCATACATGTAACTCAGCCAATTTAAGAATTAATTTTGGATTTGTTTTGCCTCACTCCAAAATTTATTGAAAAAACACTTTTCGAACTCTTCGTACAATTTGCATGTTTGCCCAAGACTGTGTGTCTCCCTCCAAATGCTGTTTAACATACACTCCTGGAAATTGAAATAAGAACACCGTGAATTCATTGTCCCAGGAAGGGGAAACTTTATTGACACATTCCTGGGGTCAGATACATCACATGATCACGCTGACAGAACCACAGGCACATAGACACAGGCAACAGAGCATGCACAATGTCGGCACTAGTACAGTGTATATCCACCTTTCGCAGCAATGCAGGCTGCTATTCTCCCATGGAGACGATCGTAGAGATGCTGGATGTAGTCCTGTGGAATGGCTTGCCATGCCATTTCCACCTGGAGCCTCAGTTGGACCAGCGTTCATGCTGGACGTGCAGACCGCTTGAGACGACGCTTCATCCAGTCCCAAACATGCTCAATGGGGGACAGATCCGGAGATCTTGCTGGTCAACACCTTCTAGAGCACGTTGGGTGGCACGGGATACATGCGGACGTGCATTGTCCTGTTGGAACAGCAAGTTCCCTTGCCGGTCTAGGAATGGTAGAACGATGGGTTCGATGACGGTTTGGATGTACCGTGCACTATACAGTGTCCCCTCGACGATCACCAGTGGTGTACGCCCAGTGTAGGAGATCGCTCCCCACACCATGATGCCGGGTGTTGGCCCTGTGTGCCTCGGTCGTATGCAGTCCTGATTGTGGCACTCACCTGCACGGCGCCAAACACGCATACGACCATCATTGGCACCAAGGCAGAAGCGACTCTCATCGCTGAAGACGACACGTCTCCATTCGTCCCTCCATTCACGCCTGTCGCGACACCACTGGAGGCGGGCTGCATGATGTTGGGGCGTGAGCGGAAGACGGCCTAACGGTGTGCGGGACCGTAGCCCAGCTTCATGGAGACGGTTGCGAATGGTCCTCGCCGATACCCCAGGAGCAACAGTGTCCCTAATTTGCTGGGAAGTGGCGGTGCAGTCCCCTACGGCACTGCGTAGGATCCTACGGTCTTGGCGTGCATCCGTGCATCGCTGCGGTCCGGTCCCAGGTCGACGGGCACGTGCACCTTCTGCCGACCACTGGCGACAACATCGATGTACTGTGGAGACCTCACGCCCCACGTGTTGAGCAATTCGGCGGTATGTCCACCCGGCCTCCCGCATGCCCACTATACGCCCTCGCTCAAAGTCCGTCAACTGCACATACAGTTCACGTCCACGCTGTCGCGGCATGCTACCAGTGTTAAAGACTGCGATGGAGATCCGTATGCCACGGCAAACTGGCTGACACTGACGGCGGCGGTGCACAAATGCTGCGCAGCTAGCGCCATTCGACGGCCAACACCGCGGTTCCTGGTGTGTCCGCTGTGCCATGCGTGTGATCAATGCTTGTACAGCCCTCTCGCAGTGTCCGGAGCAAGTATGGTGGGTCTGACACACCGGTGTCAATGTGTTCTTTTTTCCATTTCCAGGAGTGTATTTTATTTTTGCTTCATTTGACATGTCGTGAGCAAAAGCGTCTCTGCATGCAGCCAAGAAATTTACTGGTTGATATCTTCCATCATCTGTGTAATATTAGACAGATCTGGTATTTGCCCAAGGGATACTTATAACCGGCATGACCCGTTGGGATGCTAACGAATTCAAATCACTTTTTGTCTGTTGCATTTGTTTTTTAAATTCATTTTCACTAGTGATTCTGGACTCTATTTTGTCTTTAATTTTGCCCACTTCTTTTTCCCCCTCACCTACATGATTGGCAATGTCACTAATTGCTGAACTTAAATCGCTTTTATGAGCACCTTGCACTTTTATGCAGTCGCTTACCTTGCCCCCTCTGTATCTTATCCATTTTTTCCCCAAGATATTTTTCCACTGATTCGATTTTAGATTTTATTATTACAACTTTGTCTGTAATTTTCCCCATATCTACTCGGCGCACATTTTAATTTATCATCATTTGCTTTTTCAAGGTTACCCATCATTTTTTCAACTTCCCCTTTCACAACAGAACCTATTTCAGTTCACATTGTACCCATATCAGTCCAAATTGTGTCTGTAACTGTTTGAATTGTACTGATATTACTTGCCATTGTATTCATATTATTTCCCAATCCCTGGATCATTTGCATTTGCTGAGATATCATATCTCCGCCACATTCATTCCCCCTTGCCTGAATTCCTACTAGTTACAGTTTCATGCTCTGATTTTGGACTAACCGGCTCACTTCCGTTTTCAGAATTACACATACTAGGTGACTGTTTTATATTCGCGAGATCTATAAATGGAGCTTGAACTTCAGAGTTAAACACTATTTCATTATTTGCTCATGTATTTATCTGATCTGAAATGGTTGCCTCTGCCACGGTGATGCCGTCGGTTGTAGTGGAAATTGACATTGAAGACTGCCCTGGAGTACTCAAAGAAGCTGCTGGCGTACAGCTGTTGATCTGTGTCCACCACTAGATAAATGGTGTAGTTGTAGCTGCCGCCCGTTACTGTGTGTTCCAATCATCTAACCACTACTGTTCCCTGTACTCAACTTATTTAGACTCTGCGCCCTCACACAAACTGCCTTTAACGTGATAGATTAGGACCTCTACCGATAGCATGTGTTAATTGCGAAAATTACTGTGTAGTTTCACTATCTTCACAATTCTACTTGCGGAAAAAAGCCGATCTCACACCGTGTTTTGTGAGAGGTTCACTCTACAGAAATCTCTACTGGTTTTGCAAAGGTTTTTACGCTTCACATAGTACACTGAATAACAGAGAGCAAAGGAATTACCACTTTGCAGGGCACAAATCCTGGACGAGCTCCCAATTGCAGGCTTTCAAAATAATAATGAAAGGATGTGAGGTGGTGTAGTGGTGGCCCTCAACTACGTGCCCTCAGACTCAGAGTTGAAATATTAAAAGTTTTGGCTGGTTTTGTTGTCTAGGGGCTGGGATATGTAGTTGCTGCTTTACAAGCCAAATACTGCTGAGTCTACAGTACACAATATGAATATACATATGAATCAAATGGTCAAAGGTTCCTATCACTCGGCAATTGCAAATTTTGAATGTAATATAGACATTTATAAATGAAAGATTGCAATTAAATAAAATCTGCAGGTACTATATTAATGACTTTAAATCATGAGTATGGAAACAATAGATTCCTACTGCTCATAATTAGTCATGAACAACAACATACCTCATGAGATATTCACTTCTAAATGCATATTACGTCTTCACTGTAGAAACCACAGAAATCTCACACGTTCACAAGTCGGCACTCAAAAGAATTTATACCTCCCGTGATCACGTGCAAACTGCTCCACACTCTCCAAGTCTTTCCTGGACTGTCTCTTGCACCACACTGCTCAGAACTGCCTCTCCATTCACTTCAGTAGTCGCCTCCCTTAGTAACGTGCGCTGTGATTGGTGATAGCACTGCCATCATATCTCCAAGCCAACACACACTCACAAACGTTTTGAAACACTTGCGAAATGCTGGATTTGCATTTAAATAACTTGCAAGGAATAGAACTGAAGGTATGCCAGTAGCCTAATGTCTCTGTGCTTTCTAAAACACAGTAAATATTTAACCAATTTCTTCATGTGTAGTATATATTGGATATAGACAAAGACATAGATGAAAACAGATATTTATAAGCATGATGCTACCGTTTTTGCATGTCACTTATGGTCCGATGCAATCGATAGTAATCGGCCACTTTGACCACCAACAACTCATGTAGTATTCAGCCTGTAACTTATACGAATTTAGGTTTACACTAATAGCTTTCTAAATGCACATCGAACGACAAAATCAGATGGACCGTTTAGATTTTGGAAATTTGTTGCTGGGTGTTACTTGTGTAACTTACAGTCAGATACTAAATTTTAAACTAATAAAGATATTGAAAATCTGGTTTTGCCATCAGAATCATCACGCAAATAATGGTAATGTATGTTTCTTTTTGAGGTATCATGATTCATCTGGCTACTGTTAATTTTTATATGAACTGTGAAATGCCTGCCATGATGGTTTCACAAAGTCCACCATCTTTGGCACTCTTGGCATGTTTCCTTCATCGACACAGCATCACCATGGAATTCCCAGCCATGCGGCTGGACCACACACTGGGCCTACCCCTCATGCTCAGCTAACGTTTGGCACCACGTTGTTTCTGCCGGGCTGCGGCCTGCCGAGAGGCCCCCTCCTGGCCATGCCAACTCCAAACTTAGAATATTTCCAGGGCACCACAACTCGCCCATTACCTCACAACCCCCACCTTAAAGATGGCTACATCAGTACCTCTATCCATATCAAACCTACCTCCACTTTGACAGCTACCAGCCTTTCCTTACCTTCCATACAACCTAGCCATCCATGGCCATCACATCTGTATTGACGAGCAGTCCCTCTCAAAACACACCGAGGGTCTCACTGAGTCCTCTACAGACCATAATTACCCTCCAAACCTTGTAAAAAAGCAGATATCCTGTGCCTTATCCCTCCAGTCACCCATTGCCTTATCTCTCCAGTCACCCATCACCTCCCAAAGTCCCACCGTGTGGCCACAGAGGAGCATTCTCCTCATGACTCAGTACCACCCATGACTGGAGCAACTGAATCACATTCTCCACCATTCTCTCATCATGCCCTGAAATAAGGAATGTCCTACCCACTATCCTTCCCACTCCTCCCTTAGTGGTATTCCATTGCCCACTTAATCCTCACAATATCATCATCTATCCCTACACAATTCCTTCTCCCAATGCCTTTCCTCATGACTCATATTCCTGTAATAGACCTAGATGCAAGACCTGCCCCATACATCCTCCCACCACCTCCTACTCCAGGTGGATAACTTCTCTACTTCAGTTTACTTCCTTGCAGCCAAGTATTTTATAACAGATCGATAAAAGAAACAATTCATCAGTGTCACTGCAAATCTCAAATCATTTTACATTCTGCAGATATTCAGACATCTTTCAAGCTACAATTGATGACTGCAACTTCATTAATGTAATACTCAAACACTGATTAAATATTCCCCTTATAACATGGCTTCTTAATCAGCTTCTATTCTGTACTGTGAGTATTAATTCAAATGATCAGATTCGACCCACTATTCCTAAAATACCGCCAAATAACTGAAACTAGGTTTCTTTTATTCATCTAACTCTGTAAGATAACTTTCAGGCTCGGTGACTTTTGTGCACCTGCTGACACCAATGTGAGTACCCACCCTACAAAAATTTCATCATCTATTTAAGCCACAAACCCTGTAATATGTTATGATAAAATGAGGATTCATATCAAGTGCACATGTACTTGGGGCAAGGGGTAGGAGGGGAGCTGCCCCCCTCCCCCATAGCTTTGAGGGAAGGGAAAAAAAATAAAGTGTAGTCAGATGTTTTTATTTTAAGTCAGTATTGCGCAGGTTTTTAACAGGAGCAGAATTGGAACTTTTTTATTTTTTTTTTATTGCTACTTACAAGTTACCATTTATCTTCAAAAATATTAAAAATACTCCATACCCTTAGGCCTCACAACCAGCAGCCTGCCCCCCCCCCCCCCCCCCTCCCGCTCCCCACACCTTACAAAAACTATTGTATGGGCACTCTAAATGCATATTATATGCTCTTTTGTAGATAAGTTCTGTTCAGCAGCCAATATTGATATGGCTTCTACCAATCTGTCAGTGAGACTAACGATCATAGGCAAGTAGTGTATGTGAGCAATATCCACCATCATCTTCTGAACAAATTGTGAAACCCAATTGTAAAGACCTATGCAGTCATTCTGCTACCAAAGAAATTAATATCTTTTTCTATAGTGGCATCTTCAAGGTCTAGAGAAACAAAGTATGTTTTCAGCCCATAATTGGCCTACATAATCCTTATACAAGGGTCCCAGAAATGTTGCCACAGACTTGTAAGGGAGGTGGATCACATCGTAAGGATTGAGAAAAGGCTGCAAATACCAGGAGTAAGTTGTAACAGAAGTCAAAGATCAGAAAGGAAACAAGAGAGTGATTCGTTTATTGAGTATAATTAGTACACATGGCATACAACATGAATACAGCTCTAATGTTATAACAGATGCTCAAAGTTTGCGCTATCAGATGACACACATGCCTGACACCGATAGAGCGTTGGCTGCCTGACAACTCAAACACACCAGGAGTTTCTTTGGTTTTAGCTGCTGTGCAAATGATACTTGTGACGAGATGCATTTCAGGCTCCACAGGATTGTGATACATAAGGTATTTCATGGCTCCCAACAGAAAGAAATCAAGGCTCAATAAATCCAGTGAGCATAGGGACAAGGGAACCAGACCACCACACCCAATCAATGCAGGAATAACCTGTTCATGAAAAGCCAAACCAAAATGAGCAGGCACCCCATCATGTTGGAACCACAAGCTATGTCTCGTATTTGCTGGAACATCTCCAAGCAAGCTGGGAAGAACTCGTTCCAGAAAGCTGATAACCCACAGCGGTCAAGCAAGATGGTAAAAGGTACAGCCCAACTAAGCAGTCGCTGACCAAACTCACACTGAGAAGCATTGTTGTGCCACATGGCGCCAAACACTGTGGCAGATTTCCGGTGCCCACAAATGCTCATTTTAGCTATTGAATATGTCATCCCTAGTGTATGTAGCCACATCGGTTAACAACACATAAGCTAAGAAATGTGCTTCTTGGCCACTTTGTTGCAGAAACCACTGTGTGAAACTCACATGAGCAGGTGGTCCCTTGGGTGCAATGAAAGGTGTGTAAGGACTAAGTGCTCAAAACATGCTGGACACTGCAATGAAACAGACTCAAGTTGAGGCAACGGTACATTTGCCGGTGCTTGGATTAGCCTCTATGGAATCCAACACACTTTCTTCCATAACGACTCCATGCCCTGATTGTGGCCTGCCCTCAATAACCCTGCCACTTCTTAAAGACACATACTAATACAAATTTTGATGCAGACACACAAAGAAACTGTGATGTAGCTGATGTCTGCCTGGAAGTGTTCTCAATAAATGCATTCAGCAGTTCATCCATTGTACACAGCTATTCCATACATGAAGTACATGTCTGCAAGCTCACTGTTCATATATTGTTACATGCTCCTCATATGTTGGCTCTCATGTACAGCACCACATAGCAGCAACCCCCTCCAATACACTCACATAGAGCACCACCTAGAAGCATTAGACAATGTTTGTAGCCATGGATTGCTGTGCAATTCTCAGTTTTTATGATGTGACCCATCTCTCCTGGAAAATTGCCACAAAATTTCTGGGAAATCTGTGTATAAATTGCTGTCTCTTCTTTATCATCCACTGCATTCTTTTCTCACATGCCTCCCCCATCTCCCCCTTCCAATTATATATTTCTCACACATATTACACACTTTGATTTCATTCTTTTCTTTCTTTATCTGCCAGTTTTATCTTACATATACTGTTTATTCCATTTACTGCATATTTATATCTTGTCTTTGACCTTTTACTATCTAAAATTTGCTAGTATTAATCAAAATTTTGGATCTCTTATTTCCATCAAAAGTTCATAATTTTTGAAATTAAAAGCTCCTTTTGATAGAAATCTAACAATGGAAAATCCAGGACGGAATGTAACAATACAAGAGAAGGAAAGCTGCTACTCACCATATAGCGGAGATACTGAGCCGCGATAGCCACGATAAAAAGATTCACACAATCATAGCTTTCAGCCATTAAGGCCTTTGTCAGCAGTAGACACACATACACACACGCACACACACACTCACGCAAGCACAACTTGCACACACGTCTGCAGTCTCAGAGAGCTTGGCAGTGTAGTTTCAGCTCTCTGAGACTGCAGATGTGTGTGCAAGTTGGGCTTGCGTGAGTGTGTGTGTGTGTGCATGTATCTACTGCTGACAAAGGCATTAATGGCCTAAAGCTATGATTGTGTGAATCTCTTTATTGTGCCTATCGCGGCTCAGCATCTCCGCTATATGGTGAGTAGCAACTTTCCTTCTCTCGTATTGTTACTTTTGATAGAAATCTATTAGTTTCATATCACTGCAGTTTTGACTCCTTTATATCTTGTGTTGCTTGTGACTTTTCATTGTGATTCATATTTCCTCCCTCCACTAATGCCAGTTTGGGGTGGTGAAAGTGCTAAGCACTTCTGTAGCCTGAAATGAAGTGCTGCAAGTCAGCCACATATTAGCCTTTCTTTCATAGCTTTTATTTTATTTCACAGAAGCCTAAACACATAGATTAAGAAACAGCTGCTACAGGTTCACAACATTTTCTTATTATAATTTTGGTTACTGCTTAGTACTACTTTTCTTATGAATCACATTTTAGTTGTTCCCTATTTTTGTGAGTGTTGTTTGAGCAAAATGTCAGATGCTATTTAGCCACATAACTCTGTATCAGTAAACTAATACAGAATATGGGACAAAAGTGATTAATAGACTGTACAGTTACTTTTCATCATATATTTTTATGTTCATACCACTACGGAAAATGTTGCATTTATTTTTGTTGGAGTTTGTCATTATCATCCAAACAAATTACAGCTTCTGTGGAGGAAAGATTTGTTGTAGTTACACAATTAACTTTGTTCTAGGGAGCAGGCTGCACTGCGCTTCTTGTGGCAGTGGTGTCCAGGAAACTGGAATTAACTAGGGCAGAAAAGCATGTCCATAATTTTATGATGGACACGCAACTGACAAAAAGGGTAAGTGTGAATCCAAAGTTAAAAGCTACTGTTGACAAGTGTCTGAAAGTGTTTGTTGAACTTAGAAGTCATCATTTAGTAACAGTTCCATTTCTTATCATTGTTACTCCATTCTTTTAATTAGTCAGTGGCTTTAAAAAAAATGCAAGATGGTTGAAAGAAGAAAGTTTTATTCATTTCCAGTGTAGTAGGAATTCAGATCTAATTATTTTCCAAAAATCTATTTTCATTCAGCTATCACTTGATACTTTTTCTTTGTATATTTTATCACTTATCTCTTTTGATATATCTTCGTTTCATGAAATATTTTGGTATCATTTTACATGAAATGATTAAGCACAATTTTCTACATTAACATTCTTTGATTACAGACAAAACTTTCAAATGTAGCTAAAAACAAACAAACAATCTCTCTCTCTCTCTCTCTCTCTCTCTCTCTCTCTCTCTCTCTCCTCTCTCTCCCCTGCAGCTTGACTAGGGTCAACGATCTACATGAATCCCTATCAAAGACCCAGTCCAAGACCTGTCCAATGCACCCACCTCGCAGCACACCCTACTCAAGTCCCACAATAGGATTATCCTGTTGCATCAGAGGCAAAGCCATCTTTGGAAACAGTCATGTCAGCTCTGCTTTTATTTCTGCAGAGCATTTTATGTGGACATGATCATCTGTCAGCTGTTCAACTGAGTGAAAGGCTACTGCAAGCTGTGGCCAAGAGCAGAGTTGACCAGCCAGTGACTGAAGGGGCTGCTTCCATCCCTAAAACCAGCTTCTCTGAAGTACATAGAGGGTACTTGGATTTAAAACTCATCTTCTGTTCCTGTAATGCTCCTGGCATCAATATTTGCTAGCCCCTTCCCCCTGCCCCTCACATGCCTCTACTCTGCCTCAGACCCCATATTCACTCACACTGCACTCCTTTCTCTGTTGTGTCATCCCCCTTCCATTCCAGTACTCCACATTATCATTGTTGAGTGCTGCACAAACTTGCCCATGTCGGTACCTGTGCCCATGTTGCATTCCCATTCCACACACATGCCGTCTCGCTCCTAGGCATCAGCCACCCTCACCAACCCCTGCTCCCACTCCCTGCCTCCTTTCTCCCCTTGCCCAGTCCATCCAACACAACACCGACCCCATTCAAACCACAGAAAACTGCAACCCAGCACAGTGTACTCAGCCAACACAATATAGCTCTACATGTGTGTATGGGCACATACGAACTTGTTCTCTAGCTCAAAAAAGCTTTGTCTTGTTGATGTGACTATAGACAGCTAAATAGCTTTTCTATAATTTCATGTGCTGAGCTCATTCCTATGCTGTTTACAATGCTCAACTTATAGATCTTCGAAGGAGAAACCAAATAAAGCAAGGGGCATAAAATATCCTTTATGTACAACATATCATGTATGATACAACTTTCTTTCCATAATTTTTATATATAACATTTAAGAAGTAGTTGTTACTGTCCCTACAATTTGAAGTCATACATGGACATTTTTTATGATTTTGTAGCTCTCCACAGATGTAATAGCAACAAAATCCTCTCATACTGCTTCTTTTAATTTCTCACTTATTCCAGGGCTGTGTGTATAGACATTCGGCATCTGGACACCTCCAGACAATCTTGGTTCAAGTCCACTAGACTGTTGTATGAGAGATATGCAGTGGACATTCTTTGAAGTTTAACATTCTTACAAAGCCACATAGATGAAGATGTGTCATGTTGCTAACATTGCAACTAAGGGTTATCAATAACAGCTAGCATTACAATGATTTCCTAAAGTTATTGCAAACAGCTGCACCTTATGTTTTTTATGAACAATTTTATTAGTTCTTTTCTGTTTGACTTTTCTGTCCTTGAAAATGAAAGTTATTGTTTTTGGCTCTGCAGTTCTTGTTGGTCCTTAGCCTGGTCTAGGACATAATTCCATTCATCTCTGTCTAACGTCTTGCGCCTCCGTCCTCTGACACTAAAAACTTTTAAATCTTCTTGTATGCCATCCAAGTATCGAAGTCTTGGTCTTTTCCCGCTTCTTTGTCCCACTGGCTTTTTCAGTAGGGCTATTTTTGTTAGGTTCTCAAGTTCCACGTGAAAATCATTTGTGACCCATTACAGGTGGTTTATTTTAATGAACTTTATGATTTCAAGGTCTTTATATAATCTGTGAAGTTCAAAATAATATTGTCTACACCAGAACCAGCACCATTCTATTTTATATTGTGTGTTTGAGCTATTCTTATTACCTTCTCCAGCGCAGTGTTAAAAAGCATACATCAGAGTACATCCTCTTGCCTCAGTCCACAGTTAGCTTCAACTTGTGACATGTATTAAATTTCATGATATGTCAGTTCTTCATGGCTTCAATAAACTTACTTCTTTTTATGGTATCATATGCTGCTTTAAAAGCAACAAATATATAACAAATATATAATTCTTGGTAGAGCACTTGCCCGCGAAAGGCGAAGGTCCCGAGTTCGAGTCTCAGTCCGGCACACAGTTTTAATCTGCCAGGAAGTTTAATATATAATGTGTTTGTATAATGTATTCCCTTGCTTTTTCCAGTATCTGCCACAGTGTGGATATTTGATCAATAGTTGAGTTACCAGATCTAAAGCCTGCCTGATATCTCTCAATTGCTTTTTCTGCAAAAGGTTTACAAGAGGACAAAGCAGGGAGGAGAATATTTTATATGTGCTGTTCAGTAATGTAACTCCACGATGCCCCCTTTCTTATGTATATCACATATTATGCCAATATTCCAAACATCTGGGTTGACCTTTTGTGTCCATATATCTGAGATAATGGCATACATGCATCTAACTAGATGTTCTCCACCGCACTTAATAAGTTCAGCTGACAGGTTGTCATTGCCAGGTGACATTGTTGGCTAGTTTCTTTATTGTTATCCAAGTGTCTTGCATCGAGAGCATCCCATTGTCCTCCTCTTTCACGTGTTGGTTTCCGGTTAGTTCCCATGCTTTGGCATTCTCTGAGTATAATTATTCCTTGAAGTACTCTGCCCAAAGATGTAACACTCCTTCTTCTGTGATGCTACTTGTTCACCATTTTTTCCTCTGAATTTTATAGTTTTTTTTTAAATTCTTTTGTAAGGCCATTGACCTTTCTGGGAAATTTCATGCTTCCATTAGCATTATTCAGTGATTCAGTGTCTCACAACTATCTTTCAAAAAAGTTTATCTTATTTCCTTTCAGAATCCACTTACCTACACAGCTCTTTTCTCCATAGTCATCCCCTATCATTCTTGTTTTTCTGGACTGCATCTCTTTACACGCTTCGTTCTTTGTGTTTTTTGGCTCCTCATGCTCATCATACCATTAATTCCTTCTGGTCTATTGTCCCATACCAGTCACTTCCTCTGCAGCAGCCTGTATTTCATTTCTGATTTTATTCCACTGTTCATTTATGTTATAAGTATAGTTCTGCAGGATTCCTGTGAATTTATTTTCTAAATTAATAGCAGGGTGTTCATCCTTCCACTGGTCCTTAAGTTTTGAGATGATATACTTATTTTGTCTTTCTCCTTTAACTTTATGTGCTTTTGAAATTCTCCCTCTAATTTTTACTATGAGGAGGTAATGATCAGAGCCTTTATTAGCACCTCACATCAGATCCATGCCTGGAATCTATTAATATATGATCAGTTTGGTTTTTAGTATTTTTGTCTGATGACAATTGTGTGTGTATTATTGTGCTGAAACCATGTGCTACAAATTGCCATGTTAAGTGCTGCTGCAAAATTTATGAGGTGGAGTCAATTGTTAGTACCCTCTTTATGGAGGCTGTATTTACCAGTGGTGGGGGAGAAGACCCATTTCTGCCTCACCTTAGTATTCATATCTCCTACCACCATTTTTATATAATTTATTGGACACTGTTGATAAGCTTGCTCCAGTTCCTCATAAACAGTCTCCTTCTCTTCTGCTGTCTTCTCCACAGTAGGGGTATGTGCATTTAAGAGACTGTAGTTAAAGAATTTCCCCTTTATTTGCATACAATACATCCTTGGACTTATTACTTTAAATCCTATCAGTAGTTGTTCAGTGCTTTGATTGACTATAAACCTCACCAAAATGTGTGTTCACTATTGTGGCCAATGTAGTACATAGCACACTGCTGGTTCTGGACAGTACTCTGTCCAGTCCATCTTATCTCTTGCAAGGCCACAATGTCCACCATGTGTGTTTTCACTAGTCCAATCAAGCTTCCAAGGGCTCGAATTCTATGTAATGTCCATACATTCCATGATCTAAATGTCATGTTCCTTGTTACTTTTTCCTTGGGGTCGGTCTGGCTGTATTCCATTGAGCTTTCATAATGAGACTTTCTCCGGGTATGGGTAATCAGTTTATAGCCCAATCCCCTATTCTTTGGAGGACCAGTTCTGCTGCTCTCATCTGCTGTGAACCTACTTCAAAGAAGCTTTCAGTCTTATTGATGTGACTGTAGACAACTAAATAGCTTTCCCATAATTTCACTTGCTGAGCTGATCCCTATGCCATTTATGAATATCAAATTATTGATTTTTGAAGGACAAACCAAATAAAGCAAGAAACACAAAATGTTGTTTATATACAAAAGTAATTTTTATACCTAACATCAGTTAAGAAATGGCTGTTACTGTCCTACAGTTTGAAGTCATACATGGATTTTTTTTATTAATTTGTAGCTCACCACAGATGAAATAGCAACAAAATCCTCTTATATTGCTGCTTTTAATTACTCTCTTAATTAAGGGCAATGTGTGTAAGCATTTAGCATCTAGACATCCCCATATAGTCTTGATTGACATCCACTAGGCTCTTTTATGAGTGCTATGAAGTGGACATTCTTTGAAGTTTAACATTCTTTCAGAGCCATATAGATGAAGATGTGTCTTGCTGCTAGACTTTGCAACTATGGGTTATCAGTCACCGCTAGCATTAGAGTTATTTGTTAAAGTGATTGCAAACAAACTACACCTTATGTTTTTTATAAACAATTTTTTTGTAGTTACTTTTTGTGTGACCTTTTTTGTACCTGGAAAGTGAGTGAGAACCCGTTAAAGATAAGGGTCATTTTTATCTCACTCCTGTAACTGAACCTGGTTGTGACATCCAACAAAACCTATTAAAAGTCTATTGTCATACTGTTGTGACCTTACCTATTTACTACCTTTGCCCATATTTCATCTCTCTCACAGTTTCACACCATGATGATGATTGATAAGCTTTTGTATTATTTACCCATTAAAAGTGATCTCCTAATTTTTTGTCACCATGTAAGGTAATAGAAGTATTAGCAGATGTATATAATGGAGACAAAAGTCACTGACAGGACAGCACCACGCTCTGTGACAAGTGACATGGAGGATGGGGGGGGGGGGGGGGGGGAGGAGTCATAGAGACTTTCAAAGGGTTATGTGTTTATTGTGCTCTTATCTGTATTGAATATTAGGTGGAAACTGTTCAGTTATTATTGTCATATTTTACTTTTGCAGCTGAAAAATGCAGCAGCAAATGTGCTGAGAGAAACGTGGCTCATTTACAAGCATACGAGGCTAGTAAAACGAGTCAACCCAGGACGTGTACGCACGCACCAGCGAAAGTTCCTCCTTGCCATTTATGCGTAAGTAACTGTTCTGAAAATTATTAGAAAAGCATAGGCCACAGAATTCTGGAAAACAAAGCCAAGAACTTTTATGTTTAATTTAATAAGTTGTACTATATTAGACTTGATGAAAAGAACACAAAGTGTGCTGATAATCTCATGCTAAGCAATGAAATGAAATGTACTGATCTTAAAAGATTGCTAACTTTTTACAATCTTATTTTTATTGGTTGTTTGGTGCACATACAATGTAGCCTATATCTTATTACATACATGGTATATATGGCGATTAAAAATGTTCTGTAGGAGGTCATAGTAAGTCAAACTTCCTGGCTGATAAAACCAGGTGTCAGATCTGGTCACAAACTCAGAATATTGCCTTGATTAGGTAATGTTATTGTTGACAGAGTTATCACATATCTGAATAGCTTGGTTTAGTATACATCTACATCCATGCTATACAAAGCACAGTGAAGTGTGTAGCAGAATGAGTTCCCACTGTACTACATTCCATTCTTGTGTTTGAGTACAGGAAGAAAGAGTGCTTAAAAGCCTCTGTGCATCTTACAGTTGGTCTGATCTTGTCTACACAGTCCCTGCAGGATCAATATATAGGGGGATGTGGTGTATTTCTAGATTTTTTGGTTATTTATTTTTCTCAAAACTTTGTAAGTAGGTTTTAGTGGGATCATTGACCTCTATCTTCAGGTTTCTGCCAGTTGAGGTTTTTCCGTATTTTTGGGACATTCTCCCATAAACAAAAAAAAAAAACCCTGTGAACATTTATGCAGGGCTTTGTATACATTCAATATTCCCTGTTACTCATATTTGTGCCACATACTTGATCAGTATTAAGTTAGAGCATGTACATTCTGCAGCAGAGTGAAAGATTCATTATGACACATAGTAACAGTTAACAAATTGCAATAGCACAGCTTTGTAACTACCAAGAAATACAATTCTTTAGGCTTATTGAGGGGAGAAAAAAAGATAAATAATCTTGCACATATGGTTATTTCCTCTGAAGTGATACTGTAGCATTATCTTCCAGTTATATGATGACTTCTCTTGGTAAAGATTAGACAACACACAAATTTTTTACTGTTATCAGACTGACTACTTCTTGCTCTTTCCTTGATTTTATTTTCTAATATGCCAACTGCCTATTTTGGTTGGTTTTAAAGAGTGTTTCTTAATGCTTTTTTACTAGCACCTAGGTTGTTTTGATGGGACAGAGTAGGTAATGATTTGAACAAGAACCCAATATCTGGATGTGAACTATTCTGTGCTACTGGAACAAACACACAAGACAATGTGTTCCATTATCCCATATTTTTTGGTGAAAGGGTAGTAGTACTTTGCAATAGTTGTGTTAATTACTACATTTGTAATCAACTAATGAAGTGTTGAGAGTGATACTGTCATCAACATATAACTTTGTGCAGAAGAGTAAGCAGATTGAAACACTAATGTCACACTAATTTCCACATCATAAAATGAAAAACCTTTTAAAAAATTATTGACTTTTCAAGTATTGAAAGCCCATTGTTAAATGTAAATAATGGAAGGAGTACAGATAATGCTGACCACATAGTTGAAGCATTGATAGACACATAAACAAAATGTTGCTAAGCTTTCAGGTGAATAAACATCACAAACCCAATCACTGATAATTACTGACTTCAAACCACAACTGAACATATAACTGTCTTGCTTGATCAACACTAGCAATCATTAGTACAAAGACTCTACTTGTATATTAACAACACCAACCATTTCATAGATTGTCTGAAATCTGTACCTGTCCCACTCCCATCACACACCATTTCCCATCACCATTTGATGCCACTCCCATCCATACCATCAAATCCCATGTACAAGATCTGTCTGTTGCTGAACATTACCTCAACCAGCACCCATCTGATTCCAAGCCTATGATGTCCTTCCTGCTTACCTTATACTTATGAAAAATTATTTTACCTTTAAAGGGAGGTGTACAAATAGGTCAGGGGCACAGCCATGCGAAGAAAGATGGCTCCTTCCTATGCCAACTTTTTCGTGAGAAGCTTAGAGAAGCTTTCCTGGGATACATAATCCTTCAGCCCCTGGTTTGGTTTAGATACACTGATGACATATTTGCCATATGGACTCATGATGAGGCTGACCTGTTAAAATTTTTGGAGTGTCTATATGCATTCATCCAGTTAAATTTCACATGGTCTTATACTGAACCCCATGCCACTCTCTTTCATGTTATCTCATCTTCACTGAGGATCAGCTACATGCTTCTGTTCATGTTAAGTCTACAAACAAACAACAGTACTTGCATTTTTACAGTTCCCATCCTTTCCACACCAAATGTTCCCTGACATATAGCCTTGGCATTTTAGGCAAACATATATGTTCAAATGCACAGTCTTTATAACAGTACACCACTATTCCCACCTCAACCTTCACTGTAGGTAATTACCTCACCAATCTAGATCAAAAGCAAATTTCCCGAGCTACCACATCCAATCCTGGTACTGCTGATCACTCCTAAAACCACCTTCGGAGTATGCCTCTTGTCACTGAGGACTATCCTGGCCTCAAAAGTATTAATCAGGTACTTTGACAAGGCTATGACTTTCTAAAATCTTGCCCTGAAATAAGGTCCATTCTGTCTGACATTTTGCCTGTCACACCTAGAATAGCTTTTCATCATCCCCCATTCTCTACAATATCCTAGTCAAATGCCATAATTCTTCTGCACCCATTTCCCTCCCCTATTGCTCATAAAAATGTGACTATCCTTGCTGTAAGATTTGCCCCATGGTTCCTCATACCACTACCTGTACCAGCCTTGTACGATATGTTTCACCTTTAAGCTCTCAGGTTTTCATACCTCATCTGATGCAATCCCCAACAATCAGTCTCTCCTTCTCATCTTGTTCACTAAGTCTACCCTGACCTGGGGTTATGGGCAACGTCTGTGTAAATCTTGCCATGGCCTGAACTTCACAAGCCCTTTACTTCATCCCTCTTCTTTTCCCTTCAATCTTTCTGCCAGGAGGAGGAGTCACTGACTCCAAAAGCTTGCATATTTCCATAACTTCTGTAAGTGTTTTCTCGTACCACTGATTGATATAAAAATTTAATTTATTTGATTCCTCTTTGAAGAAAAGTACTTGGATTATTAGTAACAAACATTTTCATGAGACATAATACCTCTTTCTTATACATTCACTTGAATTTAATTTGTTTTCTCATATGCTCATGTTCACTAAAAAAATATATATATTAAAGTGACACAGCTTATCGTTCAACTTTCTTCATGTTCTGCCATATTTTGTTAGAACCAGTAAACAGAGTAGACAAAAAGAATTTTATGGATATGCCAAAGGTACTGTCCTTGTGAAAGAAAATCTAGATGTACTTGACAATGGCCATAAAGGCCAAAACAGTCTGTCTTAAATAAAGATTAATTATTATAAGCAGCTATTTGGTGCATATATTCTAATAATCATGTCATTATCAGACATATATTATAGTGCTGGCCCTAAAAACGAAAAAAATAAAAAAGAAAGAAAAAGCTTACTATTTATCAAGTGATACTTCTTATTAATCCCTTGTGATTCTTATCATAAGAATGGAACATACTATGAAATGCACTGTTTATCTTTCATGTTTCCAGTTAAATGAACACCGCGCAAACATAAAAAACTAAAACATTATCACCATGGCTATTTCTGCTGAATGAATTTTTTCCCCTTCTTTGGAAACAGCCCATAAAAGGAAATCTATTGTTATAATCTTACTTTTTCTCTGCTTTAAATAAATCTATTGACATCTCAATTATTATGATAAAATGCCTTAAAATATATTAATTTAAATAGCTAGATAAAAATCTACTCATCAGGTGGCAACAGGAGAACAAACATACAAAGGCATTTAAATTTGCAAGTTTTCGGAGTCAGTGGCTCCTTCTGGCCATAGGGTTGAAGGAGAAGGAAGAGGGGTGAAAGAAGAGGAGTAGTGAGGTTTAGGAAATAGGGAGAGTACAGAAAAGTTGCCTGGTTCAGGGGAGACTTCCCGAATGGGATGAGAAGGAAAGACCGATTGTTGGGGACTGCACTGGATGAGATTTGAAAACCTGAGAACTTAAAAGTGGAAGATAGTGTAATACACAAGATAGGTTTAGTGCCAAAACAATGTGCATGAATTAATTAGTGCAGAAAGCTGAGAGCATTGTTTGTGGCAGAGGTGGGGGGTGGGGATAGAAAATAAAAGATACAGAAAACTAAAAGGGTGTGAAGAAATGAAGAGTTATTGTTAAGAAATTCTGAGACCAAAGAATTTAACATAAATTAAGACCAAATGGGTGGCAAGAACCAAGAACATGTAATGCCAATTCCCATCTGGGGAGTTCTGAGAAACTGGTGTTCGGGGGAAGACTCTAGACAGCATGTGTGGCAAAACAGGCACTGAGGTCATGACGAATGTTGTAGAGCATACTCTGCAGCAGGATATTACATGTTCCCAGTTGAACCCTCTGCCTCTGCTCATTCATCCTAACAGATAACTTGGTGGTAGTCATGCCAGTGAAAAACATTGAACAGTGTTTATATAACAGCTATTATGACATGGGTTGTTACACTGGTGGCTCTCCCTTTGGCAGGGCCATTTACAGGACTGATACAGGTGGTGGGAGGGTGCACAGGCAAGTCTTACAGTGGGGACAATCACACGGGTAGCAGGCAAAGGGTAGGGAAATGGGTGCAGAAGGAACAAAGGGTCTTACAAGCATACTGCAGAGATTGGAAAGATGACAAAAGCTACTTGGGGTTTGGTGGACAAAATGTTGGACAGAATGGACCTCATTTCAGGTCATGATTTTAGGAAGTCATAGCCTTGTCCAAGTAACTGATTAATATGTTCAAGATCAGGATAATACTGAGTGAGAAGAGATATACTCCTAAGTTTTTTCTTGAAAGTATCAGCAGTGCCAGGATTGAATGTGATGTCCTAGGAAATCTGCTTTTGAACTAAGCTGGTGGAGTAATTACATCCAGTGAAGTTCGAGGTCAGAATGATGGTGTATTACTATAAAGAGTCTGCATCTGAAGATATATGTTTGCCTCAAATGCCAAGGCAGTATGGGAGGCAACATTTGACATGGAAAGGATGGAAACTGTCAAAATATAAGTACTTGATATTTGTTAGTTTGTTTAGTGTGAACAGAATTGTCTAGCTGACCATCATTGAGGATGAGGTCAACATCATGAAAGTGGCATGGCATTCAGAATAGGATCATATGAAATTTAACTAGATAAAAGTATTTAGACACTCCAAAAATTTTAAAATGACAGCTCCCCGTGAGCTCATAAGGCAAAGATGTCATCAATGTATCTAAACCAAACCAGAAGCTGAAAGTTTTGGATCCCAGGAAAGCCCCCTCCAAGTGATGCATGAGAAGGTTGGCATTGCAAAGCGCCATCCTGGTTCCATGGTCATGCCCCTGGTCTGTCTGTATGTCTGGCCTTCAAAGGTAAAATAGTTGTTGGTAAGTGCAAAGTTGACCAAGATGAGCAGGAAGGACATTATAGGTATGGAATCAGGTAGGCACTGACTGAGGAAATGTTCAGCAGCAGATCAACGATGTAGATGGGTGGATGCTGGTATAGAGGGAGGTGGCATCAATGGTGAGAAGCAAGGTGTGTGGTGGGAGTGGGACAGACACGGATTCCAGATGATCCAGGAAATGGTTGGTGTCTTTAATATAGGGGGGAATTCTTTGCGCTAGATGTTGCAGGTGTTAATCAATAAAGGCAGATATTCATTCAGTGGGTGCTCTGAAGCCAGAAACAATGGGACTGCCAGCGTAATTGGATTTGTGGATCTTAGGAAGAAGGTAAAATATTGAGGTGCCTGGTTTTCATGGAGAAAGAAGTTCTATGGGTTGAGGTATTAGTCCTTGTGAGGGGCTCGAGGTTTTAAGGAGGGGCTGCAGGTTAGTTTGTGTCACATGGATGGGATCTTCATGGCAGATGCTGTATGTAGAGGTGTCAGACAGCTGGCATAGACCTTCACTTACATACTCCAATTGGTCAAGTATCACAGTGGTAGAGCCCTTATCTGCTGGGAGGATAATTATGGAGTAATCAGTTTTTAGGGAATGAAGAGCCTGGAGTTCTGCAGAGCATAGGTTAGGGTCTTGTCATAGGGTCCTGAGAAATGGTTGTGGAACAATGTTGGGAAGACTTGTAAGCAATGACTTTAAGGTAGTGGGTTGGATTAAGTTGATCTTCATGGTGGGAACTGTGTAAGTCAAGGTTCAATGTCAGTTTTGTTGTTGGAAAGATTTTGGGATTGGGTTTCAAAGTGATTTTTGCAGTTGAAATTATGTGTTAAGGAAAGTAGGTCCTTCATCAAAAAAGCATGATTAAATGCAGGTTTAGAGCTGAAAGTGAGATGTTTGTGTAATACAGATATTTCAGGAGGGGAGAGGGCCTTAGATGAGAGGTGGAGAACACTGTACTGTTGTGACAGGTTCTTGTGATAATGAGCTATCACTGCTGTGGGTGACAGAGCTGAAGACTGGGGGATTTAAGAAGCTTGTCCAAGCTCAGTTTCTATGTTGTGGCTGTTTAGGGAGCCACAGAGGGACAGAAAGTGAAACACCACTGTTGAGATAGTTTAGGAGAAGGTGGAATAGCTTTTTGAGGTGAAGGCTGGCATATTGTTGCAGTTAGAAGTTGGCTTGGTAGACAATACCATTCAAGGAAACATGAGGGGTAGATTACTGCAGGATGTAGAAGAAGGAGAAGAGTATGCTGGAGCGGAAGTTGGCAGATGAGGCATACAGGTCACAGATTAGCCAGGTACATGCAAGAGATTGCGGTATTTTAAACTACAAAAGGGACTGGCATAGAGTAGGATTGCATCCAGAAACATGAACTTTCATTATTAGGTCTTTGGGAGTAACTGCCAGGGATAAGCAGATTTCAAAAAGCAGTTTTGATAGCAGACTTCTGTTTGCAGTAAACCTACTAACAAACACCAGTACTTAAATTTTGACAGTTTCCATAATTTCCATGTCAAATGTCGCCTCCCGTACAGTCTTGGCATTCAAGGAAGACATATTTGTTTGGATGCAGACTCTTTAAAGCAATATCATTCTCGCCTCAGCCTTCACTGGATACGATTACCCCACCTGCCTAGTTCAAAGGCAGATTTTCACACCATCACACCCAGATCTGGTACTGCTGATACTTCCTAAATAAAGCTTAGGAGTACACCTCTTGTCACTCAGTATTATCCTGGTCCAACTAGAATAGCTTTTCGTTGCCCCCCAAGTCTCTACGATATCCTTGTCAGACTCTTTTCTCCTTCTGCACCCATTTCCCTACCCTATGGTTTCTACCCATGTGACCATCCCCACAGTAAGACTTGCTGCATGCACTCTCCTACCCCCCACCTATACCAGCACTGTAACTAGCAAAACATATATTATCAAATGGAGAAGAGCCACTTGTGATATGACCCATGTTATATACTAGCTATGTAAACACTTTTCAGACTTTTACATTGGCATGACTATCACAAAGTTATCAGTTAGGATGAATGGGCATAGGCAGAGGATGTGTATGGCAGTACACAATGTCCTGCTGCAGAGCATGCTCTACAACATGACAGTTGGGACGTCAGTGCCTGTTTCACCACACATGCCATCTTGATTCTTCCCCCAGACACCAGTTTCTCAAAACTCCACAGGAGGAAACTGGTGTTACAACATGTCTTTGGTTTTTGCCACCCACCTGGCCTTAATTTATACTAAGTCCTTTGGTCTCAGCATTTCTTCACAGTAGCTGCTCGTTTCTTAACTCCCTTTTAGTTATTTGAGTCTTTCATTATCTGACCTGTTGATTCCCCCCTTCCCCCCCACCGCCACCCCCACCCCTCCTCCTCCTCCTCCTCCTCCTTCCTCTGCCAAAAACAATGTACTCAGTTTTCTGCTCTTATTACCTGAAGTTTTCAAATATTGTCCAGTGCAGTTCCCAACAATGTCTTTCCTTATCATCCCGTCTGATGAGTCTCCCTTGACCCAAGGTTCTGGATGACTTTTCCGAACTCTCCCTATTTCTTAAACCTCACCAGTCCTTTTCCTTTACCTCTTTTCCTTCTCTTTCAGTCCTTATGCCAGAAGGAGAAGCCACTGGCTCCAAAAGAGTCTCATGCCAGTGCTTGGTGACTAATTTTTTAGCTATCCAATTACATTATGTTTTTTTTTAAATATTGCATTTCAGTTGAAACTGTCAAAACTCTGCTGCAAAAACATCACACAATTCTACCATCATTTTCTTGCACCCACTTTTCTCATGTCCCATAGTTTTGTAGAATGTTAAACACCTAATCACTTGAAATACATGCACTTTTCCTATCCCATGGAGCTTTGCATGGTAGTCAGCCAATACAATATCACATGTTACATAAAATTTAAACAAACACTCATGCACCTTGGTTGCAGTATAGTCACACTTGTAGCATAGAAAATTGTGTTCACTCTTGCAGGTTTATAGCAAAAATGAAACATTCACTGAAAGTATCCAAATGATGTAGGCATTCAAGCAACATTTGAATTCATTGGTGTTGTGATATGCTACATGTTCATCAGGTGTGTAGATGAATTTGTGGCAATCAAAGTCTGCCATTACTCCTTCATTTCGATAGATAGCTGGTTAGTCATGTTTCCAACATGAAATGTTCTCTAGTAGTGGCTGTACAGATATTAGACGATATAGATAATTTCATATATGACCCTAGTTTTCGTCAATGTGGTGTGCATTTTTACAAGATTTCCCTTACTATTTCTTGAAACTCTGAAAAGCACAGTATTTTATCCACATGTTGTAAATATAACAATACCTTGAAGTAGGGGTTCTTATAACTATAATGTAAACAGGCAATTTTGTTTTTCCATACTATTACAATTCTGTAGTTTGTAAGTTGTAATCCTTATATTTGGACAGTATTTTGTTAATAAACTTCATAGCCATGTAATACAGGGTATTTTCAAATGAGCCTTGTCTCTGACAAGGCAGCATTTAGCCTAATCTATGCCTTGCTTCATAAGTACGTGTAAAAGAATTTCATTCCAAAAGTTTTCTTAAACTCAAACAAGAGTATTTCATATGTAAACAGAAAAGGAATTGTTATTAAGTCAAGACTTTTGAATAATAGTTTACATGATTGCATTTTGTTCATTCTCAGCATAGTTGTTAATTTTTTTTACACTCTACACTCTGATGAGGTTTGCTTTTTCAATACACCAAAAAAATATGCCTTAGCTAACAACTGATATAAAATAAACACAACAAACAATTTCACTAACAGTTAAGTCTGTTACATAATTTAGAACACTGATTGCATTAACAAAACTGATTTATAACCCCCTCCCCCGAAAAAAATCTCTCTTCACACACACACACACACACACACACACACACACACACACACACACACAGAAAGGGGAGAATTATGCTGCCACAAAAATTTTTGGTCATTTGCTGAATACCACTAAAAGTCCGACAAATAGCCAACCAACATTTAAAAGCAAATTAAAAGAATTTCTGAATGACAACTTCTACTCAATAGATGAATTTTTAGATATGAAGTAGTAACTGAAAAAAAATTATTTATTATTTTGTGTAGAGAAAACCTACATTAAAGTGACACTTTCCACATCATTACGAAATGTTGTATTCATGGTCTATGTATGTACACACACACACACACACACACACACACACACACACACACACACACACACACACCATGTAAACTGAAATACGTGCAAAATTGAATACTCAACAGCACAGACTGAAGTCAAAGATCATAACTCATCGTAGGAGTAGTTTGTTTGATAGGAAGATGTGTAGAGGAGTCAGATGCTTGGGCTACATTGAAGGAACTGTTATGCAAGGTTGTGTGGTCAGCTGTTTCATGTCCAGTCCCTAAGGGAGACATGGCTGGACCTTTTCTCAGAGACTAGTTGAAGTTGAAAATGTGAATGCCAGCTAGCAGTCCTGCAGCTAATCAGGGAGGCATAGGCATCAACCTGCAAGGGAAAGAAGGACCTCTAGCAAGCATGCTTGTCCATGCTGAGGTAGAAGTAGCGGGACAGTGATGGACAGGCTGCCCTCCTTGTTGATAGGAGCTGTGACGTTGTCTTCATCAGTGCTGTTCAGAATCTGAAAGGAGTAAATGTGGGTAATGTAGGTGGAAGACTGGTCATCGTGAGGCCAAACAGGCACAGCTAACACAAAGATCATGCTGTTGCAGAGCTGAATAGAGAGATCCGTGTCACAGAAATTGGAGAAGTTGACTGTGAAGACAACTGCACTGACAGACATGGGCTGTGAGGACACAGGAGAATCGTGAAGCTGATTATCGCTGGTGGAGAACCTTCACACACAGCACTTGTGTTGTGTTGTGCACTGGGAGGGATAGAAGCTTGGATTGAATTGTCATTGCTTGCAGCAAGAACCATGTCGTCTGTGTGCTCCTGAGTCAAATCTGTGATCCAACATGGTTAATAATAACTGTTTGATGACTCCAATTGAGAAGGATGTCCACTGTGTTATTAGCATGCCTGTGTACCCTAAGCAGATCAGAATATGGAGGTTGGAGGGCCACCTGGACTGTGTTACTGCGTAGCATGACATACTTGTAGTTTGCCAGATCGCTATGTATGAACACCCATGCCAGGGTGTGAGGATGTGGGGCCAGCATGTGTATAGTAGCGATGTGCGAGCAGGTGCACTCAGCTAGAGCAGAAAACACATCCAGAGATGGGAGTTTGGTGTTCTCAGTGAACTCTGCAGATAGCAGTAGAGGCTCACCGTAGAGGTTATCAGTGAAGGAGGCATTCAAGTCAATTTCGTGAGCTGTGTGGATGCCAAGTAAGACCAGGACCTCTGACCAAGGGTCACTGTGGGATATGAATTGCTTTAAGTGTACGGTGTGAACATTCAACTTGTTCATTGCTCTGCGGGTGGTGCACAATCGTAAGGAAGTTATTGACACTGTGCAAGATACATACCGAGCGAGGTGGCGCTGTGGTTAGCAAACTGGACTTGCATACTGGAGGATGACGGTTCAGTCCCACAACTGGCCATCCTGATTTAGGTTTTCCATGATTTCCCTGAATTGCTTCAGGCAAATGCCAGGATAGTTCCTTTGACAGGGCATAGCTGACTTCCTTCCACATCCTTCCCTAATCCAATGAGACTGATGACCTCACTGTTTAGTCTCTTCCCCCAAATCAATCCAATCCAATCCAAGACACACAATTTGGTGAAGAGCAGAGAATCAAAGTGGCATCCCAGGTCAGTAGTGATGGAAGAGGAACATCTAAACCACGAAATCCATACAGAAACAAAGGGGTGTGTGACAATCAGCCTTGATGTCCAGAAGAGGATCAGTGTCAACCCATCTGGTTACCTGATCAATGGCCAGAAGGATATATCTGAACCCTCCAGATGAGGGAATGGGTTCCATGATGACAACATGCATGTGTTGAAGGCATGCTGAGCCAAACAAAAGGTTCTATAATAAGGTGGGTTGTAGTCTTGGTGTTTGGGTGTGGTAGATCATGTGTAGCCAAGCAAACTATCCAATGGAGTCAGAACTAAGGGGCAGAGGTTGCTTGAGGAAACAGGAAGGCAGCAGGAAACCATGATCATGCCGAGTTAAGATCATGTTGCAGATTTTGAAGTTTTGCATCATCTACTTGGATATGAGCCAGTTCATCCACGTCTAATGGAGAAGAGATGGCAGTTCACTCACCACAGGTAATCCACAACCATGTTGTCTGCCCCTCTGATATACCAAATGTCAGTGGTATACTGGCTAATCAAGTCCATGTGGCAGACTCTCCATGGAGTGAGGTCTTGTGCAGGGTTATGAATAATGCAAGTACGTGGTTTATGATCAGTAAAAATCATAACTTCGTGCTTTTCAAAGTAGTCATGGAAGTATTGTATGGCTTTATTAACCATGAGTTACTCACAGTTGAAAGCTGACCATTTGCATTGAGAAGCAGTGAGTTTCTTCAAGAAAAATAGAGGGTTTGTGTTGTATCACCAACATGCCGTTGTAGAACTGTGCCGATCGAAGTGTCACTCACGTCAGCTGTGACAGAGATGGAAGATGCGAATGTCCAGTAGCGGGTGCACAAGTGTGACAGTGTTCAAAAGTGCAGTCTTATGTGCATTGACACTTGAAGCATTTCATCTGACCACTGTACCTTCCATATCCCAGAAGTGTTCTTGCCCACCAAGGTGACCATCAATGGGGCTGGTAGAAAAGAAGCATGAGGCATATGGTGCCAGATAAAATTTAGCATACTGAGAAATCATCATAGAATGGTCTCTGGTAATGGCAGGTCATTAATTGATGCAACATGGTCCAAAGTTGGACAGATTCCCTCCACGGTGAAGGGGTATGTCTCCACACTGTGATCAATGAGTGCTTTAAGGACATGTGTTAAATGTTGCTCAAGCTCCTTGGTGGAGGTGCAATAGATAAGAATGTAGTTGAGACAGCCATAGGAACAAGATAGGTTAAATAAATCAGAATCAGTAAATCTTTGCCAAGTCTGAGCCACATTTTTCAGGCTCTAAGGCATCCGAACAGTCCATGATTGCTGTTTTGGGAACATCATTTTTGAACATAGGAATCTGATGGTAGGCTTTGTGACATTAAAAAACACTAAATACTCGAACCCTGTTAAGCAGTTGCATGAAGTCCTGAATGTAGGCGATGGGACAGTTGACCATAATAGTGCGTGTGTTAAGTTTCCAATAGTCATCACACAACCAAAAAGAACCATCTTTCTTAGGCACAAGGTGAATGGGAGCAGAGCAGTTACTGTCTGAAGGGCGTACAATGTCCGCACCTAAAAGTTCATGAATAACTGCTTTAGCATGACATTTTTTGGGGCTGAGGCATTGTTTTTTGTGATGCACAGGAGATCCTTTCATCATTGTTATCCTGTGACAAGTACCGTTAGTGATAGCACAAAGTATGCAAGCAAAGAACACAATTACGACCTTGCAAAGAGTTGGTGCAAGTAGGCAAAACATTTGAAAGAGCGATGTCACTGACCTTAGCTTGTGCAGGCAAAGGCTCTGCCGGGGCCATCATGGTTGTGGAGGAAGTGAGGGTGATATGCGTCAGCCACAAACCAGTGAGGCAGCTGAGACTGTGTTAAGCATGTGCCAGTTTCTCTGATGCGTCATTGATAAGGTTTGTGAGCTAAATCATTTTCTTTGTGTATGGCATTGATCTCAGCACTTGGATTAGTGATCTCAAACAAAGTGTCAGGAGGGAACTATCAGTGTTTCACCCTCGGGTAGAGGTAGGAGAATCTTATCAAGTCTTGAAGGAGATGTAGCATTAGAAGGACTGTAGAAGCCTGGGATGTGGATGCCTGTTGTATGGTAAATCAGGGATTTCATCAGCAAATCTGGAGAGAGACCAAAATTTTTTAGAAAATCAATTCCAAGGTCTGGACCATCAACATCTGAATGATGTGAAATGTCCAAATGAACTGCATCTGCAGTGAGAGCTGGAGCCAGAGTTCCACTGTTCTGTGAACATTAATGTGCTAGCTATTAGCTGCACAGAGACCAAGTTCTGCAGGAATTAATTGAGTGGGGGCACAAGAGGATGGGATGATGCTGGCATCCACTCCCATATCCACAAGAAAGTTCAGGTTATTGTAGTGGTCTTAGATGTAAGAGGCATCCTCAAGTTGTGGTTACCATATTCAGTAATTGTGGACTGAACAGCAGTGTTGTGAGCAATGACACCTAGACCAGGAACCAGCAGCATGATTACTCTGGGTGGGGAGTGAGTCAGTTGTCACTTGCACCAATTGTTGTACTACACTGTGGTTGATTGCTCATCCAGATAGTGAGTCGGCAGGACTTGTAGGTGTTAAGAAATCCGAAGATGGCAGTGTGTGTGGTGCTGGCCACTAGGTGGCTGCATGCTACTTTGCTATGGCAAGTCAGCTCTTGTGCAACCTCTATCAGATGAGTGCATCATCAGAATAAGGGAGTGGAGCCACTGCTACCAACTTTCTCATTCTCCAGAGCAGAGCAGCTTGTGTCTGATAATTCTGTAGGCCTGGTCTGCCATCCGAAGCTAGCTCTTCAAAGGATAGATGGATTGAGAGAGGAAGTGCAGCTGGAGTTCATGTGGATGCTTGATGAGCACAATATCCATAATGGCATCAGGCATGACTTGTCCCACCTGTGCCTGCAGATGCCTCCACATCTGTAAAGATGATTTTTTGCCTAGATGTTCCTTGCGGATTATGTGGTGAATAGCTTCTCCTGGTGGATGCAATAGACATTTGATGATTCTTCCATTTGTTGTAGCATATTTGAGCTCTGCTGGCAGGCTCAGTAGTAGGTCACTGATAAGATCTGTGATGTAGGTGGCTGCACTGGTACCTTCCTCATAGATGGTGAAGACTCTTGATTGATGGCACCATATGAAGTGGGACGTGGCACCATACAAAGTGGGACGAAAGTGTGATGCATTACCCAATGTCACCATAGGGAGGAGTGGGGGGAAGGGGGAAGGGGGCAAGGCTTGCCACAAGGCTTGCTCAACACAACAGGTGCAGATGAAAACCTGTCTGTGGAGATAGAATGACCATGGCCATAGAAGGATGAAGCTGTAGATCGGAAGACTGAACAGTACCTTGCCACATAAATCTGGAATAACTGTTCTTCATCTGTTGTGGGTAAGATGCCAAGGGATGTGGTAGATGCATCAAGACAAAAGCTTGAGGTATGAATTCCTGTTTCAACTGGCATAAGCTGTGATTTGGAGGGGTAGATGGGATGTGGTAGCCGCCATACACTGCCATTTGTAATGCAGCTGTAGTATATGGGTCTAGCCATTGTGGCACATACAAGCTTAGGTTCATTGAATGAAGGCAGTGTGACTTGCAGATACAAAATCAGGTGAAACTGGTACTTACACTATCGATGTTGGCTGTGCTTCACAGTCAAAATCCAATACGTAGGGATGAAAAGCAAGGTCCAAAGTACTACACAGTAGGCGATACATTTTCTATTGGTTGATAATGAGTAACAATAATACATGAAACAAAACTAATAATTCTGAAACAGAACTAATAATTCACCAATGAAAACTGATTCTGGGTCACCACTGTGGATGATATCTGTCTATGCTCAATGGAGATACGAGAAGACACCACTTTAAAAACAGAATGTGTGTTATTGTTGAAGTAACACAACATGTAAACTCAAACACATGTGAAAGCAAAAACACAAGCGCATTGACAGAAGTCAAAGATCACAACTCATCACAGGAGTAGTTTGTTTTATTATCGATAGTCACCACATATATAAAATTTTGTTTGATCTTGGAATGGACACTTTGTGTTTATTTAAGGCTCCATTTCATGGCATTATTATTTATACAAGTTTCAAATTCTTAGACAGTTTGTTTGGTATTTTGTGCTAATTCTTTGTTGGTTCTGCAGCAGATTTAATTTTGAGTCATCTTTATACAAAGTAATTAGAGTTTATCTTCCATTATCTCTCATGTCATTCATGAAATAAAGGAACAATAACAGGCCCAGTATCACTCACTGGCATGTGTGTGCTTGTATCATTTTTCCAATTTGTCCATGCTTTCTAACCTTTTTGTTGTATAGCTACCTCTGTTTTCTACTTTTGAAATAAGATGAGAACCAGCTTAAAGATTTTCCATGGAAACCATAAACAGCCATTTTTTATGCAGAATTAGGGAGTTTGGGAGGATTACATTTTAAGATTCAAAAATTCTGGTATTCTACTGATGACAATAATTTAGAATAGAGACATCGTTTTAATTAGAGTGTTTTCAATAAGGTGAGATATTATCTGGAAAGGTGAGACTAAGGGCCTTCAAATGAGGCACATTGCACTGAGGTGAAAAAAGTGATGGAATAGCAATACACACATTTACAACTGTGGCAGTATCATGTACACAAGGTATAAAAGGGCAGTGCATTGGGAAAGCTTTCATTTGTATTCAGGTGATTCCTGTGAAAAGGTTTCCGATATGATTATGGCCACATGACAGGAACTAACAGACTTTGAACATGGAATGGTAGTTGGAGCTAGACACATCAGACATTCCATTTCATGAATCATTAGGGAATTGAATATTTGAAGATTTCATGCATAACCTCTCACCATGGACAGCACAGTGGTCAATGAACTTCACTTAATGATAGAGAGCAGAGGCATTTGTGTAGAGTTTTCAGTGCTATCGGACAAGCAACACTGCATCAACTAACTGCATAAATCAATGTGAGACATATGATGAACATATCTGTTAGGATAGTGTGACAAAATTGGGGTTATGGGCTATGGCAGCAGCCAATGAGAGTACCTTTGCTAACAGCATAGCATTGCTTGCTGCACCTCTCCTAGGCTTATAACCACATCAGTTGGACCCTAGATCACTTTAAGACCATGGCCTAGTTATACGAGTCCCAATTTCAGTAGGTAAGAGCAGATGGTAGGGTTTGAGTGTGGCGTGCACCAAAGTTGTCAACAAGGCACTGTGCAAGCTGGTGCTGGCTCCAAAATGGTATGGACTGTGTTTACAAGGAATGGACTGGGTCCTCTGGTCCAACTGAACCAATCATTGACTGGAGATGGTTACATTCGGCAACTTGAAATCCATTTGCAGCCATTCACGGACTCCATTGTTATGGATGACAATGCACCATGTCACCAGGCGACAAGTTTTTGTGATTTGTTTGAAGAACATTATGGACAGTTCGAACAAATGATTTAGCCACCCAGATCTCTTGACATGAATCCCATGGAACATTAATGAGATATAATCATGAGGTCAGTTCATGCACCAGCAGCTCTTTAGCAATTATGTATGGCTATAGAGGCAGCATAGGCAGCATGGCTCAATATTTCTGCAGGTGACTTCCAGCAACTTGTTGAGTCCATGTCATATTGTGTTCTGCATATGTTACGCAAAAGGAGGTCTGAAATGATATTAGCAGATATCCCATGATTTTTATCATCTCTGTGTAATTTTAAATCCACTATTAAGGGTTTGAATTGAGAAGTGTACTTTGTTGTCATGAATTATAATTTTTTTATATTTCTTTCAATAAAACTTTTGTCAATAATAAAGTCCTGAAATATACAGCTTAAATAAGAAATTGTAGGTTTCACATGTGCATGATTTATGTATTATCTGTAAAACTGAGTAGAAAAGGAGAAAAAAGTGTTTATTTTAGGAGTGGGTTATAGCAAATCAGGCACTCCATCTTGCTACATTTCAATCTGATTTCACTGCCATTAAAATATTCATTAGCAATCTTCAAAAGAGATAGATTCTAAGTATGTATTTTTGTTTATAAGTGAGCAAATTATTTAAAACTCAATCTACTTCCTTTACAGCTTGAGAAAAGTGAAGATGGACCAACGAAAACTCATGGATAATGCCAACACGATAACTGATATGGCAAAGGTAGAAACAATTATTTTATTGGTTGTCTTAGATAACTCTTAAAGGAAAATAAATCAGTCTGTGCAAGTAAACTGAATGCACAGAAGTAGTCTGCTGAAAGTCTAATGTAAAACTAGAATTGAAGCTGGAGAGCATTAAAAAGTATAAGCAGTCATGTCATATTTTCTTTCAGTTGCCCCTTCTGCTGGGAAGCACTAGTGTGTATTTCAAGAATTTTCATTTCAAAAACATTCATTCATTCATTCATTTGCATATCATTTTCCATCAATCCCATCACAAAAGAGAGACTTCACAGATGTGGAGTGAGTCAAGTTGTACATTAACAGGCAGAAGCAGACACAGCAGGCTACTTCTGTAAAGTATATTAACTACAAATTATGAGTAGTGTTAATCAGATCATACTGATAATTATCAGGAAACTCATAAATTACTCGATATGCACTTGTGTATATTAGGAAAATCACAATTACTTCCACAAAAAAAAAAAAAAAAATTTGCACAGTGCATCCTCTTTTCGTCTAATACATCAAAGTAAGCATTTGTGTAAACTTACATGGATGATTATTAGCTGTCCATATACAGGCGAAGGGAAGATCTTTTCAATACAAGGATTAGAATTTGCAGAATTTACATCCCAGAGTCTCAATATTCTGATAAATTATAAAACAAGTAGATAAAGACATATTTTAAAAAATATGAGACAGAATTTTAAGCCAATTCTCTTCAGCAATGAGCTGCCTTTCCTTTCTAATCATCCCAAAACTATCCCTGTTTCCTCCACAAGGAAGGAATCAATAGTTCCAGAAGCTAATGAGTGGATATACTTGCACTATATGTCTATTAGGCCCTACTAAACATTTCACCTCCTCACAGTAAATTCTGACCAGTAGTTGCTTTGTAACTCTTTCTTCTAAGCCAACAGTTACTTTACTGGCACAGGTATACTGCAGTGTGAAAGAAAAGTTCACAGTAAAATAAAGTAATTGTTCGGAGCCAAAAAGAAAAAAATGATGTTTTGCACAACTAATTTACTATGCATGCAGGTTAACGCAAATAAAGGGCAGTGGCCATATAGTAACACAGGTATGGTGACATTGATACACAGTGGTGGAAACTTCTGCAATAGTTGGTTAGTTCAGTTGGCTGTATAATAATTCCAGTCTCAGGATGCTGAAGTGTAACTTCACTGTAGAAGTCTCACACATAAATGTATTCAACTTGTATGACAGTCAGAGTTGTGCATTTCATTATCCAGCAGTCAATAAATATAATAGCATCATCTAGGGAAGCATCAGTTGTACTGGAACGTGGTATCTGCTGACTCACAGAAAATGAGAGTGAGCTGAAGGCCACTTAGTCTTAAATTGGCCAGCTAGCAGATCTCACATGCTTGATCAACTGTGGCTGCTGTTCCTTCCTTTCTGGCAGTGCCCTCGCTGGCTGTAAATGTAATTACACTTGTTGATAATGTGACGTCTTCCATTGATACATCTGGTGGGAGTGCAAGATTTCTCCATTTTCACATCTCCACAGAGAGCAGAAGCTGGCCAGTCTGATGCATGGGTGGACAGTGAAGTGGCAGTGGACAGTTGCTTGAGGGAGCCCCTGTGATAAGGTGTGATGTTCTGGTCCCCAGGTAATGGTGGTGAAATTGGAGCTAGAGGCTCCAGAGGTGGTGTGGAAACTTCAGAAGCAGACTGCACCTATCCTGGTACCGGCAGAGATGGCAGTGCCTCCAACTGATAAGAGGTCCCAGTATGAAGGCCATTGTTGCTGTGATAGCCCTACAGACAGAGGACACATCTAGCTGGGGGCCTGCAACCAACTGCACAGCACCCCATGCATAGATGGTGCCATAACCATCTGGTAGTCCTGTTGTGTTGCAATGGACTCGAATCCAACATGAGATCCACTTCTTATTCAGCTTGCTCAGGTGGCAAGAAGAAAAGATTCAGTATAGTCTGATGAGAACCCCATGCAATAATTCTACCAGACTATGAGCATTGACCTTACAAAGCTAAAAAGTTATTGAGAACTGAGTCAGATTTAGTTGATCCTACAGCTCTTTACCATTTCTGTTCAAAAAGTACAAGTGGTGTGTTCTGCTATGCCATTAAAAGCTGGACGAATGGTAGTGTCATAAATTCTTAATGTTATTGCAAGCGCAGAACTGCATGAACTCAGATGGTGTGACCTGAGGTCTGTTGTCAGTAACCAAAATGTGAGGTGCTTCTACAATGGCAAAAACTTTTTTTGAAGCCCCCCCCCCCCCCCCCACCCTCCCCAATGTCTTGCTAATGTTATCATCTGCTGCAACGTGATGACAGGAGGAAAATGAAGAAAGGAGTCCACCACATTTTTCCAAGGAAGGAGCTGGGTTAATCTATATGGATGAATAGTTGCTGGCCACTGAGAATAAGACTTTGGAGGGGGGACAGAATAGGGATGACTGACAAACGTGCTTGGCAGGCTGTACAGTGACAGACAACAAACGACCCATGTAACATCATTGTCCATGTGTGGCAGCTGCAGTGGACCAGCTGCAACATTCACTACTGCAGGATGCTGTCAGCTGCCAGCAGTTGTTATCTTCCTGTGCTAGTGGCAGTTGACACCTTAGCCAAATAAGTACTGGAGGCCTGATGGAGCTGTGGCTGACGACTTGGTGGGACATCCAATGCAGACATGTTGGAAGACCTGCAGGAGAAGTGGATCATGCATTAATGCTGCTGTAGCATCTCTAAAATGGTTGTAAAGTCTTCCAAGTATTCCTTTGCTTGAGTGTCCATCTAAAAACAGACTGTTCCCTGACTGTCAAAGTCTGGTCTGGGTCCAGGTTCAGGCCTATGGGAAGTCAGCACTAAGCATCCATATTCGAGTATTGTGGACAGACAGTAATGTATAGAGCACTGATGCTGGTGATTGGTAGCACATTCTGGGAGCTTAATTGAGGGCTCGATTACTGATAATAATGCTTATGATTCATAATTAAATGGAATTTATGGCCATACAAAAAAGAAAATATGAAATTATTTCAGAATGAAAGCAACAGACAGCCTATTTTTTTCAGTTTGTGAGTAATGTCCGTGGGCCTACTTTAATGTTTTGGACACAAATGCTATAGTTTTTCAGTACCATTGACAAGGTTGTGAGACAGGATGGCCTCAATGCCATGCAGTGAGGCATCCATAGCTGGTGTTGGTAATAAATGGAGCTAATACATCTGTAAACAGTGCACAGACTGAAGGCATGATTTCAGGTTTTGAAATTTCTTCTGATGAGTGTCCTACCACTGAAAAAGAACCACATTTTGCAAAAATGATTCAACAGGTAGACAACAGAAACCATGAATAAGATAAACTGGGCATAATAGTTAACCTTGCCTAAAAACACTTGGAAGTCTTCTACTGACCAGGGGAAGGGCATTATGCATAATGCTGCAACCTAATCTTGTGTGGTCTGAAGGCTGTCTTCACTTTCACTGCAAATGTAGCCAAGGTACATAACAGAAGACAGGAAGAAAAGAACATTTTGAAATATTACACTCAAGGCCTTATAAACAAAGGCCATGAAAAGATACACATGCCCATAAATGTTCTTAGTTAGTATGCCCCATTATCAAAATTTCATCTGGATAGTTTATGCAGTGGTGGATGCCTGTAATGACCTGTTCCAAAAATTTTTGAAAAATGGCCAGCACTCTAATGACTCCAATTGGTAATGTGTTGTACTGATAGATGCCAAAGAGGGGATATTCAATACTAAAATTTTCCTGGAACCACCATCTAATGGAAGCTTACAATAAGCTTCCATGAGATCAGTTTTTAGAAAAAAGTTGACCCCCAGAAAATTTAGAAAATATTTAATCAGGGCATGGTGCAGAATGGCCCTATTTCTGCTTGTGCCTTAACTGTAGAGTTAAAATTATCAAACAAATGTAGGGAGCCATGAAGATTTTGTACCACCATGAAATGGGAGGCCCATTGGCTAAAAGAGATGGAGGGAAAACCACTTGTTGCTGTTCTAATCTGTGCAAATCTAGTTTCCCTGGATCACAGAGTGCTTTAAAGAAGTATGATGCTGCTGAAGGTTTCAACACTATGTATGTATGAAAGTTTGGAACCTTGTCTAACCTCAAACAATAATGTAAATAGAGAGCTGATGATGACTCCTGCTTGACATAGCACTGAAGGTTGAACAGAAAGCACAAAATGTTGAATAGAAAAGCCAAATGCCGAGTACGCATCTGGTACAAAAATGTTTGCTACTGTTGGGTCTGCAGCCACCAGGAAAGGCAGTTTCCAAGTAATTTGGTTACATATCACAAAAGTTGCACTTCTACATCTGCATCGATACTCCACAACCCACCATACAGTGTGTAGTGGAGGTTACCCTGTACCAATAATAGTTCCATGTGCAAATAGAGCAAGGGAAAAATGACTGTTTATGTACCTCAGTGTCAACAGCCTTGCTGCAGTGGTAACACTGGTTCCCATCAGATCACCAAAGGTAAGCGCTGTCGGGCTGGGCTAGCAGTTGGATGGGTGACCATCTGGTCTGCCGAGCGCTGTTGGCAAGCGGGGTGCACTCAGCCCTTGTGATGCAAACTGAGGATCTATTTGATTAAGAAGTAGCGGCTCTGGTCTCTGAAACTGACGTACGGCCGGGAGAGGGGTGTGCTAACGACATGCCCCTCCGTACTAGTGATGTGCCCCTCCGTACTAGTGATGCCTGTGGGCTGAGGATGACACGGTGGCTGGTCGGTACTGTTGGGCCTTCATGGCCTGTCTGGGAGGAGTTTTAGTTTTTATATGCCTCAGTATGAGCCCTAATTTCTCATATCTTATCTTCAATGTATGCTGGTGGAAGTAGTATCATTCGGCAGTCAGCTTCAAATTCCAGTTCCCTAAATTTTCTCAATGATGATCCTCCCTCCTTCCATTTAGGGATTCCCATTTGAGTTCTCAAAGCATCTCTGTAACACTTACATCTTGTTTGAATGTACCGGTGACAAATCTAGCAGCCCACCTCTGAATTGCTTTGATGTCCTCTTTCAGTCCAATTGGAACAATCCTAAACACTTCAGCAGTATTAGGTCGCACCAGTATGCTCTATGCCGTCTCCTTTACAAGTAAACCACACTTTCCTAAAATTCTCCCAGTAAAGTTACCTTCCCTACCACAGCCCTCACATGTTCATCCCATTTCATATCAGTTTTCAACCTAATGCCCAGATATTTAAATGGCATGACTGTGTCAAGCAGTACACTACAAATGCTGCATCCAAACATTACAAATTTGTTTTTCCTACTCATCTGCATTAACATTCCCCCACATTTAGAGCTAGCTGCCATTGATCACACCAACTAGAAATTTTGTCTAAGTCATCTTGTATCTTCCTACAGTCACTCAACTTCAACACCTTAGCACACACCGCAGCATCGTCAACAAACAACTGCAGGTTGCTGCCACCCCATCCACCAAATCATTGATGCATATGGAGAAAAATAACTGTCCTGTCACACTTCCCTGCAGCACTCCTGATGATAACCTTGCCTCTGGTGAACACTTGCTGTTGAGTGTTCTATTACTGGATTCTATTGCTCAAGAAGTCTTTGAGCCATTCAAATATCTGTGAACTTATTTCATATGCTCGTACCTTCTTTAACAGCCTTCAGTGGGCTGCTGTGTCAAATGTTTTCTGGAAATTTATAAATATGGAATCTGCCTGTTGGCCTTCATCCATATTTCGCAGAGTATCATGTGAGAAAAGTGCAAGGTGAGTTTTGCATTAGCAATGCTTTCTGATTAGTGACCATAAGCTTCTCGGTCTCAAAAGAAAATTATTATATTCAAACTGAGAATATTTTCAAGGATTCTGCAGCAAACTGAACAAATCTTTCAGTTGTTTCTCTACATCAGGAATGCTTATTACTACTTCATCCATACAGGAGTCTGTCCAATGGTCAAATAAACATATGTTTGTACAATTCTCCTGTGTGAATATTTTCTTGAACATGAAATTTGAAACTTTGGCATTCGTTCTGCTATCTTCAACTGCCACATCAGACCAATAAACAAGGGACTGAATGGAAGTCTCTGCCAGATCTTTTGCTACGGTATATGGTGGTAGCTGTTGTAGGCTCCAACATAGATCTATTCACAGGTGCACAAATCTCTACTAACCTTTGCTTGTTGTCATTTGTGCATTTTCTTTTGAACTGAAAGTGCAACAGCCCCTGCTTCCTCAGAATCTTGTGAATTTCATTATTAAACCAAGGTGGGTCTCTTCCATCCTTCATCCACTTACTAAACACGTAACTCTCCAGAACACAATTTACACTATGCCTGAACTTTGCCCATAATCTCTCTACATCCATCTTACTGGAACTAATCGACGTCATTCACTTTTTTAAGTGAGATACTCAGAACTGTTTATCTGCTGTATCTAGCAGCAATACTCTCCTAGCCAACTTGACTTGACTAATTTATTAACTTTTGTAACCATAGTTGCCCCCCCCCTCCCCTCCCCCCCTTGCCCGCCCCCCCCCCCCCCCCCCCCCATGAACCATGGACCTTGTCATTGTTGGGGAGGCTTGCATGCCTCTCAGCGATGCAGATAGCCGTACTGTAGCTGCAACCACAACAGAGGGGTGTCTGTTGAGAGGCCAGACAAATGTGTGGTTGCTGAAGAGAGGCAGCAGCCTTTTCAGTAGTTGCAGGAGCAAAAGTCTGGATGATTGACTGATCTTGCCTTTTGACATCAACCAAAACGGCCTTGCTATGCTGGTACTGTGACTGGCTGAGAGCAAGGGAAAACTACAGTTGTAATTTTTCCCAAGGTCATGCAGCTTTACTGTATCGTTAAACGATGATGGCATCCTCTTGGGTAAAATATTGTGGAGGTAAAATAGTCCCCCATTCGGATCTCTGGGCAGTGACTACTCATGAGGAAGTCATTATCAGGAGAAACAAAACTGGTGTTCTACAGATTGGAGCATGGAATGTCAGATCCCTTTGTCAAGCAGATACATTAGAAAATTTAAAAAGGAAAATGGATAGGTTAAAGTTACATTTAGTGGGAATTAGTGAAGTTCAGTAGTAGGAGGAAGAAGACTTCTGGTTTGGAGAATACAGGATTATAAATACAAAATCAAATAGGGGTAATGCACGAGTAGGTTTAATAATGAATAGGGGCAATTCAGGAGTAGGTTTAATAAAAAAAAAGAGAGCACAGGTAAGCTACTATGAACAGCATAGTGAATGCATTATAGTAGCCAAGACAGACACGAAGCCCACACCTACCACAGTAGTACAAGTTTACCTACATCTACATGGGTACTCTGCAAATCACATTCAAGTGCCTGGCAGAGAGTTCCATCAAACCACCTTCACAATTCTCTATTATTCCAATCTCATATAGTGCGCGGAAAGAAGGAACACCTGTATCTTTCTGTACGAGCTCTGATTTCCCTTATTTTATCGTGGTGATCGTTCCTCCCTATGTAGGTCGGTGTCAACAAAATATTTCTGCATTTGGAGGAGAAAGTTGGTAATTGGAATTTTGTGAGAAGATTCCATTGAAACAAAAAACGCCTTTCTTTTAATGATTTCCAGCCCAAATCCTGTATCATTTCTGTGACACTCTCTCCCATATTTCACAATAATGCAAAACGTGCTGCCTTTCTTTGAACTTTTCTGATGTACTCCGTTAGTCCTATCTGGTAAGGACCCCACACTGTGCAGCAGTATTCTAAAAGAGGACGGACAAGCATAGTGTAGACAGTCTTCTTAGTAGGTCTGTTACATTTTCTAAGTGTCCTGCCACTAAAACACAGTCTTTGGTTACCCTTCCCCACAACATTTTCTATCTGTTTCTTCCAATTTAAATTGTTCATAATTGTAATACCTAGATATTTAGCTGAATTTAAAGCTTTTAGATTAGACTGATTTATCATCTAACCAAAGTTTAACGAATTCCTTTTAGCACTCATGTGGATTACCTCACACTTTTTGTTATTAGCGTCAACTGCCAATTTTTGCACCATTCAGACATCTTTTCTAAATCGTTTTTCAATTTGCTTTGATCTTCCGTTGACTTTATTAGTCAATAAACAACAGCGTCATTTGCAAACAAATGAAAATGGCTGCTCAGATTGTCTCCAAAATTGTTTATGTAGATAAGGAACAGCAGAGGGGCTATAACACTACCTTGCCAAACACCAGAAATCACTTCTGTTTTGCTCGATGACTTTCCGTCAATTACTACGAATTGTGACCTCTCTGACAGAAAATCACAAATCCAGTCACATAACTGAGACGATATTCCATAAGTGTGCAATTTCACTACGAGCTGCTTGTGTGGTAAGTGTCAAAATCCTTCCGGAAATCCAGAAATGTAGAAATATATCTGAAACCCCTTGTCAATAGCACTCACCACTTCATGTGAATAAAGAGCTAGTTCTGTTTCACACAAATGATGTTTTCTAAACCCATGCTGACTGTGTGTCAATAGACTGTTTTCTTCAAGGTAATTCTTAATGTTTGAACATTATATGCCAACTAGCTCCACAGATGATGAAGAGATTGAAGAAATGTATGATGAGATAAAATAAATTATTCAGATAGTGAAGGGAGATGAAAATTTAATAGTCACGAGGGACTGGAATTTGATAGTAGGAAAAGGAAGAGAAGGAAAAGTAGTAGGGGAATATGGAATGGGAGTAAGGAATGAAAGAGGAAGCCACCTTGTAGAATTTTGCACAGAGCATAACTTAATCATAGCTGACACTTGGTTCAAGAATCATCAAAGAAGGTAGTTTACATGGAAGAAGCCTGGAGATACTGGAAGGTATCAGATAGATTATATAATGGTAAGACAGAGATTCAGGAACCAGGTTTTAAATTGTAAGACATTTCCAGGGGCAGATGTGGACTCTGACCACAATCTATTATTATAAACTGTAGATTAAAACTGAAGAAACTACAAGAAGGTGGTATACTGAGGAGATGGGACCTGAATAAACTGAAAGAACCAGGGGTTGTAGAGAGCTTCAGGGAGAGCATTATGGAACGATTGACAAGACTGGGGGAAAGAAATACAGTAAAAGAAGAATGGGTAGCTTTGAGAGACGAAATAGTGAAGGTAGCAGAGGATCAAGTAGGTAAAAAGACGAGGGCTAATAGAAATCCTTGAGTAACAGAAGAGATATTGAATTTAATTGATGAAAGAAGAAAATACAAAAATGCACTAAATGAAGCAGGCAAAAAAGAATACAAACGTCTCAAAAATGAGATCGACAGGAAAAGCAAAATGGCTAAGCAAAGACAAATGTAAGGATGTAGAAGTGCATATCACTAGGGGTAAGATAGATACTGCCTGCAGGAAAATTAAAGAGATCTTTGGAGATAAGAGAACGACTTGCATGAGTATTGAGAGCTCATATGGAAATCAAGTAATAAGCAAAGAAGGGAAAGCAGAAAGGTGGAAGGAGTATATAGAGGGTTTATACAAGGGCGATATTCTTGAGGACAATATTATAGAAATGGAAGAGAATGTAGATGAAGATGAAATAGGAGATATAATACTGCGTGAATAGTTTGACAGAGCACTGAAAGACCTAAGTTGAAACAAGGCCCCGAAAGTAGACAACATTCCATTAGAAGTGCTGACAGCCTTGGGAGAGCCAGGCCTAACAAAACTCTACCATCTAGTGAGCAAGATGTATGAGACAGGCGAAATTCCCTCAGACTTCAAGAAGAATATAATAATTCCAATCTCAAAGAAAACAGGTGTTGACAGATGTGAAAATTACCGAACTATCAGTTTAATAAGCCACAGATGCAAATTACTAACACAAATTCTTTACAGATGAATGGAAAAACTGGTAGAAGTCACCTTCGGGGAAGATCAGATTGGATCCCGTAGAAATGTTGGAACATGTGAGGCAATATTCACCCTACGATTTATCTTAGAAAATAGATCAAGGAATGGCAAGCCTATGTTTCTAGCATTCGTAGACTTAGAGAAAGCTTTTGACAATGTTGACTGGAATACTCTCTTTCAAATTCTGAAGGTGGCAGGGGTAAAATACAGGGAGTGAAAGGCTATTTACAATTTGTACAGAAAGCAGACAGCAGTTATAAGAGTCGAGGGGCATGAAAGGGAAGCAGTGGTTGGGAAGGGAGTGAGACAGGGTTGTAGACTATCCCTGACGTTATTCAATCTGTATATTGAGCAAGCAGTAAAGGAAACAAAAGAAAAAATTGGAGTAGGAATTAAAATCCATGGAGAAGAAATAAAAACTTTGAGGTTTACAGATGATATTGTAATTCTATCAGAGACAGCAAAGGACCTGGAAGAGCAGTTGAACAGAATGGACAGTGTCTTGAAAGGAGGATATAAGAAAAACTTCAACAAAAGCAAAATGAGGACACTAATGGAATGTAGTTGAATTAAACAGGTGATGCTGAGGGAAATAGATAAGGAAATGAGAAACTGAAAGTAGTAGATAAGTTTTGTTATTTGGTGAGAAACATAACTGATGATGGTCGAAGTAGAGAGGATATAAAATGTAGACTGGTAATGGCAAGGAAAGCGTTTCTGAAGAAGAGAAATTTGTTAACATCGAGTATAGATTTAAGTGTCAGGAAGTCGTTTCTGGTAATATTTGTATGAAGTGTAGCCATGTATGGAAGTGAAACATGGATGATAAATAGTTTGGACAAGAAGAGAATAGAAGCTTTTGAAATGTGGTGCTACAGAAGAATGCTGAAGATTAGATGGGTAGATCACATAACTAATGAGGAGGTATTGAATAGAATTGGAGAGAAGAGAAATATGTGGCACAACTTGACTAGAAGAAGGGATCGGTTGGTAGGGCATAATCTGAGGCATCAAGGGATCACCAATTTAGTATTGGGGGGCAGCGTGGAGGGTAAAAATCGTAGAGGGAGACCAAGAGATGAATACACTAAACAGATTCAGTAGGTACTGGGAGATGAAGAAGCTTGCACAGGATAGAGAGCATGGAGAGCTGCATCAAACCAGTCTCTGGACTGAAGACCACAACAAACAAATTATTTAAAGAGACTAGAAGAAGCAGCAGCAGCAGAAGAAGGAGGAGGAGGAGGAGGAGAAGGAGAGGGAGAAAAAGAAGAAATCTCCTGCAGGGTGCAGTAGGAATACTATGCAAAGTTGACAACCAAACATCCTGCAGAGGTCTCTTCAGATACCTTGGGATTCTTACTTTGCATGCCAGTATATTTACTCACAAAATTTTCTAAGGGCGAGTTACAACCAAAAATAGATGAGACTTGCCCCCCTTTATTTTTCAGTTTGAGATCTGTTAGAGAACACTTCCAGACCAGTGTAAACTACTTTAAGTAAGCATTACAATCAAAATACAGTTTGCATAGTATTAGAGTTCTGCCAATGACAACTAGGGTCCACAGCATTAACAGTGTAAACCAAACCAATATGCTGATCGGTGCATACTTCATTGATTGCCTTACATCTAACTTAGAATTGTTGTGGGCCATTTGAAATACAGGTACTCCCGATAAGTGCCATCTGGGTAGTGGTGACATGATGGTCGACAGTAATGTTGCTCAAGCTGTTCAGTTTCCATAGCGACTTTGACTGGTGCCACCACATTCACTTCCTCCCTGCAGCAACCACTGAGGGAGAGAAATGCAGGTGATGTGGGGTCCATATGACCTGCCATTGGGAGTTATGGTGAACCGATGCCCATAGGTACCCCTGCAGAAGTGTAGGGTGGGACAAAGCTCGGTGGAAGTCACATGAGTCACTCCAGGATTGTGGGGTGTCTCCAGGGGAACATGGAGGCTTCTGACCAAATAGCAGAGGCAAAGTTGGTTTTAGTGGCAGTAAAGAAGTCTGTGAATCCAGGTTGGGTGGCGTCTAAACTCACGGGCCCTGACTGGGGATATTGACCTGGAAGGTAAGTGCCTCAATGATGACAATGAGCCCACAGTGGACAAAACACTGAAAGTACATATATTATGAACATCTGATTACAGCCAGAACAGAACTGTCTCCTGGATGGAGAGTGCTGCTGTTTATACAAACGTCAAATATTCCAGAATATGCAAACATTACAGCATTTGAGAATCTTCTGGAAATGATAAAAATAAATAACAAATAATTTCTGGTTAATAAATCTGAATGAGTGACCCACAGTATTCCATCCAGTGGTGTTAACTTGTACACCAACTGCAAGCAGCAGTGCTCATGTCAATATTAAAACAAAACAAAATATTACATATTTCAAAGCAATTCTTAAACTCTACTTTCTTAATAAGTACTACACCACTACAGACGATTTTTTAATGGCCAATTTGTTGTCTGTTTGTGCCTTTTACAGTTGCTATTGATACTGATATTTTAAATATAATATAAATTTTATTATTTTATTGATGACAAAAGCACAACTTTTGTTTCGTGTTTGTATGCTGTAAAGTGGTAACATTCAGGTATCTACTCAGGTAGCAAAATATGTTGCTACTACTGAAGTTGTTACAATTATAAACTGTAGAATATTTGTAAAATTGTTTGATTATGTACAGAAAAAGATTAAGAAGAGGACTGACAAAGCATTATACTGTGCAGTGAATATAAGTAAGACACTCAAATGTGAAATTCACCCGCCAGCTTAGCCGTGAGTGCTAATGCACTGCTTCCTGGACTCGTGTAGGTGCACCGGCCCCAGATCAAATCTGCCCACTGGATTAATGACGAGGGCTGGTGTGCCGGCCAGCCTGGATGTGGTTTCTAGGCAGTTTTCCACATCCCCCTAGGTCCCCATGTCCCGCCTCAGATATACAGCTCACAGAAATCTGAACACATTCGCACTGTTCCATGGATTACACTAGATGCAGATAGCTGGGGTACAATTCCATCCCACAGGGTATGGGGTGGCGGCAGGAAGGGTGTCCGGCCACCCCTTCACATTAACATTGCCAAATCCATTCCTAACCATGCCGACCCTGTGCAACCACAGGGTACACGCATAAGCGGAAGAAGAAAGACTCAAATGTGAAAGTCCCCACTGTTAACTGTGGCAAATAAAACAGGTACACTCATCACCCAGCACAAAAGCTATGTTATGGCCAACATAAATTCCCTCAGGGACTCAGAATTCATTTGCTGAATATGGGCTTGGCAACCCCAGGTTCCTGAGCTGGGGGCTGGTAAGCACCGCCAGTCATGATAAGCTCTGGGCAGCATTCTTCAGTGACCACTCTGCAGCATGGCAGTGAAATGTTACGTGTCTTACGTGTCGCAGGGAACGGGGATCTTACATACCTAATCCTATGCGGTTCTACCTAATCCTATGCGGTCCTACAAGTGCCAGAATATTGGTCACACAAAGCTGAGTTGTGGGGGTGAAGCAACCTGAGGGAAACATGAAAAGGCAATCCATGAAGCTGGGAATGACTGTCCATCTCCAGCAGTCTGTGTTAACTGCTCCTGGAGACACCTAGTCTGGAGCCAAGACTGCCCTGCTTTTGCAGAGGAATAAAAACTTCAGGAACTGAAAGTGACCAAGAGGATCCACTATGCAGAAGCCAAAATGTAATATAAGGTGATGGAACACCCTGTCTTCACCACTTTTTGTGCTTCTGTGGTGCAAAACTCTCTTCCTGAGGTCAATGCTGTGATGCAGACGACGTCCAGTGTACAACTATCCACCACCAGCAACTGTACTTGCATGTGTACATGCCAAAGCAAAGTGCTTAAGGATAAAGCAATCCAAGCATTTACAGAAAATGCTAGCAACAGTTCTGCAGTGAGCATCAAGAAGAGGGACAAAAAGCAGTGTGTCTCTCGATGCCCGATTTCCCCCTTATCCTCAAATGGACAGGGTGCAGGGAAAGGATCATGACGTTCGAGTCAAAAGCTGTGCCAGGCACCATCAGACATCATTCTGACATGTCTCAAGGATGAGGAGGAAATCATGGAGCTAGATGCCTCAGATCCAGGCAGCCCCCAGTGCAATGATTCCCTTACTACAGTGGAACATGAATGGGCTCAGCACTCATGTGGAGGAACTGAAACTCCTAGCACAGGCATGTCCCTTGTGCTTGTGTTTACAAGAAACACATTTTAAAGATACTGATGTCCCTGTGCTACGGGGCTATACCCTATACCGCATGGATTACCTACTGGGGGAAAGAACCAAGGGAGGGGTCACTGTGTTTGTCACTGATGCGCACCCCTCCTCTGCCCTCTCCCTGGCTACTGATCTGTAAGCAGTTGCAGCTAAAATTAATGTGTGTCAGAAAGTCACTGTTTGTTTGCTGTATTTACCTCTGCAAGATGCAGTAGACTCTAAGACACTCACAGAACTTATAGAACCACTCCCCTGACCATTTCTCCTCTTGGGAGACTTCAATGCCCATCATGTCTTGTGGGGCTCGACCTCTACTTGCCCTTGAGGTCAGGTTTTGGAGAGCCTCATGACATCTCACGAGCTGTACATCTTCAACACCTGTAGTCACACTCATTTCTGCACTGCTCCTGGGACATTCTCAGCCATTGACCTCTCTTTCTGCTCTCCAGCCCTCACAGACTGTGTTCAGTGAGTCATTGATCATCTTCATTCCAGTGACCAGTTCCCACTGCGCCTTCACCTACTGGATAGAGCACTACCCAAAGTATGGTCAGTAGCACTAACAGAATGTTCAGCCAGCTGGCTGTGTTCAATCAATGCAACATCATCCAGGGTTGGGTGGACCACATGACACGAGTGATGCAATATGCTGCTGACTTACCCGTCCCCAAGTCTGTCAACTGTCCTAGGAGGCAGTCTTTGCCTCATGGACTGCTGAGTGCCATTCAGCAATCCAGGATAGGCATGTGGCACTTCACCAGTTTAAATGTTGCCCAATAGCAGACCACCTCAGAGCCTTTCGACTCGCGAAAGCCGAGGCTTGAAGCATAATTAAGGAGAGCAAAAAGAGGTCATGCCAAGAGTTTCTCAACTCCATCAACAGTTCCACTTGCCCTACAAAGGTATGGGAAGCCATCTAGAGGATTACCAGTCTGTTTACCAACAGCAGCAGGGTTGAAACAGGGATATCTCCAAATGACGCCCAGAGACATCGCTCAGACACAGGAAGATACTTTTGCAAAAACTACTGTGCATTCCAGCCAGGATATGACGTGTCGCTGCTACTGTGTGACTTTCAAGAGGGGCCAGTTAAAATAGGGATCCAAATGCTCTGAATCCTACAATTCCCCTTTCTCCACATGGGAGCTGGAATCAGGCCTGTCTGAGGCACACAACATTGCATCCAGTCACAACCATATCAGGTATCGTGTGCTTTGACATTTTCCACCAACATAGAAGGAAACCTCCTTGAATCTTTTAATTTTCTATGGCTGACAGAATCGCAGTAGCTAAATGAGTATCACCTTATCGAGCTGTATAGGGAAGACTCTAGAGTGAATTGTTAAGTGTCATGTGGTCTGATTGTTAGAAACCAGGCAACTCGTTAGCTGCTCTCAGTGTGGATTCTGGAGATTTCAGACCACTGTCAACAATCTAACCCTGCTAGAGGCAGCTATTCAGCAGGCAGGACTGTGCCAGCATATTCTTCAATATTGTTAAGGCTACGATTACTTTGAGACATAGTATTCTCACACAACTCTATCAGTGGGGCTTTCTTGGCTGCCTCCCCATCTTCATAAGGTCTTTCCTGTCTCAGCAGTTATTTTAGGGTCTGAGTTGGTGACATGCTGTCATATAGTTTGGAGTGGGAGAATGGTGTCCCTCAGGGCAGTGTTGTAAGGTTAGAGGAGTGGGCTGCAAAGACGGGTTTTCAGTTTTCTACAGGTAAGTGTGTGTGTGTGTGGGGGGGGGGGGGGGGGGGCATGCGCACACATTTTAATCGATCTTGTCATATTTTTCATCTACCTGACTTTGATATGTGGGACACCATCCTACATTTTAGAGTCACAGTAGAGTTTCTGGGCCTCATTTTTTCTCCAAATTGTTGCAGTTGCCTTGTCTGAGAGACCTGAAAGTCAGAACTCTCAAAGTACTGAACATCATAAAATGCTTTAGCCACAGGTCTTAGGGAGCAGACGGGGTGTGTCTGCTCAAGTTTAATAGGACTTTCATGCATTTTTGGCTCGACTATGGGTGCACAGTGTATGGATCAGCTTCTTATTTGAAGATCATTGACACTCCACCATCAGGGGATTCAGCTGCCTATAGAAACAATCCCATGGCTAGTCTCTGTGCTGAGGCTGGGGAACCACCACTCACCATCTGGCAGCTCCTCATTTTGTGTCAGGCGTGCAAGTTCCTTGCAGCTCCGAATTCGCCCACATATCGTACTGTTACTCATCCACCTCTGAAATGCCTCAACTGTCCACAAGTGCCGGCCGGAGTGGCCAAGCGGTTCTAGGCGCTACAGTCTGGAACCGCACGACCGCTATGATCGCAGGTTCGAATCCTGCCTCGGGCGTGGAAGTGTGTGATGTCCTTAGGTTAGTTAGGTTTAAGTAGTTCTAAGTTCTAGGGGACTGATGACCACAGCAGTTAAGTCCCATAGTGCTCAGAGCCATTTGAACCATTTGTCCACAAGCCACAATGCCATTTGGGATCTGTGTGCACTGGTGCTGGAGTCACTTGGTGTGGAGAAGCACAACCTCAAATTCAGAGTTTTAACTATCTGCTTCCCTAGTTACTGTGGAGGCCTAGAGTGATTTTCCTCCTGTTTTTAATGTGATTTTACTGACATTTTGTCTGAGCACAACTACTATATAGCTGTCTCTATGGATGGGTCCAAACAGGGTGCCACAGTTGCTTGCTTTATTGTTTTACTGGATTGTGTCCTCAATGTCCAATTACCTGAAGACTTTACTGTCTTCGATGCAGAATTATATGTGATCTTGCGGGCACTGGAGCAAATGAAATGTTCCAATGCCAAATTTCTAGTCCATTCCAGTTCTCTGAGTGTCCTGCACTCTATACGGTGTTTGTACCCAGCAGACAAAGTAGTCCAGAACATCCCGAATGTCCTCCTCCAATAATGATGGCTGGGAAAGAAGGTATCTTTCTGTTGAGTTCCAGAAAACATGTGTATTGTGCGGAACGAAAGGGTGGATCTAGCAGCCAAGGAGGCATGTCATAATCCTCATTTATTCCAGTGTGCCACTGCCCTGCTTGCTATAGTCTTGCTGTTGAGATCCGAAGTCTGGTGTCAGTGGGAGGATGAGTGGCTGGAAGTGACAGACGCAAACTTTGTCTAGTGAATCCCACAATGTGGCCGCAGTGTACCTCCTTCCAGCCATGTCAATGGGATGAGGCCCTCCTTACTTCTCTGAGTAGGCCACAACCCTATGACACGTGGCTTCTTGTTCCGGTGAGAGGACTCTTCAATGTGTGGTGCTTGTGGCGTACAGATTACAGTGTGCCACATTTTATTGAACTGGATTTTATTTTCTTACCAGTGGGTTGCAGCAGATTTTGTGATGGATCTGCCCTCTATTTTAAGTAATGTTCAAACGAATGTGTTTAGAGTTTTAAAATTTTGTGAATTGTCCAATATTTTTCCCAAGCATGTAGGAAGATGGTTTTAATGTGTTAACAGGGTAACTGGCTCACGTATGTTTCTTCTGTGGTCAGCCTGTTACATTTTCCAGTGCCTTTCTTTTACCTCCTTTGTCATTTTACTTGTGTATTGATCTCATATATAGCTACTTTTACTATTTTACATTGTTTGTTTGAATGAGTGTAAGGTTGCTGATAACCTCACTGTCGAGCACATATAAGTTCCAAACACACACACACACACACACACACACACACACACACATATATATATATATATATATATATATATATATATAGAGGGAAACATTCCACGCGGGAAAAATATATTTAAAAACAAAGATGATGTGACTTACCATACGAAAGCGCTGGCAGGTCGATAGAAACACAAACAGACACATACATACACACAAAATTCAAGCTTTCGCAACAAACTGTTGCCTCATCAGGAAAGAGGGAAGGAGAGGGAAAGACGAAAGGAAGTGGGTTTTAAGGAAGAGGGTAAGGAGCCATTCCAATCCCGGGAGCGGAAAGACTTACCTTAGGGGGAAAAAAGGACGGGTATACACTCGTGTGTGTGTGTGTGTGTGTGTGTGTGTGTGTGTGTGTGTGTGTGTGTGTATACCCATCCTTTTTTCCCCCTAAGGTAAGTCTTTCCGCTCCCGGGATTGGAATGACTCCTTACCCTCTCCCTTAAAACCCACTTCCTTTCGTCTTTCCCTCTCCTTCCCTCTTTCCTGATGAGGCAACAGTTTGTTGCGAAAGCTGGAATTTTGTGTGTACGTATGTGTCTGTTTGTGTTTCTATCGACCTGCCAGCACTTTCGTATGGTAAGTCACATCATCTTTGTTTTTTGATAAATTTTTCCCACGTGGAATGTTTCCCTCTATTATATATATATATGTGTGTGTGTGTGTGTGTGTGTGTGTGTGTGTGTGTGTGTGTGTGTATTGCTAGTATATTGCAAGCTGTGGGAACAAAACATCCCTTCATATGCACCTGTAGAGTTTGGAAATTAGAAGAGAAAATGTAAGGCAGTAAGGCAATTGACGTGGAACTCCCGTTTTTATCTCATTTCTGGTAGAATAACGTACATATTTATACAGAAACTTTGCTTATAATTAGTATCAGTGTGCCTTTCAGTCACTGAAAGATTCTGCAATCTAATTAAATTACAGTGATCTTAACCTGCCCCTCCTTATGAGTAAGAGATTTTTAATTGTAACAGTATTTTAAACACGTTATTTGTGCTTAAGGTTTGTACATGGTTTGTCATATATTGTGTTACAGACACAAAACACTGTCTACGAGATTGTATCGGATATGAGTGGAAGGCAAGATGCACTGGAGGAGCGTTTGTCCAATTTGGAGGACAAACTGACAGCTATCCAGGAGCAGTTGGAATCGCTGCCCGAGACTCTAGCCCGGTGCCTCACACAGCACTCTGAACGGCAGGAACAACGACGCAACTTCCTCCACCCCGAGTCCGCACTCTCGGCGCAGCCCGCGGCTGCCCCGGCCACCCCCCTCCTACTGGGGCCGGCACCGCTGTCACTACCACACTCGCGCAGTGTGCCCAACCCGTGGCCCCCGAGCCCTATCGTACCTCCCATCAGCAGCCGCACACCACACCTCGTGCCCACGCCGCCTGCACCGAGTGCCCCTTCGACCAGCTGAGAGGATGACAACTCTCGTGTGCCTGTTTTCTTCCTATTTGGTTCTCCTGAGATTGCAAATGAAATTTATTTGTGATATACAGTCTGCTCCTAATGAAGCAAATACTCAGCAATGGTGAACTTACAAGCTACTCTCTGTGTTAATTTTTCAAACGTAGTGTCACATTAACAACTGGCCCTTATCCTTATCGCTGCAAACTTGCAGAACTTGTCAAGTGTCATTAATACAAAATGTATATATGTTTTAAGTTACAGCAAATGATAATTACTTGTGAGATATTGAACTACCATTTGTGCAGATTAATTTGTGACTATCCATTGTATTCGTATAACAGTGTGGGACTGAGTATCATACAAAGAAGCCAAAATGAGTACAAAAGTGCTGTTATAAAGGAATTTCAAGTTAAAATAAGGTAAATATACATTTTGTATGTACATGCTGAAATGTAAATTAACACTATAAATGTAAGAAAAATTACTCATTATTTTATATGTAACAGTCTACAAGAAATAGCTTAAGTAACAACTCGGTACTACTCTTCCATGGTTTCTGCACCACACACTAGACACAAGAAATTCTCTCTTTTTGCCTATCCTGTAATAATTAATGAGTTGTACAACAGTAAGGCTTTCTGTTTTGTCCACATGAAAGCACCAACACTTTATCTCATGTTATAGATTTGACATCAAGTGGGCTAGAATTTTATTTTTTCCAATGTTTTTCAAGTTATGTTTTTTGTTCATAGTAATCCTGTACCCTGGTACTCATTTTTCCTGTTTCTCTGCAGCATGTTATTTTATACCTGTTGCATTATGCTGCAAGATATCCATATATTTTTCCCTTTAATTTCCACGTTTTATTATCTTTACTACCATTACAAATTTCTAGCCTAGAACTGAATTTGTGTTTATATAGTTATTCCTTAAATATCAATACTTACTCCAGAGACATGAAGTGCTGGTCTCTCTCTTCCTTTCATACTATAGAATTAGTAAGCAAGGAAAGACTTCAGCAAAACACCTTATATTCTGGTGAAAATGTGTACCACCTAGGCCTACTTTGATCAATTTTGTTGTTATTCTTCTTCTTCAATTATTTTTTGACCCAGAGATCATAAGATTGTTAAAGAAGAATGCTGTTATATCTGTTGGAAGTTCCAGGCTGAGGTATCATCATTCAAATGATATGCTTGTAAGACACTGTCCCCAGAGTAGTAATTTCCAATAATTCTTCCAACTGAATACTATAAACGGACTTAAACAAATGGCGATTATGTAGTAAATAGTAATTCTTGTGGGTAATACTTAGCCCTACAGTAGATACTAATTACATTCATTGCTCTTGGTATGTGACTTCCTCTTGCCACACCTTTCACACCTCAGCTGGTTAATTTTATTTCTGCCATTTGTAATGATTCATCAAGTAAGTTGAAGTTTATATTTTAGTATAATTGCTGCTAGTTTCTCATTATACATTGTTATTAATTGGCTGAAACTTATAGTTTATTGTTCTGTCTCTGACTTTACTGTATTGCTCTTTCCTGATTTCTGAAGTTATCATGTAATCTAGAGACTGAAAGTCCTCTTTGCAACATCACTGTTTCCAATTTATACCACAGTTTTACTCTTATATGCATATGGACTGTAATAACCATAATGATTCCTGTTATTAAGATAACTACATTTTATTCATTAGAGCTTGTCATATTGTCTAACTCTGCACCAAGTGTATATATTTATCATCATCTTCATATCAATCACATATATTGTGCCTTAGTATTCAGAGTTGTTGCATAACACTGCTTAGCAAGGTATGATGAAAGCATTGTGCAACACTATGGGTTTTACTGTTTCCATTATTATTTTAAATACAAAACTGGAAAAATGTTCAAATACTGGTTTCCATAAGTAAGATTGTTATGAACATGAGAAATATAACTTCAAGTAATATTTTGACACAATTAAAATAGAAGTTGCAGGTTCCAATGTCTGCACATTCTTGTCACCTAGGGTGTTGTCCACTATAATTTTTTATTTACAGTATGCGTAAACCGTGAGAACCGTTTTATGTAATATTTTTTGAAGTTTCATTTTATGTCCTAGTACTGAGATTTAACACAAGCTGTTTGCATTAACAATATATTTAATGAATTTAAGTGTATACCACACAGCACAGTAATCTAATCATAATTAAGATTTCTTCTGGGAGTACTTGTAAGCAAGACCTAATTTCTTGAGAGTAATTTTCACCACAGGCACTTTAAGAACATATAACAATCAATGGAGCAGACTGTCAAGTGAAAAGAGTACTTCAGTTGCAATTACATTATTTATTGAAAACCAGGAGAGCTACTGTCCTCATTCCATAAGTAACATTATTCATTTACTATTAATGAAACAGAGACATTTTCTGTGCCATTTTCTACCTGCTCAAATGACTATAATGCACTAACTGTTCTGAATGATTATGTGAAAATTCAAGGAGAGTGTTAATGGACAGCAACACAAAACTTTTGTGCCCTTGATAACAATTGTGATGATATTTATGGCCTTGACAATGGCTAATGTTTATTTTCATGAGCATATTTCAGTTGAGTGATATGAGTGAGTATCCTAAGTGAATGAGAAGTGTGAAAAGCATTAACAGTGTTGAATACTGTTTAAGTGTGATAACAGAACTAATATGTCATAACTATTCTCAGCAATTGCAATTTTTATACAAGAAGCCTTCCATAAGTGATGCCATCTTCTTAAATGGTTACTTCCTCAGCCTATTTAAATTTACTTGTTATTCAAGTTGAGGAACACACACAAATAAATAAGAATGCCAGCCCAGGAATGTGGAACATGTTAAATATTTCCTGTAATCATATTCTGATGTGGTGTGGCTATCATAAAAAAGATTTATTTTAGTAATAATAGATTTGTTAAATTGAGTCATACTCAGAGCTGTATAAAAATACATTTATTTTGAAATCAGTTAGAGTACTGCAAAAATAGCCATTAAAATGTTGAATCTTTGACAAATTTTAGGCAGAATAAATTAATTGTAATGTCATAATAACAAAATAGTATTTTGAATGGCTCTTTCATTGAACTTGACTAGTTAAAGAGCTTTGTCTCTCGCATGAAATAAAATTAATTGCTTGTGCTATTAAATCTTTTAGGCTAGAAGGGATACATGCAGATTAGAAAGATAGAAGGTAAGTTTCTGCTGAGTAATTCAGAATAAAACACCAATTATGTGTAGTTACTATTTTTCAAGATTCTTATTCCAAACCAGATAAAACATTAAAATTTATTTTTTTAAATTTTTCAAATATAACTACACAAAATATTATAAATGCATATCTTTACAAGAAAAGAAAAAATAGTTGTTAAATAATAATCTTAGAAAAGGTGCTATGTAAGAATGAAATAGAAATTATTAAAAATAACTTGTGACATCACTAATGGACTGACTTCTTCTCAGCTATCTAAAATACTTTAAAAACTTTTCTGAATATTATTCCAGTTACTGTAATTTTCATAGAGATTCTTCCAAATAATAAAGTTTTATTGTGATTTATCGAGAAATTACTGCTCTCTAACAAAATTGTTTTTTGGCTTTGGAGACTGAAAAGTTTACGTTTTGTTCCTCACTGTGTAACTTCATTATTTCACTTGACGTTGAAAAATGATAAACTGAGAAATTAAGTAAAACCTTTTTTGCAATAATTATTTTCCTCAGATATGTGTTAAAATTTGATGTATAGTTTGAGGTGATTTTTTAGTTAATCTCATGTTGATTGCTGCATTACTCTGAGGGAGCTTGGAGTAATTGTTAAAGTGATTTGACTGAAGGATGTGGTTTGTGTTACATGTATGGTACTAATTTATTTTCTCACTTTTTTTCTTCATAAAAGATTGTTCAAATATCTGTTTTTGCAACTAGATATCTGGATGCATATTACAGACAAATATTGTTCATAAAAGACCAATGTAAAAAATTAATAACTGTAAGTATTAGAAACCATATATTTATACTAACTTAATACAAAATTATGCTAAAGTTGTATTACTTATAATGTGGAGTGTAAATAAGAGAATATATATAGTTATGTACATAGAATATTGTTAAGTAGTTTTTATTATAATGGAGCATACTTGGCATATCAGACATTATGAGGATTCATACAAAGCAAGTTGAATATTAGTGTCAGTACAAGAAACAATAGTTAAAAAAATACTGTGAAGTTTTACGCCGTCTTTCCTTTTCGTATAAAATTTATCCACTATCGCATTTATAAAAAAAAAAATAGCCCTTGAAGTACTGGAGAGGAAATAAAATATTTTTGGGATATACTGATTCATTGAAGGATACCTCTAATTAAATGGAAGTGTATTTGTAAGTCATGCAAAATAAGTTTCTTATAACTTGCATTGAAAAGGGCTTGGAAATAAGTTCAACGATTACCCACTTGCAAGTAAATCTCAATTTAGTAAAAATTTGTTGTTACGCTCATCAGATGTTGAGGCTGTAAACGCAGTGTCAATTTCCATAACAAAGACAAAATCTCTGTGTAAAAAGTGCACAGTTTTTAAGAAAGCCATGTTCTCCTGTGTAAATTTAATTAACATCTGATATATGCAAAGACTGACATAGATGTTAGCCACAAAAAGTATTTTTATTGCTGCTAGTATTTTAGTTCCATATTTTATTAACGAAGTTGTGACAAACAAATTCACTTCCATTTTCTGGATTTATAGTGTGAAATGAGGAATATGAATACAAATTCATTACTGCTGAGCAAGTGTTTTAAAAATGAATACAAATGTTATTGAACTCTGTTTATGCAAAAGCAGCTGCAGTGAAATGATACCCAATGTTACTGTTTCACTGAAAGCATTAGTTCTCTGCTAGATAGTATGTATCATTTTGAACATACTGATTCTGTTCCACTAGTAATCATATTTGTTCAATGTTGTAAAAGGCTTTATTTTAAAGGAAAGAAAAAGAAAATGCCTGCATACAGCTCTGCATTTATGTTTCAAGCTTCATATTTAAAAGAAAAATGTATACATATATAACTTACCAGTGATAACAGATGTTTTACATCTCAGCTGTGTCCACATAGTACTATAAAATAAGAAATTTTTAGTCATCTATGCCATCTCATAGGTACTAATTGTCAATGATTGACAGTACAATGAAATGTCCTCTTGGCTGTGCCCTTCACAATGAGTTACAGACAGTGAACATCGAGATGGAGGGAACTCTTTCCATTTTACAATCCTCATTTCTCTTCACTGCAAGTCAAGAAACATGTGCTCATAAATCTATATAATTTACATATGATATGTAAAAAAGGAGTTGTCATAATAAAATATAAGTATTGAGTATCAAACAGAATATGCAAGGTACTGATCACTGTAACTCAGCTTTTGAACTTCTAAAGTTGAGCTGAAGTGTTCAATACCTATGTTACGTGCATATTTGCTGCTCAACACGTCATCTATATGGTGAGTGGGCGACTATTCTCATAGCATTATTTGTGTCCTTCTCAGGCTTTTTTCGTTATTTTATTAATTTCTGTCTGTGCAACACAATGTTAAGATGTTCCTAATGTGTAAGAAAATTAGCTTACCAGAAAGCTTTCCCTACATGTTAAACTCTCAGACATTTCGTGACAAGTGCTTCACTAATCTGAATAGAAGTATAATATGTCTGGATTTTTTATGTTATCATTTGGTTTATTGATATAGTTTTGATGTGTGATTTGACTAACACACAAACTATGTCAATATACATGCTTAAAATACTGAAAGCATTGAAGAAATTAATCTTATATAAGCATTCATTAATTTCAATTGCTTACCAGAAAACATACTTTGAAACACATCAGATATTTTCTGTAAGCACTGTTTGCAATGTAATTACAGGATATTATTGTGCGCCTCATTCATATTAAGTTATCTGAAATATAAAGAAGACAAAATACATTTCATTACATTCATAATAGTGTGATGATGCTTTATTTAGAATTTTTAGTTGAAGAAGAAAAGGGTTTTGTCACTTTCATGGTTCAGGATTTATTCCACATCTTCATAACTACAGCAGCTGTACATATTACTCTCTCTTTTCCCTGTTCATTTTCTTTTCTTCCCCCATACACAGCATTTTCCGATGTGTGTGTCTGTCAGCATTGCTCCTGTTTAAATGGTTAGTGAGTACACAGCCAGATCCTGTCTCACTTATTGTTGGTATTTATTTGCTTCTTTCATTTGGAATTAGATGAGTTTTTACTTGACAACAAAAATTGTTGGCTTCTTACTCCCTTGATAGGAACAAAAAAGTTAGTTCCTCTTGTGGTGATGTTGAAGTGACAGTTAAACATTTAAAGATCATGATATCACTTCTGAAGCAATTAAAAACAGTCCATGAAGTTGTTTATGAACCTTGGCAGCATAAAAAATCAATTAAAATTATAATGTTTCACTGTACTCTTAGTTATGTAGCATTTTTCAGTTTGCTTGCCATCTCAGTCCATTTTTAATAATAACAAGTAGGAATAACTGTAAACTAAATGAATAAGTTTAGCTGTATAATATGTAATGCTGTGGAAGCAGCTAAGATGTAAGAACATCTACTGCAAAGTGTATGTGCATTAAAAAAGTTCCATGACTTGTATAACTTGTAATCAATATTTTTAATTGTGCTGTCATCAGAAGGCATCAAACAATTTACAGACCTGAAATGTGTTGATGGGGCATATTGTGAATATTGTAAATATGTTGCCAGCAAGATGTGTCATAACAGTTGACAATGTTTTCATATAAAAACTGTTATTTTATGGAATACAAAATGTTAGATTATGGATTTTTTAAAATGAGAAATGTTAATATAAATACTGTGCCTAAAAGCTGTGGTTATGTTTTATTTTCATTTTTCAGTTACTATAGGGAACCCTTTTGAAATATTAACTACAAGTACACAAATACAAACATAAAACGCAGACACACACACAATGGCTCTCCAGATGCAGTAACAAGAAGTTGACTGGGTACAAAAATAGAAGGAATTTTTTTATCTCCACTTCATAGTTTGTGTAGAGTGTACTGCAAGAGAAGTGTGAATATCACATTTCTGTGTTCTCTAATAAAATACTGTTCACAGACTGGGAGATAAGTAAGTGTGTAATAATACTGGTAACATATTTTAGATGTGGGCCATTCTCAAGAGCTACTATCATTTAAAATAACTGCTGTCAATGTTTTCAGAAAAAGTGCTACATGACAGAAGGAAGACAGGTCAGACATACTTGAGTATCCCCACTGAAGAAAGTAGGTCCATTGCCCATTTAGGTGAATCAGTTACATGAATGCATTGTGTTTGTGCTTCCAGACATGTCCAAAAGAAAAGGTACCACACATTCATATAATTGATTCACCCAGATGGGCAATGGATCCACATTCTTCAGTGTGGATGTGCAAGTACATCCATCTGACATCCTGAGGCAATCTCAGAGTAGCAAGCATGGATGAAATGGACAGGGGATGCTCAGTGGGAATGTGGGTCAGCTGTGAGGCGCGCTGAGATAGTCTGCAATAATGGTGTGTCCCAGATGGCAGAGTGCACCTCCCTAGAAAGGAGGAGATTCAGGGTTTCAATCCCTGTCTGGTACTCATTTTCACTCATCCCCCCTGATTCTGTGTAATGTCCAAATGCAGATGAAATCGGCAATCCCTTCCCTTCCATTTTCTTTCCTTTCCTTCCCTCCTCTACCCCCCACCCCCTTTCCACCTTCAGTTTACAAATAATGTATCACAGCTGTGGATTTTGCATGGTAAACCCAAAATAATCATTACTGAAAACACTGCCACATACATGAGTCCATGGTTTGAGAAGCACAGACTTTGCACAATATCATAAATTCCACACACTGTTGACACTTCACACAGTTCACCAAGAGGCCATATAATGGGAGGAATTTAGTTCTAGATGCCATATTCTTGCCCATAGCAGCAACCAACAAACTACTAATAAATCCCATTGTAAGATCCATACATAATACTCAAGGAGAAAAGGTCTCCTTGGCAGTATCAAGGGGGGGGGGGGGGGGGCGACCTTTGAACCATTAACAACACAATGAACTAACAATTTCAAAACTGAAAATAAATCAGTAGCCAATAGCAAATGAGTGAAGATAACTCAATGTCAAGACAAAAAAAAAAAAAAAGGTCAGTCTAGTGCTGTACTATCATCACTCTTAAACATTTCAAAAATGTAAACATCTCACATTAAAGTGTGCCACTGCTTATTCCAATGTGCTTTGTGTAAACACAATCTATTTCAAATATGTTTTTCAAATATGCTGCACCTCAATGATGTTACGAAACACAACATAGTTACATCACAGGTCAAAGCAAGCAGATGGAATCAGACGCTTCTGCTGATCCCAATATTTTTATTGCAACGAAATATTTTTCACAGTGCACTATTAAACATTTTGTAATTCAATTTCAAGCATTTCTGACACATAACTTTTTCATTACATGTTCACTCCACCGACCTCACTCTACTACTGCTTCACACCCTCGCTACTGACATAAGTTGTCGGTCTGACCTGACAACACCCTGTCTGTCAGAAAGTTCTAGAAGCTAAGGATGGCCAGCTAGTGTCTGCTGCTAGATCACTGACTGACAAGCTGGTATCCTTACATACCCACCCTAATTGTTTTGCAAAATTTTGGCAAAAATAACACCTCAGAATTCCATGATATTTACATACACCCCATTTGGATAAAAAACCACTGTCAGCCAAATGGGATCCATAGATTTGCTACATTTTAAAACAACACTCCAATTCATTCACACATTAACAACTGCAGCTGTTTACAACTTCAACTCAGATTGATTTTCATTACTGATATGCAAACAGATATGTGATTATAGATATAAAAATGTCAGGCAATGGAAAATCCAGGATGGAATAATGATGTTATTATAAAAAGGATAGACTGCTACTCACCATATAATGGAAATGTTGAGTTTCAGACAAGCACAACAAAAAGACCGCTAAACAAGTAAGCTTTCAGCCCAAAAGCCTTCTTCAGAATTAAACCCCCCCCCTCTCCCACCCCTTCCAAACACCCCCCTCCCACATACACACATACACACATATTTACACAAATATAACTCTCACACACATGACCATACACACTGGCTGACCTCGGCAGCCAGAGTGTGGTCATGTCTTTGGGAGTTGCATTTGCGTGAATGTGTGTGTGTGTGTGTGTGTGTGTGTGTGTGTGTGTGTGTGTGTGTGTTTCTCTAATTCAGAAAAAGCCTTTTTTGTTGAAATCTTACTTGTTCAGCAATCTTCTTGTTGTGTCTGTCCGAGACTCGACAGTTCCACTATATGGTGAGTAGCAGTCTATCTTCTTCCTAATATTGTCGAACAATTATGAAAGATAAAAATATCTCACAAATTGGATATGTCACAAGCATATAAAAAGATATAATGTTCTGTAAAACTCAGAGAATAGACAGTAGTACATTAAGCAAATAATGAAAAGTGTTTCTCTGTGTAATTGTGTTCAGTTAGTTTTGTGAGGCATCCAAAAGCATAAGTTATGCTAAGCATTTTCTGTTCACGTGGAATGTTAAGTGCAAATAATAATGTGTTTGCAGTCTTTTCAGCAAAATTTTAGAAGGCACAATGTGTGTAAATAACATTGCAATATGACACCACCATTCCCCTCTCCCACAATTCAGCAATAGTATTATGGTGGCAAATCCTTGAGATTAGATTAGATTCAGTGTTCATTCCATAGACCCAAAACATGAGATAATTCTCATGGGCAGTGGCGCCGACTTGGGGGGGGGGGGAGGGGGCAGCAAGGTACTTGCACATATATTTTTCCATAATAGTATGTAATGATTATGTAGGAAAAAATACCAATTTTATGAGCTATTGCATAATCCTTTCTGCTACTCCTCCAACCTCTGCAAATGACGAACTGTCATGACAGGGTTTGTCCCCTGCATCTGTACTATTCGCACACTTTTACTGTACGGAGGTATGCGGGGTACGAAAGCTCACCATGAGCTCGCAGCATTTTGGCTGCTAGGACAAGCTCCACTTCCTCCCACAGCAGCCTGCTGGCAGCTTGTAAAAGAAACTAATGAGCAATAGTGACACCGAATTTGATGGCAATGGCTAGGAGGACTAGGTAATGTTAAAGACTCTTCATTCATTTTTGTAAATTCTCCCTAGAGCCGGCCTTGACAATAATCAACACTATTGTTACATGGCTACTTCTTGTTAGGCGCACAGTACTGTTATGCAGGCCACAGCTAATGTTGGCAGTGAACGTAAATATTCCAGAGCTGGGCATCGCCAATGGTCAGTTAGTCTTACTGTGACTCAGTTCAGTTATTAATCTTTTTTCCCTTACTGCCCAGTTTAAAATGGACAAGTAAGTTTATAATTAGGAGGAAATGTGACAATGTGGCAAATGTTAGCGATGGTGAAGCTAGACCCAGTGTTAGTGGAGCTGTGTGTGACAACAAAGACACAGATAGTGACGGAACTGTGGCGGTGACAAAAAACACTGTTCCCGGAAAAAAACAACGCTGTTATCAGCCCTCTTGGAAACAGCAATTTGCATGGATCAATTACAATAAGGTAAAAGATGTTATTTTTTGCAAAATTTGCTGACAAATGTTTGAAGAAAATCGTTTTCAGTTTTATCACAAAATGGAAAAAACTTTCATGGAAACTGGCTTTTCAAACTGGAAGAAAGGGGTAGAAAAGTTGAAAGCGCATGAAGCATTGGGCTGCCACAGAGAAGCTGTACTGAAATTCAAATCCTTAAAATCAAATGTCAATGTATTTAGTCAGATTTCCAAAGAAAAACTGACACAAATGAAAGAAAACCGAGCTTGTTTACTAAAAATCATATCTTCCCTCCATTATTTAGCAGTGCAGGGGCTTGCAACACATGGGCATACTGACGAAACAAGTAACTTTGACAATTTATTATGCCTTCGATGTGAACATAACCAACTACTTTTAATATGGCTACAGCACGAAACTTACAAATGGACATCCCATTATGTGCAAACTGACATTTTGGCCATTTTAAGTCATACAATTCTTAGAAAATTATTGGAGGATGTCAAGAGTGCACAGTATTTTACAATAATAGCAGAAGAAACAACAGACATAGCCACCAAAGAGCAATTTAGTATCTGTATAAGATTGATTGATGCTTCGCTAGAGATAGAAGAATATTTTTTAGGGCTATACTCAATACAAAGTACCACAGCTAAGGCTCTGTTTGATATTATTATTGGCATTTTGAGATGATTTGATTTGCCTACATCTAATTGTAGGGGCCAATGCTTTGACAGTTCAGCTAACATGGCTGGATTATATAATGGTGCCTAGGCAAAGTTTATGGAAATGGAGAAGAGAGCTATGTTTGTGCACTGCCTTGCACACTGTTTAAATCTAACACTACAAGACACTGTGAAAGCAGTTCCAGAATGTCAAAATGCATTGAATGTTATGAAGGACTTAATACATTTTGTGAGAGATTCACCTAAAAGATTAGATCTTTTTGCTCACCTGAAGGCAGATGCCTCTACAAATTTGAAACCACTCTGTCCTACAAGGTGGGTCGTAAGATACTTGGCAATGTCTTCAGTTTTGTCCAACTATACAGAACTTCAGGAATTTTTTCTAAATGTTTCAAGAAATGACAATTCAGACACTGGGGCCAAGCAAACGGCTTTTTGATTAATATGCAGACATATGATTTCTTTTTAATGTTATTACTTTTGGTAAAACTGTTTGGTCACATTGATACCACAAACATAGCACTACAGAGGAAATCCCTACACTTAGAGGAGGCCAATATGATTTCCACTCTTGTAACTTCCATTAAATTTATGAGACACAATTATGAACCATTCCGGGGTGAAGTAACTTCCAAATGTCAAGATATGGATGTTGATTCCCCAAAATTACCCCATAGAAGAATAGTCCCCAAGAAATACGATGACTCCATCAATTCATCTGTAGAAACATTCACTGAAGTATGTGACAAATATAGAAGATTGTATTATGAAACAATGGATACATCGATCAGCTACTTGGAATCACGGTTCAAAACTCAATCATTAAACTCAATCATTCATGTTTGTAAATCAAAGTGAACAATTTCTTCTTGGTGATAACAAACACTCATTTGATATTTTATCTTTCTACGAATCAGATATAGCAAAGAACTCTTGCTTCTCCACCAAAGCATGTTTCATGAGATTATCCACAGTAGTGATTCTGCGAATATTAGTTTGACCTACTGCCTGAACTAGAGAAATTCATACATGTAATGCTGACAATTCCGGTAACGTCCTGTACCGCTGAGTGATTGTTTTCTTGTCTGCGGAGGGTGAAAACATATCTTTGTTCTATAATGAGGCAGGATCGTCTTAATGCCATTGCCCTTCTCAATGCCCATAGAGATGAATCGATGAAACTCGACCTTGATGCCGTGTGACGAGTTCATATGCAGGAATGATCTGAGGAGGAATACATGTGCCATCAAAAATTACAGTATGTTTCTTAAACTTAATTTATGTATTTGTTTTGTACCACTACTTACCTATACTCAGACTGAAATGACATTCTGATTGACGTTTCAGCGAGTCGAGGGGTAGGGGCTAGTCACCAGCCAATCGTAGTTTGCATGATTTTCAGCTGTTTGCATTTTTCATTATCCTCACAATATTTTTTTGTTTCTTGAAAGCTGTTATGCTGTGAGGGGAATTTCCCAAGAATATGATGTCATAACTCAAAAGGAAAAGTATGTGTGCATAATACATCTCTCTCCTTCAGCACTTGTGTTGTTCCATATAATTCTCATATCATAGGTCATTTTAGATAGCTTAGAATTTAAGAATGTGATATGGGAATTCCATTTCAGATTGTCTTGTAAGTAAACAAAGCAATTTTGTTTCAGTGACACTTAATTTTTTGGTTCTCCAAAGAAATATCTGGTTTTAATGGATTTTTAATTTTGCTGTATGTGGCATTGTATAGTGGCGTTTTCTTTCTTTTTTTAAGGGTTAATCAGTAGCTTATTCTTCACAAACCACTCTGAAATCTTTTCATTTGTGACTTCAGCATACAGCCTAAGAGTGTTTCTATTTCCATGTTCAATCAATACACTGGTGTCATCTGCAAATAGGACTGGTTTGGAGTGTCAACGATGTAGATGGAAACGCAAAGTTATCTGTCAAATGTAGTACCTAATAAAATGATAAATGATTCTTGCTACCCCCCCCCCCCCCCCAAAAAAAATATTCAAGTTGGCACCTCTGCTCATGGCTGTGGAACATGTCAGAAAGTATGACATAAAACACAAAACATTTGAATGTAACACTTACTACCCCGATCATTTGTCAGGAGATAGTCAAAATAGGTTAATACAATGCAGTAAACAGGAACAGCTAATATTTATAGAATTAACATGCTATCAGAATGGAACTATGCACTATTAATAAATCTATCATACACAAAATACCTAATCTTGATTGTTGTGACCAAGTGTTGGTCAAAACTGAAATCTAACAGATATTTTTACTTAAGCTGGCTTAACAGTCTCTGTTAAGATATTCATCAATCATCAATGGAGGAGGAGGAGTTGCCTATCAAAAAGTCTTTTAAACTCTTTTTAAACTGCACTTTATTTGAAACCAAGTTTTTAATGGTTGCTGGCAATTTATTGAAAATGTGTGTTCCTGAATATTGGACCCCTTTTTGGACCAAAGTAAGTGATTGTAGGTCTTTATGTAGACTGTTCTTATTCCTAGTATTGATACTATGTATTGAGCTATTGGTTGTAAATAGAGATGTAATACTTGCAACAAATTTCATTAAGGAATAAATATACTGAGAAGAAGTGGTTAGAATACAAAGTTCCTTCAACAGGTTTCTACAAGATGTCCTTGAATTTACACCACAAAAGATTCTTATCACACGCTTTTGCACCCTAAAAAGTTTTGCTCAGTTTGATGAGTTGCCCCAGAATATGATCGCATATGACATAATAGAATGAAAGTAAGCAAAGTATGCAAGTTTTTTATACTTATATATCCTACATCTCACATCATTCTCACAGCAAATACAGACTTGTTTAGGCTCTTAAACAATTCTGTGCTATGTCCTTCCCAACTGAATTTATCATTGAGTTGTATTCCAAGAAATTTAACACTGTCAACCTCTCCGATCTGCATGTCTTCATGTGTTATGCTGGAAGAAAATCTCTTACAGGTTCTGAACTGCATATAGTGGCCCTTCTCAAAGTTTAATGACAGTGAATTAGCTTTAAACCACTTATTAATGTCAGTGAAAATTTGAGTAGCAGCTATTTTGAAATCTGTACTTGACTTCCTACTTATTGCAATGTTTGTATCATCTGCAAACAAAACAAACTTAGCATCTGGCAATGTAACAGATGAGAGGTCATTAATGTACACAAGAAAAAGCAATGGACCCAAGACAGAACCTTTAGGAACGCCACATGTCATTAATTCCCAGTCAGATGAAGACTGACTGCTTACTGCATAGGTATTTTGCAACAACGCCCTTTGTTTCCTGTTAGATAGATAAGACTCAAACCATTTCACAGAATTTCTGGTGACACCATAATATTCTAATTTACTTAAGAGAATGCTGTGGTTCACACAGTCAAAGGCTTTTGACAGGTCACAGAAGTGCCAGTAGCCTATAATTTATTATCTAATGAATTAAGTACATTCTCACTGTAAGTGTAAATAGCTTTCTCTATATCAGAACCCTTAAGAAATCCAAACAGTGACTTGGACAACATATTATTTACAGTCAGATGCTCAAGGAGATGCTTGAACACAACCTTTTCAAATATTTTTGAGAAAGCCAACAAAAGTGAAATTGGTGATAGTTTGATGGTATCTCTTTATCTCCCTTCTTGTAAAGATGATTAACTTCAGCATATTTTAGCCAGTCTGGAAATGTTCCACTGATAAGAGATTGATTACACAAATAACTTAGGATAGAACTCAACTTGCATGAGCACTCTGATAAACTTTGTTGATATGTTATCATACCCACTGGAATACTTAGATTTTAAGGATTTTATGATGGATGCTACTTCTTTGGGAGACATGAGTGTCATTTCCATTTTACTGAAGTTATTTTTAAAGGTCACTAAACCTGATAACCCCAAGCTGTTAGTAACAGAAATGAAGTATGTGGTTAAAAGGTTTGCAACACTACATGTACTTGTTACCAAAGTCTCATTTATTTTTAGAGCTATCTGTTCCTCTTCCTGTTTGGCCCCATCTGTCTCCGTCTTCACAATATCCCATACAGTTTTTATTTTGGTACCTGATGTAATTATATTTTTCTCATAATAAAGCTGCTTCAATTTCTGGATTACTTGCTTGAATATTCTGCAGTATTCTTTGTAATACATTACAATTCTAACATCAGAGCTGTTCCTGGATAGTACATACAGTCTCCTTTTTGTCCTACATGGTATCTTTATTCCTTGTGTAATCCACAGTTTGTTTTTTGACTTCTGTGTGATTTGAGTTACCTGTAGGGGAAAACAATTTTCAAAAGTGGAGGCAACTTTATTAATGAATCTTCATATTTTTCCATTTGAATGAGACGTATTGTAAACATCTATCCAGTTCATGTCTTTGAGTAATTTCCTGAATTTCTCAATTTTTTACTTATTTATTACCCTCCTGTACTCAGATTTAATATATCTTTTATCCTGTCAAGTTTCAACATTTAACACAAGATGCTGCATGTCATGATCAGATTGCCCATTTACTATTGGTTTTGTGATATGACTTTTTTCCCTAGATTTGTCTAGTACAAAGATATTACCAATAGCAGTCTCAGAGCATTTACATATCCTAGTAGCAAAGTTCACAGTAGGAACTGAATTAAATGATAGTGTCACTGACTGCAATAACAGTTCAACGACAGAGCTTTTCAATAAATCCACATTAACATCCCCAGCAACCACTATTTCCTTGTTTTTTACTATGAGATAGGACAGCAGAGCCTCCAGATTTCTTATGAAGAGGTTAAAATTTCCTGAAGGTGATATGTATATACCTACTAGTATTAAGGACTTATTATGAAATACTACTACTGTTTCACAAGCTTCTAAGTGCAAAATTTATTAATGTCAATATTTTTGAAATCAAAACAGTTTCTGACAAATATGGCAATTCCTCCTTTCTCCGTATTTTCTCTACAGAAATAAGAAGCTAACTTGAATCCTATAACATTTAACATATCTCTATACCAGTGGTCACATGATGTTCAGAGAGGCAGATTATATCAACTGGTTTGCTCCACTCCAATTCTTCAACATAAACAAGCAACTCATTAAGCTTACCCCTTAGTCCTTGGATATTCTGATGCAATAGTGATAACTGATTTTGTGCACTGGCTCATTTACAACTGGATGAACCTAATTTTCCTGTCAATTTTTGAGTCTGTTCACTTTCAATCAGAGGCTGTCTGCATGAATTGTGTACATTAAAATTTGCTTTCTGGCTGCCTGTTTTATTAATGTGAATGTCATTTTCAGACTGTCTCTGAACATCTTTTGTTTCTACCCTCCCTACCCTAAAAAAACTGCTGATCCGTCACTTGTAGCCACTGGTAATTTTCCACTTGTGACAGTCCCCCCCCCCCCCCTCCCCTTAAGTTATCTGTTATTAGCCCAGAAAGTTTTCCCTTCCCTTTCTTGTTGAGGTGAAGGCCATACCTAGTATAGCCCCACTTGCTGATAGAGTCAACAGGAACCACACCGATATGAGACCCCATATCTGATCCAAGCAGCCATTTCACCTCTAAATTAACTTGGCTAACAGGAGAGTTTAAATGAGGCCGGTCATGGCACTTCAGAACAGACACAATCCCAACACCAGTATGTCTTGTTGCTGAAGCTATCTTTACCAGTTCACTCTCAATTGAATAATTAGGGTTCCTATCTATGCTATTTCCTGCCCCACTCACTATTACCACGGTGTCTTCCTTTATGAAGTCTTTACAGAGTGAACCTACATCCTTTATTATCTGACCCAGACTTGCACCAGGTTTAAAAAAGCTTGTGACCTGGTAACCTGACCCTAGTTCATCCTGCAACATTTGGCCAACACTTCTACCATGTGAGCTACCTAACAACAAAACTTTCTTCTTCTTCTTCTTCTTCACAGCCTTTTCTGACTTCTTACTTTTCAAACTCTTTTTGAAAGTTTGTTGTGTCCTGTCTACTCATACATCTATTTGTGGCTCATCAGTTTCCAACTGTGACAACAGATTGAACGAGTTTCCCACATTCACAACCACACTGTCTGAGAGCATCCTATTCCTATTTCTTCTATAACCTATTGTCACTTTCCACCTCTCTTTTCCCTTCTTCCCCCTTTATCTTTCCACATCTTATTTCACTTCATATAGTTCTACCTAAAGGGCAGCAATCTTCTCCTCTTGTTCCACTATCTTCCTGTCTCTACAGCAAATCCTACACAACCATGAGTCTTGTTTATTTCCCCAGTTCCCACACCGCTACAGTCACCCACATGAAAGAAACTGCAACAAACCTCACACCACACCTTGGAACTAACAATCCTATGGCAAGTCATACACTTCTCACTCATGGCAAACAAATTTTAGCTTTACTCTGAGTTAAAACAAGAATAACTTTGTAGACTACTCAATTAATATATTAAATTTCTTAGAAAGTTGAAGCCTAAAGTTCAGATACTAATTCAAAACTTCTGGGGAAACAAAAATCCTATAACCTTTATTGTTCACATGACGAAACAGAAAGGGACAGACAATGCATTACCACTGCTGGAGCTCCAATGCCGCAGCTACACATGCGCTGTAGACTGTTGCCTCTGTCAATCACATGGCATCCACATGAAACATTTGAAATGCCACCAACACTAGTCACCATGTCACCTTGCCACATGCATGTGCAGCACTAAATTAGTCTTCTTTCTCTGGCCTTATTTGCATAGTTTATAAAAAGTAAGCTATTCACTGGAAGTTTAGCACAGTTCAATCACTGTATAGTATGTTCCTTGCCTTGCAATGGCCCAATACATCTCAGTCCAAACACTTCCCAAGAAAGCAAACCTTTTCAAAATTGGCTTTGCCTGTGCACTGCTGCTACTCCATAAGTTAACATATAATTCACAGTTCATAATTGATAACTGTCTCTTGTATGTGAAAAACAAAAAATTAAATCAGACTGTAATTTTCTAAGTTAATCTCAACTGCTTTTCTTGTGTTTTTGAGATCTTATTCAATCTTTTTACACAGTACGATGGGGCTAGGAAATGTGCATATTGCGAGCAGATGTAAGGAGGACTTGTTAACAGCTGGAAGTTTCATTGCTCATGGCAACAGGCTTTTGGCTACTGGTCAAAGCTCTTTTGGCACTGGAATGCTAGTGATAAGACGTCTGACACCTTTGGTGTCATTAGAATCTCTTAGTGACCTGGTTGCCACTGCATCTTCTGATACACTGCATCTGACCAGTGCAACCTCACCCAAGTATGAGTGGCAGACAGTGGTGGAGTCGCATGTCACTGGGTCAAATATGAAAGAGGGAATGGACTCCTTGTGCATTAGTGACAGGTCCAAGGTGCTTCCTAGTGCTGATAATACTTCTCAACCAGAATGGGCTGCCTCTCCTGTTGTGGCAGTGGCCAATTTTCCTGCACACTCTTTACAAGTGAGGTATGCTTGTCATTGGAGGCTCCAACATTAGGCGGGTAATGGAGTGCCTCAGGGAAATAGCATGAAAGAATGACAATGTGCACTCAATATGTTTGCCGGTGATCTCAGGGGCGGAGGTGGAGGAGTGGGGGAGGGGGGCTCTATCAGTGGTTATTGAACACACTGAGTGCAGCTGGCTGCAAACAGTGGCACATGTTGCCACCAGTGACGCTGGCACCTTGGGTCGTGAGGCCAACCTTGGTTCCCTTTGTTTGCTGGCTAAGCTATTTGTAGCATCATATCCAGCACTGATCGCAGTCATCTGGTTTGGAGCAGAGTGAAAGGTCTAAACCAGAGTCTCAGATGAGATAGTATCGGATGTGAATTTCCCAACCTGCGGTACAGGGTGGAGAATTGTAGGGTTCCCCTTAATAGGTCAGGCTTGCACTACACACAGGGAGTGGCTGGTAGGATACGGAGTATGTATGGCATGCACATGGAGGTTTTTTACATTAGAGAAACCTCCCACTGGGATCAGAGACTAGCTGCATACCAAAATTGAAGTTTACATCCGCCACGGTTACAATGCCGTGGATAGTATACAGAACAGAAAGTTGCTTGAAATTGGAGGTGAACAGCTACAAAATCCCAAGTTGAGATTGGAATATTTATCATAAAGATAGGTTAGTCGTCAGTGATGGTGGCATTTTTATTGCAGTAAAGAACTTTATAATATCTAGCAAGGTTATTGTGGATTCTTTATGCGAATTAATCTGGGTGAAGTTAAACAACAAATATCAGACAAAAATTGGTAATTGGATGATTTTATAGACTGCCTGGGTCAGGAATGTAGTCCTAGAGCACTTCAAAGAGAACTTGCAGAATATTGTTAATAATTTTCCTGATTGTGCCCTTGTAATAGGGCATGACTTCAACTTGCCCGCTATAGATTGGGAGATTCATGCTATCAAAACTGGTGCCAGAGAAAGGGATTCATTTGATATTATTCTGAATGTCTTGTTCAAAAGTTACTTCAAGCAACTAATTAAAGAACCAACTCGAGAAGCTCCCATCTTAGGCCTCCTAGCAACAGACAGACATGAACTTATTGAATCAGTTAATGTGGCGGAAGGTATCAGTGATCATAAGGCTGAGATAGCAACTATAACAACAGCTGTTACAATCCATGTTATTGGTTAGCAAGAGTGACAGGATACAAATTGCAGAATATCTGAGTAGTCAGAATCAAACATTCAGTGGTGAGCACGAAGATGAGGAGCACAAATGGAAAAAATTCACAGGCATCATTCGATATGTGTTAGAAGAGCTTGTTCTGAGCAAGGTGTTAAGGGTTGGGAAAGGCCCACAGTAGTTTAATATCCTTGTTAGAAAACTGCCAAGTATACAAACAGAGCTTCATCACATTTTCAAGTGAAGTCAAAACCTAACTGACAAACAAAAGTTGATTATAGTGAATAGTGTGTAAGGAATGAGAGAGGCATTCAGTGAATTTGAAAGTAAAATTTCGTCAACTGATTAAAGTAAAAACCCGAAATGAAAGATAGCAGAAATAAGTCCAAAATATTGAATTCAGTATTTTGAAATAATTGCACTGCGGAAGAGCGAAACACAGTCCCTCCCTTCAGTCATCATACAAATGTCAAAATGGCAGAGATTGAGATAACCAATTGCGGAATAGAAAAACGACTACAATCTCATTGTCCTGGAAAGGCATCAGGACATGATGAGATACTTTAAAGATTCTACAAAAATTACACAAAAGAACCATCTTTCCTTGTAGCAGAAGCTTATCATAGATAGCTGGAGCAACGAGGGACATGCCTTTACTTGCATATATGTCATGAGAGGCACTATAGCTACACTCCTTTCAAAGATATGCTGTACTTTGGCTTTCTCGAAGGCACTGATAGATGTCTCTGTTATCAAGGTATCATTGTGACTCTGGCAGCCATCCCAGCAAACAAATTAAAGCTGGTTCATTCATAACAAATTTGGGAACTATTGCTGTATGTTTTTCTTTGAAAGCAACAACCTGCCCACTTTATACTTGTTATTTACATAGCAATATACAGTATGAAAAGTATTTAAGAAGCTCCCCAAACGCTGCTGCATAGGTGTGCTAGTTGTGTGAAGTACATCCTAATTTGTGCGAAAAATTACAGTTCACTACCATAAGTAAAATTCTTCCTTTAATCTTGAAAATAGCTGATACACGAGCAGAAATATGCCTGCACCAGTACCAGAATATATTTCGCCTGTATATGTGCTTAATTTGTGAGTTGTTTTTTCTGTTTACATTTTGCTGCAGTAAATCTATATAATTTCATTTAATTGTTCTTTGCTCTCTCCAGCAATTTAACTGTAGCATACCTCTTCATTATTTAACTCACATTTCCGGAAAGTAGCGTTAAGTTTAAGTTCTTGTTTCAGAAACTTTGCATTGTTGTTTTTGTTTACATATAGTTGTGTATAGGCCAAATTTGTGGAATCATATTTTTGTGTTTATCTGTAATTTACCTGACTTATTCTTAATAAACTATTGTGTTTATCATGAGTGAAAAGTGCTTGACTTGCCACAGAATTGATAGGCTGGGGCTTTGGTGTGGGAGTAGGGGAAGTAAATGAGACTCATCAGTGGTAGGATATGTAGCAGAGGCACGAAAATACTAGAACAGGAGGGGAAAATTGCTGCCCTTCAGGCTGAGTTAGACAAGGCCACGGGAGATCTTGACAGGTTAAGGAGGAAGGAGGATAAAGAGAGATAGGAAGTGGCAACAGGTAACAGGAGGAACAGGCCTAGAACTTTGTCTGGCAGCTTCATGGTGAATGTGGAAAATAGATTTGACCTGTTGTTTCAACTGAGCTGGTGAGCCTCAAGCAGTTGCAGGTGTAGACAGGGCACAACAAACTTTCAGCAGCAAATTGAAAAGTAAGAATGTAAGGAAATAAAAAAAAGAAACATAGTGTTGTTGTTAGGTAGTTCCCATGGAAGAGATGTTGGCCAACTTTTGCAGGATGAATTAGAATCAGAAAACCAGGTCACCAATTTTTTTTAAACCTAGTGCTGGTCTGGAGCAGATGACAGAGGATTTAGGATCACTTTGCAAAGATTTCACCAAGGAAGACACCGTGGTTATAGTGGGTGCGCCAGAGATCCCGGGTACAATACAGAGTGTGACCTGGCAAAGACTGCATCAGCATCGAAGCATACTAGTGTTGAGTTTGGGCACCAAGACCGACCTCATTTGAACTCTTCTGCCGGGATAGTTAATTAGGTGTTGGAACTGCTGCTTATGTCAGTTGGAGGGTCACACATTGGTGTGGTTCCTGTTGATTCTCTCAATAGGTGGCGTTATACTAGGCATGGCCTTCACTTCAAAAGGAAAGGGAAGGGTAAACTGGCTGGGAAAATAGCAGGAAAGTTAAAGGGGAGAGGCACTGTCATGAGTGATAAAATACCAGTGGTTATAGGGTTCAGAAAATACCATTTTTTAGGGTAGGGACGACAGAAAGAAACCAAGTTTTAAGAGATGTTAGGACTGAGACATATCTTCAGATTGAGAAAGAAACCAAAAAACAAAATTCTAGCTTATTACAGCAGTATAAACAGTTGTTGGTTAAGAATTTTCAACAATCAGCAGAAATTTCAACTATAACCAATTTTAACTCAGTCAATGTGAAATGTCAGCTATCTTTATTGCATCAAAATATTTGAGGGCTGAGAAAATTAGTGAATTAATTATCTGCATAGATGAATTACAGTCCTCAAACCCAGCTAACATAATTTGCCTCTCTGAACATCACGTGACCACTGGTATAGAACTTTAGATTAGCATCTCACTTTTGTAGAGCAGAAATGGAGAAAGCAGGAGTTGCCGCATTCATCAGGAACTGTCGTAAATTTAAGAACATACACAGTTTGCCTAAAACAGCATATGGAAGCATGTGCCACAGAAGTAGAATTTCGTAAAAAATCCTGCATAATATTAAGTGTATATCGATCACCTGCAGGTAACTTTAATCTGTTCATAAACCACCTTGAAGCTGTACTGGCCCATTTAGCAACCAAAACACAAAGAAAAAGTGGTTGCTGGTGACTTCAACGCAGGCTTCCTTAAAGACTCTCCCAATGAGAACTTATTTGAATTAGTAACACTATCATTCAACTTAATTCCCGCTGTAAAGTTCCCAACTAGGGTAGCTAATTGCTCACAAACAGCCATTGATAATATCTTTATAGAAAAGTCCAATGAACAAAATTATATTACAAAACCAACAGTCAATGGCCTCTCAAGACCATAGCATGCAGTTCCTTTGATTAAATGTTAATACTGAGAAGGATATAAAATCTATTAAATCTGAACTCAAGAGGGTAATCAATAAGCCAAAAATTGACTATTTTAGGACACTCCTCAAAGATATTCACTGGAGTGATGTTTACAGTGCTCATGGCATGAATGAAAAACATAACACTTATGCTAATAAAGTGCTTACCTTATTTGAACACTGTTTCCCCCAAAACTAACGAAGGTTAGAGCAAAGTCTACAAAGAAGCCATGGATTACTCAAGGAAGAGAGGTATCTTGCAAAACAAAAAGAAAACCGTATCTGCCAATCCGAAACAGTAAACAGTTCTGATGTTGATGCTATAGCACATTACAAAAAATACTGCAGAATATTAAAGACTGTAATATGGATGTCAAAGCAAATATGTTACAAGGAAAGGATAGTCATATCATATAACAAAATAAAGACAATACCGCATTTACTCGAATTTAAGCCGCACTCGAATCTAAGCCGCACCTGAAAAATGAGACTCGAAATCGAGGAAAAAAAATTTTCCCGAATCTAAGCCGCACCTGAAATCTGAGACTCGAAATTCAAGGGGAGAGAAAAGTTTTAGGCCGCACTTCCAAATCGAAACAAACTTGGTCCATTGTAATATGAGACACAATTTAGGTTGAATGAATGACGATACAGCTGTAGCAGTTTGGTTCGAGTCGTAAGCTTAGCAGTTAAGCTTTAGCAGGTAGCCGTTGTTAAGCGTCAGGCGCTCCGTCCGTATTTATACGGGTACCCTTCCTTTTTCACGTGCTTCGTCTGGTTTGAATTGATTGCTTATTTTTCTTTGATATGACAAGTGCAGTTCTCTTTGTTATAGGTGTTTCCGTCACTCAAAGCTGAAAATGCATTACTGTACTGTGTCATGCATTGTTTGTCGCATTCTGAAAATGAGGGTTTACGGCCTGTCGCCGCTCGCGGCATGGCTTGCTTTTGTGCACGCTACCGCCGCTTACAATTTAAAAAAAACAAAGAGAGGAATCGTCTCGTTAGCGAAACAATGGCATGAGACTGCTATTCGTTGCTACTTACACTGCTTCTTTCTTTGATAATGATCAACAAGAATCAAATAATAGGCTGCGTATGATAGAAGATGTTCTGAACGAGAATTTAGCGAAATTTTTTTCCGTTTGAAAATCTTTGCAGACGCCTCTTTAGTACATTACATTGTGCACAGAAATTAGAGTCATCTTAGATTTAAAAATCTAGTCAATTGCCGTGCTTCATTTTTGACTGTATCGCCACTAGGCATAAGAATAATACGAATATAAACATGACATGGTATGTATATTCTTCCGCGTCTGCTGTTGTCTCACTCTAGTTTCGTAGTTTATTAGGCGGGCAGGATTTAAATGAGATAGCAGCAAACACGAAAGAATACTGGCAAAATGTTTATATTCGTATTATTCTTATGGTGAAGAGAATACTGCATGTGATTCACAATTCATAAAAGTTCCTATTAGCAACCATTTCTTCTCACAGTTAGGAAAAAATTCAGAAAGCAGAGTTGGCCATATTGACAAACAGTCTTGCCAGTAGGATTTTCGTAGTACATTGAAATGCTGCTACGTTCGAAGAGGAACAATACGGAATTTGTATTTACTTCGTTGGTTAATGTATGAAAATGCAGTGGTCGAAACCCGGGGCGGAGAAAAAAAAGCTCGTCTTCCACCTTTTTTTTGTTTATTTACTGACGTAGAGGTTTTGGTGCCAGTATTTGTCTTCGTGCCTGCGAAGCATGCCTGCGTAGCGCTACATATATTCGACAACAGAAGTTAGTTGTGGCGGCACCTACCAACATTTTTCAGAACTTCCACTTGCTTTGCACTCGATTCTAAGCCGCAGGCGGTTTTTTGGACTACAAAAAGAAAAAAAGTGCGGCTTAGATTCGAGTAAATACGGTATGGGATATAGTGAAGGAGGAGACCAGTAGAACCAGACATGACGAGGGGCAAATAGAATTAAGAGTAAATGATATATTGGTGACAGATGTGTATAGTGTTGCAGAACTCTTTAATAAACATTTTATACTGTTACTGAAAAGATGAGGTTGTCAGGTTCTGTAGATGCTGCCATGGGAAACTTCAGACCAGACATTTCAAGTAGCTTCCATAATAAGAATTTGACCCTCACTACCCCAGCAGAAGTAATGTCCACCATAAAATCTTTAAAATCAAAAACAGCTAGTGGGTATGATGAAATATCAACAAATTTAATTAAAGAATGAGCTTCTGAGTTAAACTATCTGTTTAACAAGTCAGTTATCACTGGAATATTTCCTGAAAGGTTGAAATATGCTGAAGTTAAGCCACTCTTTAAGAAGGAAGGTAAAGAAATAGTGTCAAATTTCTGTCCAATTTCACTTTTGCCAGCATTCACAAAAATTTTGGAAAAGGTAACATACAATTGGCTTTATAACCATCTTATCACAAATAACATACTGTCAGAGTTACAGATCTGATTTATAAAGGGTTCTGACATTGAAAAGGCTATCTACAGTCACAGTGAAAATGTACTATATTCATCAGAGAAAAAATTGCAAACAAACTGGTATATTCTGTGATCTGTCAAAGGCATTTGACTGTGTAAATCACAATATCCTTTTAAGTAAATTAGAATATTATGGTGGAACAGGAAATGCTGCAAAATGGTTCAAATCTTACATCTCTGGCAGGAAACAAAGGGTGTTACTAGGAAAGAAACATGTATTAAGCTATCAGACATCATCCAACTGGGAACTAATTACATGTGGGGTCCCACAAGATTCCATCTTAGGGCCCTTACTTTTTCTTGTGTATATCAATAACCTTTCATCAGTAACATTACCAGATGCCAAGTTTGTTTTGTTTGTCAATGATACAAACATTGCAATAAATGGCAAACCAAGTGTAGTCTTACAAAAATTGGCTAATAAAACATTTGTGAAGTTAGTCACTGGTTCCTAGCCAATTCTTTGACACTAAACTTTGAAAAAACACACAACATGCAGTTCAGAACGTGTAAAGGGTGTTCCAGGAGTATATGCCTAACATACGATGACAAGCAGTGTTAAATTCTTGAGATTACAGCTTGATAAAAAATTCAACTGGGACGAGAACACCACAGAACTGTTGAAGCACCTAAACAAATCTCTATTTGCAGTGCGAATTCTGTGAAACACAGGGGATATAAAAATGAAAAAGCTTGCATACTACGCTTACTTTCACTCCATAATGTCACATGGGATTACTTTTTGGGGTAATTCATCAAGCCAAGCTTAAGCTTTCCAGGCACAAAAACATGCAATAAGAGTTATATGTGGTGCGAACTCAAGCACATCCTCCAGAGACCTGTTTAGGGAACTATGGATACTAACTACTGCTTCCCAATACATTTATTCCTTAATGAAATTTGTTATTAAAAATATATCACTGTTTCAAACCAACAGCTCAATTCATGGAATCAATACTAGAAATTAAAATAATCTTCACAAGGATTTAAAACCACTTACTCTTGTATAACAAGGTGTGCATTATTCAGGAACACACATTTTCAATAACTTGCCAGCAGCCATAGAAAGCATAAATTTAAGAGAAGCCTAAAGGATTTACTGGCTGCCAACTCCTTCTACTCCATTGATGAATTTCTACATCTACAACTACATCCATACTCCGCAAGCCACCTGACGGTATGTGGCAGAGGGTACCTTGAGTACCTCTATCGGTTCTCCCTTCTCTCCTTTCTCAGTAGAACGAACAGATTTTTTTGTATATATACCTTAAACTTAACAAGAGGGAAATTCTAGGGAGAAATTGGGCAATCAAATGCAACAAACTGGAAGGAACTTGCAGAAGTACTGAAAAAAAATGAAATTTGGCAAACCTCCAAGAAAGAGAAAACAGATGATGGAACAGTGCATGTGATCAAGCAATAGAAGAAAGGATACAAGCTTGGAAAACTTTCAGTAGCAACAAAACTACAGAAAAAGGCAGGAATTTTTGAGAATACATAAGAGTTTATCCAAGGCAATACAAAGAGAAAAATGTAGATATGATATAAGCTGGCTTAAATAAATTGAATAAGAATTTATCAAGAACAACACCAGAAATTTTCACAAAATTTTAAAAGAAAACCTAACAGTTTATCAACCACCTAATCTGTGCTTTTGCTGGCCCAATGGATCACTGGAAACCAACCCTAACAAGAATTGTCAAATTTTAGCTAAATATTTTCATTCACTTCTCAACTGCAAGCCTCTAACAGAACAACTAGATTGCGAAAAACCCACATACAGTCTCAATTCAAATCCACCATCACTTAAAGTGGTAAAGGAAGTAATCGATTCTTTGAAGAACAACAAGTCTCCAGAGGAAGACAGAATCATAGCAGAAGTATGGAAGTTAAATGACAATAATCTCTCACAAGCAACCAACAGAATTATATCAAATATTTTTGGAAACTGAACAAATACCTGCAGAGTGGAAATGTGCACTACTTCATCCTCTCCACAAAAAAGGTCCAAAAACCAAACCAAATAATTACAGGGGAATTTCACTGCTCCCTGTAATACACAAAATTCTTTCAGAGCCCCTGTTACACAGACTAGAAGAACAAGCGGACTAGTTAATTGGGGAGTATCAGGCAGGGTGTCACAAAGGTCGATCTTGCATCGAACAGATACAGAACTTAAAAACAATTTTGCAAATGAGATGATATAGAAATACTGTGGTAACTTTTGTCGATTTTAAAAATGCTTACGATTCAATAGGTAGACAAACATTATCCCGTACTTTAGAGGAGTTCAGCATTGATAGGAAAACACGGCCAGTTATTCAAGAGGCATTAACAGATACAACCTCCAAAGTTAAATTCATGGGAGAAACATCAGATGCATTTCATATCCATACTGGTGTTCGCCAAGGAGATGGAATGTCCCCCATTCTATTTAACATGATTCTGGAAAAAATTGTGAGAACATGGGAAAAGTAAATAAAAGGAATTCAGCTTGGGATTAAAAAAGAGCAGAGAATCAGGGTGAAGTGTCTGTCTTTCACGGGCGATCTTGCCATTATGATGAACAATAGAGAGGAAACCAAACTTGCATTGGAAAAACTACACGAAATCTCACAGAAAACTGGGCTACAAATCTCCTACGAGAAAACACAGTATATGGAAAACAAACCTGTAGATAATCTTCCCATTATTACACAAAACGGGAAAGTGGCACAAGTTGCCCACTTCAGATATCTGGGAGAGATAATCTGACCATCAGGACTGAACTCAATAGCCAATAAAGACAGAATCTCCAGATAACAAAAAGCATATAAGCTCTTTTGGAATCACTATAATAAGAAATCTATTTCTGTCAATGCGAAACTAAGGCATTACAACGCAGTAGTCCTACCAGAACCACTTGATGCTGCAGAAACTACAGCGATTCATGGTCATACGAAGATCAGAGAGACTGAAAAGCAGGAAAGAGAAATTTTGAGGAAAATATACTGACCAGTGTTTCGGGAAAGATATTGGATGAAGAGGCCAACTAGAGGGATTTACAAAGACATAGAAACAATAACAGACACCATTAGGAAGAGAAGGATGAAATATTTTGAACATATAAACAGAATGAATAAAAGCAGGCCCACAAGGCAAATCTTTGAGATAGTAAACATGAGCAAAAACAAGACAAAGTGGATCACCGAAACAGAAGAAGACATTAAAGAACTGGGGATCACACAAGACAACATAAACAATAGAGAAGAGTTTAGAAACATCGTACAGAAACACACACTTTAACAAGAACACATGGAGGACAGAATGCGAAAAAGATGGTTGGAAGAACGCAAGAAACAACACAGTGAACATACGAAGAGAATTTGGGAAGAACGAAGAAAAAATCATGACTACTCAAGTTCAATTGCAGGGAATAATCAAATACATATATATAAAGTACAATCTAACTTCTGCATCATCTCAGTACAGTAAAGTGTTCATTGTAAATAAGTATTGTAGTAATTCTATTACATGTTTATTACCTTATAAATAAAAATAAAACATTTTTTTTAATTTTAAATTCAGTGCATTAACGCGATATTAGTGAATGAGTGTTGTAAAACGATCCTTTCATATAATGTTCATTAAAAAAAGACGATCATTCCACTCAACACCTGTGGAAAGCATATTAGTTTATTTGTTTTAATTGTAAATATTCATCATGTATTATTGTTTTTCTGACACGTTCTACATCCTGGAGGATCTCCTCACTATGGGTCAGTTGGAATGAAATTTATCTAATCTACTCTAATTTGAAGATTTTCTTGTTTGGAAAAGAAGTCTCCTAAAATAACTCGCTGGTAAATATCATATTACACTTTATAGATGGCTGACACTGAGACAAAGTCTCCTTTTAATTCTTTTTCACTTATGTCACTCTTTTTATGTTTTTCGTTCTGGCGATAAGTGGTAATTTGTTTTTACCGAATAATCAACGTGTTTCGAATATTCTCTCTTTCCGTGTTTCTTGCTTACCTTGTAGATTATTGACAATGACAAGTCACAGAAGTTCTCGGAACCGTGCAGGTGAATTATAAAATTTTTGCTGATGGCTAGACTCGAACCAAAACTGCTGGATTAATGCAACCGCCACTAACGCCTTGCAGTTTATAAATTTGTCATGCATCATACGTCTCTTGAAATTTTTAAACGTCAATAACTCATTATCTGTCATTTAATACCAATAAACTGTGCCTTTTCGAGAGATCATCAGTGTACTAGTGTTTTTGGAACAGCATTTATTTACAGTACGTAAGTTATAATGTCGTTACAATATGACACAGCTTCACGAACTACAATGTGGTTCCACACGGGTGCTTTATTCAAAGTCTGAAAGGAGCACAGCCACAGTACCTCCCATAACGTTTATGCAAATAAGGGCACTTCAGCCACTGGAAAAAAGCAAAGTTACCTGTTTTCAAGAAGGATCATAGGGCAGATCCACGTAATTATAGGTCTATATTGTTGACGCTAATGTTTTTTTTCTTTAAAAAAAAATCTTATGGGACTTAACTTCTAAGGTCATCAGTCCCTAACCTTACACACTACTTAATCTAAATTATCCTAAGGACAAACCCACACACCCATGCCCGAGGGAGGACTCAAACCTCCGCCGGGACCAGTCGCACAGTCCACGACTGTAGCGCCTTAGAGACGTTAATCTCTTGTAGAACTATGGAACATGTTTGATGTTCAAGAGTTATGACATTAATGAAATTTCGTATATAGACATCACCATGGATTCCACGCACATAGACATCTCGCGAAACTCAACTCACTCTGTTCTTCCATGAGCTCCGTAGTGCTGTAGACAACGGCGCTCAGACTAATGCTGGCCTTATCCTTGACTTCAGGAAGCCATTTGGCACTGTCCCGCACAACTGTTTAGGGGGGGGGGCTAAAGAGCTTACCAATTTGCGGACCAGATTTATGACAGGATTCAAGACTTCAGACTTCCTCGCAGATAGAACTCAGTGCGCCACTCTTAATGGGACAAAATCGGCAGAAGTGAAAAATTTGCAAAGTATCCCAAGGAAGTGTTACAGGAGCATTATTGTTTACAGTGTATATAAATTATCAAGTAGAAAGCGTCGGGTGATGTTTAAGGCTGTTCGCAGATGATGCAGTTGTCTGCAAGAAAGCAGCAACGCCAGAGGACAGCATCGATTTACAGAATGACCTGCACAGGATTGATGAATGGTGTAAGCTCTGGCAGTTGACTCTGAACGTAAATCACTGTAGCATGCATTGGAAAAGACATCCACTACTGTACAACTACACTTTTGATGACAAGTTGGTGGAAACAGTATCTGCCGAAAATATCTGACAGTAACTATCCGGACTGACCTGAAGTGGAATGACCACATAAAACAAATAGTGGGATAAACAGATGCCAGACTGAGATTCATAGGTATAATCTTAAGGAAATGTAACTCAGCTACGAAGGAAGTGGCTTATAAGGTGCTAGTTCGACCAATTCTTGAGTATTGTTCATCAATATGGGATCCTTACTGTGTTTCCAGTTTGACTTTTCTCAATTTCCTCATAGCAGACAAAAAAATCCCCAAAACGATACTATTTTGGCAATCCTTCCCCAAATATCATAAATAATAGGTACTTTTATCATCAGCATTGACAGTATGAATAAGTGGAATTGCATGTCTAGGACTATAAAATCATCGTACAGATAAATAAAAACACTACGTAAATTAAAATTTTTGATTTGTAAGTAAAAGTAAAAACAGGTAGTCTGATCAAAAAATATATAAAACATGGTCTATGGGCGCCACTTTTGCTTTCTTCGTCTTTTCCCATTGTCGCTCCACTGAAATACAATAAAACTACTAAAACTTTTCATTAGATACCGATTTTGAGCCTTTTATTTGATGTTTTACGCCACCTATTTAAGCACTTTTTAGAACTACTACGTACAGCGTTAACTTTTAGATGGCAGAAACCCCCTAGTCCTGAATCGGTCGATGTCGGTAAAAGTCGGATGGCTTTGACAGATAGCCAATCGTTTTTGGCTGCTGACTGTCACCCCATTTGCTCGGGTCTCCCAAAACCGGATTTCGTACGTCGATTTCCCAATAGCGCTTCTGGGTGGTCACGTAAACACTTCAGAATCTATTTTGGGAAACCACTTCAAGTATCCGTGTTTGCAATTCCTCAGTCGATTTTCGCTCCCATGTAAACGCAGCCGGTTTTGAAACGTGCTTGGGTTGTCAATTTACATCTTGTTTTCAGAATATTCTGTTAATATGGACTTATTGTGCAGTAAAGGAGAAGCAGAAATATGAGACTGAGCACGAAGCTGTCTACCTGTAATACCTAAGTGAAGAGAAATAACAATTGTGCTGACTGAATCTGAAACTGGATCAGTTGTTTTCCAATATTCAACAGAGCTAGCAAATCCGTTTCAAACTTTAACGTGCAAACATGATAGCGACAAACGGTTTCTGAAATTCAGTTTTCGTCTTTCGGAAGATGTGTCGCATGTGAGGTGGCCCCCCATCGACACATAATGATCACAATTTTTAAACTTTGAAAACCTCTGAAAAAGTTACAGTGAGATATCGTTTCTTACAGAAGACTGTTTTGAATTTAAGGCATTTAAAACATAATTGCTTATAATCAAAACAAAAAAAATAAGAATTAGCATAAACAATTTTCTATTCCCAGAGCAGTCTCATTCTGATCCCTGTTTCTGCTTGACATATTAGTCCAAGTCGATAGTCTTCGTAACTACGCGATGAAGTTTTCAACCGAATGGTGAAGATATTTTCATCACATCACGTTGGTCACCGATTGTGGCATTCACCGGTGCCGAACAGTGAGCTCAAAGATGATGATCTGGAGGCAGCACTTGCTACGTTTACACGTGACACATCTTCCCGAAGACAAGAACCGAATCTCGTAAGCCGTTTTTCGGTGTCGCGTTTACATGTGCGGTTTGAATCGTTTTTGCTGTCACTGTCGAAAATCGGATTTCCGATCGTCATTTGTTTTACACGAGTGGCCGCTGGCAGTCAGATCTTGTGTTCGTCGCTTGTACTAGTTTGATAGCCGGATGGCAGCTTCAGCGTTCGTAACTGATTTGATCGTGGCATTTGTTATGTTTTTCTATAAAGAGGGAATATGAATATCAAATAAACGCGGGTGAACTTGTGCGGAGGAGGTTGTTTAAAAAGCGATGCCTCTGAATATTATCAACACAACATATTCCACCAGAAACGTATATTTTCCATCCACCGAGATCGCGCAGTGCGTGGAAGAAAGTGCGAAGTGATCACTGGTGGAATGTAATTGTATTGCAGCGTTTTGGGGAATCCGAGTGGCTTGAAAATTTCCGCATGAGGAAAGAAACATTCCGATACTTTTGCTTCGAATTACCAAGGGCATTATCGCCTGCTGCGGATTTCATTCGTGAACCGCTGCCACTAGTGAAGAGAGTGGCAATAGCTCTGTTAAATTGGCAAGCTGGGCAGAGTACAGACTAGTAGCAAATCAGTTTGGTGTGCATAAAAGCTCTGTGCACGAAGAATGTATTCGTTTATTAAGGCTGTGAATACTGCTTTGTTGACAAAAATTATAAAAATGCCAGACGCTGAGGAAGCAGAATCAGTAATCAGTTCTCCAAAATGACAGGCTTCCCACAGGTCGTAGGAACAATCGATGGCACTCACATTCCTGTGTTAGCTCCTCAGGAGGGATATTCAGATTTTGTGAACAGGAAGGGATGGACATCACTTGTTCTTCAGGCAGTTGTTGACTGTTATAATTGGTAAATGAATATGAACTAATGTGAATGAAATTGATATTACAGTTGTCCAAAAGCAATATACAAAATTTTGACTTTGTACAGTTTTAGGAACATCAATATCAGCCATACCAGAAATGTTCATGATGCATCAGTAGTGAAGGATTCACAGCTGTATAAAATGGCCAACAGAAATAAGATATTGTTTTGTACATACCCAGTAGTTAATGTAGCAATGAGTGTAATTTCCTCGGTGGCTATAACGTGCAGTTTCATGCACTTACTTGTGAGTGACTTACATTTGTCCAGTCAAGTGGTAAGATTCTATTGCATGTTTCCAAAACATACAAACATTAACTCATGAATTACTTTATACCAAATTTAAACTAATTTGTTTGGTAAGTAAAAAAAACAGTGTAGTTGTAGGTTTGGCAAGGTAACTGATGGTAAAAAGGGCAGCTGCTCAAACTACACATCCGGAGAACTTGTTTCAAAAATAAAATAGTAAAAAGAGGTGCATGTCTTGAGTATAGATAATTTACAGTAATCCCATATAAAGTAGCAGCAGTTGTTACATATAGGCCTAAAGGACTTGCATTTCCAAATAGCAATAGTGAAACTATCAACTTTTAAATCAGCAAACCTACTGACATTTTTTAATAATGTTTCACACGTAGTTCCATAGTAACAACATAAAAATAAAATAAAGTGAAAGTTAAATGTTGAATTTAACTTAATACACTTTGAACACTTCAGAAAACATTCTTCAAAGATAAAAGTGCAGAAGAGATATGTCATGTTTCTGTGCTTTAGTGGTTAGGTTGTAACTTTATCATTTCGTTTAAATTGTTCCATCAGCCAGCATTTTATCATATATAAACAATTTGAAATAAAATATATTTTGTGGACTTCTGCAGTTCTCAAGGGCAACGGCCTTGCCGCAGTGGATACACCGGTTCCCATCAGATCACCGAAGTTAAGCAATATCGGACGTGGCCTTCGCTTGGATGGGTGACCATCCTGGCCGCCATGTGCTGTTGCCATTTTTCAGGGTGCACTCAGCCCCATCATCCCAATTGAGGAGCTACTCGACTGAATAGTAGCGGCTCTGGTCAAAGAAAACGATCATAATGACCAGGAGAGCGGTGTGCTGTCCACACGCCCCTCCTATCCAGGCAGGACAACTCGGAATGTAAAGGAGAAATCTAATGCGAAATAGAAATTCTTAGCAGCTTTCATATTTTCTAGAGTGTTGTTAGAACGACTACTCTACTGTAAACAAGTGTTAACAATGAACTGTTTCTCAATGGTGGAAAATCATTGCTAACTTGACAAACACTTTCTACCAGCTATCACAACTGTAACTTGTCTAAGCTCATGGTGATTAACGAAAGAAATAAAAAGATTACCCAATGTTTGTCCACTACATGTAATCTTAATGCCTTAGGATTTCATTAAAATTACTCACAGCCATGACTTTCATATTTTGAAATTTCACGCATAGGCAGGCCCACTCGTGGAATGCCTGATGTATATTCCAAATAGAAGTAATATGCCAGAATGAGATTTTCACTCTGCAGCAGAGTGTGCGCTGATATGAAACTTCCTGGCAGATTAAAACTGTGTGCCCGACCGAGACTCAAACTCGGGACCTTTGCGTTTCACGGGCAAGTGCTCTACCATCTGAGCTACCGAAGCACGACTCACGCCCGGCCCCCACAGCTTTACTTCTGCCAGTATCTCGTCTCCTACCTTCCAAACTTTACAGAAGTTCTCCTGCAAACCTGCCAGGAAGTTTCATATCAGCGCACACTCTGCTGCAGAGTGAAAATCTCATTCTGGAAACATCCCCCAGGTTGTGGCTAAGCCATGTCTCCGCAGTATCCTTTTTTCAGGAGTGCTAGTTCTGCAAGGTTCGCAGGAGAGCTTCTGTAAAGTCTGGAAGGTAGGAGACGAGATACTGGCAGAAGTAAAGCTGTGGGGACTGGGCGTGAGTCGTGCTTCGGTAGCTCAGATGGTAGAGCACTTTCCCACGAAAGGCAAAGGTCCCGAGTTCGAGTCTCGGTTGGGCACACAGTTTTAATCTGCCAGGAAGTTTCAGCAGTAATATGTGTTATATCAGTGATTCAGTATATACTAAGTAGTTATTTTTCACATACAACAACATGATAATTTATGCTAAGTTTAAAGTTATTACTCCTTTGAAGTATTTAAACAAATTCTATTGTAATATTGTCTATTAACGTTAACTTTTTTTCTTAAGCACCATGCACAATCACTGTTCTGCCAAATTTCCTGCTTGGAGATGCAGCATATCCCCTCCTGCCATGGTTCATGAAACCATATGCAGGGACTGTGTCACCTGAAGAAGAAAGTTTTGGTGTTTATTTGAGCTCCACTAGAACTGTTGTTGAGAATGCTCTTCGTAGGCTCAAAGTTCGTTGGGAGTTGCCTTGCCAAATGCATAGATATAAACTATCAATTTGTGCCTCAACTTGTTGCTACATGTTGTGTACTCCATAACATCACTGAAATGCACAAAGGTCACTTCAGGGAAAGCTGGCTAAATGATGTGGACAGGGGAAATGAAATGTTCCCTCAACCAAACGAATATACTTACACAGAAGCTTACCAAGATGCTGAAAGGATAAGAGACTGTCTAAAACAGATTGTGTTTCCAATTATCCATTAAGGAGATCTCAATTAAGATTTCAATAAGCTCATTGTAATTAAGTGTGTATAAATACTTGTAAATCAGATCAAATTTGGTAGTTATGAAATGAAAACATATAATTTCAGTAACTCTTTTTTATTTGTTGTACTTCAATTTACAGTGTACAAAAAGCTCACTGTCTGTAACTGGAGATGGATGGGGCAGTGGAGGTGGATCGGGGAGGGGATAGAGTTGGAGAAGGGGTGGTTGGGTGGAAAAAACCAGTCTGTGGAAAGAACTGTGGTGTTTGCTGTTAGAGCATGAAGTGGAGTTGAGTGTTCTGCCCACTAATGGCGTGAAGGCCACTTAAAATGAGTTTACTAATTGTTTTGTCTCTTCCACATGCCTACTTTGGATATTCTCCAACAGCTGCTTTGCGCACTGTCTGTCTTTCTCAAATTCTTCTGACAACCTGTAACATTTTACAGAAATTAGCACAGTATTGATGATGAACTTTCAAAGTTAAATTTTTATCAAACAAATGCAAAGTAATGCTGGCAACAAACAAAATAAAATGTTACTTATTTTGTAAGCAATTTGGATTGTGTAAAGGGACAATTCCATATCAAACAGCCACACAGTTTTCTAAATTTAATTTGTTTTCTGAATCTACAAAAGTTATATTTTACTGTACTACAAAAATTACTTAAGTCACTACATTTCTTGTAATGTAGTTAAACTTGGGACTTCTGTAGATGAAGATGGAGAACACAATTGGCTTTTACATTGCAGTCATAGTTGTTTCAATTCTAAAGTTTAAAGAGCAAACCTTATCTTTCACTTGAACTTCAGTTAAAAAAACGGAAAGTATTAAATATGCAGCAAATTCATAAAAATGAGTATGCATTTAATTTCAAACAATGGAAAATCCAGGATGGAATATAGTGGAGATGCTGATTGCACACACGTCTGCAGTCGCCGTCTCAGAGAGCAGAGAGAGAGTGTGTGTGTGTGTGTGTGTGTGTGTGTGTGTGTGTGTGTGTGTGTGTGTGTGTGTGTGTGTGTGTGTGAGTGAGAGTGAGAGAGAGAGAGAGTGAGAGAGAGATGGCCGAAAGCTTTAATTGTGTGAATGTTTTTGTTGTGCCTATCGCGACTCAGCGTCTCCGCTATATGGTGAGTAGCAACTTTCCTTCTATGGTATTGTATACATTTAATTTAGTTTTTCACCTGTGACACAAAACATGAAAAAGTGTTTTCTCTATCTCAACAATATTAATTGAGTTTATTTAGGTTACAAATAAGGAAAACCAATAAAAACATCCAGTTACCAATAAAACAATAGGTAACACGTAAATGACCATGTTTAAATGTAGAAGATGTCACTGGGTCATATGGGACAACTAAGGAGGATGACTGCAAATAGACTGAAAGAAAGATAACTAGACAGAAGGAGATGGGGAAAAGGTTTTGTGTACAAGTTACATAAAGAACTCAGCAGAGGTGTTCAGAATTGAAGAGTCAGCTATATCCTAGATCGAACTTTAACAAGCTGAACAGGCCTATAAGTGACTTACAGCTAACAGTTTAAGTCTTAACCTCACAAAGACACAAATTATGCAATTTTAGAGAAACAACATATTAACACCAGAAGCAGGCATTAATGGTCAAACACTGAATGGAGCACAGTGTGTAAAATTCCTTGGAGTACAGCAGGATAACAAGTTAAAGTCGAGTCAACGCATAGATAAACTAATCACGAAACTTAGTTCAGCATGTTATGCTATTAGAAGCATCTCCCATTGTGTTGACCTAAAGACAAGAGTGTTGGCTTATTGGCTTATTTTGCATATTTTCATTTCCTGTTGTCATATGGAATTATCTTCTGGGGAAGTACACCTAAAGTAAATAAAGTTTCTTGCAACAGAAGTGAGAGGTAAGAATATTGTGTAAAGTGGATAACTGTACATCTTGCAGAAGCCTTTTTAAGGACCTAGGAATACTTGCACTCACTTCCCAGTACATTTACTCCACTGTGGGCTTTGTTGCTGATAATAAAGATCTTTTCTAGCGGTATTGTGATATACACAGTCACAATACAAGAATGGAGTGATACTGGGCACTAGGGAAAGAACATCACACACACAAAGAAGTATGAGTCAACATACCCCAAGAAGAGTGAAACAGAAGAAGTAACATTCATAGATATTTTCATCATGAAGAGAACTGTCTTGTTAGAGCAAATTCAATGTTTCCAAAATAAAATGTGTGCAAAATTCAGAGTTCTTGTAAAATGTTTGCTGCCCCTTCTGTGACAAAGTTTTAATGATGATTAACAACTCACTTTGAAAACTTTTGATATTTATAGTTTAAGAGAAGGTACACCAATGAAATTCTTGATTTCTATGTTTACTTTTTACTTTTCAACTTTTGACTGTCGAAAAATGTGGTGCAACTGTCCCAACTGTGAAGGTGAAATTCCACATAGGTCCTCCCTTTATAGATTTGTGCCATGTAAGTTAAACACATATTCATGCGAGTTTCCCACTACATTAATGCTTTGTACAATTAACTGTAATGAACAGGGGGTATCTCCCAAAGGATTCCCATTGCTTCTGTTGTACAGCATTTTAACAGTCACATGTCGATGAAAAGAAAAAGACTTAGGCTACCATTTTTGCTGATCCTTTTGGACTTCCAGGTGGTTTGCACAGATATCCTTTGCAAATGCTGCAAGAGCCCCAGCATAATCCGATTTGCCAGTATCAGATTTTCGTCCTGAATAAGAAGTATGATGTTGGATATATACATAATTTTTTGTGAAACCAATAGTATGGCTTTGCACCAAAATGCGAATGAATACTAAGCAAGCATGACACCTGGAGTGTGATATCCCAATCCCCCTCAACCTGTCCCACTCGAATCTTAGTTTTGAAACCAGTGTAGCCTGTAATGTAGCCCGAGATCTAGGTTAGTTCGGAATGTGTGAATTTGGCTTTGAGTTAGTGAAATAAATTTATAACATTGTCAACAGAAAAATTATGATAGGTAATGGTCACGTAAATTATGAACATTTGATGCTTATTATACACATACACTCTACAGAAACAACGAAAAATGCAAGTTGAGGGGGGAGGGGGGGGGGTTGCAAAGTAATTTAATATGAGCACTGTGTAATTAGTAAGCCACTACAACCAACAGATGTACAATGACACCATAAAGACATCCACTACTGTCTGTCACTCACAAAATTCATTTTCAACAGGCAAGCTTTCAAATGTAAGCAGCACTCACTTTTTGCTCGTCTGCTGGTTGCAGACACCGTAAAATTCGGCGAGTCATCTGGAGAAACTGTAAATGCAACCTCATGTTGCGGTTCTGATGTTGAAGTTTCGGTTCCTGTGTCAGTTTCTGAAGATTCTGTACAATAAAGAAATGTACAATGTAGCGTTTCATTTAATATTATAAATATAAAAGTAACGAAACTGCTGAATTCTTACTATAGCCAAACTCTTACCTTCTCCACATGGTGTAGAATCTACACCACATTCTAGCAATAAAGCTGACGGCCTCTCATCAAGGAGACTTACCATTTCATCGTAAAACGGAAAATCCGAACGATCATTACCGCTTATAGTATTTCACCTCTTGACATCATTGAAGTTTCTCTTCAGAGATTTCCACTTCGATCTGAAATACAGTAGCATTGCGAGGTACATCGAATTTAAACGCAGATAAAATTTTAGATTTAAGTCACGCATATTATTACTATGTAAAGAGTAAACCAACCTTAACTGATCTGGTGTACGTATATATCCGTCGTCAGTCATGGCTTTCGGCAGCTCAGCAAAAATATCCGCATTCCTAAATCTCTTGCCATCCATCAAATGCAATATGTGCTTTTCTTCTATAAGATCGAGCATATGGATCACATCCTGCTCTGTCCAGTATTTCTTCTTCGCTGAAGATGCGTTTGCTTCGGCCATATTTCCCGACAAAAAATGAAATGATCATATGGCATTGTTGGCCGGGAGGCCTCAAACGGAGCAGTTCGGCTGCCGTATTACAAACCCTTTTTAGTTGACACCACTTCGGCGACTTGCGGGTCAAAGATGATGAAGCACACACAACACCCAGCCCCTGCCGGGAATCGAACCCGGGCCCCTTGCGGGGTAGGTGGAAACGCTACCGCTACGCTACGTGGATATTTCCCTACATTTCACAGATAACAAGAAATGCAAACAAACTGACAGCCCAATACCGCTTCAAAATCGGTTGAGCGTTTACATGGGCGCAAAATGCGGAACTGAAAACCACCAACTAGAAGCGGATTTCCAGATTCCCTTGTGGAGTGTTTACATGACCAACCAGAAGCGGAACTGGGAAATCGATTTACGAATTCCGGTTTTGGGAGCCCATGTAAACACACCAACTGTGTGTTAACGAAATTGTGGCGCTCGACATCTTTGGCCGCCATGTTGCTGAACGTATATCTGTCTCTCTCTATCCAACTGTCAGTATACAGTTGTTCCGCAAGTAGACGAGTAAACCTTTATTTTGCCATTATTATGGACACAAAACATCACATTTTATCTGAATTTTGTATTTTTGACATTCCTGACTGCTCAGTCTGGCAATTATTTGAACAGAAAGCATTAAATACCCACAGAAAATAAAGAACCTACTGTTTAAAATATCCTCTTCACATTATCAGCTGAAAAACTGTAAAGCAAAACTTCCTGGAAGACACAGCAATTCTGTAATTTGATTGTAACTATTATTACGTTTCGTTAAAAATTTGACGACCTTCATTCGAAATAAAATGCGCTATGTAGGGAGTGGGTGGGGCTAGTAGAGACGGTTTTTATATTTCACGATTTATCTCGGAACAGTTTGAGGCAGATTTTTAAGATTTAATGTATTTCGATTAACCAGTTTTCATACTAAAAGAATCATTAATGTGATTCTATGTTTAGTTGTCCTTTTTTTAAAAAAAGTTCATTGATCAGCTGTGACGCTGTCGAAATCTTTTTGTTTCGTCGGCCTACAGCCATTTGCAATCTTATTCTCTTCTTTCTTAAATTTGTTTTTGTTGGTGAAGGGAGGTTTGCCTGAATTCCTTTATTTTCAGCAACTGCTTCAGGTGACTTTTCCAGTTGTACACCTGCGTGATTTACATCCTGCAAGGAAGGAGGATATTGTAATTTTGCATACATCACAACAGTTCAAAATTGTAGAACCTTCATAAGCAAGCTTAAAACAATAATTATAAATATAGGCTCTTGACGTTTATTTTGTTTAGACCTATACAATTATAATTCAAAGCTTGTAATATATTCCACTTACTTGAGTACTAGCAGGTTCTTTACGAACCAACTGTCGCCTTGCAGTCATCTTTTTCTGCATATGTTTCGGAAAATCAAAGACGGATGGACGGCATCTTCTTTTAACAGTCGTAATGATGCTCCTGGCCTCACCTGATAGCAATTTTCGGTAAAGTATCTGCTACATATCATACTGTACGCAGTAGGTGACCACTTGTCTCTACGAATTGCTTGCGCCCATAATTTCAGAATTTCTTGGCGAGAAAATAGAAACCTGCATAAACAAGAGGCAAATACCGAAATGAATCCAAGAAATATCGTCTGCAGTAGTGCAATTTATATATGAAATACAGCGCGTCAGAAACACTAGTTCTGAACAAAAATATAACTTACCTATGAAACTGAACTCCACTGCCTTTCCTCTGGAGTTCTTTACAACCATAACCTACACAATATTTCACCATTATAGCTTCACAAACTTAATAAATCGCTCATAAATGAATGATTATCAAACTACAGAAAGTACAAAACAACACAACCTATACGTACGGCGTTGCCAACCTAACAAAAATTGATCGTCATGAATTCCAAGGGTCCAAAGCACAGCAATTGTGTATCATGTTTTTATTGAGATGACTGGTGCCAAAGCAGCGGCAAATTATAGGGTACTATTTTAAATCTCCGGTGTGGATTTGTTCCGTCGGGTTCAAAATAAATTCTCGGGAGGTGCCGGCCGAAATTAAGCCCCGTACAAAACATTCATCGTTTTGCCACGGTTGAGGGGGGGACAAAAGCAGTTTTTGTTGCGTTGCGTGCAGTAACACCGGAATATTTGCCCTGATCGCAGAAATCCAACTATGAAAAGAAAATTTAAAAAATAATGTTTATTACATGTTAAACATGCTGGTCTTTCACTTATCAAATAAACAGTAAATTCTAGAAGCCTTCTGCATTCAGTACAAATTTTCATGTCTCATGTTTGGCATCAAGTCAGCGCTTGTTACTGTAATTAAATCTCAATAGTATTTACTATATGAGTTAAGGTCAAACAGCAAAAAATAAGAGGTCATATGAGTTTCATTCCGCGAAAAAATGACACTTCTGTTTTGGGACACCATAATGGCAACACCAAGCATGCAAAAGAGGCCTCAAACGATAATACCAAAGACTGAACCACAGACTAAATCAAACATTCCACTGCGTCGCTCTTTTCTGACCAACGAGAGATCCGTGGTATGTGGTTTGGTTCGTTGATCAGCATCATTTGGTCTTATCGTCTACAGGCGCTTTAGGGAGCGAGTCAGATTATTACACCAAAACGAAAATAAGCCCATAACGCCAGCAACCCAGTTGCCATTAATACATGGTTTTCTTATTTTAATGGCATAGAGTAAACCGGACGACACACAGAACCAACTCACGATAAATGAAAACAACCAGTAAACAGCACCCAAACTTCCTTACTTCTGTGCTCTACTAAGTAATCGCTGATCTCCCTCAATAAGCAGTAATGGAGTGGCATTATATCATTCAGTTTGATTTTCTCATAATTGCTTGTATTCTAAATATAAAATGAAAATCGCTTATTTATAGCTCGTTAGACAAGATAGAAACTGTAGTTTGAATCAAGTGAAGTATCTAGAAACTGTAGAAATTCATATTCTTACCAGAAAATTATGATTCGGCTTCCCACGCAGGCTGATAGCTTCGCATGGCAAGTAGTTTAGATAGTACATACCTACTTCCTCTCTTTCAGTTAATATACTCTGAAAATCAGAGCATCAGCGAACACATCAATAAACAAAACAACCAAAAAAACCACTACCACATAGAACTAAACCCGCAACTTTCCGAAGCTGTGTTCGGAATAAATTACTTCTTTGGTGAATGCAAGAAAGAGTCAGAAATGGATGCAATGCTGTACTTAAGTCTTCCTCGCGCTCTGTTCGAAGTTTCGTTTGTGTTATTGCCATTCACATTCGTTCCATTAGTCTGTTCAAAACTGAGTGCACGTGAAACCTGTGGATTTCGCAGCATCATGTTTCTTCTTGTATCTCCACTGTAAATCATAATCACAAATTTCCCTTTAGTTCCTGAAGGGAGAAACAAAAATTTGTATCAGGCACTGCTCCAGCTAGCAATGTTTTAACATGCCATGACATCGACTTGTGCTACACTTCTGTCTATATCTTGCAGCTGTCGACATGAAGCTAACACCAAACACCGGAAACGAAAAAAATAACAGATGTATCGACTGATTTGGAGAGAAGGAGCATATCTGTAAAAGTAAATATGTAATATTTGAAGTAAAATAGTAGTACAGTTACGCAGAAAATAATACTGATCTCTAACGTCGAACAGTTGTAGAATTTTGGAACACATATTATGTTCGAGTGTAATGACTTTTCTGGAGACTAGAAATCTACTCTGTAGGAATCAGTATGGGTTTCGAAAAAGACGGTCGTGTGAAACCCAGCTCGCGCTATTCGTCCACAAGACTCAGAGGGTCATAGACACGGGTTCACGGGTAGATGCCGTGTTTCTTGACTTCCGCAAGGCGTTCGATACAGTTCCCCACAGTCGTTTAATGAACAAAGTAAGAGCATATGGACTATCAGACCAATTGTGTGATTGGATTGAAGAGTTCCTAGATAACAGAACGTAGCATGTCATTCTCAATGGAGAGAAGTCTTCCGAAGTAAGATGATTTCAGGTGTGCTGCAGGGGAGTGTCGTAGGACCGTTGCTATTCACAGTATACATAAATGATCTTGTGGACGACATCGGAAGTTCACTGAGGCTTTTTGCGGATGATGCTGTGGTATATCGAGAGGCTGTAACATTTGAAAATTGTACTGAAATGCAGGACGATCTGCAGAGAATTGACGCATGGTGCAGGGAATGGCAATTGAATCTCAATGTAGACAAGTGTAATGTGCTGCGAATACATAGAAAGATAGATCACTTATCATTTAGCTACATATAGCAGGTCAGCAACTGGAAGCAGTTAATTCCATAAATTATCTGAGAGTACGCATTAGGAGAGATTTAAAATGGAATGATCATATAAAGTTGATCGTTGGTAAAGCAGATGCCAGATTGAGATTCATTGGAAGAATCCTAAGGAAATGCAATCCGAAAACAAAGGAAGTAGGTTACAGTACGCTTGTTCGCCCATTGCTCGAATACTGCTCAGCAGTGTGGGATCCGTACCAGGTAGGGTTGATAGAAGAGATAGAGAAGATCCAACGGAGAGCAGCGCGCTTCGTTACAGGATCATTTAGTAATCGCGAAAGCGTTACGGAGGTGATAGATAAACTCCAGTGGAAGACTCTGCAGGAGAGACGCTCAGTAGATTGGTACGGGCTTTTGTTGAAGTTGCGAGAACATACCTTCACCGAAAAGTCAAGCAGTATATTGCTCCCTCCTACGTATATCTCGCGAAGAGACCATGAGGATAAAATCAGAGAGATTAGAGTCCACACAGAAGCATATCGACAGTCCTTCTTTCCACGAACGATACGAGACTGGAATAGAAGGGAGAACCGATAGAGGTACTCAAGGTACGCTCCGCCACACTGCGTCAGGTGGCTTGCGGAGTATGGATGTAGATGTAGATGTAGATACTTCCCCAATTTCTCTATTGCTGAAATTTTTTTCCTAAAAATTTCCGCAAGTTTTCGTTTCCGCAAACGTTACCCCAAAACAATATTTTCCCCTAAAATTGCGGAATAAACTGAATCTGGAGGCACTGGATCCTTACCAGGAGGGCTGACAGAACAGAGAGAAAAGATCCAACCAAGAACAGTACGTTTCGACACGGGTTTGCTTAGCCAACTCGAGAGTGTTACAGAGATGCTCAATAGACTCCAGTGGCGGACGTTAAAAGAGAGGCCTTTTGCCTCAGGGAGAGTTTTGCTATTGAAATTTCGAATGAGCACTTTCCAGGAAGAGTCGGGCAACATAATATTCCCTCCCACATACATCTCACAAAATGACCACGACGACAAAATTCAAGAAATTAGAGCTAATACAGAGGTTTACCTACAAACATTTTTCCCACACGTCATTCGCTATTGTTGCAACAGGGAAGTAGGGGTCTGTTAGTTGTACCAAAAGTACCCTCCGCCACATACCGTTAGGTGACTTTCGGAGTATGACGTAGATACATTTTTTCTTCGTCTGTCTGCTCAACCGCTAATTGAATGGTGTCGTCTTTTTTGTTCACTCGGACTTTGCTTTGAATGTCTTCGTATCATCTTTGTTACTTTCACTTTTTCCTTACAAGTAACACACACATTCATACCACAATTTTACATCCGCATTTCAGTTTATTCTGTATTTTCTTTCGTCACCATGCCTTCCACGTGCTCTGTTCGAAGTTTCTTTTGTGTTATTGCCATTCACGTTCGTTCCATTACTCTGTTCAAAACTGAGTGCACTTAAAACCCATGGATTTCACAGCATCATCTTTCTTCTTGTATCTCCACTAGCTTCCATCAGTTTCCAAGGTAAGATCTTTCCCTTTCCAGCTCTTTCTTTTTCGCTTTAGCAGTTTCCATTTTCTTCTTTTTGACAGAAAACGTGTATTTTAAACATTTATTTGCCTTATATAAATCATCCTGTTCATTTTCATACCGGTACGTTTTCTTAGTGCAGATATTTTCTTTCAAACCACTGCATCTATTCTTTAATCTGGAAACTTCTGCTAGATCCGATTCTGGAGCTGCAACATTCAGCTTCCATACATCTAGTTCGAATGTATTTGTGTGTAATGCCTCGGATAATGTTAACATTTACGCCTTGTCCATATCTCGTGTCTCTTCGTTTATTATAGCTTCTGGTTAGGCAAATGCCATTTCTGAGGCGGCCACCACAGATCCGCTTTTTCTTGTGCTCACCAGTTGCAACTCAAGTAGGTGTCACGTAGGTGGGCCAGATTTTATCTACATCTACACATAAATCTACTTTCTGCAAACCACTGTGGTCCTCGCCTTGAGTTCACATGGATAATTAAGAAGGACAATATACAGTGTAAAACATTTAACCCTTTCACTGCGCATTTACACTCAGCGGCTTCCGCCCTGTGCGCGTTATTTTCACCCGGTGCGTATATATATATATATATATATATATATATATATATATATATATACGACTGTAGCAGTCGACCGTTATTATTGAGATAAAAATGAGACGCGAAATCCAGTATTGTCGGTGTAAATCGTTTCCTTTTTCTAAATCTTTGTTCAGAAAGTCTTATTTTGTTCAAAAAAGGTACTTTATTAGGAGAAAAAAATACAAAACATATTACATTAGTAATACTTCAAAGTGTGATATTTCTCGAAACAAAAATTCAAACATAAAGGCACATTACATTTTACACAAATATATCTTGTGTCACTTAGTTTATCATGTTTTGCACATACAATACACCTTCTCTGGGCGGCCTTCATCTTTGAAGTTCCTGGGATTAGCGAGATAAAGTGGCGCTCGGTTAGGCGTAAGGGATTGTCACCATCAGCCGATCTTCTTCCACGACGTCCGTCTGTTTGTGGTTGGTGGTGAATCTTTAGGATCTCCTTGATAAGTTTCTGTTGAAAATCAGATACTGAAATATTTCGTCCTGTTTGAGTTTTATATAATGCATGCGCATTGAGCAGAGACAGATCCACCAAATGAAAAAATACTTTTTTAAACCATTTTACAGTTTTTCGTACACATTCTACTGAACTTATCATCATGTCGCTCCTGTCGATGGCCCCCATATTTTCAGTGTAGCTTACGAAGCAAGTTGGTTTTTTTTGGTTCATTCGTGGTTCTGTCAATTTTGTCAGTCGCTGTAATTTCACTTGTATGAAGAGTTGAAAGCATCCTCACTTCCTGCTTGTCCTGCCACTTCAGAGCAAGAAGTTTATCTGTTGACATAAACTCGATCTCGCCTTTTCTAAGTTTTTTTGATAAAGCAGGCATGCCTTTGCGGTTTGTTCTCACAACTGCACAGGCATTAGTCACTCTGTCACGCAAATAAGAAAATAACGTTGGGCTAGTGTACCAATTGTCAACATATAATGTGTGACCTTTACCAAGGTAACGTTCAAGTAAAGTGAGAACAATGCTTCCAGGTATTCCAACATTTACACCAGTTTCTTTTTTTACGTCTGTTGCTGCACCCACATAAATAATAAAGTCAAAAATATAACCAGTTTCACAATAACATTACACAAAAAATTTTGCACCAAATCTGAGGCGTTTGGAAGGAATGCACTGCTTGAAGAAGACACGACCTCTAAAGAGAACTAAACTTTCGTCAGTGCACAAATTTTTAAAAAGATAGAAAGCACCTGGAAATACTTTTCTTAAGTGATCCACAATTCGACGTAATTTCCAGTTTTTGTCATCTCGAGGGTCCTTACTGTTATCAGCAAAATGTGACATTCTAAGTAACAGAAGATATCTATCTCTCGCCATGATTTGCGCAAACATTGGAGTAGACAGTAGCTGATCATTGGTCCAATACTGTTTATTTCATTTTTTCTCACTTGAGCCATCAGAAAATTTACAGCAAGGAAACAGTAAAATTCGTCACTGTTTGTGTTTTTCCAACGTCGCAGCCTTGATTTTTCACTGGCATCATTGCAAAGGTGTTCATAATATAAATTTCATTGCTCAGCTATGTACCTCACAATTTCTTGGCTAAAAAAAACTTGGAAGCAGTCGTATATATCATCTAAATTGACGATTTTGCAACTGGAACCACTGTTATCGAAATTATACACTTTGTGGTCTAAATCAGAGTCTTTCCATGTAAATCAACTGTTTTGTGTCTCTTAGGAGATTTTTCAGGCATACGCTCAGGCTCTTCTTCGGAATCGGAGAAAGAATCGACGATAACATCAATATCTGGTTCTGCATTTACTGGTTCAACGATTGTTGGACAGATTTATCTGCCAGCTCTTCGTCGTCATTATCTGTCCACCCATAATCATCTGGACTGGGCATGATGATGTCCTCTTCGACACTTTGGTTTAGAATACACAGCAGCTCATTGTCTGTAAACGGACGGTAACGTCGCATCATTTTATTCGGTAACGCGGAAACGGCCGCACACAAACTAGGTAATATAGCGATACGAATGAACTCAGCAAAAAGAGAATTCAGCATTCAATAGTCGTTCAGGTATTTCCTAGTATTCCAACAATTAAACTGCATACTTGCGCAACAATTACCTCCGACTCGCTGGCCCGATTGTCGGCATTATACGTAACTGTACGACTGTAGCAGGAAACCGCTGTATGTATTTTTTATAGCAAATAGTATATATATGTCTGGAGCACTGAAACGATTAGCGTATATTTACGTCTGGAGCAGTGACAGGGTTAATTATTGACATTTCGTATTTCCGTCAGTAAATTCGTAATAAAAGACATCAGAAAATGCCATGTTTAGTTAGTGGTGCAGATTAAATTCAATTCTGTGTATTGATAGTCACTGTATACTTGTAGTTATTGTATGCATTTTTGTATGTATGTCAACGAAAGAAAATTTCACTGAGTGGCACTATGTGTTTGCAGCATACTGAACTTGTGTTTGCCATTTTTTCTTTAGTCAAGGGCATCATCACAGTCTAATATACTGGGTGATCAAAAAGTGAGTATAAATTTGAAAACTTAATAAACTACGGAATAATAATGTAGATAGAGAGGTAAAAATTGACACACAAGCTTGGAATGACGTGGGGTTTTATTAGAAAAAAAAAGTTCACAAAATGTCCGACAGATGGCGCTGGACAGCAAAACGTCAGTGACTGCACATGACAATCGTGTATAAAAGGAGCTGTAATGAGGGACAGAATCAATCCTTGAACGCCATGCTCTCCACCTTGCCTATCGAATCCGTCTCCCCTCCCCTACGCGGATCCTGTACGATCTCCTCCCCTTCCCCCACCTCCTCCTTTTCCTTGAAAGGATACGGATCCTGTACACCTCCCGTAAACTCTATCCTCCTCACCCGCTCGTCTCTCCGGTCCTCTCCCACCCCCGCCCGCTGCCGCGCCTGTACTCCCACGTCCCACCCAGTCTCCATCTCTCCACCCTCCTTACCCTCTCCCAAGGTGGCTTCCGCCAGCTCCCCCTCCCTGATGATGTCCTCCTCCCCTCCATCTACCCCTCCTACCAACTTTGATCCTCCCTCCCTCTTCCTGTATCTGTTCCTTTGGGCGCCGGCCGCAGTGGTCTAGCGGTTCTGGTGCTGCAGTCCAGAACCGCGGGACTGCTACGGTCGCAGGTTCGAATCCTGCCTCGGGCATGGGTGTGTGTGATGTCCTTGGGTTAGTTAGGTTTAAGTAGTTCTAAGTTCTAGGGGACTTATGACCTAAGATGTTGAGTCCCATAGTGCTCAGAGCCATTTGAACCATTTTTTTCCTTTGGGCACCCTCCATCCCTCCCTCCCTTCTCCCCACTTCCCCCCGGGCCTCCCCTCCCCTGTCCTTCTACTCCTCCTCCCCTCTCCTCAGCCATTGGCATCTCTGTTCTCCCCTCTCCACCCTCTCCACCCGCCCTCACCCTTCTTCCCCTCTTGGTAGGTCCCCGGCCTCGCACACGCTAAGTGGACTTTCGTGCACTGGAGATCATCGCCATCTGTGTCTCATGTGTGTGATGTCGTTTAGTGTTTTTTAGTGTCCGCCGTCACGCTTCTCCGTTCACTTGTGCCATCGGATTCATCAGTGTTATGTGCGCCGTGTCAATGTGTTTTCAGTGTCTTTCTCGTCAAGTGTGAACAGCTCCGTGTTTTTTGTGTGACTGTGACCACTATTTTTTTGCCCGTCTCTATGTTCATTTTCATTCTCCATTCTTGTACTGTGATTGTCAACTCTATGGCTGAAGAGCGGCGTAGCATGCCGCTGACAGCCTACCTGATTGTTCAGGTGTTAAAATAACAATAAAGTAAAAAAAAAAGGGACAGAATCAGATGCGCCAGCAGTCGCAGCATGTTGACATTACCTGAAAAGGCGCTTTTAGTGAAGCTATATTATCAGAATGGGGAATGTGCTATTCAGCATTACGATTCTATCGCCATAGGAAGGGGATTCGAATGGGTAAAGGTCCGTTGACAAATGCAGCTGAGGCGAGAATGATTTCGAAGTTCGAAGCCACGGGTTGTTTAGACGATAGACCCTGTAGTGGCCAACCGAGCACAAGGCGTAATGCTACTGAGACAGTTCAGGAAGAAATGGAGACTGTAGCGGGTTCGTCTATGCATGAGGAAGTCAGCCCTCTTGCAGTTGCATGTCGCACTGGCATTCCATACACTAATGTTCGGTTGGCACTTACGCGTACCCTCCGATGCTATCCATACAAAATCCATCGGTATCATGAACTGTTACCTGGCGATTTAGTGAAGCGGAGGGCATTTGCGGTGTGGGCGTTTCAAAAGATGGCGGAAGATGACGATTGGTTCAGTAACGTGTTGTGGACCGACGAAGCTCATTTCACCCTCCGAGGGTCTGTCAACGCCCACAACTGCAGAATTTGGGCTATCGAAAATCCTAGAACTGTCGTGGAAACTCCATTGCACGACGAGAAAGTCACGGTATTTTTCGGATTTACCATATCTATCGTTATCGGGCCTTTTTTCTTCGAGGAAATGCGTGATTCTGGTTTTGTAACTGCTAACATGATGGGTGAGAGGTACGCCGATATGTTACAGAATCGCATCATCCCCAGCCTGGCTGAGCCTGCTGGAATGTACGATGTTTATGCAGGATGGCGCTCCAACCCATATTGCTAGACGCATGAAAGATCTCTTGCGCGTGTCGTTTGGTGATGATCGTCTGCTCAGCCGTCAGTTTCGTCATGCTTGGCCTCCCAGGTCCCCAGACCTCAGTCCGTGCGATTGTTGGCTTTGGGTTTACCTGAAGTTACAAGTGTATTGTGATCGACCGACATCTTTAGGGATGCAGAAAGACAACATCCGACACCAATGCCTCACCATAACTCCAGATATACTTTACAGTGCTGTTCACAACATTATTCCTCGATGACAGCTATTGTTGAGGAATGATGGTGGACATATTGAGCATTTCCTGTAAAGAACATCATCTTTGCTTTGTTTTACTTTGTTATGCTAATTATTGCTATTCTGATCAGATGAAGCGCCATCTGTTGGACATTTTTTTAACTTTTGTAATTTTTTGGTTCTAATAAAACCCCATGTCATACCAAGCATGTGTCTTAATTTGTACATCTCTATCTACATTATTCCGTGATTTATTCAGTTTTCAAATTTATACTGACTTTTTGATCACCCAGTATATAGTCGTGACACTGGTGAGAAAGTTGCTACTGTTAAGGTGGATTCGCACTTGACAGAACGTCACCATCAGTCCGTCACGTAAAAAGATTCTCCTCTTTAGTTCAGGTGCTGGCATTCACACATGCGGTCATTAACACATCATGTCATGTCAGCATCACGTCAAGATTTCTCAGGAAGAATGTTTCGGCAGGCCATACTGTAGCCTACTTAGCGAGCAAGTGTTACATTAAGTACACAGTGTGAACTAAAACGAAGCTATTCACCACTGACTGCTATTGCGAAAAGATCTTAATATGTACTGGAAGACAATACTTTGTTAAAGTATTTTATTTTATAGACTGAAGGAGTACTTTGGAAAATAAACAATACTTATCTTGTTCAACATACTTTATTCACGATTTTTCCAGTGGAATAGCGAAAAGAAAAACTGTAACTGAAGCTGATGGAGCACGCAGAAGTTTAAAATAAAATACGTAATAAATTAACGACGAACAGCAGGTAGCTGAAATACGCATAAACTTAGCTCAAGTGCATTAAAACGGCCCATCTAGACATACCATAGGCAAACCATCAGCTTCTGTCAAGGTGATATTGGACGTCTGCATCTTGATTTTCTCTTCGTAATTTTTATTGTACCTTGCTTAATAGATTAAAAAAAAAACCGGTGGTTAGATATTCTGAATATTCATAGAACGATGACTCCTCCTCTCCCAGCTCCTGGTAAAGAGTGTGGAAGTCCCTCCCACAGTCTCGATTTTTAATATTCTTCCAACACAGATGCTTTTCACTCTCTGTACCTCATCATCAAGTGCAACATAAACTGCAATGTATTCCTAAAGAAATACTTTCGAGTATCTGTACAATTGCAACTTCTTCCGCTGAAAGCACGGGCATATAGATACAGGGTGACAACTATTGAGCTATATGAGATAAAATCGTCATAACTTCTGAACGGTTTGTGTTATAGGACGTTCAAATTGCAGAGTTGGCCTTGAGGCATGATGGGAATTGGTATGTACATGCACGATTTGATTTAGTGACAAAGCCTACTTTCATTTGAATGGGTCCATGAATAAGCAAAATTGGCGCATTCTGGGACAGAGAATCTGCATTTCGTGAACGAAAAGTCTATTCACCCTCAAAGGATGACTGCGTTGTGTGCAATGTCCAGTCACCTAATAATTAGTACGATATTCCATGATGGCATGGTGTCTCATGAACAGCACATGAAGGTTTTGAAAGATGATTTCATCCTCATTATCCAAAGTGTTCGTGATTTCGGCAGGATGTGGTTCATGCAAGAAGGAGCTCGACCCCATCGAAGCAGGAGAGTATTTGATGTCCTGAAGGAGCACTTTGGGAATTGCATTCTGGCTCTGGGATGCCCAGAGGCCACCAGCATGGGACTCGATTGCCTACCGTATTCTCTGGGTCCGAACACATGTGACTCTTTTTGTGGGGCTATATGAAAGACAAGGTGTTTGTGAATGGTTCCTGGAGATTTACTACGACCGTGTATTTGCAATAAAAATGTTTAAAGAAAAGCAGCTTGAAGTAAATTAATATTGCATAAACGCCAAGAACCTGTTTTACTTCCAGAAACTACAAAAGCAAACCTCTATATGAGAAGTTTCCCAGTCCTGTTAAAATCCTGATAATAAAATCCTTTGATAGTGGAAAACAGTAAAACACTCTGAAGCTAATTTGATAAATAATCACATAGTATACTGTAATTTTGCTTATCAGTAACAATTAAACTCAGATAAATTCGCATGTGAATGTGAATGAATGGAAATATGACGTTAAGTAGCATGTGAACAAAGATCACATAATTTGACAGCTGTCTGATTCAAAGTTCACTCTAATACGCTAACTTGAATCAACGACAAATAACCTATTCCTTTGTAATTGGTCGGTGTGAATAACTTCAATGGCAGATGACTCAACTTACACGTCTGGCCACATTTCACAGTACAGCACATAAATTATCCTGCATAAATGACTGTCTGTACACGTTAAGCACACCCCTCCAAAAGGCACAGACAACGCCTGCAATGACTGGTACAAATACAATGAAAGGTAAAAACATATAAACTGATGGCAATAATTACTGTTAGTGGTGGGATCAACAATCATTGGAGGTGAACAGTCGTTACAATACACTACATTTATTTACAAAGAGAAACATTAAGAGATAGGCTATTACAAAGCAGAAAGAAATTAAAATGGTTACAATTATGAGTTTCTCGAAGAGAGGATTGGTTTGAGCTTTATCTGTTCTGGGTTGGCGTGATGTGGCAACGGCAGTAAAGTAGTTTGAAGTTGCTGATATGAATCCTATAAGTTCATCCAGTCGTGTCCTTGGCATTAATATATCCTGTTTTCTTACACCGTGTTTGGGCTGGTGGTGGTAAACAGTTGTGTAGCATCCATTTGCCATAGGCTGAAACAAAACTGTTTATGCAGCACCTGAAGCTCATATTAGTTCAACAGCAACTTTCACACGCGATAGTTTAGCACAGTCCACATGACATGTTTAAATTAGCATTCCACTTGCCATAATTTGCCAATTGCGAAGTTAGACAGTACATCTACTGTTAGTATTCATGGATCACGATAACACTGTTCCCATGAAAACAGTCACTTACGTAGCAACACAGTTCACAGTTTCCACATTGGCTGTTAGTGTTTTAGCATACATCATATATCGTAGTCAATAAAATGAGCAATATTAAATTCACAGTTAATGTAATGTAGCTCAATGTTAAAACGACGACAATACTGTCTGCTCAAGAGTGCGTTGACACTGCCTCAAGCATCATTCTGCAAAAGCCATCAGTGTTTGCGTAATACGACGTCCGTTTAGAACATGCATCATAAAGGCAAATTTCAAACCGGTCTGACACACGAAAGCCCGGTATTAATATCGCGTTAAACCGGTTAAACACACACCATTACTGCACACAGTTCTTGTTTCCGTAGCGCATCGCTAACGCGCCATCTGCGACTGTCTGCCACACTCGTCGACCTGACAACTATCGATATCTCTCTCGCTTCACAGTTCTTACAACACTTCTGCCTGTTGCATTCCGTTTCACACAATACATTTAATAATACTACTTGAAAGACCATTAGAAAAAAAATCCAATTCTTTACATAAGGAACTCGTATATAAAACAGCAAAGTAGCAAAGTCACACTTCACGTTCTACACTACATAACCAAATGAAAATTATTCTACGTCATCAGGAATATATCTATGAAGTAAAAGGTAGTAAAAGAAAGGAAGAAATTTTATTTCGTTATTAGTCCTGGCATCACAGTGTACAGCAACAATCCCAAAACCTTTTGCTAAGCTGAAAAAAGCCATTCAGGAGGCCATCGACAGCACCAATGTCCCGACACTTCAGCAGGTCATGGAGAATTTCGCTATTCGTCTGCACCACATCGCTGCCAATGATGGCAGGCGTATCGAACATGTCATAACCTAGATCCAAATATCTTTAGTGATGTGTACATGTTGAGTAAAGTGTGTGCACGCCACAGTTTGTAATTAATTTACATTTTTTTTCATACAGTTCAGTAATTGTCATCCTGTACGTATTTCATGCCTGAGAAGCATATATTTCTGTTGTATATTCTTATTACGATAGGGACTTTCTTCGACATGTAAAAAAATGTTATAGAGTCTGATGATTCGCCCATTCTGCGTTTCACTCGACTTTGAAAATATATGAGTATTTTTGTAAATGTAGTTACCTTTGCTTGAAAAGGACTATGTTGATGATTCTTGCATATTGTGAGTCAGATATAGCAACTATCATGAAACTGGTTTCTTCTTTGTTGGGAAATGTTTTGCTTCCATTGACGTTTTATTATTACACCAGTGTGGCATTCCATTCAGATACAGGTATGGTTGCTTGTTTTGTATGTTAAATAATATGGGCATTAAGTTCTGTACAGATTTCCTCTGTTCCATATTAGCTGATTTGAGCGAAAGTGTAAGAAATAAAATTTTGCATTGTTGGGTGATATACGACGACTTTCTGCAAAAGGTCAGATCTTCTAGTGTTTACTAGAAACTTTTGGTGTCAAAGGAGTACGACGTTTTTCCGTATATATCTGTACGTTACAAGAGAATCGGAAATAAAATGTTCTGTGAGGTGCCTAGTGTCCTTAGGAAACTGAAGAATGACAAATGTGCCATCATTTTTTAGTTATTGTCCATTTTTATTTCACTACATACTCGAGGGCTTAGAGTCATAACGACATATCTACAAAACGCGTGTTTTGAGATGAAGACAAAAGAAATTTTACAACAGTAGAAATAGTATCACTGCTACCACCAGATTTACAATGCTGATAACTGTGATATCTTATGGTTCTTAGAGTGTCTTTACATTCATTCAACAATTATCAGCTTTAATATATTTAATAATAAATTGGCAAAGCACGTATGTTAAAATGGCCTTGTAGATATGTCATTCTTATCCTAAACTCTAAAGCGTATTACGTTCCCCATTGTATAAACTATGTTACAAACGAACATTCATGTGATACTGAATTCAGAAATGTCGTTTGCTGACTGCCTGGTGCGATGCTATCGCACTGGATAATAAAAATCAGATGGAGTATCGCGACTGCTACATGTGTTAGGCTGTGGCATCATCGGATTTGTCACGCCCCCTTAAAAATCCTATCTCAATGCCTGTTATTAACTTGTAATACCTAATACTAGCATTATTTTTCCCTGAGAAACAGTAAACAATGTTGTTTACAGTGTACAGTTCCAGTAACAAGTAATGTTTTAGTAAAAACCAGTTAAATAATCAAATTTCCGTGTATTAAACAGCTTCAAACATCTGATTACCAACAACAGCATTAATGTGTTAAATATTTGACTTTAAGAGCATAAAAGAGAAAAGAGTTTTGCGAATGTTTGAAATTATGCTTAAAATTTGTTGTAAGTCGTTAAACGTTCTCATTATCGAGTACTAGACGAATATAACGTGGGTAATGTTTATGACGTCATATCTTCTGAACTGTATATGTCGTACCATAATATAGTTTTGCAGGTACATCCAGTGCTTATGTGGATACTGTCTGTTAAGTGTCTTGCCAATTCGTTTATAAGTAAAGAATTAATAAATTAAAATGTCATGCCTGATAAAACTTTGCCTAGCAGCATTTGAAGGAAATGCCAGTTTCTCATGCATCTTAATGTATATGATGTCATGGCGTGAATCGCCTCTGTAAACTACGTCCATTTTATCTAAGATGTTTAAGAAAGTCTTAATGTCATTCTTCAAAGTGTCAATTATCGCTGGCAAGTTGGCTGGTTTAGACCAGTACAGTGTCTTGTCTAGGTACCTCTCAAAGTATTGTCTTAATGTCTCTTGTTTAGGGTCATTGGTCTCGGGGTTGCACACTTCTCTCCTTAGACTCTGTTGCTCATTCTCGGACCACAATTCGTCCAGGAAGGCTTGTTCGAACTATTGAAACATAAGGCACCGCCGTTTCATAGCGGCACCCCACTTAGCTGCTCATCCTCTCATGAGATTGGTGACGTATCTGATTTTATCGACTTCTGACCAAATACGTGGAAAAACACTGTCAAATGATCTAATAAACACAATAGGGTGGACTTTGTGCTTGTCCTCACTGGAAAATGCCTGGTAATAGCCATGCCTTAAAAACGTGTCATTGGCCATGCCGTGTGGCATAACTGTATTGATGTGGTTTGTGTCACTTGCTATTCTAGGTGTTGTACTGTAATATTGCTCGTTTGGTGGAAAAGAAAGCGGCACATTGTAATTTTGATTGGAAATGGGTGATTCCGCAATAGGTGTTCTGTCTGTGTCATTAGCCATGGTTTTAGCTGTTCTGTCGTTCCCTGACGATGCGTTTGCACCAATCGCCAAACACGGCACAACATTGTCTTGTAATTTTGTCACTTCGTCTTCTATGTGTTTTGTCCCGTCTTTAACATGTGTCTTTGTTTTTGAAAGTATGTCCTGTGTAATTGTTTCAAGTTTTTTGTCCAGATAGTCGTGACACAATTTACATTTGTGTACGATTGTTGCGGCCATGTTGGTGTCGTTGTTTAGTGACGCGAGGTCCGCTCAGTCATCTAATTTTTCTATCTTTTCTTTGACGTGGGTTTGTTCAAGAACTACCATTGTGAGCTGTTGGGTAATATTTCCCACTTCTTCAGTCAGCATTTCTTGGGTGGTTAGCTAAAGTGTGGGCCTGAGCTAACTCTTCCACATGGGTGTTCACTTCCTGCTGTAGATTAACTATTTGAGTTAACTGATTCTCACATCGGGTGATATTGTTTTTTGTTTTATGTGTGAATGTAATGAAAGTTTCTTCCTGTTTAGGGCAAGAACCATGGACCTTGCTGTTGATGGGGAGGCTTGCGTGCCTCAGCGATACAGATAGCCGTACCGTAGGTGCAACCATAACGGAGGGGTATCTGTTGAGAGGCCAGACAAACGTGTTGTTCCTGAAGAGGGGCAGCAGCCTTTTCAGTAGTTGCAGGGGCAACAGTCTGGATGATTGACTGATCTGGCCTTGTAACCCTAACCAAAACGGCCTTGCTGTGCTGATACTGCGAACGGCTGAAAGCAAGGGTAAACTGTAGCCGTAATTTTTCCCGAGGGCATGCAGCTTTACTGCATGGTTAAATGATGATGGCGTCCTCTTGGGTAAAATATTCTGGAGGTAAAATAGTCCCCCATTCGGATCTCCGGGCGGGGACTACTCAAGAGGACGTCGTTATCAAGAAAAAGAAAACTGGCGTTCTGCGGATCAGAGCGTGGAATGTCAGATCCCATAATCGGGCAGGTAGACTAGAAAATTTAAAAAGGGAAATGGATAGGTTAAAGTTAGATATTGTGGGAATTAGTGAAGTTCGGTGGCGGGAGGAACAAGACTTTTGGTCAGGTGAATACAGGGTTATAAATACAAAATCAAATAGGGGTAATGCAGGAGTAGGTTTAATAATGAATAAAAAAATTAGCAGTGCAGGTAAGCTACTACCAACAGCATAGTGAACGCATTATTGTGGCCAAGATAGACACGAAGCCCATGCCTACTACAGTAGTACAAGTTTATATGCCAACTAGCTCTGCAGATGACGAAGAAATTGAAGAAATGTATGATGAAATAAAAGAAATTATTCAGATAGTGAAGGGAGACGAAAATTTAACAGTCATGGGTGACTGGAATTCGGTAGCAGGAAAAGGGAGAGAAGGAAACATAGTAGGTGAATATGGATTGGGGCTAAGAAATGAAAGAGGAAGCCGCCTGATAGAATTTTACACAGAGCACAACTTAATCATAGCTAACACTTGGTTCACGAATCATAAAAGAAGGTTGTATACATGGAAGACGCCTGGAGATACTCACAGGTTTCATATAGATTATATAATGGTAAGACAGCGATTTAGGAACCAGGTTTTAAATTGTAAGACATTTCCAGGGGCAGATGTGGACTTTGACCACGATCTATTGGTTATGAACTGTAGATTAAACCTGAAGAATCTGCAAAAAGGTGGGAATTTAAGGAGATGGGACCTGGATAAATTGACTAAACCAGAGGATGTAAAGAGCTTCAGGGAGAGCATAAGGGAACAATTGACAGGAATGGGGGAAAGAAATACAGTAGAAGAAGAATGGGTAGCTTTGAGAGACGAAGTAGTGAAGGCAGCAGAGGATCTAGCAGGTAAAAAGACGAGGGCTAATAGGAATCCTTGGGTAACAGAAGAGATATTGAATTAAATTGATGAAAGGAGAAAATATAAAAATGCAGTAAATGAAGCAGGCAAAAAGGAATACAAACGTCTCAAAAATGAGATCGACAGGGAGTGCAAAATGGCTAAGCAGGGATGGCTAGAGGACAAATGTAAGGATGTAGAGGCTTATCTCACTAGGGGTAAGGTAGATACTGCCTACAGGAAAATTAAAGAGACCTTTCGAGAAAAGAGAACCACTTGTATGAATATCAAGAGCTCAGATGGAAACCAAGTTCTAAGCAAAGAAGGGAAAGCAGAAAGGTGGAAGTAGTATATAGAGGGTCTATACAAGGTCAATGTACTTGAGGACAATATTATGGAAATGGAAGAGGATGTAGATGAAGATGAAATGGGAGATATGATACTGCGTGAAGAGTTTGACAGAGCACTGAAAGATCTGAGTCGAAACAAGGCCCCGGGAGTAGACAACATTCCATTTGAACTACTGACGGCCTTGGGAGAGCCAGTCCTGACAAAACTCTACCATCTGGTAAGCAATATGTATGAGACAGGCGAAATACCCTCAGACTTCAAGAAGAATATAATAATTCCAATCCCAAAGAAAGCAGGTGTTGACAGATATGAAAATTACCGAACTATCAGTTTTATAAGTCACAGCTGCAAAATACTAAAGCGAATTCTTTACAGGCGAATGGAAAAACTGGTAGAAGCTAAGCTCGGGGAAGATCAGTTTGGATTCCGTAGAAATATTGGAACACGTGAGACAATACTGACCCTACGACTTATCTTAGAAGCAAGATTAAGGAAAGGCAAACCTACGTTTCTAGGATTTGTAGACTTAGAGAAAGCTTTTGACAATGTTGACTGGAATACCCTCTCTCAAATTCTGAAGGTGGCAGGGGTAAAATACAGGGAGCGAAAGGCTATTTACAATTTGTACAGAAAGCAGAAGGCAGTTATAAGAGTCGAGGGGCATGAAAGGGAAGCTGTGGTTGGGAAGGGAGTGAGACAGGGTTGTAGCCTATCCCCGATGTTATTCAATCTGTATATTGAGCAGGCAGTGAAGGAAACAAAAGAAAAATTCGGAGCAGGTATTAAAATCCGTGGAGAAGAAATAAAAACTTTGAGGTTGGCCGATGACATTGCAATTCTGTCAGAGACAGCAAAGGACTTGGAAGAGCAGTTGAACGGAATACAGTGTCATGAAAGGAGAGTATAAGATGAACATCAACAAAAGGAAAACGAGGATAATGGAATGTAGTCGAATTAAGTCGGGTGATGCTGAGGGAATCAGATTAGGAAATGAGACATTTAAAGTAGTAAAGTTTTGCTATTTGGGGAGCAAAATAACTGATGATGGTCGAAGTAGAGAGGATATAAAATGTAGACTGGCAATGGCAAGGAAAGCGTATCTGAAGAAGAGAAATTTGTTAACATCGAGTATAGATTTAACCGTCAGGAAGTCGTTTCTGGAAGTCTTTGTATGGAGCGTAACCATGTATGGAAGTGAAACATGGACGATAACTAGTTTGTACAAGAAGAGAGTAGAAGCTTTCGAAATGTTGTGCTACAGAAGAATGCTGAAGATTAGATGAGTAGATCATACAACTAATGAGGAGGTATTGAATAGGATTGGGGAGAAGAGAAGTTTGTGGCACAACTTGACTAAAAGAAGGGATCGGTTGGTAGGACATGTTCAGAGTATCAAGGGATCACCAATTTAGTATTGGAGGGCAGCGTGGAGGATAAAAATCGTAGATGGAGACCAAGAGATGAATACACTAAACAGATTCAGAGGGATGTAGGTTGCAGTAGGTACTGGGAGGTGAAGAAGCTTGCACAGGATAGAGTAACATGGAGAGCTGCATCAAACCAGTCTCAGGACTGAAGAACACAACAACAACAGTGACTCGGTCGGACAATGTCTCAAATCGCTGGCTGAGATATTAAGTGGTGTTATTTAATTCTGTCATCTGTTTTTTCGTTCGTACAAAATTTTTGGTCATTGTACGGTTTAATACATCAAATTTTTGTCGCTTTTATCTAGCCTTTGTTTAAAGTCCTGACCAAGTGCGTCCAGTTTTGCGTCAATTTTCTGACTTTCGTCTCGTTTCATGTCTGCAAATAACCAGTTTCTCAGTTTCCTGTGTCCGATTTGTGTCACGTCGCTGAATTTGTCTCATATTCGGTTCTGACATTGATGTTAACAATGGCGCTGACGGTCTAGTCTCGCGCCCATTCCACATTTCGTCATTTAAAGTCGCTATCTGTGTACTATCACAAATGTTGCGAGTTTGCGGCAAAATCATTGCATTGTTCTGTGAACTCTTCCATGGAGGGAAACGCGGAATTTCTTGTTGGTTGAACGATGAATCTAGTTCACTTAACTCATCTGCCGAAACTATCTCGACCTTACCGCGTCCCATTGTAATGGGATGTATAATCGTAAGTCAAAAAGGGAATAGTATAAGTCTGATTAATAAAGATTTGACTCAAATTTAGGCTGAAATATTTTCTCGTCAATGTAAATGATTGCTCTATTGCAACAATGGTTTGAGAAAGATGCAGCAGGGCGGGCAAAATTTTTCGTAACAAATGACTGTTTGGCGGTCAAATTCACGATCTTCATATGCTACAACAATACTACAATAACCACAAACTACAATAGAGATAGATCATTTTGGAAAATTCTAGAAGAAAACTGCAGGATATGTGGAAAGGGAAAAATGGATTCTGCAGTTGGCTATTGAAAGTTTGAATGAAATATAATTATGTGACTCACCATTAAATTTTCTGTCCTGCAGCGGCTGGTCAATCACTGCGTAAATCGTATTCGTCAAAATATGAATTTTCTTAATACATCTCCATCGGATAATCACCAAAAGGTCTCAAAATAACAGTTTTGCATCAATATATGCCATGAAAAGAAAAACAGAGTGAATTAGTTACAAAACTTTTTTACAATATTGTTGTATAATCATTTGCTTAGGTACAATAAAGTTGGTATTTTAGTTACCCTTTAAACTTCAGGATTTTTGATTATTCTCTGTTGGGAAAAAATACAAATTAAACTTTCAAATTTGCTCAAAAACGACACATCTGAAGATTGCGTCCTGTCGCGGGAGCCAGTTGTAGTGGTTAATAAAAAAGAAAAAGAGAAGAAAAGAAAAGAAAATGTTGAAAATGTGGGAAGAAATGGTGAATAAAAAGGGGTTTTTAAAATCGTTAATGACCGTGAAAAAGGGAAAGAATGAAATGCAAATCGGACTTCGTACTACAGAAAAGCTATCGGACTTCGTGATTCGGAAAAGCTATTGTTGGGGTGGTCCTTGTGGCGTTTCTGAACAAAAGTCAAACTAATTTCCACTACAAAATTATTTGAAAGAGAACAGAGAATAACAAAACGTGATTAACAGGGGGAAATGGCGTAGATAAGAGTTCATTCGTTACCAAGTTAATATGTCTTCTCTCGTGCGGCGTTCATGTCTTGTTCTCCAACAATCTCCTGCTTCATTTCTGCATGAAAAAGTCGTAGCTGCTCCAAAATCTTGCAGTAAATTTCATCGTCCAGGAATTACTGTCTACGAATTAAAACCATCTTGATACTGAATGCAATGTATTTTACGGCTGCTTCCATCCTCCAAATTTCATACAAGCTTCCACAATACAATATGTCTGCACATCAATAACTTTTTACGCCTTAATCAGACCAAGACTAACGAATAAGTTTTTACGTCTGAATCATACCAAGACTAGCGAATAAGTGAAGTTAAGCTTCCGCTCTCAAGAGACAAGAGCGGGTAGAAAACTAAAAGAGTTACCATTTTTGTACCTTCATTTTCTTATAAATATTTTCTCTGCCGTCGAGAGCTCATACAGCTGCGACAGTATAATTTATATCTGAGGGGAACGAGTGTAGCGCGGCGAAATTCAAAGTCCCGCTACGTGTGGATAAAAAGAAATTGCAAAAAGATTCAAAACTTACTTACTGCTGGCAGACAGGATGTACAGCAATGTAATTTGAGCATGTACGACCTGAAGATTATGGAGGAACCATCGAAATGCATTGCAGTAATATAGCAAAGTCAGTGACTGGTTCTGTCTTTATGTTGGTATTTTAAGCACACAGTAACAAACTCAAAACCCATTCTACCTTGACTGAAAATATTTTTAAAAATAACTTGTGACTGTTAATTAACGTAAGTAACTTGATAATAATAGTGACTTAAGAGACAATGAAATTTTTGATTAACGTTTCATTTATACAATATTCCCAATTGCTGTGATCATCAATACAAGGGTGTCTTTTGCTACCTCACTATCATCCCTTCTTCTGCCAACCTCCCCTAAATCTAAGTAGCCTGACATTTTTTTCCGTTCCAAACTATTGGGAAAGCAACGAAAATTGGGGCTTTTGAATGGGAACAACATAATAAATATTACAAAAAATGAACAATAAATTCGGAAGCCCCAGCATACATACATAACCTTATTTCCCAGTACATGTAGCCCCCCCCCCCAGTACTAATAGTAAAATACTGACAAGCATTGCCATCCCTGTATCAGAAACTTCAGTACACCTGTAAACATAAACCGTATTTACCAATAATGCTCCCCTTTAAATGACATCAAAATACTGAAAAAATATCGCCATACTTGTATTGGAGACTAACTTAGACCTATACTGTATTAACAGTGAAGTCTTGAAAGATATATTCGGAAACTATACCCTGGTAGTCGGCTGCTGTATAAACAAATGAGAACTTTGACCACCCGAGGGGAAAGGAGTGGAGCAGGGGAACAAGTCCCACCTCCCTCCCACAGGACTGGCAGCTTCCGTCCGTGTTCTGTACTCCTACAAAACAATACCTTCTAGTGTTGTGAAGGTCGTACCGAACCCCCACCCCCCACCTCCTCCCGCCCCCATGGACCATATTTAAACTCTTCACTCATTTCGAAAAAGAAAAGAAAACAACGCACAACAAAGCAAAGTGGAGTACACAAAACATTCGCCAACGTCTACAGAGAAATTGTTTGCTGAGGTTGACACTATCGTAAATGTGTAATTCGGGGCTGATCTACATCTACACCTACGTCTATACTCTGCAAACCACTGTGAGGCGCAGGACAGAGGGTACATCCCATTGTACAAGTTATTAGGGCTTCTCTCCGTTTCATTGACGTATGGAGCGCGGGAAGAATGATTGTCTGTATGCCTCTGTGCATGCAGGAATTATTCTCATTTCATCCTCACAATTCCTATGTGACCGATATGTACGGGGTTGTAGTATATTCCTAGTGCTAATAGACTTCCTCGCAGCAGTTTATCTCTATTTTCAACAGTCTTCCAGCTCAAGTCAAACGATGGAAACTCCAAGAAGGAATATCAACAATGTAGGAAAAGATAGATTGCTTCTTACGTAAAGAAGACACGTTAAGTTGCAGACAGACACGATTAAAGGACACTCACAAACAACTTGCGGCCACATCCTTCGTCAGTAAAGACACACACACACGCACACACACACACACACACACACACACACACACACACACGCACGCATACACACACGAGCCATCACACCTCACGCACACAAGACCATCAACTCCAACATCTTGGGCCAGTCTGAGATGCTCTTTACATGTCAATCTATCTTTTCCTACATTGTTGTTAGTCTTCCAGTTCAGTTTATTCAGTATCTCTGTCACGCTCTCCCACGGATCAAACAAACCTGTCACCATTCGTACTGCCCTTCTCTGTATACGTTCAGTATCCCCTGGTAGTCCTATTTGGTATGGGTCCCACACACTTGAGCAACGTCCGCTGCCAGTAGTTGAGTGGTCATCGTGACAGAATGTCAGTCTTAAGGGTCCGGGTTCGATTCCTGTCTGGGTCGAAGATTTTCTTCGCTCCGAGACTGGGTGTTGTGTTGTCCTAATCATCATCATTTCATCCCCATCGACGCGCAAGTCGCCGAAGTGGCATCAAATCGAAAGACTTGCACTCGGCGAACAGTCTACCCGACGGGAGGCCCTAGTCACACGACATTCATTTACTTGAGCAGTATTCTAGAACTGGTCACACGAGTGACCTGTAAGCAACCTCTTTTGTGGACTGACTGCACTTCTCCAGTATTCTACCAATAAAGCAGTCTGCCACCTGCTTTAGCCACAACTGGGCCTGTATGATCATTCCATTTCACATCCCTGCAGAGTATTACCGCCAGGTTTTTGTATGAGTTGGCCGATTCCAACAGTGACTCATTGATATTATAGTTACAGACTACAACGTTTTTTCAGTTTGTAAAGTCTACAATTTTACTTTTTTGAATATTTAAAACAAGTTGCCAATCCTACAGCACATTGAAAACTTATCAAGTTCTGACTGAATATTCATGCAGCTTCTTTCAGATAGTAGTTCGTTATAGATAACTAAATCACCAGCAAAAAGCCTGATGTTATTATTATTATTGTCTGCAAGGCCATTAATATACGATGTGAACAGCAAGGGTCTCAGCACACTTCCCTGGGGTACGCAGGAAGCTACTTCTACATCTGACGATGACCCTCCAGTCAAGATAACCTGCTCCTTCCCCCCTACAAAAAAGTCTCCAATCCAGTGGCAGATTTTACTTGATATGTCATATGTGCGTACGTTTGACAATAAGCGTCGGTGCGGTACTGAGTCAAATGCTTTTGAAAAATCAAGAAATATTGTATCTGCCTGGTTGTCTTGATCCAAAGCTTTCAGAATGTCGTGTGAGAAAAGTACAAGTTAGATTTCACATGATCGATTTTTTCGGAATCCATGCTGTTTGGCACTGAGGAGGTCATTCCGTTCAAGATACGTCACAAAACTTGAGCTCAGAACATGTTCTAAGATTCTACAACAAATCGATGTCAAGTATATTGGACGGCAGTTTTCTGGATCACTCCTATTGCTCTTCTTGTAGACTGGTGTAACCAGTGCCTTTTTCCAAGAACTGGGCACGGTTTTTTGTTCGAGAGATCTACGATGGATTATAGTTAGAACAGAGGTTAACTCAGCAGCAAATTCAATATAGAATCTGACAGAGATTCCATCGAGCCCTGGAGCTTTGTTCAGTTTAAACGGTTTCTGCTGTTTCGCAAGACAATTGACGCTAATACTTATTTCGCACATCTTTTCAGTGGTATGAGGATTAAATTGGAACAGTTCTCCTGGGTTTTCGTTTCTAAAGGAGCATTTGAAAACGGAGTTAAGCATTTCAGCTTTTGCTTTCTTACTCTCCCCCAATTTCAGTTCAGGGACTGGAAACTAACTTTGGTGTCACTTACAACCTTCACATACGACCAGAATTTTTCTGGGTTCTGTTAAAGATCATTTGGCAATATTCTGCCACGGTAGTCATTCAAGCACCACACATTGCTCCTTTGACAGTTAAACGTGTTTCATTTAGCTTCTCTCTATGTACAGGCATACGCTTTGTTTTGCATCTACTATGCACTAATCTCTGCTTCTTTAGAAGTTTCTTTACGATGAGTGTATACCGTGGAGGTTTCCTTCCATTGTGAACTGTTCTTCTGGGTACATGTGTATACAGTGTGCAGTCAACTTTTGAACTTGAGCCATAGTTCTTGCTCAGGCTCCTGCCCTGTGCTGAATGTTGCAAGTTCCTCGTCGAGATACGACACTGCTCATTCTTTATCTAGTTTATTGAACATATATATCCTTGTGCTTGTTTTGGTAGTCCTGTACTTTGATAATCATTGTTGCCACAACCGTGTCATGGCCACAGTTACCAGTTTCGATGCAGACGTCCTCAAAGAGGTCAGGTCTATTTGTTGCCATTACATCCAATGTAGTTCCATCATGCCACTTGCAGTCAGGTGGACAAGTCATGCAGACCCTGCACTTTCTGCATAGGAGACAGGATCCACAGGAGTGTATAGTACTTGAGGTATCTCTGGTACCGGTTTCACAGATACGCGACACTTGGGAGCTCTCCCAGCACACCAGTTCACAGCAGCTGCCAATCGCTTGACAGTACTCAAGGCGAGTTCCCGCTATTTATGAACGTCAAACAATTCATCCCGTGTCCGAGAACGGCATTCATAGTGCAGCTGCATTTTGGATGGTGCAATGTATTACAAGGCAGTGAACAAATAACTTTAGATTAAGCCCACTGATTATTTTTTAATCTGCTGAGCTAAAATGTTACTAATTCCCTATAAGAATTGATACACAAAACGAGATTACTATGAAGGCAACACAAAAACTCGTCGTAAAAATTACTAGTTTCAAAAACATTTTGAGGTTAATTATAGTTGTTAGCAAACTGGAAAACAGAGTTAATTTACGATAAATCCAGATAATATATAAGGCTACTGCTCTTTAAGGAAAAACTAGGTGTAACACAACATGTCAGTTACAATATCTGCTACAGTAACTAAACCACAAACGCCGAGTTACTATAAACTGCCCGTAAATTATGCAAAGGAAAATTCTCAGAAAGGGGTAATGCATTCTTTGGCAGAACTCTGAACCACAAACGCTGATTTGCTACAAAATACATTACATATCTAAACACTTGTACTGATAACTTTCGAAAATATAATTTTATAGACGTCCGAAAATTCTCAAAAAAACCTGTTTCTCACGTAACTAACTGTACAATGAAATTAGTGAACGATTGTCTGAACGAGGATAGGCTTACTGTTCTCAAAATTTTTAAAAGAGGGTAATTAAATCTACAATTGACGATAACATCTCTGCCCGTTTGTTTAGGAACCACAGACCAAAACAAACATTACTTAAAATTGCACGATATAGTGTCCGTATGAAACATACTTCGATACAAATGGCACCCCTTTCCCGAAGTGCCACACAACAAAAGCAAATTATGCCTCAAAACAAGCGTTTTGGAAGCACATTCGTTTTACGTTCAGCTGGAAAACAGAAAAATTGTTACCGTTGGGATAACAGCGAAAACTCTGAAATGCAAACTACAAATATGTATTTCCTTACGTTTAAAACATATTAATCCTTCTGTTATTGTAACTGATGGTGAAATCAGGAAGGAGAACCACTCTTTGCAAATCAGTGTTCTTTGTCACAGTCCTTTCTATTGCAAGAATAGACAAATAACTTAGGCGTTCATCAGGCACTGAAATCCTTAAATAACTTTTTACACGTCACATACACGAAAATGATCTTCCACATGATGCAGAGGATGCTGGAATGGTCACTGCTATTTGACTTAATTTCTACAAATCATGTAACGGAAGTTATATTGCTCTAACAACTTGAGCAATGCATATAGATTGTCAGTCTTCACTCTAGTTTGCTGTTCATGTCTAATGATAAGATTTTTTAACTTCTTAATTTCTACCTCCAATGATTAGAAACTGCATGGATACTTTGTGCCAACGGCATTACCTTTTGTTTATCCATAAAAATTAACTTTTTGGGTTTAGACAAGCGATGAAGTTCAGTGTCTATTAACTGTAAAACTTTAGCAAATACTAAAGATATGAAATCAGTTGGTTGTACAGGTTCCAGGCTGTCTTTCTTCGGCAAACTGCAAACATATTCCCCAAGATAGTTTGGCAACTTTTGAATTCTACCAAGAGAGAGGGATCTGTGGGATCAGCACCTATTTTTGTTGTCATTCCACTCTTTCTTTACGTAAAAAGCTGAGTCTGATTCATGTTTTTGATTGAACTGATCCATTATAGCTTCTACTTAGTTGACTGCAGCAATGATATCACAGGATTTGACCTAAAAGAAATGATACAGTGACTTGCAATTTTCTAACAGACACGTGAACAGGAGTGAATGAAAAACAAAAGAAAAAATTAACTTTGCACTAAATCCTGATGCTTCTGCAGGTTGCTCTGAATTTTCTGCCTGGATGTTTAGTAGGGTTAGAACGATAGATTCAATTGTATTCTTCACGGCCAAACATGAAATATATTGAAAGGTCCATCTAGTGTCACTTAACTTTGTTTAATTCCACTTTTCCTATCTTCATTTTTATTTGTGTATCAATAAACATTTGATGCACTGCCCACCCACTCATAAAACCCAAAGTCCCTGTAGTGTCATAAAAAAATTTGTAGCCGACTTGATTCCTCTGCATGCTATTGCTATGACGAGATTCAACTTATGCTTCATGCAGTGTTGAGTAGATGGCTTGTGGGACTTCCCTGCCATTAACTCTAAAAAATTTCCCCTATTTGCATTATCTTTTGATCCATTATGAGCTCTTTGAGTTATTCCTCGAAGGGCTGTGTATTGGGATAACGCTCATTTCACTATAATTCCCGCACGCGTGACCTCATTTTGACGTCACACACAATTTCGACCAACGCATGATTGATTATCGATTTTCGTTAGCATTAGGTAGAGGCCTTTCACAAGATTTTATGCCCGTGTGCCGGCGATTTACAAAGACACGCAATTTTTGGAATTATTTATTATAACTATTTCTATAATAAAATGTCACGTAATGATTTATTAACGATTAATGCCTTCATATAAGAGTGCTCTCTTAGCAGTGAGCTATCGTCATCAATAGTTTACAAATTTAGAATGAAACACACTTGTTTTATAATTTGCAGTATGCCGTTTCAAAATAATGAAGCACAGAAAATGTATCAGAGAAACATCACCATTATCCTTAAATGACACTTAATACAGCATCAATGATGCAAGCCTTCAAGACAGAATATGATAATCAAGAGCGCAATTAAACTTCACATAATGAATAACGTACTGGATTCTAGAGCCGAAGACTGTTGATTTGCATCGCGTTGTAAGCAATTTTTTTCATATTAGAGTTGTTAAGGCGTTCTGTTACTTTGTTATGAATGTAATACGTATATGTATGTTCTGCACCTCTGGATGTTGTATTCAGTCTGATCTGAGAACGAAGGATGAAATAAATATTTAGCGATTTCCGATTGTGTGCATAGGCAAGAACCTAAGAGGACAGCTTAAATTGCTGCGAGTGAATAACATTCAAATTCTTCCTTGTCATAAAGTCGATAGCCGATCACGCAGTCGCCGATATTGCGCGACATCAAAATGACGTCACGTTTGCGAGAATTATTGTGGAACGAAGGATGAAATAAATATTTAGCGATTTCCGATTGTGTGCATAGGCAAGAACCTAAGAGGACAGCTTAAATTGCTGCGAGTGAATAACATTCATATTCTTCCTTGTCATAAAGTCGATAGCCGATCACGCAGTCGCCGATATTGCGCGACATCAAAATGACGTCCCGTTTGCGAGAATTATTGAGGAACGAGCATTAGCGTGTGCCTCGTAATACATCGGCAATCGTTTATGTGTATTCTCTGTTTTCTTGAACTTCTAGAGCATACATTTCGTCTATCAAAGCAGCAGTTGATGAATCCTCTCCATTTTTAAATTTTTTTTAAAGACTCCCAACCAATTACAAGGTTTAAAGTCGGAATTAGGCTCTCTTGCTCTTTTCCAATTAGTGAAACCCTGACTTACAAAACTAAGCAATTGGCTTTTTGTGCCTTGAGTTTAGGAACGGAAAAATCTACAGACAAAACAATATGCAGCATCATATACACTACTATATTCAAGCCACGGATGAATTTTGTATCAACCTGGCTTCAAATTACTTTTTCTCGCTCCAAACATGCGAAAACGAAAACGTCGTATTAGAGATTGTTTTGTTTCTTCAGTAGGTTACGTAGATACATCACAAACTGAAGCAGATGGATTACTGCTGCTGATGCTACTGGTAAGAATAGAAAATAAATCTTTACCTTTATTTTCAATGAGTTTTTTTTTCCAACTGTTTTCCTACTTCCATTTTTTCATCATCATCAAACACTGTTTTTCCTACCTCACATTTTGGATCGTGGAAACTACCTTCTGCAGTTACAGACGGAGACGTAATGTCGTCATTTGGTTTAATTACCAACTTTTTGTTACCGACTGAAGAAGTCTGATACGCTATGTTGTTTTGCCATGTTACTACGTTCAGTTTCCATAACACGTACAGTTCACTACCAAAAACAAGAGAGAGACCGCAATGAAACCAAATACGCTTTCCCTGTTTGCTGTTAATGGAAACTACAGAACACACGTGCAAACACAAAACAGACACTGGGGAAGAACCATTCGTTCGATAGATCGATCGACTAGTTTGTTCACTTGTTGTTCAACAGGTACGGGTCAACAGACGGGTTGAGGTTAACGCTGTAATCATAAAACCCACTTCGAATGTATTTGTTTTATTTATAGCTTCAACATGTGACAGTACAAAATTGTTTAACAAATTAACGGAGTGGTTTGCCATATGTCTATAACTATATACAAGTTATTTTAATTTTATCGAATAAAATCTAACTTTGGACTTTTATTATAAAATTTGTCCACTTTATCTTGGTGGACCAGAGGGTGAACCAAGAAAATTTTGGGTGGGTAGCGGCCCACCCCAGCTCACCCTTGGCGCCGCCGCTGTATGGCACCCATCCATCTCACGCATGCACGTCCGCCACTACTTTGAATAATGTTGCAAGGTCGCTCAATGGCTCACCATTAGAAGTGCTTGGTTCTTCTAAAACCATATCTTTTGGTACTCCTGGATCACCAACTTTGATATTTTCTTCTTCTTCTTCTTCTCAACCGGTCATAATCTCTTCATTAAACGTAACATCTTCTACAACTAGCTGGTTTCTACTACCACCCATATCTTTGTGGTTACACAGCAGAAGATTTCTGGACTTCATACAAGGAGATAAAAAGAAACAAATAGCGTTGTCGTCTGTTTTAACTACTGTATTGCCACCTATTTTATTACTAGCTTGGCGCCTACTGCTTCACTCGCATAGACTGTACGGTCTACACCGAATTTTTGTTTTTTTCTCTTTAATCGAATTTTTATGTTGTTCACTAATTGCATCACCTTCTGAATTTTTCCCGCTAATTAAGGCCACAGAAGCATTGTCTTTTCGTGATGTACTTCTGACCAAAAAGCGATTCTGGTAGCAGGAGTCCAAGGTTTCTGTTAATCATGCCGTTTGCGTTCTTGTGGTGATATTTCCATAGAACCTTTCATGCTCTACCACATATTTCTCTATATCCAAACGAGAAGTAAAACACCAATTTTCATAGATTTAGCTTTTTTTTAATAGAGCAAAATATTTTCTTAAAAATTTTCATCCCCTATTTCACCCCCTTGAGCGTTGAATTTTCAAAAACAGTGAAACAAGTATTATTTTTATGTCCAACAGAGTTCACTGGGGGCCGAACTGCACGATAACTCTGGGTTCGGTGTGGGGCGGCGGTGGGGATGGGTGGAATGCTATGGCCTGTTGTGGGGCTGTGAACCACTGAGGGCTACGGCGGGACGAAGCCTCTCCGTCGTTTCTAAGTCTCCAGTCAAATACATAATACAAACAATACACAATGCCTTAGACAAGTATGTTCCGAGTAAGGTCTTAAGGGATGGAAAAGACGTACCGTGGTATAGCCGTGTTAGGAAACTGCTACGTAAATAAAGAGAGCTTCAGCACAGACTCAGAGAAGTCAAAACCTAATAGACACACAAAAGCTGAACGAGCGTAAGCAGGTCAATGAGAGAAGCGTTCATTGACTTTGAAAGTAAAATTTTGTCAACCGATGTAACTGAGAACCCTAAGGGTGTAAGGTCTTACGTAAAATCAGTAAACACATCCATTCATTCACCCTGTAACTATACTGGCACCGAAACGGAAGATAACGGAGACAAGAATGAAATAGTGAATCGCATATTCCGAAAATGTTACACCTCGGAAGGGCTGTAAAACGGTCTCCCCTTTCAATTATAGTACGGACGTCGAAATGACAGATATTGAGATAAACATTAATACACTGAAGCATATGTTGACTAAGTTCTTTAACTATGGTGCAATATTTGCGTGCTACGCGCAGACGCGTTGTGGTGGCGGGGCGCTAGTAGCAGTGAACTGAGGTGAGTCCCGCCACACTCGCTCGTCTCTGTATTTCTCAAACGATACAGCGCTTGTTTCGCCACAATTTGACACCGTGCCGCACTACCGTTTAGTGAAGAAAAATACAATCTTATCGAGTATTGGAAAAGATTTGCGACTGGATACAAGACGTCCCCACTGACAGATCTCCAGGTGTCGACCTTAACGGAACGAAATCGAAAGATGTAAAAATAATTTCTGGAGTGAGCCAAGGAAGTGTCATCCGACCGTTACTCTTTACTTTGCATATACTTATATGAAAAATCGTAAATTAGTTACAAATTACGGCGTGCACACACTTTATTCAACATGTAACCGTCACTACAGATAACCGGATTTAGGTTATAAAGCCTCCGATTTGCCTGCCATCATTGGCGATGATGTGGCGCAGACGAATAGTAAATTTCTGCGTGACCCGTTGAAGTGCCGAAACACTGACGCTGTCGATTATCTCCTGAGCGGCTGTTTTCAGCTCAGCAATGGTTTTGGTGTTACTGCTATTCATCTTGTCTTTAACACAGCCCCACAAAAAGGAGTCTCATGTGTTCAGATCCAGAGAATGTGGCGGGCAATCGAGGCCCTTGCCAGTGGCCTCTGGGTACCCCAGAACCAGAATGCGGTCCCCAACGTGCTCCTCCAGTACATCAAACACTCTGCTACTTGCAAGGGAACCTCCCCATCGCACCCCCCTCAGATTTAGTTATAAGTTGGCACAGTGGATAGGCCTTGAAAAACTAAACACAAATCAATCGAGAAAACAGGAAGAAGTTGTGTGGAACTATGAAAAAATAAACAAAATATACAAACTGAGTAGTCCATGTGCAAGATATGCAACATCAAGGAAGGTGTGAGCTCAGGAGCGCCGTGGTTAGCGTGAGCAGCTGCGGAATGAGAGGTCCATGGTTCAAGTCTTCCCTCAGGTGAAAATTTCACTTTCTCTATTTTTGCAAAGTTATGATCTGTCCGTTCGTTCATTGACGTCTCTGTTCACTGTAATAAGTTTAGTGTCTGTGTTTTGCGACCGCACCGCAAAACTGTGCGATTAGTAGACGAAAGCACGTGCCTCTCCAATGGGAACCGAAAACATTTGATCGCAAGGTCATACGTCAACCGATTCCTCCACGGGAAAACACGTCTGATATATTCTATACGACACTGGTGACGACATGTGCGTCACATGACAGGAATATGTTGTCGACCCACCTAACTTGTACACTTGGCGAATGGGTAAAAATATTCTTCTAACTTACCCGATTTAGTTTTTCTTGTGGATGTGATAATCACTCCCAAAAAAGTGATGAAAGCATAAGCGTTTGTCACATAAACTGAAAAAAAAGTTAAAACTTTTCACCCGGGGAAAGGCTTGAACGACGGACCTCTCGGTCCGCAGCTGCTCACGCTAACCAAAAGACCACGGCACTCCTGAGCTTGCTCTTTCCTTTTGTTGCCTATCTTGCGCATTGACTTCTCAGTTTGTATATTTTGCTTATTTTTTCATAGTTCCACATAACTTCTTCCTGTTTTCTCGATTGATCTGTGTTCAGTTTTACAAGGCCTATCCACTGTGCCAAATTATAACTAAATCTGAGGGGGGTGCGATGGGGAGGTTCCCTTGTTAGAAGGGGCCGAGCTCCATCTTGTTTGAACCACCATGAACCACATACTGTCGATATCAGGGTCACTTTGGATAACGGTGATGAAATCATCTTCCAATTCCTTCACAGTAGTCATCGTGCCATCAAGGAATATCTCACCGATTATCCCGTGGCGGGACATTACACACCACACAGTCACCCGTTGAGGGTGAAGAGACTTCTCGGTGGCGAAATGCGGATTCGCAGTTCCCCAAATGCGCCAATTTTGCTTATGGACGAAAGTGGGCTTCGTCGCTAAACCAAACCGTACGGCGCACACTAATTCCCATCATGCTCCACGGCCAACAGTGCAGTTTGAATGTCCTAACGCAAGCCGTTCAGAAATTATTACGGTTTTATTTTATATAGTTCAATAATTGTCACGGTGTATATGATGAAGTAGAAAACGTAGGAAGCTTTTTAGGACTGTCCACAGATGATGCGGTTGTCTATAAGAAATCAGCTACCCCAGAAGACAGTTTCGATTTGCAAAATGACTTGCATAAGCGTGATCAATGGTGGAGTCTCTGGCCGTTGACCCTGAACGTAAATAAATGAAACATTTTGGACATGCATACGAAAAGAAATCCACTGCTGCACAACTACACTACTGATGACAAATTGCTGGAAACAGTATCTACCGTTAAATATCTCGGAATAATTATCGAGAACGACCTTAAGCGGAACGGCCACACAAAACAAATAGTAGAAAAAGCGGACGCCAGACTGAGATTCGTAAGAAAAGTCTTGAGGAAATGTAACCATTCACGAAAGAGTTGGCTTAGAAGAGTTGGCTTCATCAATCTGGGTCCCTTATCAGATAGGAGTGATGGGAGAGACAGAGAAGATTCAACGAAGAGCGGCGTGTTTCGTTACTGCATCAGTTAGACGGCGCGAGAGCGTCACGGAGATGCTCAACTAACTCCAGAGGCAGACGCTACAAGAGTGGCATTGTGCATCACGGAGAGGTATACTATTTAAATTTCGAAAGAGTACTTTCTAGGAAGAGTCTGATAACATTACTTCCTCCCACATACATATCGATAAATGACCGCAACGAAAAATTTCGAGAAAGTAGAGCCAATACAGAGGCTTACCAACAATCATTTCTACCACGCGCCATTCGTGGGTGGAACAGGGAAGGAGGGACCAGTCAGTGTTACCAGAGGCACCCTCCGCAACACACCGTCAGGTGGCTTGCAGAACATGGATGTAGATGTATTTGTTCAAAAATCAATTCTGTGGCGTTTCAATTACCTACACTACTGGCCATTAAAATTTCTACACCAAGAAGAAATACAGATGACAAACGGGTATTCATTGGACAAATATATTGTACTAGAACTGACATGTTGTGACATTTCCACGAAATTTGGATACATAGATCCTGAGAAATCAGTACCCAGAACAACCACCTCTGGCCATAATAATGGCCTTGATACGCCTGGGCATTGAGTCAAACAGAGCTTGGGTGGCGTGTACAGATATACAACATGATACCACAGTTCAATAGTAGTGACTGGCGTATTGTGACGAACCAGTTGCTCGGCCACCATTGACCAGACGTTTCAATTGGTGAGAGATCTGGAGAATGTGCTGGCCAGGGCAGCAGTCGAACATTTTCTGTATCCAGAAACGCCCGTATAGGACCTGCAACATGCGGTCGTGCATTATCCTGCTGAAATGTAGGGTTTCGCTGGGATCCAATGAAGGGCCACGGGTCGTAACACAACTGAAATGTAACGTCCACTGTTCAAAGTGCCGTCAAAACGAACAAGAGGTGACCGAGACGTGTAACCAATGGCACCCCATACCATCACGCCGGCTGATACTCCAGTATGGCGATGACGATTACACACTTCCAATGTGCGTTCACCGCGATGTCACCGAACACGGATGCGACCATCATGATGCTGTAAACAGAACCTGGAGTCATCTGAAAAAATTACGTTTTGCCATTCATGCACCCAGGTTCGTCGTTGAGTACACCATCGCAAGCGCTCCTGTCTGTGATGCAGTGTCAACGGTAACCGCAGCCATGGTCTCCGAGCCGATAGTCCAGGCTGCTGCAAACGTCGTCAAACTGTTCGTGCAGATGGTTGTTGTCTTGCAAACGTCCCCATCTGTTGACTCAGGGATCGAGACATGGCTGCACGATCCGTTATAGCCATGCGGATAAGATGCCTGTCATCTCGACTGCTAGTGATACGACGCCGTTGGGATCCAGCACTGCGTTCCGTATTACCCTCCTGAACCCACCGATTCCATATTCTGCTACCAGTCATTGGATCTCGACCAACGCGAGCAGCAATGTCGCGATACGATAAACCGCAATCGCGATAGGGTACAATCCGACCTTATCAGAGTCGGAAACGTGATGGTACGCATTTCTCCTCCTTACACAAGGCATCACAACAACGTTTCACCAGACAACACCGGTCAACCACTGTTTGTGTATGAGAAATCGGTTGGAAACTTTCCTCATGTCAGCACGCTGTATGTGTCGCCACCGGCGTCAACCTTGTGTGAATGCTCTGAAAAGCTAATCTTTTGCATATCACAGCATCTTCTTCCTATCGGTTAAATTTCGCATCTGTAGCACGTCATCTTCGTGGTGTAGCAATTTTAATGGGCAGTAGTGTAGAATCAGTTTAGACTCGTACTGTTACTACTTTCCGCACCTAGTCCATAAATTCACTTACTCTCTATTTTCCCCTACCTTCTTAATGCCAGATTATACAGTCTTCAGAGAGACAAGACGCAGTTTAGTGTTAATCTCAAAGTTTGGTGCTGTTTACGTGGTAACTGCGTGATGTTTTAAACTCTGGCAACGCAGTGTGCAGGAGTAGAATCTCAGGGCGCACGTTGAACTCACTGTAAGAGACTCGGCGAGCAGGTGCTGTTCTCGGCTGGAAGGCGAAGCCAGATTATCAACGTTACTTTCATCCTTAGAAAAGCGCTGTGGTGCTTAAGACATCCTTCAGCACAGCAAATATGTCACTTATCAAGTAACAAATTTTCGTTTCCAGTTGATTTAAAATTGTTTCGTTTGGTTAATTTCTTTATCTGAAACACGTGTTACTTGGTGCTCCAACTAGAGGTTACGACCAGCCTGTTTTTGATCCCTGTACGTTAAGAAGTCAGTTCTCGGAAACCCTTGACTGTCGAGTGTTGTTCTCGTATCAGTATTTCTTTCTCTAAAATCAAAGTCTGACAAATGTGTGTGGCAACAACGCAATCTTATGGCTCTCCACACACTGAAGTGTGCCCGATTATCAAAAACTCGACAAGCGCTTAAGTAAACAAATTAATCAGTAGAGTCCTAGGCTCAAACTGAGTCGTTATTTGTCGGAAACTGCCATATTTCTCCAAGGAGACATTACAAGCACAAGAAAATTAAGCAGTTATCTGTGTCAGTCACGATTCAACACGCAATTAGTTGCTCTTTGTTCTCCGGCCTTGACTGATAAAAGTGATTGTCGCAGATAATATTATTTGAATATTAAAGACTTCCTAATGTTGTGAGAAACAGTTTTTATTTTCTCATGAACCAGATTTAGGCTTCTCAGGCCATCTTCAGCCAGTCCGTCAGAAAATAAATATAATTTTGCAGAACATTAGGAAGTGTTTTCCTCTTTAATATTATTATCATGTTCTGTCAAGCACCGACAGAAAATTCACCAAACGTTAATATTGTTTTAATTTGTATTTCATATCACAAACAGAATAAAACCTTTTTATATGTGGTGGTACATAAGAATGCTGATGATGGAATGGGTGGATCGGGGAACTAATGGGGAAGTTGTAAATAGAACTGAGGAAAAATGCATTCTATCACTACAATTTGTGTAAAAGAAGGGATCGGTTGATGGGAGACATCCTTAGGGACCAAGGAATCGTAAATGTGATAACGGAAGGAAGTGTATGTGTGTGTGTATGAGAGGATTGGGAGGGGGCGGGGGTTAAAATTGTAGAGGGAGATTGAAGATGAATACAATAAACAGAATCAAATGGATGTGGGTTGCAGTAACTATTAGGAGTTGTAGAGGCTTGGACAGGATAGAGCAGAGTGGAGAGCTGCATCAAATCAGTCTTCGGACTAAGGACTACATCAACATGAACAGACACAGTTTCCTAATCACAGTCCAAAATGGACGAAATAACAATATCTGTGCCTACCGCAAGACAGTAATGGATCAGTGTGGAACACACTAGCTACAGCTTAACAGTTCTGTTAAATCGTTCCATGATACTTTCCTCCAACTGGAGTAATAGTATGTTCCATACTGATCCATTACTGTCTTGCAATAGGCACAGATATTGCTCGAACAGTCCACGGGTGTACTGTTGGTCCATTGTGTCCGAGATGGAGAGAGGAAGCTCTCACCCGAGCTGGAGTCGGCACTGAAGAGCATCGCGAGCGAGGGAAAGAAGAATTAGTACAACATCAACAGCCAACGTCACCGCCAGCATGCCTGCATGCTGGCAACCAGGATTTATCACCTATAACACGCAAGGACCATCCATAACGAGAGGCAACACTATTCCAACCCGTAAGGATCTTGGAGGAACAGCTACCCACAGCTTAGACTCCATACCTCGGGCCAAGGACTAGGCCCGTGTGTATAGCGTCAGCGTCACCTCAGGAGCTCAGCTCGTCAGCGCACCTGACGATGGCGACATGTCTAATCGAAATATTGTGTCCGTTGGACACTATGGACCGGCAGTACACCCGTGGACTGTTCGAGCAAAAAATACGCCGGGAGAAGTTGAAGAATCACAGGCACAGATATTATTCTTTCATCCATGCTGGGCTGTGATCAGGAAACTTCGACTGTTCATTTTGTTGTGTTCTTCACTATCAATTCACCCCAAACACACGCAGTAGCAAAAAAGGCATTTCTCCTATACTTCACTAAATAGGGGGCAGTAGGGGGCAGTACACACACTAGTGAAAATGTATTTAGCACTCGCTGCTCAAAATTGAGAAGCTGTTTGCTGATTGAAACTGAGAAGGTGCTCAGTGAGTGATGTGTCTGTCTGTTGGCTGCCTCTCGTGGTATTAATGTGTACCTCTCGAGCCATATACACACAAAAAAAACGATAACACCCATATTCGGATAAGTTTTAATGTTTACGGGTCGTACTAATGGATGGTTATTTTCCCACAAATAATTGGGTAATATAGTATACAATAATGTTAAAGTTATGGATCCACAAAAGCAGGGTGATTTAGTTATGGATCCACAAAAGCAGGGTGATTTAGTACATGTTTCGAAATACAAGACGGCATTTGAGCCACGCGGAGTGGCCGGGCGGTTTGAGGCGCCATGTCATGGATTGCGCGGCCGCTCCCGCCGGAGGTTCGATTCCTCCCTCGGGCATGGGTATGGGTATGTGTGTGTGTGTGTTCTTAGCATAAGTTAGTTTAAGTAGTGTGTAAGTCTAGGAGTCGATGACCACAGCAGTTTGATCCCTTAGGAATTCCCACACATGTGAAGATTTGAACCACACTGGAGAAATCATACGTACTGGACTGCTCAACAGTGGTATTTACATGCTCCAAGTGCAACAAACAAACCGTAGAACTTACATTTTAAAAGATGACTACGATAGTGAAATAGTAGGTAGTGTTGCACAGAAGAATTACAGAGGAACAGTACGCCAGACATGCTTCTCATCGAGCACATTATACTATTATGGGGGAATAAGGTCGTGGTTAAACCGCTTGGCTTCCCGTCATCACAGAACAGGTGGGTGGATGCTAAAGACGTGCTATATAACAAGGCGCGCAAACACTCCAACGTTGTTGTAGCATGACATGTCTTGTAAGTTGTGCATCGTACATGGTAAACGCAGTATTGTCGACAAGTTACCGGTCGAATTACACATTCCTTCGTACGACTTCTGTAGCCAAGACCAAATATGGAGATGCAGCTAGCATTCAGCAGTAACGAAATTAATCTGCTGGATGAGGCTCACAAAGCACGTATTATTGTATGTGCTTTAAAAAACGTTTGGCGTAACACCCCGCTGCAGATACAATTTTATTGAATTTTCTCATTATGAGAGTATCGAAGGGCGATCTGTTTTAATCACCAAAAACCATTCAAAAGCCTAGATCGCACAAAATGTTTTGTACACAAGACAACCGGTTTCAACAGTCTTAGATGTTATCTCCAGATATTAAACATTTTCTTGTTGTAAAACAAGTTCATTTTACGCTGTACCTTATATGCCATTTAAAGTGAATTCACACTGTTTAGTATGAGTCCAGCATATATAAACAGATTTGCTATTGTGTACGGTATTTATACCACGTAACAACCATCTGTGAGCAATATGTATATGGACATGACCTTCTGGACAAGGTGCTGTGCCTTTTTAAATATTTTAGCGATGACAAACGTTTACCATGGGCTGAGTTTTATCCATTTGACGTCTTGTGCATGAGGGTTCAGCGTGAAATGAACTTGTTTTACTACAAAACATGTTTAAGACCTGAAGATGGTAGCTAATGCTGTTGAAACCGGTTATCTTGTATAAAAAATATATGTTGTGCGATCTTGGCTTTTGAATGGTTTTTGACGCTCCAGTTTTAGTTGATAAAGCGAAGTAGATGTGTGAAAGAAGGGGCACTGGAATAGGACAATCCATCGGGTGATAAAAAGTCAGTATAAATTTGAAAACTGAATAAATCACAGAGTAATGTAGATAGAGTGGTACAAATTGACACACATGCTTGGAATGACATGGGGTTTTATTAGAACCAAAAAAATACAAACGTTCAAAAAATGTCCGACAGATGGCGCTTCATCTGATCAAAATAGCAATAATTAGCATAACAAAGTAAGACAAAGGAATAATGATCTTCTTTACAGGAAATGCTCAATATGTCCACCATCATTCCTCAACAATAGCTGTAGTCGAGGAATAATGTTGTGAAAAGCACAGTAAAGCATGTCCGGAGTTATGGTGAGGCATTGGCGTCGGATGTTGTCTTTCAGCATCCCTAGAGATGTCGGTCGATCACGATACCCTTGCGACTTTAGGTAACCCCAAAGCCAATAATCGCACGGACTGAGGTCTGGGGACTTGGGAGGCCAAGCATGACGAAAGTGGCGGCTGAGCACACGATCATCACCAAACGACGCGCGCAAGAGATCTTTCACGCGTCTAGCAATACTTTGTTTTATTTTTGGTTGCTATCCCCATGTCATTCCAAGCATGTGTGTCAATTTTTACTTCTCTATCTACATTATTCCGTGGTTTATTAAGTTTTCAAATTTATACTGAATTTTAGATCACCCGGTATTGTAGCATTTGTAATTGATTAATCAATGCGCACCACACTTAAACTGGGTGCTGGGATAAATTACAGACAATTTATGAGTACCGCTCATTGAACACTTAAAAAGCACAAGATAATCCAAGGATGTATAAAAGATTGCATCCAATCATCGTCGTTGTAAGCTAAAAGTATCCTGAAGCAGAAAGGAGTAAGAAAAAGATGACTGGTTAAAGCACTTCGTGTTCTACGTTTGTCTGAGACATCAAGTGGAACTATCCCATTCCTAATTCCTGCACTGACGGAACTTTCAGATACAGTATAATTAGCTGGAGCAGCATCAGCCGTCACCCAGACAGTGAAAAATACACAAAGCCCACAAGAAAAAGACAAAATAGGATGTTCAAGAAAAGCTGCATTACAGAACCACACAGGAATGGGCTTCGATTATTCGTAAAAAGGCTTTGAAGCATATTGTATAACAGACGCTTACAGCTGCAGATCAGGTTGAAATTGGTCAAAAGATTCCACATTCCAAGATTTTATGGAATGATTATACAGACTATGAGGCTTAATACAATGCGTAAATCTAAGAAATGCATAATAGTAAATCTAGATGTTGTAGGAAGATCTGAAACTCACTGGTTGCATACATTAAAAAAAAAAAAAAACAGAATAATACCTGCTACTCAGATATTTTCGGAGACACACCAGTCTGAAGAACTGCATCGTTACTTTACCAACAATCAAGTTTCCTACAAATTTCGATGCTACCAAGGCTCTGATACATATCTGTCTGGACACTTCTGTCTTACATTCCTCCTAAATATAGATGTTGCAAGAGGAGCTGGAACTTATTGGGTTGCATATGTTTAAAAAACAAAAAGCCGGACTACTCTATTTATTTGGAGACTTGCACCAGCCTGAAAAATTGCATCGTTACTTCACCAACAATCAAGCTTTCTAAAAATTTCGACGCAGCCAAGACTCTGATACATACCTGTGTGGACGGTACTGTCCTGACAACTGTATAAACAGAAGCAATATGCACATTGCACATCAGTTGATGTTTACATGTGCTATTGTACACTCTGACTTAAAAAAAAAAAAAGATCAGCAGTATGCACAAATTATATTCCACCAGCTGATCTGAGCAAGGGATACTGAAATGCTGCATTGATCGGACTGAAAATGTACGATAGCGTTCCTAATGTCAATAAGGCAAACAACGAACTACGTATTGGAAGTGGTAAGGAATTGTTGGAAATACCCTATCGTTCATATGATATTGACGATATGAAAAGAAAAGGCAATACACTTTGATGCGGAAGGTCCCACTTCTAGCAGTCAAATTTGGAGAAGAATTATAATAAAATTTAGAAGTCAGGACCGCTGTGGATATATTACTGGTTGGCACATTCGCGCCGAATGTGCAAAAACTTCGTATCTCTACAACTGATTGATTCACGCAGTCTACGGGTTCTTCCTTATAGTGGGCCCTGGACATAGAATTGTTGAGGCGCTTGCCAACACCATATGCCTTCCAGCGACTGGCTGGACGTTAGACGATCTTGAATAATTGTAGACCAGGACGGACATCAAGTCGACTTTCGAGCTGTAGACATCGTAATTTGTCGACGCCTGGAATAGGGGCAGCAGCATCAGAGCGGGTATAAAGTAGAAACGTGATGCGCGTAGCAATCAGTAAACAACTTCACAGTAGAAGCACAACGTGATAACACGAGAGAATTACAAGTTTCTTAAATTGATAACTCGAAACCATGCAACGACATCACTCAGTATAAGTTCCGGTTCAATACGGTGAGAGAATTACACACGAGGTATATTTTTCCCAGAAATTTTTGCTTCAGGGTTGTTTAGTGATAATAATGAGATTAAGATTCTTATTCTAATACCAAGCAGCTTTAACAATTCCAAGCTACCGTTTCCTCTACTAGAAGGGAAAATCTGTGAAAAAGGATGAAGGCCCTACAGCAACTACTGGAACTTACACAAAATCTTTCTCCTTCTTGTTTCAAGACATCAGATGTGAACTGAAACTGACTGTACTATAAATTTTGGACTCACATCAAGCCTGAAAAATGTGTTTCGACATCAACTTCAAACTTGAATAATTTAAAAAATGCAGAATGGTCCATAGATGGATCAAACAGTGAATACATTCGACTTTGTATGTGTATACCTCTCAAGATGCTTATGGGTTACTGCAAAGACGTGAGAAACATTGTCACGAATGCAAAGCAAGAACGAATTCTGGTACAAAGTGCAACGGATAGTAACTCATACATTCAGGGAGAGACTAATGATGAAGAGAATAAAATTATACCGAAGAAATTAGTATACCTCATAGTCTATAATAGATGAGGAGCATCTGAAATTTGTAGAGGTACTGAATTCCGGCATTCAACTGGCATTAACTTTCTGTCCACGGGTATTGTCTGAATACCCAATTCTACCGACTACATCCAGGCAGATTTGGGCCATTAAAACGGCTGTGCAGTTAGAAACGCCTCAATTTATTACGCTAGCGCTGCAAACCAATTGGAAGTGGAGTCTGAAAAAGGATTTGAGTGTATTTTAGAATTGTAAGGCAACCAGTGCTAAAGTTTATCTAAATTTAAAATTTTACCCATATGGTGATACACAGCTAGATTGCGATAGTAATGGCTGCAGTCTACTGTTTGAGATATGTGTAAGGTTTCACGTTTCTTACTATGAGGGTGTTGATGAATTTGGATGCATACTCACCCCAAAGAAACGTAAGGAATTAGCACCCAAAGTCCTAATAGATTTCTCAAAGCAGAACAAAACTGTGAATTCACTGCCAATAAATGTCTATTTAAAATTTGTATCAACAGAAAATTTCCCCAAAGAAACTGCAGTGCATGCATTGTTACTACATTACCAAGTGATTAATTATTCTCTGCTCACTGGAATTGTGCAGCGTGTTGTATAAAGTAAAAGGTGCCGCGTAGCATTTGAAGCATATCACAATGAGGCCTTAAAGTCTGAACATCGTTATACGAATAGTTGCTCGCGGCTCCTAGGATAAACGTGGACAGTTTGTGTGTAAGGATATTTCCTTCATTGCATTCTCAAATGTTGGATGTGTTATCGCTTTATCCTTCATAAATGTTGTATCACTGAAACCATTGAGGGACGTGAAGTGCATGAAGACTTGAAAACTTGTATTACGACACTTAATTACCAGGCGACACACTGAGAGCCGGCCGAAGTGGCCGTGCGGTTAAAGGCGCTGCAGTCTGGAACCGCAAGACCGCTACGGTCGCAGGTTCGAATCCTGCCTCGGGCATGGAAGTTTGTGAAGTCCTTAGGTTAGTTAGGTTTAACTAGTTCTAAGTTCTAGGGGACTAATGACCTCAGCAGTTGAGTCCCATAGTGCTCAGAGCCATTTGAACACACTGAGATGATCTTGGGATGGCTCACGTAGACATGCTGACATCGCTTCAAATTTTTCACCACAAAGACACTATCGTGTACATGAAACACAGTGAGAAGGCTTCATGAATCCATAAGATCTACAAGCATGCGGATTCATCCAGTTGCCCATCTCTCTGGTGGCTCAAGCAAGTGTACAGAGAAGAAAACAGTGTTATGTATGCATCAGCAATTGGAAAGTTACTTTCATTTTCGGTGACAAAGAAATGACATTTATTAATAAAGTTCATTATTTTTTATCATTTCATCCTCCTCTATCGATAGGTCTGAGCAAGCTCCTCTCCTTCCTCATGGACCAGTAGATTCAACTTGTTCACTCTTCTACTGACAGATCAGACTAAATCCCTTCTGGACTGGCCTGTCTCAACTTGCTCACCTTCTATCATCTTCCTCCGGCTGGATTGAGTAAGTAATCTCCAAGTTGTCCACTGACAAGCTGCTTTACTACACCATGTACAGGAAAGAACAAAAGGAAATTTGTTCGCGGTAAGAATGCCTTTTCGTCCAAATAAGTTGTTCAAATGGTTCAAATGGCTCTGAGCACTATGGGACTTAACTTCGAAGGTCATCAGTCCCCTAGAACTTACAACTACTTAAATCTAACTAACCTAAGGACATCACACACATCCATGCCCGAGGCAGGATTCGAACGTGCAACCGTAGCGGTCTCGCGGTTCTGGACTGAAGCGCCTAGAACCGCTCGACCACCCTGGCCGGCAATAAGTTGTCTGTGGTGCTCATCTAGTTCAGGAGATATAATTTTACCAATGTCTTCCGTGCATATGTGCAACTGGCCGCGATCATGTCAGCTCCCAAAGGCCAATATATGCAACATGGAATGCAAACATCCACTCAATTAATTTATGAACTGAGTTACACTTCTCATCTGCAAACTGCACTCTCTTCCTCTTTGTACTCATGTCTATGGCTCCTTTTGTACAGACTGGCTTCAGCTCAGATCATGAGACTTGGGAATCAAGGCATGGGTCTTTTTTAAAAACGAGAACAAATGGGAAATAGGGTAATAAATTTTCTTCGTTTAGTGGTTATGTGTACAGGGTGAACATTAATAAAACCGACAAATTGCAGGAACGGATTCCTGGCGGGAAATGGAGAAAAAAAACGTCCAATGAACATGTGTCTGGAAATGAATCATTGCCACAGTAGATGGCGCTGACGAATAACTCTTATTCTGACCACGTGCTGTGTGTTCCTTGTGTGGTGTAGGCTGTGTCATAGCTGCAGCGTACTGTAAACAACAGAATGGTCCAGTATTCATGTCGAGAACAAGCCGAGATGGTGTTTGTATACGACCAAGCTGATGGGAACGATCAGGAGTCAACACGGGTATACCGAAATAAGTACCTTCACAGACACGAACCACATTACACAACATTTCAAGCCCTTTTAAGGCGTTTGTTTGCTCATGGGTTTTTCAGACAGACGAACGTCCAGGGAGGCGGCGGCCTGTGCGTACACCAGATTTGGAGGAGCGAGTTCTACAGGATATTTCGACGAACCCTAGTACAAGCTCCAGACAAGTGGCCCGACAACATGGTGAAAGCCAAAGCACGATGCGTGACAACTGCATGCATTGCATGCCACTTTGAACATCCGTTGAGACGTGGATGCGATGCAGCTCTGTACTGTGTTCCAGTACGATTTGTGTGTTGCACGTACACCGTCCATTTCCGGACGCATGTTCGCAGGACCTTTTCTCCTCCATTTCCGGTCAGGAATCGGTCCCTGCAGCTTGTCGGTTTTATTAATGTTCAAGCTGTATTATACACTAAAGTAACAAATTATTTTTATTTATTTATTCACAATGTTCATTTCGCTTTATTAACAATCTATTCAGAGCTAGTTTAATAATAATAATGACTGGAAACTAATATATACACATATGTTCAGGAATAGTTAATACACCAGTAATAATAGTAATAATGATAATAATAATAACACTAATAATAATGTCGATAAACTCAAAATCATATTAAACATTTGGGAAACAGAACAGATCCCTTCTGAATGGAAATGCGCACTCATCCATCCACTCCACAAAAAAGGGGACAAAACTGAACCAAATAATTACAGGGGTATCTCACTCATACTGGCCACATATAAAATCCTATCAAAAGTGCTCATGAATAGATTAGAAGAACAAGCTGACCCACAAATAGGAGAATACCAGGCTGGTTTTCGCAAGGGACGATCATGCATAGAGCAGATCTGGAATCTGAAAATGATTCTCCGGATGAGAAACACCCGAAACACAGTGGTTACTTTTGTATATTTTAAAAAGGCCTACGACCCAACAGACAGAGTAGCGCTCTGCAAGACGCTGGAAGAATTCAGCATTGACAGAAAGACAAGAACAATCATTCGGGAAACATTAACTGACACAGTCTCCAAGGTTAAATTTATGGGGGATATCTCGGAACCATTTGAAATCCAAACTGGAGTGCGACAGGGTGACGGACTTTCACCATTACTCTTTAACATCATTCTTGAAAAAATTATCAGGACATGGGAAAAAGAAGTCAAAGGAATCCAAATTGGCATTAGAATAGATAATAGATTCAATGTGAAGTGTTTAGCTTTTGCGAATGACCTTGCAATCCTCACAAATAATAGAAAAGAAGCCACTAACGCCATAGAGAAGTTACACGATATTGCACAAAGAACTGGCCTGCAAATCTCATATGAGAAAACCCAGTACATAGAAAGAGTACCACAAGACAAATTGCCTATTGTGACAACCCATAGGAAAATCGTACAAGTACCACATTTTAAGTACCTGGGAGAAATCATCCAGCCATCAGGGATCAACCTAAAGGCCAATGAGGAAAGAATAAAAAAACTACATAAAGCATATAAACTCACGTGGAACTATTATAACAAAAAGTCCATATCCATTAACGCAAAACTGAGGCACTACAACACTGTCGTACTTCCGGGGGCACTGTATGCATCTGAAATCTGAGTTACTAAAATCAAAGAAATAGAGAAACGAGAAAGAAAAATTCTCAGGAAAATTTTTGGCCCGATACAAGAGCAAGGAATCTGGAAGAAGAGACCAACATCAGAATTATATAAATACACAGACAAGATTACGGATACAATAAGGAAAAGAAGAATGCAGTTCTACGGACATATCCACAGGATGAATGAAAACAGAATTGCAAAGCGAATTCTTAAAGTCATCAACTCAGGCAGGGGAAAAACAAAATGGATAGAAGAAGTTGAAGAGGACCTCAGACAAGCACACATAACAGCAAACGATGCAGAAAATAGAACTGAATTCAGGAACATCATCAAAAAACATAAATTTGACACCACAACACAGAAGAGACCAGGATGCAAATGGACAGCGGAGCGAAAGAAACAACACAGTGAACACATGGAGAAAATTTGGGCTCAGAAAAAACATAAACAATCATCATAAAGGAATTCAAGTTCAAACGCTCTCTTAAATGGGAATAATCGATAATAATAATAATAATAATAACAATAATAATAATGTCGATAAACCAATATACACACTAAAAAAGAATATATGTAGTACATTTCCAATGACAGTTTTTCAAAGAAGGTACAATGTGGGAACGCTACAGCAGATTTACAATGGAACTATGAAATTTTAAAGTTGTCATTCATTTTTTGATACAATTGGTACAGTCGTTATTTTTTATAACACAGCAGTTGCAATGTTTTATTTTCTCTGATACTATTGCCCCAATATTAGAAATACTTCTGCATACGGGAAACGAGCAATACTTAACACAGAAATCACCGATTATGACGACTAGCAGTAGATGAAAAACCTGTACAATACAAACGACACTAACACGCACATTACACTCATATATTTATTTACAAATAAATACATCCACTCTCTATCTATCTATTAGCAGAGTGAACAGTGTGAGTACGGCAGGGTTCCAGTGCATTTCTTTCAAATAACGCTTTTGTCGTGGCATAACAGATTGACTTCCAGTGCTGATACAGTGTGTACCACAAAGTCCTGCAATTGAATGGTAATATGGCGTACCATATGCAGAGAAGCATCTATACCATTGTGCAGGCATTCCAAGTTACGATCAAGTGCGAGAGTTATTGAGCCGTTTTGCGTGGCACATTTCACTGTACAATATGTGTACATTTTTGATCTAAGGTCTACAGACCCACTGTTTGCGACCCATTCACTTCGTCTTTCATTAGGGCAACGCTCTCATGGTTTGCTGACACAATACCATAGCGATTATTGGAAGCACGTCTAGGCGCACCAAAAGTATTGTGGTAGCACCTTTTCGCTGCATATAGATCACAACACTGCACCAATATGTGAACCTGGCCGTTTCCATATAAAGTAACTTGGGGTCTATGAAATTACAGTACTGGCCATTAAAATTGGTATACCAAGAAGAAACGCAGATGATAAACGGGTATTCATTGCACAAATATATTATACTAGAACTGTCATGTGATTACATTTTCACGCAATTTGGGTGCATAGATCCAGAGAAATCAGTACCCAGAACAACCACCACTGGCCGTAATAACGGCCTTGATACGCCTGGGCATTGAGTCAAACAGAGCTTGGATGCGTGTTCAGGTACAGTTGCCCATGCAGCTTCAGCACAGCTCATCAAGAGTAGTGATTGGCGTATTGTGACGAGCCAGTTGCTCGGCCACAATTGACCAGACGTTTTCAATTGGTGAGAGATCTGGAGAATGTGCTGGCCAGGGCAGCAATCGAAAATTTACTGTATCCAGGAAGGCCCGTACAGGACCTGCAACATGCGGTCGTGCATTATCCTGCTGAAATGTACGCTTTCGCAGGCATCGAATGAGGGGTAGAGCGACGGGTCGTAACATATTTGAAATGTAATATCCACTGTTCAAAGTGCCCTCAATGAGAACAAGAGGTGACCGAGACGTGTAACCAATGGCACCCCATACCATCACGCGGGGTGATACGCCAGTATGGCGATGACGAATACACGCTTCCAACGTGTGTTCACCGCGATGTCGCCGAACACGGATGCGACCATCGTGATGATGTAAACAGAACCTGGAATCATCCGAAAAATTGACGTGTTGCCATTCGTGCACCGAGGTTCGTCGTTGAGTACACCGTCGCAGGCGCTCCCGTCTGTGATGCAGCGTCAAGGGTAACCGCAGCCATGGTCTCCGAGCTGATAGTCCATGCTGCTGCAAACGTCGTCGAACTGTTCGTGCAGATGGTTGTTGTCTTGCAAACGTCCCCATCTGTTGACTCAGGGATCGAGACGTGGCTGCACGATCCGTTTCAGCCATGCGGATAAGATGCCTGTCATCTCGACTGCTAGTGATACGAGGCCATTGGGATCCAGCATGGCGTTCTGTATTACCCTCCTAACAGTCATTGGATCTCGACTAACGTGAGCAGCAATTTCGCGATACGATAAACCGCAATCGCAATAGGCTACAATCCGATCTTTATCAAAGTCGGAAACGTGATGGTACGCATTTCTCCTCCTTACATGAGGCATCACAACAACATGTCACCAGGCAACGCCGGTCAACTGCTGTTTGTGTATGAGAAATCGGTTGGAAACTTTGCTCATGTCAGCACGTTGTAGGTGTCGCCACCGGCGCCAACCTTGTGTGAATGCTCTGAAAAGCTAATCATTTGCATATCACAGCATCTTCTTCCTGTCGGTTAAATTTCGCGTCCGGAACACGTCATATTCGTGGTGTAGCAATTTTAATGGCCAGTAGCGTAGTTTTTCGCAAACTCATAATAAACTGGTACATGTAGAGTTTGGATAGGTCCAATATAAACGTACCGACATAAACAGGTTTTGGAACTCCATGAAAACCTTAGCTACGACCAGAGGGATGTATTGTTTATCGCAGGTTGTGGCTCATTTAATTTGGCCTATTTGCTCAAATAGCTCCATAGCGCATTTCCATTTTTGTTGTAATGTGAATTTCGCGATGTTTTCTAAGAATTTCCATTGTTTTTGCCGAAAATTTCATTATTCATAGGTTTAAGAAACCTTTTTAAAAGTCAGTCGCAACACAAGTCATCTTTTAAGTGTTAATATCAATATATTACTTGAACGGGGGTGCTGATCGAATTTAATAGTGCTGGTGACTCTAATTAGTTTCAATCTCAACTTGATGATTGGTGGAGGTTTTTGTAGTGCGTTATGTATCTTTTTTGTCCCCTTGCATCATCATCAGTTAACAATTTGGTGGATATAGATGATCCTGATATAGCATTAAATCACTGTGTCTGTCATGCAGACTATTAGGATAGATCACGTCCAACTCCACAACATAACCTAAACGGAAACCGTTGCCACAGCTCTGAAATCACCTAACCTGATGATTTCCCTGTTGGACAGCCATTGAAACCCTCAAATTTGGCAGAAATGGTTGCATGGCATGCTTGTATAAACTGTTTACATCCAGGTACAAGATGCAAGCCCAGTTGTCAGACGCAATGAACTCTTCATCCACTTGTGGGTTATTTGCATTGGCCTGGCTATGGACACACTGGCAAAGCCCTCTGTGAATCCCATGTTCAAGAAATAACATATCGATACCAGTCAAAAGTGCAATGTAGATGTGCTTCTTTTAAACACTGCGTCTCATGAAAGCCCTGGTGCAGAGTAACAGAAGGGAGGATCCAGCGTATATATTTCCTTCAATACGCCGGAATTTCTCGAATATATCTGTAACTAAGTATTTATAAGTGTTCACATAAAGTCTTGCATACTTCCCTAAATCAGGGATGTTGAACTGCTGGCAAACATTCACCAGAAGTCGCTATTCAGCACTCATTATGACACTGCGAGTCAGTAACTATGCTGGGCAGAGTGGTTTCATGTAGTTTTTCTGTCAAATCCAGATATTCGTATTGGAAGGCCCCTTAAGGTCCCTTTCTTCGTTCCAAGCTGAAACTTAGCATCATTGGAATGTGCGTCTCCAGTGACGTGCATGTCCTCTTGACACATGGCTTCAGCAAGTTTCAGCAAGTGCATAAAAACTTGTAAGCCTAGGAATTGCATCTTAATTTTCGTTATGATTTGGTTGGAAAATGAAATGTATTTTTCTGTGCCCTCTGTCAAAAACCAACCTGATCATTGTGCAAGCTGAAACCAGCTGATTGCTCAAAGATGAAATGAACATCGTACATGCTTGAGGAAGAAAACGGGTATGTGTTGTGGCAGTTGGAAGTTGACGTTTCATGAGTTGTGTGCTGCATTGTAGTATTTGCCTGTGATGAGGACGTACTGAAAATAAACGTATCCGAATTTTTTATTCTGTTCTTAATATCAGTTGAAATGTTACATGTCACGTATTTTACCGTTCAACTTTCCCACTTTGCTGACACATGTTGCAACCCTCTGCCAACAGAGAGCTCGCAATTACAGCGTGTAACGTGGTGGTGCGTAGAGTAACTATTTTGGTGCATGAGAAATAGTATGCTGTCACCCCCAAAAAACTGAAAGCATAAATTGGAAGAATTCGTCCACGCATGAAGCACCCTCTCCTTCAGCACGACAAAGCCAGACCACAAATGAACACTACGACATCTGCAACAATCCGACGCCTTGGGTTCATTGTCATTAGTCATACCCCACACAGTCGCACTTGGCCCCATCCAATTTTCACCAGTTTCTAAAACTTAAAGAAAACCTTTGAGGACTTGACTTTGATGGGGATGAAGCTACGCAAGCAGGACTGAGGTTGTGGCTCCATCAACATACTACTCAATGTACGCAAAAAAGCAGTATTCCATTTCAGTCCATAGACTATCATGGCACTGTACTGAACAAATATTTGAATGTTGTGCTGGGCCAGTTGAATTCAGTGAAATTAAACTTCTAATTTTTGTTGTTTTATAGGTCCCCTAAATCTGACATCAGATCATTTCTGCTCAAGCAAGAAAGGGTTCTTGATTCACATTATAGCAAGTACCAGAAATTAGTTATATGTGGTGGCTCCAATATTGATTTTGTATATGATTGCGCAAGAAAAAGGATGCTGGTAGACCACCTAAATTCATATGATCTGATGCAGATTGTGTTTTTTCCACCTAGGGTACGGGGAAACACTAGCACAGACATAGACAATATTTTTGTTCGTTCTTCATTACTAGATGGGCATTCTGTTAATTAAAGGGTGACTGGTCTTTCAGAACATGAGGCAAAAATTTTAACACTAATATGCTTTTGTACTCCAACAAATGTCACATGTAATTACAAACTATGTAGGGAAGTTAATTCAACAGCAATAGAGTTTTTTAAACGTCGTCAAGGAACAAGAGTGGCAGTATCTTTATAGCACTGATAACATAGATGACAAATAGAATGCTTTCCCCAACACATTTATCATTCTCTTTGAGAGTTTCTTTATAGCACTGATAACATAGATGACAAATATAATGCTTTCCTCAACACATTTATCATGCTCTTTGAGAGTTGCTTTCCATTAGAACGTTCTAAATGGGGTACTAGCAGTAAAAGACAGCCCATATGGCTGACTAGTGGGATAATGTATCTTGTAGAACAAAGTGGGAATTATATCAAAATGTCAGAAGTAGTCACAATCAAGCTACAGTAACCCATTACAAACAATACTTCAAGATGCTTCAAAATGTTATTAGGAAGGCAAAGAGAATGTGGTATGCAAAGCAATAGCTAATTCAAAGTATAAATTTAAAGCCATATGGTCAGTTGCGAAGGAAGTGTCTGGTCAGCAGTAAAAGGTCGACAATATAAAGTCAATTCATAGTAAAAAAAAAACCTGTTACTGATATATCATATATATGTACAGTATTTAACAACCATTTTCTGAGAATTTTTGGTGAATTAAATGAAAATTTTGATTCTACAGAGAATCATACAACACTCTTGGCAAATGCCTTTCCGAGATTAATGCCTGAAATACTCCTCTGTGATACAGACAACGGGGAGATTGAGTCAACAGTCTAATCACTGAAGACTAAGGACTCTCATGGATATGATGGAGTGTCCAGAAGAATATTAAAGTACTGTACTGCACATGTTAGCCTCGTTTTTCAAACGATCTAACAGTGTTCAGAAAGGATAGATTAAATACAGTTGGTGGTGGAGTATTTATTGCTGTAAGAGGTAGTTTGCCTTGTAGCGAAATTGAAGTAGATAGTTCGTGTGAAATAGTACGAGTAGAGGTTATACCTGACAATTGGACTAAACTATTAATTGGATCGTTTTACCGACCCCCCCCCCCACACCCGACTCAGAAGATATAGTTGCTGAACAGTTCAAAGAAAACTTATTTCAAATTAGTACCCCGCTCATACAATTATAGTCGGTGGTGACTTCAATCTACCCTCGATATGTTGGAAAAATTATACGTTTAAAGCCGACGGCAGGCATAAAACGTCATCTGAAATTGTACTGAATGCTTTCTCAGAAAATTATTTTGAACAATTAATGGTTGCGAAAGCATACTTGACCTTTTAGCAACAAATCATCCTGGACAAATAGTGAGTATTGTGACGAATACAGGGATTAGCGACCACAAGGCAGTTGCTGCTAGGCTGAATACCGTAACACCTACAACCATCAAAAAGAAACGCAAAGTATATCTATTTAAAAAAAAAAGCTGATAAAAACGCTCTTAACGCCTTTTTAAGAGACAGTCTTCACTCCTTCCGATATGATCATGTAAGTGCAGAAAATTTGGAGAATGTTTTCAAAGAGATAGTATCGACAGCAATTGAGAGATATATACCACATAAATTAATAAGTGATGGTACTGATCCCCCATGGCACACAGAACGGGTCAGATCGTTGTTGCAGAAGCAACGAAAAAAGCATGCCAAATTTAAAAGAACACAAAATCCCCAAGACTGGCAAAGCTTTACAGAAGTTCGAAATATGGCGCGTACTTCAATGCGAGATGCTTTAAATAATTTACACAACGAAATTCCGTCTCGAAATCTGGCAGAAAACCCAAAGAGATTCTGGTCATACATAAAGCACAACAGTGGCAAGACGCAATCAATACCTTCACTGCGCGATAACAACGATGTAGTCACTGATGATAGTGCCACTACAGCAGAGTTATTAAACACGGTTTTCCGAAACTCCTTCACCAAAGAAGACGAAGTAAATATTCCTGAACTAAATCAAGAACAACTGCCAAGATGAGAAACATAGAAGTAGATATCCTCGCTGTAACAAAGCAGCTCAAATCACTTAATAAAGGCAAGGCCTCCGGTCCGGATTGTATACCAGTCAGGTTCCTCTCGGAGTATGCTGATAAAATAGCTCTATATTTAGCAGTTATATACAACCACTCGCTCACAGAAAGATCCGTACCTAAAGACTGGACAATTGCTCAAGTCAGACCAATGCCCAAAAAGGGAAGTAGGAGTAATCCGCTGAATTACAGGCCTAGATCACTAACGTCGATTTGCAGTAGGGTTTTGGAACCTATACTTTATTCGAACATTATGAAGTACCTCGAATAAAACGACTTATTGACACATAGTCAGCACAGTTTCAGAAAATATCGTTCTTGTGAAACACAACTAGCTCTTTACACTCATGAAGTAATAAGAGCTATCGATAGGGGATGTCAAATTGATTCCATATTTTTAGATTTCCTCACAAGCGTCTTCTAACCAAACTGCGTGTCTACGGAGTAAAGCCTCAGTTGTGCGACTGGATTCGTGATTTCCTGTCAGAAAGGTCACAGTTCGTAGTAATAGACGGAAAATTATCGAGTAAAACAGAAGTAATATCCGGCGTTCCCCAAGGAAGTGTTATAGGCCCTATATTGCTCCTGATCTATATTAACGACATAGGAGACAATCTGAGAAGCCGTCTTACATTTTTTGTAGATGATGCTGTCATTTACCGTCTTGTAAAGTCATCAGATGATCAAAACGACTTGCAAAATGATTTAGATAAGATATCTGTATGGTGCGATAAGTGGCAATTGACCCTGAATAAGGAAAAGTGTGAAGTTATTCACATGAGTACTAAAAGAAATCAGCTAATTTTCCATTACACGATAAGTCACACAAATCTGAAGCCTGTAAATTCAACTAAATACTTATGGATTACAATTACAAATAACCTAAATTGGAACGATCACATAGATAACATTGTAGGTAGAGCAAACCAAAGACTGCGATTCATTGACAGAACACATAGAAGGTGCAACAGGTCTACTAAAGAGACTACTTACACCACGCTTGCCCGCCCTATTCTGGAGTATTGCTGTGGGGTGTGGGATCCGCATCAGGTGGAACTGACGCATGACTTCGAAAAAGTACAAAGAATGGCAGCTCGTTTTGTATTATCGCGAAATAGGGGAGATAGTGTCACAGACATGTTACGTAAATTGGAGTGGCAATCATTAAAACAAAGGTGATTTTCGTTGCGACTGGATCTTCTAATGAAATTTCAATCGCCAGTTTTCTCCTCCGATTGCGATAACATTCTGTTGGCACCCTCCTACATAGGGAAAATGATCATTGCAATAAAATAAGAGAAATCAGGGCTCGCAGAAAAAAATTTAAGTGCTCGTTTTTCCGCTTGCCGTTCGAGAGTGAAATGGTAGAGAGACAGCTTGAAGGTGGTTCATTGAACCCTCTGCCAGGCACTTTATTGTGAATAGCAGAGTAATCATGTAGATGTAGATTTAGCCATATTTGTTATTTTTCCTTTAGGAACGGTCGGTTTCCTGGACGATTAAAGTACTCAGAAGTAAAGCCGCTTTATAAAAATGGAGAAACGGATAATGTAGACAATTTTAGAACTATTGCTATGCCAACAGTGTTTGCTAAAGTTATTGAAAGGGTTGTGTAGGTAAGGATAATTGATCATTTTATATCACATGATTTGCTATCAAATGTACAGTTCGGCTTTAGAAGTTGTTTAACAACTGAAAATGCTATATTATCTTTTCTCTGTAAGATACGGTACAGGATGTCTTAAACAAAAGGTTTCGAACGCTTGGCATATTTTTTGATTTAACTAAGGCGTTTCATTGTGTTGATCACAAAATATTGCTCCAGAAGTTGGACCATTACGGAATATGGGGAGTAGCTCACAATTGGTTCATCTCTTACTTTAGCAACAGACAACAAAAGGTCATTGTTCACAATGTTGAGAATTGCTGTGATGTGGGGTCTGATTGGGGTACAGTCAAGTGGGGGGGGGGGGGGGGGGGTGCCCCAGGGATCAGTGTTGAGGCCACTTCTGTTCCTTATTTATATAAATGATATGCCATTTAGTACTACAGGTAACTCTAAAACATTTCTGTTTGCTGATGACACTAGCTTGGTAGTAAAGGATACACTGGCACTGTTTCAAATAGTGTAGTTCATGACATAAGTTCATGGCTTCTAGAAAATAAACTAACGCTAAATCACAGTAAGACTTAGTTTTTACAGTTTTTAACACACAATTCAGCAAAATCTGACGTTTTAATTTCACAGAATGGGCATATGATTAGTGAAACTGAACAGTTCAAATTTCTAGGTGCTTGGAAATCCCACGTTCAGGACCTTGTTCATAGACTTAATGCTGCCATTTTTACTATTCGAATGGTATCTGAAATGAGTGATCGTTCGACACGAAAATTAGCCTACTTTGCTTATTTTCATTCGCTTATGTCGTATGGTATTATATTTTGGGGTAACTCTTCCCTTTACAAAAGGATAATTTTGGCTCAGGAATGGGCGGTTCGGGTAATAAGTGGTGTTCAGTTCACGAACCTCTTGTCGACCCTTGTTCACTAGTCTGGGTACTTTGACATTGGCGTCTCAATATATATATTCCTCACTGTCATTTCTTGTTAGCAATATTAGCTTATTCCCAAGAACAAGCAGCTTTCACTCAGTTAATACTCGGCCGAAATCAAACCTGCATTTGGATTGGACCTCCTTAACTCTTGCGCAGAAAGGTATGCGGTATACTGCTGCATCCACTTTCAATGAGCCACCACTCGAATGCAAAAATCTTAGCGGTAATCCACGCGCTTTCGAATCGAAACTGAAAAGTTTCCTCATGGGTCACTCCTTCCATTCTGTCGAGGAGTTCCTTGAAAAATTAAGCTGATTCTTGTTATGTTGTTGATTGCGTTTACTTAAACTTATGGCTTGACTTTTTCGGGTTCATAAACATTTTATTTTATCTGCTAATACTTTTATGTTGTAATTTCATGTACTGACACGTTCCATGACCTTGGAGATTTGCTCCTCAATTTGTTCGTACGGAACTTTACGTGTAAATAAAAAATAGAAATAAAATTAAAATTTTGACCGAAGTTTTGCTCATGAGAGAGGGCCGAAATGGTGTCAAAAAACCTCACAACTGAGAGGAAGGACAATCGAAGAAAAGTATGCGTTGGTCTTCTTTTGAAGATTGCCAATAACTGCATATGGTTTAGTCGTGTGATCACAGGTGATGAAACCTGCGTTTTTGAGAACGGTCCCGAGACAAGGCACAAAGTGAGGAGCGGCACACTGAGACATCTCCTCGACCGACGAAAACTCGAATGAGCAAGTCAAACATCAAAACAATGGTGATTTGCTTTTTTGATAGTGCAGAAATCGTGCATAAAGAAATTGTTCTTCCAAGACAAACTGTCGACCAAATGTTTTACAAATATATCCTTGAAAGGCTCAGGGAAATGGTGAATCGAGTGAAACAGGACGTTGCAGACAAGCGGATGCTGCATCGTGACAACGCCCCATGTCTCTCGGCCACTTCCATCACGGAATTTTTGACCTCAAAATGGCATTCCTGTTGCTTGACAACCACCCCCCCCCCCCCCACCCCCCGCCCTATATTCGCCTGAACTGAACTGAGTTCTTGTGATTTTTATCTTTTCCCGAAATTGAATAATGTCTTAAAAGAACATCAGTTTGGGACTCTGGAGAACATCTAAAAGAACGTGACCGACATGTTAAACGCCCTACCAGTTGAAGCCTTTCTGCGCTTCTACCAAGATTGGGAACGACGACTCACCCGGTGTATAGATGCCAAAGGGAACTATATTGAAGGGGACACATTGTTGTTTGAAAAAAAAAAACCTTTCATAGATAAAGAAATCATTGTCATTTCTTTTCTCACACACCTCGTACCTCCAAATATATTTCAGTTAAGTGCTGGCAAGGGCTCCAGTGTGTTTTAGATCTACATACGTGTATATAAAAAAGTTCCTGCATGTTTCTTGATGTGGGCGAAAAATGTCAGGCAGCTAAAATATCATTTTTGATAATAATTAAAGAAATTCAGCCTTGAGATAACACCCCGCCGTTTTTACGTATCCATTTTAATGTCTGGGCAGCCGTGATGTCATTTTTGAGTCATAAGCCGTGCGGTTTAAGGCGCCTTGTCACGGTCCGTGCTGCTCCCCCCGTCGGAGGTTCGAGTCCTCCCTCGGGCGTGGGGGTGTGTGTGTTGTCCTTAGCGTAAGTTAGTTTAAGTTAGATTAAGTTGTGGGTAAGCTTAGAGACCGACGACCTCAGCAGTTTGGTCCCATAAGACTTGACCACAAATTTCAATTTTTTTAGTCATAAATTATTGTAATTCAGTCCGACCCAACCATTTATACATCACCCAATTGGTCTAGAGGAGTGGGGGAGGAGTGACAGGGAAGGCAGTAATTTTTGGGTCATAAATTATGGTCATTAAGACAAGACTAAAATCATGTGGGTATAAATTAGACATAAACGTAACATAAGAACACAAGTGAATGGTTTATTTATAAAAGGCTAAATGCATTTCGTGACCATTTTGTTTACGTAACAGTCCCAGCCAAGTAGACGGATTGTTTACTTATTGGTGAACAATGGGACCATTGTCCTGGTCCCCTACTTTCGTAATGGGTAAGTGACGAAATCGATCTCATATTGTTTCGAGAACAGTCCCACCATTTGGCTTGTTTTATTTAAGGAAAGCACAGGAGTACTAAATAAGGAGACCAAGATTGAGATACAAATTCCGTTGGTAGCAAATTATAGCCTGGTGCCTGAACAACAGCACAGACTTGTTGGATTGCACGATCCAGTGTGAGATGAGTAGACTGTACTACATCAGAGGATGTGACATCACCACATTTCTCATCGCCGCATAGAGCAATCTAGCAGGACATAATTGGTGTCAGCAAGGTGGAACATGGACTGTCGATGATTGGAAGACTGCATCATCTTACAAGGATAAGTGTGGTCATAGCCAGCGTGAGAGCACCGTCCAATTGACGTTCAAGAAAATATATTATTTCGACAGGGGGTTGCCATGTGCCACTGGATACATGATTAAATGAAGCAAGAGGATGTACTATAAATCTCACCCATAAAAACTTTAAGCAGCTAGTACTAGTACCGACATCTTTCACTGAAATTGATAGACTTATAAAAAATGCACATATACAGGGTGGTCCATTGATAGTGACCGGGCCAAATATCTCACGAAATAAGCATTAAACGAAAAAACTACAAAGTACGAAACTCGTCTAGCTTGAACGCGGAAACCAGATGGCGCTATGGTTGGCACGCTACATGGCGCTGCCATAGGTAAAACGGATATCAACTGCCTTTTTTTAAAAATAGGAACCCCCATTACATATTCGTGTAGTACGTAAAGAAATATGAATGTTTTAGTTGGACCACTTTTTTCGCTTTGTGATAGATGGCGCTGTAATAGTCACAAACGTATAAGTACGTGGTATCACGTAACATTCCGCCAGTGCGGACGGTATTTGCCTCGTGATATATTACCCGTGTTAAAATGGACCATTTACCAATTGCGAAAAGGTCGATATCGTGTTGATGTATGACTGTTGTGATCGAAACGCCCAACGGGCGTGTGTTGTGTATGCTGCTCGGTATCCTGAACGACATCATCCAAGTGTGCGGACCGTTCGCCGGATAGTTACGTTATTTAATGAAGCAGGAAGTGTTCAGCCACATGTGAAACGTCAACCACGACCTGCAACAAATGATGACGCCCATGTAGGTGTTTTAGGTGCTGTCGCGGCTAATCCACGCATAGTAGCAGACAAATTGCGTGAGAATCGGGAATCTCAAAGACATCGGTGTTGAGAATGCTACATCAACATCGATTGCACCCGTACCATATTTCTATGCACCAGGAATTATATGGCAACGACTTTGAACGTCGTGTACAGTTCTGCCACTGGGCACAAGAGAAATTACGGGACGATGACAGATTTTTTGGATGCGTTCTATTTAGCGACGAAGCGTCATTCACCAACAGCGGTAACGTAAACCGGCATAATATGGACTATCGGGCAGCGGAAAATCCACGATGGCTGCGACAAGTGGAACATCAGCGACCTTGGTGGGTTAATGTGTGGTACGGCATTACGGAAGGAAGGACAATTGGCCCCCATTTTATCGATGGCAATCTAAATGGTGCAATGTATGCTGATTTCCTACATAATGTTCTACCGATGTTCCTACAAGATGTTTCACTGCATGACAGAATGGCGATGTACTTCCAACATGATGGATGTCCGGCACATAGCTCGCGTGCGGTTGAAGCGGTATTGAATAGCATATTTCACGACAGGTGGATTGGTCGTCGAAGCTGCATACCATGGCCCGCTCATTCACCGGATCTGACGTTCCCGATTTCTTTCTGTGGGGAAAGTTAAAGGATATTTGCTATGGTGATCCATCGACAACGCCTGACAACATGCGCCAGCGTGTTGTCAATGCATGTGTGAACATTACGGAAGGCGATCTACTCGCTGTTGAGAGGAATGTCGTTACACGTATTGCCAAATGCATTGAGGTTGACGGACATCATTTTGAGCATTTATTGCATTAATGTGGTATTTACAGTTAATCACGCGTTCTCAGAAATGATAAGTTCACAAAGGTACATGTATCACATTGGAACAACCGAAATAAAATGTTCAAATGTACCTACGTTCTGTATTTTAATTTTAAAAACCCACCTGTCACCAACTGTTCGTCTAAAATTGTGAGCCATATGTTTGTTACAGCGCCATCTATCACAAATCAAAAAAAAGTGGTCCAACTAAAAGATTCATATTTCTTTACGTACTACACGAATATGTAATAAAAATGGAGGTTTCTATTTAAATACACGCAGTTGATATTTGTTTCACCTATAGCAGCGCCATCTAGCGGGCCAACCATAGCGGCATCTGGTTTCCCCCTTCAAGCTAGACAAGTTTCTTACTTTGTAGTTTTTTCGTTTGACTCTTATTTCGTGAGATATTTGGCCCAGTCACAATCAATGGACCACCCTGTATATTAAATATGCAATATTAAAATATGGAATTGTTAAACCCCTTTATAAGGAATGTAACAAGAAAGACTTAAATAATTGTCGTCCAGTATACTTACTGATGTCTTTTTCCAAAACATTTGAAATAATAATGTACGCAAGAGTAGTGTCACGTTTAAGGGGAAACAACTTAACGTAGAACATCATATTTTGGGTTCCAGAAGTGCTGCTCGACTGAGAATGCTCTTTATACATTCACTCAGCAAATATTACAAACCTCGAAGAATAAAAATATTGCCAACTGGTTTTTGTGTGATCTTTCGAGGGTGTTTGATTGCATACTTCATGTCACTCCAAAATCCCTGATGTTTTACGGAATTAATGGCTTTACACATAACTAGTTTGAATCAGACTTAACAAACATAATTAAAAGAATGAACGTGCTGAATAATTCAAACAATGTTTTAAGGAAGAAAATTTCGGTGACTGGTTGGAAATCACGGAGGGAGTCCCACATGATTAAATTTCTGCGTCTGCTTCTATTCCATATACACCCGTGTGTAAATGACCTTTCACTTAACATTTTCCAACCAGAATTGATACTTTTCGCAGACGATGCTAGTGTTATACCAAATCTCATTAGAGAAAAAGCGTCAGAAGAGATGGTTAATGATGTTTTTCAAAGAATTATTAAGTGGCTCTCTGAAAGTGAACTATGCCTTAGATTTAAGAAAATAACGCTATATCCGTTACTGTACAACAGGAACAGAATTCAGTAAACAAGGTAGAATGCTCCAAAATTTTGGGTGTACTTATCATTGAAAACTTGAACTGGAAGAAACACATTACAGAGTTGCTCAATCAATTGAGTTCATCTACTTTAACGATTCGTATATCTGGTGGTCTTGGAAACAAACGAATCAACCTCCTGACAAATTTTGAATATTTCCACTCAATAACATCTTACGAAATACTTTTTCTGTTGTAACTCATCACTTAGACAACAAGTACTAACTGCACAAATGCGAACAGTAAGAAAATATGTGGTTGTGGTGTTCACCCGCCTTCGTCATGTAAGCACTTCTTCAAGGAGCTAGGCATTTCAACTGCACTATCACAATACATATATTTACTAGTGAAACTCGTCATAAATAATCAATCATAATTTGAGAAAAATAGTGACGTCCCTTCTTACAACACTAGAGGAAGAAACTACATTTATTACTCATTACTGAAGCTGTCAGTGGTTCAGAAAGGAAGTCACTATGCAACGGCAAAATTTTTTTTCATTTGTCCAAAAACATAAAATGTCTGACAGGTAGCAAAGCAAGTTTTAAATATAATCTGAAATCGTTTCTCCTGGATATTTCCTATTTCATAAGCTAATTTGCGTTTAAACATTGTGGCAGCACGTAAAAAAGTTTATAAGTTTAGTTGCATGATTAGGACTAAAAACTTACGTATTAATTAATATTAACACTAATCACTTTTACATATCCTGTAAACTCAGTTGTTCCACATCAATTCGATAAAAGAATCGTTAAAATGATTTTTGGAGCACGAAAATAACTAACGAGTACGCAATTACTGAAGTGAGGGCGGTTAGCTGCAAGATTACAAAAGGAACTCACACAACTGAATAACTGAATCAAAGAAAGAAGTAGGTTACAGAGAGAGAATGCTTCGACGGTTGGGGTTTCCCCCTGCATCTACTTCCTGCCACTGCAACTTTGCACCGTGGCACGGACGGCTTAGTGCCCGCACGACTTTTGCCTCTCTCTGGTTCGAATGTCCCACCGTCGACCAGTAATGGAAGATGTCCTCGAACCCGTCTGTCTACTCAGTCTGTCACCAACGCAGCAGGTATTATTAATTTAATCTCTCGTGGTTGTAAGTACTTCTCGGCATCAAGGGCACCTCACAATCTTATCAGCCCTGATTACTTCCTGTCGCGATACAATCACGTACATTTTTAACATGCTTTCTTCAATAGACTCTCTGAAAGTAATAAGTACTTGAAACAAGCGGCTACAGATTGCAAGCACGAGACGTATATAAACGGCACTGAAATGACGGGCCACGGTCGAGACCGTGTCGGTACGAAATGCAGGGAGCGGCGTTACTTGCCGCGGCGTTGGCCGCCCTGAGTCTGTTGCAGGGGGTTCCCCTTAGAGCGGCGGCACAGAGAGCTGTCAACCAGTTCCCAGACGACTTCTACTTCGGCGCATCCACTGCCTCCTACCAGATCGAGGGCGCTTGGGACGAAGATGGTGAGTCCCGCGTTCTCACATGCTGTGCAAACGGGAAACTAGAGGATAAAATAAACTGGGTTGTTAATATCTACATCTACATCTACAACCATACTCCGCAAGCCACCTGACGGTGTGTGGCGGAGGGTACCTTGAGTACCTCTATCGGTTCTCCCTTCTATTCCAGTCTCGTATTGTTCGTGGAAAGAAAGATTGTCGGTATGCCTCTGTGTGGGCTCCAATCTCTCTGATTTTATCCTCATGGTCTCTCCGCGAGATATACGTAGGAGGGAGTAATATACTGCTTGACTCCTCGGTGAAGGTATGTTCTCGAAACTTCAACAAAAGCCCATACCGAGATACTGAGCACGTCTCTTGCACAGTCTTCCACTGGAGATTATCTGTCATCTCCGTAACGCTTTCGCGATTACTAAATGAACCTGTAACAAAGCGTGCTGCTCTCCGTTGGATCTTCTCTATCTCTTCTATCAACCCTATCTGGTACGGATCCCAAACCGGTGAGCAGTACTCAAGCAGTGGGCGAACAAGTGTACTGTAACCTACTTCCTTTGTTTTCGGACTGTATTTCCTTAGGATTCTTCCAATGAATCTCAGTCTGGCATCCGCTTTACCGACGATTAATTTCATATGGTCATTCCATTGTAAATCACTCCAAATGCCTACTCCCAGATAATTTACGGAATTAACTGCTTCCAGTTGCTGACCTGCTGTACTGTAGCTAAATGATAAAGGATCTTTCTTTCTTTCTATGAATTCGCAGCACTTTACACTTCTATACATTGTGATTCAGTTGCCATTCTCTGCACCATGCGTCAATTAGTTGCAGATCCTCTTGCATTTCAGTACAATTTTCCATTGTTACAACCTCTCGATGCCAAAGTGGGTGTAGAATTCGCGCTTTCAGTAAATCTTATCGCCACTGTGTCAGCAATAAAATTGTCTTCCAAACTGTGGCAGACACTCTGTCTCTTTTGCACACACACACACACACACACACACACACACACACACACTCGTGTTTGCCCCTCCTCCTCCTGCACCTCCCCTCCTCTCTCTCTCTCTCTCTCTCTCTCTGTCTCTCTGTCTCTATCTCTCTCTGTATGAGCTTATGGAGTGCAGTAGAGGGAGCAATCTGGATATCAGATGACGGCTGAAATGATCTCTATTGCAAAAATCTACTGATACCCGTATTGCTGGCACCTGTTTTGATCACAACCGAGGTAGAACCTTCCTACACGTCGGTCAAGGGCCTGAAGATGACGTAATAAAACGCTGAAACTGGTTACCAAACAACGTAAGGATGGAAACCACATGGCTGAAAGGTATTTAATTTGACATCCTGTATCGAACAGCCGAGTCCTGCAACCATCTCTAAAAAGATGGACATATAGAGACATTAGTTTCTATCTCAGCCACAGCTAGACAAAACGACAGGTAGAAATGAAATTCCATTACATGCTGCAAAAGACAGACTATCCACATTATTCTTATCTAATACGTTCCGAGTACAACAAATAAAAAAAAATGGCTCTGAGCACTACGCGACTTAACTTCTGAGGTCATCAGTCGCCTAGAACTTAGAACTAATTAAGCCTAACTAGCCTAAGGACATCACACACATCCATGCCCGAGGCAGGATTCGAACCTGCGACCGTAGCGGTCGCTCGGCTCCAGACTGCAGCGCCTAGAACCGCACGGCCACTCCGGCCGACAAAAAGAAAAAACTTTTCGTATAGCTCCACATCATTCTGCGTTTTGAAAGTAAGACTGATAGATGTTTCTTGTGAAAGTTTGTGATACATGCTGTCCAGTCACATTAATGCGATCATCTGTCAAAAGTCTGAATGACCACTGCTTGCAGCGTGGACCGCTGCAAGACGTGCAAGAAGAGAGCAAGTGAGGTTGTGAAAGGTATCGACAGGGATGTGGAGACATGACAACTCCACTGCCGTGTATAGCTGCGCTACGTTTCTCAGATGAGGATGAATGACGCGAACAGCCCGATCGAGTTGGTCCCACAAATTCTCGATTGGGTTTAAAGCCGGGGAGTTTGGTGGCCAGCGGAGAAAGGGAAACTCATTCTGGTGCTCTTTGAACCACGTACGTACAAGGCGAGCTGCGTGACATGTTGTACTGTCCTGCTGGTGGATGTCATTGTGCCAAGGGAAAACAAACTGCATGTAGGGGTCGACATGGTCCCCAAGGATATATACACTCTCATGTTGATACATTGTACTTTCCAGAATGACGAGATCATCCAGGGAATGCCACGAAAACATTCCTCGGATTATAACGCTCTCTCCTCCGGCCTGAGAGTTTGCTTTCAGATGTTTCACATCGTCCACGCCAACTCCCATCGGTCCAATGGAGCATAAAATATGATTCATCTGTGAAGGCCACTAAGTGGACGCCAGGTTGCGGTATTGCAAATTTATTTACTTATTCATTTATTGCCAAATTATAGACCTGTTATCTCATGTTTTAAAAACAGGTCATACATCTTACAGTTTTCGTTTTTATCCACAACGTTTTAGAATAATTTAAGGTTGAAATACAAATAACATTTTATTGTTTTTAACGAGAATATAAAAAGATGATAGGATAGAGATTTGTTAGTGCCATCACCGATTGTGACTAACGGTGAATACCTCGGAATGGTATTGCAAATTGCAGACTTCGCCACCAATGTACAGCAGTCAGCATGGGTGCATGAACCATTCACTTTTCTGTGGAGGACCATAAGCAGCAACGTTCGCTGGTCGGTCGTTGAGGAGAGACTGTTGGTAGCCCTGGGGCAGGCGGTTAGTCGCTCAACAGTTGCGCATCTAATCGCCCGTACACATCTCATCCGTGGTGCAGCACAGCTATCTCGGTGTCAGTTTTGGATAGTGCCCCTTCGCCACACACGGCAACTTTAACCATGGCGGCACGCGAACAGTTTACAAACTTAACCGTTTCAGAAATGCTTCCACCCTTGGCCCAAAAGCCAATGATCATGCCCTTTTGGACGTCAGATAAATCTCTCCGTTTCCGCATTACAAAAACGGCTACGCTGTTTCCAACGTCCCACCGACGTACGTTACGTACCGTCTACTGCTAGTGCTGCCACCTGACTCTGTGAGTGGTTTTTGCATGTTGACTTCGAACGTAGGCGGATTTCATATTAACGTGACTGTCCCGTATAGTAGCATATAAAGATATTTTGTTGCATGACCAAGAAACATTGTACTGAACCGCAACGACGATGGTACTAGAAAAGCAGAGAGAAAATGCGGCTTTGTCTGCTGCATGCGTAGTGCTGGTCTGTTGATTCATGTTTCATGCGAGTAAACTGACTCGTAACCCAAGAGCAATTAGATATGTACGAAGGCAGTTCAATAAGTAATGCAACACATTTTTTTTCTCGGCCAATTTTGGTTGAAAAAACCGGAAATTTCTTGTGAAATATTTTCAAACATTCCCGCTTCGTCTCGTATAGTTTCATTGACTTCCGACAGGTGGCAGCGCTGTACGAAGCTGTTAAAATGGCGTCTGTAACGGATGTGCGTTGCAAACAACGGGCAGTGATCGAGTTTCTTTTGGCGGAAAACTAGGGCATCTCAGATATTCATAGGCGCTTGCAGAATGTCTACGGTGATCTGGCAGTTGACAAAAGCACGGTGAGTCGTTGGGCAAAGCGTGTGTCATCATCGCCGCAAGGTCAAGCAAGACTGTCTGATCTCCCGCGTGCGGGCCGGCCGTGCACAGCTGTGACTACTGCAATGGCGGAGCGTGCGAACACACTCGTTCGAGATGATCGACGGATCACCATCAAACAACTCAGTGCTCAACTTGACATCTCTGTTGGTAGTGCTGTCACAATTGTTCACCAATTGGGATATTCAAAGGTTTGCTCCCGCTGGGTCCCTCGTTGTCTAACCGAACACCATAAAGAGCAAAGGAGAACCATCTGTGCGGAATTGCTTGCTCGTCATGTGGCTGAGGGTGACAATTTCTTGTCAAAGATTGTTACAGGCGATGAAACATGGGTTCATCACTTCGAACCTGAAACAAAACGGCAATCAATGGAGTGGCGCCACACCCACTCCCCTACCAAGAAAAAGTTTAAAGCCATACCCTCAGCCGGTAAAGTCATGGTTACAGTCTTCTGGGACGCTGAAGGGGTTATTCTGTTCGATGTCCTTCCCCATGGTCAAACGATCAACTCTGAAGTGTATCGTGCTACTCTTCAGAAATTGAAGAAACGACTTCAGCGTGTTCGTAGGCACAAAAATCTGAACGAACTTCTCCTTCTTCATGACAACGTAAGACCTCACACAAGTCTTCGCACCCGAGAGGAGCCCACAAAACTTCAGTGCACTGTTCTTCCTCATGCACCCTACAGCCCCGATCTCGCACCGTCGGATTTCCATATGTTTTGCCCAATGAAGGACGCAATCCGTGGGAGGCACTACGCGGATGATGAAGAAGTTATTGATGCAGTACGACGTTGGCTCCGACATCGACCAGTGGAATGGTACCGTGCAGGCATACAGGCCCTCATTTCAAGGTGGCGTAAGGCCGTAGCACTGAATGGAGATTACGTTGAAAAATAGTGTTGTGTAGCTAAAAGATTGGGGAATAACCTGGTGTATTTCAATACTGAATAAAACAACTCCTGTTTCAGAAAAAAAATGTGTTGCATTACTTATTGAACTGCCCTCGTAGTTTTGTGTGGGGAACACTGACGGTGCAGGAACGACATCCGCCCACGCTCTGACATCGACATGCCAGATTCGTTAATAACCATGTCGACCGTGCGCAGGTACGGGATGAAAGATAGGACAAAGAAGGAAATTGGCGGGGCAGCACCAGAATACATTCTGATCTAAAACCACCTCCAGCTGGTAAAGTTGTATTGTTCTGCTACTAGTTTTGACGTTAAGTCATCGTCTGGCAGATTTCAAATTTTGAAATATAAATTTGGAATACCTTAGATACGATATCTATTTAGCCAGTAAATGTAAGTGAGCCTGGAGAATGGCACGACGTCTTCGAGACTATAACACAAGTTAGTTACGTGATTGATTGTGGCAGATGTGCAAATCTACCACACCAAGCACACTTTTACTGTTGAGGCTCAAGGTTCGCCATACGGAATATAGCTAGGCAGCCTCCAGTGGCAATGTACAAAGGGCGTTCAAAAAGCTTTGCACAGTCGTCTCTAATTTTTTATTTTTTGCAGGACGAGAATGAAATTTTTTGTGAACATACTTGGAACATTTAGCTATACATTGAGCCTACTCAATGTAGCCTCCATCAGCTGTGACGCATCTGGCTCAACGTTCTTTCCGTGATGTAAATGCACTTTGGTAATATTCTGGGGATTGACTTTTACACCATCGCTTGACACAGGAAATAAGGTCTTTCTCACTTTCAAATGTTTTACCGCGTAAGCCGGCCGAAGTGGCCGTGCGGTTAAAGGCGCTGCAGTCTGGAACCGCAAGACCGCTACGGTCGCAGGTTCGAATCCTGCCTCTGGCATGGATGTTTGTGATGTCCTTAGGTTAGTTAGGTTTAACTAGTTCTAAGTTCTAGGGGACTAATGACCTCAGCAGTTGAGTCCCATAGTGCTCAGAGCCATTTTTTACCGCGTAGATGGATCTTCAGACGACCAAAGAGGTAAAAATCAGGCGGAGCCAAGTCCATACTGTAGGGAGGATGAGGAACAACTTTCCGATCCATTTTTCTGATTTTCTCCTGCGTCATAAGGGCTGTATGGGGTTTGGCATTGTCATGGTGTAGTCTGATGAGCTGACCCTGAAGCTGTGGTCTGTGGGTCTTGATGGCAGGTCGCAGCTTGTCCAATGACAAACAGTAACGGTCCCTGTTAATTGTGGAGCCAGGTCGAAAAAGTAAATGAAAATGACACCACACTGACCCCAGAAGAAGGAGGCTATCACCTTTCGGCGTGCTGTCCGTGAAAGTCTTGGTTTCTTCTTCCGAGGGGAATTCGAATGACGCTGCTCCATGGACTGGGTCTTACTCTCAGGTTCGGACAAAAAACAACCATCTTTCATCCTGGGTAATGACGCCGTCAAAACACTGTTTCCACTCTTCAGTAAAGGTCTTCATGAGACCCTCGCACACATTCTTCCTCATCGTTTTCATTTCTCTTGTCAATAATCTAGGCACCCAACGTGCGCAGATTTTTCTGTACCCTAGTGACTGTACCAGTGATACTCAATAACAAACGAGTCATTTCAGCAAGCTGTCGTGTCGTCACACGTCCGTCATTCTGGATGATTTGATCATTGGTCTCCTTATTCACATCACTCACTGCCGTCGATGGTCTACCGTATCGTGGATTGTTCAATAGAGAGAAATCACCTTCTTTAAACCTCTGCAACCACCGCTGGATACTGCTGCGACGGTTGTCGCAACCTCACAACTACTTCACGGTCCATTATGGCTCATCTGTAAATAAAAGAAAATACTTTTATATACTAACTTATAGCTAAATGTTCCAAGTATGTTCAGAAAAATTTTATTCTCCACCTGCAAAAAATAAAAAAATTAGAGACGACTATGCGAAACTTTTTGAACGCCCTTTGTATACTGTGTGACACCCACAACGTTTAGTGTAGTGGTCTTCCAGAGTAAAATGAAGAGCCTTCTGTTCAAATAAAAGATAACGTAGGTGATATATTAAAGGTGAAAGTCAATAAAGATTGATAGAGAATCTAACACGGCAGAGCTGGTTAGACAATATGGTACCTGAATATGATAGGATACCATACGATGGTAGTACATTTCTTTGTTATTTAAATGAATACTGAGATCAGACAGCTGAGTGAACTTATTCCCAACAGATCGAGCGTCCATTACCAAGTAGGTATCACACCAGTAGCTGAAGATTACAGAAACAATCGCCATCAAAAACTTGTGCAATATTCAAAATTTAAAACTCTGTTCCCGTTCAGCAATTGACGTATATGTTACACATTCACATTCAGCAAATTCACACATTATGATGACTGTCAAACAAAATGTATTTAGAATAGTTCACGGAACATAGTTTTGGAGACATTTATACTCAACAAAAAACATAACTTACTGAATTTCAGTACTTGTTGGAAGCATTCATGAATTTAGGTATAACATTTGATTTTCAAATCGTATTTAACAATAATTTGCTTAGTAATAACTGACACACAGGGTGCAAGCGAATAAAGCAAATATTAAAGCAATTTTAGATCATATTAACTGATTTCGGAATGCGCTTTAACTAAGATCATGTGTTCCACAATCCTATAAAATCTTAACCTGGAGCAGTTTTTAACGACGCGAAAGTCATCATTATTTTCTCCTCCCTCGATAGCGTGAACTTATCACCAGCACTACATACTACCCTACCTTGGGCTAAAAAGTGGCCGATAGCTCGCTTGTCTGGCATCTTTAATTATTCCAACCAATGCTTTCCTTGTTTAACAGTCGACCGCAACGCAATTCCTTCACGTGATGTGCATGCTTCCGGCACTGCCTACAATACGTCACTACACTCACTCTTATCGACTTCTAATGAACGACTCAGCTAATCAACTCCTCTGCGACAAGTGTCACTTATTCTAGAATCAGCAGATTGTGTGCTTGAACACAGAAACCAGGCCTCTCCACTCACAAATATTATACAGACTACTTTGGTATGTCATTTATTTTTAGAGGATACACTATGTGCTCAAAAGTATCCGGACACCTGGCTGAAAATGACTTAAAAGTTCGTGGCGCCCTCCATAAGCTCATGCTGGAATTCAATATGGTGTTGGCCCACCCTTAGCGTTGATGACAGCTTCCACTCTCGCAGGCATACGTCCAATCAGGTGCTGAAACGTTTCTTAGGGAATGGCAGGCCATTTTACACGGAGTGCTGTACTGACGTGGGGTATCGATGTCGTTCGGTGAGGTCTGGTACGAAGTCGGCGTCCCAAAACGTCCCAAAGGTGTTCTATAGGATTCAGGTCAGGACTCTGTGCAGGACAGTCCATTACAGGGTTAAATTGTCGTGTAACCACTCTGCCAAAGGTCTTGCATAACGAACAGGTGCTCGATCGTGTTGAAAGATGCAATCGCCATCCCCGATTTGCTCTTCAACAGTGGGAAGCGAGAAGGTGCTTCAAACATCAATGTAGGCCTGTGCTGTGAAGGTGCCACGCAAAACAACAAGGGGCGCAAGCCCCCTCCAAGAAAAACACGATCACACCATAACACCATCGCCTCCGAATTTTACTAGTGGCACTACACAAGCTGGCAGATGACGTTCACCGGGCATTGGTCATACCCACACCCTGCCATCGGATCGCCACATTGTGTACCGTGATTCGTCACTCCACACAACGTTTTTCCACTGTTCAATAGTCCAATGTTTATGCTCCTTACACCAAGCGAGGCGTCCTTTGGCATTTACCGGCGCGATGTGTGACTTATGAGCAGCGGCTCGACCATGAAATCCATGTTTTCTCACTTCCAACCTAACTGTCATAGTACCTGCAGTGGATCCTGATGCAGTTTGGAATTCCTGTGTGATGGTCTGGACAGATGTCTGCCTATTACACATTACGACCCTCTTCAACTGTCGGCGGTCTCTATCAGTCAACACACGAGGTTGGCCTGTACGCTTTTGTGCTGCACATGTCCCTTCACGTTTTGACTTCACTATCACATCAGAAACAGTGGAACAAGAAATGTTGAGGAGTGTGGAAATGTCGCGTACAGACGTATGACACAAGTGACATCCAGTCACCTGACCACGTTCGAAGTCAGTGAGTAACGCGGAGCGCCCCATTCTGCTCTCTCACGATGTCTAATGGCTACTGAGGTCGCTGGTGTGGTGCACCTGGCAGTAGGTGGCAGCACAATGCACCTAATATGAAAAACGTATGTTTTGGGGGGTGTCCAGATACTTTTGATCACACAGTGTAACTACTAAGTAAGACTTCCAGTTGTAACGTGCTGTCTTAATTAGCACGTTTGCTTTGCCAACAGATGTCAACTTTATTGCTTCAGTTTACGCCACAGTATGACCATACTCAGTGTTCCTCCAGAAAGCTGTCAAGACCAAACCTCGAAACAATAATAAAAATAATGTATTCTTGCAGTGCGTATCGCATCGATAAAAATTCTTTCACATCTAAAATTCTAACTGCTGAGATTACTGCATTTCTGTTACATACAATACATAAACATTTCCCTAAAAATAACAACACAGGATCCAGAAACTACTGTACATTGTCGATTAGTGAAAAGTTTGTTACAATTCGTCTGAACCAATAAAGTTAAATAGATTCAGAAATACATGTAGTAAACGGTTTAAGTAGTTCACGCTTCCCAAAACATGAACTGTGGTTCCCTTGCGGTGCGTGTCTGAGGGTACCTTGAGTACCAGTGTCGCTTCCGCCTTTTCCTGTTCCAGTCGCGAATGGTTCGCGGGATGCACGACAGCTGGTAAGCCTCTGTGTGGGCTCGAATCTCTCATATTTTGTCCTCATGATCTTTTGGCGAGACATGCATAGGCTGACTCTTCTAGGAACGTACGCCCTCGCAGTTTTAACAGTAGACCACACAATGATGGAGAACGCAGCGTCTGCCGCAGGAGTTGGCTGAACATCGGCGTGACGCTTTCGCACTTAATAAATGAACCTGTAACGAAACGCACTGCTCTTTTTTGGTTCTTCTCAATTTCTTCTATCAATCTTGACAGGTACGGATCCCATACTGACGAGAAATATTCAAGTATTGGATGAACGACCGTTTTGTAAGCCATATAACGTTTCCCCAATGTATCTCCCGTCGAAACAGTTTCATTAACTGTCGTATTGTGCTCTGTTACAAGGTACAATTCGCCAAAGAGGTTTGCCAGGTATCAATGTTCTACAACAATTAACCCACGTAAAAGTGATTACCTGAGTTCTACCAAAATGACTGCAACCTACTCAGCTACTGAGCAGCTGTTCAGGTCAAGGTCCAGACTATTTACTATGCAATCAGTTACATAAAATACATAACTATCGTCTGGAAGAGATCCGACTTCAGGCGCAATATTCGACAAGTATCTCTCCAGATAAAAGTCCTTATCAAGTTGGGGCATACTTCTAAGAAATTCTTCTAAGCCCCCTCACGAAGGGATGAACGGGGTGGACGAGCGGCCGCCGTCAAAGGCGGCTCGTCGTAAATACATGCAACATAGCAAAAGGTTCACTTTCTCGAAACTCTGTAATTGTCTCCCATGGCAGCATTTAAGTTTGAAATATGGCCGGAAGGTGCCTTCAAATTATAATGGTGCAAGAGAGGGGCGATTTATGACGTCACTCTCGGGCTCACGACGCTTCCAACAACAAGGTGTCGACACATGCGGAAAAGAAACGCCGCAAATCAGAAGTTGATGTGATGTGTAATGTGATGACGTCACATTGGCAAAAAATTTCATTAAGACCCCGTCCATCGCCACCGTGGAAGTGTCACATGATGAGAAGGTTGTCACACCCCTCTTACCCACGTTTCACTCCTCCTTTAGAAGCGGAGTTCATAACAGCGACACCCAGTGTTGAAACGACGCAGTTTTCTTATGGTTGGCAGAGGAAAAGATTTCAGACACACCGCCGCTCAGAACAGACACGAAAAGGCCTCAGGGGACGGCATTAAGGACGTCAGTGAACTTACCCTTTTCCTGTGGCCGTTGATTCTCGTAAATTTCGCGGTCGGAAACGACAGTTCTTGATAACCTTTGACGCTACTCAACCATCAGACTTTTCAACTCCTCTCTAAGGACATTGTTGGATTTCACCCACATTGAACATGGCAACACTCATTTGGAATGCAGTGCGACTCCATATTTTTGCTCTCGTGTACAGGCTGGAGTCACTAGGGACCATTCAAAATAATTGATCGAAATTTAAAGGTGGCAGGTAGCAGCAAAGTGTGCTCGTCCTTTTTCAGCCCTCGTGCTTCGCCCCCTCCCGCAGCGTCCTCATGGAGGGGTATGACATTAATACACTTCTGGCCATTAAAAGTGCTACACCACGAAGATGACGTGCCACAGACACAAAATTTAACCGACAGGAAGAAGATGCTGTGATATGCAAATGATTAGCTTTTCAGAGCATTCACACAAGGTTGGCGCTGGCAGCGACACCTACAACGTGCTGACATGAGGAAAGTTTCCAACAGATTTCTCATACACAAACAGCAGTTGACCGGCGTTGCCTGGTGAAACGTTGTTGTGATGCCTCGTGTAAGGAGGAGAAATGCGTACCATCACGTTTCCGACTTTGATAAAGGTCGGATTGTAGCCTATCTCGATTTCTGTTTATCGTATCGCGACATTGCTGTTCGTGTTGGCCGAGATCCAATGACTGTTAGCAGAATATGTAATCGGTGGGTTCAGGATGGTAATACGGAACGCCGCGATGGATACCAACGGCCTCGTATCACTAGCAGTCGAGATGACAGGCATCTTATCCGCATGGCTGTAACAGATCGTGCAGCCACGTCTCGATCCCTGAGTCAACAGATGGGGACGTTTGCAAGACAACAACCATCTGCACGAACAGTTCGACGACGTCTGCCGCAGCATGGACTATCAGCTCGGAGACCATGGCTGCGGTTACCCTTGACGCTGCATCACAGACAGGAGCACCTGCGATGGTGTACTCAACGACGAACCTGGGTACACGAATGACAAAACGTCATTTTTTCGGATGAATCCAGGTTCTGTTTACAGTATCATGATGGCAGCATCCGTGTTTGGCGACATCGCGGTGAACGCACATTGGAAGCGTGTATTCGTCATCGCCATACTGGCGTATCACCCGGCGTGATGGTATGGGGTGCCATTGGTTACAGGTCTCGGTCACGTCTTGTTCGCATTGACGGCACTTTGAACAGTGGACGTTACATTCCAGATGTGTTACGACCCGTGGCTCTACCCTCATTCGCTCCCTGCGAAACCCTAAATTTGAGCGGGATAATGCACGACCACATGTTGCTCGTCACAATACGCCAGTCACTACTCTTGATGAACTGTGGTATCGTGGTGAAGCTGCATGGGCAGCTGTACCTGTACCCGCCATCCAAGCTCTGTTTGACTCAATGCCCAGGTCTATCACGGCCGTTATTACGGCTAGAGGTGGTTGTTATGGGTACTGATTTCTCAGGATCTATGCACCCAAATTGCGTGAAAATGTAATCACATGTCAGTTCTAGTATAATATATTTGTCCAATGAATACCCGTTTATCATCTGCATTTCTTCTCGGTGTAGGAATTTTAATGGCCAGTAGTGTACATGCGTGACGTAAATGGCAAGGGGTCCCTCCAAGACCCGCCATTTTGGCAACACTCCCAGTAGCACCCACTCACCGTTACTGAGAATTTTGAAAATGTACCTTTGCAGAGACAACCTGCAACGTAGTCCTAGACCCCTGTAAGCAGGCAGCTGGAATATGAGGGGTGTCGAGAGGTTGCCTGTCTACACACGCCTAGGACTACACAACAGGTTTTGTTTGTAAATATACATTTGTAAATATACATTTTTAAGGATAAGCACCCTCCGTTGCTTCGCATCACGTTCAAATTTCGTCGAATGGTTTTGAACGATCTCTAGTGGTTCCAAGCTTTACACGAGAGCAAAAAATGTAGCCGCACTGCGCTCCAAAGGGGTACGATAACGCTCAATGTGCGTATAGCCCCGCAATGCCCTTAGAGAGGAGTTGAAATGTCCGAGTGCATCAGCAGCGTCAAAAGTTGACGAGAACGTCGTCCTGTATGTCATCGCACTGAGAACTCTCGGTTTCGTCCGCGAAATGTACGGATATCAACGCTCCAAGGAAAAGGTTGGCTTCATTGACAGCCTTTATGCCACCCCCCGAGGCCTTTTTCTTGTGGATTCTAAGTGACTATTTGCCTGAACTCGTTTCCTCGGTGAGCCATAAGCAAAACGCGTCGTTTCAACGCTGGATGTTGCTATTCTGACCTCTATCGCAGAAGTGTCAAGAGGAGGAGTGCTATGTGCGTAAGTAGGGGTGTGATGACCTTTCCAAGGTGTGAAAGGCACACGGTGGCGCTGGCCACAATGCTGGTGAAATGTGGTGCCAATGTGCTATCAGTAACCCACATGAACTGAGCTCTGGCCTTTTGTTTACATGTGTCGGCACCTTGCCGTCTGAAGGGTCGTCGAGTCCGAGTGTGACGTTGCAGGGTGCCACGCTACTGCATCACTACAGAAGAAGATTGTAGACACATTTGCGTCCAATTTCATACTTATACGTCGCTATGGTAACAGGTACGGGGTTCCGAAGAAGTGATCCTTTAATTCTGTTGCGCAGAGTAGAGTCGGTCTCAGAAGTAGACGCAGCTGCCTCTCCACGTAACTCCGCTCGTCGCGGCGTGCAGCCCACGTAAATACCCGGAAGGCTGACCGATAGCGAGAAACGCTCTATTTTCGCCCACATAGCAGGCGATTCCCTCAATAGGTCGCGTTTAAACTACGGCTTTAGCTGAATGGTCTCTCTCCGCTTAAAACCTGCTAAGTAGGCAACTGTATAGCATGGAGTCTCTCTGCCCCGTAACCTAAGGACATCACACGCATCCATGCCCGAGGCAGGATTCGAACCTGCGACCGTAGCAGTGACGCGGTTCCGGACTGAGCGCCTAGAACCGCACGGCCACCGCGGCCGGCACAGGAAGCGAGTTCTTCGTACAAGTACTCGTAACATGCAACCTGTGATGCCAATATTTCCTCCCCAGAAGCAAGAAATCGCTCTTGCAAGATACTAGTAAATTGGTAAACTGTTACATTCGTGAATTCCATGTTTTGATGTTGTGATCTTCAATCAATATTGCTACGATACTGCTCCCCTGCTGGTCTATCCCGTTGAAGTTTCATCATCTCGGCAAAACTGCTGTGACACACATCCACTCTAACCTCTTCACTACGCCCTAGCCTTGTTGTCCCTCTACTATTTTGAACACATGTCCCTCCATTTCCAAATTAATCACTCCTTGATGCTCCAGGATTGGTCGTAACCCTTCTTTTAGTCAAGTTGTTCCATAAACTTTTTTATGCTCAATGCGATATACTATTTTCGCGGAGCATTTAATCACTTCCCGAAGAGCACTAGTGTTCTGAGGGACACAGTTTGGGGAACTCTTGTCTGCAGCAATGATATAACCTTCAAAATAGTTCCCATTGCATATTATATACTTCCTTTGAGTCGGTGTTGGTCTAAGGCGGTTGTAATCTTCAAAGGCTTCAGCACCTTTTTCGAAATGCTTACACCACCTGCAGACCTTTGTTTTACTCTTAGCTGATTCACCAAGAGCAATATTCACCATTTCTAAAACTTTGCTGCAGTTTGTTCCAGTCTCATAGCAAACTTTAATACAAATTCTCTTATGCATTTTTATACAAAAAAAAAGATAGCAGATATTACTAAATGTATGTATCCTTTTCAGCAACTGACACCGGACTAAATGCCGACAATGGCTAACAATGCACATTGACTTTTCTCACATGTTACCAGTTCTAAAACGAAAGAAGAACTTGAATATAACTGATATAACACGTGAAATTACAAAATTCTCGTTCGTTTTATAACACAAAGCGTATTTCTCTTCTCAGACGAGCTTTTCTAGTTACTGCCAGTCTGCATATTGTATCGTTTCCGCTCCGACCATCGTCAGCTATTTTGCTGTCCAGATATAAAAGCTTCATAACTTTTAGAGTGTCATGCCCTAATGTAATTCACTCAACATCTCCTGATTTAATTAACTACACCCCGTTACTCTTGTCTCACTTTTGTTGATGTCTGTCTTACAATTTTTTCTTAAGACGCTATACATTCTGTTCAACATACACTATGTGATCAAAAGTATACGGACACCTGGCTGAAAATGACTTAAAAGTTAGTTGCGCCCTCCATCGGTAATGCTGCAATTCAATATGGTGTTGGCCCACCCTTAGCCTTGATGGCAGCTTCCACTCTCGCAGGCACACCTTCAGTCAGGTGCTGGAAGGTTTCTTAGGAAATGGCAGCCCATTCTACACGGAGTGCTTTACTGAGAGGAGGTATCGATGTCGTTCGGTGAGGTCTGGCACGAAGTCGGCGTTCTAAAACATTCTAAAGGTGTCCTATAGGATTGAGGTCAGGACTCCGTGCACGCCAGTCCATTACAGGGATGTTGTTGTCGTGTAACCAATCCGCCACAGGCCGTGCATTATGAACAGGTGCTCGATCGTGTTGAAAGATGCAATCTCCACCACCGAATTGCTCTTCAACAGTGGGAAACAAGAAAGTGCTGAAAACATCAATGTAAGCCTATGCTGTGATGGTGTCACGAAAAACGACTAGGGGCACAAGCCCCCTACATGAAAAACACGACCACACCATAACACCACCGCCTCCGAATTTAACTGTTGGCATTACACAAGCTGGAAGATGACGTTCACCGGGCATTGGCCATACCCACACCCTGCCATCGGATCACCACGTTGTGTATCGTGATTCGTCACTCCACACAACGTTTTCCCATCGTTGAATCGTCCAATGTTTACGCTCCTTACACCAAGCGAGGCGTCGTTTGGCATTTACTGGCGTGATGTGTGTCCTATGAGCAGCCGCTCGACCATGGAATCCAAGTTTTCTCACCTCCCGACTAACTGTCATAGCGCATCCAGTTTGGAACTCCTGTGTGATGGTCTGGATAGATGTCTGCCTATTTCACATTACGACCCTCTTCAACTGGCGGCGGCCCCTGCCAGTCAACAGACGTGGTCAGCCTGTACGCTTTTGTGTTGTACGTGTCCCTTCACTTTTCCATTTCCCTATCACATCGGAAACCGTGGATCCAGGAATATTTAGGAGCGTGTAAATCTCGCATACAGAAGTATGACACCCAATCACGTGACCACGTTCGAAGTCCGTCAGTTCCGCGGAGCGCCCCATTCTGCTCTCTTACGGTGTCTAATAAGTACTGAGGTCGCTGATATGGAGTACGTGACAGTAGGTGGCAGGTCAATGCACCTAATATGAAAAAAGTATGTTTCTGAGGGTGTCCAGATACTTTTGATGACATAGTGTATCTTCTAACCGGTTTACCGTCTCCAACAAAATTAACGATGACACCTGTAAACCTTGGAGTTTTCACTTCTCCCTGAACTTGAGTTTCCTTTTTGCAGATTTCTAGTTGGCTTCTCGTACTGATTGCTCAGCGTACGTATTGAATAATATGGGTGATAACTTACAAACCTGTCTTATTCACGTCATAACAACCACTTCCCTTCCATATCCTTCAGAAGTTACAAGTGCAATGTGGTTTCTGCACAGGTTGTACGCACACTTTCGTTACACTATTTTGCCCAAATTTGCTCCAGAATTTGAAGGAGTATGTTCCACGGAACATTGTGAGAAGCACTTTGGCAGTGAGCTGGATATCTGAGAGCGAGCGGCTTACGCGTGTTGCAGGCAAGGGAGAGAGCATCTGGGACCACATGCTGCACACGCAGCCCAACCTGACGGCCGACGGCCTTAACGGCGACGTGGCGGCCGACTCGTACCACAAGTACAAGGAGGACGTGCAGGCGCTGGTCGGACTCAACGTGAGTGCCTACGTCCGTACTCCTGCAGGCCACTGCGGAGTGCGTGGCAGAGGGTATTTCCCAATGTGCCATTTATTGGGGCCTCTTCCCATCCCACTCGCATCTAGAGCATGGGATGACCGATTGATTAATCATCTATTGCTGACGTGCTGTCGGTTGGACCACCGAGCAACAGAATCAGGAAATATTGTTTTCTTTATTCTATGTCACTTTTTTGTTTTCAAATGGAACTATTTGGTCCTGGAGACTTTTTCAAGTCTCCGACTTTGTATGTAAATGCAGATTCAAACGGCGAATAAGTATTTGTACCAAGGCAAGGATTCGAACCCGGGTCTCCTGTTCACTTGGCAGATGCGCTAACCACTACGCCACCCGTGCACAGACTACTACAGCACGCCTCCCTCCTCAATCCAACATCCCACTGAGGAGGAAGGCGTGCTACGGTAGCCCGCGCAGCTGTGCAAAGCCACTGTGCCAGAATGGTCCAGTAGTTAGCGCATCTACCTAGTGAGCAGGAGATGCGAGTTCGAATCCCGGCCTAGGTACTGTAAGTAGGCTGTTTAGGTTTTTATGTTGGTAACGCCACGTAGCGCTCAATATGAAGATCACTGACTGTGCTGTGTGAAGTCTGTGGCTAGTTGGCATTGTTGGAATATTCGCTATTGTAGTGTTGGGCAGTTGGATGTGAACAGCGCGTAGCGTTGCGCAGTTTGAGGTGAGCCGCCAGCAGTGGTGGATGTGAGGAGAGGGATGACGGAGTTTTGAGAACGGGTGATTTGGACGTGTGTCCATCAGAGACAGTAAATTTGTAAGACTGGATGTCATGAACTGATATATATATATATATATATATATATATATATATATATATATATATATATATATATATATATAGGGTGTTACAAAAAGGTATGGCCAAACTTTCAGGAAACATTCCTCACACACAAATAAAGAAAAAATGTTATGTGGACATGTGTCCGGGAACGCTTAATTTCCATGTTAGAGCTCATTTTAGTTTCGTCCACCTACGCTCGATGGAGCACGTTATCATGATTTCATACGCGATACTCTACCTGTGCTGCTAGTGCCTTTACGAGTACGACACAACATATGGTTCATGCGCGATGGAGCTCCTGCACATTTCAGTCGAAGTGTTCGTGCGCTTCTCAACAACAGACTCGGTGGCCGATGGATTGGTAGAGGCGGACCAATTCCATGGCCTCCACGCTCTCCTGACCTCAACCCTCTTGACTTTCATTTATGGGGGCATTTGAAAGCTCTTGTCTACGGAACCCCGGTACCAAATGTAGAGACTCTTCGTGCTCGTATTGTGGACGGCTGTGATACAATACGCCTTTCTCCAAGGCTGCATCAGCGCATCAGGGATTCCATGCGACGGAGGGTGGATGTATGTATCCTCGCTAACGGAGGACATTTTGAACATTTCCTGTAACAAAGTGTTTGAAGTCACGCTGGTACGTTCTGTTGCTGTGTGTTTCCATTCCATGATTAATGTGATTTGAAGAGAAGTAATAAAATGAGCTCTAACATGGGAAGTAAGCGTTTCCGGACACATGTCCACATAACATATTTTCTTTCTTTGTGTGTGAGGAATGTTTCCTGAAAGTTTGGCCATCTCCTGTTCACTTGGCAGATGCGTCAACCACTTATGCCACCCTTGCACAGACTACTATAGCACGCTTCCCTCCTCAATCCAACATCCCACTGAGGAGAAGGGCGTGCTATGGTAGCCCGTGCAGCTGTGCCAAGCCACTGTGCCAGAATGGTCTAGTCATTATATATATATATATATATATATATATATATATATATATATATATATATATATATATATATAAAATGACTTTTGAACACTATTAAGGTAAATACATTGTTTGTTCTCTATCAAAATCTTTCATTTGCTAACTATGCCTATCAGTAGTTAGTGCCTTCAGTAGTTAGAATCTTTTATTTAGCTGGCAGTATTGGCGCTCGCTGTATTGAAGTAGTTCGAGTAACGAAGATTTTGTGAGGTAAGTGATTCATGAAAGGTATAGGTTATTGCTAGTCAGGGCCATTCTTTTGTAGGGATTTTTTAAAGTCGGATTTCGTTGCGCTAAAAATATTGTGTGTCAGTTTAGTGTTGACCAGAATAAGTAAAGAGAGTAATATCTGAGTACGTTCGCCGGCCGATGTGGCCGAGCGGTTCTAGGCGCTTCAGTCTGGAACTGTGCGACCGCTACGGTCGCAGGTTCGAATCCTGCCTCGGGCATGGATGTGTGTGGTGTCATTAGGCTAGTTAGGTTTAAGTAGTCCTAAATCTAGGGGACTGATGACGTCAGATGTTAAGTTCCACAGTGCTCAGAGCCATTTGAACCATTTTTTTGAGTACGTTCAGTCCTGCTCAGCTGTTTGAAAATCAAATAACGTAAGGGGTTTATCAGCACAGTAATTCATTAATTTTTCAAAAGGGACGTTTCAGTACAAGTTTATATATTTTGCCTACTGGCTACCACTTTCGGTACCAAGTATTATCATTAGGCCATCCTATTACCAAAAATCACGATACGTGCTTAAACTAACTCTTTAACGAACGTTTTCAAAATATTTATCCCTATGATAGGGGACGAGTGGTACAGAGTGGGACCTTAAAAGTTTTCTCATCACGCATAGCCATACAGCACAAACGAGCGAGGTGGCTCAGTGGGTAGCATACTGGACTCGCACTCGGGAGGACAATGGTTCAAACCTGTGTCCGGCCATCCAGATTTAGGTTTTCCGTAATTTCCCTAAATCGCTCCAGGCAAATGCCGGGATAGTTCCTTTGAAACGTCACGGCTGATTTCCTTCCTTCGAACTTGTGCTCCGTCTCTAAAGACCTCGATGTCGACGGGGCGCTAAACCCAATTTACGTTCCTTCCTTCCGTACAGCACCACCAGAATGAGGAATTAGCGTTGACGTTCTTTGCGGTCTTCCGCTACTACCAAATCCCACTGATGCAGCGTTTCACGACAGCACGTTATGTACGAGGGGTGGCTATTAAGAACGTGTCGGCTTGACGAACTGCGACTCGGCGTGGAGGGAAGTGCCGAAGAGTTCCACGGTACACATGGACACTGCTGGCACGAAAAGGAAGCTGGAAGTGCGGCCAAAGATCGCCAACTGAGAGTTGCCGAATAATACGAGGGTACTCCCAAGACTAAGGTCTCCTTTTTTTTATAAGCACATAGACCTGTTTATTCCTACAATGATTTACACCAGTTTACAGCTTGAACATTTAGCTATTTTTCGACATAATCACCATTTCTGTCGATGCATTTTTGTACGCGCTGTTGCAGTTTTTGTATGCCCATGTCATACCAGCTCGCCGCCATGCTGTTCAGAAAGTTATGAACCTCTTCTTTCACCTCGTCGTCCGAGATGAATCGCTTTCCGGCAAAATGTTCTTTTATCTTAGGGAACAAGTGACAGTCACTGGGCGCGAAGTCAGGACTATAGGGTGGGTGGGTGATTATGTTCCACTGAAACTGTTGCAGGAGAGCAACGGTTTGCCGAGTGATGTATGGGCGAGCATTGTCATGGAGAATGTGCACGCCCTTGCTCACCATTCCTCTTCTCCGGTTCTGAATTACCCCTTTGAGTTTTTTCAGAGTCTCACAGTACCTGTAACCGTTAATTGTGGTCCCAGTTGGCATAAAGTCGACCGACAATACCTTTTCCCGATCCCAAAAAACGGTTGTCATGACTTTACCGGCAGACTCTGTTTGTTCGAATTTCCGCGGCTTTGGCGAAGTACGATGCCGCCACTGACGTGTTTGTTCCTTGGTCTCAGGTGTAAAGTGGTATGACCAGGTTTCGTTATCTGTGACAATAGAGTCCAGAAAGTTGTCCTGTTCGGCTGCAAGGCGGTGAAGAAATGCGCGGGAAGTATGAACTCGTTGCCGCATGTGGTCCTCAGTCAGCATGCGTGACACCCATCTTGCGCACACCTTCCGGAAGTTCAATGTTTCCGTTAAAATTCTGTGAGCGGTGCTTCGGGAGACCTCAGGAACCAACGTGCAGAGATCATCCAGGGCGATCCGCTAATCTTCACGCATGCTTTGCTCAACCGTCAACACTGTCTCCTCAGAAATTGACGGTCTCCCGCTCCTTTCTTCGTCGCGAATTTCGGTCCGACCATCTGCAAATCTCTACACCACTTATGAACGTTTTTGACATCCATGCACGACTCACCATACACTTCCGTCAATTGGTGGTGGATTTCAATCGGCGTAGTGCCCTTTGCGTTCAAAAACCGAATAACTGCACGCAGTTTGCACTTGACGGTAACATCCAACGGGAGCTCCTTTCTCAACGGCTGCCAAGCCAAGACTGAGCGCCTCAGCGCGGCGTGCGCATGTTTACACACACCGCGTGAAGGACTCATAACAGTGTGAACAACTGCCACACAAACAGAGTTCTGTACTAATAAAAAAAATAGGAGACCTTACTTTTAGGATTACCCTTGCACGTAGTCACACTGAGCCACTGTTCCCTATGAATGCTGTGTAACTTTTCAGCACAAATAATTTTGGTTTTCTGTAAATAATGCAATTATAATGAAAGCACACATTTGATTAACTAATTCAAGGTTAGAATGATATTTTATAGTGGTACTCATCAAATACAAACAGTGCATAGAAACAAAGAAACCTACGAGGGGGTGAAATAACTAATACAACACATTTTTTCCACGGTCACATTCGGACGAAAAAATGCAGAATTGCTTGTGACACATGGTGAAGTATTGGCCTTTCAGCCTCTACATTTTGATGAAGTTCCGATAGGCGGTGGAGCTATACGTAGCTTACAAAATGGGGTCTGTAACAGAGGTGTATTCTAAGCAGAGAGCAGTCATTGCGTTTCTTTTGCCATGAAATCAAACATCGCATCATAGGCGCTTGCAGAATGTCTACAAAGACCTGGCACTAGATTAGATTAGAACTTGTTCCATAGATCATGAATACGACACTTCATAATTATGTGGAACGTGTCAGGTTAATAAAAGGTGTCTATACAAGATATTACACTACACAAAATTTTACACGACACTTAATATTTAATTTTTTGTGGGGGTTGGGGAAATTACTCACTTACTATATCCAAAAATTCATCTAAGTTGCCATTAAGAATTTTTTTAATTTCCTTTTAAATGCTATATGGCTATCTGTCAGACTTTTGATGCCATAAGGTACGTGACCAAAGACTTTTGTGGCAGCATAATTTACCCCCTTCTGAGCCAAAGTTAGATGTAACCTTGAGTAGTGAATATCATCCTTTCTCCTAGTGTTGTAGCCATGTGCACTGCTATTACTTTTGAATTAATTTGGATTGTTAATAACAAATTTCATAAGTGAATATATATATATATATATATATATATATATATATATATATATATATATATATACTCCTGGAAATTGAAATAAGAACACCGTGAATTCATTGTCCCAGGAAGGGGAAACTTTATTGACACATTCCTGGGGTCAGATACATCACATGATCACACTGACAGAACCACAGGCACATAGACACAGGCAACAGAGCATGCACAATGTCGGCACTAGTACAGTGTATATCCACCTTTCGCAGCAATGCAGGCTGCTATTCTGCCATGGAGACGATCGTAGAGATGCTGGATGTAGTCCTGTGGAACAGCTTGCCATGCCATTTCCACCTGGCGCCTCAGTTGGACCAGCGTTCGTGCTGGACGTGCAGACCGCGTGAGACGACGCTTCATCCAGTCCCAAACATGCTCAATGGGGGACAGATCTGGAGATCTTGCTGGCCAGGGTAGTTGACTTACACCTTCTACAGCACGTTGGGTGACACGGGATACAAGCGGACGTGCATTGTCCTGTTGGAACAGCAAGTTCCCTTGCCGGTCTAGGAATGGTAGAACGATGGGTTCGATGACTGTTTGGATGTACCGTGCACTATTCAGTGTCCCCTCGACGATCACCAGTGGTGTACGGCCAGTGTAGGAGATCGCTCCCCACACCATGATGCCGGGTGTTGGCCCTGTGTGCCTCGGTCGTATGCAGTCCTGATTGTGGCGCTCACCTGCACGGCGCCAAACACGCATACGGCCATCATTGGCACCAAGGCAGAAGCGACTCTCATCGCTGAAGACGAGACGTCTCCATTCGTCCCTCCATTCACGCCTGTCGCGACACCACTGGAGGCGGGCTGCACGATGTTGGGGCGTGAGCGGAAGACGGCCTAACGGTGTGCGGGACCGTAGCCCAGCTTCATGGAGACGGTTGCGAATGGTCCTCGCCGATACCCCAGGAGCAACAGTGTCCCTAATTTGCTGGGAAGTGGCGGTGCGGTCCCCTACGGCACTGCGTAGGATCCTACGGTCTTGGCGTGCTTCCGTGCGTCGCTGCGGTCCGGTCCCAGGTCGACGGGCACGTGCACCTACCGCCGACCACTGGCGACAACATCGATGTACTGTGGAGACCTCACGCCCCACGTGTTGAGCAATTCGGCGGTACGTCCACCCGGCCTCTCGCATGCCCACTATACGCCCTCGCTCAAAGTCCGTCAACTGCACATACGGTTCACGTCCACGCTGTCGCGGCATGCTACCAGTGTTAAAGACTGCGATGGAGCTCCGTATGCCACGGCAAACTGGCTGACACTGACGGCTGCGGTGCACAAATGCTGCGCAGCTAGCGCCATTCGACGGCCAACACCGCGGTTCCTGCTGTGTCCGCTGTGCCGTGCGTGTGATCATTGCTTGTACAGCCCTCTCGCAGTGTCCGGAGCAAGTATGGTGGGTCTGACACACCGGTGTCAATGTGTTCTATTTTCCATTTCCAGGAGTATATATATATATATATATCCTGGAAATTGAAATAAGAACACCATGAATTCATTGTCCCAGGAAGGGGAAACTTTATTGACACATTCCTGGGGTCAGATACATCACATGATCACACTGACAGAACCACAGGCACATAGACACAGGCAACAGAGCATGCACAATGTCGGCACTAGTACAGTGTATATCCACCTTTCGCAGCAATGCAGGCTGCTATTCTCCCATGGAGACGATCGTAGAGATGCTGGATGTAGTCCTGTGGACACTGCGAGAGGGCTGTACAAGCAATGATCACACGCACGGCACAGCGGACACACCAGGAACCGCGGTGTTGGCCGTCGAATGGCGCTAGCTGCGCAGCATTTGTGCACCGCAACCGTCAGTGTCAGCCAGTTTGCCGTGGCATACGGAGCTCCATCGCAGTCTGTAACACTGGTAGCATGCCGCGACAGCGTGGACGTGAACCGTATGTGCAGTTGACGGACTTTGAGCGAGGGCGTATAGTGGGCATGCGGGAGGCCGGGTGGACGTACCGCCGAATTGCTCAACACGTGGGGCGTGAGGTCTAAACAGTACATCGATGTTGTCGCCAGTGGTCGGCGGAAGGTGCACGTGCCCGTCGACCTGGGACCGGACCGCAGCGACGCACGGATGCACGCCAAGACTGTATGATCCTACGCAGTGCCGTAGGGGACCGCACCGCCACTTCCCAGCAAATTAGGGACACTGTTGCTCCTGGGGTATCGGCGAGGACCATTCGCAACCGTCTCCATGAAGCTGGGCTACGGTCCCGCACACCGTTAGGCCGTCTTCCGCTCACGCCCCAACATCGTGCAGCCCGCCTCCAGTGGTGTCGCGACAGGCGCGAATGGAGGGACGAATGGAGACGTGTCGTCTTCAGCGATGAGAGTCGCTTCTGCCTTGGTGCCAATGATGGTCGTATGCGTGTTTGGCGCCGTGCAGGTGAGCGCCACAATCAGGACTGCATACGACCGAGGCACACAGGGCCAACACCCGGCATCATGGTGTGGGGAGCGATCTCCTACACTGGCCGTACACCACTGGTGATCGTCGAGGGGACACTGAATAGTGCACGGTACATCCAAACCGTCATCGAACCCATCGTTCTACCATTCCTAGACCGGCAAGGGAACGTGCTGTTCCAACAGGACAATGCACGTCCGCATGTATCCCGTGCCACCCAACGTGCTCTAGAAGGTGTAAGTCAACTACCCTGGCCAGCAAGATCTCCAGATCTGTCCCCCATTGAGCATGTTTGGGACTGGATGAAGCGTCGTCTCACGCGGTCTGCACGTCCAGCACGAACGCTGGTCCAACTGAGGCGCCAGGTGGAAATGGAATGGCAAGCCGTTCCACAGGACTACATCCAGCATCTCTACGATCGTCTCCATGGGAGAATAGCAGCCTGCATTGCTGCGAAAGGTGGATATACACTGTACTAGTGCCGACATTGTGCATGCTCTGTTGCCTGTGTCTATGTGCCTGTGGTTCTGTCAGTGTGATCATGTGATGTATCTGACCCCAGGAATGTGTCAATAAAGTTTCCCCTTCCTGGGACAATGAATTCATGGTGTTCTTATTTCAATTTCCAGGAGTGTATACACAGGGTGTTACAAAAAGGTACGGCCAAACTTTCGGGAAACATTCCTCACACACAAATAAAGAAAAGATGTTATGTGGACATGTGTCCGGAAACGCTTAATTTCCATGTTAGAGCTCATTTTAGTTTCATCAGTATGTACTGTACTTCCTCGATTCACCGCCAGTTGGCCCAATTGAAGGAAGGTAATGTTGACTTCGGTGCTTGTGTTGACATGCGACTCATAGCTCTACAGTACTAGCATCAAGCACATCAGTACGTAGCATCAACAGCTTAGTGTTCATCACGAACGTGGTTTTGCAGTCAGTGCAATGTTTACAAACGCGGAGTTGGCAGATGCTCATTTGATGTATGGATTAGCACGGGGCAATAGCCGTGGCGCGGTACGTTTGTATCGAGACGGATTTACAGAACGAAGGTGTCCCGACAGGAAGACGTTCGAAGCAATTGATCGGCGTCTTAGGGAGCACGGAACATACCAGCCTATGACTCGCGACTGGGGAAGACCTAGAACGACGAGGACACCTGCAATGGACGAGGCAATTCTTCGTGCAGTTGACGATAACCCTAATGTCAGCGTCAAAGAAGTTGTTGCTGTACAAGATAACGTTGACCATGTCACTGTATGGAGAGTGCTACGGGAGAACCAGTTGTTTCCGTACCATGTACAGCGTGTGCAGGCATTATCAGTAGCTGATTGGCCTCCACGGGTACACTTCTGCAAATGGTTCATCCAACAATGTGTCAATCCTCATTTCAGTGCAAATGTTCTCTTTACGGACGAGGCTTCATTCCAACGTGATCAAATTGTAAATTTTCACACTCAACATGCGTGGGTTGACGAGAATCCGCACGCAATTGTGCAATCACGTCATCAACACAGATTTTCTGTGAACGTTTGGGCAGGCATTGTTGATGATGTCTTGATTGGGCCCCATGTTCTTCCGCCTACACTCAATGGAGCACGTTATCATGATTTCATACGGGATACTCTACCTGCGCTGCTAGAACATGTGCCTTTACAAGTACGACACAACATGTGGTTCATGCACGATGAAGCTCCTGCACATTTCAGTCGAAGTGTTCGTACGCTTCTCAACAACAGATTCGGTGACCGATGGGTTAGTAGAGGCGGACCAATTCCATGGCCTCCACGCTCTCCTGACCCCAACCCTCTTGACTTTCATTTATGGGGGCATTTGAATGCTCTTGTCTACGCAACCCCGGTATCAAATGTAGAGACTCTTCGTGCTCGTATTGTGGACGACTGTGATACAATACGCCTTTCTCCAAGGCTGCATCAGCGCATCAGGGATTCCATGCGACGGAGGGTGGATGTATGTATCCTCGCTAACGGAGGACATTTTGAACATTTCCTGTAAGAAAGTGTTTGAAGTCACGCTGGTACGTTCTGTTGCTGTGTGTTTCCATTCCATGATTAATGTGATTTGAAGAGAAGTAACAAAATGAGCTCTAACATGGAAAGTAAGCGTTTCCGGACACATGTCCACATAACATATTTTCTTTCTCGTGTGTGAGGAATGTTTCCGGAAAGTTTGGCCATACCTTTTTGAAACACCATATATATATATATATATATATATATATATATTGTGAGGCTACAGTGAAGACCTCTAGCTCTTTAAATAAGTGTCTGCAGGACTATCTTGGATGAGCTCCAGCAATTATTCTGATTACACGCTTTTGTGCAATGTGTTGATTATAAGGAGGGCACTTGAGGGCCTACGACTAACCTGTAGTTATGGTCTGGGGTACGATTTCGTATGACAACAGGAGCCCTCTCGTGGTTATCCCACGCACCATGACTGCAAATTTGTACGTCAGTCTAGTAATTCGATCTGTTGGGCTCTCATTCATGAACAGAATTCCAGGAAGTGTTTTCCATCAGGATAACGCTCGCCCACGTAGCGCTGTTCTACCCCAATATTCCCTACAGAGTGTCGACATATTGCCTTGGACTGCTCGATCACCAGATCTGTCTCCAGTCGAGCACATACGGAACATAATCGGACGGCAACTCCATCGTCATCCACAAACAGCATTAACTGTCCCTGTACTGACCGATCGAGTGCTACAGGTATGGAACTCCATCCCACAGACAGAAAATCCAGCACCTGTACAACACAATGCATGCGCGTTTGTATTCTTGCATACAACATTCTGGGGGTTATGTCGGTTACTAATGTACCAGCACTTCACATTTACATTGGCTTGTCTCGCGGTTACATAAACCTGTGATCTTGCAATGTTCTTGAGCCACTTGAATATGTTACGTAGACAAGTGTATTCTCGAAATCTCATTACTCTACATTAATTGTTTTTGGCGTTCTATTTTTCTTCCGTCAGTGTACGTTCGACAACTTATTCTACTCCAAAGAAGAATCATGGATTGTGTAATAATACGGCGTGTGTGACAGAAAGACATAGGAAGAGGAAGAGAGATTGAAAACAGTTAGGTATAAATGTGTCATTGAGAAAGTGTACTATCAGCATAAAACTGACTATTTTGAAGCCTCATTGTTCATATTTTATATTAATAACTTCATAGAAAAAATTAAAAATAGCCTCAAATTTTTCAAAGATGATGCCGTTACATATAATGAAAGACTATCTGAAAAAAGATCTTGCAGAGATACTGAGTCAGGTCTCAATAAGAATTCACAGTGTTGCGAAGACTGGCAATTTACTTTAAATGTTCTGAAATGTAAAACTGTGGACCTCACCAAACGGAAAATGGTAGTATCCTACTACAGCAGACATAGTGGGATATGAAATAGAACCATCACTTAGGTTGAATAGTACGAGGGTGTTCTGAACGTAATGCAACACTTTTTTCCCCGGACAATTTGGGTTACAAAATGCCCGTACCTCGCACCTTCCGACTTCCATCTGTTTAGCCCATGAAGGATGCGCTGCTCGGAAAGCAGTACGCGAATGGTGATGAGCTTATTGATGTGGCAAAAAGCTGCCTCCACCATCGACTGATAGAGTGATACCATGCGCGTATACTGGCTTGCCTAGCAATATGGCGTGAGACCGTCACTTTCAAAGGAGATTATGTTCAAAAATAGAATTTTGTGGCCAAAACAGTGAATAATAATATGGTGTATTGGCACACTGAATAAAACCAACCTGTTCTCAGAAAAAAATGTGTTGCATCACTTATTGAACGCCCCTTGTAGCTAAAGTAGGAGGCAGACTTCGGTTCATTGGTAGGATACCGGCGCAGTGCAATCGGTCTACAAAAGAGTATGCTTACAAAAGTCTCTGTGATCCAGCCTAGAATACTGTCGAGGGTGTGGGGCCAGTACTAGGTTGCCCGAACAGATATGTATCGATGATAGACAAAGAAGGGCGGTATAGTGGCCACAGGTTTGTTTCAGACGTAGGGGAGCGCCAAGGAGATGCCGAGAAACCTGAACTTGTAGACACCGGAAGACTGAGGCCATGTCTCCCACGAAACTCTTCTTTCAAAAAGCAGCCTTAGGAATAGTCTACAAGTCCCTAAGTAGCGCTCCCGTAGCTAAAGCGAAGTCCAGACTGAACTAATTACAGCGTGCCCAAGGGTGGTTAAGTAAGCAGGAAACATTTGCTATAGTCTATGGCCGCATTTTTTTTTTTTAAATTTTACCTACTGGCTATCTGTTTCGGTACCAATTACTATCATCAAGTTATCTCATGATCAACAAATCACAATATATAAATAAGCCAGAAACGTTTAGAAAACATTTTTTCTCTGTCATAGGAAACGCGTGGAGTAGGGTGTAACCCTTAAATAAAGGCAGTGCAGTCGTGATGCTCGCTTCCCAAGATGGTGTGTTATAGACTAAAACAAATGGCCAAGGTTATTCTTTAAAGAGATGCAAATTGTGGCCAGCAGTGGTAAGAGAGATACCTTCTTTTTTCTTCTTAAAAAAGAATCACAATATTTAAAGAATAAAAATAGCATAAAGTGCGAGTTGTAAGAAATATATAATGAAACGAAGACTATAGCAAAATAGCTCTCAGCACTATGGGACTTAACTGCTGAGGTCATCAGCCCCCTAGAACTTAGAACTACTTAAACCTAACTAACCTAAGGACATCACACACATCCATGCCCGAGGCAGGATTCGAACCTGCGACCGTAGCGGTCGCGTGGTTCCAGACTGTAGCGCCTAGAACCGCTCGGCCACTCCGGCCGGCGAAGACTATAACACATCACACTGTAATAAACCATTAAAATCAAAACAACAAATCTACGAGGAGCGTTTAGGAAGTAATGCAACACTTTTTTTGTCTGAAACTAGGTTGGTTTTATTCAGGTTTTCAATATACCACACTATATGCCACTCTTTTGGCTACAAAACCCTATTATTAACATATTCTCCGTTCAATGAGACGATCCTTCGCCACCTCACTGGGAGAACCTGCACGGTAACACTCTATTGTCGACGTCGGAGCCAGTGCCCTGCTCCATCAGTAAGCTATCATCCATGGACTGCTTCCCGCGGAGTGTCTCCTACATTGGGCGAAACGGATGGTCTTCAGTTGCTCTTTGCGGTTTTTCTTGAGGTGGCCAGGACACCGCTGACACACACATTCGAACACACCATCTGGTGGACGAAGGTCTCAGCACTACCAACAGGGACGTCCAGTTGAGCAGCGAAGTGTTTGATTGTGATCCGTCGATCACCTCGAATGAGAGTGTCTGCACGTGCCAACGCTGCACGAGTCACAGCTGTGAGCGGCCGGCCGGCAGGCGGGAGATCTGACAATTTTGTACTACCTTATTGCGATGATGACAGACTCACCGTACTTTTGGTGACTACCATGCCACTTTAGACGTTCTGCAAGTTCCTATGAATGTCTGCGATGTTCCGGTTTTCCGCCAAAAGAAACTCAGTGACAGATCTGTCTTCGAACGCACCTCTGTTACACACGCCATTTTGAAGTCTACACATAGCACCATCATCTACCGAAACTTCGTGAATCTATAAGGGCCGAAGCGCAAATAGTTCACGATGCCCACAGCAAATTTCGCATTTTTTCCACCGAAATTGGCCGAGAAAAAGAAAGTGTTGCATTACCTACAGAATACTCTCGTACTATTCAACCTAAGTGACAGTTCTATCTCATATCCGTGCAAATTTTTACATTCAGGAATTTGTTTGAGTTGGCTGATTCCCATTGTGTCACTTTGCTATAGTAGGATACTACTTTTTCGAGTTTGGTGAGGTCCACAATTTTACATTTCAGAACGTTTAAAGTAAATTGCCAGTCTTTGTACCTCTGTGAACTCTTATCGAGGCCTGACTTAGTATCTCTGCAGGTTTTTTCTCAGATGGTATTTCATTATAGATAACTGCACCATCTGAGAAAAACCTGAGGCTATGTTTAAATTTTTCTATAACCTCATCAATGTAGAACATGAACGAGACTTCAAAATAGTCAGTTTTATACTGATAGTACACTTTCTCAGTGCCACATTGGCATAATTTTGACCACATACGTGAATGTCTTTAACTCTTTTTTTTTACTGGGATTTATACTTAAATGTTTTCAATCTCTCTTCCTCTCCTTCTCTTTCTCTCTCCCTATTTCTTTCTCTCCCACACGCCGTATTATTACACAATCCATAATTTTTCTGTGGAGCAGAATAAGTTGTCGAACATACACTGATGGAAGAAAAATGGAACACCAAAATCAGTTAATGTAGAGTAATGGGATTTCGAGAATACATTTGTGTAGGTGACATATTCAAGTGATCAACATTGCTGGATGACAGGTTAATGTAACCGCAAGAAAAGCCAATGTAAATGTGTAAAATGTTCAAACGTGTGTGAAATCTTACGGGACCTAACTGCTAAGGTCATCAGTCCCTAAGCTTACACACTACTTAACCTAAATTTGTTGTGTTGGCAGAAGTGCCAACACCGTGTTACTAGAGGAGGCCGCGTTTTAGCTCACGCAGGCTGGCGTGAGGAGGGAAGTACTATACTGACGTGACGTCTGGAACATGACAAGGAATTAGAATTCAGAAAGCGGACGTAATTAGTTTTATACTTAACTTTAATCCATTAATGATGAACGTCGTTCTTGACGGTACATCGTTCACAGTAGTATCTGTTCAGATTATAGTAACTGAATACGGCGCCTTGCTAGGTCGTAGCAAATGACGGAGCTGAAGGCTATGCTAAACTGTCGTCTCTGCAGTTGAGAGCGTCTGTATACAGTGAACCATCGCTAGCAAAGTCGGCTGTACAACTGGGGCGAGTGGTAGAGAGTCTCTCTAGACTAGACCTGTCGTGTGGCGGCGCTCGGTCTGCAATCACTGATAGTGGCGACACGCCGGTCCGACGTATACTATCGCACCGCGGCCGATTTAAAGGCTACCATCTAGCAAGTCCCCCCATGAACCATGGACCTTGCCGTTGGTGGGGAGGCTTGCGTGCCTCAGCGATACAGATGGCCGTACCGTAGATGCAACCACAACGGAGGGGTATCTGTTGAGAGGCCAGACAAACGTGTGGTTCCTGAAGAGGGGCAGCAGCCTTTTAAGTAGTTGCAGGGGCAACAGTCTGGATGATTGACTGATCTGGCCTTGTAACATTAATCAAAACGGCCTTGCTGTGCTGGAACTGCGAACGGCTGAAAGCAAGGGGAAACTACAGCCGTAATTTTTCCCGAGGACATGCAGCTTTACTGTATGATTAAATGATGATGGCGTCCTCTTGGGTAAAATATTCCGGAGGTAAAATAGTCCCCCATTCGGATCTCCGGGCGGGGACTACTCAAGAGGACGTCGTTATCAGGAGAAAGAAAACTGGCGTTCTACGGATCGGAGCGTGGAATGTCAGATCCCTTAATCGGGCAGGTAGGTTAGAAAATTTAAAAAGGGAAATGGATAGGTTAAAGTTAGACATAGTGGGAATTAGTGAAGTTCGGTGGCAGGAGGAACAAGACGTTTGGAGCCGGCCGAAGTGGCCGTGCGGTTAAAGGCGCTGCAGTCTGGAACCGCAAGACCGCTACGGTCGCAGGTTCGAATCCTGCCTCGGGCATGGATGTTTGTGATGTCCTTAGGTTAGTTAGGTTTAACTAGTTCTAAGTTCTAGGGGACTAATGACCTCAGCAGTTGAGTCCCATAGTGCTCAGAGCCATTTGAACCATTTTTTTGAACAAGACGTTTGGTCAGGTGATACAGGGTTATAAATACAAAATCAAATAGGGGTAATGCACGAGTAGGTTTAATAATGAATAAAAAAATAGGAGTGCGGGTAAGCTACTACAAACAGCATAGTGAACGCATTATTGTGGCCAAGATAGACACAAAGCCCATGCCAACTACAGTAGTACAAGTTTATATGCCAACTAGCTCTGCAGATGATGAAGAAATTGATGAAATGTATGACGAGATAAAAGAAATTATTCAGGTAGTGAATGGAGACGAAAATTCAATAGTCAAGGGTGACTGGAATTCATCAGTAGGAAAATGGAGAGAAGGAAACACAGTAGGTGAATATGGATTGGGGAGAAGAGATGAAAGAGGAAGCCGCCTTGTAGAATTTTGCACAGAGCATGACTTAATCATAGCTAACACTTGGTTCAAGAATCATAAAAGAAGGTTGTATACATGGAAGAATCCTGGAGATACTAAAAGGTATCAGATAGATTATATAATGGTAAGACAGAGATTTAGGAACCAGGTTTTAAATTGTAAGACTTTCCAGGGGCAGATGTGGATTCTGACCACAATCTATTGGTTATGAACTGCAGATTGAAGCTGAAGAAACTGCAAAAAGGTGGGAACTTAAGGAGATGGGACCTGGATAAACTGAAAGAACCAGAGGTTGTAGAGAGTTTGAGGGAGAGCATAAGGGAACAATTGACAGGAATGGGGGAAAGAAATACAGTAGAAGAAGAATGGGTAACTCTGAGGGATGAAGTAATGAAGGCAGCAGACGATCAAGTAGGTAAAAAGACAAGGGCTAATAGAAATCCTTGGGTAACAGAAGAAATATTGAATTTAATTGATGAAAGGAGAAAATATAAAAATGCGGTAAATGAAGCAGGCAAAAAGGTATACAAACGTCTCAAAAATGAGATCGACAGGACGTGCAAAATGGCTAAGCAGGGATGGCTAGAGGACAAATGTAAGGATGTAGAGGCTTGTCTCACTAGGGGTAAGATAGATACTGCCTACAGGAAAATTAAAGAGACCTTTGGAGAGAAGAGAACCACTTGTATGAATATCAAGAGCTCAGATGGAAACCCAGTTCTAAGCAAAGAAGGGAAGGCAGAAAGATGGAAGGAGTATATAGAGGGTTTATACAAGGGCGATGTACTTGAGGACAATATTATGGAAATGGAAGAGGATGTAGATGAAGATGAAATGGGAGATATGATACTGCGTGAAGAGTTTGACAGAGCACTGAAAGACCTGAGTCAAAACAAGGCCCCGGGAGTAGACAACATTCCATTAGAACTACTGATGGCCTTGGGAGAGCCAGTCATGACAAAACTCTACCATCTGGTGAGCAAGATGTATGAGACAGGCGAAATACCCTCAGACTTCAAGAAGAATATAATAATTCCAATCCCAAAGAAAGCAGGTGTTGACAGATGTGAAAATTACCGAACTATCAGTTTAATAAGTCACAGCTGCAAAATACTAACGCGAATTCTTTACAGACGAATGGAAAAACTGGTAGAAGCGGACCTCGGGGAAGATCAGTTTGGATTCAGTAGAAATGTTGGAACACGTGAGGCAATACTAACCTTACGACTTATCTTAGAAGAAAGATTAAGAAAAGGCAAACCTACGTTTCTAGCATTTGTAGACTTAGAGAAAGCTTTTGACAATGTTAACTGGAATACTCTCTTTCAAATTCTGAAGGTGGCAGGGGTAAAATACAGGGAGCGAAAGGCTATTTACAATTTGTACAGAAACCAGATGGCAGTTATAAGAGTCGAGGGGCATGAAAGGGAAGCAGTGGTTGGGAAAGGAGTGAGACAGGGTTGTAGCCTCTCCCCGATGTTATTCAATCTGTATATTGAGCAAGCAGTAAAGGAAACAAAAGAAAAATTCGGAGTAGGTAGTAAAATTCATGGAGAAGAAGTAAAAACTTTGAGGTTCGCCGATGACATTGTAATTCTGTCAGAGACAGCAAAGGAATTGGAAGAGCAGTTGAACGGAATGAACAGTGTCTTCAAAGGAGGATATAAGATGAACATCAACAAAAGCAAAACAAAGATAATGGAATGTAGTCAAATTAAATCGGGTGATGCTGAGGGAATTTGATTAGGAAATGAGACACTTAAAATAGTAAAGGAGTTTTGTTACTTAGGGAGTAAAATAACTGATGATGGTCGAAGTAGAGAGGATATAAAATGTAGACTAGCAATGGCAAGGAAATCGTTTCTGAAGAAGAGAAATTTGTTAACATCGAGTATAGATTTAAGTGTCAGGAAGTCGTTTCTGAAAGTATTTGTATGGAGTGTAGCCATGTATGGAAGTGAAACATGGATGATAAATAGTTTGGACAAGAAGAGAATAGAAGCTTTCGAAATGTGGTACTACAGAAGAATGCCGAAGATTGTATGGGTAGATCACATAACTAATGAGGAGGTATTGAATAGAATTGGAGAGAAGAGGAGTTTGTGGCACAACTTACAAGAATAAGGGACCGGTTGGTAGGACATGTTCAGAGGCATCAAGGGATCATCAATTTAGCATTGGAGGGCAGTGTGGAGGGTAAAAATCGTAGATGGAGACCAAGAGATGAATACACTAAGCAGATTCAGAAGGATGTAGGATGCAGTAAGTACTGGGAGATGAAGAAGCTTGCACAGGATAGAGTAGCGAGAGCTACATCAAACCAGTCTCAGGACTGAAGACCACAACAACAACAAACCAAGCAAGTGTGGTGTCTGGCGGTGACACCACAAAATTATCCTAAGGAAAATCACACACACCCTTGCCCGAGGGAGGACTCGAACCTCCGTCGGGGCCAGCCGCACAGTCCATGACTGCAGAGCCTAAGACCGCTCGGCTAATCCCGCGCGGCTGTAAATGTGAAGCGCTGATACATTAGTAACAGGTGTAGCCCCCAGAATGTTGGATGGAAGAATACAAACGTGCATGCTTATGTTGTACACGAGTCGGATGTCTATTTGTGGGATGCAGTCCCACGGCTGTAACACTTTGCCGATCAGTACAGGGACGGTTAATTCTGTTTGTGAATGACACTGGCGTTGTCGTTCGATGATGTCCCATATGTGCTCTATTGGACGCAGATCTGGTGCTCGAGTAGTCCAAGGCAACATGTCAGCACTCTGTAGAGCATATCGAGCTATAACAGCGCTACGTGGGCGAGCGTTATCCTGATGGAAAACACTTCCTGGAATTTTGTTCATGAATGAGAGCCCATCAGATCGAATCGCCAGACTGACGCACAAATTTGCAGTCATCGTGCGTGGGATAAGCTGTCGTACGAAATCGCACCCCAGACCGTAACTCCAGGTGTAGGTCCGGTGTGTCTAGCACGCAGACAGGTTGATCGCAGACTCTCAACTCGCCTCCTTATAATCAACACATGCACCGAGGCAGAACCAGCTTTAATCATAAAACACAACAAACCTCCAGTCTGCCTTCCGATGAGCTCTCGCATGACACCACTGAAGTAACAAATGGCGGTGGTTTGTCGTCAGTGGAATGGACACTAAGGGGCATCTGGCTCGGAGCTGCCTTTGAATTAACCGACTGGTAACAGTTAGTCGTTCATTGTGGTCCTAACTGCTGCTCGAACTGCTGCTCGAACTGCTGCTGCATTTGCAGTACGATATGCGAGAGCCATAAACCGAACACTGTAATATTCCCTCTCGACAGTGCCACGTTCCCGTCCGGAGCCTGCCCTTCTTGCGGCCGTACATATTGGCGAACCCCGTTACCGGAAATCATGTACAGTGGCTACATTCCTGCCAAGACTTTCTGCAGTATCGTACAGGGAACATCCAGCTTCTCGTAATCCTATTGCACGACCTAGTTCATACTCAGTGAGGTGTTGATAATGACGTCTTAAAATGTCGCCTTAAAGATATTCTTGACCAACATCAAGTCACCACGCCCAATCTCAAAGGTAACCAACACTCACGACTGTTACAGCGTATATTTAAAGCAAATCTGATTTGCATCCGCATAGCGGCTCTATGGAATACACATGATCGTTCAGATGTTGGAAAACACCTGCCAACTTTCGTTCATGTCGCACAAGTCCTTCTCGGTGTTGCGATTTTTATTATTTTTTTTTTGTATGTGGTTTTCAGTTTGTGTTTAAAGTTAATTTTATGACCTGTCACATCCTCCACTAGGAGGATGTTTCTGTGTTGTGCTAAGCTTGAGTGAAGGAGAGCGTAACTCATTCGTTCTTCTAATATGAAATTTATTAATATGAGTTTTCTTGTTGAATAGCTATTGACTGTCAACAATCAGCTTTCTTTTTTATAGTGGCACTATTCTGAATGCTTCTAGCGCATGCAAATAACAATAACGGAAAAACTAAATAGAGCAGGTTTGAAAATAGTTTTGAAAAATCAGTTACAATTAAACTAAAAAACTGTATAACCAGTATAAAAAAGAAACTCGTATAAATTAATAGCGAAGTCGCTGAACAAAAGATTAGTCTTTACATCTACTGTAGTTGAAGACTGTGACTGGATGGACGCGAAGAGAATAAATAGAAGAGTAAAAATGGTATGGAGGAAGATTGTAGTACCTGGAAAAGCATTGAGTGTCAAATGGTAGATGGTAATGATGATATTGCTGTTGTTGTTGTTGTTGTTGATGATGATGATGATGATGATGATGACGGTATCACTTTCATTTCAGTGGTAAGCATTGTTTTGATATGGCAACTTTCCCAAAATATTTGCATTATGCTTACTTACTATGATTGTTGACATATTAAGAATATTGTTCACAGTTTCTTACTAATTTTCACACTAATGTTACATGTAAGGACAGAACGGTTTTTTTATTTGTGTCATACGCACCTTACCGTCCAGAGTATTGACGAACTCACAGTGTCTGATTCGTAATCTCCAAAAGATGAAACTGAGCAGTCGAATGCGCTTCTCATTGGACGGCCTGACATAATTTCGTTGCAGTAAACTCGTCTGCAGTGCGTGGAGACTTTTGCAGTGAGAGCTGTTGAATTTCAGGCGAACGTGTACCGCTTCTCGCTGAGCTGGCCCCGCATCCTGCCCACTGGAGACACAGACAACATCAACCAGGCGGGCATAGACCACTACAATGACGTCATCGACGAGCTGCTGGCCAACGGCATCCAGCCCATGGTGAGTGAGTGCGCGCCCAGCTCCGATCGCGGTCAGCTGTTCGTCTTCTTCTTTCTGTGAGGCGATATCACGTCTCCAAAAAATATTGTCGAAAAAGTCTACGAGTTTGCTGTTACCAGTCGCTTATTATTATTTCTGCTTAGAATCAGAGGTTTACATGTCCATCTTTGGGTGGATTTATGTGGGTTAATGTGGCATGTACGCGTTGTGTTATACCTTTGGAGTAACCTGTGGCACTCTCTAATAGAGAAAAGCAAAACACCATTACAGTAAATGCTCACAGTTCTGTGGGAGAAAAAAATTAAAAAATACCTCCAGTGGTCACGGGCTCCTTTTTCTGTAACTTTACATCACATGCACCATCACACTTTGCAAACAATGACGAGAGCAGAGATAGCATCAAGAATGTAAGTGCAAAGAGCGTAAAACAAAACACTGTTTCAGAGCAAGTCTTAAAGCTTCGTGGAGATCTTTGGTTGAATAGATAAGTAGAAATGTAACAGTAACTATCTTCGCTGGTCACAGATACTCTTCTGTCAAGGTTCACATAACTTTATTCTTTGCACACATTTAAGTAAACAAGAAGACATGTTAGAAACTTTACAACTAATAATTTTGTCGCAAAAAATTGGTATAATCATATAAATGGATGTATATGTCTTTATATATTCCACATCTTCTCCTACACCACAGGATCGATTGACACCAAACATCTTTTACATAACATTAATTGTCTAGGAAACAGCGCTATTGGGATAAGAACCACCTAGCTCCCATGGGGATGGGGATGGAGGTGACTGGCATATTACGTCGGTAGTACTGGAATGTGCTCCAAGGGTGGGATGCATACTGCTGAGCATAGTGAAGGGGCGAGGACATTGATAGTGAGAAGGGAAGGGGGGGGGGGGGAGGATGAGACAGACAGAGACAGGGGGAAGGAGGGGGGCAGAGAGAGGAGGAGGAGGTGTCCACAATAAATGTCACATACCTACATGTGTGCAGGCGTAGCTGTGGGTAAGTGCTACTTTACATACAAACAACATTTTACTTACTATTGTTAAGTTACATTGGTAGTGCGTTCGTGCGTGCGCGTGTGTATGCATGCGTGTGTGTGTGTGTGTGTGTGTGTGTGTGTGTGTGTGTGTGTGTGTTTGGGAGGACAGCATTCAGAGATGATGAGTTAGAGGAGTGATAAAAGGAGAATAATGGTTTGGTTATGACAGAGCTGTGGTTTATTAAGATTATGCCTGATTATACGCTGTGTCTAAGACATGTTTGAAGTGAAACATCGATTATGAACTGTACAGAGTGAATCACCTAAAACTTGCACCGCAAATATTACGGAAATGGGAAGTGCTATTGATGTGTGGTTTTCACAGAATGGATTGTGAGATTTGGCAGAATGGATTGTTAACCATTCAACATACTGTAATAATACTTAGAATGTGTATTTTATGTGCAAAGATGCACTTTTTTTAAAACGAAACAATCCCTACTAACATTAACAAACTAAGAGTAGGGTGAATTAGAATGTCAGTGGTGTTTGTTGTGGGATTCTACTGCGAGTCGTTTACGAGATATAGTATTTTGAAAAGTTTCTGCACTGTTGTAGTCTTTATTTCTTACTGGTGCCATGTATTTCTTGAATCAAATCTCAGATGATGGACCTGTTAGATCTATGTAGAAACAGTTACAGAAAATAATCTGTTACCACTGGAGATATTTGCACACGCAACGAAAAATTTCTGCGAAGCTTTTAGACTTTCTTAAAAATAGCATTTTCTTTTGCTATATGTTCTCTGCAGCTGTTAGATTCTAGAAGCCATCTTTGCTCTCCTCAGTGTTTACAAAGTTTGGTGGCGTATACGATGTAACACGACACAGAAAGCAACATGAACTACTGGAGGTACTTCTTTTTTACCACAAAACTCTGTGCCATGTATTGCGACAGTGTTCTGTTTTTCTCTGTTGAACAGTGGCTCAGGTTACTCTAAAGTTGTAATACGACATAAAATGCTTTATTAATCCACATGAATCCACCTAATGGTGGAAGTTTTAACCTCCGGAACGCATTACGGAAATAAATTATTAGCGATGGTTAGAGTAAACTTGTTGTTTTATTCGATACCAACAACAATCACGGTAAAGCCTAACCAAAACATTCACATTTTTTAAAAATATGCTATATTCTCTCTAACAAAATCACAAAAAATCCTTCCCTCCTTTCCCGAAATCTCTAGCTCCGATCTTTCTAGATCTGCAGTCTCCTCTCCACTTTTGTTTTCTGTATTCTGGATGCTGCTTCTCCTCTTGAACATATGACAATGTCAAGTTTTCGGTGATAGTTGAAGTAACGTAGGTAACATCAATTTTTTTTTAAACTTGCCAATATACGAAGTAAAATCTGATTCAATGCGCGAAAGCGCTTTTGACATGCATCCAATCGTTATGACTGCTACCAGGACAAGAAGGAACGAATATCATTCTTTTTGTTTTCCTTGTACTTTCAGTGACAAATGAAAAGCAATTGGCAGCAGAGATATATTTGGTCAAGAGAGCTGGTAATCGATAACCAAAGAAGTATGAACGAAACTATGATAAAACAAACGCTGCACCACAACCACGAAACTACATGCAGTGTGTTACATCGCATCTTCTGAGATGTGAGTATTACACCTCTCAGATGTAAAACACATCTCCCAAAAAAATGAAAAAGATATGGACCATTGGGTTCAACGAGGATATAAGGCTTAACATGCTAACAGGCTCAAATCTCGTGTGAGAGCCGTATAAAGTTGAGTACAGTGCTGTTTTGTTTCCAGTAGACTTCGAACACATGTGTATGGCTAAAATGCTGTGCATTTAGATGCTAAATAAATACATGAGAGAATGAGGCAACTAAGTGAACTAAATAATTCCTTACTAACTTCTGTCCGAATATTTGAATTAGCGGGTGTTGCGCAGTAGCAATACTCAGTTCCTTAGGTGTCCTTTATGTCTGGTGCATATCAAGGAAGTGTGGTGTCAGGTTTAGTATTCACATTTGACATAACGACTTCCAAGAGAACTATGATTACATTTTGTTTCGTGGCAGTTCATGCGCAAACTCTCACATAACCTTATTTTATAATGCAATTTTCAGATACCATTGGACAGTACAGTCAATCATTTAACGGTGCATGAAAACTGCAGTGTTCACGACTGCCAATGATTAAACAGTTAATTACTTCTTCTTCTCCTTTCCTCATAATACAGTGAGAAGAGGTCCGTTATTTCTGCAGTGTTGACGGCGATCTTTAATTGGCTCGCGACAAGGAAGCTGACTCAGATGGGCCAGAGAGTAATAATCTTCTTCAGCACCGAAAGCTGTATCTACACAGGTATAGAGCAGTCAAATAGCAAAATAGCATTCTCCCATGTCCGCACAGCAGGAATATAGGAGAGGGCAAACTGCATTCCACAAAAACTGCATTATGCGAGACTACATAAGAAATGAACGTGGGATGAAAAGCATGGAGACCAGACATTGGACGCTGACGTACAGTGCAGGAATGTTCGTGTTCGTTCAGACCTGAGTAAGAGGGTCTGTTATTGGCTCACACTAATTACATCGTTAATAGGCGCGATTTACTGTATGTGCCTATGTGCAAGGTTTTTCATTGGCCGGGATTGGAAATCTGTGATGTAGTGGGAGAGATTTTCTGGCTTCCTTGCCATGTCACACTGTTATTGGTTGACAACGACAAAATCCATGAGACCAGGAAATTGTCAAACTTGTTTATAAAATTACTATTGGTCAGAACTTGTAAGGTCTGGTGCAGTTGGCTGGTGAGATTCTGACGCTGGCAAATCCTGCTTTGTTCCGGAGAGAAAAGTCAGAGCGCACGTACTGCATGGACGTTAAAGGGTTTGCTTGCTTCAGGGACACTGAAGAAGATATTTGTAGGAGAGGGCAGAGTACAGGGCAGATCTGGACTCAGAATTTCCAGCCGCTACTGCAGCCATCTTCCACACTCACTCCATTTAGGGGTGGTAAGCCTGTGGCAGTGATGCAACCGCCAAGCCGAAGGGGACCCACTTTCATAAAACTGAGAGAAAGTTGTGCCTTGAATTGTAGACAGCGACTAGTTGACTGGTTGAGATGGAATCACAGACACTGGTCAGCCACACAGTTCCACTGAGTGTTCGTACAGAATGTGGCAACAGTTTCCATCACCCCCCACTTTCATCTCGAAGGACCCATGAGCTAGAGTCGCGCTCCAGAACAAGGATTCGTCACTGTTTGCTAGTTAGTTAGTCCTCTACTTGAGGCTATGCTGCAGCGAAACGACAAAACTGAGAAAAAGAAATCTGGATATGAACTAGTCGCTATCAACAAGTCAAGGCATAACTTTCTCTCATTAATTTACTTCACTGTCACTGGCGGATTCTGACATATGCTGGCAGAGGTTTCTCCTTTTTACACGAGGCATACTCCGATCTTCTCACAAAAAAACAACAGTCAAATGCTATCTTTGTATAAGAAACACGTTTTATATAGAGTGTACAGTGTGACAATTATTGAACTATATGAAATAAAATCGTCATAACTTCTCAACTGTTTGCGTTAGGACGTTGAAACTGTACCGTTGGCCGTGGGCGATGATTGGAATTATTATGTACGTATGGTGTAGTTGATCAACGAAGCCCACTTTCTTTTCGATGGGTTCGTCAATGAGAAAAATTAGCGCGTTTAGGGGAATGAGAAGCCGCATCTCGCAATCGAAAAGTCTCTTCACTCTCAACGGGTGACTGTGTGGTGTGCAATGTGCAGTCACGGAATAATCGGTGCGATATTCCTTGATGGTACGGTGGCTACCGAGCTGTACGTGAAGGTTTTGGAAGATGATTTCATCCCCATTATCCAAAGTGACACTGATTTCGACAAGATGTGGTTCATGCAAGACGGTGCTCGACCCCAACGAAGCAGGAGAGTGTTTGATGTCCAGGAGGACACTTTGGGGAACCCAGAGGCTACTGGCATGACCTCGGTTGATCGCCATATTCTCCGGATCTGAACACATGTGACTCCGTTTTGTACGGCTATATTAAAAGACAAAGAGTACAGCAATAAACCAAATACCATTACTGAGCTGGAAACAGCCATTCAGGAGGTCATCGACAGCATCAATGTTCCGACACTTCAGCGGGTCATGCAGAATTTCGCTATTAGTCTGCGACACATCAGCGCCAATGATGACAGGCATATCAAACATGTCATAACCTAAATCCGAATATCTGTAGCGAGGTTTACACGTTGAATGAAGTATGTGCACGCCGTAGTTTGTAACTAATTTACGGTTTTTCTTAAAACTCAATAATTGTCAGCCTCTAGCTGTCGTTACTACTGCCTGCTTTCTGTGTTTGTGCAGCAATGCAAATCATTTGCATATCGAAGTGTGCAGTACTTGTCACGCGAAGCTGGCGTTTGTTGTACGCTGGTTTCATAGCGTAGCAGGTTTAATGGCCAGCTAGGTACATTTGTGGTAGCTTGTCTACGCTGCTAACCACGTTAGAGACAAGTCTTAGAGGCTGTAATGTCATATCACCCCTCGACAGTCCTGTATTAGCAAACAACTTCCCTTTCCTTTTACACGTGTGTTTCGCCTGGTTGCAGATGACGCTGTACCACTGGGACCTCCCCCAGGAGCTGCAGAAGCTGGGCGGCTGGCCCAACATCGTCCTCGCAGACTATTTCGTCGAGTACGCTCGCATCGCCTTCGAGAACTTCGGAGACCGGGTGAGTGCCTCTCTCTCCTACCGAAACAAGTAACAATGAAAACAACTGTGACGGTCATTTAGTCTAGAATTTAAGTTCGCCACTTGTGAACGGACCAAGTACTGGCTACCACTGATAATTCTCTGTAGTACATTAGTTACAGTACGAGGAGGGACCCAAAAATAACCGGAATGTCTTTCTAGAAAGCATATACCTTATTATTTTCAAATACAACCTTAATCTCCATCGAAGTACTCTCCATTAGCATTAATACACTTGTCCAAACGTTCATTCCAGTGTTCGAAGCACCTTTTAAATTCGTCCTCTTTGATACCTGCTAGCACTTTCATGACATTGCGTTTTACGTCTTCCACATCCAAAAAACGCTTCCCTCTCAAGTCTCTTTTCATCCTCGGGAATAGGAAGAAGTCCGAGGGTGCTAAATCCGGCGAATAGGGCGCGTGGGTCAAGGTAGTCGTCTTCTTTGAGGCCAAAAACTGGCGCGGGAGCGTTGTCGTGATGCAGGAACCACACGCCAAAATCCCAAAAAGCCGGACGTTTTCGCTGCGAACTTCTGCGAAGCCGTTTCATAACCTCCAAATAGAATTGTTGGTTTACTGTCTGGTTTTCAGGGACGGATGCAGAGTGTACGATCCCTTTGACGTCAAAAAACAGATCAAGATCGTTTTCACATTCGATTTCACTTGTCGAGCTTTTTTGGTCGAGGTGATCCAGGTGACTTCCATTGTGATGACTGTTGTTTACTTTCTGGATCGTATCCATAGCACCATGACTCATCACCTGTAATGATTTTGTTGAAAAAGTGTAAATCATCTTTGAACACGTCCTTCATTTCGAAACAGGCTTAAACGCGACGTTCCCTTTGATCTCTGGTAAGAAGCTTCGGCACGAATTTTGCTGCCACTCTTCACATCCTCGAATCGATGGTCAAAATGCGCTGAATTGAGCTACAGGACAACCCGGACAAGTTCTCGAGTTGGTCGATTGTCCTGCGTCGATCTTCACTGATGAGATCACGGATTTTGTCGGTGTTGTCTTCGCTTCGAGCAGTTGAAGGTCGACCGGAACGGCGCTGATCTTTAACCACCATTTCTCCCTTTTTAAACCGACAAAACCATTCGTACACTTGCGTTTTACTATGAGCATGGTCTTTGTAGGCTGTCTGAATCATCGCAACAGTTTCTACTGCGTTCTTGCCGAGCAAGGAACGAAACTTCACTGTCGCACGTTGTTCGTAAGAACTATCCATTTTATCGTGTCACGTATGCACACTTAAAGAACTGCCAAAGAAACCACACTTCTCACTGTTGGGTAACGCTGCGTGGCAGAATGACTCAGCAGAGCTCCTACTGCAACTCTCTGGCGGCGCAACCTGCTACTACAAGAACACGATGTGCAGCATTACGATTCCGGTTACTTTTGGGTCCCCCCTCCAAGAAATATCAAAAAACGTAAGCCTCACTTACAGTAGCAGAAAGGTCACGCTAGGAACTACGAGGGGCGTTCAGTAGGTAATGCCACACATTTTTGTACTTACAACATTGCAGCACAGTCAGAAATCGTGATAATCTTATATATAAGAAACTATCAGCCTCGATTGCGGAAATCAAAACAACCTTTTCCTAGGTTTCAGCCCAAATAATTGAGCCTTCTTCAGAAGATAAACCTGAATCCTCTTAGACAGATGATAGATTCAGGTTTATCTTCTGAAGAAGGCTGAATTATTTGGGCTGAAACCTAGGTAAAGGTTGGTTTCATTACTGCAATCGAGGCTGATAGTTTCTTTTATAAAGGCACACATTTTTATTGGCCATTGTCGATTGACAAAATGCGGAATTTGTTGTGGGAGATCGTGGAATATTCTTGCTTCGGTCCCAATAGTTTGATGAAGTTCCGATAGGCGTTATAAGCAGCCTTCAAAATGGCGTCTTTAACGGAGATGCTTTCCAAGCAGAGAGCTGTCACTGAGTTTCTTTTGGCGGAAAATCGGAGCATTGCGTATATTCATAGGGGATCCAGAATGTCTACGGAGACCTGGCAGGGAACAAAAGCACGGTGAGTCGTTGGGCGAGGTGTCTGCCATTATCGCAACAAGGTCACGCAAAACCGCCCGATCTCCTGCGTGACGGTCGGCGGCACAGAGCTATGCCTCCTCAAATGCTGGAACGTGCGGACACTCTCATTTGAGTGACTGACGGATGGCAAACAAACACCTCGCTGCTCAACTGGACGTTTCTGTTGGTAGTTCTGGCACCGGTTAAGGTACTCAAAGGAGTCTGTCCACTGGGTTCCTCGTCGTCTAACAAAAGACCATAAAGAACAACAAAGCACCACCCGTGCGGAATTGCTTGCGCGTTACGAGGCTGATCGTGACAATTTTTTGTTGAACATCGTCACGGGCGATCAAAAATAGATTCATCACTTCGAACGGGAAACAAAAAGGCAATCTGTGGAGTGGCGCTACACCATCTCTTCGCCGAAGAAACGTTCATACCTAAGGTAATGGCGACAGTCTTCCGGGATCGTGAAGGAGTTATTCTGTTTGATGTTCGTGGCGCAACGATCAACTCTCAAGTGTATTGTGCTACCCTCAGGAAACTGTAGAAACGACTTCATCGTGTTCGTCATCACAAAAACGCAAAGAAACTTCTACTTCTCCGTGACAACGCAAGGACCCACACCGTCTGTGCACTCGAGAGTAGCTCAGAAAACTTCATTTTACTGTTCTTCCTCAATCATCCTGCAGCCTGGCCTCGTACCTTCCACTCCGTGGGAAGCAGTACATGGACGATGGGGAGGTTATTGAGGCAGCAAGGCGTTGCTCCGTCGTCCACCAGTAGAGCAGTACCACGCGGGCATACAGAAGGCGTAAGGCCGTCGCATTGAACGGAGATTGCGTTGAAAAACAGGGTTTTGTAACCAAAAGAGTGGGGAATAATACCATGACTGCCTGCATCACTCTACATTTTTACCACACTTCGTGTAGATGCTCCCTCCACTACTTCTGTATAGAACACGGATATGTGAATTTACTGGGAACCTCTTCATGGACTAATAAGGTAACCTAATTGCAGAACAACTTTGGTATCGATGAAAGCGATGTGCTTGGTATCTGTAATAGAAGCTGGATAGATATTTGACAACTTTCTAAGGAATATGCTAAATTGTTAATTACGAGTAATAGGTTACAGCTTGCAAACGCAACTAGGTAACACGCTAGCACTTCGTCGAAGAATCATGAATGGAGATTGTGTACTAGGAAGAGACCTGGAGCCACAGTAAAGTTTCTGATTGATTACGTACTGATAATGCAAAGATTTCAAAACCAGTTTTAAACTACAAAACGATTACAGGGGGAAATGCGCACTCTGGCAATAATACTTTGGTTATGAACTACATATTAGAACTGAAGAAATTGAAGGAAGATAAAAAATTACGGAGATGGGATCTGGATAATTTAAAAGAGCCGCAGCTTGTCCAGAATTCCAGAGGGAGCATTAGGCACAGATTAAGTGAAAAGGAAAACAAAACCAAATATAGCAAGGGAATACAATAGAAGACCAATGGGTACCTCTGAGAGATGGAACGGTGGAGGCAGCATAGGATCAAATAGACGGAAAGTAAGGCCTATTAGAAGTCTTTGCGTAGCACAGGAGATACTCAAATTAACTGAAGAAATGAAAAATATGAAATCCAGCAAATGAAGCAGGCGAAAGAGAATACAGACGTCTAAAAAATTAATTTGTCGGATAATGTAAAATGTCTAAGCAGAAATACTCAGAACACAAATTTTAGGACATGGACGCTACGGGAAACATAGTGTCACCTATAAGAAAATTAAAGCAACTTTTCTAAAATAGGGAAGCGGCTGTATGAATATCAAAAGCTCGGTGACAAGCCAGTACTAAATAGAAAAGGGAAAGCTGAAAAGTGGAGCGAATATATTCAAAGGCTATACGAAAAATATAAAACTGAATGCAATACTATAGGAAGACAAGACGAAACAGATCAAGATGAGATGGGTGATATAAAGAATTTGACAATGATGAAAGGCGTTAGGCCTCTAGAGAAGCCAACATTTCCTCAACATTATTCAGATCATTGCCGAGATTAAAATTCGTCTCGTATTCAGTAAGCCAGGTGTTGATGCCTCTTTTTGGACTGACTGTGTGATGCAGGGACCCACCAGTTCATTTCTCCGAAACTATCAAAGTCTAATCATTACTCTGCAAGCCACGCTGCTGCTTGCAGGCGCCATTATGGAGTCGCCATTTTACTTGCGATCATGCTGAATTCTGCCGAGAGTAGTTGAAGGCTGACGCGGAAATACAAATTCGATGAGAGGCTCTAACATCTGGTACAACTTAATTATCATGCCTAGTGTCGTTTTCTTTTCTCTCTCTCTCTCTCTCTCTCTCTCTTAGACCTTTGAAACGTGGGACGTTTGAAATGGGCACCTATGGGCACCTTGAACACTACTGCCCATTAAAATTGCTACACCAAGAAGAAATGCAGATGATAAACGGGTATTCATTGGACAAATATATTATACTAGAACTGACATGTTATTACATTTTCACGCAATTTGGGTGCATAGATCCTGAGAAATCAGTACCCAGAACAACCACCTCTGGCCTTAACGGCCGTGATACGCCTGGGCATTGAGTCAAACAGAGCTTGGATGGCGTGTATCGGTACAGCTGCTCATGCAGCTTCAACACGATACCACAGTTCATCAAGAGTAGTGACTGGCGTATTGTGACGAGCCAGTTGCTCGGCCACGACTGACCAGACGTATTCAGTGGGTGAAAGATCTGGAGAATGTGCTGGCCATGGCAGCAGTCGAACATTTTCTGTATCCAGAAAAGCCCGTACAGGGCCTGCAACATGCGGTCGTGCACTATCCTGCCGAAATGTAGGGTTTCGCAGGGATCGTTTGAAGGGTAGAGCCACGGGCCGTAACAAATCTGAAATATAGCGTCCACTGTTCAAAGTGTCGTCAATGCGAACAAGGGGTGACCGAGACGTGTAACCAATGGCACCCCATACCATCACGCCGGGTGATACGCCAGTATGGCGATGACGAATACACGCTTCCTATGTGCGTTCACCGCGATGTCGCCAAACACGGATGCGACTATCATGATGCTGTAAACAGAAGCTGGATTCATCCGAAAAAATGACGTTTTGCCATTCGTGCACCCAGGTTCGTCGTTGAGTACACCATCGCAGGCGCTCCTGTCTGTAATGCAGCGTCAAGGGTAACCGCAGCCATGGTCTCCGAGCTGATACTCCATGCTGCTGCAAACGTCGCCGAACTGTTCGTGCAGGTGTTTGTTGTCTTGCAAACGTCCCCATCGACTCAGGGATCGAGACGTGGCTGCACGATCCGTTACAGCCATGCGGATAAGATGCCTGCCATCTCGACTGCTAGTGATAAGAGGCCGTTGGGATCCAGTACGGCGTTCCGTATTATCCTCCTGAACCCACCGATTGTATATTCTGCTAACAGTGATTGGATCTAGACCAACGCGAGCAGCAATATCGCGATACGATAAACCGGAATGGCGATAGTCTACAATCAGACCTTTATCAAAGTCGAAAACGTCATGGTAGGCATTTCTTCTCCTTACACGAGGCATCACAACAACGTTTCACCAGGCAACGCCGGTCAACTGCTGTTTGTGTGTGAGAAACGGTTGGAAACTTTCCTCGTGTCAGCACGTTGTAGGTGTCGCCACCGGCGAAAACCTTGTGTGAATGCTCTGAAAAGCTAATCATTTGTATATCACAGCATCTTCTTCCTGTCGGTTAAATTTCGCGCCCGTAACACGTCATCTTCGTGGTGTAGCAATTTTAATGGCCAGTAGTGTATTTGAAAAGTGCTACACACATTCTTGACACAGGCTCTTATTGAGCCGCTCTTGTAGTTACAGGAATCAGTAATGATAACCCAGGTTCGGTTCGTGTTGGCAGGTGAAGCTGTGGCTGACGTTCAACGAGCCGGACATCTTCTCCATCGGCTACTCGACCGCCAATGGCCTGGCGCCCGGCGCCAATTCGTCCGGCATAGCCGACTACCTCATGGCCAAGACCATCATGCTGGCGCACGCGCGTGTCTACAAGCTCTACGATGAGCAGTTCCGTGAGGCTCAGCAAGGTAAGCCTTCTAAGGGATGAGTGAGAGTGGGGCGGCCTTCTCCACAGCAGTCTGTCTTCACAATTATTAAAATTCTCCCGGCCGTTATGCCGTGGTCGAAAGAAATACTACTACTGCTACTACTACTATGTGATCAGGCCCAGAGGACCGCACGCATCTACAAGTTTCCTCCTCCACTGTATTCTGTCCATTGCTGCTATCCGCCATCCGTTCACATCTATTGACACTTGGTTTAAATCTTCATAGAGTCCATCCCTCCAACGCTTCTTGGGTCTCCCTGGCGGTCTCTTTCCTGTAGGTGTGAAATCCAGGAGCTTCCGAGGCCATCTGTGATCCTCCAAACTGGCCACATGGCCGGCCCACTGCATTCGTTTGGCGTTGACAGTTCCTGCTATGTTGGGCTGCTGGTATAGTTCCTCAAGCTCTTGGTTGTATCTGATCCTCCATTCCCCTTTGTCTGCATCCAGAACCGGACCGAAGATCTTCCGAAGCACTTTTCTCTCAAAAACAAGGAGCTTATGGAAGTCCTGTTTCCGGATACTCCATGTCTCACAGCCATATAGAACAACAGGCTGGATCAGGGTTTTGTACAGTCGAATTATGAACTGTCTGGAGAGATATCTGGACCGAAGCTGTTGTGCTAGGCTGTGCTAAGATCGGTTTCCTGCCTGTATTCTGGCATTGATCTCTGCTTCACATGACGAGTTCTCCGTGAAAAGTGCCCCTAGGTATTTGAATTCTTGCACTCTCTTGTAGGACTGGTCCCCAACCTGCAGTGATTGTAAATGATCAGCAGTCTGACAATGACCACGCGTCATAACAAGGTACTCTGTCTTGGCTTCGTTTATGTTTAGCCCAAATTTGCTGGCAGCCTCCTTTAGTGCTTTGGTCATTTGCTGCAGCTCCTCTTCCGACCTAGAAAGTAAACAGATGTCGTCTGCATAGGCTAAGTATGCCAGTCTCTTTCCTTCGATTTCAATCCCTTCGTTCTCTTGGAAGGTCTCGCGTACGATCTTCTCGAGGGCAAAGTTGAACAGGATAGGCGACAACCCATCTCCTTGCCTGAGTCCTGTTACAATTTTAAACTCCTCAGTTACGCGATTTCCCATCTTCACCATTGTATGTGTTTCGTTCAGGCAGGTCTTTATCAAATTGATGAGTTTCTCTGCTATGCCAAACTCCCTTAAACAGTTGAGCAGGCTCTTGCGATGTATGCAATCATAGGCCTTCTTAAAATCAACGAATAAAATATGCAAATCTTTACCATATTTGCCCAGTTTCTCAGTAAGCTGCCGGAGACTGAAGATGTGATGTACTGTTGACCGTCCTGGCCGGAAACCTCCGTGGTACTCCGCAGTCACCGATTCTTCCAATGGCTGAATTCTATGTATGAGGCAATTGGACAGGATCTTTTAGCAGATGTTAAGCAGGGCGATTCCTCGATAGTTGTCACATTTCAGTTTGTCGCCCTTCTTATGTATTGGACAAATCAGAGCTGTTTTCCATTCTCCTGGTAGTTCTTCTTTGGTCCATACTGCCCGTATCAGTCGGTCTATTTTTTCTGCAAGTTTCTCTCCTCCTGCCAGGATCATTCCAGCCTGTATTCCATCTTCACCTGGACTCTTATTCTGTTTAACGTGTCTGATTCTGGTTTTTATCTCATCCAGGGTAGGTGGGGGATCATCTGCATAGGCTGTAATTGGGTACTGGAAATCAAACTGCAGTTCGGGTTCATCACAATTTAGCAGCTGTCGGAAGTACTCTTTCCATCTCTGAGCTATGTCCCTATCTTTGACAAATGAATGAAATACTGGGAGAAAAACAACACAAAACGCATTAACCTAACATCTGCTTTAGATGACAGAAAACTGAATCACCACAAAAAATTGAAGGTTTCCTTCTGTCTGAAATGAAATGGAACAGCTCGTATCAGGCCGAAGACTGTTTTGCAGTACTTCTCAGAGCTGGCTTCAGACGATGACAGATCCTGTTTTGCCAAGTTGGCTGGTATTTACGGTTGCCCGACCTCACTGTTTTGTGGCCAGACATCCTGAAACGTCCCCTTTGAACAATTTTTACACGACTGTGCTTAAACTGACACACAATATTTTGTTAGCGCAACGCAATCTGACTTTCAAAATTCCCTACAAAAGAATGGCCCTGACTAACATTAAACCATACCTCTCACAAATCACTTACCTCACAAAAATCTTCGCTGCTCAAGCCACTGCAATACAGCGAGCGCCACTACTGCCAGCTAAATAAAAGATTCAAACTATGGAAGGCACTAACTACTGATAGGGATATTTAGCAAATGAAAGATATTAATAGAGAACAAACAATGTATTTACCTTGATATCATCATATATAAATATAGCAGTTCATGACAAATTTCAAAACTCCGCCATCTCTCTCCCCACATCCACCACTGCTGGCGGCTCACCTCCAACTGCGCAACGCTACGCGCTGTTCACATCCAGCTGCCTAACACTACAATGGCGAGTATTACAACAATGCAAAGCAGCCACAGACTGCACACAGCACAGCCAGTGATTTTCATACAGAGGTGGCATTACCAATAAAAAAACCTAAACAGCCTATAAAAAAACTTAAACAGCCTACTTACAATCCTTTCTGACCCTGTACGCCCTCGAAGCAGCACAGCGCCATGCTTGAAAGTGTTAGCATTGTTCCAGGCCTGCCACAGCAACGGTGGCTGCAGCATTTTTCTGTACCGTTCGGTAGTTCTGCCGATCGGGTCGGAAGTTGAGTGCACCGAGCGCTAGAGTTAGCGCAACTGAGCCTCTGTGCAATTCGGTAGAGAGCCGATACGGCTCCTGGAGTATCGAGGCGGGTCCGTGCCGTTTTGGCGTACCTCCTCGCTCCAGCCAATCAAATACATGTGACCATGAGAACATTCAACACTGCAGCGCGTCAGCAATCGTGAATAATTTAATGATTATAAAGAATTCGCCTCGATTGCAAATAGAAACTGGATGTTGACCAAGGTTTCGGCGCGCATAACCACGCCTTCTTCGGAACACACTGAAACTACAAATTGCCTAAAGAGGCATGGTCCAACATTAATACAGAACGCCCAAAAGGGCAAAAGACTCGCATAAAATGTAAAATAAACGGTACATGTGTACCATGTCAATAGCTGTACTTATCGGTCAGTAGATAATAAGGGCTATGAAAGCGGCGTTGTACGTCCTTTCACACATGTATATTAAAGCCCGTTACATTATTCGACCTTTGACGTCAACAGCTATTAGAACACAAAGGTAGTTTGTCTGTTCCACGCTATACGCGTTCACAGACCTCACTTGATTAAGCTTCATGGTTCAGTACCTCAAGTACCTGATTTTAAGAAACTAGTTTAGCTTTAGGTTATTTTTATACTATTTTGGTACATATCCGACAGCACTATTCAAAATTACCTCTGTCGGTCATTAGATATTAAGGCCGATGAAGGCGACGTTGTACGTCCTTTCACGCAACTACTTTAAGCCTGCCATACTAATTTAACCCTTTTCTGGTCAGTAGCGCTTAGAATAGAACAGAATAGAATATAGTAACTTGACACGCTTGTGCCAGCGTAGTCATCAAATACTATCACCGACCCCAAGTAATCGAAAAACGGGTTATTCACCCGCCCCCCCACCCTAACCCATATTTTTAGCCTGCTTCTAGCTGATGGTATTTTGTCTGTCCTGCGTGCATGCGTTTTGATCATCCGTGGAATTTGCTATCCCACATATAAAGTTTCAGCCTATCCACGTTATATAGATCTATAAAATTGTCCTTGAGCTAGGACATTATACATACGCACGCATCAACTTCGTGCGCCTTTGATCCGGTCATCGGATCACTTTCGTAACACGTTTTATGCCAATCACACGGAAGAAGACGATTTTTCAATTTGCACATGCGTGTTCCTTTCTGACATTCTCACAGCCTAACTGCCGGCGCCACCTCAGTTTACCTGAGAGCCCGCGGCGCACCGAACGTTGGCTGGGGTGAGGAAGCACGCTTCTGAGGTTTGAGCTAAGTACAGCCATTGACATGGTACACACGTACCGTTTATTTTACATTTTATCCGAGTCTTTTGCCCTTTTGGGCGTTCTGTATTAATGTTGGACCATGCTACTTTAGGCAGTTTGTAGTTTTAGTGTGTTCCGAAGAAGGCGTGGCTATTCGCGACGAAACCTAGATCAACATCCGGTTTCTATTTGCAATAGAGGCGGATTCTTTGTAATCATTACATGTGACCATAGCTGCAGGCATGCTCACCCAACGACTGGACACCTGGCACGGCGTCCCACACCCAAAGAGGCCAGCTAACACAACTACCATACACACTATTCCCACTATTATTTTCGGAAAGTGTGTTTACAGCGAATAACGTTGGTCGCATAAGATATCAGTGGAAAAAGTGGAAGAAAATAAGAAGGTTGTTACGCTCACATCCCAATGACACTGAAATGGCTTCGCATGTCTCTGTTGTTTATGTGTGCTATATTTGAAACAAATTATTATTGATCGGTTTCGATCAGTATGTCTGGGCTTCGTATAAAAAATTTGGTAACTGATATGGATTAATCAATTGATTTAGTGATTTCAGGACTTTCTAAACAAATACATCTTCATGTTTAAAGGATTCGCTGTAGCTCTTTGATGGGCTCTCATGCATGGCTGTAGTTCCTCAAACAAATCTTCCCTGCCTTTGTCGAAATTGCTTCTCCTTAAAAGTACCATGCACACCATGTCCACTTCTTGATTCTCGGTTGAAATGCTTGCATAATAACCCTTATGAACTCACTTTCCACATGGTCACATTCCAGTGATTCTTCAATAAAGCATAATCACTACATCCAAAACTAAAACTCATTCAATATTTCTAAAATAACAAATTGTCTTCACAGTCAATACACACCAAACCGAATGAACAGCCTTACCAACAACTCACCACGTCTCGGTACAGTGGACAAAAATTCAGCAGGCGGACCAATCGGTAACAGGCCTCAGGAGCGTACAGAATAGCAATTTCGGCTACCGAACTGAAAATGCCGTCATACTGAGGCTATCCTACGGAACCGAATGTTATGGACGATGCCGAACAGGGCTAATGGACGTGTGGTTAAGTGACCTCGCCCTAGGGCCACGGCAGAGGCTTCTGCCACGTCAGTGTGGCCTCTCTGCAGATTCTTAGCTTCTTGCATCAGGATGCGGTGACAGCTTTCTGTTTCCCCGCTCATGGGTTGCACCTGCAGAGTTGAAAGGTACTGGCGCAACAGAATCTACCAACATTTTGGGTAATTCTTGGGCATGATTGATATTTTGCCGACTAATCACTGTTGATGCTCTTTCTGCCAGATGTTCCTCTTCATATGGCTCTTGTGTGAACATAAGTGCAAATTCCGTACCGTGAGATGAGCAATATATTTATCCATCTGATCTATTTTAGTGTGGATGACATATCTGGAGACTCTTGACAAAATAGTCCATGGGTAAAATGCCAAATGTTGCTGTCCAAGGGCACAATATTTTGTCTTTATGATCATCTGATTACAAAAACAAAATTAGTGTCTCCTTTTTTCTTTTACGAGTATTTGTCAAGAACTTCCAATGAAGCTACGCAGTTTGAAAACCACAACACCGACGATTAAGTTATGACTTTTCAGTATAATCTTCGTCCATTTCTACAGTTTTGGTCCATCTTTTAGCAAGGGTATGCATACCAGTGTGGTAAACCGCACCGTCCTGCTTCCAAGGCCATTGAAACACAGATCTGTTCATAGCCTCCTCATTTTCAAAGAGAATCCGACGACGAGCTTCTTTTAGCACCCCAAATAGAGAGAAGTCTGATAGTGCCAGGTCAGGGCTGTATGGGTGGTAAGACAAGTTTTCCCATCCAATTTTCATAATTTCTTCAGTAGTGCGACGACTGGTGTGTGTTCTTGCATTGTCATGCAAAAGAAGAACATCCACCACAGCTTTTGTTGGGCGAACTACCTGAAGACGTGCTTCTGCCGCATTTTACAGAATTTGTTGTGCAACTTTTCTCCAAAAAATCAACCATAATCACATCCTCTCCATCCCAGAATATTGTAGTCGTTACTTTGCGATCGCACAGTTTTGAACTTTTTCTTATTCGTTGAGTTTCTGTGATACCATTCCACTGACCGCGTCCTTGTTCTGGTTCAAAAAAATGATCCATGTTTCGTCTCCGGCCATAGTTTCCCAGAAACTGCTCTCTCTCCAAACAGAAGCACTAAGGGGCTTGGGATTCAATTGTTTTTCTTGTGTCTTTATTCTGATCGGTTAACATTCTTAGTACCCACGTTGCACAAACCTTTGAATATCCCACTGCCTTTACTGATGGAGGTAATCCGACACAAATCATCTGCAGTCACCCGGCGGTCACCACAAATGACGTCATCCAGTCGCTGGATGTTGTGTGGAGTCACTGCTGTCACCGGCCTGAGGCTCCGCGTTTCGTCAGCCGACGGTGTTTGCCCGTCAGCTTCGTTACAGCAACGAACCCATCGTCTCACAATGCTGATATCCACTGTTGCATCGCCGTACGTATTTTTCAGTCTTTCGTGGATGTGAATGGGCGTTGTACCTTCTGCATTCAACGTTTCTATCACAGAGCGCTGTCTAACACGATCATCGATGTCGGCCATTTTGCAAGTGACTGCAGTATTGGCATCTGCTGATGAAGAAGTTACCACTACAGTGGGCTGGAGAAGGTGGTTTGCGAAATAGTGCCAAATTTAAATTTTTCACTTAACAAGCTTTATTTAAGGAGAAAAAATTAGAAGGAATTGAAGTATGACAACAGGAAAGATTCTTGTATTAAGCTATCAGTCATTATCTAAATGAGAAACCAGTGAGTCTAGTATCTCAAAATATTTTCACCTTAAGGCCCTGCGTTTTAATTGTGCATGTTAATGACCTTTCGTCTGTGATATTAACAGGTGCCTAATTGCTTTTCTTTGCCGGTGATAAAAATATTGCAATAAATAGCAAATCAAGTGTAGTTTTCGAAATAGCTGTCAATGACATTTTCATGGACATTACTAAAGGATTTGAGGCCAATTCTTTGTCACTAAACTTCAAAAACGAACACCATATGCAGTTCAGAACTCATAATACACTCCTGGAAATTGAAATAAGAACACCGTGAATTCATTGTCCCAGGAAGGGGAAACTTTATTGACACATTCCTGGGGTCAGATACATCACATGATCACACTGACAGAACCACAGGCACATAGACACAGGCAACAGAGCATGCACAATGTCGGCACTAGTACAGTGTATATCCACCTTTCGCAGCAATGCAGGCTGCTATTCTCCCATGGAGACGATCGTAGAGATGCTGGATGTAGACCTGTGGAACGGCTTGCCATGCCATTTCCACCTGGCGCCTCAGTTGGACCAGCGTTCGTGTTGGACGTGCAGACCGCGTGAGACGACGCTTCATCCAGTCCCAAACATGCTCAATGGGGGACAGATCCGGAGATCTTGCTGGCCAGGGTAGTTGACTTACACCTTCTAGAGCACGTTGGGTGGCACGGGATACATGCGGACGTGCATTGTCCTGTTGGAACAGCAAGTTCCCTTGCCGGTCTAGGAATGGTAGAACGATGGGTTCGATGACGGTTTGGATGTACCGTGCACTATTCAGTGTCCCCTCGACGATCACCAGTGGTGTACGGCCAGTGTAGGAGATCGCTCCCCACACCATGATGCCGGGTGTTGGCCCTGTGTGCCTCGGTCGTATGCAGTCCTGATTGTGGCGCTCACCTGCACGGCGCCAAACACGCATACGACCATCATTGGCACCAAGGCAGAAGCGACTCTCATCGCTGAAGACGGCACGTCTCCATTCGTCCCTCCATTCACGCCTGTCGCGACACCACTGGAGGCGGGCTGCACGATGTTGGGGCGTGAGCGGAAGACGGCCTAACGGTGTGCGGGACCGTAGCCCAGCTTCATGGAGACGGTTGCGAATGGTCCTCGCCGATACCCCAGGAGCAACAGTGACCCTAATTTGCTGGGAAGTGGCGGTGCGGTCCCCTACGGCACTGCGTAGGATCCTACGGTCTTGGCGTGCATCCGTGCGTCGCTGCGGTCCGGTCCCAGGTCGACGGGCGCGTGCACCTTCCGCCGACCACTGGCAACAATATCGATGTACTGTGGAGACCTCACGCCCCACGTGTTGAGCAATTCGGCGGTACGTCCACCCGGCCTCCCGCATGCCCACTATACGCCCTCGCTCAAAGTCCGTCAACTGCACATACGGTTCACGTCCACGCTGTCGCGGCATGCTACCAGTGTTAAAGACTGCGATGGAGCTCCGTATGCCACGGCAAACTGGCTGACACTGACGGCGGCGGTGCACAAATGCTGCGCAGCTAGCGCCATTCGACGGCCAACACCGGGGTTCCTGGTGTTCCGCTGTGCCGTGCGTGTGATCATTGCTTGTACAGCCCTCTCGCAGTGTCCGGAGCAAGTATGGTGGGTCTGACACACCGGTGTCAATGTGTTCTTTTTTCCATTTCCAGGAGTGTAGGTTTCCATGCAGCAAACACCTTACAAACGATGACAAGCAGAAATAAGCGGTTGACAGTGTAAAATTATTGGCGTTACAGATTGATAGCAAATTCAGTTGGGAGGAACATACTATACAGTTTATAAGGCAGTTCAACAAATCTTTATTTGCAATGCAGATGTTGTTACAAGTTCGTAGCGTTTATGTTTTGCATGTTAGTATTCCTGTTGTTGTGGGTTGATTTATTGGTTGTTAGTATTTTCTTTGCAGTTAACTGCTGCTACTTGATTTTACATAATCTCATTTTGACACTTGGAGGTAGTAAATCGAGCTGTGGACGCTAGAAAATGAAGTGGAAGTGGAGAAATCGGAACATTTCTGACATGTTCTTCTGTTTGAGTTCAATGGAGGGATGACAGCAGCTAAGGCAGCCAGAAACATTTGAGCCGTGTATGGGGATAATGCCACTGGACGGAGCACGGCAAGAAAATGATTTTCTCGTTTTAACAAGAATCGTTTTGACATTAGAGACTCTCCACATTCAGGAAGACCGTCAGGGTTCGATGAAGATCGTTTAAATGCATAAATCCACAATGATCCACGTCAGTGAATTCGAACTGGCAAATGTGATGAACTGTGGTCATTCCACCATCATGAGACATTTGCATGCAATGGGAAAGGCTCGAAAATCGAGTGTATGGATACCGCATGCAATCACACAAACCAACGGGTGGTCACATTTGCATCTGTGCTTGCTTGTCATCAGTTGGTTCGAGAACAACACCGACCATTCCTGTCCTGAATCGCTGCTGGTGACGATAAATGGTATCTTTATGCTCACATAAGAAAAGAAAGGAATGGTTGAACCCAATCAAAGCAGCGACTCCGTGTACAAAGTCCTTCGCGCATCCATAAAAGATAGTGCTTTGTACCTGGTGGAACAGAGACGGGTTGATGTACTACGAATTACTTTCCTGAGGTGTAACTAACACCGCTGACATTTATTCTCAACAACTGAGATGTCTTGCAGATGCAATCCGAAAACAACAACCAGGAAAACTGCATGAAGTAATAATACTCACCACTTTGCTAGACTGAGAAAAGGAACACTATACAGAAGTTGGGTTGGGAAGTCATTTTGCACCCACCTTATTCACAGTATCTTGCACCCTGAGATTTTCACCTTTTCCACTCTCTATCAAATAATTTTCAAAGAACTTCCTTTCCGTTTGAAAATGCGCTCGGAAAATGACTTGACAAGTTCTTCTCCTCAAAACCACATAATTTCTAGTCACAGAATCGAAAAGCTACGTCAGTGTTGGCAGACTGTTGTAAATAATGAAGGATAATGTTATGTTTTTCTGTTGTGTTTATTAAACTTATGGATACACGCTGCAAACCTGCGAACAAACCTAATACATACAAATGTAGGCTTCCACGGCCGGTGAATCTATATTACCCCTCTATAGAGAGGCAATAGAGATTCACAAACACCATAATAATTTTATTAGAAAGGAGGAAGTCTTAAAGTTGGACAAAATATGGATGTGACGTTGTGCCTGCAGAATGACAATCGATTACTCTTAATCGAGAATGATGACGCCTTCCAAAGATAGGCATACCGTCGGCATCACGTGACGAATGGTGGTGCCCTCTATGCGCTCTATAAATGCGAGTGTACCTGGAGCCTCAGTGGCAGTAGCCGAACGACCTCAGAAGATGTCTCCCGCAGATGGAGCCGAAACGTTAGATGGAAATTTTATACATCTACCACGGCCTCTCAGCCCGGGAGTTTTAACTAAAGAAACCTAATACAAATAAGAAAGCTGCCTTACGTTGCTTACTTTTATCCTTTACTGTCATACAGGATCTGTTTTTGTCTTAATTCGTCAAACAAAGCTATTATTCTGCGAATCCAAAACCATCTAATATTAATTGTTCGTAATGTGAATTGGAAAATATCTTGCACAAGCCTTTCCAAAGAATTGGGAATACCAATTACCTCTCCTCGGTGCATAGAAACAATTTAGAGTGTATTTCACAGAGACTGTTAAATTTGTTGTTATACGTTCCTTTTTAATTATAATTAGCCTTGCAATACACTAGTTTAAAGTCACATTGCTGTAGTTACTTAAAGTAAATTAAATGTAGTTCTCTGTCTCCTTTAAGCATCTCTGTGAGATCCTTGGAATACGACAAATATAATGTAAAAAGCGATCCTGCCACTATCATCAGTGGCGCTGATGAGGAGACCGCATGGTGACTCAGCACCCTCTTGGATCGTCACCCCAAATTGCTCGGTCAGACATTGGTAACTGAGCTCTGGGAGCGACGGGGCTACTACCGCCACCATGCTGACGTGTGCCGCGTGGATCGAACCGCGAACAAAACGCCGAATGCTGTGCCAGTCGACGCTCTTGGCAGGAGGTGTGGGGGCGGAGAGGATACAAGCTGACCCGAGCGCTCACTTCATAAGCACAACTGATGACAACAGGATCGAGCGACACAGTTTCGTTCCTTTCGGTGAACAAAAGCCAGCACTAAGCCCATGGAATATTTTTCCATCAAATACACGTGGAGAAACTAAAGAAGAATAACACGTTTGTTGGATTCAAGTGTCAAATTTGTAGCACGTGCAACAAAGTCTGTGCTAGGGGACTTTGCGGGGGTGCGTGGTAGAGACTCATTGTTGGACGCTGGTGTGTTGCAGGCAGGGTGGGGATCACCCTGGACTGCGACTGGTACGAGCCCCTCACCAACAGCACGGAGGACGCAGACGCCGCCGAACGACAGCTCCAGTTCCAGGTAAGCAGCGACCGCGCGGCGTCATTAATGGCTCCACGACGGCCTGTCATGCACGCATTCACACTTTAAAAAAAAAATTTCCTTTATTGCACATTCTGTGGACAAAAAATACGACCACTTGCTGTGATGTGGAACGAATCAGTTTTACAATTCACAATTTCTCAATAAAGAAAGACAACATGCCGACCATTCACATGATCGAATTAATGGGTGTGGTGGATTTTTTATTTTACATACAGTCATTTAGACTTCATTATGTTCAGTTGCTGTCTCTTAACCACACACACACATACACACACACACACATGAAATTCTTCTGTGAAGCAGGAAGAGTTGTTAAGCAGACATGATTTCAGTTTTTGTTTGAAGTTAATATTATCCATTACATTCTTTCCATCAAAGAATTTTTATGGCTAAATCTTCACTTCCAGTGCCACACTGAAGATGACTGATAGACAGCGTAAGTAATTTTTCTTTATACCATTATATTTAAGAATGTTACTGTTGTTTTGTTAACTCTCAGCAACAAAACTTTGTAAAGGAGTAAATGTATTATTAAACTGTTGACAGTTTGCCCAGCCGTCTATAAGAGGTCCTAGAATGGATACCACTTTTTATCCTTATCACACGCTTCTGTACAGCAAATATTTTGTTTCGCTGATTTACGATTTACTCCAGAACATAACGCGTAGACATTAGTGAACGAAAATAGAAAGAGTAAGTCAGTTTTTGACATCTTCATCGCCAAATTGTTATATTATTAATAACACAGTAGTTACAGGACTTTGGCATTTGGTAAGATGTGTAACATATGAATCCCAGTTTAGGTTCTCATCAATATAAACACCTAACAATTTAGAATGTTCTCGTTCACTTACTTATTTACTTCACGCTTTATGTGAAATGGAGTCGTCAAGCCCTGTTCTATACTGAATTCCATGTATTGTGTTTTATCTAAGTTCGATGACAGTACATTTGCACAGAACCACTTATTAATTTTTGAGGAAATATTACTTAGATTTTCAAATGTTAAGGTTTCTCCATTAGGTTTGATTATTATACTCGCATGGTCAGCAAACATAACAATTTCTGTTTCTTGTATGTGTGATACTAGAACATTTATATCTGACAAGAAGAAGAGTGGTCTCATTATGGTTCCTTGTGGTACAACTGTAGTGAACATTCTAGTTTCAGATAACGATCTTTTGTTGCGTACTCTCCATGAGTTTCTTAACGCAACACTTGCATCTTCTTTGCTTTGACGGAAACTATTCAAATGGTTCAAATGGCTCTGAGCACTATGGGACTTAACGTATGAGGTCATCAGTCCCCTAGAACTTAGAACTACTTAAACCTAACTAACCTAAGGACATCACACACATCCATGCCCGAGGCAGGATTCGAACCTGCGACCGTAGCAGTTGTGCGGTTCCGGACTGAAGCGCCTAGAACCGCTCGGCCTCCGCGGCCGGCGAAAATTATTATCAGAAGATCTGTCATACTATAACATTTAACCTTCTCTAGGACATTGTGAAGAGCACAGTAAAATTCTAGAAGAAAATACACATGAAAACCGCTGAATGTATTCCACAGAAACACAATATTTTTATGGAGACTGATTGACAACCGTAGAGATAGTAATTTAAAGCGCTGTCCAATGAAAATAGTAGGAAGCAAAACCCTAAGCATGTAGCGGCTAAATTTTCCTTCCTGGACGAGAGGTCTCTTGTTTAGATCGTCGTGCTTGCTTAACAAAATTTTTAAGATGACGTCGACAATCACAATTCGAACAATAACTGTATTTCAGCGAGGTAACAAGTTGACATGTAGGAAACTGGAAGAATGTCCGGATTAGCCGAACGGTCTAAGGCGCTGCAGTCGTGGACTGTACGGCTGGTCGCGGCGAGGGTTCGAGTCCTCCCTCGGGCATGGGTGTGTGTGTTTGTCCTTAGGATAATTTAAGTTAAGTAGTGTGTAAGCTAAGGGACTGATGACCTTAGCAGTTAATTCCCATAAGATTTCACACACATCTGAACATTTTTGAAGAATGTCCTGGAGTACTGCCCAAAGCATTCGACCGTATGTTTCAGCTGTGGGTCACTACTGATGACTGTGCGTCACACGAGCTATCACTGCTGACCGCGTGAATGCCGTAACACATATTAGATGGGGGCAATCATATTCCAAGGGTGTCAGCTTTCTCCCACGTCACGGCCGCGTGCAGCCATCCTCCTGTGGCAGAAGAAGCAACTTGTGGGATGAACGGATCAGAGTGGTGTTCAGAGGCTGGGTTCTTGCTTTGCGTCAGTGATGGCCGTTTGCGAGTAAGGCGTTGACCAAAAGAGAACCAAAACGCGCTCCAGCATACAATAATCACTTTCGCCAGAGATGTCCCTAACTGAATATGTAGGGACGGCATTTCGTTTGGGACGCATTACGCAAAGCACTCCTTGCCCAGCTACGACAACACATGAAAATAGCGTGGAAGAATGTCTCCAAATATTGCAAGCTCATTTCTCTCGCCCCTCTCCTCCAGTCAGTCTCTGCATTTGACAAAATTCAAGTAACTGCAACGTACTCGATGTCGAAGCAACCATGAATTTGTATAAGACCATAGAATTAACATCTACTCGTAGTTCTGTTTAGTGGTGGGTCAGAAAAACAGTAACAACCTTTAAGTATACACCGTTACTATGATTACAACAATGCAATAAATAAAGCGATAATGTCCATCTCTATAGGGCAGCTGCTTCCGTCAAGGGTGGCGTGCACTTACGGGCGGCGCCTCAGTCAAACATCAGCACGAAAATCCCCGTTTTTGATGTATTTCCACTTCGTAATTTCTTGACAGACATACACAAGCGAATCGTACAAATCTATTATTCTGGCGCAAAAAATGCCATAGCCTGACTTTTCAAAAATGCCAACGACCATTGCAATTTTTTAGAATGCGTCACATCAATATTATCACAGTTAGATCTTAGTGTACGGTTGGATACATTGTACAAATGAAAATAGGCTGAAGTGAATTTATTCACTGAAACAAAATGCCAGAGTCCAAATAATCAAATAAGTAGCTGTTTAATCAATTTTTGTTGAATCACCAGTGTTATTACTGGTTTGATACTTCCCGCCACGAATTTCTCTCTTGTGCCAATCTTTTCGTATCACAGTAGCAATCGCAACCTACTTCCTCAGTTATTTGCTGGATGTATTCCCCTCTCTCCCGTCCCCTACAGTTTTTACCTCTACAGCTCCCTCTAGTACCATGGAAGTTATTCCCTGATGTCTTCACAGATGTCCTACAGTCCTATTCCTTTTTTTTGTGTTTTCCACGTATTCCTTTCCTCGTCGATTCTGTGGGGAACCTCCTCATTCCTTACCTTACCAGTGCACCCAATTTTCAACATTCTTCTGTAACACATCAGATGTAACATATCATCTCAAATGCTTCTGTTCTCTTCTTTTCTGGTTTTCTCACAGTCCATGATTCACTGCCATACAATGCTGTACTCCAAACGTACATCCTCAGAAATTTCTTCCTCACAACTACGGCCTATGTTTGATACTAGCAGACTTCGTTGACCATGAATGCCGCTTTTGCCAGTGCTTGTCTGATTTTTATGTCCTCCTTGTTCCTTCCTTCATTGGCTATTTTGCTGCCTAGGTGGCAGAATTCCATAACTTCGAACACCTCGTGATCCGCAATTCTAATGTTAAGTTCCTCGCTATTCTCTTTTCTGCTACTTCTCATTGCTTTCGCCTTTATTCGATTTACTCTCAATCCATCTTCTGTACTCGTCAGAATGTTCACTGCATGCAATACATCCTATAATTCTTCTTCACTTTCACTGAAGGCATCAATGTCATCAGTGGATCTTATCAATAATATCCTTCCACCTTGAATTTTAATCCCACTCTGGAAACTTTCTTTTATTTTGTCATTGCTTCTTGGATGTACAGGTTATTACAAATGATTGGAGCGATTTCACAGCTCTACAATAACTTTATTATTTGAGATATTTTCACAATGCTTTGCACACACATACAAAAACTCAAAAAGTTTTTTTAGGCATTCACAAATGTTCGATATGTGCCCCTTTAGTGATTCGACAGACATCAAGTCGATAATCAAGATCCTCCCACGCTCGGCGCAGCATGTCCCCATCAATGAGTTCGAAAGCATCGTTGATGAGAGCTCGCAGTTCTGGCACGTTTCTTGGTAGAGGAGGTTTAAACACTGAATCTTTCACATAACCCCACAGAAAGAAATCGCATGGGGTTAAGTCGGGAGAGCGTGGAGGCCATGACATGAATTGCTGATCGTGATCTCCACCACGACCGATCCATCGGTTTTCCAATCTCCTGTTTAAGAAATGCCCAACATCACGATGGAAGTGCGGTGGAGCGCCATCCTGTTGAAAGATGAAATCGGCGCTGTCGGTCTCCAGTTGTGGCACGAGCCAATTTTCCAGCATGTCCAGATACACGTGTCCTGTAACGTTTTTTTCGCAGAAGAAAAAGGGGCCGTAAAGTTTAAACCGTGAGATTGCACAAAACACGTTAACTTTTGGTGAATTGCGAATTTGCTGCACGAATGCGTGAGGATTCTCTACCGCCCAGATTCGCACATTGTGTCTGTTCACTTCACCATTAAGAAAAAATGTTGCTTCATCACTGAAAACAAGTTTCGCACTGAACACATCCTCTTCCATGAGCTGTTGCAACCACGCCGAAAATTCAAAGCGTTTGAATTTGTCATCGGGTGTCAGGGCTTGTAGCAATTGTAAACGGTAAGGCTTCTGCTTTTAGCCTTTTCTGTAAGATTTTCCAAACCGTCGGCTGTGGTACATTTAGCTCCCTGCTTGCTTTATTCGTCGACTTCCGCGGGATATGCGTGAAACTTGCCCGCACGCGTTCAACCGTTTCTTCGCTCACTGCAGGCAGACCCGTTGATTTCCCCTTACAGAGGCATCCTGAAGCTTTAAACTGCGCATACCATCGCCGAATGGAGTTAGCAGTTGGTGGATCTTTGTTGAACTTCGTCCTGAAGTGTCGTTGCACTGTTATGACTGACTGATGTGAGTGCATTTCAAGCACGACATACGCTTTCTCGGCTCCTGTCGCCATTTTGTCTCACTGCGCTCTCGAGCGCTCTGGCGGCAGAAACCTGAAATGTGGCTTCAGCCGAACAAAACTTAATGAGTTTTTCTACATATCTGTAGTGTGTCGTGACCATATGTCAATGAATGGAGCTACAGTGAATTTATGAAATCGCTTCAATCATTTGTAATAGCCCTGTATAGCTTCAACAGCAATGGCGAAAGAGTACATCTTTGTCTTATTCAAATACTCACCGCTAAATAAATGCTGATGCAGTTCTCAGAAACCTTGTGTGCAGACAACCAATTGATAACATCACTTTCAATATTGTTACCATATAAGTTTGTTACATACCAGCTCCAAATCCAAAGCCCTGTAGCAGTTAACACAGAGAAATTCTATCACTTGGACCGAGTCGGTGTCGGAATAAGGCAGTATTCTGTAGCAAGCCAGCACCTTCCCATGGTTGAGGTAGGCCTACCAAACTAGCGGTTCTCTCAAAAACAGAACGAAAAACTGGCACTGCAGTCCTTTTCCAATGGGCTACCTCTAGGAAAGATGTAAACTACATCACCGCTGCAAATGGAAAACAATCCCTTCAGCCGCAACCGTGCTGGGCCTCTATACAAGATGATCCGTGGTGATGTTACAGACTTTCAGGAATGATGGAGAAGGTAAGTGTATCAGTTTGGGATACGGGACCCTGGTCCGGAAACGGCACAGTTGAAAGCTATAAACGAAAATCGTTCTCTGTCAATGGGCCTCTTCTGCAGCAAGCTCTTTGGTTTCCATTTTTGGAGAGGTGGTGTCAGAGACCGAAACAAGAAAACATGTCCAGTGAACATGGGTCTAAGGTCTTACTACTGAGAAGTTTTACTACTGTGGAACACATGTCGTATACTGTACATGTATAAATGCTCATAATTCTTAAGGTATGCATTTAGAGCCCATGTTCACTACAGAATTTTCTCTTGATTTGGTCCATAATACCTCCGTCAAAAACATGGAAAGCAAAGAGCTCGCAGTAGAAGAGGTTCAAATGGTTCAAATGGCTCTGATCACTATGGGACAACAGCGGAGGTGATCAGTTCCCTAGAACTTAGAAATACTTAAACCTAACTAACCTAAGGACATCACACACATCCATGCCCGAGGCAGGATTCGAACCTGCGACCGTAGCAGTCGCACGGTTCCGGTCTGAAGCGCCTAGAACCGCTCGACCACAACGGCCGACAGTAGAAGAGGTCCACGCTCAGAGATATCAGAACTATTTTCGCTCATAACTTTCGACTCGGTAGTTTCCGGAGCAGGGTACCTTTCTTGCATTTACCTTCTACATCATCCCTGAGAGAGTGTAACATAATGATGGAATTCCCGTGTATACTCTCGTAACTATCCTCTTCACGGAAACACAAGTGAGTTCTGCTTAAAAGTCAAAAAGCATCACATTCAAAAGTACACTGTAAAAAAAACCGACGCACCACGAAGGAGTTAGGCAAACTGGTCACAAATTGATATTCATACAGGTATCGACGGAAAATGCATAATGCTAAACTCTGGCGGACGATGGATGAACGTGTGACGCTGCAGCGCAATTTCACCGCGCAGCTAGAAAAGATAGTATATAGGGGACATGTCGATAACAGGGCATAAAATCTTTGTGAATTTCAGTCCGTGTACTCAGTTGGACAGAAACTGTGACTCGCAGACAGGTGCAGGAACAATACACACAGATATCAGCAGTCGAGAGAGGACGTGTGGTTGTGCTTAAAGAAGCTTGTAGGACTAATCGGCAAATTGAATGGAAGCGATGCCACTGTTCGACGTTGTTGGCAGGAATGGGTGAACCACGGCCGAACACAGCGTCAAGAAGGGAGCGGTCGACCTAGAGAGACGACAGAATGATAGCACCGAACACGCGTCATAGAGGCACTCAGATTCATCATTATCATCGAACCTACATGCCACTATCATTACATGCGACTATCATTAACCAACGTAAGGTGGCTCTCAGAAAAGGGGAGTGAGCTCACGGCGCTCTTGCGTCTATTACCATTGACCTCTGAACGACAACAAGCCCTTTGCACTGGTGTCGAGCACATTCGTCTGGAATCCCATTGACTGGAGTAGACGTGTCTTCAGTGATGAGTCTCACTTCGAACTGAACCTCGATGACCAGCGATGACATGTCTGGAGCAGGACCTCTTTGGTTGTCATCCGCAGCGCCCTTACCGCACAGCAATACGTCGACGATATTCAACGCCCCGTCTTGTTTCCCTTCGTGGCAAACCATTCTGGGTTTACATCTCAGCAAAGTAATGCCCGCCTGCTCACGGCGAGAGTTTCTACTGCTTGTCTTGGTGCTTACCAAACCCTACCTTGGCCAGTAAACGTCGCCGAATCTCTCCACACTTGAGAACGCTTGGAGCTTTATCGACAGATCTCTGGTCGGCACGAGAGCCAGAGCCGCGTTGGCTGCATAAGGCTAGAATGGGGCATAACCTTGGCGGAGGTTGTTTTGGTGCATATGTCCCCATGAAGAACTTCGGCGGGTGAAGTATCAGTAACGTTTAAACGGTGTGATGTGGTTCTGAGGTGTTCCGGTTGCCTGGAGAGACTGCATCTGAGACGGTTCGCACCCTGTGGACTGCTGTTTTGGGCGCCCCATTCTTCTGAACGGGGTGGTGGCAGCCGTTTGCGACGTGCCGATGTATTGTGTCCTCTGGATAATACACTACTGGTCATTAAAATTGCTACACCAAGAAGAAATGCAGATGATGAATGCGTATTCATTGGACAAATATATTATACTAGAGCTGACATGTGATTACATTTTCACGCAATTTGGGTACACAGATTCTGAGAAACCAGTACCCAGAACAACTACCTCAGGCCGTAATAACGGCCTTGATACGCCTGGGCATTGAGTCAAACAGTGCTTGGATGGCGTGTACAGGTACAGCTGCCCATGCGGCTTCAACACGATGCCACAGTTCATCAAGAGTAGTGACTGGCGAATTGTGACAAGCCAGTTGCTCGGCCACCATTGACCAGACGTTTCCAGTTGGTGAGAGATCTAGAGAACATGCTGACCAGGGTAGCAGTCGAACATTTTCTGTATCCAGAAATGCCCGTACAGGACCTGCAACATGCGGTCGTGAATTATCCTGCTGAAATGTAGGGTTTCGCAAGGATCGAATGAATGGTAGAGCCACGGGTCGTAACACATCTGAAATGTAACGTCCACCGTTCAAAGTGCCGTCAATGCGAACAAGAGGTAACCGAGACGTGTAACCAATAGTACCCCATACCATCACGCCGGGTGATACGCCAGCATGGTGATGACGAATACACGCTTCCAATGTGTGTTCACCGCGATATCGCCAAACACGGATGCGACCATCATGATGCTGTAAACAGAACCTGGATTCATTTGAAAAAATGACGTTTTGCCATTCGTGCAGCCAGGTTCTTCGTTGAGTAAACCATCGCAGGCGCGTCAAGGGTAACCGCAGCCATGGTCTCCGAGCTGATAGTCCATGCTGCTGCAAACGTCGTCGAACTGTTCGTGCAGATGGTTGTTGTCTTGCAAACGTCCCCATCTGTTGACTCAGGGATCGAGACGTGGCTGCACGATCCGTTACAGCCATGCGGGTAAGATGACTGTCATCTCGACTGCTAGTGATACGAGGCCGTTGGGATCCAGCACGGCGTTCCATATTACCCTCCTGAACCCACCGATTCCATATTCTGCTAACAGTCATTGGATCTCGACCAACGCGAGCAGCAATGTCGCGATACGATAAACCGGAATCGCGATAGGCTACAATCCGACATCAAAGTCGGAAAGGTGATGGTAGGCATTTCTCCTCCTTACACGAGGCATCACAACAACGTTTCACCAGGCAACGCTGGTCAACTGCTGTTTGTGTATGAGAAATCGATTGGGAACTTTCCTCATGTCAGCGCGTTGTAGGTGTCGCCACTGGCGCCAACCTTGTGTGAATGGTCTGGAAAGCTAATCATTTGCATATCACAGCATCTTCTTCCTGTCGGTTAAATTTCGCGTCTGTTTACGTCATCTTCGTGGTGTAGCAATTTTAATGGCCAGTAGTTTATAAACTGGCAGTGCACCCATGGTCTGTTCGATCAACTACATGATCCAGTCGCAGTAAGGGGACCAACACCTATGTTTGACATCAATGTGCAATAATCACTCACAGACGCGAGATGGCAGCACTAGCAATGAAGGGTATATAAAGCCTGTCGGGAGACGCGGAAACCAGTGTGTCGTTGACGTAATGCCGAAATGGAGCAGTTTATCTGGCGCTCATTAGGGGTACGGTCACTGGGCTTCCGACCAACGGTGGAGGCGTTTCCGAAACCCCTAAGTTTGTAAACTATTCGCGTGCCGCTGCGGTGAAAGTATACCATGCACAGCAAAATGGCGCTATCCAAAACTGGCGCAGCGACAAATGTAGTGCACCACTGGCCATAGATAACAGCAGTGAACAGTGGATGCGGAGATATGTGTGGGCGAATAGACGTGCAATTCTTGAACCAGATGAACCATGGGCTACCAACAGTATTTCCTCAACAACTGTGCAGTGATCGTTGCTCCGTATGGGTCTCCATAGCAGGCGCCTGGCTCGTGCACCCATGCTGTCTACCGTTCATTGGCGAAGAAGGCTCGAATTTGCATGCCTGTAGCGCAACTGGACGTCCAATGAGTAGCGATAGGTGGCCTTTTCAGACGGATCAGCCTTTTGTGCTCCACCGGACTGAGGGCCGTTGACGTGTATGGTGTGAAACGTCTGTAAGCAAACACCCTGCAACAACTGTCGAAATGGAACAAGCCAGAGTCGGAAGTCTAAGGTATGGGGAATATTTTCGTGGCATTCCCTGGGTGATCTATTCATTCTGAAAGCCGCAATGCATTAACACAGGTATACTTCTATTCCTGGGGACCAAATCCACCCCTACGTGCAGTTTGTTTTTCCTCGGCACAATGGCATCTGCCAGTATGACAATGCAACATGTCACCCGGCTCACAGTGCACGTGCCTGGTTCTAAGTGTACCAGGACGAGTTTACGGTATTCCCAGGGTCAACAGACTCGACAGATTGAAACGTAATTGAAAATCTGTTGGACCAGCTCGATCGAGCTCGATCCTCAACCAAGAAACTTAGCGCAGCTGGCCACAGCACTGGGGTCTACATGGTTGCAGTCCCCGCCAGTACCTTTCACAACCTCACTGACTCTTCCCCTCCATATCTCGTAGCAGTCTGTGCTGCAAAAGGTGGTTATTCAGGCTTTTGGTGAGCTCTTAAATAAGGTGAGTGAACAGCGTAATATGACAGGAGAAACTGAACAATTACGCTTTTAGGATTATTGTGCTGTGGATTAAAAAAAAAAGGATTACATTCATAATTTAAGGGGGTAGGACGTCAAACGGGACGACTTGGAGCAGGAGAGACACCACAGGACTTTTTAATTTCCACTGTCTATACTTTTAAATATAAATTCAGACAACTTTGTCAGAGTGACCAGAAAGGAGACAGGATTTACACTTATAGTGGTGGAAGTCCAAAAATATAAGAAAATAATTTATTTTTTTACATTTGTATTTCACCTTTTTTTCACTTACCATTGGCTGCATTTGTTGCTATAGGTACACTTTTCTTCATAAGTAAGGGAGATTCTTCGATGAATTTTGCACAGCATACAAACCATACGTACAGGTGTATGAAATCTAGAATTTTCCAAATCTATTAAAAACTGTGGTAAAAATTGAGATAATTAACTATAAAATTTGAGTTTTTTATAAACATCATGTTTAAAATGTAACAGCACATTCATTTATTCATAAATTAAATAATTTCTAGAGTTTCATACACCTGTAAGTATGGTTTCTATGCTGTACAAAAATCATCGAAGAATCTCTCTTACTTATGAAGAAACGTGTACCTATAGCAACAAAGGCAGCCAATAGAAGTGAAAAAACGATGAACTTTCACAGGTAAAAAAATTATTTTGTTACTTTTTTCAACTTCCACTGCTATGATTGTCATGCTGGTCATGCTGACAAAGTTTATGAATTTATTCGTAGAAGTATAGACAGTGGAAATTAAAATGTCCTGTGGCGTCTCTCCTGCTCCAAGACGGCCCGTTTGACGTCCTACCCCCCCTTAAGGATTTATGGGACTGAAGGTTAATGTACAAATGAATGTAAGAGAGGGTGTGAAGAGTCTTTGTTGTCGGTCGGCTAACCTACAATTTATCCCATTATTGGGCACATTTTAGCTATATTCGGCACGGACAGTTCCAGCAGCGTGCTAATAACCGCCTTGATATCGTGGAGCTCACAGTGGATGACGTAATGTGCTCTGCTGTTGGCAGCTGGGGATGTACGCACACCCCATCTTTTCGGACAGCGGCGACTTCCCGGAGGTGGTGAAGCAGAGGGTGGCGGCCAACAGCGAGGCAGAGGGCCGCACCAGGTCACGGCTGCCCACACTCTCCCAGGAGGAGATAGACTTCATCAAGGGTGAGTCATCAGCGTCACCAATAGTGATACATTCTATGCAGAGAGGGACAGAGCTTACAATGTCTGATCAAAACTATCGAGACACCTATTAGTGGACATTAATGTGAGGTATGTTTTCCCTTCCTTTTATGATGGGTTGATCTCTACTGGGTACACTTCCAGTGGGGTGTATGAATACCTGTGAAGGAATGGCAGCCCGTTCTTCCCCGAGAGCCGAAACCGGAGAAAGTAGTGATGTTGGATGATAGGGTCTGGAGCGGAATCGACGTTCTAGCTGACTCTAAATGTGTTCCATTGGGTTGAAGTTGGGACTCTGGGGAGGCCAATCCATTTCAGGAATGTTATTGACCACAAACCATTACTTCACAGATGCTGCTATATGACACAGTGCATTCTCGTAATGGTACAAACAATCATCGTTTCCTATCTGTTCCTCTACTGTACTCAGTACACAATGCTGTAAAATCAATTCATATTCATTCGCATATACCGTTTTCTGAAGCTTAATAAGGTGATCACACCCTAACCACGATAAACACCCCATACCGTAACACCACCTCCTCCATACCTCACCGTTGGCATTACACAGGATGGCAGACTAGCCTTTAGCAAACCCAGACACTTCCTTCGGCCTACCACAGATTATAGCGTGATTCGTCTCTCGAAATCACTCGTTTCCAGTCATCTATGGTCCACTGGCGACGCTCTTTACAGCACCTCAAGTGTCGTTCTAGACTGACTATAGAAATTTGTGGCTTATGAGAAGCCACTCAGATATTGTAACCCATTATTTTTAACTCCCTACGCACAGCCATTGCGCTAGCTGGGCTGCTGGTATTACTCTGGAACTCAGGAGTGATTCCTTCCGCTGATTTCACTCGGTTTCTCACACCCACCATCCCCGATACTTGACCGCCCTGTCCGTCAGTACTTGCCGTCTCATGGTCTTAGTTTAGCCGTGGTTGTTCCTTCGCGTTTTCATTTTACAGCAACAGCCAACTTTGGCAACTGTAAAAGGCATGAAATGTCCCTGATGGACTTGTCACTTGTGACAACCACTGACTAGTTCATGTTCGAAATTACTGAGCACTCCTAACCGATATATTTTTCTGTTATTGCTTCTCTAAAATTGCTACACCAGGAAGATGACGTGCTACAGACGCGAAACTTAACCGGCAGGAAGAAGATGCTGTGATATGCAAATGATTAGCTTTTCAGAGCATTCACACAAGGTTGGCGCCGCTGGCCACACCTACAACGTGCTGACATGAGGAAAGTTTCCAACCGATTTCTCATACACAAATAGCAGTTGACCGGCGTTGCCTGGTGAAACGCTGTTGTGATGCCTCGTGGAAGGAGGAGAAACGCGTACTATCACGGTTCTGACTTTCATAAAGGTCGGATTGTAGCATATCGCGATTGCGGTTTATCGTGGCGACATTGCCGCTCGCGTTGGTCGAGGTCCAGTGACTGTTAGCAGAATATGGAATCGGTGGGTTCAGGAGGGTAATACGGAACACCGTGCTGGATCCCAACGGCCTCGTATCACTAGCAGTCGAGATGACGGGCATCTTATCCGCATGGATGTAACAGGTCGTGCAGCCACGTCTCGATCCCTGAGTCAACAGATCGGAACGTTTGCAAGACAACAACCATCTGCACGAACAGTTCGACGACGTTTTGCAGCAGCATGGACTATCAGCTCGGAGACCAGGGCTGCGGTTACCCTTGACGCTGCATCACAGACAGGAGCGCATGCGATGGTGTACTCAACGACGAACCTGGGTGCACGAATGGCAAAACATCATTTTTTCGGATGAATCATGATGGTCGCATCCGTGTTTGGCGACATCGCGGTAAAAGCACATTGGAAGCGTGTATTCGTCATCGCCATACTGGCGAAACACCCGGCGTGCTGGTATGGGTTACCATTGGTTACACGTCTCGGTCACCTCTTGTTCGCATTGACGGCACTTTGTACAGTGGACGCTACATTTCAGATGTGTTGCGACCCGTGGCTCTACCCTTCATTCGATCCTAGCGAAACCCTACATTTCAGCAGGATAATGCACGACCGCATGTTGCAGGTTCTATACGGGCCTTTCTGGATACAGAAAATGTTCGACTGCTGCCCTGGCCAGCACATTCTCCAGATCTCTCACCAATTGAAAACGTCTGGTCAATGGTGGGCGAGCAACTGGCTCGTCACAATGCGCCAGTCACTACTCTTGATTAACTGTGGTATCGTGTTGCATGGGCAGTTGTACCTGTACACGCCATCCAAGCTCTGTTTGACTCAATGCCCAGGCGTATCAAGGCCGTTATTACGGCCAGAGGTGGTTGTTCTGGGTACTGATTTCTCAGGATCTATGCACCCAAATTGCGTGAAAATGTAATCACATGTCAGCTCTAGTATAATATATTTGTCCAATGAATACCCGTTTATCATCTGTATTTCTTCTTGGAGTTGCAATTTTAATGGCCAGTAGTGTAGGAATGTCCGGATTTGATTAGGTAGCGTACCTTGTGAGGCCACCAATGCGCTCGCTCTCTCTCTATCTCTCTCTCTCTCTCTCTCTCTCTCTCTCTCTCTCTGTGTGTGTGTGTGTGTGTGTGTGTGTTTGTGTGTGTGTGTGTGTGTGTGTGTGTGTGTGTCGTGCCTGACTGCTCAGCCGGGGCCCTCGTGTCAGTCAGTCCGGGCTCCTATGCAGAAACGTATTATCGACTTGAGTACTGGGCAATTCTGTCCCTCTGTTTGAAGGGGTGGTCGCCTTGGCTGCCTCTTCCATGCTGAAATACGCACACCAGAGGTGCACGAATGTTCATTATTAGGGATGTGTGATTTTATGCAGTTTCCTACGATGTTACTCGGCTCAGCGCTTTTAAGTCTACCGGGCTTTTACTTTCGTATTCATTTAACTCTTACTGAGGGAGGTAGCCCTCTTTGAATGCATGAAAATTACGTGATATTCGTGTTTTTCCGGTTCGGTGACTCAGTCCCTTGTAGGACCGCTTTGTTGTCTGTCTGTCTGACTGATGAGATCCTTTTTCTCAGGAACGAGTAGAAATATCAAGTTGAAATTCGTCATATACTAAGGTTAATAGTCCCTTGGCGGTATAAAACTTTTAAGCTTCTAAGTCAATTTAATCAAAAGATACGTCCATTTATTTCACATATATTGATACTCGAAAGCTCACTCATCAAAACTATAGGGTACTTCCCGTTGACCTGGAATCATGGATTTTCACAAGAAGCAAGAATTCACAGTATAAGCGAAAAATCCAGAATTGTTAATTTGTAATTATATACCACGAAAAAGTATTTGTTTTATCATTTGCTATCCAATTTCGTACCTGAAAATAAATTTTATCGAAAAGCTCGGAGTCCCTAGGACCTATAGCTTGCCAGTATCAGTGTCGATAACATCCAAAAATCGTCAGTGTCCTCGACTGCCAGGATGGATAAACTGTCTGCGTACATGATAAAGTTTCTACGGAACCCTCAGTGCGCGAGTGGGCATTTTTTCGCGTAAAATAAAAAGTAATTATAAATATGGTGATACAGTTTGTAAGTAGGCTGTTTGGGTTTTTATGTTGGTAACGCCACGTAGCGCTCTCTATGAAAATCACTGACTGTGCTGTGTGCAGTCTGTGACTGCTTTGCATTGTTGGAATGTTTGCTATTGTAGTGTTGGGCAGTTGGATGTGAACAGCGCGTAGCGTTGCGTAGTTGGAGGTGGACCGCCAGCAGTGGTGAATGTGGGGAGAGTGATGGCAGAATTTTGAGAGCGGACGATCTGGACGTGTGTCCGCCAGAAAAATGAAATTTATAAGACTTATATATATATATATATATATATATATATATATATATATATATATATATATATCAGTTCATGACATCCAGTCTTATAATTTTCATTTATATATATATATATATATATATGATGACTTTTGAACAATATTAACGTAAATACATTGTATGTTCTCTATCAAAATCTTTCATTTGCTGACTATGCCTATCAGATGTTAGTGCCTTCCGTATTTCGAATCTTTTATTTAGCTGGCAGTATTGGCGCTCGCTGTAATTGCAGTAGTTCGAGTAACTAAGATTTTTGTGAGGTAAGTGACTCATGAAAGGTGTAGGTTATTGTTAGTCAGGGCGATTCTTTTGTAGGGATTATTGAAAATCAGATTGCGTTGCGCTAAAAATATTGTGTGTCAGTTTATTGATGATCAGAATAAGCAAAGAGAGAAATGTCTGAACACGTTCAGTTTTGCTCAGCTGTTTGAAAATCAAATAACGTAATAGGTTTACCAGCACAGTAATTTATAATTTTCCAAAGGGGACGTTTCAAGTTTTATTCCATGCATTTTGTCTTTAAGAAATCATTTCTGTGTACACATCCGACGTTCGCTGTAACCGCTGCACCAGGAGAAAGGACCCCTTGTAGCCAGAACACTGGTCACTGGAGGGAATTCCCGAAGCCCTCCTACTGGACCTGTAACAAAGTATTTTGTATAAGTTATCTTCAATATATTTTCTATCGGTTTACATAGCATAATTAAAAAATATAAAGTTCTGACAAACTGTGATGTGCTGAAACAAATGTCATTTCCTTCGCCGAGAAGATCTAGGCATAAGCGTTCACCTAAAATAGACTTCTGAAGATATCGCAAAATGCCTAAGTACGTCGATGGAGAATTCACTTTAGAATGCCGGTATCAAACTGCGATCAAAACCTTATGTACCATTCTCAAGTTATGTTTTCCACTAAATTGAAAAATACAGTTTCGAGGAAAACGCCTTTAAGTTTTGGTGTATTTTGTTTTCTTTTTTCTTTAGTAGTTAAGTTAAACAAACCTCTAATCAGTGATTCTTGGATCATTCAGCAATCCTTCCAGATGCGAAAGGAGGTCCTCCTCCATCTTCCTCGTGGCTATGGTTGTCCTGCGGGCCTCTTGGCAACTTCTGTTATCTGCTGCTCTGCTCGCTCGATAAGTTTTTCTTCCGCTTTTATGGAGAAGTGGCAACGGCCTTGCCGCAGTGGTAACACCGGTTCCCGTGAGATCACCGAAGTTCAGCGCTGTCGGGCGTGGTCGGCACTTGGATGGGTGACCATCCAGGCCTCCTTGCGCTGTTGCCATTTTTCGGGGTGCACTCAGTCTCGTGGTGCCAATTGAGAAGCTACTCGACCGAATAGTAGCGGCTTCGGTCAAGAATACCATCATAACAACCGGGAGAGCGGTGAGCTGACACCACTCCCCTCCTATCCACCTCCTCCCTTTGAGGATGACACAGCGGTCGGATGGTCCCGGTAGGCCACTCGTGGCCTGAAGACGGAGTGCTTTTTGTGGAGAAGTAGTTTCAAGATCGAGCGTTTTCATAATTTCCATAATGCCTGTTATGCCCACGATGAAATTACGTGGCGAGTGCTTATTTCCCGCAATCAATGATTTTCACAGACATTTATTTTGTAACTCGATAACGGAGATTCTGGCGAACTTGGGGTCCACGCTACAATAAAGCAGACATCCCAGAGAACATTTTAAGCCAAAAAACAGAAAGATTTTTTTAAAGAGGACTACCGCCTTAATCATTTGACTTTGTTTCACCACGACACAATAATTTACATTTTTCTGGATGGAATGAGAATCAAACAGCCAACCAGTTGCATGACAAAAGTTTACTGAAACTTTTATCTAGGTTTCCACCGATGTAAACCCGTCTTCCGCAGAGGAAGTAACAGCACGTGTTATATATTGTGTGAAAACAGAAACGGTCATAAGGCTTAGTCAACAGTATCCATGTAAATGCTATGGCATAGCCATAAGGCTTGGTCAACAGTAAAAATGCCCCATGTAAAATCTAAGGCAGATGTGCATCACACACACACACACACACACACACACACACACACACATACGGCGCGCGAACGCGCACGCTTGTCTGCCTTAGCCTTTACACGGATCATTTTTACTGTTGAACAAGCCTTATGGCTATGCCATAGCATTTGTAGGACTCATTTTATTGTTGAATAAGCCTTGTGACTTCGTTTCTGGCCGGCCGGGCTGGCTGAGCGGTTCTAGGCGCTACAGTTTGGAACCGCGCGGCCGCTACGGTCGCAGGTTCGAATCCTGCCTCGGGCATGGATGTGTGTGATGTCTTTAGCTTAGTTAGGTTTAAGTAGTTCTAAGTTTTAGGGGACTGATGACCTTAGAAGTTAAGTTCCACAGTGCTCAGAGCCATTTTTGAACTTCGTTTCTCTTTTCGCACAATATATAACACGTGCAAGAACCTCTTCTGACAAGGGAACCTCCCCATCGCACCCCCCTCAGATTTATTTATAAGTTGGCACAGTGGATAGGCCTTGAAAAACTGAACACAGATTAATTGAGAAAACAGGAAGAAGTTGTGTGGAACTGCGAAAAAATAAGCAAAATATACAAACTGAGTAATTCATCGGAAGATAGGCAACATCAAGGAAATTGCGACCGCAGGAGCGCCGTGGTCTCGTGGTAACGTGAGTAGCTGCGGAACGAAAGGTCCTGGGTTCAAATCTTCCATCGAGTGAAAACCTTAATTTTTTATTTTCAGTTTATGTGACAAACTCTTATGTTTTCATCACTTTTTTGGGAGTGATTATCACATCCACAAGAAAACCTAAATCGGGCAAGGAAGAAGAATCTTTTTACCCATTCGCCAAGTGTACATGTTAGATGGGTCGACAGCATATTCCTGTCATCTGACGCACATGCCGTCACCAGTGTCGTATAGAATATATCAGATGTGTTTTCCTGTGGAGGAATCGGTTGACCTATGACCTTGCGATCAAATGTTTTCGGTTCCCATTGGAGAGGCACGTCCTTTCGTCTACTAATCGCACGGTTTTGCGATGCGGTCGCAAAACACAGACACTAAACGTAATACAGTGAACAGAGACGTCAATGAAGGAACGGACAGATAATAACTATGCAAAAATAAATAAAGTAAAATTTTTACTCGTGGGAAGACTTGAACCAAGGACCTCTCCTTCTGTAGCTACTCACGCTACCACGGAACCACGGCGCTCGTGAGCTCACTTTTGCCTTGATGTTGCCTATGTGTCCCATGGACTACTCAGTTTGCGTATTTTGCTTATTTTTTCACAGTTCCACACAACTTCTTCCTGTTTTCTCAATCGATCTGTGTTCAGTTTATCAAGGCCTATCCACTGTGCCAAGTTATAATTAAATCTGAGGGGGGTGCGATGGGGAGGTTCCCTTGTGAGGAAGACAGGTTTATATCTGCGGAAACCTAGGTAAAGGTTTCAATAAACTTCTGACATACAACTGGTTAGCTATTTGATTTCCGTTGCGTCCGTAATTCTACAGTTGCTAACTACTGCCATATTCAAAATTTCGTATATAATCATTTTTCCCATCTTTTCTGCACTGTTCCTGTTCATTTGTAAACCTCGTTTTCCTCATCTCTAAAGTCCTACACATCTGTTCTGTGAAGTGTTTGCACGTCCATTATATCAATATGTACAACTTTTGGATGTATTAACAATGTCAGTTTCAGATTGCACTAGAAAATGGCTTCAATATAAGAGCTGACACTGACCACGAAGTAAAAAGAATCTTTTCAGCAACAGGAGCGGCTAACCATCAAATGGGGTGCGTCCCAGACCGGGTATCATATCTGTATTTTCTTCTTTTCACGAGCAGCTGCCTTAACCACGAAATTAGTCCAAAAGTCTTGACCCTAACTGTTCTTGTCATTCCATCTCCGATTACCGAACGCACCTCCAGATGTTATCCGATGGGGCATATAGTGGTAGCAACCACTGGGAAACGGTGGAGGAACGCGGCCTACTTAATAATTCACATATGCAGCTGCTGTGAAGGACGGGGAAGAAGCCTTACCACATCCTCGAGAAAATGTGATCGGAGCACTTCGTGTAGGCTACATGAATCTCACGCTTCCGGTGTGACACTTTCTACACAATTTTTTCGCGAGGCCGCGAGGCGAATCATCAGGAAATCTTTCTTCCTGCCACCTATCTGGGAACAGATTGTACATTGACGGAACAAAAATTAGTGTGGTGTAAATGTGCGGAGCAAGCAGGCAACCATGCCGCGAAGACGACTCGTACTTCCTACAGCCAACTGAGCGAGTTTGAAAAGGGTCAGATCGTTGCCTTCCGAGTAGTGGGGTGGTCCTTTCGTAGAATCACCACACAAGTTGGACGTACTGCATCAATTGTGCAACGATGCTAGTAGTAGTGGTTAGTGTTCAGTGAAAAGTGGTCAGTGGTCAGTGAACATTCTCACACCCATAGACGATGTTCTGGACGTCCACGCAGCACAAACTGTAAGTAGGCTGTTTAGATTTTTATGTTGGTAACGCCACACAGCGCTCTGTATGAAAATCACTGGCTGTGCTGTGTGCAGTCTGTGGCTGGTTGGCGTTGTTGTAATATTCGCTATTGTAGTGTTGGGCAGCTGGATGTGAACAGCGCGTAGCGCTGCGCAGTTGGAGGTGAGCCGCCAGCAGTGGTGGATGTGGTGAGAGAGATGGCGGAGTTTTGAGAGCGGCTGACCTGGACGTGTGTCCATCAGAGACAGTAAATTTGTAAGACTGGATGTCATGAACATATATATATATATATATATTGACTTTTGAACACTATTAAGGTAAATACATTGTTTGTTCTCTATCAAAATCTTTCATTTGCTAACTATGCCTATCAGCAGTTAGTCCCTACAGTAGTTAGAACCTTTTATTTAGCTGGCAGCAGTGGCGCTCGCTGCATTGCAGTAGTTCGAGTAACGAAGATTTTTGTGAGATAAGTGATTCGTGAAAGGTATAGGTTATTGTTAGTCAGGGTCATTTTTTGGAGGGATTTTTGAAAGTCAGATTGCGTTGCGCTAAAAATATTGTGTGTCAGTTTAGTGTTGATCAGAATAAGTAAAGAGCGAAATGTCTGAATATGTTCAGATCTGCTCAGCTGTTTGAAAATCAAATAACGTAAGAGGTTTACCAGCACAGTAATTCAATAATTTTTCTAAGGGACGTTTCAAAACGTCTGCCAAGATCGTGGTATTGTTAAAGGCAGCAGTGGCAGATCATACAGCTACCACAGCAGAGACAAGCCCTCTTGTCTGTGCAAACCGGTTATTAGGAGTGGGACTACGAACATGCGCACCTCTAGCTCTTCTTCCACTCAAGCCGCAGCATCCATGTGCACGGCTCGACTGGTGCTGTCAGAGAATCACCTGGAAGATGGAACTGTGCGCCATAGTCTCCAGCGATGAGAGTAGACTCCACTTGCACACAAGGAATGGTCGTTTGCGCGTACAACATAGACCTGGTGAGCGTGTCGTAGAGTGCATTCGTCGAAGGCAGTTTGGTTCCACCCTAGGTCTTATGGTCTGACGTACGATAAGCTATAACTCCCATTCACCTTTGGTGTTTCTAGAGGGGACGCTAACCAGCGCCCGGTACGTGGAGAATGTTCTCAGACCCGTTCTTTTGCCGTTCTTCCAACAGGAAGGTGATGTGTTGTTCCAACAGGATAATGCTCGCCCACACACTGTCCGTAATACTTACAGTGCCCTGGAAGACATACAATAACTTCCTCGGTCAGCACGATGTCTGGACTTGTCTCCAATAGAGCACGTGTCGGATATGATGGGATGAAAAGTGACCCGTGTGACTCGTCAACCAACAACTCTTACAGAACCATATGAACAGATCGAGCAGGCGTGGCATGACATATCCCAATACAATATTGGCCATTATGTATATTCTACTGTATGGCAGAGTCGGTGCCTGCACTGCCGCTTGTGGAGGCTACAACATAGGTGTTGCAGCATGGATCGATACCTGCTACCCCAGGACCGCTTGTGCCATTGATGTGTAAATGTAATCATTTCATGTGCTCCATACGCACTGTTGCAACAGTAATATTGAGTGAATTTTAAACCTCTAAAAGGGTGCACTAATTTCTTTCCCGACAGTGTAGTTAAACGACAATGGCTACTGCAACAATAGCTTTGAATGAATGACAGCTTCTTACAATAGTGGATGTCATCAATGACACAGACATTTTGGAGTCGCCATATCGCTATGTCCGATATACCCTGTAATTTCAAAAGGTTTCTTCGCACATAAATAAACTTACGAACATGTGCTCAATGAGAAACAGCAAAATTTTGTCAATGATGTAGGCCTACCGTTCCACCCATCGGCCTTTCGGCACTTTTATTTTACAAGGTGTTGTACTTTTCCAGAAACAAGAGGAGGGACTGTTAGGTGAAAGGTTACAGGTAACCTTAAAGATTAATAAAATATTCTCAAGCTTCTAGCAGCATCAGGTGGTTAAGATTCCACGAGCTTTCGACCGAGTCATTGTCAGTTGGTAAGACTGACTGCTCTGTCGCCGTGGCCGCGTCGTTATATTGCCGCACTGCTGGTTGTGACGTCATTAGTGCTCTCTTCCTCCCATGTACGGTAATGTTTTCGTCCCGCGTCCGTCGCGCCCGTTTTAACATCGCGATAGCCGGGTCCCAGGCTGCGCTGAACTGCAAACCGCCGTCCTCGTTGATGGTGTTTTCAGAGGTTTTTATTTCAATAGCTTCTTTTATGACGCTATTCCAAAATCCCTTCGTCTTCATAAAGACAGATGTTTCGTCGAATAGAACTCGGTGTCTATTTTCTAAGGCGTGTTCTGCTACGGCTGATTTTTCTGGGTAGCGTAGGCGTAAGCACCTCTCGTGTTCCGTCCGGCGTTGCTCCACAGTGTGTACTGTTTGGCCGACGTAGTAACAGCCACACTGACATGGTATCTCGTACACTCCAGGCGTTCTAAGCCTTAGATCGTCTTTCACAGGCCTCATGAGCTGACGAATTTCTGCTGGAGGCCTGAACACCGATGAAATGTTATATCTCTTCAGGAGCCGGCTAATCTTTCCCGACACTGTACCACAGAAAGGCAAAAACACAAGTTTCTTGCTTTCTTCTTCGGTGGTGTTCTCTTCTCTGTTGGTGTGTTTCTTGCGTGTCACACCAGATATAGCCTGTGACACATGTCCGTGGCTGTACCCGTTTTCCCGGACGACTTTTCGGAGGTGGCTCAGTTCTTGTGGCAGACTTTCAGCGTCTGAGACGACTTTAGCACGATGGAGGAGGGTATTCAGAACGCCACCTTTTTGTGCCGGATGGTGGTGGCTGAGAGCGTGCAGGTACCGATCTGTGTGTGTCGGTTTCCTGTAGACACTGTGGCTGAGGTGCCCATTGGTTTTCCGTCGAACGAGGACGTCAAGGAAGGGCAATGAGCCACCTCCGAAAAGTCTTCCGGACAAGCTGGAAGCCCGAGAAAATTTTAATAATTCATATCGCCGCGAAACCATGCTTTCATACATAAGCTCAAAGATGTTACGATTTCATCAGGCTGTATTATTGCTCACAGGTACCGCTGATTTCATGGGGCTTAACCACTACTCAACTTCGCTAGCAACATCAGGACTAAAAGGCTCAATCCCATCCAAGGATTACGACACGGGCGTCATCACGTCGGCCATCGAAGGCTACCCGACGGGAGAAGGAATGACGGTAAGTTGACGGCAGCGCAACGCATATTCATGACGACGGAATTACAAATTTAAACTTCCAATGACGCGTTAACGTTAACTACAACAACGTTTGTGAAAACTGCAACACCCAGAAACCGTGACCCAAACGAATCGAGACGCGTAGCCTGCGCAGAACAGTATTCCAGCAGTAAGTGGTTAATTCTTGCAGGACCCTCGATCGATCAGCACTTGACTATTGCTCGTCAGTGTGCTGCCCCAGCAGTCAGGATTGATTGAGGAAATACAGAATATCCAAAGAAGAGCAGTGCCTTTCGCCACAAATTCGTTCAGCAAGCACGAAAGTGTGTATGATGCTGATATATCTCTTGAGTTACCGGTACACACTACGAAGGAGGCGTTCTGCATCACGGCGTGGTCTGTTGTTAAAATTCTGAGACCACATGTTCCTAGAAGAGTCGAACAATATATTCCTTCCTCTTTGGTATATCTCGCAAAGAACCATGAAGGTAAAACTAGAGAGATTCGAGCTTACACAAAGCTTTATTAACAGTAAATGTACTCACGTATCATTCGCCACTGCTACAACAAATGGGGATGTGACAAATGTACACGGAGTATCCTCCACGACATACTGTAGGATGACTTGCGAACTATAGATGTATATGTATTGTAGAAAGATGTAGAAACACAGTGTACAGATACGCAGAACATGAGTCAGTTTTACCTCAGGTTAAAACAGTCGAAGTGGAGTGTGAAAGCCCAAATACCTCATCGACGTTAAAAAGACATAGTTTTACGCTCATAAAGCTGAAGCCAATCTACAGAGCGCCCCTTTTAAACCACATTTCAAAGTCCCAAGGAAAAAACTACAGTAGATATGATAACGAAATCGCACCATATGCTAGAATGTCTCAAAGAATTTATTTTATAATCATCAGTACACCTCTACATGTGAACCATTTGCAGCAAGAATAATATCTAGTCTGTATTCAGTCTCTTGCCATGTTCTTCGTGACATGCTCCTGTCACTGATGTAGTCAGATCAGTGATAACACGTCTTAACATAGTAATATCGCCCGCTTTGGACACACATACGCGGCCCTCCACGAATCCCAACAAGAAGAAATCCAGTGGGATAACGTCGGAGAACGTGTTGGCCAGGCATTGGGTCCTCCGCGTCCGATACAGAGATTGGGAAATTTCGTATCCAGGAACTGGGAACAGCCGCTGACCAATCCGACGGAGCTCCATTTTGATGAAAGACGATGCTGGACTGCAAGTCTTGTGTCTGAAGGTAAGCAAACTTCTCAAATATGCCCAGATACCACTAGTCCATTTACTGTGTTTTCTACAAAGAACGGTCCAACAATCTTGCCATGCACTAGCCCTGACTAGACTTTCAGTTTACGGCTATCATGAAAATGATAGCGTGCAGATGTTGCGAGCCCCAAATCCGAACATTATACCGAATAACCGTTCCTGATATATGGAAAGTTGATTCATCTAAGAATAATCTTCTATCCAGGAAGCTGGCATTCATATCAGTACGCTGCAGCATATCCCTAGCAAACTGTTGTCGACATAATTTGTCGTTCGACGTCATATGTTGTTTCTTCCACTGTCAGTTCCGAAACACAAGAATGTTTCAGAACATTTGCAGTTTCCAGAAACTTAAGACATCATTCCTTAATTATTTTCTCGTTAGGTGAATCACATCAATACAACGTACGATAATTTCTTTGCGATTTTGTTTCTGCAAACCACACTACTGCATGCATGAGCTGTTGTGGAGTCGCCGTTTTCACTTAATGCTTTCATGCTGCGCTCTGTCGATAATAAACAGAAGAAAAAAAATCGCAACGCCAAAAAATAATTAATGTAGAATAATGAAATTTCGGGAATACATTTGTCTAGGTCAGATACTGAAGTGATTACCATTGTAAGATCACAGATAAATGTGTGCACGAGGTAAGCCATTGCAAATGTGTAATGCTGGTACATTAATAACCTTTGTAACGGCCAGAATGTTGAACACAAGCATGCAAACGTGCATCCATTGTCCTGTACAGATGCCGGATGCCAGTTTGTGGGGTGGAGATGCATCCCTGTTGCACTTGGTCGGTCAGTACAGAGACAGTTAACGCTGTTTCAGGATATCTCTGGTTGCCGTCCGAAGATGTCCCATATATGATCGATTGGAGACATATGTGGCGATGGAGCAGGCCAAGGCAACATGTCGACACTCTACAGAGCATGCTGGGTTACAACAGCGGTATGTGGGCGAGCGTTAGCCTGTTGGAAAGTACTCCTTGCAATGTCGTTCATGAATGGTAGCACAACAGGTCGAATCATCAGTTTGACGTACAAGTTTCAGCCAGGGTGCTTGGGATAACCTGAGGGCACTCCTACCGTCATACGAAATCACACCCTAGACCACAACTTAAGGTGTAGGTCCGCAGTGTCTAGCACGCAGACATGTTGGTTACAGGCCCTTAACTGGCCTCTTCCTAACCAACAGACGGCCATCACTGACAGCTAGATAGAGCCAGCTTTCATCAGAAAACGCAACAGACCGCCACCCTGCCCTCCAATGAGCTCTCGCTTGACACCATTGATGTCGCAAATGGTGGTGGTTTGGCTTCAGTGGAATACACGCTACAGGGCGCCTAGCTCGGGGCTGTCCTGGAAGTAACCGATTTCTAACAGTTCGTTGTGTCTGGTGTCAACTGCTGCTCATGATGCAGTCCAATGCTACAGAGCTATACGCTGAACACGTCGGTCTTTCCTCTCGGTAGTACAAAGTGGCCATTAATAATGTACAGTGGCCACATTCCTAACAAATCTCTCATCAGCATCGCAGAAGGAAAATTCAGCTTCTCTTAGTCCTACAACACGATCTCACAAACCAAGTGATGTGTTGATGATGGCGTCTTTGTCGCCTTAAAAGCATTCTTGACTAACATCAACTCAGCCCGCCCAATTTCAAAGGTAACTAACGCTCGCGACCGTTACTGCGTGTATTTAAAGCAAATTTGATTTGAATCTCCGTAGTGGCGCTACTAGCGCTACTCTTATGCGACTAGAGCGAAATATGATTAGACATCATCTTTCGGAAGTAAAAACACGTCTACCAACTTTCGTTTATGTCGCACAACTCCTCCTTGGTGTTGCTATTTTTTTCCTTCGGTGTGGTTGACACGTCTGACGAGGAAACATACATTCTTTGAGCTGCTATACCACACGGTGCAATTTTATTATCATATTTACTGTAGCTTTTTCCCTGTGACTTTGAAAAGTGGGAGGTTTGAATAGAACCCCCTATATTGTACAATTATGTGACACGTTTTAACTCACACATCATGACATTTTTAGAAAACGAAAATATCCGTCATAAAAATCACCACGGATTTTGTAACGGACAACTTGTGACATTCAGCTCGCTGTGTTCGTCTACGAGAACCAGGGCGCCTCAGACAAAGGTGCCCAAGTTGACGATGTGTTAATTGACTTTCGGAAGGCATTCGAAGCAGTTCCGCACTACTGTTCAGTGAACAAAAGGCGAACTTACCGAGTACCGGACGAGATTCGTAACTGGATTCAGCACTCACTGGCAAATAGAACTCTGTTTTAAGGCTCCAAATGAACTAGTCTAAGGTAATTTCGGGGGTAAACCGATGGTGTGTGCTAGGGCCTTTTCTGTTTTCAGTATACTTACTATTGATCTATCAAAAATGGTTCAAATGGCTCTGAGCACTATGCGACTTAACATCTGTGGTCATCACTCCCTTAGAATTTAGAACTACTTAAACCTAACTAACCTAAGGACATCACACACAACCATGCCCGAGGCAGGATTCGAACATGCGACCGCAGCGGTCGCGCGGTTCCAGACTGTAGCGCCTAGAATCGCACGGCGACCCCGGCCGGCACTATTGATCTATCGTTGGATTCTCCATGAAGCTTTTGGCGGACGAAGGCGTTGTCTGTAGCAAGACTGCAACGCCTGAAGATTGTAACGAAATGCGGGAAGACACGCAGACGATCGACATTTGGTGCACAGACTGTTGCTCGATCCTGACTACAAATAAATGTAACGTATTACGTGTAAATAGATAGAGATCCGCTACTGTTCGATTACAGGGCTTATGACACGTCTTTTGAAACTGCCACCACCATAAAACGGCTGGTATTAACCGACTGGAGCTTGGTGCAGGAAAACCCGGCTGATTTTCGTTCGGAGAATACTAAGGAAAAGTAATTCATACACAAAATATGCGCCTTATAAAAAACTCGTTCGACCGATTGAACAGTGTTATTCATCAGTCCGGTATCCTTACAGCGTTAAACAAGGGCCAACGAAAAACGGGCGGTTTAGACAACGGCATGCTTGTTCAAGCGTGAGTACACCATTCGCGAACAGAACCAGAAGTAAACGAGGCCACACGTTGCCGTTTGCGGACTATACATGCAGAATGAAACTGCAATTAAATCCAGACCATTAGCTGCTTACAGGAGTTTTATTTATTTAATCATATAGCTAGGGCCCCCCGTCGGTCAGACCGTTCGCCGGGTGCCGGTCTTTCAATTTAACGTCACTTCGGCCACCTGCAGTCGATGGGGATGATAGGATGATGATGAGGACAGCGCAACACCCAGTCCCTAGGCGGAGAAAAAGCCCGACCCAGCCGGGAATTGAACCCGGGCCTAGAGGATTGACAATCCGTCACCCTGTCCATTCAGCTACACAGTCCAATCCATCCACTCTCAGGGATGATGATGATGATGATGGAGAAAACTCAAGCATCCAGCCCCGGACAGAGAAAATCCCCATCCCGGCCGGAAATCGAACCCGGGATCCCGTGATCCAGAGGCAGCAGCGCTAGCCACTAGACCACGAGATGCGGACTCGTGTCTTTGAGAAAGACCGTAACTGTTGTGAATTAAAAACACAGGAGAGTAAAATCCCAAGCGTCTGGGGAAAAGCGCTACATGTAAGGAGGATAAAAGAAAGGACCTGCAAAATTACAGACCTATATCCTTGACATCGGTACGCTGGATAATTTGTGAACGAATTCTGAATATAATACCTAGTCTTGAGACAGAAAAGCTTCTGTTCACAAATCATGGAAATGGAAATGAGCGTTTGGCGTCATTGGCCCGGAGGCCCCTTACGGGGCAGGTCCGGCCGCCTAGGTCCATGTCTTATTACATTCGCGACCTGCGCGCCGGATTGGGATGAAGTGATGATGAAGACAACATAACACCCAGTCCCTGAGCGGAGAAAATCCCCGACCCTAACGGGAATCGAATCCGGGCGTAGGACGGCAATCCGTCACGCTGACCACTTTTTTTCTCATTTTTGTTCGTTGTTGATCGTTGTGTTTGGTCGTTGCGGACGTCACATGACATCCTTTGAAGTTCGTTTTGTTGGTCTTTCCACTCAGGTTTTTTTTTATTTATTTATTTATTTTTTTCTACAGAGGCCAGCCAGCTCTCTGACCGAACACGCTGAGCTACCGTGCCGGCATCACTCAGCTATCAGGGCGGACTTCACAAATCATAACGGATTCAGAAATCTTCGTTCGTGAGAAATTCAGCTTATCCTTTTTGGAGCGCTATTCTGCGAACTATGGGGGAAGTGGCAACAAAACGACTATTCACGTTGGTGTGTAGAATGTATGAGTCTGGCGACATACCATCTGACTTTCGGAAAAGCATCGTCCACACAATTCCGAAGACGGCAAGAGCTGACAAGTGCGAGAATTATCGCACAATCAGCTTAACAGCTCATGCGTCGAAGCTGCTTACAAGAATAATATACAGAAGAATGGAAAAGAAAATTGAGAATGCGCTAGGTGACGATCAGTTTGGCTTTAGGAAAAGTAAAGGGACGAGAGAGGCAATTCTGACGTTATGGCTAATAATGGAAGCAAGGCTAAAGAAAAATCAAGACACTTTCATAGGATTTGTCGACCTGGAAAAAGCGTTCGACAATATAAAATGGTGTAAGCTGTTCGAGATTCTGAAAAAAGTAGGGGTAAGCTATAGGGAGAGACGGGTCATATACAATATGTACAACAACCAAGAGGGAATAATAAGAGTGGACGATCAAGAACGAAGTGCTCGTATTTAGAAGGATGTAAGACAAGGCTGTAGCCTTTCGCCCCTACTCTTCAATCTGTACATCGAGGAAGCAATGATGAAAATAAAAGAAAGGTTCAGGAGTGGAATTAAAATACAAGGTGAAAGGATATCAATGATACGATTCACTGATGACATTGCTATCCTGAGTGAAAGTGAAGAAGAATTAAATGATCTGCTGAACGGAATGAACAGTCTGATGAGTACACAGTATGGTTTGAGAGTAAATCGGAGAAAGACGAAGGTAATGAGAAGTAGTAGAAATGAGAAGAGCGAGAAACTTAACATCAGGATTGATGGTCACGAAGTCAATGAAGTTAAGGAATTCTGCTACCTAGGCAGTAAAATAACCAATGACGGACGGAGCAAGGAGGACATCAAAAGCAGACTCGCTATGGCAAAAAAGGCATTTCTGGCCAAGAGAAGTCTACTAATATCAAGCACCGGCCTTAATTTGAGGAAGAAATTTCTGAGGATGTACGTCTGGAGTACAGCATTGTATGGTAGTGAAACATGGACTGTGGGAAAACCGGAACAGAAGAGAATCGAAGCATTTGAGATGTGGTGCTATAGACGAATGTTGAAAATTAGGTGGACTGATAAGGTAAGGAATGAGGAGGTTCTACGCAGAATCGGAGAGGAAAGGAATATGTGGAAAACACTGATAAGGAGAAGAGACAGGATGATAGGACATCTGCCAAGACATGAGGGAATGACTTCCATGGTACTAGAGGGAGCTGTAGAGGGCAAAAACTGTAGAGGAAGATAGAGATTGGAATACGTCAAGCAAATAATTGAGGACGTAGGAAAATGTTCGACACGGTGTCCCACTGCAATAGGTTCCCAAATACGAGTATCTGAGTGACTCTGAAACTTCATTAATAGATCCCAATACATTGTCCTCGACGGTGAGTGCTCATCGGAGGTAACGATATCGCCAAAGGTGCCCCAGGAGTGCGAGATAGAACCGCTCTTACTCTCTACATACATAAATGACCTGACGGACAGGCTGAGCAGCAGTCTGTGGCTGTTTGCTGTGATGTGTGGGAAGCTGTCATCGTTCAGTGACTGTAGAAGGGTACAGGATGACAGATAAAATTTCTACTTCGTGTGATGAATGGCAGCTTGCTCTAAACACATAAAAATGTAAGTTAATGTAGAATCGTTTTGCAATTTGTTTTGATCTTCTGATGACATTACTAGTCGATAAACGACAGTGTCATCTGCAAACAAACTAACACAGCTGCTTATATTATCCCCCATATCGTTTATATAGATAAGGAACAGCAAAGGGCCTATAATATGACCTCGGGGAACGCCAGCAATCACTTCTGTTTTACTCGATGATTTTTCGTCAATTACTACGAACTGTGACCTCTCTGACAGGAAATCACGAATACAGTCACACAACTGGGACGATGTTCCACAAGCACGCAGTTTCACTACGGGCCGCTTGTCCCACAGTGTCAAAAGCCTTCCGTAAATCCAGAAATACAGGATCAATTTGGAATCCCTTGTCAATGGCACTCATTACTTCGTATGAGTAAAGAACTAGTTGTGTTTCACAAGAAAGGTGATTTCCAAAACCGTGCTGGTTGTGTGTCAGTAGGCTGTTTTCTTCGAGGTAATTCATAATGTTCGAACACAATATACACTCCTAGAAATGGAAAAAAGAACACATTGACACCGGTGTGTCAGACCCACCATACTTTCTCCGGACACTGCGAGAGGGCTGTACAAGCAATGATCACACGCACGGCACAGCGGACACACCAGGAACCGCGGCGTTGGCCGTCGAATGGCGCTAGCTGCGCAGCATTTGTGCACCGCCGCCGTCAGTGTCAGCCAGTTTCCCGTGGCATACGGAGCTCCAGCGCAGTCTTTAACACTGGTAGCATGCCGCGACAGCGTGGACGTGAACCGTATGTGCAGTTGACGGACTTTGAGCGAGGGCGTATAGTGGGCATGCGAGAGGCCGGGTGGACGTACCGCCGAATTGCTCAACACGTGGGGCGTGAGGTCTCCACAGTACATCGATGTTGTCGCCAGTGGTCGGCGGAAGGTGCACGTGCCCGTCGACCTGGGACCAGACCGCAGCGACGCACGGATGCACGCCAAGACCGTAGGATCCTACGCAGTGCCGTAGGGGACCGCACCGCCACTTCCCAGCAAATTAGGGACACTGTTGCTCCTGGGGTATCGGCGAGGACCATTCGCAACCGTCGCCATGAAGCTGGGCTACGGTCCCGCACACCGTTAGGCCGTCTTCCGCTCACGCCCCAACATCGTGCAGCCCGCCTCCAGTGGTGTCGCGACAGGCTTGAATGGAGGGACGAATGGAGACGTGTTGTCTTCAGCGATGAGAGTCGCTTCTGCCTTGGTGCCAATGATGGTCGTATGCGTGTTTGGCGCCGTGCAGGTGAGCGCCACAATCAGGACTGCATACGACCGAGGCACACAGGGCCAACACCCGGCATCATGGTGTGGGGAGCGATCTCCTACACTGGCCGTACACCACTGGTGATCGTCGAGGGGACACTGAATAGTGCACGGTACATCCAAACCGTCATCAAACCCATCGTTCTACCATTCCTAGACCGGCAAGGGAACTTGCTGTTCCAACAGGACAATGCACGTCCGCATGTATCCCGTGCCACCCAACGTGCTCTAGAAGGTGTAAGTCAACTACCCTGACCAGCAAGATCTCCGGATCTGTCCCCCATTGAGCATGTTTGGGACTGGATGAAGCGTTGTCTCACGCGGTCTGCACGTCCAGCACGAACGCTGGTCCAACTGAGGCGCCAGGTGGAAATGGCATGGCAAGCCGTTCCACAGGACTACATCCAGCATCTCTACGATCGTCTCCATGGGAGAATAGCAGCCTGCATTGCTGCGAAAGGTGGATATACACTGTACTAGTGCCGACATTGTGTATGCTCTGTTGCCTGTGTCTATGTGCCTGTGGTTCTGTCAGTGTGATCATGTGATGTATCTGACCCCAGGAATATGTCAATAAAGTTTCCCCTTCCTGGGACAATGAATTCACGGTGTTCTTATTTCAATTTCCAGGAGTGTATGTTCCAAAATCCTGCAGCATATCGACGTTAATGATATGGGCCTGTAATTTAGTGGATTACTCCTACTACCTTTCTTGAATATAGGTATGACCTGCGCAACTTTCCAGTCTTTGAGTACGTTTATTTTGTCGAGCGAACAGGTGTATGATTGTTAAGTATGGAGTTATTGTATCAGCATACTCTGAAAGGAACCTAACAGGTATACAATCTGGACCGGAAGATTTGCTATTGTTCAGTGATTTACGTTGCTTCACTACTCCAAGGACATTTACTTCTACATGTTGGCAGCTGTTCGTGATTCGAATTCTGAAATATTTACTTCGTCTTTTTTTGTGAGGGAATTTCAGAAGGCTGTGATTAGTAACCCTGCTTTGGCAGCACTGTCTTCGATAGTATCTCCATTGCTATTGCGCAGAGAAGGCATTGACTGTGTCTTGCCGCTAGCATATTTGACATACGACCAGAATCTCTTTGGATTTTCTGCCAGGCTTCGAGACAAAGTTTCATTGTGGGAACTATTATGAGCATCTCGCATTGAAGTCCGCGCTAAAATTTCAAGGTTCTGTAAAGGATCGCCAATTTTTGATATTTTGCGTCCTTTTAAATTTCGCATGTTTGTTTTTTTTTCGTTGCTTCTGCAACAGTGTTCTGACCCGGTTTGGGTATCAAGGAGGATCAGCTCCGTCGTTTGTTAATTTATTTGGTATAAATCTCTCAACTGATCCCGATACTATTTCTTTGAATTGGAGCCACATCTGGTCTATCCCGTCGTTAATTTGGAAGGGGTCGCACCATTTTCGAGTAGAATAGAAAAAGAAATGACTAGGGACATGGCAGTATACGGTGGCTTGCGGAATATGTATGTAGATGGAGATGCAGGTTTTAAATACGAAGATGATAGTTTAGGTTTTAGAGTGAGTGTTACTGAATCGACTGAAACAACAGCTTTACTGTTTGCAGTCAAAATTTTTTTTCCCACTACGCTTTTCAGAGGCTGAAGCCTTCATTATCAGGCGGATTTATGTGAAATAATACGACATGTATGTGTTGTCTTTACGAGTTTTCTCTAACCTCTAGCAATGTCTCCCGTGGTCACAGGCTCCATTTTCTGCCGTGCTACATCGCGTACAACATCACAATCACTTTGTAAACACTGAACCTCAACCTAATGTAACACACATTAACTTTTTTGTTGTTGAGTACATCAGCTTTCTTACTAGTTTGTGTGGCACACTGTGATTTCGTCTCTTGTGCCAGTCTCATCTCAGAGTGGACTGATTCCCAGCGTTGCCCGTTATTTGTTCTATTTCATTCCAACCTCTATCTTCCTTTCCCCCATGAACATGTCTTGACATTCTTAGATTCCACGCAGTGACATTCAGTGACTCCGATTTGAGCATGTGTGTGTTTCACGACTTACCATATCCTCAAAGTGAGAAGCACATGCAGAGTTCTAACCCTATAAATGTGTATTTGTTGTGCGGATAATCTGTGGTTCAAATTTCATTACAGTCTGAGAATGTTTGGGGTTGCAACGCTTTGGAGAGAGTGGCATAACAGGCTCCACTTGTTGTGATGTCGGAACCGTATGTTGACGCCTCCCTCTCGGTTTTCAGGACGTGCCGTGGGGCCTGCGCAAGCTGCTCAACTGGGTGCACGAGAAGTACCCCGGCTACCAGATCTTCATCACGGAGAACGGCTTCGCTGACCCTCCAGGCGTTCTCAACGACACGGGCCGCATCCACTACCACAGGGTGAGTCTCACCACCCTGCTCGACGACAGGCAGCGAGTTTCTTTCCTCATTGATGTGAAGTCCAAACTTGGGCTCCGTCCATAATAACCTCGTTATCTACGTTAAAGCTTTCTTTTCCATTTTCCTTTATGGGAACGAACTCGAGCTACATTTTACATTTTCACCGCGATACAAGCTGCAAACACTAATGGATATTTTTTTCTCTTTTTTTCTCTTTTTTTCTTTATTCCTAACTTCTTCCTCACACCAGCAGATAGTGCAAATGCCCAATACAAATAAAGTTTGTGCTTAGTTTTCGGTTTATTGCTGATGGAATGACCAACCACTGTTGACTATAAAACTTCCTGGTAGATTAAAACTGTGTACCGGACTGAGACTCGAATTCGGGATCATTGTCTATCGCTGGCAAGTGCTCAACCAGGAAGTTTCATATCAGCGCGCACTACGCTACTAAGTGAAAAATTCATTCTGGCCCTGGCGACTAACTTATCCAAAACGTGCCTTTTCCTTACAACGTCACGAAGTGGAACCGTCTGAAGCCCAGACTCCAACCACAGGCTGCATTACAACGACCCGTGAATACAAAAATCCATCCATCTGTTCTCACTGCAGATCACATCATCTGCATAAGGAATGTCCCAACCTGGACTCTCCCACCACCTGTAGTACCTGCAGCGAACTCCACTCAACTCCACGCAATCCCACACGCGTAAAGCGAAGCCATCTCTTAAGAAACCACAGTTCTCCTCTCCAATAGCCGAAAACATAGACCAAATTATCTCAACAGTCCTGCAAAATAATATATCCTTTCAACGCCCTCGCACACTCCGACAAATATCGTTACAGTTCAAATTCATCTTCCGTCTCTTTGTAGCAACTAGTTAATCCCATAAGAAGGTCCACCTCCTCTTCAAAGGCTTATCAAACTTAATTTAATGTACCCTTTACCCAGCTTCCCTAACCTCAAATCAGCTGACACTTGTGCAAGGTCCTTCACTCCGACATCCGCTCCCTAAGCACCAACAAACCCATAATCACCAGTACTCTGGTTCATCAGAACATACACGTTTTATGAAACATTCCTTCATTTGTATCACACCATCAAGCGTCAACGAACCGACTACACCCTCCCAGTTGTTAGAGACAGACTCGTCCTTGAAAAGGTAAAAAACATTCCCATTTGGCCACGATCCTCTTTTAATCAACCTGCCAAATACATTATCGTAACTTTATGCTTTACAACCTTACCTATCTCTCCAAAAGCATATACAAACACCTTGAGCGATACTTTCCGCAGTCCTCCTTTCACTCTTTCTTCTGTCCTAAATTTCCTAATGGTGGTCATGCCTTCTACCTAGTCCACCTCTTGTACCAGCAACGCCACAAGTGTCGATCTTCCCACCTCCTTTCCCCAGACACTAAAAGACCCAATGACCGTGTATGGCGTTCTGCTCTCCTGTTCAGACTTCACTGATGTGCTGTTCCAGTCGGATACAACTAATAGCTTCCTTCCCACTTGTCTGTCTTATCCAACAACAAACATCACACGCTCCCGAATTTTATATCCAACTGCAGGTATACTCCAAAAATCCATCTTTTAACTTCTGTACAAATCTGATGTCTCAAAACTTTCGACTCCTAGGTACCTACTCCAATAAGCTGATAACACGTATTCGTTGTCGTTCATCCCTTTCCCTCATTTTAGCTCAACGATCCGTTTAACAATTTCATCTCCTAGTGTAGCAAAGAGGTATCTTTTCATAAATCCTGAAAACACCTAGGTCTTAATCACGATATAGGAAAAAGCAGGAAGTCTACTACATGGTATACCCAGACTAAATTTTTGGGGATATGTACGTCCAACAACTTAGAAATTTTCCCTCTTATTCATTATTTCTTGTTGGTGCGCTATGTTAATCGAAGATAGTTTATTTTTGAAACTGTGTTTGTATTTGTTTAAATTTTTTAAAGTATAAAATTGGTTGAGCAGAGTTTTGCAGTTTTTAAGGTTATCTCGTCTGTGTAAATCAGTTAATAATTCTCATAAAACCATGACACGGTAGTGCTAAACAAAGAATCACCGTCTGATTACCTACTGCCGTTTCCTGTGTGAAAAAGCATGAACTGATTAACAGTGTGCCGCTACAAAGGAGGAAATGATAAATACTGCCGTGGAGAACCACAGGACGCTCAACAGCTGCTGGTGTGTACGAAAACAGGACTCTGCTCAGAAGGACGTGAGCTGATTGCAGATAACTAGACCTAATTCCCGCTAAATGTTAGATGGATAGTGAGCATCTTGTAATCCGTACACGAAAAATAAATTACTGATCGAGTCTTAGCCCGAGCTTCAGACGACAATTTATTTTCAGGGTTACCTCTCGGCCGTTCTGCGAGCCATCAACGAGGACGATGTACCGGTGATCGGCTACAGCGTCTGGGCTCTCATCGACACTCTAGAGTGGATGAGTGGATACACGTGAGTACCAGCACTTACAAGTTTATCCTTTTCTATCTGCACTGTGCGTGTTCCGAAGTTAACCTGCATTTCTCCTGCCCTTCTCCCTTTAAAATTCCACAATTGCTACGTCCAAAGTCTTCAACTGTATATCCCACGAATACTCTCCCCTGACAATTTCAGCTAAATTTATCCCTCCAGTTCTTTATTTATCAAGGCTTGTATTCCATAAAGCACTCTCGCCAACCTGTCCTTACCTTCCTTATCTGCCTTGCGTAATACCTCCTCAACTTGTAATTTATCTTCGTCATTGATTTTTTGTATCCCAATATTCAAATGCTTCCACTGTCTGATTCCCACTTGCACTCGCTGACCACCTACTAGTTAACTACCATTCTGTATTTTAAAAGAGCACATCCAAAGCATGCGACTCAGTGCTAGACCACAACTAGCCAAAAGTCTATTTCTTCTGTCATAGGCTACTTTTCCCGTGATATCCTGCACTTAAGGACCTCCTTGGCTGAATCCTGTTGCGTATTTCGGATCATTCTTTCACCTTTTAACTTTTAGATGGTTGTTCTTTTTTGTGCTACTCTCCATTCCATATCTCTTTCTTTCGTTTATCCTTGCCTACATTTTGATGTAAGCAATCTGCCCATGTCTACTAACGGTTCTTCGAAGCCTTCATCAATTTCTGTTCTACTCTATCTAATGTTTTCGTTGTCGTCAGTTCTAAGACTGATTTGATGTAGCTCTCCAAGCTGTTCCATTCTGTGCAAGTCTCTTAATTTCTACTTAGCTCCTGCAGCCAGCATCCATTTGCACTTGCTTACTGCATTCCAGCCTTGATCTCCCTCTATAATTTTTACCTATTTCACTACCCTTCATTACCAAACGGAGAATTCCTTGATGCCTCAGGATGTCTTACCAGTCGACCACTTCTTTTAATCAAGTTGTACCATAAAATTTCTTCTTTCCCATTTCGCTACTGTATATCCTCATTAGTTATTCGGTCTACCCATCTAATCTTCAGCATTCTTCTGTAGTATCAAATTTTTTAAAAAAACTTCTATTCTCTAATCACCTGAACTGTTTATCTTCCACGTTACACTTCTGTACAGTGATACACCCCAGACAAATACTTTCAGAAAAGACTTCCTAACATTTAAACATACACTGGTTGTTTGCAATTTCGTCTTTCAGAAAGGCTCTTCTTGCTATTGCCAGTCTTCATTTTTTGTACTCTCTAGCTCGACCCTCATCCCTTATTTTCCTCCTCCTCCTCCTCCTCCTCCTCCTACTCCTCTCCATCCTCTGCCACCAATAATTATAAAACCTTCTTGTACATTATCCAACTATCGAAGTCTTTGTCTCCTTCTGCTTCTTCGTCGCACTGACGGTAGCAGCAGCAGTGCTATTTTTGCCGGGTTTTCATATTCCATGCGTAAAATCTGGCCGACCCATTTCAGGCTGTATATTTTCTTGAACGTTATGATTTCAAACTCCTTACATAACATGTAAAGTTCAAAATTATATCGTCTACGCCATGCTCCACCTTCGTCAGTGACCTGATAGATTTTGCGTAACACCTTTCGTTCGAGTCACACTGTTGTGTCAGTGTCCAGGTTTCTGAGCCATATGTTAGTACTGGACGTATTAAACTTTTATGCAACTGATACTTTGTTCTTCTGAACAGATTTCTGTACTTGAGTAGTGGGGCCAGCCCACAACAGCATTTATTAGATAGTGGATACGCCACTTTATTTCCACAGTAATATCATTATATGATGTTACCAGCGCTCCCAGATAGACAATTTCACTAACAGATTCTATTTGCACCAGGTCAATTTCTAATATTAGATTTAGTTCTGGTCCATTATTCGCATTTATTTGCTTCTATTAATATTTACTTTCATTCCCATTACTGTTGCTGCTACCACCAGCGCCCTATATGTTTATTCAGCAGCTAGTTCGGATCTTGCAATAATACCCACACCTTCTGCATAAGCCAGAAGCTGCACCATTCTATTGTATATTGTGCATGTTGTGTTGACCTGAGCTGTCCTTATTATCTTCTCTAGTTGAATGATAAAAAGCACATATGAGAGTGCATATCCTTGCTTCAGTCCACAGATTGTTTCGAAACTTGATGTTAAATTTCCCTGTATCCGTATTTCACACACTACTTTCCCAAGGTCAAAATTATGAGACGTACGGATATTGCGACATGCCTTGTTCATTCACAGCTTCAATAAGCTTATTTCTTTTTATGGCGTCATATGCTGCTCCAAGGTCAACAAATATATGATGTGTTTCTATATTGTATTCCCTTTTTTTCAGTATCTGCCTCAGAGTGGATGTTTGATCAATAGTTGATTTTCCAGATCTAAAACTTACCTGGTATCTCCCAATTGCTTTTTCTGCGTAAGGCTTTACACGGGTATAAAGCAGGCAGGAGAATATTTTATATACGGTGTTCAGTAACGTGATCCCCCTACAGTTTGTACATTCCAAGCTGTCGCCTTTTTATGTGCAGCATATGTCACGCCAATATTCCAACCATTTGGGATCTCTTTTTGCGTCTGTATATCTGTCGTGCATGCACCTAACTAGACGTGTTCCACCTCAATTACTTTGGAGCCCAAATAATAAAACTCACCCACTCCTTTCGAGTCTCATTTCCTAATATAATACCCACATCAACAGTCTGATTTATTACAATTACATTCCATTACCGTTGTTTACTTTTGTTGATGTTCATCTTACGAGGGGACTTCAAAAAGTAAGTTACACATTATTTTGGGAAGCCAGGTAACTTTTATTGAATGCTGCACTACACTTCAAATAGACACTATTTTTCAGCATAGTTACGAAGTCTCTGTAAAAAAAGGTCAGATCAACCAATCGTTTAGTTTCTCGACGACAGTAAACCGCTCCTTGTTCATGGAGCCATTAGGGAGCCGCTGTTCTCCCAGATGTTCTCTAAGCTAACTGAAAACATGAATATCAAATGGTGCAAGTTCTGGACTTCCCGATCTGCACCATCCACGTCTGTGTGCCCTCTGTCTTATTGCCGGCACCAGTTCATTATGGCTGGATGTGACATAGCATTTTCGTGATGAATCTTTTCACCATGAGAACAGTGTTGTCCTGATTACTCCAACCCTACGTTGCCTGCTGTGCCATTTCAATCCGACACTGTGACGTACCTGTTATCCGTAGCACAGCAGATCTGAGTCTGCAGGAAACTGGGAACATGTACTCTGTTCTGTCAACGCCTCTCTTTTGTTGCGCAACAGCTTTAACGTGTGGTGACGTGTCTAACTTAATTTCTGAAGACCCTACATATTAATTCATTGTAAGACGCTATCCACCCCTTCAGCTGTTCTCATAAGCCTTTTGATGGCTTTGACAGAATTACAATGTTTCAGCAGGCCTTTTGTTTCTTCTCCCACAACTTCACTTCTCTTTCCAAATATCTCCTTTATTTTCTTTACTTCTTGCTCATCGTACAGACTGAGTAACGTCGGTTAGACGTTACAATTCTCTTTCACACACTGCTCAACTACCGCTTCCCTTCGATGCCCTTCGATTCCTATAACTACTGTCCGCTTTCTGTACAAGTTGAAGACGTTATTTTGCTCCCTGCGTTTTATCCTCATACCTAAAGAATTTGAAAGAATGTATTCAACTCAGTAGTGTCTAAAGTTTTCTCTAAATCTACAAATGCCATAAAAGTAAGTTTGCCGTTCTTCAACCTATCTTCTAAGATAAGCCGTAGAATTAATATTGCCTCGCATCTTCCTACGATTCCCCGGACCCTGGGATCGGCTTCTGCCACTTTTCCAGTCTTCCGTAAATGATTGGCGTCAGTATTTTCCAGCTGTAACTTATTAAACTGATAGTTCGGTAATATTCACGACTGTCAGGACCTGCCTACTTTGCAGTTAGAAATATTACATAAATCTAGAAATGTGAAGGTATTTCGCTTGTCTCACAATATATCTAACAAACCAGGTGAAACACTTTTATCCCAGCTGGGTCTCTCAAAGATCTCAGTAATTCTGAGAGAATATCGTCTACTCCAGGGACCTCAAATTCTTCTTGCGATATCACATCTTCCTCCTCTCATCTTCATCTGCTTCCTCTTCCCTTGCTATAATATTGCCTTCAGGCTTGTTTCCCTTGAATAGCCGTTTTGTATATTCCTTCCACCTTTCAGCCTTCCTTTCTTTGTTTAGTACTGGTATGTCATCAGAGTTGCTGAATTCATTCAGCTGCTTCCCTTTTCTCCAATGGTTTCTTCAATTTCCCAATTGGAGACACCTATCTTTCCCCTAGCCACGCATTCTTCCGCGGCCTTGCATTTGTCCTCTAGCCATTCAAGCTTAGCTGTTTCGCGTTTACTGTCAATGTTATTTTTGGACATCTGTATTCCCTTTCGGCCAACGGCCTTGCCGCAGAGATAACTCCGGTTGCCGTACTGTCACCGAAGTTAGGCACTCTCGGACTTGGTTAACATTTGGATGGGTGACCTCCGGGTCTGCCTAGCGCTGTTGACAAGCGGGGTGCACTCAACCCTTGTGAGACTAACTGAGGAGCTACTTGACTGAGAAGTACCGGCTCACGTCACGAAGACTGACGACAGCCGAGAGAGCAGTGTGCTGACCACGTGCCCCTCCGTATCTTCATCCAAAGATGCCTCTCGGTCGAGGATGATTTGGTGGTTGTTCGCTACCGATGGGTCTTCCCAGACCTGTTCACACGGAGGAGTAATCCCTTTCTGCCTATTTCATTTGCTAACTTTATTTTCTCCTTTCCTCGTTCAAATATCCTCTGTGTGTGAACCGATTACTTCTCGAGGCGTTGTCTTTTTGACTATTTGATTCTCTGCTGCTCTCAAAGCTACCCACTCATCTTCTAGTGGATTTCTTTCCTCTGATTGACTCAAACGTTACCTAATGCTCCCTTTGAAACTCTCAACCACCTTTGGTTCCTTCATTTACCTAGGTCCTATCTCTTAAATTTCCTACGTTTCTGCAGTTTCTTTAGTTTTAAACTGCAATGGACAACAAATAAGTTATGGAAATAATTCGTGACTGCCCCTGGAAATGTCTTACAGTCCAAAATCTGATTTCTAAGCCTATTTCTTTCCTTCTGATTTACCCATGTCGTTTCCAAGTGTATAACCTTCTTTCGTGATTCTTAAACCACATGTTAGACATGTTTAAATTATGTTGTGTGCCATATTCTATCAGGCGGCTTCCCCTTTCGTTCCTTTCTCTCAGGCCTTGTTCTTCTCCATTTCCTTCTTCCCTTCCCTACTCTCGAATTCAAGTCCCACAGCACAATTACTTTTTCCTCTTCTTTAACAATCTGAGTAATTTCTTTTATCACTAGCCGAGCACCCAGCGTGACCTAGGTATATATTTATTCCAATCTTCTATTAGTCCTTCTCCTCCTTCCCCCTCTCTCTGAGCATTTCCTCCCCACCCCACCCCCAGATCTGTGTACATCTCCTACTGCCCCCTCTCTTTCTGTACGACTCCTTCTACAACTTCTCTCTTCACATTATTATGTCCACACTGAGGTGTCTCATTATTATTCCCACAGTATTTACACTACTGGCCGTTAAAATTGCTACATCACGAAGATAACGTGCTACAGACGCGAAATTAAACCGACTGGAAGAAAATGCTGTGATATGCAAATGATTAGCTTTTCAGAGCATTCACACAAGGTTGGCGCCGGTGGCGACACCTACAACGTGCTGACGTGAGGAAGTTTCCAACCGATTTCTCATACACAAACGGTAGTTGACTGGCGTTGCCTGGTGAAACGTTGTTTTGATGCCTCGTGTAAGGAGAAGAAAAGCGTACCACCACGTTTCCCACTTTGATAAAGGTCGGATTGTAGCCTATCGCGATTGCAGTTTATCGTATCGCGACAGCAAGCTCGCGTTGGTCGAGATCCAATGACTGTTAGCAGACTATGGAATCGGTGGGTTCAGGAGGGTAATACGGAACGCCGTGCTGGATCCCAACGGCCTCGTATCACTAGCAGTCGAGATGACAGTCATCTTATCCGCAAGGCTGTAATGGATCGTGCAGCCACATCTCGATCCCTGAGTCAACAGATCGGAACGTTTGTAAGACAACAACCATTTGTACGAACAGTTCGGCGACGTTTGCAACAGCATGGACTATCAGCTCGGAGACCACAGCTGCGGTTACCCTTGACGCTGCATCACAGACAGGAGCGCCTGCGATGGTTTACTCAACGACGAACCTGGGTGCACGAATGGCAAAACGTCATTTTTTCGGATGAATCCAGGTTCTGTTTACAGCATCGTGATGGTCGTATCCGTGTTTGGCGACATAGCGGTGAACGCACATTGGAAGCGTGTATTCGTCATCGGCATACCGGGATATCACCCGGCGTGATGGTATGGGGTGCCATTGGTTACACGTCTTGGTCATCTCTTGTTAGTATTGACGGCACTTTGAACAGTGGACGTTACATTTCAGATGTGTTACGACCCGTGGCTCTCCCCTTCATTCGATCCCTGCGAAACCCTACATTTCAGCAGGATATTGCACAACCGCATGTTGCAGGTCCTGTACGGGCCTTTCTGGATACAGAAAATGTTCGACTGCTGTCCTGGCAAGCACATTCTCCAGATCTCTCACCAATTGAAAACATCTGGTCAATGGTGGCCGACCAACTGGCTCGTCACAATACGCCAGTCACTACTCTTGATGAACTGTGGTATCGTGTTGAAGCTGCATGAGCAGCTGTACCTGTACACGCCATCCAAGCTCTGTTTGACTCAATGCCCAGGCGCATCAAGGCCGTTATTACGGCCAGAGGTGGTTGTTCTGGGTACTGATTTCTCGGGATCTATGCACCCAAATTAAGTGAAAATGTAATCACATGTCAGTTCTAGTATAATCTATTTGTCCAATGAATACCCGTTTATCATCTGCATTTCTTCTTGGTGAAGCAATTTTAATGGCCAGTAGTGTATTTCCCCATACTAAGTAATATGTGAACCTAGTTTTTCTTGGAATCTGTTCAGGGGCTTTGTCTGCACACGCACTTGTCACATATATATATTTCACACATATCTGTTTACACATTCCACCTGTATCTCTAGCTAATTTCGCCCTGCAGTTTCGATTTCACGCAGCTCAATGTTTATGACGTCCTGTCTCCTGAACTATGTGTCATAGACTAAAATAATTTTACTGGTACAGCTATTGGTATATGTGGATACTATCTTTAAAATGTGGTGCGAACTGAAATAGTAGTAAAGAAGTACTAAATTAAAACGTCACGCACGATGCGACAGTTTCACTGCATGAACAGGGAAAGTGAAGTAAGGGAGAAACTATTTTCCTTTCATCATTTTCTGGGTACTGTCAGCAAGAAAAAGTCTCGTAAAGGTTTGAAATTATGTGTAAAGTTGGTCACAAGTCACTAAGTGCTCTAATTCTCGAGTATTGGATGAATGTAATCTGGCTACTTGCGAGTCATAAGCTATGCTTCTTTTTAATCCACACCCTTTGGAGATGTAGGTAGTTATTACCTCCATAATGGTGCTTTGCAGACAATAAGTGATATGTGTACCAAGTTTGGTTGAAATTGAGCCAGTGGTTTAGAAGATGATGTGGAGATAGATACATACATACGTTTTTATAATAATTATAGATACATTTTTCCAATTATGTCGTCATCTGTGGAGGTGGTGAGCATATAAACTTGTAGTGTTGTGGTGGGTGTTGGCTTCGTTGCTATTTTGGTTACTATAATGCGTTACCTATGAAGTTCATAGTAGCGAAGACGCATTCCCACTTCCTTGTTCACTATTAGATCAACTCCTCCGTATCTATTTTTTATAAAGGGTGGAGCCCCTCCATGCCCACATCGACGTGGTGACCATCTCAAAACATTTACTGTCACCTCTGTGTTTGTTAGTTACTAATCGAGGACTTCACGGGATGTGGAGCCGTGATGTTATCCGTGCGTCTTGGTAAGATTACCCAATAACACGGTCGCATCGAGGAGATAGATAATGGACGAAAAGCGAACGAAGAGTAGCGGTTTAAAGGACAGAGGAAAAAATGTGCGAAGGCAAGCGCCAAAGGAAAACACCTCTACCATAGTTTGATCGAGTAGTAAGAGCAGTAGCAGTTTCTTGCTATCTGCGACAGGTCGTGCAATGGTAGGGTGGTTGTTATTTTTGGGTATCGTGCAATGATCGGTACCCTTGTCATAGCTTAGGTCGTCATAAAGAATGTCAGTCCTTTCGAGGAGGGGTACTGCTGGGCTGCGCACCTGCGAAATCTCCTAGGCCAGCTGCAGCGTCTGTACCTGTATAAAGCAAAAATTGTCGTCAAAGTGGTCGATTGGTTATTAATCAATCACTGCGTAAGGGATTTGCTAGGGTTTGTGTGAAATACGACTTCCTTGCGTTGTCGATTGGTCGGTTAGTTTACACCTGTCAGTGCCAGTTAATTTTGCTGTGCTGCAGGGATTCACCAGTATTTGTCACGTTATCTACAGATGGTTAATTGTCCCTAGCTAGTAGTGTTTTGAGCGATTGTGTTTCCACCTACGACTGTGATCGTAGTTAGCCAGGCTAAGATGAAAGGATTGTTCGAGTGTCTCGTTTTCTTGTACAACCGTGTGGCAATTTTTTTACATACCTCCGTGAGAGTCTTAACGTGGTATTCTCTGGAAGGTCCGCGGTGCGTGTGTATCGTGGACCGTTGCTTACGATGCGTAGCACTTCGTTCTGTATGATCTGCAGGCGGCGCAGCCGTGTTGGAGCTGCGTATCCCCAAACTGGAACTGCATACTGTAATCTTAACCTCTCTCACATCACCAGTAAATTTTCAGTCTCTTCATTAGTTTCAAAAGTTTCGAGAGGCATAAGATACACAAAAAGTTTTAATTATCTTCATTTTCTCGTTGTTGGCTGCAGTACGTTTAGCGGTAGATTCTTGAGGCTGCAATTGTGACTTTGTGGGTTCCAGTTGACATAATAACTGTTGAAATACTTTCTGTTTCTATGACTCTTTTTTTATTTTATCCCATTCTTCCACATCACACTGACTTCACAATCTCCATTTTCATAAAACCAGAAATTACATTACTATTGCCAAAATTAAAAGTACGTCCGTTTCCATCAGAGGCATGCCCACTATTACTAACTCTTTCTGCGGCACTAACACATTCCAAAGAGTTTACAAAACAAAAGAGTTCACAATCTTTCTTCACAAAAGAAGAATTATCACCAAGTTATACCATTATTTTGTAAATGAATCCAAAAATAAATTTAATAATTAGCGCTAGATTGTGCAATTAATAACAAGAGTTTTAAGTATGCCAGGTATTTCGTAATTTCAAATATTTCTAAAAGAAGAGTAATTTCAGCCATTTAAGCAGTTAGTAAATTTCGATTTTAACAAATTAATTTCTTTTTATACATTTTAGCCTGAAATACAACACATCGTATACAAAATCATACGGAATTCTTTCAGTGAAACAGCCGAGATAATGTTCACCTATACAAGATTCGAAAATGTCCCTGGAGTCGACTATTTATATAAAGAAAGGTAATGTCAGAGGAGGGTATCATATTACAATACATCATCAACGTTCTAATTAATGTGGAGTACATGGACCTGGAACCCTCCTATTTAGTGTGATTTGCCTGTTGAGCATGGGGTAAAACTGTTTGAGTCACGCGTTTGCTCAGATGGTTACGCATTCAGTGTGGTCCACTCGTGTAAGTCGCTGGTCAAGCCAGATACCGAGGTATCTGACTTTCTTACAGAAACGTATTTGGGTGTGTGTGTAGTGTTATTTGTCTGCAGTTTTGATGTTTGTGCAGGTGTTTCGGTTTGGGTGTGAACAGAACAGCCTCGCACTTGTCGACGTTTACTTTAACACGCCTCCGTCCGCTGTGGTCGAGAGGTTCTAGGCGCTTCAGTCCGGAACCACGCGGCTGCTAAGGTCGCAGGTTCGAATCCTGCCTAGGGCATGGATGTGTGTGATGTCCTTAGGTTAGTTAGGTTTAAGTAGTTCTAAGTCTAAGGGACTGATGACCTCAGATGGTAAGTCCCATAGTGCTCAGAGTCATTTGAACCATTTTAACACGCCACCGTTCCAACCGAGGCTCGGCAGTTCTGAGTGCTGTCTGCAATCGTGAATTAATGTTTGACGGTTTCCAGTCTAGGGGTCTAGGGTTAGGATGGCCGTGCCATCCGCATAGATGTCTACTGTCGTATTTTGTGTAGCCGAGAAGTCATTGGTGTACAGGTTAAACAAGATGGGCCCCAGGAAGTTGCCTCGGGGTAATCCCGCTTGTATACCGTGTTGTGTCGACTGTTTGCTCCCCTCCACTATTCCAATTTGATTTTGTTTTATAACCACGTACTGACCTGAGTGGACGTCCTGTTCTTCCTGGCACCGCACCACATTAATACCCAGCATACTTGAAACACAGTTGGTTTCGGTTCCGGCAGGAGGAAGTTCGGCCTGTACAACGTGGACTTCGACGACCCGGAGCGGCCGAGGACGGCCAAGGCGTCGGTGTCGGTGCTGGGGCAGATCTACCAGAGCAAGGAGGTGCCGCTGCAGGACTTCGAGGACGCGGACACCACGCCGCCCGTCCTCTGACCAGCTCTCCCTCTGCAGACAGCCCTGCACCGTCTGACGATGTCAGCCACTTCCAGTGGCCGCCTTTCGAATTTTTACAAACACAATAAATAAAGTACATCTTTCTTCACCTGCAGTTTTATTGTTTCTCAACACTTACCGTACCGGATCTGTGGCTGGATTCAGTATGTAACACCCCCTTTTCCTTCCACACAAGATGACCACGCGCAGGCGGTGCCGCAGCAAGATAATTTGTAATACAGTTACCCGAATTTTGAAGACTCATTCGTTGATTAACAATAGAACCACTGTAGCGCAAATAGACTTGTGATTTTTAGTAGGTAATACATTTTTAAGCCTAAAAACAGGACAGAAATCTCCCACAATAATATTAGTCCAATAGTTCGTTATGAACTGCCATTCAGCTTGTTACACCGTCATCATATGTTTTCGTATTTCTTAGGTAGCTGAACTATAGAAATGGAACCCTTTGGCCAGTTTTGATCCATATCGCTCATCAGAATGAAACTGTCACTCTGAAGCGGAGTGTGCGCTGGTATGAAACTTCCTGGCAGATTAAAAATATGTGCTGGCCGAGACTCGAACTCGGGAGGTTTGCCTTCCTGGGCGAGTGCTCTGCCGTTTTTTATTCTGTCAATGACCTGAAAGAAGGGTTGGGGACAAAGAGGGCAGGGGTCGCCTTCCGAGACTTGGCCTCAATGTCCCATTCCCGTCCTCCCATAGCCAAGGAAGGAAAGGGGTTTGACATGATCAAGAGAGCTTTATTGGATCAAATTCATTTATTTATGAGTATAAATACGTATATAATCTTCTTTTTTCATGTATTTATTTACTGTTGTATTTTTTTTCCAACTGTATCCTACAACCGCCACCAGAAGCTTCAGAGTCGTTCAAAATGGCTCTGAGCACTATGGGACTTAACTTCTGAGGTCATCAGTCCCCTAGAACTTAGAACTACTTAAACCTAACTAACCTAAGGACATCACACACATCCACGCCCGAGGCAGGATTCGAACCTGCGACCGTAGTGGCCCCGCGGTTCCAGACTGTAGCGCCTACCCTGGCCGGCTTCAGAGTCGTCTTCGCGTAATGAATGCAAGGGGGACTCCCTCTAAACCGTTTTCCCAGAGGATCAATCGTGTGCCGTGAATCATTTTCAAGGCAACTTCGAGTACTCGGAACGCCCCAATGGGCAGGAGGATCCTCGAATAATGCGCCTAAATAATTCGATGGTCGTGTGCAGTACAATGCATGGTGGCTGAACGCCTCATGAGTTGTCGTCAGGGGGATCAACAAGCCCAGAGGCTTTCGGGCGCGGCTTGCAAAATGTACAGCGCCATGTCCTTGTCCGTTGACGGCGTTCGTTCTGGTAGTGGGAAAGTATACGGTATCTGGATGTAGGAATTCGTCTGGCATGATAGAATCTGGCTGTCGTCGCAACAGGAGCGCGAGCATACGTTGTACAAGATCCCAGCAGCTGCCTGTCACAGCACATGTCAAGCGGGGCGCGTCCGAATCGACGACTGCGGAGTGTAGACACACAGGGTCGTCAGTGAGATGGATGGAATGGAGGCGCTGGCGTGTGACTAATTTGCCGTTCACCACCGCATACGACAAGGAACGAGCGTACGTGGGCAGGCATGGGAGGTGGATAGCTCCCCACACCTTGGTTCAGCGAATGGCTGGGTGTTGTTGTTCGACGTTGTTACGGGTTTGTCGTGCCTAATAGATGCGATAGTAATCTTCTCGAGCTCGGCGCCCACGTCGCCGGTAGATCCTCGCCCATGTAGCTCAGTTCGACCAGGAAATCTCGAATGTGGGCAAGAGACGGAGCTATGTGGCCCACGGCGACCAGTGGACGAAGATCTCGCGGCGCGACGATCTGTAGCAGCGTCCCCGTCAAGCTGTTGTTGAGTGTGCGCTGGTATGAAACTTCCTATCAGATTAAAACTGTGTGCCGGACCGTGACTGGAACGCGGGAGCTTTGCCTTTCGCGGGCAAGTGCTCTACCGACTGAGCTATCCAAGCACGACCCAGGACCCGTCCTCACAGCTTCAGGTCTGTCAATACCTCGTCTCCTACCTTCCAAACTATAGCAAAGCTCTTCTACAAACTTTGCAGAACTAGCACTGCCTGAAGAAAGGATATTGCGGAGACATGGCTTAGCCACAGCCTGGGAGATGTTTCCATAATGAAACCTTCGCTCTGCAGCGAAGTGTGCGCTGATATGAAACTTCCTGGAAGATTAAAACTGTGTGCAGGACCGAGACTCGAACTCGGGACCTTTGCCTTTCGCGGGCACAAGTTTGGAAGGCAGGAGACGAGGTACTGGCAGAACTGAAGCTGTGAGGACGGGTCGTGAGTCGTACTTGCCTATATTAGCCAGTAGAACACTTGCCCGCGAAAAGCAAAGGTCCCCGAGTTCGAGTCTCGGTCCGGCACAGTTTTATTCATTATTAAAAATACACTGAGATATATGATTCTGCCAAAATTTCAACCGAAGTAGCGATCATTGACCATTAACGAAATGATGGGCAGTACATCATGATTGTGACGAATTAAGCTATGAGATGTGCAACAATCAAATTTTTTTAGTGAATAGTTTCTTTACAATAGAATGGGAAAGTCTGCCCGTCACCCTATCAACTGGGCCTCCTGGCTTCATAGTGGAATCACACATCGTAGGAGAAGTTCAGTATGCGAGATAGTTGTCATCGCTCCCTGCTGGACGACAGACATACGCGACATCTGGCAGACTAATGGCGAAACATACTCCGTGTGAAATAGGCTTAAAGCCTGTCTCACATTTTGCTTTGAAAAATAGGGTTCACTATGAATTTATATTTGTTGCATCTTCGATCATACGTTACTGCGAATGAAATTTAATTAAAATGCTGAATTATTTTTTATACTTCGAAGGAAATTGCTATCTATCATCAATCCCGAGAAATGGGTTGCACTAAAGCACTTTGTGCTGAACTTGCACACCAGCTAAAGAGCTAGAATGAAATGTTTGTAACATTTCGCTTAACACGTAAACGGTGTGAGACATAGAAACAAGATTTTGACAAGACAGTACACATAGAGGAGAGTATTTTGCCATATGATTAACACGAGAAACTTCCATATCTAGCACGATATTCAACTACAACTACTGCAGATTTCTTAAGTAAAATAATGTAGTTCTTAAGGGTCATCGTTAGCTGGTGAAACGAGAATTGCTTTTGTTAGGGACAATATACGTGAACAAACTACAGTTTATTTTTTTTCCTTCAGATGCTATTTCAATAGTACACTGTTTCATGACTCTGTCGCAATTTCAACTGCATTAGAATATTAGTGAGATGAATATTTATAAACTTTGCTGTGTTTTGGCAAAAGAAGCAGATTTTAACAAGGCCAGAAGAGAATTTAGTATTACACCAAATTCGTCACTGATAACGTTTCTCTGAAAAAAGATAGGGGAATAAGACGTCTGGTGAAATAAATCCCTAGTTGAGATAAAAATTCCAACGTAATCCTGTACCAGTGTGTATTTTAAATAAAGAGTGATCTGAACTGAAACTGGGCAAAGGATGTTTTTTCTTCATCTCAATTATCTCATAAATATGAAAGCATTTAAATTTGTAGAATCCTGCCAACTAACCGTCAATGTGTAAACATATTATCAATATCTTTGATGAACTAAAAAATGTTTGTGGCAGAAAAGTAGAATCCTTCACTCTATATAGAGGTAAGAAGTAAAAGACGGGTTGTTGTGTATTCATTGTTTTCATATTTCTTAGATAACTGAGATTCAGAAATAAAATCCTTTGTCAAATTCCAATCCATACAGTTCATTGTTTAAAATATGCTCTGGCATGGGATTCCGCCAAAATTTCTACATAAATAGTGATTTTTTTCCCTTGAACTTTTCACTCCCTTCATTTTTCTTTTGAGCACCATTACTAGTAATGAGTTTTGAGTAGAAATTCTCTTCTTACCAAGTGAAAATGTGCCTCCTTTGTCAAAACACCGCACGGTTTACGAACATTGACCTCACTAACGTCTTAATGCAGTTGAAATTGCAGCAGAATACCACAACAGTATATTATTAAACCAACAAATGAGGGAAAGACGAGTCAATAGTTTATGAAAATACCTGTTCTCTGTATGAAAGAAAACTGTAATTTCTTCATATACATTATTCCAAACTCACAGCAATTCTCTTTCAACCAGCAGTTGATAGCCCTTAAAAATTACATTAGTTCTTTGGAAAAATCTGCAGTTGCCTGAGTATCATGCTGCACATGGAAATTTGCATATTAATCAGATGGCAAAATGCTATCCCCTTCGCGTATTAACACTGCCATAATCTTACTATGATATTTCAAACAGTATATGAGATATTAGTAAGTTTATGAATATTTCATTCGGGCTATTTCACTGCCGCTCATGTTTAGTGTGAAGCACTTTACATACAATCCATTTTCCCAAGATTGGTGATAGATAGCAATATCTTTCAAGTTGTAAGGTAGCAGTATTTTTGCACCTTACTGTAATATAATAATTGTTGCAAATACGGGTTAGATATCGCTTACTATGTTATTTATCAGGCACTCAGCCTATTGAAATTAATATAGGGAGTATCAGACGGCAGAAGATGCGTATTAACTTTAAGAAATTCGCATGTTACATGAAGTCGGGGTTCAGGTGATATTTTCACGGAGTTTGGCTGGAGCGGAAGAGCGGCACTGGTCAAAGGCAGGGCAGAGGGGTGCGGAAGTTTACAACCGACTATTACGAGTCTGCATGCGAAAGCGTCCCACTGGGAGAGATGCACCGCCGGAGCAGGTAAGCACCCATTGCGCGGACAACACAGGCAGGCCTTCGAGGGACGGCGCCTCGTTGGCGCTGGACGTTACGCCGACGCCACTATGTCGAGATGAGCTGGCGTCCAAGGGAGCCTTCCCACGAATCTTAACGTTTTCTGGGGCTTTCTAAGAAACGCGGTTAAGCTAGTGCAATGACCTTTTCCCGCGCGAGGGCGAACACGGTGACACGATTTGTGGGTTCAATTTTGAACAGAGTTTCAGTTTGTTCCAGAACATTCTAGGTGCAGTAAGGCGCAGAATGTTTTAATTGGCTGGAAGAAGCCAGGAAATAATAGGGGTAGCGAACTGTGCTGGTCTCGAGCCACGGGATTGGCCAGCTCGAAAAATAGCGTGGGGGTGCTGATTTTTGCAGAGGGAAGCTTTTGGAGCTGTTATCGAGAGAAGCGTCTTAGCTCCTGTAGCGAGCGGACGTCGTGCTTTCGGCTCTGCTGTAGGAGAGTAAATTCTTTTCAGTGTGCAGTGCATAACTTTGAATAAGTCTGCAGCTGCAACTGAAACTAGTATTCAGTTAGGGGTACTGTCATGTTTTACTGTTAGAGACAGACTGATTCCGCTAATTACGGTTGGGAATACTGTCTCACAGAAAGCAGACAGGAGCAGAGCAATTTCCTTGAGCCACGCTTTATTAAAGATGTTACTGGATTCCGCCTTTGGGCTGGTGAGTCCCGTCTTAACGAGTGTGAGACGATTGGAAAGAAGGCAGAATTAGCTTCTGAATAGGAGTTTACGAACAGCAAGCCTGTTTGCGAAAATAAATTCATTTTGTTGCAACTGAGGCTCCTCGACGACGCAGACGCCATCGGCAGCTTGCTGACCTGTCCACGATGCTGCATTTGGTAATGTGATGCTCAGTTTCGGCATTTAATCCCGTATTACGCACGCCTGTGATTACCAGAGCTCAGTTTTCCAGCCACGCTCTTATTCAGAATTTGTTAATTGCAGTAGGTTTGTCTGACGTATTTTACGCCGTCTGACAAGGGGAGAGAGTAGAAAATAACAAGTACAGATACGTTATCCGACCTTAAGAGTTAGATTTGGAATTTAAGGGCCATTGCCATTACTAGCTTAATTTTATCACTTATAAATGTGTGTCATTGTTCAGTTTGATGTTAGGAAGATTGTTGTTCAAATGTGTTCAATGCTATCCTTGTTTGTTTAGTAGTGATCAGTTCCCTGAACACTATTTAATTATTAAAATTAATCAAAATTAGTGAAGGGGCAGTTTTAACTAACAGGTTGGGTCTCATAATAGGCCTTCAGCCAGAGCCAACGACCCGATCCAGTAGGCAAAGTGAACAAGTAAAAGCATTCTTGTTAAAACCTCCCGACATTTGGCTGACCGGCCTAGGGTCCCTAATCTTCATTTAGTTGAAAGAAACCCCTTCCAAAGTCTAAAGAATAGTTCAATATGTTAGCTACATTTCACATGCAGCAACATATGACCTAACATGCAACAAACCAAAACTCGTAACGACCCCTATTTTTCACTGCGAACTTTTAGAATTTCTTACAGCAGTTTACCTACTATCGGAATATCACACTATATATGGCCATTAACGTAATGATTTGCAATTCATCATGAAGCTGACAAATGAAGCTACAACCTGTTTGAGAATCAATTTTTTTAATCGAATAGTTTCTTCACAATAGTTTGAGAAATGTTACAGATCGGGCAGCAGGCCGGTGACTTTGTTTGCTTTCGTGCATTAACTGGCGTTGTCTGAGAGTTCTTGCGCTGTAAGTTGTTTTTTGGCGAAAGAAGCAGATTTTAATGTGCTGTATCGCAGTGATCTGAGAAATACGAAAACATTTAAACTTGCAGCAGCACATCACTTACTCATCAAGGTGTAAACAGATTACGAATGTCTTTGACGAACTAGAACATGTTTGTGGTGAAAAAGGGCAGTCCTTCATTCTGTGTAGGGATAGGGGTTATTAAACTAACGACTGAGGGAAAGACACGACTATGATTTGTGAAAGTGCTCATTCTTGACATAAAAATAAACCGTAATTTCGTCACATATTTTGTTCCAAATTCACTGCAATTCTCGTTTCATCAGCTGTCGATGGTGCTTAAATATTAGGCTATTTCAACGAAAAATCTGTAGTTTCTTTAATATCAAGCTAGTTATGGAAGTTTCGCTAGTTATGGAAGTTTATCACAAGGCGAAAAACTCTCCTCTTTGCGCATTATCATTTGCCAAAATCTTGTTTCTAGGTTCGAAACTGTGTATGAGATGCGAGGAATCTTGAATATTTCATTCTGGTTTTTTCAGTGCCATGCAAGTTTGGGACCAAGCGCTTTACATACAACCCATTTTCTGGAGATTAGTAATAGACAACAATATCCCTCCAAGTTTAAAGAATAATTTAATATGTTAGATTCATTTCATATGCAACAACATATGGCCTAACATGCAACAAACGAAAATTCGAGCGATCCATACTTTTCACGGCGAACTTCAAGAATTCCTTACAGTAGTTTACCTAATATCGATATATCACAATAGGTATGATCGTTAACGAAATGACAGAGAGCTTATCATGAACTGGATAAATGAAGCTATAAGATGTGAGAGAACCAAATTTCTTCCCGATATACTATCTTTACAATCGTTTGAGAAAGATCACAGATTTGTAAGCGAGCACGTGACATTGTTTGCTTTCGAGGTTTTTTTTCAGTTTATTGGCTTTCAGGACGTGCCCATACTGCCACCTCAAGAGTGGAATGTCAATTGTGACTATACGAACATAAGGACAACAGAACACCCAGTCTCCAAGCAGAGAAAAGTCACTGACCCAGCCATGAATCGAACCCGGATCCCTTTGGTTAGCAATCTGCACTGACTTCACAGCTACCAAGGTGGACATCTCGAGGGCTGTCTGAGAGTTCCTACCCTATATGTGGGAAGTCAGAGGCCAAACAGGGTTCCTGATCGGCCACCACAGGTAGCAGCAGGGAATTTTTATTATGCATGGCTCTGCACACAATGCCTGGTTTACGACTCCACAGACCATCGCCCCAGCCCATGCCTCAGCTGGCACCACAGCAGGTAGCACAGCACTGTTCTGCTGGTCTGCTGGAGACCTGTCTGGATGAGGCACTGCCCTGTCTGCCTTGTGTGGCTGTGGACCTGTCCGGCAAGATTTACTAAGGGATGGGCTCGACGCCAATTGCTTTCAACTTCCAACAAGCTGTTTCTATGAGCTAAGAATCATAAAAATATCTCATACTTTTAGCGCCCTACCAGGCTCCATCAACATCTGCTCAGGCTGTTAACTTTCTAGAGTCTTGCTCAAGGTGTGTCAGGTTATAATGAAATCTTTAATAATTTTCTGTATGCGAAAAATTAGGTGAGAGAGTGTGAGAGAGTAACTTGTCCTCTCTCATTGCTACATTAGCAGTTTTGCAGAGGTTTGAAATTCTGCCTGTTGGTAGTGCCTCTTTGAACATGTTTGTAAGAAAAGGTGTGGCTTATGGTACTGTTTGTTTTAACGTTTCTGTCTGGGCCAGTTGCTTTTCGGTTTTTAAGCCTGCTGATTGCCATCGCGAGTTCTTCTTGTGAGAATGGTACGGTTACACTGTCTTTGACGTATGGATGCCTCATCCTGTATCTTAGGTGTCGCTCCTCTTGTTTGGGTTCGTCATCTGAGAGGAGTCTGTTCAGGAGATATTCTGCTGTGCTTCTCCTCCGATAAGCCGTTGTTTCATCGGCTTGTTTTCGTGTTGACAGAACTGTCGGTGTCTCAACTCGTTCTGTTTCTATATTGAATGGTTGTCCCCAGATGTCGTTTCGTAATTGGGTTTTGACGAAATTGGTCAGTAGTCTTGCCTTGTTGTCTTTAGTTGTTTTTGGTATTTCGTCACGATGCAGGTCGAGTCTCATCTGTCTTTCAGGAGCCGTCTTTGGTTGTTGGTAGCACTCTCTCTTGTGCCGTGAATCCTTCCTTAATCCTGCCAGTTCTGTCAACAACTGTTATTTCTGTTCTCAGCCAGTTTTGCCCGTGGTATAGCTGCTTCCTGTGCTCTTTGTAGGACTTCTGTCAGAACATGCGCTTCAAAATCAGTACTGCCTTGAAAAGTGTGTAGTGACGATACCTCAACAATGTCTCGAACTTTTTGCCAGTCGGCCCTTCCTATGAGTAGATGCTGCTGTTCCTGGTACATGCTACGTGGATTGACATATCTGTCTGTAATTATGAGGACTGCATTGTTGTCACTGTAAGTGGCTCTGTCTAATACCCTCCATGTGTTGACCAGTGAAAGAGGTTTTGCGTTCTCTAGAGAAAAATCTATAAACGTAAACATGGTCTGTAGCAGGTTATAATGCGATGTTTATGTAATCGTGCGATTAGCTAATTTCGACTAAGCGTCATTGACAAGCAGCTGTAAAGCCAACATGGAAAAGCACCACATTGTCTGTATATATCGCCACGTGTAAATAATACTTTACACACTTCACATTAAGATAAACGTTACTACACGAATTTTTACTTACATTTGTAACATCTGTATTTCATGTCATTCTTAAATCACTCTTAATTATAAGTAAAAGTAGCCATATTTCGTCATCTCACGAAAAGTTTCACACTACAGAGTCACCTTTTAAGATAGTATTCTGAACTATGTACAACGACATGGTAACTGACGGCAGCTGGTAATTTGTTGTCAGAGATACATATTCATAAAAATGGTTCAAATGGCTCTGAGCACTATGGGACTTAACATCTGAAGTCATCAGTCCCCTAGAACTTAGAACTACTTAAACGTAACTAACCTAAGGACAACACACACATCCATGCCCGAGGCAGGATTCGAACCTGCGATTGTAGCAGTCGCGCGGTTCCAGACTGAAGCGCCTATAACCGCTCGGCCACAACGACATATTCATAAAAAGACTTTAAGGTTCTCGATAGCACATATCATAGGCACGTTACATATATTGCTGGCGTGCCAGGCTTAGCTGATGTCATGTACAAAAACAGTCAGCGACCAAAGGATACATTAAGGGCACACAAATGGACATAACGTATACAGTACATGGCATATCACCAGACAAACTACATTATTTTAAACATATGTTAACAAAAATATATATGAAGTACGTACAAAATTCCACAAATAATTGAAATAGAATACTCCACGAACTGCTGGTGTGTCAGGTATAACGACTGCCTTACATCATAAGTCATCAGTGTCTGAAAGCTATTCCTAGGCACATAGAAGCCAGACCTGACTATTTGTACAGAAAGGTAACACACATAATTTTTTATTCTGAAGTAACAACCAATATGCAATGCTTGAAAAGGTGGCAGTCAAAAGTCACCTGCGTCATAAAATGTATCAACCAAAACTGGGAACATCAAGTACTTCATGACTTACGGTGTATGATAATAGGATAATATAATACATATTAAAATGGGATGGGTTCAATATAAAGAGAAATGACATGCGAATAACTTTAAAAAGAGGAGAAAGGAAGCCTCAAAGCAGGAAGAGTTACGAGGCCACATAAAGTAAGCATAACTCCATAATATAAAATGCGTAAAAATCAATATCATACTCCTAAAGGAAGAGCACTTTGTTACACTGTGTAGTCAAAATTCACTACATCGTACATTGTTGTACATGTTTCTATTTCAAAACAACATTCTTCCAATCATATTCATGCCTCTAATATTGAGCAAATACATGGTAACACATCACATTCTGTGAGGAAAGATATGTGGTGACCAATAGCAGAATTAAGAGGGGAACAGGTATAAAATATTGTATGACACAGATCAAGTAAACAGACGATCTGATACTTATTAAGAATAAAAAAGGTGTCAACAATTGTAGAATGTAGGGAGGGGTGGCAAACACATAACAGTTGCAACAAGAAGTGCAGGAGCCACCGCGGGGTACACAACACAACAATTATATTGTTGTCACGATATAAATTCCGTTATTAAACTGTAAAATACCTACAAAAACATTTTGGTCATTTCAATAAAAATACATCATATCGAAAAATGACGTGAGAAAATAACGGCAAAAATAAGAAATTGTGAAACTAGTAAGGTTATGAGGCCAAGTAAAATTGGGCCTAACATTGAGATATAAACCGTAGTTCTAAAGCAGAGCAGTTTGTGACGATACATATTCAACATTACTATATCACACATTATTGGATACGTAAAGGTGCCAAAACATTGTTCTCGCTATTATATACATGCCTCTAATATTGACAAATACATAGAAACGCATCACATACTTCGAGGAGAGGTATATGGTAAGCAACAGCAGAACTAAGGAAGGAATTAGTATAAATTATTGTATGCGCACCGAGTAACAGATGAACTATTTATTAATAATAAACACGGTTTCAATAGATACAAATGTAGGGAGGGGCAGGAAACAAATAATACTTGCGATATGAAGTGAAGGAGCCATTGCTGTTCATACAGTGTAACAGAGACATTACAAGTATACTGTTGTCTCGATGTAACATACGTTATAAGCTTACAACAACTGTAAAAACCCTTTGGTAGCTGATCACTGTAAATCTAAATTGTCAAAGACAAGAGCCGTTAAGTCCCATAGTGCTCAGAGCCATTTGAACAAGAACCGTTAAAAATGAAAAAGATTACGCACGGCAAAGACAGGCAGCAAAGGGTCGGAGGTTGCATTAAAATGAAAAAGCAACATCGAAATACAATGCACAGAGCCTAACATAACACCTTTTTAAAATTCTGCAGGAAAATCCTGCTTTTCAACTCAGTTTGTTCATTTAGCACACATTCTGGTCGCTTAATAAAACCGATATAAATTTCCATTTCTTCATATACATTCATTAATATACCTTTACTAGTAACATTTAAAACTTCTACTGTATTAGGGCCGTTCGCAGTATATTTGTTAGCAGTAAGTGATTGCTGAACGAAGATTTGTTACTGGTACTAATATTCCTATGTTCCCTCAGTATAGTTCCAAAATTTCTCTCCGTTTTTCCCATGTAATTTTTTCAGTCATCACAACTGACATTATAGATCCTAGATTGCTTCATTACGTCAGCGTTGTGGGTATCATGGCGTAGAATCTGTCAATTTGATATTGTGTGCGAAAACTTGTCTGTACCTTCGTATGACGGAAAGCCTTAGCTGTCTCATCAGAAACGCGTCCATAGTATAGCAACGTAGCGTAGTTGACTTTTTCGTTAGGCTCTTCCTTTGTTTGTGTTATATTACCTACATTATTTTCTGAAGAGGTGTTCAGTCTTTTAATGTGCATAGCTGAAACCATTCTACTATCATAACCGTTTCTACAAGTTATTTCCTTAACATGTCTAATTTTTTACTCACTTCCTTATTATCAGGAGGAATGTTTGACAGCTACTTATCATTGCTTGAAAAAAGGTACGTTTATGTAAAACAGGATGACATGAGTCGTTATGGATGATGGTATCGGTTGTCGTTGGCTCACGATGGATGCCAAACTTATGTGTATACCCCTTAAGTTTATTATTTTCAAATCTAGAAAACTAATAGTTTTATCTTAATGTGAGGTGTGTAAAGTTTATTTATACATGGCGATGTATGCAGACAATGTACTGCTTTTCCACGTCGGTTTTACAGGTGCATGACAAATACGCTTAGTCAAAATTAGTTAATCGTACAATTAAATAAGCATCGCATTACAGCCTACTACGGACTATATTTACATTTATTAAGCATCTGGAGGTTGTGGATCCCCACAATTTTATGAAATATCTATGTTATTTACGCCACCGGCGTCTCTGTGGTAGGTAGGTGGCTGTCCCTCCCTATTCACTATGAAGAGGTTGTATTCATTTACCGTTAAGTAATAGTTTTCCTCTGTCGTCAGGTCTGAGTTCCACATGGGGGATTTTGCTTTTGATATCGGTTAGAATGAGCAGTCTTTTTCTTTCTGAATGTCGTTCTATGTCCTTTATTTCGCCTAAGAAGGGTTCTGTATCATACGAGTATGAGCGTATTAAACGACATGAGCTATATAAATTCTGTCCGTCTGTTATTTCTGCTGTGGCGATGTGTTCAGAGCAAAACTGGGTTTTTTGTGTTACTGTGGGGTTTTTATTAATGCTTTCACATTTGGTGTTTCTGCTATTGTGATGTAACGTAAGGAGAGCCCTGGAATCTTCCCGCCTCGCAGAAAGAGTTCCTGAAGGCAGGCGATGTCTGCTTTTGTTTCATCTAAGAGCCTACCTAATTCCGTATTTACAAGGGTACAATCCTGGCATTTTAGTTGCATTACCTTCAGAGTCTCTAGTGAAGGAAAAACACTTTCTGGTTTCCTTAAAATCCAAAAGCACATGTCCGTGTGCCCTCACGAAGTTCTTGTATACTTTCCCTAGGTTTAGGCCCTCTCCCCTTCGCGCACATGCCTCCCCTAAAAGCTTGCATAGTTCTTTGCGGTTCTTTGGGAGATTTTAAACCTTTAGGATCATCATGTTAGTTGTTCTGTAATTGGGAAGCAGATTTTATTCCTGTTTTCATGCTTAGCAGGACCCCTTTGGTCGTCATCGGCTGCACCCTTACAGCACAGGCGTACATCGATGACGTTCTACGCCCCATTTTGTTGCCCTTCATGGCAAGCCATCGTGGGCTTATATATCAGCAAGACAATGCCCTCCCTCACACGTCGAGTGTTTCTACTGGTTGTCTTCATACTTACCAAACCCTGCCTTGGCCAGCAAGTTCGCCAGCTCTCTCCCCAACTGAGAACGGTTGGGGCGTTATGGGCAGGGCCATCCAACCAACTGTGGGTTTTGACGATCTAACGCGCCAGTTGGGCACAATCTGCCACGATATCCCTTAGGAGGGCATCCAACAACTATATCAATCAATGCCCAGCCGAATAACTGCCTGCATAAGGGCCAGAGATAAACCACCGTGTTATTGACCTCAATTTGTTAAGCTCCTTCTCTTGATCAAGTCACCCAACTTTGGTGAAATTTGTAATCATTTGTTTGTACGTACAGGAACATCAAATCTGCCGATGTCCGTCCCATTTGGATAATTTCCTCATGGTGCACAGTATTTTTAATTTTTTTTATTTTTTTATTACTCAAGGAGTATTTTATTTGAAGCTGATTTGAAAGCTTGTAATTAACAATGTTAACTTTAGTAACTTCAAACTGAATTAATACTGAATAATTAAATTTCGAAATAAATATAATACATAATAAGTAACCAAGTTCCTCGACAAATAACGAAACCTTAATCTCTTATGCCAGATTCATATTCGAACACACGCTCTGGATATGACCGTACAGACCACCTCATCAGTATCGTTAAAACTATACGAAATGTACAGAATTAAAATTTCAACTTTATTGGATCATGTTGTGAATTGGACGCCCATATCAAGCGGTCAAGTACATGCTGAAAGGAGGGCTATTGACTAGTTTCAGTACAGATCCTCTCTTCTGCAGAAAGAGTGTTGTGGTGTAGCCTACTTTTTAAGGGACATTAGCGTACATTTTTAGAATGCTGGAAACTTGGTGTCCAAAAATCTCCACTTTTCCTCGAGTTTCAACATCTAAAACATTGCTTCATTCGTTGAAAATGGCCTTCGAAAACAGATATTTGCTCGACAGCTTTTCAAATGAAGAAAAGAGATGCTAACAGAATATGTTAATGACGACAAGTGCTGACTTACGTCATCTGTAATGAGCGTTTTCCACTACTTGCGTCAAGCGTCATTGTCAAGTGTGGAAACAGCGAAACGACCTCAACTTTTATGCATTGGTGATGCTCCAGTTTGGGAAAAAACCACACACTAGTTTTTTTAGTGTCAAAATATACACCGTATTTTCTTGGAAGCGGAAATTACCGTTTACTTATCTAAAGATATCCACAAGGTTTTCTAGTTTGCGAACGTGCCCATTATCAGTTATGACGGCTCGGTCGGTGGACGGGCAAGCGACGGCACGACAGACGTGGCTTGGCTACAACTCGGCCGCACTGCTGGGTGCGAAGTACTCTATACTGAGCGAGTGGCCGCCAGTTCAGGTAAGCTGAGCTCTTTGGCGACTTCGCTCAAATACCGTTGTGCGTACAGTCGTTTCACAAGCTACGGCTTTCGCCGCATCGCATCACGCGTTAATGATTGCATTTGGAACTTTTGGGTGATTATATGTTACTTATCCGGTAATTATTAATTATATAAAATGAAGCTGGATCTGAAAAAGGTTGCACAAACATCCAATCATATCTTGTAAAGATTTCAAAGGGGTACAAACGTTGACAATTTGTTTTAAATATGCAAAAACCTAAAACTGCATTTCACAAAAGAAAACCGAAAAGTACTTTCCTAACATGAAAACCCTCCGCTCTCCTTCCCCCGATTCCTTAAAGAATCTAAATTCATGTAAAGAACAGCTTCACACGTCCAATTACTTCGCAAATGAATGAATAGGTTGAATATTTGACGTTAATGAGAAGACATTTCAATTTTTACGTCATCATATCTCCTGAACTGTTGGTCGGATAATGGTACAGTCTTGCATATGGATTGAATGGTATATGTGGATACTATCTGCAAAATGTGTTGTGAATAGAGTTAGCGGCAAGTAAGTAATAAATTTAAACTTCATGCCTGATGCTGAAGTTTTACTAAATGAACATCGCAAATGCAGTAAGCGATAAACTTTTATCTTTTCATTATTTTGTTATTAACTTTTACTTAGGGTGCTTTTCAGGATAGGGGAAGAGAACTCACCGGACTACACCCACTCCTTAACGTGAGCAAGAACTGAAACTATGGTAATTCTTTAAATAGAATACAAAATTATTTTAAAAATTTGAGGCAACCTGGGAAATTCACGTTTACGATACCCGCTGCTTGTACCAAGTTAAATTGATGATATCCATGTCTTCTGGTACTTCACTTTTTCTTTGTCAAGCACTGTGTTTAAAGAATGTTGCCTGACAAGTTTTCTTCCGTGTCCTGTAAATTATTCTACGTGAAAATCAACTAAGGGAGGAGGGGAGCGGTCTAGAGTCACTTGCCAAACCTGAAGACGAATATGCAAAGTGAAGCTTCATTACCAAGTACTTTCTTAGACCACTTCTGAAGAAATTTGATGTTTTTATGTTAAGTCTCATTTTTTTATACAGCATAAAATACAGAGGAATTTTGTAATGACGACCCTAAGGTCGTGAAATAAGATGAGGATTTTTTAAAAAATGTCTGTATTAAGACAGTTTTGAAGCTAGAATTACGAAATTTGGTACATGGTTTCTCGGTCACAAAAAGATACGTTATTCAGAATTTTTGGAAATTCAACACAAAAAGCGGTGAAAATTAATTATTGAAGAAGTACTAAAACGCTTTAAAGCTTCGTTTCTGAAAACTTGTATTTGACTTCCTAGTTAGAGATAAAAACATATATGTTTCAGTGTTTTTAGAAATTCAACCCCTAAGGTGGTGAAACATAGGATACAAATTTTTATGAAAATATTTCGTTATATCGGTTAGAAATAAAGAACTGTCTTCTTTTTAATCGGGCCCACAGCATAGAATACGTCATAAGATAATATTTTGTAATGAATAATTCCAAGTAAGCTGCTAATGGTTTAATTAGTTAGCTTTATTTTTTACTACAAGATTATTTGGGCTATAGCACCGTTCTCAAGTAAACCTGTAGATGTTCCATTTGGCGAGTATACATTTATAAAAAATGTACAGAAAGGTCAGTTTGCATACATTCTTATATGTAGTTGGAATAGATGCCCATATTGCATAATTGAGTAAACTGTCAAGTGTATTTGTTGATAGGTCGCTATAACCAAAGTTTTGTTTGTATGGAATATTTTTGAGAAATACTTTTGACAGCTGGAATGACAGTTTATTCTCTTAGATTGTTTATGTTTACAGAACAATCTTCGCTAGCCAGGAATGTTAGTTGCATTTCATTACTATTATAATTTTGTTATCATTTGTATCTATGGCATCTTTCGTTTTCTATCTACTCTGAATTTTATCTGTTTTCGTTTTCCAAAACGTTACTAAAATGTTCTGGGTAAGTTATGTGTTTGAGATAGATTTGTTCATTAATGATATAGTTTGGATAATTTTTTGTCCATGTATATATTTATAATTCTCTGAATATGTCCATGGTATGTCCTTTCGTTTTCTATGTAAAACCTGTAACGTATTTTTGATATGTTCTGCTGCTTGGTTTTGGCTTTTGAGCTGCTGGTAAAAGCTTGATTGATTGCTGTCGCAATTTCTTGTGTGTTCTTTGAATCTAATGATAAAATTTCTTCCTGTTTGACCGTTATAGGATTTTTCGCGGAGCGATTTCATCTCAAATCATACAGATCAAGATACCATAGATACAAATGATAACACCATTATAATAGCAATGAAACGCAACTCACATCACTGACTAGCAAAGACTGCACTGTAAACACAAAGCACATACGAAAATAAGCTGTCATTCTAGCTGTCAAAAGTGTTTCGCAAAAATATTCTATACGAACAAAACTTTGATTATAAAAATCTGTCAACAAACAGACAGTCGAGAGTTTAATCACTGATGCAATATGGGCATCTGTTCCAACTAGATGTGAGCATGAATGTGAACTAACCTTTCTGTACGACTTTTATAAATGTAAGTGTACTCACCAAATGTAACATCTACAGGTTTACTTGACAATGGCGTTAAAGCCGAAATAAGCTTGTAGTAAAGAAGGATCACTAATAAATCATTAGCGGCTTACCTGGAATTAGTCATTACAAAAAGTAATAAAGTGTTATGGGATGAAAATTTCCACGGAAATCACCACAAGAACTCAAAATCCGGGATTAAAAACCCTCCGATTCCAGCTATCAGAACTGTCTTTTGGCCAGAAGTACACTCCTGGAAATGGAAAAAAGAACACATTGACACCGATGTGTCAGACCCACCATACTTGCTCCGGACACTGCGAGAGGGCTGTACAAGCAATGTTCACACGCACAGCACAGCGGACACACCAGGAACCCCGGTGTTGGCCGTCGAATGGCGCTAGCTGCGCAGCATTTGTGCACCGCCGACGTCAGTGTCAGCCAGTTTGCCGTGGCATACGGAGCTCCATCGCAGTCTTTAACACTGGTAGCATGCCGCGACAGCGTGGACGTGAACCGTATGTGCAGTTGACGGACTTTGAGCGAGGGCGTATAGTGGGCATGCGGGAGGCCGGGTGGACGTACCGCCGAATTGCTCAACACGTGGGGCGTGAGGTCTCCACAGTACATCGATGTTGTCGCTAGTGGTCGGCGGAAGGTGCACGTGCCCGTCGACCTGGGACCGGACCGCAGCGACGCACGGATGCACGCCAAGACCGTAGGATCCTACGCAGTGCCGTAGGGGACCGCACCGCCACTTCCCAGCAAATTAGGGACACTGTTGCTCCTGGGGTATCGGCGAGGACCATTCGCAACCGTCTCCATGAAGCTGGGCTACGGTCCCGCACACCGTTAGGCCGTCTTCCGCTCACGCCCCAACATCGTGCAGCCCGCCTCCAGTGGTGTCGCGACAGGCGTGAATGGAGGGATGAATGGAGACGTGTCGTCTTCAGCGATGAGAGTCGCTTCTGCCTTGGTGCCAATGATGGTCGTATGCGTGTTTGGCGCCGTGCAGGTGAGCGCCACAATCAGGACTGCATACGACCGAGGCACACAGGGCCAACACCCGGCATCATGGTGTGGGGAGCGATCTCCTACACTGGCCGTACACCACTGGTGATCGTCGAGGGGACACTGAATAGTGCACGGTACATCCAAACCGTCATCGAACCCATCGTTCTACCATTCCTAGACCGGCAAGGGAACTTGCTGTTCCAACAGGACAATGCACGTCCGCATGTATCCCGTGCCACCCAACGTGCTCTAGAAGGTGTAAGTCAACTACCATGGCCAGCAAGATCTCCGGATCTGTCCCCCATTGAGCATGTTTGGGACTGGATGAAGCGTCGTCTCACGCGGTCTGCACGTCCAGCACGAACGCTGGTCCAACTGAGGCGCCAGGTGGAAATGGAATGGCAAGCCGTTCCACAGGACTACATCCAGCATCTCTACGATCGTCTCCATGGGAGAATAGCAGCCTGCATTGCTGCGAAAGGTGGATATACACTGTACTAGTGCCGACATTGTGCATGCTCTGTTGCCTGTGTCTATGTGCCTGTGGTTCTGTCAGTGTGATCATGTGATGTATCTGACCCCAGGAATGTGTCAATAAAGTTTCCCCTTCCTGGGACAATGAATTCACGGTGTTCTTATTTCAATTTCCAGGAGTGTATATTCGGAAGAGACTATGCCTGAATTAAGTCATACAGTCTATGGGAGTGAAGCAGTGAGGGCCAAGGTAGACATCGTGTAGGTTTGATCGTAAGTAAAGCAGACAACAGATTTCGGTTCGTTGGTAGAACGCCGGGGAAATGCTGTCTACATAGGAGATTTCTTACAAAAAATATCCTGTGAACCATACTGGAATATTGCTCAAGTTCAAAAAGGCTCTGAGCACTATGGGACTTAATTTCGGAGGTCATTAGTCCCCTAGAACTTAGAACTACTTAAACCTAACTCACACATCCATGCCCGAGGCAGGATTCGAACCTGCGACCATATCGGTCGCGCGGTTCCAGACTGTAGCGGCTAGAACCGCTCGGCCACCCCGGCCGGCATTGCTCAAGTCTGTGGGACCCGAATGAGGTATGACTAACAGGGGATAATGAACATATACCATTAAATGCTCAGGTGTGGCGATATCTGTTTTATGTAAAGATAATTTCTGGAGTACCCCGACAGTGCGTTCTAGGATCGTTCCCGTTTATAGTGTTTATAAATGATGTAGTTGATTACGCAGGAGCTGTGCGACATTTTCCGCGGACGATTCTGTTGTGTGTAGGAAGCTTCGAACACTAGAGAGTGCTGCGTAATGATGCAAGACCTGCAGAGGATGGATAGTAATTAGTGTAGGAACAGGACTTGACTCTAGACACAAACAACGATAGTGTTCGACAATGTTCCTGGCAGGATTAGATGTACCTCTCGCCATGTGAGGGTAAGTGCAGCATTGGTGAATATGATCGTTGAAGTGGTCCTGGCAATATGGTGGGAGGAGGCATAATGTTGCGTGGGCTTACTGACCCCCAAATCTTGGAACACGATAAACTCACCAGTCAACGTAATTACAACATTGTTGTCCTTCCAGCTCTGGGAACGAGAGCACATTCGGCGAATAGACTAACCCGCCCACTTCCCTAACTTAAATCCCATCGAGCACATGTGGGTTGGGGAGACATACAGCAGCACATCCACATGCCTAAGTGACCATCCAGCTATAATGTCAAACGCGTTGGTGGAGTAATGGAACGCCCTACGTCAAGAACTCCTCACCATCCTTGTGGCCAGCATGTCGTCAGTAGTCATCACACAGCCTATTAACACTTTGCCATCTGGTGACACCGCAGTGGTGTCATGCGCGAAATAGCGGTCAACGACCGGCGGCGACACCACAGTGGTGTCGTGTGCATAGTATCGCTCAGTGGCCAGCGACACCACAGTGGTGTCGTGTGCATAGTATTGCTCAGTGGCCAGTGACACCATAGTGGTGTCGTGTGCATAGTATCGCTCAGTGGCCGGCGACACCACAGTGGTGTCATGTGCATAGTATCGCGTAGTGGCCAGCGACACCACAGTGGTGTCGTGTGCATAGTATTGCTCAGTGGCCAGCGACACCATATTGGTGTCGTGTGCATAGTATCGCTCAGTGGGCGGCGACACCACAGTGGTGTCGTGTGCGTAGTATCGCTCAGTGGCCAGCGACACCACAGTGGTGTTGTGTGCATAGTATTGCTCAGTGGCCAGCGACACCATAGTGGTGTCGTGTGCATAGTATCGCGCAGTGGCCAGCAACAGCACTTTAGTATCGTTTTCATTCTGATGGTGTTTTGTTTAGGTAACAATAAGCTACACACGTCAACAAGTTTTTTGTTTTTATAAGTATTTGTGCCCTTTCATCATGGCAGACGAAAGAGACAATAGGATTATTTACAATGATGCAAGGACGTCGTCTTGTGAGACGTTCCGGACGACTTCACCGATTGGGAAGAAGACAGTGGATATCAAAAAAATGAAAGTGAAGCAGAATCGTCGGAAGATAGTGAAATACGTCTAAGAAGAATTCGGCGAACGCTATGGTTGCCAACTGATACGGGTGAATCAGACGAAGAAGACTATGATTTACTGAGAACCAATAATAAATTTGAAGGATCTCCAGGTCCAAACCATATTTCCCAAAGATACACAGAGCGTCGAGGACATCGTATAATTGTATATTGGGAACGATCTACTTGAATATTTTAGCAATGAAACCAACAAGTATTACAGTCAAAATTGCAATAGAAGGAAACTGGATAAAAAAATGCCAAATTTGTCGACGTTACGGGACCAGAACATAGAAAATGGTTTGGGCTTGCTATCCTTATGGGAATTGTAAAGAAATCAAGGATCGATGATTACTGGTCGACGAATCCCTTGATAGACACACCGATATTTCGCAAAACGATGTCCCGTAACCGATTCAGAGAAATATTACCATTTTTAAATTTTTCCGACAGCAACAATAAACCGCTTTTCAAAGTGCAATTCGTAATTGATTATTTTTCCAAAAAGTTTAAAGAAACGTTTAATCTAAGTCAAAACATCTCAACTGGCGAAGGAATGATACCGTAGCGTGGACAATTAAATTTTAAAGTTTACAGTCCGTTGAAAATTACGAAATATGGCATTCTCATTTGGATGCTGTGTGATTCGGGTACGGGATACATTTCCTTACTCAAGATATATTCCGGTGCTGGACAACCTTTAGCAAAAACAGTGATGAACTATTGACACCTTCTTATGGAAAGTGGCATCACCTCTACACGGATAATTTTTATAACAGTGTAGAACTTGCAGAGAAGTAACTTGAAAAGAAAATTCGAGTTTGTGGAACGATACGGCAAAATAGAGGATTTCCGGTAAAATTAAATAGCGCAAAAGTCAATGTGTTTGAATCTTGTCATCAACGGAAAGGTGACAAGCGGCCAGCGACAAGCCTAGTAATCCTAATTAGCGCTGCCGGCGCCAAGCGAATAAATTTGTACGAGACGTGCGGACGGCAAAGTGTTAAATACTATTTCTCGCCTTTTGTAAGTCTAGGGAATCACCACAAATCGCGGTGACTTCAGTTTAATTACTACCTTTGAATAAAAGTGTCTTTTCTGTTCGCCTCATGGGTATTGCTTTCTGCTATCTTCTACACTGTACAGTAGAAGTTCTTCCCGTATATAGTTCAAATGGTTCAAATGGCTCTGAGCACCATGGGACTTAACATCTATGGTCATCAGTCCCCTAGAACTTAGAACTACTTAAACGTAACTAACCTAAGGACATCACACAACACCCAGTCATCACGAGGCAGAGAAAATCCCTGACTCCGCCGGGAATCGAACCCGGGAACCCGGGTGTGGGAAGTGAGAACGCTACCGCACGACCACGAGCTGCGGACCCAAATGTCATCGAGCTGTGTTACCTCCTACTGACAAAGCAAGCCAAAGGTACTTTTGTCCTTATGTTCTGCACATCAGTGAACCTAGGACTAGCCATCTGGATCGACCTACAGGGGGCAGCCATCGAGTTTTTATAATCACCTCAAAAAATAAAATTTACGCCTTTTTTCAGTTGCTTAATTGCAGTCTTGGGATATGTTGAAACTCCAAATGCACAGTATCTTAGCAAACCGTTAGAGGAGGTAAATCAAGAACGTGCAGCCCACTGACAATGCTGCGCCTATTTCATTGTGTTCCAGGACACCAGGCATGCATCTAAAAGAAACACATAATTCTGTTTTTTGGAGGTGGTTATTAAAACTCGATAGCTGCTCCTCGTAAAGTTAAATGACCACATAAAACAAACAGCACGAAAAGCAGATCCAGATTGAAATTCATTGCGAGTATGCTAAGGTAATGTAATACATCCACGAAGAAAGTGGCTTACAAAACAGTCGTTTGACCGATTCCAGAGTACCCTCATCAGCGCGGTATTCTCAGGTAATACTCACTTCAGTGCGGTAACTGTAACCTCCTCCACCTGTCCACTGCGCTTCCTCCTGCTACTAGTCATCCGGCCGGCGCGCGTACATGATACCGCCGAAATGGTACTCTCTACCGCGAGAGCATTAACACCACACTTCCGCACACTACAAGCGCTGGAACCCGTCTCCCGCTCTCTCCGCGCGCTCTGCACAACAACCCCCTACCCAAAGATTTTACAACGCACAAGCACTATTCTCTTTGCTAGTCGATGCAAATAACAATTCCTTTGGCTTTTTCCAAGTTTCACAGTAAAACACAGATAAATACAATGAAACGTCAACAGACTTCTACCTCAATGTACACATATAGTAAAGAAATGTCCTTACGTATTAAAAGAAAGTATTTAAATTACAAATATTTACATACAATTTAAAAAAATTATATACCCGTAGCAGGTGCCATGCATCCTGCATTTTCGGTGTTACATAACGTCAGGTAAGCTCATGAGTCTGTATTAACAGACGAGGTCGAGAAGATCCAGCGAAGCGCAGCACTTTTCGTCATACGACTGTTAGTAAGCGCGAGAGCGTTATGGAGACGCCCGACAAAATCCAGTAGCAAACGCTACAAGAGGGGCGTTGAGCACCAAGGACAGGCTTACTGTTGAAATTCCGAGAGCTCACTTTCAAAGATGAGTTCGTCAAAATATTAATTTCTCGCATATACGTCTCGCGAAACGCCTACCACGAGAACATCAGAGAAACTAGTACTTGTATGGAGCCTTACCAACAGTCGTTCTTTCAAAGTGTCATTCGGGGGAGGGGGCGGGAAGATAGAGGTACCAGAATTACCTTTCTCCACAACACCGTCAGATGGCCTACGGAGTATAGGTGATCATATCTCAGATTTTCTCGGCTTGAGCCGCGTGGTAGCCGCGAGGTCTTGGGGCGTCCTGCCACGGTTGGCGCGGCTCCTCCCGTCAGAGGTTCGAGTCCTCCCTCGGGCACGGGTATGTGTGTTGTCCTTAGCGTAAGTTAGTTTACGTTAGATTAAGTAGTGTGTAAGCTTAGGGACGATGACTCAACAGTTTGGTCCCATAAGATCTTACCACAAATTTCCAAATTTCTCGGCGTGACTGGTTAATAGGGGGCTTCTGTTGTGGAGCCGAGTTCTTGTTTCCACTTTCTGTACAATATTTCGACGACCTAACCAGGCGTCTTTTTCGGGTGCTTCGAATTTTGCTGTTAAGTGTACTTGCTGTCTGGACTCCGACCAACAGAGAGCTATTGTTGGGCTCACGCCGCTGTTTATAGCCGAGTTTGAGGGACAGCATAATTAAGGAGATTATCGAAATGAAGATGTAAGAAAATCTAATAAACAGGGATGGATGTTTCAATTAAACTAACGCTAGGTGTCCGGTACTCAATTCATTAAAATCTCGGCGACTATCAGATCCATCAGAGTTGTAAAATGCTGACGGAGTTTGCGTTTCACGGAGTATCAGTGGAGGCTCTGTAAAACAAAAGAGCTTCAAAGGAAGCAGTGGACTTCTTGGCTCTAAATAACGACGTGACACCAACAGCAGCTCACAGTCTAGTTGGTCTCAAGACAGCGAGTACACATAATACACTAATAGCCATTAAAATTGCTACACCGCGAGATGACGTGCTACGGACGCGAAATTTAACCGACAAGAAGAAGATGCTGTGATATGCAAATGATTAGCTTTTCAGAGCATTCACGCAAGGTTGGCGCCGGTGGCGACACCTACAACGTGCTGACATGAGGAAAGTTTGCCACCGGTTTCTCATACACAAACAGCAGTTGACCGGCGTTGCCTGGTGAAACGTTGTTGTGATGCCTCATATATGGAGGAGAAATTCGTATCATCACGTTTCCGACTTTGATAAAGGTCGGATTGTAGCCTATCGCGATTGCGGTTTATCGTATCGCGACATTGCTGCTCGCGTTGGTCGAGATCCAGTCACTGTTAGCAGAATATGGAATCGGTGGGTTCAGGAGAGTAATATGGAACGCCGTGCTGGATCCCAGCGGCCTCCTATCACTAGCAGTCGAGATGACAGGCATCTTATCCGCAAGGCTGTAACGGTTGGCGCAGCCACGTCTCGATCCCTGAGTCAACAGATGCGGACGTTTGCAATACAACAACCATCTGCACGAACAGTTCGACGACGTTTGCAGCAGCATGGACTATCAGCTCGGAGACCATGGCTGCGGTTACCCTTGACGCTGCATCACAGACGAGAGCGCCTGCGATGGTGTACTCAACGACGAACCTGGCTGCACGAATGGCAAAACGTCATTTTTTCGGATGAATCCGGGTTCTGTTTACAGCATCATGATGGTCGCATCCGTGTTTGGCGACATCGCGGTGAACGCACATTGGAAGCGTGTATTCGTCATCGCCATAGTGGCGTATCACCCGACGTGATAGTATGGGGTGCCATTGGTTACACGTCTCGGTCACCTCTTGTTCGCATTGATGGCACTTTGTACTGTGGGCGTTACATTTCAGATGTGTTACGACCCGTGGCTCTCCCCTTCATTCGATCCCTGCGAAACCCTACATTTCAGCAGGATAATGCACGACAGCATGTTGCAGGTCCTGTATGGGCCTTTCTGGATACAGAAAATGTTCGACTGCTGCCCTGGCCAGCACATTCTCCAGATCTCTCACCAAATGAAAACATCTGGTCAATGGTGGCCGAGCAACTGGCTCGTCACAATACGCCAGTCACTACTCTTGATGAACTGTGGTATCGTGTTGAAGCTGCATGGGCAGCTGTACCTGTACACGCCATCCAAGCTCTGTTTGGCAATGCCCAGGCGTATCAAGGCCGTTATTACGGCCAGAGGTGGTTGTTCTGGATACTGATTTCTCAGGATCTATGTACTCAAATTGCGTGAAAATGTAATCACATGTCAGTTCTAGTATAATATATTTATCCAATGAATACCCATTTATCATCTGCATTTCTTCTTGGTGTAGCAATTTTAATGGCCAGTAGTGTAGCTTACCTCGTAGCATCTGAAGAGGATGGCTGGGTTGGTCGAAATACCATGCAGAACATGGAAACAACAACTCGGCTTCACACCCGGAAGCTCACTATTAACAGATGATCGCATAAATGTAGACTTTATGTTTACACGCACAGTCACGGAGAATCAATCGTTACACCTGAAAAAGTAATTTCCCAGTAAATAGCAGAGAAAGTGGCAGAAAATGTGTTAAATGTCACATCACCTGGACTATCAAACCTGATCATGTTGTTCTTATATTTCTCCTCTTGCGGTCGACATTCAGCCACCGTTGCTGAAGTTTCCTCAGGACTTTTGGTCACTTATCGACTCGTCTTAACTCAGATAAAATGACGATGTGGGCTGGCTGTAGTAGCCAAACATTTCACACTGGCTTTGCAGGGGGACACATACATTTTGAGCAAACGTGGCGAACGTTCTCTTCACTCGCATCGCGGTATCGCGACTCTTATAGATGTGTCTGTAGCAACTGAAGATCTGATAATCATTTGGAAGTAGTAGAGCGTTACTTTGATCAAAGCATCTGCGGCTATTGGCATTAAAGATTGATAAATGATCCCAGACCAGACAGAGTCACTCACCTGCTGATCTCCTTTCCTTTGAAGACGTAGACTGCCAAATTCTTCTCCTACTAGTAAGGTCGTGTAGATTTTATAGCATTAATAAAAGAGAACAGGTGACAGGTACAGTCAGTGAGAGCCCTTTCAAGAAGTTATTATCACAACACGTTATATTAAACTCCTGATATTCCGCAAAATTATATTTATTTGGCCACGAACCGACATCACACTCCTCATGCCACCTTCAGGTGATAGACAACCGAATGTCGTAAACACAGATAAATATGATATGCGACTTACACAGATATTATTTGTACAGAAAGATACTGAAATGGGAGTGTTGACAAAGTGTAACATTACATTTTTGTCCCACAGAAATAATTACGTAAACAAAAAAAGGCTGTGCAAACGAAGTTTTTATGTGGAGGTGCATTTAACAACAGATGAGATATAAAATGAATTTAAAGTCTGAATCTAGTATTTGTAACGAAAACTTAATTTAACAAAGGGGAAAATGGACACTGAGTATTTGTAAAGAAAACTTAATTTAACAAAGGGGAAAATGGACACTGAGTCATCGTTTAATACTAGGCTGGCATTCTGTGTCATCTGTTTGATGATTTCCAGTAGAGTCATCTTCCTGCTTTTAACAGAATGTAAAATTTCACATTCTACATTGTATGAACGATTTTCTGCTAAAAGATACTCAGCAAAATTTGAATCTTTCTTACTTAGTTTCCAGCTTCTCTAATGTTCACGTAGCCGAATCGCCTTAGCTCTGCCTGGCTGACCAATACACAGTTTTTTACGCTGTTTAGATGTGATAATTTCATGTACATAGCTCCATACCACGGGTTTCAATTTGTGTTCCTATTGGACAGAAATCTGATATGCCATTGGTGTTAAAAAATGAAGATCTATAGTTCTTTATAAGAGCCTGCTGTGGACTGACAGTTGGATATGAGAAACTTATTTTTCAGTCGTTTCATGAGTTGGATCACGCACCCCACGCTATGCTGCACAACGCTATAGTTTCCATTCATGGCATTATTTGGCTGGAATTACTATCTCTCGGTAATCCAACATTATATTGACAGCTTTCATCATACTGCCAATAAACGAGAAACATAACATCTTCTGGGGCCTCTAGTTGGCTGATCACATGCGTGGACACGGCCTAACGGCTCAGAAGATTTTACATTCAATAATAACCAGGAAAGCCCGAAAACTTAGAGAAATTTACATCTTCCTTTATTTCATTTCCAGGAGGACCAGTCGATGCGGACGATCCAAGTGGCAAGGAGTCGCAGGCATACAGCAGTGACTTTGCGGAACAGGCTTCTTTTCACGTGGAAATATGTTACTGGATGAAAAGCGTGTGACTGGTGAGCTTCGTGGGTAGGAAGTGTACTAGAAGGGAGTGAACTAGTGGAATGATACGTGGATACTATCATTGTGATCGGTAAATCGGCACACATTTTGGCTGCGATCGCCATCGTTCACTAGCGGGTTTGTGAAGACCGTTGTGTAACTCGTATTAATGTTCCTGGCCGCCTAGTACCGTGGCAGTGACATCAGCGACTCTTGGTGGTGGACAGTGATGTATGACTTGTGCATGGCCAGGAAACGCCCACGCACTGAAGGACTGCGATGGGCACTGGTGACGTCGGCAGCGTTGCTGGTCTGCTTCTGCGTGCACCGCACGTGGTACACACGGTCGGTCTTCTGGGAAGACGACGTGGCGGCGGCGAGCGCGCCTTACGCGTATCGCTTCTCCAGCAACAACCATCCTTTCCCTGGCGTCGCGCTGTCCGAGGTGAGCGTGAAGTGCTTACCACGTGGCGCCGCGACCGTGCGCGCTGGCGGCCGCCTGGGGAACCTCATCATGGAGTTCCTCTCCCTCTGGACGGCTGCGCGCCTCCACAACCTCACCGCCTTCGCCCCGCCGCAGCTGCGCGATCGCCTCCACGAGGTAGGACGCTTTGCGTTTGTTTTTCAGACAGATGGAGAGTAAATGGAGTGCATCCCACGGTCTAGAGGTATCGTCGTTCACTCTGTCCCGAAAATTCTGGAGTCCCGGATCTGACTCCAGCCACTGCAGCAGACCAACACTTGATCTCGTATTTTAAGGAGGGGAAAGTACACTTTAAAATATCAACCTCATGGATTCCCCCTATCCCCACCAAAGCCATCCACCCCCACCGTCCCGCCCAGCCTCCACAGGCCGTCCTTCTCCTTCAAGAGTCCCGCCGCCTCTACCGCTCTTTTCTACGCACTCGTGACTGGGATACACTTAACCGCCACCGGCAATTACAACGACACATCCGCAACCTGCTTACTGCGGAGAAACGCTGTGCCTGGCGCCAGACATGTACACAACTCAACACCACGCTCCCCATAAACTCTTCCAAGTATTGGTCTGTTTTCCACCGCCTTACTGGGAACCGCCCCACCCCTCAGTACCCTATCCTCCTTAATGGCCGTCCCTTTCCTGACAACCTCAGTAAGGCCAACCACTTTGCCTCTCACCTCTCGGATGTTTTTTCCATCCCAGATGATCCCCACTTTGATTATTCCCTCTTCCCTGACATCATGGACCGTACGAATACCTCTGTTCCTCCCCTTGCTCCTAGCTTCCAGTACTTGGACCACACACCACCATCTGAACTTAACACTCCCATCACTACAAAGGACATCAGCCTCACACTCCGCACTAAACGCAACACTGCTCCCGGCCACGACTACGTTACCTACCGCCACCTCAAACACTGCCCTCCCTCCTTCCTTTCAATCCTTGCCACCCTCTACAATGTCATCCTTGGCACTGGCTTCTATCCCGACCTGTGGAAAACCTCCCGCATCCTGATGTTCTCCAAACCCAACAAGCCTCCATCTGATGCCTCTTCCTATCGTCCTATCTGTGTCACATCGGTGTTCAGCAAGCTCTTGGATTCCATCCTTTCTCGGGGCATCAATCACCACCTCCACCAAAACCACCTCCTCCCAAACACCCAATGTGGCTTTCGACCTTCCTTCTCTGCTGATGACCAACTCCTCCGCCTCACTCATCTCCTCTCCCTCCAGCTTAACTCCTGTCGCTCCGCCATTTTTGTCTCCCTTGACCTCGAAAAGGCCTACGACCATGTCTGGCATCCCGGTCTCCTGTTTAAACTCCAAACCTACGCCCTTCCTATCAACTACATCCGTCTGGTGGCCTCCTTCCTCTCCCACCGCCCCTCCTATGTTACCATCCATAATGCCAATTCCCACACCTTCTACCCCTCTGCAGGTTTGCCCCAGGGCTCTGTCCTCTCCCCTCTCCTCTACCTCCTGTACACGGCAGATATGCCCCAACCCCCCACCCCCCTCCAGTACACCTCTTGCAATATGCTGATGACACCGCATTCCTCGCCCTCGCTCCTACCCTCCAACGGTGCCAACGCCTTCTCCAGAATCACCTTGACCTTTTTGCTGCATGGTGTAACCAGTGGCTCCTGAAACTCAACCCTTCCAAGACCCAGGCAATCATCGTAGGTCATACCACTCGCTCCTTCCAGCTCCTGGATTTCTCCCTTACTGTCTGTGCCTGTCCTGTCCGCCTCACCCCCACCCTCACCTACCTTGGCCTCACCATTGACCGTCCCCTCAGCTGGATCCCTCATCTCCGCTCCATTCAATCCAAAGCCCACAACTGCCTCCGACTCCTCAAACTCCTCTCTGGCCGGACATTGGGGTTGCACCCCTCTACCATCCTCCACACCTACAAATCCTTAATCCGTCCCATCCTCTATTATGCCAGTCCTGCCTGGATATCTGCCCCCCCCCCCCAATTCTATAAGTCCCTCCAGATCCTTAAGCGTCTTGCACTCCACCTCGCCTTCCATATACGCCTCCCGTCCCCCACGCGGATCCTCTATGATCTCATTCCTTTCCCCCATCTGCTCCTATTCCTCGAACATATCCGCATCCTCTACACCTCCCGCCGTCTTGAACCCCCTCACCCCCTGGTTGCTCCTCTCCTCTCCCATCCCCGCCCCCTGCCATGTCTTCACCGTTGTGTCCCCCCTACCCTCCATCTCTACACCCTACATCTCCTTTCCCAAGGTGGCTTCCATCAACTCCCCCTCCCAGATGATGCCCTCTCTCCCTCCATTTATCCCTCCTATCAACTCTGATCCTCACTCCCCCTCCTTTCCTCTGTCTTTTCCCTGGGCTCCCTCTTCCCCCCTTCCATCCTGTTTTCTCCCCACTAAACCTCTCCCTACCTCCCTTCTCACCCCCCCCCCGAGTCCTTTTGTATCCCCCTCCTCTGCCTACCCCACTCCCTGTCGCATCTGCCCAGCGCCCCCCACCCCTCTTATGGGGCCTCATCCTCCATCAGCTCCTTTCCCCGCTCCCCCTTTTTTATTTTCCCATCATCTGTCCAGTTTACCCCCACCTGCTCTCGGCTATGGTATGTCACATTTGCCAACTTTTTAGTGCAGTGTTCCAGTGACCGTTCAGTGTTGTTCATCTTTCTCGTGTTGCGAACAGAAACCATGCTGTCGCTGGGTGTGAATTTTATGTCTTTTGCGAACAGAAACCAGACTGTCGCCGTGTTTTTTTTAATTGTCTGTCTACTGTTTTACCTGTCTACTTTGTATGTATTTTCTTAGCGTCATCATCCCTCTGTTCTTTGTTTTAAGTTCCACGATTTCTTTTCGCCATGTTACTCTAAGTCTCCGATTCTATCGCTTGTTTTTATTATTTATTCTCTTCATCTTTCTAACAAAGTCTGTAGGCTGATGAGTGGCATACTAAGCTGCTGCCAGCCTGCCCCCTTCAGGGGGAATTGAAATTCAATAAAGGAAAAAAAAAAGGATTCCCCCTCCCCCCCACCTTGGCTTTCGGGTCCTTTCCTTCTCCTCTCCACTGCCCCCCCTACTACACGTTCTCCTGGCTTCCCCCTACCATCTCCTTCCTCCCTTTTCTTCCCCCCTACTCCCCTTTCTTCCCCCCTCCTCCCTTTTCTTGTCCCCTTCGGTGCGCTGATTTTTAACGTTTTCCTTGTGGTGTCCTTGTTGTTCCAGTGCTGGGTGCAGTGCTGCCTTCCATCAGCACCAACAGTGTCACCAGCATTGTTCATTTGTGTTCCCACTGTGGTGTTTCTTTGTTATCGTGTCGACTCACAGTGTTCATTCTCAGTATGTGTGTGTGGCTCTTGTCTATGTTGTTTTTAAATCTACCATTTATACACATCCATCTTTGTTCTTGTTGATTCATCACTTTATACCATTCTATGTTATGTGCAGCAAGCAGTAAAGGAAACAAAAGAAAAATTCGGAGTAGGTATTAAAATTCATGGAGAAGAAATAAAAACTTTGAGGTTCGCCGATGACATTGTAATTCTGTCAGAGACAGCAAAGGACTTGGAAGAGCAGTTGAATGGAATGGACAGTGTCTTCAAAGGAGGATATAAGATGAACATCAACAAAAGCAAAACAAGGATAATGGAATGTAGTCTAATCAAGTCGGGTGATGCTGAGGGAATCAGATTAGGAAATGAGGCACTTAAAGTAGTAAAGGAGTTTTGCTATTTGGGGAGCAAAATAACTGATGATGGTCGAAGTAGAGAGGATATAAAATGTAGGCTGGCAATGGCAAGGAAAGCGTTTCTGAAGAACAGAAATTTGTTAACATCGAGTATAGATTTAAGTGTCAGGAAGTCATTTCTGAAAGTATTTGTATGGAGTGTAGCCATGTATGGAAGTGAAACATGGACGATAAATAGTTTGGACAAGAAGAGAATAGAAGCTTTCGAAATGTGGTGCTACAGAAGAATGCTGAAGATTAGATGGGTAGATCACATAACTAATGAGGAAGTATTGAATAGGATTGGGGAGAAGAGAAGTTTGTGGCACAACTTGACCAGAAGAAGGGATCGGTTGGTAGGACATGTTCTGAGGCATCAAGGGATCACCAATTTAGTATTGGAGGGCAGTGTGGAGGGTAAAAATCGTAGAGGGAGACCAAGAGATGAATACACTAAGCAGATTCTGAAGGATGTAGGTTGCAGTAGGTACTGGGAGATGAAAAAGCTTGCACAGGATAGAGTAGCATGGAGAGCTGCATCAAACCAGTCTCAGGACTGAAGACCACAACAACAGCAATGTTATGTGTTCTTTTCTCATTTGACTATGTTTGTTTTCTATAACTGTCTTAGCTGAAGAGCAGCGTATTGTGCCACTGCCAGCCTGCCCCATTTTGGGGAGTGAAATTACAATAAAGAAAAAAAAGGATAGACCCTAAGCGAAAATTTGGGCCACAATTCCATTAGTACCAGTAAGTTCTGATCTTCTGAAAGAACGCACGTTAAACTTCCGCCCGCACGTCAGTTTGTCACTCGCTCCACCTCACTGGAGTCGCCTATTGCCAGAGCGTGAAATACTGTACAGTGGAGTAGTGACAGTTAGAGGTCTCCTATTCGCAATTAGCTGATAGTGATGGAAGAGAAAACAGATGATAGACAGGAAGGTAGACCCATCTGCTCAACGCGTTTTGAAATCCTCTTTGTGAATACATGTTATTCCATGCAAAAAATAGTAAGTAATATGAGCACACAGTATGTCAATCTAAAGGACATAATTCTACATTCAGTATCAATTTATCAGTACTTTCCTATTGATTGATATTCTGCAGCTACTGGGTGGCTTTAATTAAACTGACCATGTGCCAAGTGCTGCAATTCTGGCTGTATATGCCACAGGAAGCTAAAACAACGCAGGTGTGTTCATTAATCGATCTGCTCACAGAGTATGCTGAAAAAGTAATAGTTCCACTTACTGCCAACAGGTGAAAATATGGCGCTATAAGCAATCAGAATGTGAAGTATTTCCAGTTTTAACTTTAGTATGCTGTTTGTCGCTTGGCAATATGTGTCGATTTCTTTTTTATTTATTATTATTTTGAGCTTTTCCTCATTACAGAGGCTTATCTCCAACATAATAATTTACCTGGAAATGACAATACAAACAATAAACGTTCTTAAACTATACTCTCAAAATATTTCTCCAGGTGTTTCGATCTTGCGTGTCCTCTTCCTCTGCGCCCATTCTCCTCATTGTGTGCTGTACATTTTGGAGCCAGGTGGTCACAGGTCGTCCTCTTCTTCTTCTCCCCTCTGGTTCCCACTCCAGTATCAATTTTGGTATTCTGGCTTCCTCCATTCGTCGTACATGCCCATACCACTGTAATTTCTTCCTATCCATTACGTCATATATTCTTTCTTTTATTTCCATTCTCCTTATTACTTCGATGTTCCTTATCTTTTCTTTCCTGGAGATTCTTGCCGATCTTCTCCAAAAGTCCATCTCTAGAGCTTGTAATTTTTTAATGTGCTTCATGTTAATTGTCCAGGTCTCCGTTCCATACAGAACCACACTCTCTGCCGGCCGGAGTGGCTGAGCGGTTCTAGGCGCTTCAGTCTGGAACCGCGCGACCGGCACGGTCGCAGGTTCGAATCCTGCCTCGGGCATGCATGTGTGTGATGTCCTTAGGTTAGTTAGGTTTAAGTAGTTCTAAGTTCTAGGGGACTGATGACCTCAGACGTTAAGTCCCATAGTGCTCAGAACCAGCCACACTCTCTAATATGGATTTGTATATTAATTTTTTAGTTCTGCTCATTACATTCCTGCTCCATAAGACTGAGTTAAGCATCCCAATGACCCTCCGTCCGCTACTAATTCTTTTATTGATTTCTGGGTCTGATTTTCCCTCGATTTCTAAAATGGATCCCAAATAACAGAAAGTGTTTATCTTTTTGATTTTCTTTCCTTCAATGTATAGCTCATCTGAATCATTAGTCAAGTATTCTGTTTTTTGGTAATTAATCTTCAAACTCCAAGTTTTGTGTGCTACTGTTAGTTGATTGCACATATAGTTAGCATCCTCCCCATCTTGTGCTACGACTACTTGATCATCAGCAAATAATAAATGATGTAGGTAAACTCCATCTCTTATTTCTAATCCCATAGTATTACATTTACGAGACCATGTTCTAAGGCTAATATCTATATAGATTTTAAATAATGATGGTGACATGGGACAGCCCTGTAAAAGGCCTTTGCTTGTTCTAAATTTCTGTGAAAGTTTATTACCAACTTTCACTTGGCAAATGTTATCTTTATATCTGTTGTATTATTTTAATCAAGGAAGGGTTTATGTTTGCCATATGTAGTGCTCTCCAAAGTAATTTTCTTGGAACAGTATCATACGCTTTTTATAGATCTATGAAAATTAATCCTATACTTTTTGATTTTTCCCTATGTTTCTCCAAAATCTGTCGTAATGTGAAAATATGGTCTACACATGATCTCCCAGCCGTGAATCCACATTGTTCTTCTTGGGTTCTAAAATTTTTTTCCAGTTTGTTTTTAATTACTTTCGCAAAAATTCTCATTAATGTGTTTGTAACACAAATTCCTCGATAGTTTGAACAAATTTTGCGATCCCCTTTCTTAAATATTGTATTAATGTAACCTACCTTCATTTCATTGGGTATTGAATCTCCATGTATCATTTTGTTGAAGAGCTGTGTTATCAGTTTCACAATTTTGTCACCACCATATTTCAGACACTCCAGATTGATATTGCCTGGTCCCGGTGATTTACCATTCTTTCCTGTTCTCAACGCCTGAAGTACTTCACTTTCTAAAATATGGATCTCATCATCTTCATGTCCTTTATCTTTCCCTGTTCCTTCTTCTAGATATTCTTCTCTGTCCTCATTTAATAATTTTTGGAAATACTCTCCCCATTCCTTTTGTGTTATCAGTTGGAGATTAGTTTTCCTTTTTGTATCCTGTCGAAGCCCTTTCAATACTGACCATGCTTCTTTTGCTCTCCCAAATCCTAATTTGCTATTCACCTTGGCACATGTTCTTTCCCATGCTTCATTTTTTGCCATCCTTATTTTTTTCGTCACTTCATTCTTCTTTTCCTTGTATATTGACCTTGTTTCTTCTGATTTATCATTCAACCACTGAAGGAACGCATTTCGTTTTTCTCTAATGTGGACCTCTAGTTCCTCTGACCACCACTCTGCTGCACTGTTGTGGTTGCTATCTTTTTTACCCAACATCTCTGTTGCTATGATTTTCACATTAGCTTTTATATAGTCATATATTTCCTCTGTACTTCCTTCAAATGATTCAACCAGTTTCCTTTCCATCCTGGCCGCAAAGAGTGTTCTGATACTTTCGTCTTGTAGGCTGTCAATATTAAAAGGTAAATTTTCATCTTTCTCAGTCTGGTTCGTTTTATTTATGTTACTTGTATCACTCCTTGCATTCTTCCATGGCCAGAAAGACTTCATTTTAACTAGATAGTGGTCTGATCCACACTGGGCTCCTCTATAAGATCTGACGTCTACCGCCTTGAAACTACTTGTTTGCCTAATGATAATATAATCTATTATAGAACGAAGTTCTTTGGTGTTCTGTTGCCAAGTATATTTATGAATGTCCTTATGTTTGAAAAATGTGTTGGTAATTTTTAGATCAAATTGTACACAAATTGCAATCAATCCCAATCAGTCCCAAAATGTATCTTTCTCCTTATCTTTTGTGTCGTTCGTGGGTGCCTATACGCCAATAATCACAACTTCCCTAGCAAATAATGTCATTTCAACAGTTATTATACGTTGATTGATGAATGTCCAATTTGTGATTCTTTCTTTCCATGATTTTTTTATCATAATGGAGACTCCTGCTTTGGCTCTTACTGCTTTTTATACCCCACTCCAGATATGTACATAATTATCCAGTTCTTCTTCTCCTTGGCCTTTCTTCTTTGTTTCAGAGAGTACGACAACATCCATGTTGAACATGTCAAGTTCTGCGGTGAGTAAATTTGTTTTAGTGGAAATACCTTGCACATTCCAGCATCCAAACATAATTTTCCGTTTCTCATTGCCAGTTCGTCGTCCAAAGTTCCAATTTTTCCGAGGCATATTATTAGGTTTTTTAGCATTTTTATGTTTTTATGTGAGTGAGGAGCTGGCCCACTGCACAACCCCCAACCTGGAGGACCAGGTAATTTTTACTCAAGGTTTTCTTCCTTTAGCCTTTGATAAGCCAATATCATACTACAAGGCAGCAGTTGCTAGTTTTGGTCCACCCCGGGTATTTTATTTCCCCGGTACCCACCATATCTGGTGAGCATTCCCCTATCCGCCACCTGGGGAGGCGCCCGATGGGAGACCAGCAAACTCCACACGGGCGATTTCTTTTTTGAAGTGACTATTTGTGTAAAGAGTTAAGAAGGTGAAGCTTTCCGTACAAAGTGCAATGGCTGTTGACACTGCTGGTAAAATTGTTTTATCACAACGCCAGCAGTAGCAGCACTGCCTTGCGGGAACATCGCTGACAGGAACAACTGCGAAGAGGCTCCATTCAGTAAATGGGCTAATGAATTTGACCAAGGAAGTTGAAGAAATGGGTGAGTTAGATGATGCAGTAGGTAGAGGGAGGCGGCCCATTCTCATGGCAGCTGTTGATGAAGTTGCTATAGCTGTAGCCGACCCTGCAGCACACGCCTCAAATTTTGTAGCCAGTGCTCGAGCTGTGTCACAGGAAATGTCTCCCCTTGGTCAACAGTTCAAAATATTTTGCGGCGCATTTTATACTGTGGAACGTAGCAGCACGGTGGCAAATTGTAAAAGGTATTAATCAATCCCTCCTGACTATTTCGTCAACTGGAAGAATGCTATTTTATTATCAAAACCTAAATAAGTTTGAATCGTATCGGTTGGATGTCAATGAGCAGTTACTTAACTGCATACGTGCCACTTTCTTCATGAACCAGGGTGGGTGGCATGCCAACGGGTCATCTTACATTTGTAAGATACCATGAGCGCCACAGAAATGTAGTGAACTAACTGTGATTCCTTATCTTTGCTGTTGAACACGAAATGACGAGTAGATGACTAATGAGATTGCCCCACATTAGGAGTCAACAATTGGTTGATACTAATAATGAAATGAAATCGAATATAATTGGTTCGTAATTAAGAGGTTAACGTATGCATGTAGAAGATTGCTTATATGATCAAAACATGAAATAAATGTATTTATTTTCGTGCTGTTTACACAAACCAAAACAAAATTATAAATCTCAGGGGACAAATCGTCTCACCATTATTTGTTATCGTTCGTCGTGTAGTGCTGTCGGCGGCAGGCGCTGCGTCGGTTCAGCACGTCTCCTCAGAGCTGTGTGGCGCGAGTCGGCTGCCCTCATCAGCAATCGCGGCTTTGTGGCGGAGCCCACATCCAATCTCCGCGTTGTCTGGCAATTCTCGGTCGCGTGGCCGAATCTGCGCTGTCGCAGTGTCGGAAGGCGGATCTTGGCAGGGGTGGAAGAGCGCCCATGTCCTCTCGCTTCCGCTGTGTCTCCACGACTTCCCTCTCGATTCTCCTCCTCTCTCAGCTCAACTCCTCTTCGAAATTTTCGTCTTTTCAGCGTTGTCATTAGCGGACAAAATTTTCAATGTAGCCCAATGACACATCGCCGTTTCATAGTCACGCCTCTCCGTGCGGGGTGGAAATTTCCTATTTGGCGTGGGTTGGCTTGTGTCTCGTGAATCGGCATCTTCCCCACGATTTCACATTCTTACGATGTTTTCCTGCATTCCGAAGCTGTTGTGAGAACAGCTACACAACACTTCTTTCAAACCACTGTCTCTGCGTGAGGCCAGGACAGACTCATGTTTCGGCTTCTTCTCAAGCCCTACCGGCATCCGCGATGTTCTTACTGTCAAAAAAAAGAAAAAAAAAATCTTAACAACGCCGACTCCTTTCACACGCCTCCCTGCGCCAGTTCCCCGCGCTTTGTCTACGCTTTTCCCTGTGCCCGTGGGGTGTTGTAACTGTCGGTACATCCCTGCTTTCTAAGGCAGGTAAAGTTACTGCCGCTAGGCCAGAAGAACTCACATGCTTTCGCGCTTACATTCTTGGCGTTCCGTCCTAATGGCTGCAGGTGTCCATCAGTTCTCGGGACGCATCTCGTTGTCAGACAGGCCCTTCGCAACGTGTCCCTCCTTGAGCAAGGCTTGCGTGTCTGCCCGGCATCCCGCAGTGAGCTTGCAGAATGACTGCAGTGTCCTCGCCCCAGGGTATCCATTTCCCTCCTCCTCCTCGGCCGCTCGCGGCGAGTTAGCGACAGTGACCGTGGTCGGACGTATTACTCCACGAATAAACAGAACTGCAGAAAACCTTCAATTGCAATTGAGAGGTGCATTGTCCTCTAATAAACTGCAGTTGCGCTAGCAAGGGGTTGATAGCTACAGATATGTTTGACATCTATTGCGTAAGACGAGAGTACACAAAGGATAGCAATATTAGGCGAACTTAAGCGGTTTTATGATACTTCAGTCATGCATGTCAAATATAACATTCCTCTCATGAATCAAGTACTCACTGCGAAGAGAAACTTTAGTCACATTAGTCATTTCTGGAATTCCAAAAATCTACCCCAAGCACTTTGTATTTTAAAATAGGAAGAACACGGAAAAATATCATGTAACGGAAGTTTCATTTGCATTCATTAATTTTTCACTGCGGCGCAGATCTTTCAGTTATATTCTAGAATAAACTCTTCTCGTCTGTGCATAATAAACTACCATGGGACCTGTCGGCCATGTAGTGGTTACACTTTGAACAAACTACTATCAGAAATTTCGCAAGCGCGAAGCCATGCCCTAAAATCACTTACACGTCATTTCAGACGGGATAATGACTTGGGAACGCACTCCTACCATCGTTCTAATAATCGTCACGGTTGTAAATGATGCGTGTACACACATTCAGAGTCGCTTCCTACTCCTACACTTCACTGTGTGTGATCTTTGTGGAATAACCTGTCGCTACTCATACGCTCTTTCAGACACTCGGAGGGTTTCGCAAGCGCAAAGCCATGCCCTAAAATCACTTACACGTTATATTCAGACAGAATAATGACTAGATAACGCACTCCTACCATCGTTCTAATATCATGACGGTTGGAAATGATGTGTGTACACACATTCAGAGTCACTTCCTATTCCTACACTTCACTGCTTGTGATCTTTGTGGAATAACCTGTCACTACTCATACGCTCTTTCAGACACTCGGAGCAATTTCTGAAAAGCGATAGTACTCAGGAAATACTACATTACATGATAAATGAACAATTTCATTTACGTGAACTGCCTCTATGACGGCTCACTAGCGACATATTGTTTCGAGCACACTCACACCTAAGCTGGCATCCCCTCCACTGAAACATATACTTTCACGCTCGCGAGTCACAGTAGAAGTATCCAGTTTTGAAAATGAATGAAAACATGTGAACTGAAACAGAGGAATCTGGCCCATTAGGTATTGCCCTCTATTACCTTCTTTAGACTACTATTAAAATAAATATTTCTTAACCTGGAGGGTTAAGAACTCTTGGGACTATTTAACATCTTTTGCGATACCTCGATATACTCCATAGCAGACCAGGACGGGGATTACCCTCTGACATACTCGTAGCTGTTTGATGCGCTTTTAAGCTGATGGAAAGGTCTACCCACGCGAAGATGGTTCTAGAAACATCGAGACGTTCTCCGCTTTCCCGCGTAAGTGCCACACCCATACTAATTCTGGCTGCGTCGCTCTCGTGCCTTCCTGCTCCTAGCAACTCACTGTATTCTATACGTAACGTTCAGGCGTGTGCCTGCCCAGTGTCATTTCAGGTTAGTTCAAATGGCTCTAAGCACTATGGGACTTAACATCTGTGGTCATCAGTCCCCTAGAACTTAGAACTACTTAAACCTAACTAACCTAAGGACATCACACACATCCATGCCCGAGGCAGGACTCGAACCTGCGATCGTAGCGGTCACGCGGTTCCAGACTGAAGCACCTAGAACCGCACGGCCACACCGGCCGGCTCATTTCAGGTGCTCCCTCTTATGTTAATAGGAGTACAAAGTAAGCAGTCTATTCACGTCGCTTTATCGGTGGCGTAAAATTCTTCTCTTTCAGTTTAGGTGAAGCTTTTAAGTTATTGCAATTATTACCAAATGCAAGTAACAAGAAAAAGTAGCATAGGTTTATACATTACTATGTAACATAGTTGGTGTATTACAACTAGTATCGCTACAAGATTAACAGTGTGCAGCAAATGCAGCTCCAAGATAGGCCTAAATTCTGTAACTGTGCCCTTCGTCTTTTGAGTGCATAGAAGTGAAAGATTTATGGCCAGGGAATATTTTTTGGACGGACGAGGCACATTTTACTCTGCACAATGCTGTGAATGCACAGAACTGTCGCATATAGCGTTCTACTCCCTCACATGTTGTCCCGGAACATCCACAGTACTGAGCTTATGTGACAGTGTGGTGTGATTTCACAAGCTCCTTCATTTTTGGACCGTTTTTCTTCGAGGAGACGACACCTCTTGGGCCTGTTAGGTGTACAGTGACGTCTACATGCTAAAAAGACATCCTTGTGCAGCACATGATTTCAGGTTTAAGGAACGCAATTGTGTCTAAACCACTATTTTCATGCAAGATGGCCGCGCGGGGTAGCAGCGAGGTCTAAGGGGGCGACTTGGCACGGTTCGCGCAGCTCCCTCTGTCGGAGGTTCGAGTCCTCCCTCGGGCATGGGCGTGTGTGTTGTCCTTACCGTAAGTTAGTTAAAGTTAGATTAAGTAGTGCGTAACCCTAGGGACCGATGACCCCAACAGTTTGGTCCCATAGGAACTTACCACAGATACCCAATTTACCACCATGCAAGATGAGTCGACACGTCTTGTCGCTTGCCACATGAAAGACTTGCTTCGAGAAACCTTCGGTAGCGACGGCAATATCTCTAGGTAATTTCAATATATGTTTACTTCCAGATGTACAGCTTAAATCCGCGTGACTTGTGGTAGTGTGGATATCTGAAGGAACACGTCTATCAGGCTTCTATCTGGTCTCTTCCTGATCTGAAAGGTAGCATACGACGACATATCGCTCTGATTACACAGCATACGTTGCGAGGAGATGTGGACCATGCCACGTTACGGATGCAGCATTTTGCTGAATCGGGAGACCATACTGAACACCTGTTTTAACTTGTGGCCATGAATATAGGTGTAAGCTATAGGGAAAGTCGAGTAATATGCAATATGTTCAAAAACTAACGCCGAAATATAAGAATGGAATACCAAAACTTGGGATACATCGAACAAATAATTGAGGTCGTGGAGTGCAAGTGCTGTTGTGATATGAAGGGGTTCCCACATCAGAGAAATTCGTGTCGAGTCACAGCAAGCACGTCAGAAGACCGATGACCAAATAAAATGTTACTAATTTCAAAAGGACACAGGAAATCGGTTAAACTCCTTTTTCAGTGTCAAGGCAGACAAAGATGGTGGAATGCTGTTTTTTTCAGTTCTAGGGAATGGCGATGGATAACGTGGTAGAGCAGCATGTCCTTGGATAATATGACAGCCATAGTTTCCTCCTAAGAACATTGCAACGCTATGGTGGCTAATATTAACAAGGCCAGAACAGCGAATCATTCAAACTGCTGCCTCAGCAACTATTCAAATGACTGCTGCCTCTCTTCAGGAACCATATGTCAATCCGCCCCCCCTCCCCCCAACTGGGTATGGCTTTCTGTATTCTTCGTGGGTTATCCAATATTTCGTGGGTACCATTGTCGAAATATTTAAAGTGGAAAACCCTCACCAAAAAGGCGATCAGAAAACCTGACAAATTATAGTTCATCCGCAAATGAGATTGCTTACAAAAGACGTGACTGACGTATTGCCGAGATGTCTTGATAAGTCAGCCATCGAGATGGATTGGTGGAAGGAGAAAAGAATATTCAGACGTTTCCTTGATCAGTACTACAAGATTGTAGAAAAAACATGACTAAGTTGGGCAGGGAAAGGTCATGTACCGTCGTGTATATACGATATACCTGCAAAAACGTTTAATAGTTTCCACAACGAAACTTTGTCTCGAAATCTGGAATAGAATTGGACAGGAAGAAATTTGTGGTTTGACTAAAAGTAGGTTCAATTGAAACTTCCACTTAAACAAATGTAATTTACTGGCTTCATTTAGATCTCAGGCACCTTCATTAAAAGCCACCTCTAGCCATATGCGTCCGCAAGGAGGGTAGGGGGGATTGGGGTGTAAGAGACAAGAGGGAGCTCTTGCTTCCTCCCAGAATTTGGAGTACACTTTATTAATTGCAGAATTCTCACGTATATCTAAAAATGATTCTCTCCAGTTCCACTCAACCACAGGTTTAGCATTAACGAATGCAAGGAGGAACACTGTGACTTCAGTAAACACTAGATCGTTTGGTTGTCACGTTGTTCACCAGAAACTGTACCTTTTATTGTCGTGGAGTAGTTTCGGCGTTATATTGCAATGTTGGTGGTTGTGAACCTTTACCAAAAATTGCTGAAAGAGAGTACCAGATCTTCTCTCTGTCGCCTCCTCGTACAGCCATTAGCGAATTACAGAAAGGGACAGTTACAACATCCAGCACAGTTCAAACATGCCTAAAGTCCACCTGCCTGACACCCATCACAATCCACACAGTACCAGCTGCTTCGCCTGCTGCACAGCTTAATCTTAACAGTAGGTTTGCATCTGTCCTGTCAAGGCTTGCTGGCAGTGAATTCAGTTTTACGCGATAGAGTGATTATAGCAGAGTTGAGGAACACTACTATGGTTTACTTTTAGTGTATTCACCTATACTGCATCTTTAGGTCAAAATACGGAAGAAATGCCATTTTCTGCGCTAGGAGAGCGAAAAATGGTGAAAATCAAGGTCAGTAAAGTATATGAACCTTCTTGAATAACATGGTCCTTGAACTAGACAGTGTGTTCCTGGAGGAATGGTTAGTATTCAGGGATATAACAGGAACGATCATTTGAAGCAAAAAAATCAAATAAACAGGGGCTCTAAAATGCATACCTTAAGAGCTATGAGTGCTTCTTCATCTTCGATACTGCGAAACAAATTTCTTCACTGCAAGCCCTTTGCTTTCCATATTTTTGGGGGTGATAATATGGATCAAAAAGTGCATACCTTAAGAGTACTTGCTCATCTTCACTGCTGTGAAATACATCTTTTCTACTGAACAAGCGCTCATAGCTCTTTGGTATTTTAGGAATCTGTTAGTTGACAATTTTTTCTTCTTTTAATCTGTACTACCTACCACCAAAATGTGAAAGGCAAAGAGCTTGCAGTAGAAATTTGTTTCATAGCATCTGAAATGAAGAGGGGCTCCTATCTCTTAAGGTATACAGTCTAGAGTTCTGCATTGAATGATCGTTCCTGTCATACCCCTGCTTACCGACAATTCCTCCTGTGACACTCTGTATAGGTGCAACCCAGTGCAACATCTGCTCATTGAGTTATGAGTTTTGTAATCCAGCAAGTTGTGGCTGCACAGTATTGTGCCAAAGGACCATTTTGGTTCAATCCCAGGTTGTTCACAGTTGGTTCAACCGACCCATATTAACAATATAAGAAGACGTATTTGGCTGAACAGAATAGTTATAACTGAACTTCTGTTAGATGAGCCAGTGTAGACAGAAAGCTATTCATCGTAAGGGTAGCAAACCTTGTAGGAATGATTGTTCTGACTGTGTGTAGAAGGATTCGCATTATTATGAGTAGTTACATAGAACTTGCACTTTTCATTGACTATAGACCTATTTTCAGCACTAACACATTTATTTTTATTAAGAAACGTATTTTATAGTATATTACTTAGAAAATTAAGAAAAATTAGTATTTTTTCTTATCATGTGCACTTATGACAAAAAAATATTTCTTTCAAAAAAGGTGAACATAAGAAAATAATTTTTTTATAAAAGTTACACCTAAGAAAAAAATTTAATTCATCTCACAAAGAATAATTCATATTATAATTTTACTGGCTCACTAGTTCAGTGTATTTCTTTACAAAATGTGAATGTATGAAAAAATTAACTCAGTATCAAAACCTGCAAAACAACCGCCACATTGTCATTAACATAACTTGTGTTTCTTCAGACTCCTCTGACCCTATGTACCCAGTGCTACATTAAGACTAAGTTCTCAATTAACAGAACCACTTTATTTATTGGGGCTTTTACTAAGTTCATAGGCAAGGGTGTTGGTTGCTTTAGCCAAATGGCTAGCTCTCTTCATGTATTTGCATTTTAATGACCTCCAGTAATGCGCACTCCTTTTGCCAACACTTACATGGAGTTTGGCAAGCATTGAAAAATCGGATATATAGTTGTTACTCGAGAAACAAAGTTGATTTCAATTTAGTCATTTTTTCTGTTTATTTTGGATGTAAATAAATTATTTTCTTCATATCTCTGTGTTTTATTTGATGGGATGAAATGTAAATAACATGTACTGATAATTACAATACTCAAATTAACATTAGAAAAAAAGTTATTCAAATTTAAAGACAAGAATGATCCTCTATTAATTTAAATGGAACAAACATCAAAGCCATCTGTTGACAGATTTTCTAACTAATGTACAGTTTTGAAGCATGTAAAACTTTACAGTTTGACACATACGATATGCAACAGCTGTACAGTTAACAAATGTAAAATGTATCTACTGTACAGCTTTTTGCTGTAACTTTTTATTTTTGGAGATAATTGAATTCTTATTCCATTTCTGGAGAGGCCAGTTTCCCTGAAACATGACTACCCAACACACATGGAAGTAAGTTTGGTTGCATAGCTCACAGGGCAAGGGACAAAACCTTTTTTGTTAATTTCTCAGCCAAAATATACAGGGTGATTCAAAAAGAATACCACAACTTTAAAAATGTGTATTTAATGAAAGAAACATAATATAACCTTCTGTTATACATCATTACAAAGAGTATTTAAAAAGGTTTTTTTTCACTCAAAAACAAGTTCAGAGATGTTCAATATGGCCCCCTCCAGACACATGAGCAATATCAACCCGATACTCCAACTTGTTCCACACTCTCTGTAGCATATCAGGCGTGCTGTTATTTCTCGTTTCAAATCATCAATGGTGGCTGGGAGACGTGGCTGAAACACCATATCCTTAACATACCCCCATAAGAAAAAATCGCAGGGGGTAAGATCAGGGCTTCTTGGAGGCCAGTGATGACGTGCTCTGTTACGGGCTGCCTGGCAGCCGATCCATCGCCTCAGGTAGTTGACGTTCAGGTAGTTACGGACAGATAAGTGCCAATGTGGTGGCGCTCCATCCTGCTGAAATATGAATTGTTGTGCTTCTTGTTCGAGCTGAGGGAACAGCCAATTCTCTAACATCTCCAGATACTGTAGTCCAGTTACAGTAGCACCTTCGAAGAAAAAGGGACCAAAAACTTTATTGGCTGAAATGGCGAACAAATGTACAACTAAATGAAACTTTATAGCTCCCTTAATTCGCCGACAGATAGTGCTTAGCTCTGCCTTTTGTCGTTGCAGAGTTTTAAATTCCTAAAGTTGTGGTATTCTTTTTGAATCACCCTGTATATTCAAAATACTACCATAACCTACGTAGTAAGTGCTATCTGGAAATAATATAATGAAAAAACTTAGATATCATCTTATAATCGACACACTAAACTTTTCAGTTTTTATTCATTTCATCTTCTCTAAAATGTTTCAAAAAGGTATATAAGCATGAAGTTAACACTTGTATAACTTTTTCAAATTTTTTATTTATTCATACAATCAAAAATTTTCAGTAAGTATTCTTTGTTGTACATATTACATAAAATTTTTCTTACCATATATTTTTCCATAAGCTTAAGTATCTGAAGGGCCTTGTTTATTAAAAGTTGCACAAAGTTTCATAGTCGTCTTTTGACATTTAACAATATTTTTTCTCAAAGTCATATTAATGGCATAGAATGGATAATTTTAAATGAAATTATGTACGCTAATAACCAGATCTCCTTTCAGTAGTTTAACTCATTTACAATCCAGAAATGGATCTTATGCTTTGAGGAAACTATTTGGAGGATTAATATCCTACACCTACTGTAGGAAAATTTCGTTTCTTCAATTTTTCAAGTACATATCCTGTAGATTAATATGATCAGATAATGAAGAGTCAAGTAATTGATTATTTTTACAATTTGTCTGAAATGTGACTACAAATTCTACAGAGTTACAGTAATGTGTGATAACAAGTTCAAAATTTGTCTTACGACTCAATCCTGCAACTTCTGCAGTTTGTAGTGTATAAAAAGGTATTAGAATTGTTGTATATTTCAGAATATTTTCTCGTTGTTCTAATACGTAATTTTTTTCATATTTCACAGTTGGCACACGAATTTCCATCGATTCTACTATAATTTTTCCTTCCTTAGAAGGTGTATCTTTAATTTCAACTCCATCTTCATTATAGTCAAGTCATCTAACAATTGCATCTCCAAGACTACAAGACATTGTAAAAATTAGAGTTAAATCACCTTCCCACATAATTTCTGTATAATCTTTTAAAAAATCAACCAAGCACTGCTAATGGATAAAGCACTTCTTTTTTCTTACTCTTTATTTTTCCATTATTAAGTATATGACCTTTGATACTTGTTTTATAAATAAATGTTAAAGTAAAATATAGCTGTTGATGAAATAAAATAATTTTTTATTCTAGATAAAATATTAATTTCTCTCTTTATGGTCACAAAATCAAACAGTTTTGCCACATAAGGATCGATTAATTTTTATTGGATTTGCCATCATATCTTGGATAATCTGACTCCAATCAATTAGGATTAGCTATAACAATTCTAAATTTCATGTATAACTGTGCCTGATTTGGACAAAGCCATCCACCACCAATATTTATTTCAATCCCTGTATCTTTGTTGGGTACATTTCAATTATTTTTACTTTTATTATGTACAGGAAATGAGTAGAAATAATAACGACTGATTAAAGAAAAACCACCCCAAATTTACAAATAAAAAATCTTGAATGAGTTATTTTTCATTAAAAGTTGAATTTTTGTGAAAGCAACGAATTGGGGTACCCCTATTTTTATTTATTTATCTTCACTCTTTTTAAAATGTTTTATGAATTTTGTTGATGACAACATGAATAATAAACTTTTCTTCATCAGGATTAAAATGTTTAATTTTAGAAGCTTTTGCTCTTCTGTGAATATCTATCTTTCAATTTGTTTTGATATATTTTGATCATTGTGATCATTTTTATCACATTCAACTGCTATTCTGTATTCTGTAAGATATAAATCAATCACGTACTTCCCAATAGAGAACTGTGTTTCAAATCTTTCATTTTTAAAACACTTGATTATGATGCTAATAAATTCTTGCTCCTTTGTTTGCGTGCCTAAATTTAATTTTAAATCAAAATCACTAAAGAGGTTTTCTATTTCATTTTTTGAAGTAATTGTTCTATGTTTCTGTACTAATGAATTTATTCCTTAACTTATTAATGAAAACGGTATGAGGTTGTATATACATCTCAATACTTGATAAAGTTTTCAATTCAGTATAAGTTTTCTGGTCTTCAATACCTACTTGGTCTCTTGTATTTGTAAATTCTAAAAGTTTAGTAACATCTTTTGCTTTAAACCATGGATTATCCTTTTCATCAATGATCATAAACACTTATTATTATCATTTGTAAGCATGTTGTTGATTAGATCTATATTTGACCCCATTTAGAAGAAATGGCGTCGATAATAGGCTTTTTGTTTGCCTGATAAAATTTTTTTCTATATAACGGAGCAGGTTCATCAACCTGAACAGTGTTGTGTTAAACCTAAATTTTGTAAATACTGTAATAACGATAAGCCAATTGATAATTTAACTTCACAAAAATGGTTATAAAACGATGTGTAGACAATGTGTAAACGAATACTATGTTAGAAATTACAACAGAAAACGAATTCCTTGTTTATGTGGAAAAAATATTTCTAAATATTATTACAAAAATCACTTACAACGAATTCCGAGCATTCAACATTCGAAAATATTTTCGGTGAGTAATGATGAAAAACAAGCAAAAGAAATAAAATAAAAAAGAAAGCTTATCAAGAGATTAAAAACACAATTGTTTCGATGTTAATCAGTCACATAAGGATAGCCACAATAACGAATGAATAAAATGTAGTTTGGAGTGTATGAAAAATAAGAAAGGAGAATCATCTTGTACTTAATTTTTAAATATCTGTTACATAAGGTTTCTTATTGGTCGAATTTAAAAGGTTATTTTTTACAAATCTAGTGAATTTTATTTTATATAAATTGGGAAGCAAAAATGGAGAAATTCAGTTATTCAGCTTCATTATTATTTTGAAATAAATAATTTACAAGGTTATAGTAAAGTAAATAAAGCTGATCTAATTAGATTTACTAATGGACATTATCTAATGGAAGTTGGAAGGGTTTGGAAAAAATTAACTTATTACAAAATTGAATGTGGTAGTGAAATTTTTCAAAATAATGAAACTAATCCACTATAAAGAAATGTTTCCATTTTCTACCAATTTGTTTGTGAACTAAAAAACTAGAACTACTGATAAAAAATTATTTTAGTTTGATTCTATTTTATTTGAGAAACTAAGAGACAGAAGAACAGTTCATAATTATCTAGTTGATATTGCATAAGCAAACAGATTTATTTTGAAAATAAACTCAGTTGAAACTAATCATTTCTTGACTGCAGAAAACCGAAAATTATGAAAATTGTAAAAAACAGTTAAAAGTACATCACAGATTGAGAGTAACTTTTAAATCTTATTGTGGGTACCAAATACAGACAAACAGAAATATGATGGAATTCCACTTTCGAATAGGTGACAAATGAAAGAGAGAAAAGTAAACAGATCATTTTATCAACAAATTTTAATTTTCAATCACAAGGATCAAGATGGCCATGAACTACAGTTATTTGTTTACAACTAGGAATTAACAGAAAAGATCCATTGATAGGATCATCTTACATTGAACTACCAGATTAAATAGAAAGTAAAAAAGTATGTATTACTGTGAAAAATAAAGATCAAAAATGTTTTCTGTGGGCTATAAAATCTGCATTATATCCTGTATGTGAAAATGCAGAAAGAGTTACAAAATATAAAAATGTTGTTCTGATTTAATTTGAAAATTGAAAATTTTGTATATCCTGCAGTATTTGACTATATTCCAAAATTCAAGACTAAAATTAATGTACCTATTAAAGTTAATTCATTTGATGAAGACTATCTAGTGTATCTATTAAAAATCAAGAAATTTATGAGAGAAATAAGTAAATCTCCTCTATTTCAAGAATGGAATTAATTCACATTATTGTTAAGTAAAAAATTTATTTAGACTTGTATCGAGCAAATTAAATAATCATGAAGAAGTAAAATTTGTGATGTATGTTTACCCAAATTCACTAGTAACGAGAAATTAAGCAATCAAGCAACACACTGTTTATTTAACAAACCATTAAAAGCAAAAATTCCAAAGGTAGTTTTATACATTCATTTTAAAATTGGCAATATACACAAAACGTTCCATTCGTTATTTATGTTGATTTTGAATGTTTATAATTAAATATTTACAGCTTTCAATCAAATCTAGAGAATTCATATAAAATGAAATATCAAAAACGTGAAAAACCCTTTTGTTTATAGAGGGACAAATTGTTGTAAGAAAATTATTGAATGTAAAAAAACAAGAAAACGAAGAAATTTGAAGAATTTATTCTGAAATTGAAGAAATGAAACCATTAACTCCTGAAGAACAATCAAGCTATGCTAGATCGATAAAAATGTACATTGTATAAATGTCATCATTCAACAGAAAAAGGTTGGTTACCTTTATCATTTATAAATCCATTATGTAATAGCTGTAATTTACAGTTAAAACATCCTAGTTTCATATCAATTTATTTGCATAATTTATCTACATATGAGTCGCATCTGTTTGTAAAAGAATTTTGTTATGATAAAAAAATGAATAAATTTAAAACCAAATAACTATGATAGATACATAGTTTTGGTAAGAAGGCAGGAAATTTGAAGATGAGATTTATTAATATATTTAAATTTATAGTTTAATCACCTAACACACTTTCTTCAAATTTCAAAAAGGATCAAGTGAAAAATATTTTAAAAAATTTCTCACAAAGAGTTATTCAATCTAGTGATCAAACAACAAAACAAGAATTTTATACTGAACTCCCTGACTGTGAAATAAGTGATGAAGAGGGTAAACATGCAAAATTAATTTGCGAAAAATTTAATATAAAATATCTTGGTGAATATCAATATCTGTATCTTAAAAATGATGTATTGTTACTGTCTGATGTAATTGAAAAGTTTAGGTGGACTTGTATAAAAGCATATCATCTTTATCTATCTTTGTATTTACAGAACCAGGTTTTTTCGGGATTCAGTGTTGAGAATGGCTAAGCAACCACTTGATTTATTACATGATTATGATATGATTTTAATGGTTGAAAAGGGAATAAGAGGAGAAATATCACAGTGTTGTAAGAGATATGTTAAAGTGAAAGTAAATATATAAGCGATTATGATGCTAAAAAGATATAGAATTTTTTAGCATATTCAGATGTGAATAATTTATATGGTTATGCTATTAGTAATGTTTACCATATTATGGCTTTTAATGGGAAGAACCAAATAGTTTTGATTGTACAAAAATCACTGAAATATCAGGTAGTGTTAAAATTGGACATATTTTTGAAGTAGATTTAGAATATCGAAAAGAATTACACATTTTACACAAAGATTTACCATTAGCTCCTGAAAATGAATTTGTGCCAGGAACTAAATAAAGGAAATTGTTAAGTATGATAGAAAATAAAAATAATTATGTAGTTCACTATAGAAATCTTAAACAGTGTCTACCATTAGGAAATAAATTAACAAAAGTAATAGAGTTTAAAAATTTAAACAATCAGATTGGATGAAGAAGCATACAGATTGAAATGTAGAGATGGAACCTAAAGCCAAAAATGATTTTGGAAAAGATTTCTACAAATTGATGAATAGATGTGTATTTGGCAAGACAGTGGAAAATATTAGAAATAGAGTGGATATAAAGTTAGTATCAGATGAAGAAAAGTGTGATAAGCTTATAGCAAAACCAAACTTTAAAGGAAGAACAATGTTTAATCAAAATCTTGTCGCTTTTCCTATGAACAAAATAAAAATTACATTTAGTAAACCTATCTATGTTGGTATGAGTATACTTGATTTATCTAAAGAACTGAGGTATGATTTTCACTATAAAATAATGGAACCAAAAGAGGGACAAAATATTCATTATCATTATCAAGACACAGACAGTTACATTTACAATATTAAAACTAAAGATTTTTATAAACATATGAAATCGATGATTGATTACTTTGTACAAGTGATTATCCAACAGATAATATTCAAGAAATTCCACATGTAAATAAGAAAGTTTTAAGTAAGTAAAAAGATGAATACAATGGAAAAATAACGGAAGGATGTTGCAGTCTAAGAGCAAAAATGTTTGCTCATAATTTAATGATCAAATAGAAGAAAATCTATAGGAGTTAAGGAATATATTGTTAAAAATAGAATAAGTTTAGAATATTATAAAGGTTGATTGTTTAACAATAGAGAACAGTACAGAATAGTTAATATGATTCTAAGTGAAAAACATGTAGTCTATACATCTGAAATAAACAAAAAGACATTGAGTCCTCATAATGACAAAAGTCTTGTTTTGGAAAATAATATAGATACATTATCACATAGACATTACACACTGTAAAAATATGATAATTTTTTTCTAGATAAATAGAGACTAATCAAGTAGCTCAACAACACAAGTGTCTTGAAAGAGATTTTAAAAATAAGTTAGAGATAAAGGTTTTATATAGTATTACTTGTGAATATTTTAAAAAACTAGATATAGAGAAAAATTTGAATGGCGCTTAATAATAAGTTTAAGATTATTTTACCAGATATTCTAAATTAATTACTGATTGGGATTTCCGATTGGTTGAAGGAGGACAGATGAAACTGAAATGCAGATGAATGAAGAAACTTAAAAATAGAAACAATGAAATTCATGACCTATAATTCACTCTGAAAATTTTTTTAAAATGTTTGTTTTCTATTAAATATACAATACCAAAACACCTAAAGCAGTGTGGTAACTGACTGAATGAAAAGAATATTACTCAAGTTGATAAAGATAAGTATCAAAAACATAGATATTGTTGGTATGTAAAGAAAGTGTATCTTACTACCAGAAAATTAAGGTTACATGTGAATGTGGTGGAACTGTAACCAAACCTTGTCTTAAAAAACATTTACAAACAACAGTTTATTAAAATCTTACAGCTGCTCAAGAGGAAATAATTAAAATAATTTCAGGTGAGGAAATGATTGCTTATATTCACCATAATTCAGTTCATATTTTTTCTTTTGTGTACCATTTTTAAAAAAAATATTACATTTATTTTCTTACATTCACCTTTTTTGAGGAAAAATTTTATAATAATTGTGTATCATAATAAAAAATATATTTCTTAATTTTTTCTAAGTAAGTGCAAAACATGTTTTTTTAAATGAAAATAAATGAGTTAGCCCTGAAAATTGGACCATAGTAGATGATAAGTGTAGGTTCTAGGCAACTTTTTTACAAGATGGAGAACTTTTTGGATCACGAAGCAGGGCTTTACTCGTAAAGCTGTTTTATCAAAACAACAGCAATACGGCTGCTGCTCTTCTCACATATCGAGGCATTGTAGGAATACAGAAGGTCCATGTTCTGCAGCAGGACTGAAGATGATGATTGGGGTTCAAGCTAACAGCGATTTGAAAATTGCTCTAGGGGACGCCGACGGCCAATTGCGCCACAAATTGCAGAAGAAGTTGCCATTGTCATGGTTGAGAATCCTAGACACAACATACGATCTTCAAGCAGTATACTACTGTGTCATAACCGCTGTACATTCCATGTTCAACCGTTCGGAAAGTTGCAACAGTACCTAAACAGCATGTCATACGAGCAAACCAGATGCTTCTTTACGTGCGGTTACTCGTACTTTCGGTACTGGGACTATGCATAGCTCTGTTTAAAAAGAATAGCTCCATGTAGTCATAGAGTCAAACCGCACAGTCTGCTTTCATGCCTCGCAGTTAATTCACTGCACGTAATAACCTGTAGCTGTGATCCTGCTGTCAAATAATCTGTGCATTGGCTAGAATTGCGAGTTAATAAGATACACAGAAATGCAAAGTAAAAGTTAAACGAATAATTTAATAACATATTTTCTATTGATACAGGCGACAGAGAATTGTTGAATAATATTTATTCAAGAAAGGGCATCTCAAATAAAGGGGAAGTAAAAGCAGAAAAGTTACGTTGTGAGCGTTACGAGAATGGTAGCAAAATCCCCAAACTAAACAGTCACCAATGTGCCTCCTTCATCCGGGAGGGCGTTGGTCGACGCTTAAAGCTTGCAGTCTCCAACAATTTCCACAAAATTGTTTTTCGTTGAGGCATTTCAGGCCATTAGCCCCAGAGATGCAGATCATGTTTTTCCGTCAATCACTCTATTTCTGCCACTCGTATGAAAGTGCTATTTCCTGTTACAACTTTGTTCTCTAACGAGTGTTTTTTACAACTTTGTTCTCTAACGAGTGTTTGACAAGACCAGGTATACTGGGAAAGTGGATGGGAAAGTGCCTGGGAAAGTACCAGCTCTGACCACAAGCCACTTTAGATAGATTAAGAAATGACCAAGTCAGAAGCTACAGGCTGGTCAAAGCCTCCCTCCACCGGATGCCAGCTTTGACATGCCCAACATCAAGAGGACACTATGGTACTGCTGCAAGATAATATTTACACAGTGCGAAACTGCCATGATGTCTTCAATTACTTCCTGTGGTGCCATGGCAACTCAGATGTATGATCACCATAGTATAATACTGCCTGCACCAGCCTGCAAAGAAACATGATTCCGATCAAGCAACACGTCTCCATTAATCCATAGTCCAATCTCAATGAACTTGTGTCCACTGCAATAACGCAATCGTAATTGATGGTGTCATCGAGTCAACGTTGGAATATGCAGTAGTCTTCAACTCTGGAACCACATATTCAAAGAAGCACGCTGAATGGAGTGCTTTGAAACACTTGTGCCCGCACCTGCATTGTACTCTGTCGTCAGATCTCCCACAGATCGCCGCCTTTTCTGCTTTACAGAGCGTCCAAACATCCTGTCTCTGATGAGATGTGGACGTCTGTCCCTACGCGTCGTTTCACCGTCCTTCAACCAGTTACCTTACATATTCACGACAGGAACATGCAAACAGGCGACAAGTTTTGCTGTTTCAGAGATACTCTTTCCCAATCGCTGGCTCACAGCGAGCTGCTTTTTGCCGAGGTCACTTACATCAGCGAATTCCTCCACTTGTGGCCCGTATCACCCGATAGATTCCGTATTCGTTTCTACCTATATTTCAACCTTTCCTTACCATGCCACGTGCTCCCAGTCTCACTAGGCAGCACTCAGTCCCTCTGTGGGCGGTGGTCATCATGTTTCGGCTCATCAGTGGATCCTCTCATTTCTTCTTATGGTCACCTGTTGGAGATAACCCTGGTCAACATTCAAACCTCTTTTCCACATTTCCCCACTGTTTACGTTGTATGAGTGGTTTACAGCCAGCAGTGCATGCTTTGGTGCGGGAATACCCTCCACAGCCTTAACGATGACGTGTCGACTTATCGGCAGGTGTTCGAGCCGCTGGGTGTGCCGGACATGCTCGAGTTCCTCTCGCAGTCGGGGTGCCCCGAGGACGCCTTGGAGGAGGCTGGCCGGCGCCTCTTCAAGGTCGACCTAGAGACGGAGTCGCTAGCGGAGGTTGTCGCACACGCCAAGGAGCTGCACGTGCCCATCGTCTTCGAGTAAGTATGTGTGGTTTTGCAATTAAAATAGTTCTGCTGAGTTTCCATATTGAAAATAATTTAATAAAATCGAGGAGGAATGCTTCGCTGAGGTAGAAAAAGACCTGCTAGATATGGGTATAACACGAATGGCTATCCCTAAAAATACTCCACAGAAAGAAGAATATCCATGATCATTCTGCTTTCCAAGAAAAGCTACAACCAAAACTAGCAAAACTTGGACTGACAAGAGCGCTATCGACAAGAGATCGTGAGGTGATTCCATATTTCTAGATTTCCAGAAGGCTTTTGACACCGTTGTTAGCGTCTATAACTGAGTAGTCAGTACAGATTATTGCCAGGCAGACGACCCCCGCTCGATTCCCGGTTCAAAAATGTCCAAATGTGTGTGAAATCTTATGGGACTTAACTGCTAAGGTCATCAGTCCCTAAGCTTACACACTACTTAACCTAAATTATCCTAAGGACAAACACACACACCCATGCCCAAGGGAGGACTCGAACCTCCGCAGGGACCAGCCGCACAGTCCATGACTGCAGCGCCTTAGACGGCTCGGCTAATCCCACGCGGCTCGATTCCCGGTAGAGCGAAGGATTTTTCGCTGGTGGAAGGACTCGTAGGGGGTGTATTGAGCCTTGCGATGCCAGCTGACGAGCTACATGACTGAGAAGTAGCGGCTCTCCGGTCTGGAAAATGACCGGGAGAGCGGTGTGCTGATCACATGCTTCTCCATACCGCATCCGCAAGGCAGACAAGATACGGCATACCTTGGGCCCTTGGACCTTCAAGGCCTGTACAAGGATCTCGTTTTTTTTCGTTCCTCACAAGTGGCTTCTAATCAATTTCCGTGCCTGTGGAGTATCGTCTTGGTTATACGACTGGATTTGTGAGTTCCTGTAAGAAAAGTCACGTTGACCTCGGTACCACGGAAGAAGACACGAAGTTATTTCCTGTTTTATTTGCTTTGCTCCCACACAAAAGTCAAAATGCGTATGAAAGACCTTTGCTGGATTGAAAAATGCGATGTCAGAGTGGTCACAGAAAACTGCAGTGCTAGACTTTGAAATCACTATTAAGAAAACTATGAAAACAGTGTTCGCTTATGCATTTCTTTCCGGTAGCAATTTTCACTTCAACCAACGCCTGTGGAAAAAAATACAAGAACTGAGATCAACGGAGGAATATAGGGATAGAGGAGAAGTTCGACTGTTTTGCAACTTTTATGCTGCAGTGGCACAGCTTCCTCCAAACAATGTCGATGAATGACGGGATGTCATCTAGTGAAACTGAAGTGATATCTGAAGAGACCAAGGAAGTGTTATAGGCCTTGTGCTATACGTAATCCACATAAACAACGTAGTAGGTAATCTGAACAGCCATCTTGGGTTGTTTGCAGATGTTACTATCGTTTACTATATAGTTTACTATATAAAAGAGCAAAGCGAAATGCAAAATGATCTACACAAGATATTTACATCACACGAGAAATGGCAATGTAAAAAATGTGAGATCATCCACATGAGTACTAAATAAATTCTGTTAAATTTCGGTTGCACGATAAATCACACAAATTTACTATTCAACTAAAAGCCTAGGAATTACAGTCACCAACAATACTGTAGAACATCCTCAGTACTGTACTTTTTCTTTTATATACTCTAAGGCAAAAAAAAAAACAAAAAAAAACGACGCAACACGAAATAACTATGCAAAGAGGGCCCAATGTGATATTCAACCAGGTATCGACGGAAAATACAAAACTGTAAACTTTGGCGGCCGATGGATGAATGTGTGAAGATGCAACTTAGTTTCACCGCTCAGCTGGCAAGGGTGGTAAACAGGGAACATGTCGATACCAGGGCCTCATTCCGTGTACTCAGTTGGATAGCAACTACACCTCCCAACTAGGAGCGTGAACAATATAAGCAGATGTCAGCATTTGAGAGAGGACGTGTAGCTGGGCCCAAAGAAACCGGTTGGAGTAATCGACATATCGCTTGATGTTTGAATAGAAGTGATGCCACAATCCGACGATATTGGCACATATGGGTGAACCACAGCCGAACACAGCTTCAAGTAGGAAGCGGTCGACCAGAGAGACGACAAAACTTGAGAACCGAGGAATCGTCCGAGAGGCAATCAGAGCCCCGAATTCATCATTATCAGCGAGCCGACTTGCAACTGGTGCTTCAGTGACCACAATGGCTCACAGAAAGAGGCTGAACTCCCGGCGCCCCTTGCGATCACTACTATTGACCTCTGTACACCAACAAGCTCGTGTGCAGTGTTGTCGGGCACATCTGACCTGGAATCTAATTGACTGGAGTATAATTGTCTCCAGTGAAGAATCCTGCTTGTAACTGAGCCCCAATGACCAGCGAAAACGTGTCTGGAGACGCCCCAGACACCAGTGGGGTATGAACTCGACTGTCGCCCTTCATACGTCCCGATAACCAGGAGAGATGGTCTAGGGTGCTATTTCTTTCCTTAGCAGGACCCGTTTGGCTGTCATTTGCGGCACTCTTACAACACAGCGGTACATCGACGACATTTTACTCCCTGTTTTGTTGCCCCTCATTTTAAGCCATCCATGGCTTACATTTCATCAAGATAATGCACGCCCGCATACAGCGAGAGATTGTGCTATTTGTCTTCGTGCTTGTAGAACCCTACTGACCAGCAAGTTCGCCGGATCTCTCCTCCATTGAGAACGTTTGGAGTGTTATAGGCAGGACCCTCCAAACAGCTCGGCATGTTGACGAGCTAAAGTGCCAGCTGGACAAACTTTGGCATGATATTCTACAGGAGGATATCCAACAACTATACCACGCCGAATAACTGCTTCCGTAAGGGCCAGAGGTGGACAACATGTTACTGACATCCTCAATTTGTGTAGCTCCTCCTGTTGAAAAAGTCATCCAATTTTTCTGAAATGGTGACCATTTGTTTGTGTGTGCCCGTACATCACGTCTATCGCTTTCCGTCCCATCTGGATAACTCCTTAGTGGTACAATGTTTTGTTTTATTTTCTCTATTTTTTATTTCATTTTATTTTTGTCTTACACTGTATTTAGGAATAACTTACCCTAGAACTCTCACTCATTAAAAGGAAGGCCACTTACGTTGCGATGAGATCTTTTCACGAATTTTTAATCATCAACTTGCTTTTCCGAATGCCAAAACATTTTGTTGCCTCCCACCTACGTACGGAGAAATGGCCATCGTAATAAAATAAGAGAAATCAATGCTCGCACGAAAAGATTTAGGTGTTCATATTTCTCATGTCCTATTCCAGAATAAAACGATCAATACATACATGGTGAGAATGTCTTTCCCTAATTACAGAAATTTATTCCTAAGGCTCCATGATACATATACACTCCTGGAAATTGAAATAAGAACACCGTGAATTCATTGTCCCAGGAAGGGGCAACTTTATTGACACATTCCTGGGGTCAGACACATCACATGATCACACTGACAGAACCACAGGCACATAGACACAGGCAACAGAGCATGCACAATGTCGGCACTAGTACAGTGTATATCCACCTTTCGCAGCAATTCAGGCTACTATTCTCCCATGGAGACGATCGTAGAGATGCTGGATGTAGTCCTGTGGAACGGCTTGCCATGCCATTTCCACCTGGCGCCTCAGTTGGACCAGCGTTCGTGCTGGACGTGCAGACCGCGTGAGACGACGCTTCATCCAGTCCCAAACATGCTCAATGGGGGACAGATCCGGAGATCTTGCTGGCCAGGGTAGTTGACTTACACCTTCTAGAGCACGTTGGGTGGCACGGGATACATGCGGACGTGCATTGTCCTGTTGGAACAGCAAGTTCCCTTGCCGGTCTAGGAATGGTAGAACGATGGGTTCGATGACCGTTTGGATGTACCGTGCACTATTCAGTGTCCCCTCGACGATCACCAGTGGTGTACGGCCAGTGTAGGAGATCGCTCCCCACACCATGGTGCCGGGTGTTGGCCCTGTGTGCCTCGGTCGTGTGCAGTCCTGATTGTGGCGCTCACCTGCACGGCGCCAAACACGGATACGACCATCATTGGCACCAAGGCAGAAGCGACTCTCATCGCTGAAGACGACACGTCTCCATTCGTCCCTCCATTCACGCCTGTCGCGACATCACTGGAGGCGGGCTGCACGATGTTGGGGCGTGAGCGGAAGACGGCCTAACGGTGTGCGGTACCGTAGCCCAGCTTCATGGAGACGGTTGCGAATGGTCCTCGCCGATACCCCAGGAGCAACAGTGTCCCTAATTTGCTGGGAAGTGGCGGTGCGGTCCCCTACGGCACTGCGTAGGATCCTACGGTCTTGGCGTGCATCCGTGCGTCGCTGCAGTCCGGTCCCAGGTCGACGGGCACGTGCACCTTCCGCCAACCACTGGCGACAACATCGATGTACTGTGGAGACCTCACGCCCCACGTGTTGAGCAATTCGGCGGTACGTCCACCCGGCCTCCCGCATGCCCACTATACGCCCTCGCTCAAAGTCCGTCAACTGCACATACGGTTCACGTCCACGCTGTCGCGGCATGCTACCAGTGTTAAAGACTGCGATGGAGCTCCGTATGCCACGGCAAACTGGCTGACACTGACGGCGGCGGTGCACAAATGCTGCGCAGCTAGCGCCATTCGACGGCCAACACCGCGGTTCCTGGTGTGTCCGCTGTGCCGTGCGTGTGATCATTGCTTGTACAGCCCTCTCGCAGTGTCCGGAGCAAGTATGGTGGGTCTGACACACCGGTGTCAATGTGTTCTTTTTTCCATTTCCAGGAGTGTAGCAATGCAGCTTGTTGCAAATATCAGAAGTCCTTTTGTGGATACGTTTCTCCGTGTGCTCTGCTTGTTGCCCTTCGAACGTCTAAGCAAAACTTCATGTATCTCCATGTCTTTGACAACATCTCTTCCGTCATAGACTCACATCACCTCGTACTCGTGCTGTAAGAGTATGCACATCAGGAACTGGAGAACTGAATACTTTATCCTTAACGCAACACCACAAAGAAAGTCAGGAGAGGTTATGTCTAGTGAACGTGGTGCCCATGATGTTGGATGGTCCGCAAAAGTTTCATCCATGAACTGAGGAACGAATAATCCCCAGTGTGGCGGTGCACCATCTTGTTGATACACCACCCACGGTTGAAATTCTTCAGCTACAAGCATCCTTGAAGGTCATGCACGTTTTCTGACACCATATGCCCATCTTTGTCCATATTCAAAGTCTCAAACCGCTGTGAAGTGCATGGAAGAGGGTGCTTTCCAATTTACCACGTATTAGGTTTCCTTCGTGGTAAATTGGTTTCCTTCAGTGAAGGGAGACGAAAATTTAATAGTCATGGGTGATTGGAATTCGAGAGCAGGAAAAGGGAGAGAAGGAAACATAGTAGGTGAATATGGATTGGGGCTAAGAAATGAAAGAGGAAGCCGCCTGGTAGAATTTTGCGCAGAGCATAACTTAGCATAACTTGGTTCAAGAATCATGAAAGAAGGTTGTATACATGGAAGAAGCCTGGAGATACTGGAAGGTCTCAGACAGATCATATAATGGTAAAACAGAGATTTACAAATCAGGTTTTAAATTGTAAGACATTTCCAGGGGCAGATGTGGACTCTGACCACAATCTATTGGTTATGAACTGCAGATTAAAACAGAAGAAACTGCAAAAAGGTGGGACTTTGAGAAGATGGGACCTGGATAAACTGAAAAAACCAGAGGTTGTACAGAGTTTCAGGGAGAGCATTAGAGAATGATTGACAAGAATGGGGGAAAGAAGTATAGTAGAAGAAGAATAGGTAGCTTTAAGAGATGAAATAGTGAAGGCAGCAAGGGATCAAGTAGGTACAAAGATGAGGGCTGATTGAAATCCTCGGGTAACAGAAGAGGTATTGTATTTAATTGATGAAAGGAGAAAATGCAAAAATGCAGTAAATGAAGCAGGCAAAAAGGAATACAAACGTCTCAAAAATGATACCGACAGGAACTGCAAAATGGATAAGCAGGCATGGCTAGAGGACAAATGTAAGGATGTAGAGGCTTGTGTCACTAGGGGTAAGATAGATACTGCCTACAGGAAAATTAAAGAGACCTTTGGAGAAAAGAGAACCACTTGTATGAATATCAAGGGCTCAGATGGAAACCCAGTTCTAAGCAAAGAAGGGATAGCAGAAAGGTGGAAGGAGTATATAGAGGGACTATACAAGGGCGATGGTCTTGAGGACAATATTATGGAAACGGAAGAGGATGTAGATGAAGATGAATGGGTGATATGATACTGCGTGAAGAATTTGATAGAGCACTGAAAGACCTAAGTCGAAACAAGGCCCCAGGAGTAGACAACATTCCATTAGAACTACTGACAGCCTTGGGAGAGCCAGTCCTGACAAAACTCTACCATCTGGTGAGCAAAATGTATGAAACAGGCGAAATACCCTCAGACTTCAAGAAGAATACAATAATTCCAATCCCAAATATAAATAACAGAAAAGTATAACGTGCTAACGAAGAAAGCTGGAGCGTTTAAATGGCGAAAAACGAAACACTACCCAAAGGCAATAAAATTCAGTACACAGTAAGGCAAAAACACCTGCTTTAGGTGTTGACAGATATGAAAATTACCGAACTGTCAGTTTAATAAATCACTAAATACTAACGCGAATTCTGTACAGACGAATGGAAAAACTGGTAGAAGCCGAACTCGGGGAAGATCAGTTTGGATTCCGTAGAAATATCGGAACACGTGAGGCAATACTGACCCTACGACTTATCTTAGAAGCTAGATTAAGAAAAGGCAAACCTATGATTCTATCATTTGTAGACTTGGAGAAAGCTTTTGACAATGTTGACTGGAATAATCTCTTTCAAATTCTGAAGGTGGCAGGGGTAAAATACAGGGAGCGAAAAGCTATTTACAATTTTTACAGAAACCAGATGGCAGTTATAAGGCTAGGCGCAAATTGAGACGCGTATAGCGCGTGTGGCGCGACGCAGCGCAGCGCGCGTTTTTGTAACATCACAGGTTCAAATGAGACCGCGAAAATTGCGACGCGACGCGACTGGGACGCGACACGCGCCTGCGCCAGGTCGCGCGGCGTTGTGGTTGAGGCACAGTTTCTCGCGACGCGCGTAGCGCTTGCCTCGCTAGCACCGTGGGAAATTTGAGGCGGGGAGCGGAGAAATAGCCCGGCCATATGCTCACATCGGAACGGCGCATATCAGCAGTGGTAGTATCGCCAATACGATAAATTTTGCCTTACTGTGTACTGAATTTTATTGCCTTTGGGTAGTGTTTCGTTTTTCGCCATTTAAACGCTCCAGCTTTCTTCGTTAGCACGTTATACTTATCTGTTATTTATATCTGCATAGTTTTGTTTTGTTTTTCTTCTGTCAAGAAAAATATATACTTCAGTAACTGATGAGCCATTGGCCCCTGGAATTGCACCATATGCCTCCGCGATGTTTTCAGATCGCAAGAAGGGACAGAGGGTAGTGAATAAGGAAGCAAGGAATATTATAAAATCATGTGATTAAGAATCAAGGCAGAAAAGTAAAGCAAGGTTATATTCTCGCTGCCTAGTAAGCTAGCGTATCTGTACGATCTGTTACAAAAATTTAGAAAGGGATAATCTCCACAGGTGTGATCCCTTTGTTCTTGTGGTAAAAAGCGTCCAAGATCCTAAGTACAGAAGTTTCACTGTGATTACTATGATATGGATGTAATAATGTAATACGACACACTGTACTACATGCATGTGAACAACATATTTCCACTGCAAGCTGGAAACAGTCGAAAAGCAGTCACAAATAACAATGTTTTAATTGGTTCGCCGTGGTGAGAAAAAACACTTCAATTGTTGCATGGACATTATCAGCATTAATAAACTAATTGTACAACAACAGGCTATACAAATGAAGAAAATGGTCGGTACTATTACGAAAGTAGGAATATCCTAAAAGAGTGTTATGATTAGGTATATTTAATTTGTTGAAATGTGCTGCTGACAAAGGCAGATCTACTTTCATGACAATGTTTTTCGAACTCCATCTCACAAGGCACACATGGCTAGCTCGTGCATTCCTGTCGCGCGCATTATCCTTTGCTGCTGACAATACACTGACCATTGTGTTGTGCGACAGACCAATTGTTTATTTTTCTCAATAACAACTATTTTATTCGCGATCGCGCATTGTCAGTTTGGCAAGCCCTAGGCGAGTGAACAGTATCTGGCATGTGTCTATCATTCCGCCTGAAGGAACGCTCATCATTACTTTAATACTGCTCAAATCAAGAGAAGGAATAAAATCCTTTGGTAAGTTTCCATTCCCGTCGCTCAGTGTTAAAAATACGATGGGTTACGGGGATTCACCAAAATTCCAACAGAATTGCCAATCTGTTTTTGTGTGAGTTGTTAACCTTTTCTCATTCGAAGAAGCATTAGCATTTATGAGTAAAGGCCACAATTCTCTTGGTGACGGGTTTAATTGTACTTCCTTTGCCACAGTGTAATTTGCCAAACTCATCTCACAGCAGCTATTGCGACAGAATTCCGAAACGGAGGGCATCATTAAACAAGTAATTGGCGATCACAGAGCTCAACAGCTTACGAAAAACCTCATAGTGTCGGTTTGCAGTAACATAAAAGAAGAACTTTCATGTTTATTTTCATACTAGGAAGCTCTTGTTTCGCTAGCTGTCGGTAACTCTTAAAAAATTACAGTCACTGGAGTGAAATAAATAAAAAAAGAAGTATAAGTAGTGATATATCGCCATAGATAAGAAAGTGCCGTATGTGGCAAAACACTCTCCTCCTTGTGTGCTATCATTCGCCAAACTTTCCTTTCGATGTCTCGAGCGGTTTAGGAGATACGAGAGATGTTGCGAGTATTTCATTCTCGCGGGCGTGAGATCGTAAGTGAGCGCGCTACATGGGATCCATTTTCTCGAGATCGGAGGCAGATAGAGATCTCCTCCCAAGTCTAAACAAAAATTCAGCATGTTAGCTAAATTTCATACGCAGCAACATATGGTGTAATACGCACCAAACGCAAAATCATAGCGACCCCTAATTTTCGTTGCAAACTTCTTGAGTTTTGCGTAGTGTCTTACTAAAATGTGTACATCACAATAAGAATGGTCATTAGCGAGGTGATGGGCACTTCGCCACGAAGCTGACATATAACGCTACAAGTAAGGCAAGGCACGTGCGTGTCGCGCTGTAGTGTCGTGTCACGTCACACGTGCTATACGCTTCTCAATTTGCGCCTAGCCTAGGCTGCGTTCACACTGCCGGCCGGGCGGAGCCGAGCCTGGCCGGGCCGCCGCCCGCTTTGATATCAAACACATGGTTTTGAATTGCGGTGTTCAGACTGGCGGCCGGGCCGCGCCGACACGGCTAAAGAACTTGCCCCCTTTCTATCAGCAATTTATCGTAGATCGCTGGAAGAACGTAAAGTACCGAGCGACTGGAAGAAAGCGCAGGTCGTTCCCATTTTCAAGAAGGGTCATAAATCAGATGCGAATAATTATAGGCCTATTTCGCTTACGTCAATCTGTTGTAGAATAATGGAACATGTTTTGTGTTCTCGTATTATGACGTTCTTAGATAATACAAATCTCCTTCATCATAACCAACATGGATTCCGCAAACAGAGATCATGTGAAACTCAGCTCGCCCTATTTGCCCAAGAAATTCATAGTGCCGTAGACACTGGCGAGCAGATCGATGCCGTATTCCTGGACTTCAGGAAGGCATTTGATACGGTTCCGCACTTACGTTTAGTGAAAAAAATACGAGCTTACGGAATATCGGACCAGGTTTGTGATTGGATTCAGGATTTCCTAGAAGAAAGAACACAACATGTCATTCTTAACGGTTCAAAATCTGCAGATGTAGAGGCAATTTCGGGAGTACCGCAGGGAAGCGTGATAGGACCTTTATTGTTTACAATATACATAAATGACTTAGTTGACAACATCGGGCCGGCCGAAGTGGCCGTGCGGTTAAAGGCGCTGCAGTCTGGAACCGCAAGACCGCTACGGTCGCAGGTTCGAATCCTGCCGCGGGCATGGATGTTTGTGATGTCCTTAGGTTAGTTAGGTTTAACTAGTTCTAAGTTCTAGGGGACTAATGACCTCAGCAGTTGAGTCCCATGGTGTTCGGAGCCATTTGACAACATCGGTAGCTCCGTGAGGCTATTTGCAGATGACACGGTTGTCTACAAGAAAGTAGCAACATCAGAAGACTCGTACGTACTCCAGGAGGACCTGCAGAGGATTAATGCATGGTGCGACAGCTGGCAGCTTTCCCTAAACGTAGATAAATGTAATATAATGCGCATACATAGGGGCAGAAATCCATTCCAGTACGATTATGCCATAGGTGGTAAATCATTGGAAGCGGTAACGACCGTAAAATACTTAGGAGTTACTATCCGGAGCGATCTGAAGTGGAATGATCACATAAAACAAATAGTGGGAAAAGCAAGCGCCAGGTTGAGATTCATAGGAAGAATTCTAAGAAAATGTGACTCATCGACGAAAGAAGTAGCTTACAAAACGCTTGTTCGTCCGATTCTTGAGTATTGCTCATCAGTATGGGACCCTTACCGGGTTGGATTAATAGAAGACATAGACATGATCCAGCGAAAAGTAGCGCGATTCGTCATGGGGACATTTAGTCAGCGCAAGAGCGTTACGGAGATGCTGAACAAGCTCCAGTGGCGGACACTTCAAGAAAGGCGTTACGCAATACGGAGAGGTTTATTATCGAAATTACGAGAGAGCACATTCCGGGAAGAGATGGGCAACATATTACTACCGCCCACATATATCTCGCGTAATGATCACAACGAAAAGGTCCGAGAAATTAGAGCAAATACGGAGACTTACAAGCAGTCGTTCTTCCCACGCACAATTCGTGAATGGAACAGGGAAGGGGGGATCAGATAGTGGTACAATAAGTACCCTCCGCCACACACCGTAAGGTGGCTCGCGGAGTATAGATGTAGATGTAGGTGTAAGCCTCCCGGAGCCGAGCCGGCGACATCTCGAATGTTTATTATTGCCGGCGCGAGCCGACCGCAGGCGCGAGCCTGTGGAGCAGCACTACTGCTTCTGCAGTACACGCATCACACGTCTCCCTTCTGCTTTCATCACAAGTGTGACTGCACACGTCTTTTATTTTAAGATGTTACCTCACATTTCACAATCAGTGAGGAAAAATTACGTTTATTATAATGATACATGAGAAATTACTTTTATTTCAGTTATTTAATCTACTGTATTTAGAATTAAATTTGTGTTCTGTTTCGAAATTTTGTCTTGAATGTTCTGCAGCACATACTAAAATGTATTATGATTCATTCTGTAATATGAATAAATTTTTCAGGATAGTTTTTAAGTTCTTCATGTAAAGAAAAAAACCCTCCTAAATGTCTGTCGCTATTTATGGGATGAATCCATAACCTCCTAGTTCTTCTGTACTTCAAAACTCGACGAGTTACAGCAGATTCAAAACAATACGAATAAAAGAGTGAAGACATTGTTCTACACGACAGCACAGACTAGCTAAAGGCGAGCAACTGTTGACTGCAGCTGCGTTTTCTACAGACTTGCTTGTCAGCTGTCGAAGGGTGGGGATTTTTTAAAATTTATTTATTTGGCCTCCGGCAGCTGACATCCATTTAGCCAAAGAGTGGGGATTACCTTGACAGTGCAGCGCAGCCCGCCAAGGAAGAAAATAAAAAAAACAATGAAGAACAATGAAACGCACATCTGTGTCGATGTACAGTAGTTTCATTAACCCTCCATTATTTTTTCTGTCAAAGTAGGCAACGAGACTACAGAATTGCGCTTCAGTTTCTGCAGTAAACGTATCACAAATCTCCAGTTTGTTTTTGTGATTAGTTTTACACCACTGATCACTTGTAATTAGTTTTTTTCTGTCCTGCATTATATGACTACATTAAACCAAGCTGTAACCGCTCTAACTCCGTGGCTTGCCGACGCGGCACTGACGCCACTGAATATCTCGCATTACTTGTGACCAGAGACAGATATCAGTGTCATTATCATTTCAAAAACTTTTTGGTACTTTTAGCTACATTTCATTCGCAACAATGTATGGTCTAAAACGGATCTAACAGTAAGCTACCCGCTACATAACTTTTTCACTACAAGATTTGTAAATCAAGTGCACAACGTTGACAAATAGCATCATTTCACAATGACTGTTAAGAAATATGAAAAGATAAATGATTCAATACGAAGCTAAGATGTTGCACTACCACGTCTACAAAAATCAGATTCTTTAGCCGCATACTTTCTTCAAATTCGGTTGGGAAGCGTTGCGAAACTAAGAAATCACGCGAAACGAAAAGTAGACTTTTTCTTTTTTCACGACGTAAGTAACGCTTTTAAGGAAAAAATGAGTTCATAAAACGATGTGGCGCAGTCTTATATACCGCTAAGAATTTTTAGAACATGAAAATCGGGAAAGTGGATTTTCCCCCATTTCGCCGACCCGGCTCGGCGCGGCGCGCAGTGTGAATGCACTACACGTCGGCCTGAGCTGGATAGGCACGAGCCGAGCCAGTACGCGTCAGCCCGGCCCGGCCCGGCCGGCAGTGTGAACGCAGCCTTTAAGAGTCGAGGGACATGAAAGGGAAGCAGTGGTTGGGAAGGGAATGAGACAGGGCTGTAGCCTCTCCCCGATGTTATTCAACCTGTACAGGGTGATTCAAAAAGAATACCACAACTTTAAAAATGTGTATTTAATGAAAGAAACATAATATAACCTTCTGTTATACATCATTACAAAGAGTATTTAAAAAGTTTTTTTTTTCACTCAAAAACAAGTTCAGAGATGTTCAATATGGCCCCCTCCAGACAAACGAGCAATATCAATCCGATACTCCAACTCGTTCCACACTCTCTGTAGCATATCAGGCGTAACAGTTCGGATAGCTGCTGTTATTTCTCGTTTCAAATCATCAATGGTGGCTGGGAGAGGTGGTGGAAACACCATATCCTTAACATACCCCCATAAGAAAAAATCGCAGGGGGTAAGATCAGGGCTTCTTGGAGGCCAGTGATGAAGTGCTCTGTCACGGGCTGCCTGGCGGCCGATCCATCGCCTCGGGTAGTTGACGTTCAGGTAGTTACGGACAGATAAGTGCCAATGTGGTGGCGCTCCATCCTGCTGAAATATGAATTGTTGTGCTTCTTATTCGAGCTGAGGGAACAGCCAATTCTCTAACATCTCCAGATACTGTAGTCCAGTTACAGTAGCACCTTCGAAGAAAAAGGGACCAAAAACTTTATTGGCTGAAATGGCGAACAAATGTACAACTAAATGAAACTTTATAGCTCCCTTAATTCGTCGACAGATAGTGCTTACCTCTGCCTTTTGTCGTTGCAGAGTTTTAAATTCCTAAAGTTGTGGTATCCTTTTTGAATGACCCTGTATATTGAGCAAGCAGTAGAGGAAACAAAAGAAAAATTCGGAGTAGGTATTAAAATCCATGGAGAAGAAATAAAAACTTTAAGGTTCGCCGATGACCTTGTAATTCTGTCAGAGACAGCAAAGGACTTGGAAGAGCAGTTGATCGGAATGGACAGTGTCTTGAAGGGAGAATATAAGATGAACATCAACAAAAGCAAAACGAGGATAATGGAATGTAGTCGAATTAAGTCGGGCAATGCTGAGGGAATTAGATTAGAAAATGAGACACTTAAAGTAGTAAAGTAGTTTTGCTATTTGGGGAGCAAAGTAACTGATGATGGTCGAAGTAGAGAGGATATAAAATGTAGACTGGCAATAGCAAGGAAAGCGTTTCTGAAGAAGAGAAATTTGTTAACATCGAGTATAGTTTTAAATGTCAGGAAGTCGTTTCTGAAAGTATTTGTATGGAATGTAGCCATGTATGGAAGTGAAACATGGACGATAAATAGTTTGGACAAGAAGAGAATAGAAGCCTTTGAAATGTGGTGCTACAGAAGAATGCTGAAGATTAGATGGGTAGATCACGTAACTTATGAGGAAGTATTGAATAGGACTGGGGAGAAGAGGAGCTTGTGGCACAACTTGACAAGAAGAAGGGATCGGTTGGTAGGACATGTTCTGAGGCATCAAGGGATCACCAATTTAGTATTGGAGGGCAGCGTGGAGGGTAAAAGTCGTAGAGGGAGACCAAGAGATGAATACACTAAACAGATTCAGAAGGATGTAGGCTGCAGTACGTTTTGGGAGATGAAGAAGCTTGCACAGGATAGAGTAACATGGAGAGCTGCATCAAACCAGTCTCAAGACTGTAGACCACAAGAACAACAACAACAGATTTCCTTCCTGTTCTATTCGGGTATTTAAGGCGGTGAGAATAACATGCTTCTAATCTTATCCACGCGGTCGTTACTGGAGCGTTACGTATGAGGCAGTGGTGCATTCCTAGCTTTCTCACTCAGTACTGATTGTTGAAACTCTGTAAGCAGGCTTTCGTGGGATATTTGGCGTCTATGATCGACTGTCTGCCAGTTAACGTTCTTCAGAATTTCCGTGATTCCCTCCCGTGTGCCAGACAAACCGATCGCCATTAGTGAACCCCATGCTGGATCTACTTCCCTCACATTAGAACAATATTCTAGGATGCACCGCCCGAGTACTTTGTAACCAATCTCGTTTCTAGACCAGGTACATTTTGGCAGTATTCTACCAATTATTCCAATTTCTCACTTGCTTTATTTACGATTAAGCTTATGTGATTGCTCCCTTTCACATACCCTCAAATTGTTACACTGAGGCATTGGTATGATATTTTATTCCAGTTGCGACTCACTGATACTGTTGTCAGGATACTGTGTTTTTGTGTTTTGTGAAGCACTCGCTTCTTCATCTGAGAACATTTAAATCAAGCTGCTGATCACTACACCACTTTGATATCTTATCAAAATCTGCTTGAATACTTACGTCAGTTTTTCATATAGTCCTTCCTTACAAACATCTACATCATCTGCAAAAGTCTGAAGCTAACATTAACACATATTCTGCCAGATCATTAATATGCAACATGAACAACAATGGTCCCTACACATTTTCCTGGAGCACGTCTGACGTTACTTCTATATCCATCCAAGATAAAATGCTGCGTGCTTCATACGAAGAAATCCTCTAATCTCGTTAGCACCCCAAAAAGTGATCGAAGAATTTACAGTGGATCGCCGCTTCAGTCTTCCATCTCCTGGAACTCACCTCCATTACACTTTCGCTACACTCATGATTACACCTTTCACTACATTTTATTGAATTTCTTTGTTTTTCTGTCTCTGCTACTAATTCCCAACATATGTCTTCCTGCTGCACGCTGAGCAGCCCTCCCGATCTGAATGTTTTTCACATTAAAAGATTCACGTATCATTATCATAAATCATACTGACGATCGAAACGATTGTGACCACCTGCTTAGCCGGCCGCAGTGGCCGCGCAGTTCCAGGCGCTTCAGTCTGGAACCGCGCGACCCCTACTGTCGCAGGTTTGAATCCTGCCTCGGGCATGGATGTGTGTGGTGTCCTTAGGTTAGTTAGGTTTAAGTAGTTCTCAGTTCTAGGGGACTGATGACCTTAGATGTTAAGTCCCATAGTGCTCAGAGCCATTTGATCCATTTTGACCACCTGCTTAATAGTGTGTGGATTCGAACAAGTCGCTAGATATGTGGCACTAGGTGTCTACCCGCGGTTCACACTATTGCCATAAATTACAGTCCAGCAGTTTGTGGCATGGAGCTGGCGCCCGATTGCGTGTTTCTCGTCGGATTCAGATCAGATGAAATTGGTGCCAAGGCACCAAAGTCGGTTCACAATCATGCTCCTCAAACGTCTGTAGCACGGCTGTGGATGGGCGACATGGACAGTTATCGTGCTGGAAGATACCGCCATCGTCAGAGAAGAAATCAAGCATGAACAGAAGCAAGTAGTTCGCAATAATGTTCATGTACTCTACAGCTGTCATTATGCCTTCGATTACTTCCAGTGTTGACATGGATGCGAAGGTGAGTATCGCCCATGGCATACATAGAATCATTACTTAGTTCTTGTTTGGAGTAATGTGGAAGAAGCTGCCAAGTGAAGTATAGCAGTAGCAACCACTGGTCAGTAAGCGCACTTGGTGACATGTATGTCACAATAACATGTACACAAAAGAATTCCAAGATGGACTAGCTGTACTCAGCAAAATACAGCACCAAGCAACAGTAATAGCCAGAGTGAAGAGGGCAGTATCACAACACCAGGGCAAGACTCGTGTTATGAGCTACGTGACGAGGTGTGGGGTTTTAGTGTAACAGGTGGACCCCAGAGCCACATAGCTGTGGATTTTGAGACAGTTCCGTTTCAGAGTCCAGCAGCACCACCATGACTCCAGGTCGATGCCAGACAATAAGAGGACTGGCCACCACCAGCTGCAGCCATGGATTCGAGACCAGGTCAGGCCAGCCACTGCTATCACTGAGCTTCCTTGCGATGCTTACTGCCACAGCACTGCTGTCGTGCCATCTGCGCAAGGCACCATCAGACTCCTGCCAGAGAGCAGTGGGTCATGTTCCATGCACGGCAGTCTTCCTTCGCCCAAGCAGTGGACGTCGTGGGGCCAGAGTGGACCAAGTTTGAGCGTCCACCACTGCAGAACCAAATCGCAGCACAACACGGGGCGTCGCTGACGTCAAGGCCGTGGCCCACTGATAGGACACTGACCGTCACTCTGCCCGACGTCTGCATCAGGGGATGCTAACACTGCCAATTCTCGGCATGGTGTAAGCCGATGCTTACGAACCTTCTCCGGGCTGAGTCGCAAGAGTGGAGCGAGTCTGCCACACATTGCTAATGATGTAATGTGTATCTATCTACTGGGCCGCACCAGGAAACAACCCCACCACTCATCCTACTGGATGCTGCAGGCATTCATCACACAATTCTGAACCCATCGACCAGCGTCCTTGGCGCGGCGCATGTTTCGAGCAGCCATTCTCCTGGATGACCACGTATCCAGGCACGACCATCGACCTGGTGTAACAACAAATGTAATTCATTCGACCAGGCGACACGTTTCCATTGTTCCACGACTTCTTCCCCACTGCAGTTGTAA